>NC_091837.1:6499447-7716322 GCF_037783145.1 Equus przewalskii
GTGGGGAAACTGTTCAGGATAGCGCTGGGATTGGAGGTGCTCAGTTAAGAGTACTAGTGGTGGGGCCGGCCCCATGGCCAAATGGTTAACTTCACGCGCTCCACTTCAACGGCCCAGGGTTTCGCCAGTTCAGATCCTGGGCACAGACATGGCACCGCTCATCTAGCCACGCTGAGATGGCATCCCACATGCTACAACTAGAAGGACCCACAACTCAAAATATACAACTATGTACCGGGGGGCTTTGGGGAGAAAAAGGAAAAATAAAATCTTTGAAAAAAAAAAAGAGTACTAGTGGCTATTTGTATTAGCAAGAACTATAACAATGGTAAATATTAACACAAAAGACTATCCTGGAGAGGAAGTGGTAGCTGTTACTGAGGACCTTATAATCACTCCTCAGCCAACCACTCAAGCCCTTCTCTTTTACCAACCCCAGTGCAGTTGCCTGCCTGGCCCTAAGCAATCAATCAGTCCTCATAAAAATAAATAAATAAATAAGAGGAAAAGAGAAAATAAAAGCAAGGAAAATGCTGTGTGCCAGGAGTCACAGCTCAGGCTACCTGGGAAACACTGCACAATCAGTCAGCCTCCCTGGGCCTCTCCTCCATCTGTAAAATGAAGAAGGCTGGACCAACCCCACATTTTTCAAATACACTTCTCGGGGTCGCAGCTCTGCTTTCACCAAGAGGGGTGCCTCTTGGTATTCCTTTGCCCAAATATGTCTGTGAGTGGACAATTGCAGCAAGCCTGACCTGAGAAGGGATTTCTGTTTCTTTAACATTATAAGAGATTCCACATTCCCATGATCTATAAGTTCTATTAGCAAGAAGTACTCTGCATACAAGCTACCGCACATCAAATGAACTAGACCTCTAAAACGAGCTTACTCTTAGTACAGTAACTCACCAACTTCTACTAGTATGTATAGACAAAGTGGTGTTATACAACTTGGTCTTAGATTCCTGTGCCTCCACTCCCTGTGGAGGTCAAGCCATAATCTTTCTGAGTCTGTTTTTAAAAAATCAGTAAATGTGGTTAGTGAGAATCCTGCCCCATCCATCTACTAGAGCTCTTGGGAATATCCAATGAGATACTGTAAATGAGAGGACTTGGTAAACTACAAAACAGTTATTATTATTCCTACAGAAATGGTTCTTTATAAAACAAACACACACACACGCACATGCACGTGTGCACACAGAGAAAATACAATCTTGACTTTTGCTCCTAAACCTGTGATTTGCCCTTACCCAAACAGAAAATGAGAATGGCCCTGAGGCAGCATTTCTTCTCTTTTCTACTGGTTCAAGGGAGAAAGAAATGCCACTGACAGATGCCAAGTGCAAAATCCATAACCCCCAGGACACAACCCAAGAGTACACACAGCTTCCTACAAAATAGGAGGCAGACAGACAGGGAAAGACAAACACCATATGATTTCACTCATATGTGGAAGATAAACAAATACATGGACAAAAACAACAGATTAGTGATTACCAGAGGGGAAGGGGTTGGGAGGTGGACATAAGGAGTAAAGGGGCACATACATATGGTGACTGACAAACAATAACGTAGAACTGAAATTTCACCATGTTATAAACTACTACGACTTCAATGAAATAAAATAAAATAAAAATAGGAGGCAGAACGGCACACTGCCAAGCCTTAGACCAGGATAAGGTGCTTCGGGCAGGTACCAGTCCCTGATTGATGTAGCTACTTAGGCAGGTCACTTTCCCTGCCTTTTCTATCAAATGAGCTGTGGGAGGTCAGTGATCTCCGCTATCCTTTACAACTAAGTGTCCTCATTCTGTGAACAAATAGTTAAAATAGGTGCAAAGTATGGTATTGGAGTGTCATTTGCATCACACACCTTTGAACAACCGAAATGGCCAGCAATGGTGGCCCAGTTAAGTAAATTACGGTGCTTCGAAACAGAGTATCATGGAACCATTAAAATGTTTACAAGGAGTTTTAACTTTACCAGCAATGTTTACATGCTTTTAAGTGGGAAAAAGCATACAGAATAGTACACACAGCATCATCGCCTAAGTAAAGGTACATGTATGTGCACGTATATATGAAAATAAAACATTGGAAGATCACACCAAAATTTTATAGTAGTTACCTGTAGGTAGTTAGCTTATATACCATCGTAAATTTTCTTCTTTATACTCTCTATATTACCCAAATTTTCTAAAATAAATATGCATTTTTTAAATTATGAAAACAGAGTTTTGGGGTTTTTTTTTAACAGTATATAAAATTGCACATATTATATGGTCTCAAGCTAAAAGGGGGAAAAAAAAGAATATTTTGACAGAACTATGGTCAAAATGTTGACAGTGGCTGCTTCTAAGTAGTACTATTATGGTTTTTTTCCTGTTCTTTGATTCTATGTTTCAGATTGTCGACAATGTGCAAGCATTATATGTAAAAATACTTAGCCTATGCCTGGTATACAGCATGTGCTGAACAAGTGGTACTCAACAGTATTAACTCTATAATTAGGAGAGACATTTTAAGAGAATGGCCACCATAGACTCAGAGCTCAAGTCAGAGATCCCAGAAGACCCTCTGCAGAGGGATGGATCTAGCAGGAAAACACCCGAACTGGATGTTCCAAGGGGCTTTAGGCATGATTCTCCTGACAGGTCTGTCTGCTCCTGGACAGCTGAGAAGTCAGGGCCAGAAATTATTCAGTGTTGCTCCCTCTGGAGTGTGAGTCAGAAAAATAAATAAATAAATAAGTAAAAAAAGAAACCACAGCTAGTCGGCAGTCCCAAAACTATATCTGGGAAAATGAGATCTCTTCACAATGAGATCATATAGACTAGGTTTCTAAGTTCAATATATTAAAAAAGCAAAATGCTAATTGTTAGGAGACAAGATTTTAGGGCAATATTTTTTCTTTTAAAATTTCCCTTAATTTTTAAAAATACCGATTTCGGGGATTTTTTTTTCACATTTTCAAGAATACATTGGGAATTTACTCAGAGGAAATCAAAATGTTTATCTTTTAAGGAAAAGTAATGTTTCTAAGGCAGGGTCTCCAGATAATGAAACTATCCCATACATCCTTAATTATTGACTAACTTACCAGGTTCAAAGGCTAAATTACAGAGAAATTCTTTAATAATTTATTATGACTTTAACTATATAAATAATAACTATACTTTCTTTTCTCATATGAGGCCCAGAACATCCTTTTTTTTTTTTTCTTTTTAATTTGCATGCCTTCATGTAGTTAGGAAAAGAAAGTGACTTTTGGTCCAGTGTAGAAAAATGATAGACAAGTCTTCTGGAAAAATGGTAGAAGACTTTGTGGTTTAGATTTAACCATGAATGAGCAAAATATGAGGTCAGATCTTTAAAAGTCTAAAATGGGCTTTATGTAAGGGTTTTCGTTTTTTGTTTTTTTTTAAGATTTTATTTTTCCTTTTTGTCCCCAAAGCCCCCCAGTACATAGTTGTATATTCTTAGTTGTGGGTCCTCCTAGTTGTGGTACGTGGGATGCTGCCTCAGCGTTGCTTAGAGGAGTGGTGCCATGTCTGCGCCCAGGATTTGAACCAGCGAAACCCTGGGCTGCTGCAGCGGAGCGTGTGAACTTAACCACTCGGCCACCGGGCCAGCCCCAATGTCAGGGTTTTCATTCCTCTATCTAGCACCACATGTATGAGGGCATTTAAAGAAACAGAATTTAAGAATGAAAGAGATCTGAGAGGGTTTCTAAACCAGGGCTCAACAAACTATAGCCTGCAGGCCAGATGCAGCCCAACTCCTGTTTTTGTATGGCCCACGGCTAAGAACGATTTTTACATTTTTAAATGGTTGGAAAGAACAAAAAACAAAGAATTTGTGACAGAGACCTGACACCCATGTGGCCCCAAAGTCTAAAATTTTACTATCTGGTCCTTTACAAAAAAACATTGTAAACCAACCATTTCATTTTACAGATGAGCAGACTCCGAGACTCCCTGACCTGGCGGACAGTACCCTGCTAATCTCTGGCACTGCGGGAGTAGAAAAGACGTCTCCTGACTCCTGGCCGGCCACCTCAGAGACTAGCTTGTACTGGAAGGCATGAATCTGGGTTGCATTTCTTGCTGTGCTCGAGACTTAGTCACTTCTTGGGCTGTGCTTTAGTTACTAAAATTTTTCAAACAATTTTGACCCTCCAACAACTTTTAAAACATGCCTTTGTGGAAAAATGAATCCTTCATCCTTTCTTTTAGGATCAGTAGTTCAGACTAATCAAAGAGCCCTATTTGATGATGAAAAGTTCTTTACAAAAGGATTCTGGCTAATAAAGGTAGGAGGAATGACAGAATGAGAAAATCACTGAGGCCTGCCCAGTGGCGCAGCAGTTAAGTGCGCACGTTCTGCTTCTTGGCAGCCCAGGGTTCGCCGATTCTGATCCCAGGTGCGGACACAGTACCACTTGGCAAAAGCCAGGCTGTGGTAGGTGTCCCAGGTATAAAGTAGAGGAAGATGGGCATGGATGTTAGCTCAGGGCCAGTCTTCCTCCGCAAAAAGAGGAGGATTGGCAGCAGTTAGCTCAGGGCTAAACTTCCTCAAAAAAAAAAAAAGAAAAGAAAAGAAAATCATCATCTTGGAGCAATCATTAACGGACAAAACCATTAGCTGAAAAGTTGATGAGGAACTTCATAATGGGGGAGTGGACTGCATCACAGGAACCCACTGGTCAATCCCAGCGTCACTGAAAGTGAGTCAACCAGATGTAGATACGCTTGCATATACAGAGTAAATTTCAGGAAAGACACAGCTCCTTCTTAGAAGAATTTATATTTCACTAAACACCTTTTTGCACAGCTTGAAGTCTTTACTGTGTGGATGTTTGGGTTTTTGAATTTAAAAGTGGTTTCATAAAGTCCCTTTTTCTCTCTTCTTCACAAACTGAAATATAGAAATAATTTTAAAAATCAAGAGCAGGGCAATATAGCTAAAAGGGCAGCAAATCAGGAACTATTGTGCTGGTCATTTTATGTCTCCAAACCTGTTTCCTAACCTGTAAAATGAGATGGTTTGATTAAACATGTTCATCAAAGGCCTTTTCTGGTTCTAAAATTATGAGTCTATATCTCCTTTGTTACATAATACAGGTGGCTTCACCAACTTCCATTTACCTTAAAACTATAGTGCAATTTGGGGTTTGTTTTAGCTACAAAAATCTAATGTTTTAAGCTACTGTGTATTTTATTATGTGGACATTCGTATGCCTCAAATGCCTTATGTAGCCCAGTTATTGCACTTGATCCTATTCCCAGTTACTAGCTGGTAAGACAAGAGTGATGAACTATCTACCTGATGCCAGCAAATTCCACCTTCTGAGTGATATAGGCACATGTGCTGACCTAAGGGAAGAGAGAGAGAGAGATTCAACAACACATCAAGGCCATAAAAGATCACAAAGAAAGTCTCCTGGCTTTCTAATCTCTTCTAACATGAGAGTAATAAATTTACCCCATAGGAAAACCTGCTTGGGTAGGTATACCAGTAGGTTCTTAAAGAGTTTGGCAAATATAGACAATAGTAAGGACCAGGTGGAGAATAAGTGGCCAGCTTCACTAATATACTTACCTTCACATACTTTTGCATACATATCTATATTTACATACTTATTTAAATATAGAACACTTATGTCTCATTTTAGAAAATGGAACCCTCTCCACCAACTAAAAAATGAGCAAAGATACCTTTTTCTGAAAATATACACTATATGGAAACTCTACCGACAATTTTTTGTTTCATAATACTCAAAAAGTCCAGTAAGGAGAATTTTCAGCACCAGCTCACAATTCTGATGAACTCATCATTTTTTTAAGTGGGAAATGTTAATTAAAAATAAAAAATAAGGAAAATGCAGGACAGTACAGCAAAGAGCAGCCTAACCTGGAAGCAACAAGACCTGGGTTCTTGCCCAGCGTCAATGGCTTACTAGCTTTCCAGTCTTGGTCAATGACTTAACTTTTCAATCTCAGTTTTCACATCTATAAATTAGGGGTAAGAAATACCTGTCCACAAGCAGGAGATGTGAGGAGCAAATGAGGTCAAGTGTAAATGTGAAAACTGAAGTGTCATTCAAATGTAAAATATTATTATAATTCCCCATTCATACTAAAAACGCAAGGCAAAAATCTGTGAGAATAAACAAGCAAAACGAAGCTCAAAAAAACTGTGAAAAGAGAAGAAGATACACAAAGTGTATACAATACTTATCTGTGATGCTGGAGTGAGAAATAATTTTATACTCTTCTCCCTACTAGATCTTTTAAATCTCTGTTATAAACATGCATTATTAATATAATGAGAAAAGTAACAGACTTTTTTAAAAATCACATCTTACCAAACTTTTCTTTAGTCGCCACATATCCCCACGACCAATGTATTGATCCTTAAAGGTTAATTCCACTAGGTCAAGGGTCACATCCTAAAAGGCATAATCAAATATATCTCTCTGCATTACTCTGCCATGCTTTATAGTCATAAGATAATGCCCACTCACCATGGAGAAACTTTTTGGCAACAAAGAAAACTTCTGGAAGACCATTCAATAGAAGAACTCAGACACACAGAATTTTATCCAACCAAAGGCTTCTGAATACAGATAAATCTACAGCAGATGCCACAGCAGCTGTATCATGGTTAAGTCCAAAGAGTACCAGAGTCCCAGTTCTGTGTTTTAGTCTTTATTCTGGCGCACAAACACAACATTGAGCTGTGTACTTTATTTCTCTAGATAACATCAATAATATCTTTTGGACAATGATTTTTATCTATTATAGCACCATTTCTAGAAGAAAAATGGGAATACATAAAGAAATTTTAGCATTTTAATAGAAAATTTCACATTTAGCTTCACAAACACACATATATACACAGAATCTTTTCAGGACAAGTTTTTTTTTTTTAGGAAGATTAGCCCTGAGCTAACATCTGCCACCAATCTTCCTCTTTTTGCTGAGGAAAACTGGCCCTGAGCTAACATCCATGCCCATCTTCCTCTACTTTATATGTGGGATGCCTGCCACAACATGGTGTGCCAAGCGGTGCCATGTCTGCACCCGGGATCCAAACCAGCAAACCCTGGGCCACCAAAGTGGAACGTGCACACTTAACTGCTGCACCACTGGGCCAGCTCCTAGGACAAGCTTTAAAAAAAGGGGAGAGGGGGGCTGGCCCCGTGGCCGAGTAGTTAAGTTTGCGAGCTCCGCTGCAGGCGGCCCAGTGTTTCGTTGGTTCGAATCCTGGGCGCGGACATGGCACTGCTCATCAAACCATGCTGAGGCAGCATCCCACATGCCACAACTAAAAGGACCCACAACGAAGAAAATACAACTGTGTACCTGGGGGCTTTGGGGAGAAAAACGAAAAAAGTAAAATCTTTAAAAAAAGAAAAAAAAAGGGGGAGAGGGCTTTAAATGCAACCTACATACTACCTATAATCTAAATGACCTATATATGACCACATATTTGACGGTCTAACACTATACTTAAGTAACTCATTGTTTCCTTAGAGACCTAATCTTGAGGAAGGGTGCTAATCACTCCCCAAAGATATTCAAGTCCAGAACAAAGACATACCTTAGGGTCTACGACATTCACATAGACATCTTGATAAGGTCGTAGACGGAACACTTGAGTCACGGTCTGGTCCACACTGATAGTTTCTGAAACAGAGGAGAAATCTGCATCAGCTAACACATTCTGAAAAGTCAGGCAAATACATTCTAATCTATAAATATTCAGACATTCAATCAGCAACAAAATTGATCCTTTGTCATGGGCAAGACACATTTTCTGTCTTCTGGAAGCTTAAAATTTAGAATTCTCGGCTTTTTAGGTGAAATGTGACCTAAGCCTAAGGAATTAAAATATGAAAGAGAGACAGAAACAGAGGTAAAGAGAGAGGAGAAACAAAGAATTTAGAAAGAACATGAAAAAGTTCAAAGAACTGTGAAAATTCAGAAGAGGAAAGGGATCCTTTTTCATTTGGAATGAGAGTAGTGGTGGTAGTTAAGGAAGAAACAAACTTTTCCATGACCCCTTACGTCTGGTAACTAAGAAACATAACAGGCGGCGGAACATGGGGTGAGGGTAAGGACACTCTTAGGATTTGGGCTTTATAGAACGTTTTCCCATCAAACTGAATTATAAAAGAGTGGGCAACATCAAAATCCTTTATAGCAAATTAGAAGGATTTTTTTTTCTTTTAAGTACTATTTAAGGAATTATCTTATTCGCTCTCAATTAACATTTTGGTTCCTTGATCAGTATGGTACAGGCATTAGAGGAAAAAAGAAAGGATTTGGATCCCGAACGAGTAAGGAGAATGGCTGCTCTGGCTCCTCCACTTACTGACATCAGCAAGCCGATGCATCTCGCTGAGACTGTTTCCTCACTCACTCAAGAGTTGGGAAGATAAAGAAAGAAAGAATACAAATAGCTCCCAGTACAGTGCCTCACACATGTGGTAGGTAATCATCAATATGTGTTTCTTTCCTCCCCACCCCTAGACTAGGTATTAACAAATATTTTGTGAAAAAATGTAATATTTAGGAAGCATGCTTTTCAACAATTTTTTTTTTGGAGTTAGGTGTAAAGCTTCACCTATTCATATTAACTTTCCTCCTGACTCTAAATAAAGATAGTTTCTTCAGTGCCCTCAACATGCTGACAAATGAGATTCCTCGGCAGTTTTGATATCTGACCCTTTTTTTAGGGGAACACAATTTGATAAGGAGAAAAGTACTGGGCCCTCATTCCCTGAGATTGTGAAAAGAGATTTCTTATAGTTTCTGGAAGAGTAAAGTGTAAAAATCTTAAGAGAAGAGAGATGGAATTCTTACCTTTCTGTAAATCTTCCTTAAGTGACTTGACCTGCAAAAGCAGAGGGCTGGAGAAAAAAGCAACAGAGAGGGGATGCTGTAAGCCGTAACCAACCAGCTTTCCTCAACCCCCACAAAAGGCAAACAGATCACTCTGGACATACTGTAACTCGCAGCACATCAATGGGAGAAAGTTCCCTTAGAAACAAAGAAAGTCTGCCCTCGCACTCAAGGAAATGGACACATCCTACAGAATGGTCCACAGAGTTGTCATCTCAGCTTTAAAAACAGAAAGAATGGACTACTCTTAAAAAGATTATTGGTTTATCAAATCCTAGAGGGCAGGAGCATTTTTATCCCAAGGCAAAGAGCTGTCTTGCCCTTCAGGGCCCTTAGATAAAATATTACTTGGAAACAGCGGGCTGCCCAGTTAGTTCCCTTGATCCCAATGAGACACTCACCTGTATTCATCGTTGGGGTGAGCAATCTCCACGATGTCTCCAAGCTTGATGTGAGGAAATACTTTGGGGTTCACCACTAGCTCATCATCTGAAGACAGTTCAGGGATCGCAAGCAGAAAACACACTCACTTGGGTGACAGGTTACGGTGCCTGTTCTCATGTTGGGTCCTCATGACCCCATCAGGTTGGTATTACGACCCCACCTCGAAGATGAGGTTCCATTTAAATCAAGATTTAGACCGACTAAAGGATTCGCACAACCCTTTACCCCCTCAAATATTGTGTATCTGCATACACAAGGAACAAAACACCCTGGGTGCCACAGATACAGCACAATCCCTTTATTTATACAGTGTTCAAAGAATTTCCAAAAATATTGTCTTAATGGGAGCCTCACAATAAACCTTTGGCTCTAACGGAAGTGAGGAAATAACCTAGGAGATAAAGCAACTTACCTAAGAGTAGATAGCTAGTAATAGCACAGCCAGGACTGATTACTAGTGCAGGGGTCCTTCTACCTAAAGCCCACCATCTCTCATAAGTCATCAAAATTAGCCAAATAAAATGCTCTGGACTTTGAAGGGCAGCATTTGATCAGGGAAAACCCTCAGATATCAGTTCACATTAGGGTCCAACGAGACCCTAAAATATAGAGAGGACATAGTTTCATATGTTTATCTACCATTGCCCCCACTGGGGCTGGGGTAGAACTCTTTCAAATATAACAAACTCAGAACCACAAAGATGGAGTGATTTTTTTTTTTCTGTTTTAATTTTGGGGGAAAGACATGGCCTTCAATTATGCTAAAACCATGACAAATATATCCAGATTACAAATTTAATCAGACCCAACAAAAATTCAGCCTAGGAAAGCAAAGCACTGGGTTAATCCCAAATTTTATTTGGTATATTGTTTCCATGGACAGTTTTATGCCAAATCCTCTGTGAAGTCTGCCCCTAACTTCCAAAGTCTGAATTAAACTCTCTGAGCATGGATTCTGTTCTGCTTCTTTTATCATTTCCTTTTTATACGTCTGTTGCATCAAGCTGAAAGCTCCTTAGGGACAAGGGCCCTTGTCATATATCATAATCTTTATGCTTGGCACAGGCAGGAGACTGGGTACAGCACCTAGCTGCCTTTGTCTTATACACATGAAAAAGCAGACTTGTATACATTGTATATACACTGTATATACTGTATCCTTGTATCCTTCACTCTGTCAAAAGTTATTTCTGCTGTCCATTCAATTCTACTCCACAAATGTTTAGGTAGCATCAGTTGCATACAAAGTATAACATTAACAACAGACTGTGCATTTGGGCAGAAATTGTGTTTTAACTATAGCAATGCCTGGTATATCCTTGTCCTGGTAATAAAGGCTGCATTTATTGAGCAGCACAAAGAAACCTGGTACTCTGCTAAATACTTTACATACATCATTTTACTTAATCCCAAGACCTTATGATACAGAAACTATTGTTCTCCCTTTTTAGCAGTCCTTCCCTTTGGGAGGTTTATACATACATAAAAGAGGAGCAAATGCATACTAAAATATAATTTTTAAAACACTCGTGTTAATTCCAACTTCTGAAGCAAATAAGGTTGTTAGGACAGAAGGGAAAATTATTCCTTTACAAAAAAAAAATTCATATTACTAAGTGCCTTTGCATTCTGCAAGTTTACAGACTCAAGGCGTTAAGAGAAACTATTCTGAAGCACTTGAATTTGTAAATAGGTAAACCAGGAGCTTGCCCCAGGTCACAGGGAAAGTCAGATATACAGCTGATAACAGATTCTGGTTTAGTGCAGGACAACAAGCTGTGTCCTGCCCCTTCTCACGATGCCTCCCAGCCAGGCAAAGGTCCATGCTTTGATCACACCTGTCCTTGCACAGCTACTCCTTCTCTCCCACTGAATGTCAGTTTCTCTTTTCTGCCAAACCAGTGCAGACTGGAATCTTCCAGAACATATACAGTAAATATGTAATAAAAAATACAAACAAATGAAGGGTGGCAAACTGGCAATATTCACAACGTTCCTTAAAAGTCAGAATGCAAATGCTTTCAGAAGGGGCCTGTGCTCTCCGGTCCTACTGCCCTCCGCATTACTGTATTACACTTGCTGCTTCACTCACTTAGGTTGCCTGTCTAGCCTCAATTGTCACAGGAGTAAGTGTGTAATTTTCTAGGCACCGGACACACCAGAGCCTCAGCCAACTTACACAACCCCCAAAGATCAATCAATACTGACCACTGCCCCCAAAGCCCTTCTTGTGGATGACGAGTTTGTAGACCTTGGTTGTTCTCATCTTGTCCTGTTGTTTCCTTCAGCTGTTCCAAGCTTGGGGGAGAGATGTCATCTTGCCTCCCTGCCACTAAAACACAAACAAAAAGGCTGGAACGTCAGACTTCCCCTTGCAAGTGCTCTTCGATTTTAGGTCAATGAAAATACCAGCGTTGCTCAGCTGAGAGGTGGCACGAAGCCTTGGATGAAATCACTCCTCCAACTGCGAGGAGGGATGGAGAACAAATAGAACCCCAGAATCTGGGAACTAAGGGGAATTCGGGCCAGAGTCTAGTCCAACCTCCAAGAAGATATTGTCTCTATTATACCCTTAAAGGGAAAACTTGAAGTGAAGAGAACACTTATTACCTTGCTTCTATTTAAACCAGTAACACTCAAATACTAAAGAGATCACACAAGAGGTTAGCGCACTCATTTTGTAGATGAGGAAAGCGACAGCCAGAGCAAGGGACTTGCCCAAGGTCACTCAGAGACTGCGAGGAACTCCTATCATTCACGTTGGCGGTCAACGTCCTGAGCAAGGAGAATATAAATAGCAGGAAGGCAGGGGTTCCTTCTTTGAACCTCTATCAGGGCAAACTCTCAGCGGTTCCTTCCCCCGACCCTCATTTCAAAGCTGAGGCCACCGAGACTCAGAGAGGGACAGAGACTTGTCTAAGGTCACACAGCGGCTTAGGGGTGGGGCCCGGACTCGATCCTGGAACAGAGCCCCATCCCTCATGCTTCCCAAACTCGGGCCCGGGCGGGCAGCTCCACTCACCCTCAGCTCCAGAACCCCTTCCCGCTTCAGGCCGGACCCCAAGGGCCGGACTCTCGCCGGGGCCCCCGCGCCTCCTCTCGACACCCCGCCAACACCCTCACAGCCTGTGCGGCTTTCGTGCGGGATCTCGAGGCGGCGACCTGCCCGCCCCGGCCACAGAGCGCTCACCTGAGAGCCCGCGCCGCTCCGGTGGCTCCGCCCCGGGGCCCCGCCCCCTTCCCGCCCACCCGTCCCGGGCCGCTCTGGCCTGGCCTCCGCCTCATCTCGGTGTCCGCGCCACTTCCCCATCCGGGGCTTGTGCTGGAGGCGGGGCGTCGCGTGCGGCCTTTAGTTCCGGCTGTGGGCTGCGTTTCCTGCTCGCGCGAGGGTGACTGCTCGCTGTAGAAAGGAAGTCGTTTGGCTCTCAGGCGTTCCGAAATAGATCCGAGCTCAAGAGCTTCGTTTTCGACTTGGTGGCACCCCTAGCGGGGCAGGCTTGGTCGAGTCTCCCCGGATCTATAAAGGGAATGTTATGGGCCCTCGCCTGGCCTCACCGGGCTGCCAAGAGGCAAGAAATAATGTTTCGGCGTGAATGTTTGTAAAATGCAAAGGGCTGAGCACGTGCGACTTAGTGCGATGGCCTCTGCTGGGAAATACCCACTTTGGGAGACTTTTCAAATCCTACCAAACCCCAAATGACGTTCTGTGCCTCGGGTTATTGATAAGAGTAGCTACCATAGCTTTCACAGACATCCCTGTGTAATCGTCACGTCCCTATTAGGTGGCAGATCCTATTTTATTTCACAGACAGGGAAACACGAAACTCCTCAACAGGAAGCGAGGTTGGATCCTGACCGGATTGAATCCAACTTGGTTCCGAAGGCTGACCGTTTAACCAGCATCCTTATGTCACACCCAAGGGCTCAGCCTAAGCCCCTATCTATCAGGGCATCTTAGAGCGGTGTGGGCTGTGCCGGAAGCTGGGCAAGGGCGCCTGACAAGTTGCCAGCTCCCTGTAATTGCCGTGTGGTTTTCAGAAAATTTCTGAGTGTTGGGAAAAAAAGCATGGCATACCACAGGGAGACTTGGGAGTGGACGGAGGGACCCCTGTGGCAAGATAAGTAAGAGCTTCCTTAAGCATCCATGCTTTTACTTTAGGATTCAGAAGTTAAATAACTATTAAATAATTATATTTTTTTATATTAAAGAAAAACATAATTAAGCGGATTGCAACAGAAAAATTTTCAGGGATAAAGTGTTAAATGTCAGAGACATTTTTATGTTGCCGGTTCAGGCGACACACCCATATCCTGGGCCTGTTTTGTATCCTTAGCAGCCGTGGTCAGTGGGAAGTCCTTCCATCCCAGAGGAAGCTAATGGGATTCTCTCTCCCTGACCCTCAGGGGAATTTGATTTCTTCTCCTGAGAGATGTCCATAATTGGTGTCATATCTTAGAAATGCGAATGTTTCACTTTTTTAAAATTTATTTATTATTTTGTATGTGTGTTTGAGGAAGATTGGCCCTGAGCTAACATCTGTTGCCAATCCTCCTCTTTTGCTTAAGGAAGATTGTTGCTGTGCTAACACCTATGCTGATCTTCCTCTATTTTGTATGTGGGACACCACCACAGCATGGCTTGACAAGCGGTGTGTACGTCCACACCCAGGATCCAAACCCATGAACCCAGGGCTGCTGAAGCAGAGCACATGAACTTAACTGCTACACCACTGGGCCAGCCACTTTTTAATTTGACAAAAACTTGTAAAAAACCTTGGCAAATTTTGAGATTTTTAAAAATTGTCTAAAGCTGGTCAAGGTTGGGGAAGGCTGGAGTGGATAGCTCCCAGAGTGGGGATCCAACAGCCATGGTTCTACGTCACTGTGCTACAACCACCTGCACAATTGCCTATTTTTAGCTGTGTGGCTTTGCACAAGATACTCCTCTTTTCTCAAATTTCTCCTCTGTCAGATGGGAATAAAAAGAACATGTCCTTCCTCCTTCCCAAGTTGTTTGAGGGCCAAATGAGGTCAGGGACATGTTACACTAGGTCTTTGAAATTAAAATAATTTAAAGTGCTATACAAAGGTAGGGTATTATAACTAACCAAGAGCATGGAATTCATCATGAAACTGGCTCTCCTTGACTTTTAGGGGATTGAATGATATATATGATGTTTCTTTTGGACCCCTTTGTGCTTAATACAGAGCTAGGAGTAGGGCTGGGACTAGGATGAGGTGGGGAAGGCTAGTGAGACACTGGCTTTAGGGAACAAAATGTTAGGGGTCCCAAAAGACTCAGTGAGCAAAATAAAGAATATTTAATACGGGACCAGCTGGTGGCACAGCAGTTAACTGCACACGTTCTGCTTCTGCAGCCCAGGGTTCACAGGTTCGGATCCCCGGTGCGGACATGGCACTGCTCAGAAGGTCATGCTGTGGTAGGCATCCCACATATAAGGTGGAGGAAGATGGGCATGGATGTTAGCTCAGGGCCAGCCTTCCTCAGCAAAAAGAGGAGGATTGGCAGCAGATGTTAGCTCAGGGCAATCTTCCTCAAAAAAAAAAAAAAAAGGACCCGCAACTATGTACCGGGGGGCTTTGGGGAGAAAAAGGAAAAAATAAAATCTTAAAAAGAATGTTTAATGCAATTTTTTTTGCAGGAAGATTAGCCCTGAGCTAACATCTGCTGCCAATCCTCCTCTTTTTGCCGAGGAAGGCTGGCCCTGAGCTAACATCCATGCCCATCTTCCTCCACTTTATATGTGGGATGCCTACCACAGCATGACCTTCTGAGCAGTGCCATGTCCGCACCCAGGATCCGAACTGGCGAACCCCGGGCCACCAAAGCGGAACGTAGGCACTTAACCGCTGTGCCACCGGGCCAGCCCTGCAATATTTTTTAAGTCAAAATTAAGACCAAAAATCCACGTTTTTAAGTGAAGACAAGATCAATGATGGTGCTGTGCGGAATCATATTAGAGCCTGAGGCAAGAGAATAAACCTATTAATAATATTGGGTTTCTCTGATGCCCTTCTATAAGCATGTAGTTGCCTGAGAAAGTACTTGAGGATGTGGATACTGTGAATGTAGAAATGTTTTAAAGTGAATTTCTGATTAATTCATCCCAACAGCATCTGCTATCTAATATATGAACTGTACATGTACATGGACGATATATGGACTCATGCAGGCTGTGGACAATAGCGTTGGCACTTGAGTTTGTATATCTCCTGCCCTGACTAAAGCTGAGAAAAGCTCTGTCTCAGCCAAAATGGTCCACACATTGACTGGCTCAAAGATATCTTGATCAGAGAAGAGAAAATTAAAATCTCCCACAAACTTCCAAGCCTCTAGCTCACTAGTCAGCCAGGTTGATAAGGTTCAAGAAGAAACAGATTTCTTTGTTTAACACAAAGCTGTGTGATTTGGGGCAAATTGATTCTATTCTCGGGACGTCCTCAATTCCCTCTTGAATAAACATTCTTTTCCTTCCTTCAAATGTCTGTTGACTTAGTCTACTTGTGTGGGACACTGTGCTGGGTGCTGAGCATAGAATGATGAACAAAACGGACAAAGGTGGGAAGGGACGGACGATAAAGGAGTCAATAACGACATAAAACAAAGCAATCTCAGCTAGTGTTAAAGCTATGAAGAATTTAAAACAATATGCTGTAAGGGAGCATCAAGAGGCAGATTTGTGGTCAGCGTGATTAGAAGGAGCAGGGGAGCTACAAGACCTGAAACACTGATTCCAGTTATAAAAAGATGTCTTGGGTTGCCAGAGTGAAAGCCAGGAGGCCCCCAGAGTTGCAGGCGTCCAGGCCAGGAAAATGATGGACTGGACCAGGGTGGTAGCAATGGAGACACACTGGGCCCTGTGGCTCGGCAGGGCAGGGTCAGAAGGTACGTACCCCTTTAAGAGACCGGGCCGCAGGGGCGGGGCAGAAGGCCGCAAGGGCTAGCCGAGGGCGGGACGTCCCACTGGGGAAGCACCGCCCCTAGGAGTGCGCGCGCGCTGTGCGGGGGCGGGACTTGGGCCAGCCCGCATGGCTGGCTTGGGCCCCGGATGAGGAAGTGCGGGAGGGGGGGGAACCATAGAGACGGAGAGGCGGCGACGGCCGGAGCGCCCCCGGGCTCTCTCGGCTCGGTAGGCTCAGGTAGACCTGGCGGCGACGGGGCTGCGGCTGCAGAGGCTGGGCTGGAGGGGCGAGCGCGGGCCGCGGAGCAGGCCTCAGGGTAAGAGGCCGGGGAGGGGAAGGCTTCGGGCGTAGCCGCCCCACCGCACTCCACCCTGAGGGGGCCCTCCGCCGGGCGGTGCAGGCTGAAGGGAGCCCGGGCCCCCAGCCCTCTCGGGGCACCGAAGGGAACCGAGGCTGCGCTGCGGGCGACGGAACGACCCGGGGAGAGGGAGGAGACCAGGCCCCGCGTCGCGAGGGGGAAACGGCTTCTCCGAGTCATGGCTCCGACGGGGAAGAGATACTCCTGTTCAACCTCGATACGCCGGGGGACCCCCAACTTCTCTCCCCCGGGAGGACGACGCCCCTTGTCGTGGGCGTACGCTCTTCCCCAGCTCCCGTGCATTTGTCAGCAGAGGGAGGCTCGCTCCCGCGGTACGAGAGGGCGATTCTTAACTTATTTTAAGGAGGGATAAGAGATAACCCCCAAACAAGACCTTTCCCCCGATTTGGTCAGCACCCTCCCCCCCCCCCCCAGGTGGAGAGCGAGACTCAACTTGCCTAAAAGTGGCAGAGGGGATCTTCCTTCCCTGTGAAAAAGAGACTTAATCTCTCCTCTTTTATTTTTCACCTTTACCCCGAGATAGAGAGGAAGACCCTGAATTTACTTTATAATCTTGGAAGTCAGCCTTTCCCCCTCCCCAGTCATGTCCACGGAGGAAGCGTCGCTCCTCTTCTTCGCTCAAGTCTCTCAGTGTACAGAGAGCTCCTTTCCTTTGCACAATTAAGAGCATGGCGTTTGGAATGTGGTAGTGGCAAGCCTGGGTCTCCCACTTCGGATCTTTGTGACCTTGACTGATTGCTTAACCTTTCTCAGTCTCAGTTAGCACATCTCTAATTTGGGTACTCTTTTCGTAGAATTGTTGTAGGGGCTAAAGGAGAATTTGCGTAAGTGCTTAGTACGTAGTAACCTTTTGGGAAACTGTTACTGTTACTTAATTTGTTTTTTTTTAAAAGGAAACTAGTATCTTCCACAGAGAAACATATTTTTCCATGCATGTCTCCTCCCATCCCCCTTCCCCTCCCCCCATCACAAGGGTTCAGCCCATCCTTTCTCACGAGAAAGGAGACTTTTCCCCTGGGGTGGAGAAAGAGGCACTTCTATTCCTTTTAGATCCTACTATACTCCCCAAATTAACAGAGTGGGCCTCAACTAGAATAATCAGGAAAAAAGACTTTGTTTTTGGAAACAGGTCTGTACTCCAAGAGGGAGAGAGACCTGATACCAGAAGCCAGCCTTTCCTTTGTCCAGAGAAACTATCACTTGTTCTTGACTGGGTTTTCTCCCACTCCCCCTACTTGGCTCTAGTGACGAAAATGCTTCCTTCTGCCTGCACACCCATCTCCCCTAAAAAGGGAGATTCCAACTCTTCTCCTATGAAAAATAAGGCTCTATACCTTTGAGAGCAGGACTCTTTCCTGCCATATATTTAAAGTGGCACAGACGGTTTCTTTTCTTCTCTTCCTTTGAAAAAGAAATAAAAATCTTTGATGCAGCTAGTCTTTGTCAGTAGAAATCGGGAGCATTTTCTCTGTTTCACTCCTCATGTGGAGATAGATCCTTTTTCTACAGGCTCATAAAGAGGGAAAGGGAAACAGGGCTTGATGCTTTTGAGATTTCCTGTGCACTCCATGTTGAAGAGCTGGGCCCTGTTTAGTATATGGACTTCCTTGCCGCACTTTCAGTTTGTCTAGAGATCTTGTTAAGATTCTTCTTTCTCTGTCCCTCAAGAAGAGGCCCCTTCTCCGAATTCTTTCACACAGGGATTGGCTACAGTGTCCGAATCTTTGGAAAAGAAAGGCCCTTTCTCAAGGTGAAAGGAGTATTGGGAACCTCTGAGGGGCCTGATCATTATTGTGAGTATTGTCCCTTGACACAAGTGTGGCAGCCCCAGTTCTTTAAGAGCAGGCCCTTTGCATTGGAATTAAAGGGAGGGGAGACCTCCAGACTCGGGATTATTGGGGCACATGGTTTTCTGTTCTGCTGTTTTCTTTGTTTGATTTTTTTTTTCTATTTTTTGCCTATTGCTGTGAACTTTGTACCCCCAGAACTTTTGTTTTGTGGAGTATCTGAACAACTAAAGTAAAAGTTGCCACTTTGTCAGGTTTTTAGTCTTATAAAATGTGTGCTAAAGAGATTGAGAGCTGCAACGTTAATCTTTCACTGGTAGTTTGATTTTTGTTGATTTTTTTCCGTTGCTTTTGTTATTTGGTGGGGTAAGAATTAACACTGCCAGATTGCCTGAAGACTCACTGAAAAAAAGCTCTCCCCCTTTTTGTATGGAAAGTGTTCTTAAATTAGCCCTTGAATACTTGCAGTGGGGATTAGTCTGAGCTCTGTGCCACCATTGTTGGTGTCTATAGGCGTACTTTCCTGAAACAAAGAGAGATAGAAAAGTTATCATTTAGAGTCAGGGAGTTTTTATGGATGGCAGGACCTTTTGAGATTATTTTGTTTAACTTGTTTATTTTACATGTGAAAAACAAGCCCAGGAAAGTGAAATGACACGCTCAAGGCCATGCAGCTACCAGGATAGGGACCCTGGTCTCCTGACTTGGAGAGCAGCACCTAGCCTGCTTCCCAGGACTGCTTCCACGTTGAAACAGAAACATCTTGAGATGATTGTTCTCAATTCAAAAGAATTTCTTCTTTTATTGGAATAAATTTACTGCATACTCCCTATAAATATCAGGCTTCTATTTTCTGGAATAAATCCGTTCCCTAAACCATCTAATTCTTATTTGTGTTATGGTAAAGATGGCAAGCCTGTAGCAGCTGGCAAGAGTTGTTTGTGAATCTATGGTTTATTTTTGCTTATGCTTCAAACTACATAATTACTTGGTGTCCTAACCCAATAGGTTGGTTATAAATCATTAGTAAGGATTAAGCTGTAAATCCTGTCTTCATTTTATAAGCTTGTGTTACTGACTCTTTTCTCTTACTTCAAGTTTATTTAACACTTTAATGTAAAAACTTTTATTATTGAGACAGAGAGCTGGCTTTTGGAAAGATACTGATAAAATAAAGGGATATTGCACTTACCAGTTATTCTTCATTGCTACGTATTTGGATCTTGGGAAATAATGTTTTAAAAATTTTTTTAATGTAAGGAATATATACTTATTGTAAAAAAAAAAAAAAGTGCGACATAACAAATAGGTCATTCGTGATCCTATCACCCAGGCTAACGCTTAATATTTGGCTTATGTTATTTCAAACATTTTTCCTATGTGCAAACATATTTTACCAAAACAAAAGAGTCCTGATGTTTATTTAGTTTGATAAACTGTCCCAGGCGGCTTTCTATGTAGAGGTATATTTCTACACTGTCATTTTTAATTGCTCCATTGTATTCAGAAATTTAGTTTTAAAGAACTTGAATGTCTTGTTAATATTTCGTTCTATTTCTGCAGTCTTGTGGCATTACCAATATTTTGATAGATGGCTAAAATAAGAGTTTGGTGATGCAAGTAAGTGAGCTGAGAGTCATTTTAATCTGCTACTTTAGGCTTGCATCTAAATATTACTTCATCTCTGATGGTTCCAGCCAAGGCACTCAGCTGTTCTTGGTAATTCAACTGTAGATACTGCTCAGAAACTTGAGGACCCAAGATTGGGCTGGGAGAAAAAGGAGAGAGTGTCTGTTTTGGTTTGATAGTCAATGTGCCTAGTTGTTTTACAGGCTGAAATTCTTAGAATTATGTCTCTACCAAACAAGAGTATCAAGAGATGATAGCATTGTGGTGTTTGTCTTTTGTAAATTGGAAGTTATCTTTTGATGACCAAAGCTTTAAAATTCTGTATTGGCCAATTCCAGTTTACTGTGTGGATGGAAGCATAGAGAAGGAAAGGTAACGGTACTATTTTCCCTGAGGAATATTTTGAGCTGTTTTGTGTGATTATCAATATTACCCCTTCATGATAAAGATCTGTTTAGTAAATGTGTATTTGTGCATGATCCTGTGTTTGGAACAAAATCTTGAATTAGAACCATGGGGATGGAAAGTTGTGGGATTTATTAGAGACACTGTGGGAGGTGAGTCCGTAGGCTACAAGTGCTAACTGAACGGCAAGTGGAAGGTCTGATATGGTTATATCTGAGGATTCAAGTCTGAGCTCTAGGATAGTGGGAGGTGCCATTACTGAGAGAGAGAGAGGGAGAGAGGCAACAGGATCAAAAATAAGCATGTAAGTTTACTGAGGGCATCTTATTCGTCCTTGTTTCTCACAACTGTTTGCATGTAGTAAGACTCAATTATTCATTGGGTTGAATGGGCTCTATTTTAGACATGTTACGTTTGGGGGGTGCCGTCCTTGTGAGTGGAAACGTAGGTTAGGAACTTGAGAATAGGTTGGGCTTGGGAACAGGTTTCTTTCTTTTTTTTTTTAATCAGCCTTATTAAGATATAATTCACATACCATACAATTCACCAATTAAGTTGTACAATTCAGTGGTTTTTCACATAGTCACAGAGTTGTGCAACCATCCCTACAATCAATTTTAGAACATTTTTATTGGTCCCAAAAGAAACCATCTATTAGCAGCCACTCCCTAGTTCTCCCCCCTCCCTGCACTAAGCAACCACTAATCCACTTGTGACTGTAGATTTGCCTGCTCTGGACATTTCATATAAATGGGATCTTATAATATGTGGTCTTTTGTGACTGGCTTCTTCTGCTTACTATAGTGTTTTCAAAGTGCATCCATGTTGTATCACAAATCAGTACCTCATTCCTTTTTATGGCCAAATAATATTCCATCATATGGATATACCACATTTGGTTTATCCTTTCATAGTTGTGGGACATTTGTATTGTTTTTACTTTTTGGCTGTTGTGAATAGTGCTACTATGAACATTGGTGTACTAGTTTTTATGTGGACTAGTATTTTTTTCATATATACCTAGCAGTGGAATTGCTAAGTCATGTGGTCACCTATGCTTAAAGGGACAGTTTTGCGTCATCCTCGTAGCAGAAAGGCTGCAAGAAAAGATGAGGTCATCAAAAAAGTGAAACCTGACAATGAAGACATGTCAAAGATTAAACTTTTGAGAACACCCACACCTCAGTGGTGGGCAGGGGGAAAGGAGCTCTTGAGCACAAGCTGGCAGAGTGACCCACGGAGCTGATATCCATCAACTAACCTGCTCTTTTACAGTATCTTTTCCTGCGCTTATTCTTCTGGTCTGTATGTGGTGTGACAACCAAAAGCTGGATTGTGTCTGTTATTGGGAAAGGGAAACTGAACCTAATTAAAATTGAGGACTTCCTACCTTTTTTTGATGTCAAATAGCAATTCCACTTTAGCTGTTAACCTCCACATACACAGACACACATGCACAGACTAAATGGCCTAAAATCTAAAGTGCCCCTAGAAATATCCAGGAGCCAGAGAAAGGGGAAGATTGTATCTTCAAGAAGGATGCATTTCCTCTCAGTGCTGTTGATGGGTCTCACTTGATTCTTGCTGTACTCCTGTAACAATAGTTTTTCTCTCCTTGCTTCATTTTTGATTTCAAGTTTCTTCATCAACCCTCCTGTGTTACCTAAACTTTATAGACCAGCAATCTGATGTCCTGTAATCTCTAGTATTTAAATTAGTAGTGTAATGTTATATCCTTATACCTTTGGGCAGGGCTGCTTCAAAACATTAAGGACACCCAGTGGATGAAAGCATAGGAACGTGAGTAAACCACCCGAAATATCCTTTCCTGTGAGCATTTTGGCCAAAGGGATTTGCCATCCATACCTCAGATATATCCTTGTTATGAACTCCAAGTTGCCAGATATTTCACATCTTCTCTCTTCTCTTGTTAGGGTCAGGAAAAGTGTCAAGATTGGAAGCGTATAGTATCTTATTTTGTTAACCAATTTCCGCCCTGATCAGGGCAAAGTGGATTTTGTTGTGGAGACTGCACACATTTGGTAGAGTAAAATGGAAAAGTTACTAGCCAGGAAACCCTAGTTCTGAGTGTACCATTCCCTAGCTGCATGTATGTGTGTTTTTGACTACTTTATTTTTATTTTATTTTTAAGGTATTATTGTCACTTTTTTTTAAAAGATTGGCACCTGATCTAACAACTGTTGCCAGTCGTGGTTTTTTTTTCTTCTTCTCCCCAAACACGCCCAGTACATAGTTGTATATTCTAGTTGTGAGTGCCTCTGGTTGTGCTACGTGGGATGCCGCCTCAGCATGGCCTGATGAGCAATGCCATGTTCACACCCAGGATCCGACCCCTGAAACCCTGGGCCCCTGAAGTGGAGTGCACGGACTTAACCACTTGGCCACGGGGCCAGCTCCTGACTACTTTAATAATATAGTATTATGAACTACTTAAGTATACATATTTTAGCAAATAACTCATGCTTCCACTACCCAATACAAGAAGTAAAATGTTACCAACACTTTGGAAGCCCCCTGGGTATCCCCCCTCCTTCCTCTCAGTTGACCATGTAATATTTTAGGTAGATCTCTTCTAACCTCTTCAGGTGTGGTGGTAAGATCCATAATGGGGAGATGACAGCTGCCGTACTTAGCTCACAGGGTTGTTGTGAGAATCAAATGAGTAGTGTCTGTGAAGGCACTTAGAAAATCTCAAGATGCCAAATAAAAATCAGGAAGGATTCTGCTACAGAACTAATTTAGTAGTGTAGATACAGCTCAAGTGTTTGGTAAACAGTAAAGAGGTGGAATTCTGTTTTCTCTGTATCTTCTTTCACAGAGAATTCTTCCTGAGGAAAAGTCAGTGTATCAAATTCTTCACAGTCCCTCAGTACCTATTCATTCAACAAATATTTACTGAGTACCTACTGTGTGTCCAGCACCTATTCTAGGCAGTGAGGATATAGCAATAATGCCATGAAAACAAATAGAAAACCGTCTTTTTCTTCTAATTCATGTCAGGTCTATCCTTGGATGCTTAGCCAAATCTTTCATCTTCATTTGCTGGTTCTCCAGGTTTAAGTTGAGAATTGCTCATAAAGCAGTATTTGATTTGAGGTTAGACAGATGACTATTAAAGTATTTCTTTTTTCACAAGTTAACAGCCTAAAGGATTTTTTGGTGCCAGATAACGCCGGCATTTGAGGTAGAATTTTTGTCCTTAGTTTAGCCAGTTTGAGCTGAGACCCTTCTTCCACCCTACAAGGTTTTAAACTTTTATCCCTTCCTTTGATTTGTGTCAGGGTGAACCGTTTGATGTAAAAGACTTGACTCCATAATCTGCATCTGCCCTAATGCTGTCATCCGGAGTAGAGACTCAGCCAGTTCCACTTGATTCCTCCATGTCTGCCGTGGTACAGGAATTATACTCGGAACTCCCAGTAAGTGTCTCCAAAGAGCTTCATGCTGACCCTGAGCCAAGTGTGATTCCAGATGTAAAACCCGGAGCCTCAAGCTCTCTTATAAGTCAGAGTAGGGCAGTGCCCTTGGAGCTGCAGAGGACTCCTGCGGAAAGTTGTTGTGAAGAAGCCTCTGGGACCTTGGATCATGGGGGTGCGCCAGGGCGGTGTGGGCTGGTGGACTCCACGGCAGCAGGTTCTATGGCTTCTGGGATCTTGGATAGGGAAGAAAAAAACAAAAGCATGGAGCTAAAGGTCTTCAGAGATCGAGGGGACCAGGCGGAAATTGTAAGAGACCCCTGTGAGGGAGCAAAGGAAGACCCATGCCAACATTCCACAGCTGCTGAAGAAAAGATCAGCCCAAGTCAGGTAAGAAATGAGATCTTGATTCAGATGAGTCAAGTGTGAATGACAGCTTTCCAGGTAACACTTCACATGATAAAATACAGATGCTGGCAGGTACCTTATGATTTCTTCTTAAAACATTTCCCAAATGTTGATTTTGATGTTAACTTTTTTTTGATAATCTTTTAAACATTTGTGTCATATCAGACACTTGAAGAGAGGAAGTGCTTATCTAATGAAAGTGTCACTTCTCTGAAGCAGCTACTGTATATGGAATGTTGAGTCTCTTTGTGATAGTCATATGGTATTTCTGCATCTGATGTTAAGAAATGATGTTTACTCATTCCTTAAGTTTTGGTAGTGTCATGATTAGGGTGGGGTGAGATGTCACAGAGATATCTTTGAAGGAGGCTTTTGACCCAGGTAGGGCTTCATAATGTGGATACTCTAGAGGGATCTCCGTATTTTAGAAGCTGGTCCTTGGCTTTGCAGGTCCAGAAACTTAAGCTTTATTTTTTAGTACATCGGAGGTGATGATCTCCAAAGGATAGACTTCTGCTAACCCATTTCATGAGAGGCTGGAGTATAAATCAGAAAGCCTGTTTTTTAGTTAATACACAATGAAAAGTGGAATCGTTACTTGGTAGGACATGGGAAATCAGATTTCTCTCTGAGTAAGATGGGTTATTTAGGGGAGACTAATGGTTAATGAGCTGTGATAGCCTGATGGACCCAAATCCCTAAAGGAATATACCTAAGTAGACTGGGCACCTTGAATGGTGCCTTACACCAGGGGTCAGCAGACTTTTTGTAAAGGGCTGCATAGTGAATATTTTAGGCTTTGCAGGCCATATGGTCTCTGTTGAAACCACTCAGCTGTACCACTGTAGCATAAAAGCTGACTAGACAATGCATAAACCAATCAGTGTGGCTGTATTCCCATATTTATAAGTATATGGCTGACCTACAGGCTGTAGTTTGCCAATCCCTGCTCTAGACCCACTAATAACCTCATATTCTCTGGGTTTCATGGACCTAGGCTCCATTCCCTACCTGATAAATACATCATTTCTTTACACAGGTTACAGGGTAATTGATTGTTGTTGGTAGGCTGCATATATTGACCATAATTAGGAATGGGTAAATGATTATGTAACAGTAAGTAAGTAACATGATATCCAATTTTATGTTATGATGATTTATCTTTAAAAATATGGTTAAATAAGTGAAGTAACAGACTCAGGACTGAAAGTTTCTTACTTCTTGATATGGTGGGCTGAGTCTAACAAGATCAAAAGTTTCTTTCTTTTTTTTTTTTGAGGAAGGCTGCCCTGAGCTAACATCCGTGCCCTTCTTCCTCTACTTTATATGTGGGATGCCCACCACAGCATGGCTTAGTCAAGTGGTGCCATGTCCGCACCCGGGATCCAAACCGGCGAACCCCAGGCCGCCAAATCAGAACGGGCATGCTTAACTGCTGTGCCACCAGCCTGGCCCCTGAAAAGTTTCTTAATGCAATATTTGATATAAAATTAAAGTATGTGATGTATATGTATGAAGTATAAGAATGGACACAACACAACACGCATACTTCTATACGTATACACACACACACACACCATCCAACCTAAGAACTAGAAGATTATCGCCTCTCTTCTCCTTTTCTTTTCTTTTTTTCTTTTTTTAAGATTTTATTTTTCCTTTTTCTCCCCCCCGGTACATAGTTGTATATATTTTTTTAGTTGTGGGTCCTTCTGGTTCTGGCATGTGGGATGCCACCTCAGCATGGCTTGATGAGTGGTGCCATGTCCGTGCCCAGGATCTGAACCGGCGAAACCCTGGGCTGCCAAGCGGAGTGCGTAAACTTAACCACTCGGCCACGGGGCTGGCCCCCTCCCTTCTCCTTCTTTAAACCATCCCCTTCCTTCCTTCCAACTCTGCTAGATGTAAATACTACTTTGAATTGTGTAAAGCAAAATGAAATTTAATATATAAAAATGTAAGATTTTGTACTTGGTTCCAAAAAGTGATCTCCACAAGTGAAAAAAGGTTGAAGTATTTTTGGAGAAACAGAAGACCTGCAGGTTTTGGTTCATCAGTTAGAACTGATTTGTGGTGTGGCCGCCGAGGAAAGCCAGTTTACTCTTAATATACACGTACAGAAATGTGTTCCCTGGACCGAGAGGTGGGGGCCATGCTCTGTTGTGTGTTGTTAGCCTATAGCCAGAATATCACACTCGCAGGCCCTTCTCCCCTCAGCACTGACATGAGCTCAAGATGCTGGGGGGATAGGGTGCAGAGGGAAGCAAGGAATGTGTCAGTGTTGGGGTTCCTGACCAAAGTGGATCCTGTCTCTTCCCTCTTCCCCACACTAAGCCTGCTGTCATATGTGGGAGGAGTATAGAAAACCAGGAATGTATGCATGGGTAAGAGTTCACATTAAGGACAAAACCTGAAAAAAACACCATTGCAGCCTGTTTGCTGGGGGTATCTTCCTATGAAAGAGAAGTAAGGGAAGCCTTTCAGGATTTGGAGGGCTGTCAAGCAGAATGGTTCTCTTGCACACAGTTAGACTTGGTGGGAGACACAGGGCAGTGGTGGCTCCTAATCGTTCTCAGGTCACAGGGCCCTTTGGAAATCTGAATGAATGCAGGAGGTCTCAGAAAAGCAGACATACCATTTCAGAAGGTTTGCAGAGCCCAGACATCCTTGGACCTCAAGATAAGAACTCTTGCTAGATTGACAAAACACTACAAACACAGTCAAAAGACAACTGGCAAATTAAGAGAACATATTTGCAACATATATCAGATAAAAAGCATATATCTCTAATATATAAAGACCTCGTAAGTTGAGAATGAAAAACCCAATAGAAAAATGGAGGAAAGACTTGAATAGATAATTCACTCTGTGTATATTGTGTGCGTATTGTGCTTAAACACAAGAAGAGATGAGCAACCTCATTCATAATTAGAGATGCAAATTTAAACAACTCGTGATACCACTTTTTACCTGTCAGATTGGTGAAAATGAAAAATTGTGACAACATATCTGGTCAGGAAGACTGAAGAAAAAGATATTCTCACACATTGCTGGTGGGAATGCACAGTGATACAACTTTTCAGAAGAGGAATTTGGCTATACCTGACAAAACTACTTGTGACCTGACCTGTTGACCCAGCACTCTCATTTCTAGGTATCTACCCTGAAGATACACCTCCAATAGCCTTGCATATAAAAATACATATATGCAAGGTTATTCTTGGAAGCATTATTTATTATTGCAAAATATTGGAAACAAATATCTACATACAGGAGAGAGGTTGAATAAGCTATGGTATATAAACATCCACACATGGAGCATTATGCAGCCATAATAAAGAATAAAGGTCTCCGCTTACTGATGGGGACAGATTTCCAGGTGTGTCGGGGTCCCCAAGACCACCTCCAGATTTGGTGATTCACTAGAATTCCCAGGACTTGGCATATGGTCATGTTTACAGCTAAGATTAGTTACAGTGAAATGATGTAAAGCAGTCAGCAAACAGAAGAGAGGCATGGGACAAAGTCCAGAGGAAATCAGGTGCTAGCTTCCAAGAGTCCTCTCCCAGTGTAATGACACATACTTAACTTTCTCCAGGAACACCTTGTGACAACACATGTGTAATGTTGTCTACCATGGAAGCTTGTTAGAGCCCGAGGTTTTTACTGGGGACTGGTCACATCAGCACCCTCTGCCTGACACGTCAAAATTCCAGACTTCCAGAAGGACAGCAGGTGTTCAGCATAAACCACATTGTTGTTTAGGTGCAGTGAGCCACTCTTAGCATTAGGGAATGTTAGAAACACTCCTGAAATCTAAGTTGCCAGGTGCCAGCCAAGGCCACCCTTGCAAGCAGGCCTTTCCAAGGATCACAGTCAGGCCTGCTACATTGACACTTGTCTGCAAACTAGGATACATTATTAAGTGAGAAGAGCAAAGTACAAATAGTTATCTACAGTATCCTCCCTTTGGTGCAAGAAAGAAGAGGTGAGCCAGCCCTGATGGCTTAGTGGTTAAAGTTTGGCACGCTCCGTTTTGGTGACCTGCATTTGGTTGCTGGGTGAGGAACACCACCACTT
This sequence comes from Equus przewalskii, assembly GCF_037783145.1. NCBI lineage: Eukaryota > Metazoa > Chordata > Mammalia > Perissodactyla > Equidae > Equus > Equus przewalskii. Next base: position 6,527,854 of record NC_091837.1, read on the forward strand.
GTCTCTTGGTAACCATACTGTGGTGGCAGCTCACACAGAAGAATGAGAAGGACTTACAACTAGAATATACAACTGTGAACTCCGGCTTTGGGGAGGGTAAAAAAATAATAATAAATAAAAGAAAGAGGAGGAAATAAGCAAGTATACAAGTAACTGCTTATTTGTATAAAGCATACACATGTGTACACACAGGAAAGATAAACCAGAAAATGTTTGGTTTCCTCTAGGGAGCTGGTGGGGGCAGGGTGGAAAGAAATGGAAATGGGATAGAAGGGACAGGAGGAAGTGACACTTCTCTGAGCATATATAACATTTTAGTAAATTTGTTTTTCACAGGGGTTTGGCTTAGCAATTGCTAAACTACTTTATGTGTATTCTAGGATTGAGTGAATTGATCAATATTATTGTGGATAATGCGAGCCTCGTTTCTCACTGACAAATTCCAAGTAGGAGGGGGGAGGGGTGTTGCTAGGAGGAACCGTGTGGTGTGGAATTGGAATTGGAGTTAGCAGTATGAACTTAGGGTTTTTAATATATACAGATAGGTACATAAACATTTACTAAACTGTGTTATTCTTTTTTGGATTTAGTCTTAGAGTATATAGTCAAAATAACGTTTTCCACAGTTACTTGAGTTACTTTTCTTCTCCGTTCCCCCGCCCTTAGTGTGGTTTTATTATTCGTCTGTGTGGGTGTAGGAGACAGGGCCTAGAAGCAGTGATGCCTCATAGCAATGAGCACACCTAGCACCCAGCTCTTGGTTTCTACATAACATCTTCCAATTAAAGGAACCAGACTCTTTGGAGAAATGCTGTTCTAGGGCTGGCACAGGGAAAAATACAAGATAAGCCTGGACAATTTGTGGTGAATTGCTCAGAAAATTATGAGGACATATCAAAAGGACACAGGAGCCAACTTGAAGGGACTCCCAGTGGCCAAAACTGGGATGATTTGAGCTTAAAATAAATAATGATAGTAATGAATTATAACCCGTAAAACTAAACAAATATGAGCCCATGCTGATATAAAATAATTGAATAAATAACTTGGAAAAAGAAAGCTCTTAAAGAATTCCAAATAATAAATATAGAAGGAATGATAGAAATAAAAAAATCATCATCTGGCAACCATCACAGTAGTAATCATCTCCAGCAAGAATCATCAATGGATGTTAAAACTAGTGGCTAAAAGTTTGAATGAGAAATAAATATTTACATAGTCTCAAGATATCTCCCCACAAGATACTTAGTAATTACACAGAAGAAAATAACTTCACAGTGGAGAAATTTGGCAGACCACCCCCTGCCCCCGGAACCAAGTAATGGAAGTTCACCTGCCCAGGAATGAGACACCCCAACACAATGAGCCTCCTGAGAGGATGCACCGAGAAGAACCGGCATGCTCCTGTGGGATTCCTGCCCCCAAAATGCCTAACCAGAATCTGGTCATGAGGAAATATCAGACAAATCCAAATTGAGGGACTTTCTTTCCAAAAGTGTCAAAGTCGTGAAAGATGAATACCTAGAGAACTATCTCAGTTTAAGAGACTAAGGAGATATGGTGGCTAAATGCATCATGGATTGGATCCTGGTCCCGAAAAAGGACATTGTGGAGCCATTAACAAGATTTGAATGAGAGCTGTAGATTAGTTAATAGTATTATATTGATATTAATAATTGTGCTGTGTTTATTTCAGATGTTAACATTAGGGAAAGCTGGATGAAGACCATACAGGAAATTTTTTAAACAATATTTGCAAGGTTTCTTGTACATATTTAAATATAAAACATTTAAAATTTGAAAATATAATAATAGTAAAAGAGAAGCTCTTCTTGCTAGAGGGAGACAGAATTTAATATGAGGTATTTTTTAACAGCTAGACCAGAGTAGAAATGGATTAGGTTGCTCAGGGAAGTTGTGTTTATGAAGAGGCTGCATGACTGTATGTCAGGAATATAGCCAAGAGTGTTCCAGTTTGAACAGGCAACCTCAGAGGTGTTCTTTTCCATCCTGAGATTCTGTGACTTTTGTAGTAGTCTTTGATTTGCCTGTAGCAGCATTCTACCGAATTCTTTTCCTTCAGCTGTTCCTCATCTCAAACCAGCAAGAGGCCCACAATCAGGCACTGGCTCAGGTTTGGGGAAGAGTACTCAAAGATGACTACTTACCCACCCTTCTCTGTTTCCTGGACGAAAATGTCAAGGCAGAAAAGGCTTCAGTGGAGCACAGCTCCACTTAGAAGAACTTGCTGTAATTGTGAAAGATGGCCACCTAGGGTTTCCAGGCATGTGTTGCATGAGTTGAATGAATTTAGCTAAGTTAGATCTGCTTGATGAATTTCCCAGTTCGTGGAGAAGAACTACACCAATATTTAGAATTAGAGGTTTACACTTTTCTATGTCTTGGACGCTGATGACACCTAAACTGGTTTTGTTAAATATTCATTTCGTTTCTCTTGAAGTCATTATAGGTTTGTTGTTGTTAAAAGAAAAACAACAAAATACATGTTTTATGAAGCAATTTGTTTTAAAATGTTAGTCTTAACATTTTTTTTACCTTTTTAAATTATTTAAAAATACATATAACATAAAATTTACCATTTTAATGATTTGTAAGTGTACAGTTCAGTGGAATTAAGTACACTCACATTGTTGTGTAACCATCACCACCATCTGTCTCCAGAACTCTTTTCATCTTCCCAACCAAAACTCCATATCCATTAAACAGTATCTCCCTGTTACCCCCTCCCCTCGGCCCCTGGCACCCACTATTCTCTTTTCTATCTGAATTTGACTGCTCTAGGTACCTCATATAAGTGGAATCATAGAGTCTTTGTCCTTTTGTGACTGCACTTAACACTTTTTTAAAGATACACTTAAAAAGTTAAATATTCCAGTCATGAAATATTTCAGTCATGAAAAAAACAGCAAAAAATAGTTCTTTCTTGCCTTAGGATTGTGTCAGAAAGGTATACAAACTTGTTTAACTAATTTTGTGCTTTGATCAGGGACACTGTTATTGGGGAGGGGAGAAGAAAGGCGAAAAAGAAGGAGGGGAAAGTATCAGAGAACAGGCGCAGAGGCAGGGACAGCTGCAGAGCCGACTGAATGGTGAAAGAATGCATTCAGTTCTGAACTCCACGCTGGTAGGAGAGAGATCAAAACTGTGGTGCATGCAAAGGTTACCAGCCAGGATGAGGAAAAGACTGGTCTTAAGAATAAGATATAAAGAAAGAGATGGGTATGTGACATTCCAAACAGATGATTTAATGTTGAAAACTATACTGTGCTTGGTTTTTGTTTATTTGCTTTTCTTGGTGCTTGATATAAGCTGTAGGGTGTTTAAGTTTTTATTTTTATTTTTATTTATTTTATTTTTTCTCATAGTGGTAGATCTACCTGGGTTGAATGTGTTGTAAAAGCTTTGGTTCCACGCTGCAATACTCTATTCATACTAAACACAGACACAGAAAAAGTTCTGAATTGTCTGTTAGCTGTAACATATGAAGGCTCAGTATACATTTTTTTAACAGATCTTTTAAGGTATCTGGACAAGGGACATCAAATAAGGAGGCACAGTGGCTATTGATCATTTGAAGTATGTTATGGTGTTGGAGAAACTTGTTTTTTAATGGCATGTTCATAAAAGACCCAATCTCGTGCAATTTTTATGACTTTACTTAAATGAAAGGCTTGCACTGTGTCCATTCAACTTACTTCTCACCCTAAGAGTCTGTGATCCTAAGGGAATTTGCAGTAATGTCAAGGAGCTTGCTGTTTGTTTAAAAGAAAATCTTGCTGGAAAGAATTCATTTTCAGTGATTTAAAGGTGAAAAAATATGAACGTCACACTTTCAGTAATAAAATCGGTGGCCATAAGCTGTTCTGTGTTTGCCAGGGCACTGTTGTCCCCACAGTGATGGTTTGCCCGTGGTTCTCATCTCATGTCATTAACAGTGTGTGAGAGAGAAGTGCCCAAAGCACACGTGGTGTATTGCTGAGATTTAAGGTAGAACTTCCTCCTAATTATTGTAGCAGTTCTCTTAGATAATTCATTGTGGGGGGAATGTTATTAAATGCCCCACAGCTAATGTGATCAGCTCCTTATTTAGTCACCAGCTGTTTCTCTGAATTGAGAGAGATAGGTGGAGGAAAGTTCCATTTTAAGCTTTGCAACGATGATTTAAAGTTTCACTGTTTTACAGCTGCTCTTTTGTAGATCTAGAGCTACAAAAGTTTCGTTTCTTTTCAGAGTGTTCTTCCCTATGAATGTAATGATGGCTGTTTCCACAAATGTCAGGAAGTAGGAAGTACCTCATTTGCTCCATATCGTGGCCCCATAATTGCAGACTTCAGTGTATAGGCAGTCCCATCTCAAGATGGGGGGCCATCACTGCCCTTGCTTAGCCATCTGCCTCTGCCTCCTGCTCAGGAAGCTCAGGTTTAGAGGAACTCAGAGGGATCTGGTTACAAGCGGGGCTTGTGGCTCAGAGATACATCAGGCCCTGAGGAGCTTCCAGCTACCCTGCTTATAAAAGTTGAAGAGCCGGATCTATTCATTTCCCTCCTTAAGATGTTTGTGTTTTTTTCCTGCTCTGGACTAGTCTCATAGGAATGAATTAGAGAATTCCCTCTTTTCCGGGATATACAACCAACTTTTAATGAGAAATAAGATTACAAATGAACACTAAGAATGGTTTTCAAGACCCCCTAAAATCTGCCACAACCTTGAAGAAGTATCAAAAGTTGATTTTGATTCCAAGCAGTAGGCAGGAGGATGACGTGTTGGATGTACAAGGCAGAGAATTTGTTTGCTGTCAATTTGAAAAACAAGTTGCACTATTATGTGGCTTTTCCTATTTATATAGTTTATAGAATGCTATAAACTATAGCAGTGAGCTCACTTGCGTCGAAAGAGGATCCATGTGAACTTTTAACTTGAAAGTTGATTCATACAAAACAGATTTTGTAAGAAATATTAGTACGTTAATGATCAGATGTTGAGATTTAACAACATCTAGGTGATAGAAATGTTTAGGATTCTACCTTTAGGAATCCTGAATGTTAGAACATTTAGCTGATAAAATATTGTAGGAAAAGAAAATTATCTGATGAATTTCTGCACATCTTGCTTATATGATTGGGTGACCATGAAGGAGTAGGGGAGTCACACACAGGATTATTATACTACATATCCATTGCTTACAGGTGGGCTGTCTGTTCCTCTCATGTGCACTTGGGGCCCCAGACTGGTAGAGCTCCCACCTGATCTAGAGATCACCCATCACTGTGGTGGCAGTGGTTGTGGGAGGTGTCCCTCACATCTGACCTCAGCTTCATATTCTGTCTCTGTTCAACCCAGTCAATTCCTGATCATATTTGAGACCTCAAATCTTGTAGGGTCTCCAGCCCTCTGTGAGAGGAAACTTGTTTTTCTTAACTGAGAACCTTTTAGAGATGTCAGCGAGGCAGAGGGAGAGTGGAATCACTCCTAGCTTCTGCTTTTCTCCTTTCCTGTTAGGAATCATGGCTAACCAAGCAGAAGGGGAAATGTCTGAAGCAGTCGCCTTGGCTCTCCACCAGGGTATTTTGGGGCCTCCAGCTAAGGACACCTCTTTAGAGCAGCAAGTGGGGTAGAACTGAAATCCCAGCAGCCCCTCCAGGGGCTGGAGCCAGTAGGGTTAATTGTACAAGCTTGTCAGAGGCCTTTGGAATCTGAAGGAACCTGTAGGTTGCTGGACCTGAGCTCAGCTCTCACTTTACAGAGGCTCTCGTAGGCCCGGAAAAACTTAGGGTAGTCACTCCAGACGACATACCAGAATCTGTTGGTGATGGTCCTATTGACTTTTCTCACGGAAAGGGATAACAGGTGTCTAAGGTCTAATGAATGACAGGAGCTTCTGCTCTGAGAGCACCCACTCCTGACAGGGCGTCTTGCTAGGTGTTTCTGTGGTCCCATTTATTCTTACAGCCACCTGTAAGCTTGCTCTCAGTGCTGTGTAGCTAGTAGGTTGGAACAGAGCTCTCACTCCTCATCCCATAATCTTTTACTCTAGCACACTGCATTTTCCGTAAAGTATTAACGTGAAAAGATGTTCTAAATAGCATCTAATCTCATACCTCAAACATTCAGCCTAAGAACTGGAAAAGTGGGGAGTGCTGTCATTTTGGAGAAAGGATCAAATGTAATTATAAATAAAGATGTTTTCTTAAACTCTTATTTTGAAATAATTTGAGACTTACAGAAAAGTTGCAAAAATAGTACAAAGAATTCCTGTATACCCTTCATGCAGATTCTTCACGTGTTATCATTTTACCACATTTGCTTTTTTTCCTTCTGAATAATTTGAGAGTATAGTCGCAGACCGGTGCCTAAATACTTCACTGTGTATTTCCTAGCACACAAGGACATTCTGTTACGTGACCACAATACATTAACCAAAATCAAGAAATTAACACTGATCCAAGTACATTTATTTATCTAATCTACAGACCATATTCAATTTTGGCCAATTGTCCTGTCAATATCTTTTGTAGCAAAAGGAAATGGTTTTTTGGTCTAGGAAAAATCCAGGACGACTTGTGGCATTCAGTTGTCATTTCTCTTTAGTCTCCTTTAATGTGTAATGGTTCCTCAGCCCATGACCTTGACACTTTTGAAGAGTTCAGGCCATTTATTTTTATAATTTCCCTGATTTTGGGTTTGTCTGGTGTTTCCTTATGACTAGATTCTGGTTTTGCATTTTGGGGTCAGGAATCCCACAGAAGTGATGCTGATTCTTCTCGGTGCATCCTCTCAGGAGGCACCTGGTGTTGGGGTGCCTCGTTCCTGGGGAAGTGAATTTCCACCGCTTGGTTCAGGTAGGGTCTGCCAGGTTTTTCCACTGTGAAGTTACTATTTTCTCCTTTATAATTACTAAGTATCTTGTGGGGAGATATTTTGGGACTATGTAAATACTTGTTTCTCATTCAAACTTTTAGTCATTAGTTTTAACATCTATTGATGATTCTTGCTTGAGATAACTATAAATGTGATGGTTGCCAAATGGTGATTTTCTAACTCCACCATTCCTTCTGTGGTAAGTAAGAGCTTTCTCTTCTCCTCATTTACGAGTAAGTTTGCTCCGGCATCATGCTTTTTTGCCAAACACAGCAGTGTTACATGGGAGATATTTGTTTTTAAGTTCATGCTCTACAAAAATATTGCATATTAAAGTTTCAATAGAAAATGAAAGATAGGCTTGCTTCATATATGACAGTCCATTCTAGTCCTCATCTCGCAGTTCCAATGATGTTTTATTTCCCCCTGTGTTCACCTGTATTTGCCGTTTTTATCTTCCTGCACCCTCCTGGATTCTGTTTCCACCACAGATCTTTGCTTAGAGCCCACATGCCTTTGCTTTTTTTTTTTTTAAGTGCTATAAAAATTAAGAGAAAAATATGAAAAGCTGTAACAATGGTTTCACTATCTGTAGCTTTAGGTGAATGTGATATCAGAATCTTCTTGTAGTTATCAGTTAAATAAATGTGAAAAAAGATTGTTAAGCCTTCAGGCAGAGTGAAGAGGTGACCCATAAGGAAAATTCAGTTAAGCAACCGTTTTGGTTGCTCAGTGTTTCCCAGCTGAACCCTTACCTCCTGGGGCTCATCTCCCCCTTACTTCAGGTGCTGCCACAATGTGCACCTTCTGCCACTGTCCCTTCCCATTTTTCTGAATTCTTGCTGTAGAAGGAAACTGGTTGTCATTGATGGTGTTCTCCCTTATCTCTATCTCTGATGAAGGAGAATGAAAAGAAAAAATAGCCCTTCTGACAAGTTTGAGCAGAAAATGAGTGTGTGATATGGTTTGGGACTGAGATGCATCTATTTCCCGATATTTTCCTTTCAGATGAAGTTAAGATTACATTGCAGCAGTTTGTTTCTTCATTAAGAAGTTATTTCTAGGGTTTTGTTTGGATTGCAGTTCAACATTTTAAACCTCTATTATTGTCCAGACCTTGGAAACTTGGCTTTTCAAGCTCAAATTCCAGAGAAGTGGAAGTTTTTATTGATTTTGAGGTTTCCTTCAGTTCCCAATCTTTGTGACTGCTAGCAAATTTTCCAGAGTCATAAAGAAGTCTTTCAAAGAAGAATTTGCATTTGTGAGGTCGGGTATCTCTGAATCCTCCTTGACCGCTGGATTTTCTTACTGCAGGAGGACCTCCAAATGCAGTCAAGCAGAGAACTTTTATGCACAGACGTCCCTGAAGAATGTCTGAGGAGCAAAGGTATTTGTTTTGCTCAAATCTTTGCCTTTTTCCACTTATTACACACACTGTTCTAGTTCACAGTTCACATTTTGCTTTGGGAATATAAAGGTTATGGGTCCCTGCCTTGCCAGGTGGACGTAACTGTAGAAATTCTTGATATTGCCCATGGATGGACTTGAAGACCCCTGATATTATCAAGCAGTGTGTTATTTTTGAAAATAATCTGCTTCCCACTTACTTTTTCCAGAATGAGTCCCTGTCGACAGTGTGTTGAACCATTTTTGCTGATGTGAAATCTTTTATTTGATCTTATGAAACTAAACTACCTGTTTAAAAACGTTAACGTGGACAGGGAAGGAATCCACTCAGTATAGTTCAGCACTGTGGCAAGTTATTCCGTTCTTGTTCTCCTGGGCAGGGTTGGAAGAAAGCATTCACTCCAGGTCACCTTGAGCGTTTTCAAAGCAGTTTCATGTCTGTTACCTCATTTTGCTCCTCAGAACAATGGTTGAATGTAGGCATCTGAGATACTACCTTTAGTGTGATTGATTGATCGAGGAGGAAGCTGAGGACCGAAAGAAAAAGAGTGGCTGAGCCAAGATTCTTCTCCCCTTGCCCCAGGTTAAAAATAATGTAATATAACTTTAGAGAGGACTGTGTGAATATGTTATACAATTAAAGTAAATAATATAGAGTAATCAGAACCTCAAAAAAAAAAAAGAATATACAGCAAGTACATTTAATTATGTGAACATTTTGTTACCGTGATAGAATGTCAGATTTGACTCTGCTTCTTGGCAGCCTGGAGAGGAAAGGAAGCACACATCGTCCTTATGAGAAAGGACACTTGTCCCAGTTTATCGCCCTGCTTTCTGCTGCTAGAGATTTTCTCTGTGGCTCAAAGGCTTGGCTGTCCAGTGTAGATTAAAGCTCTGAAGACAAGAAATGTCTCTTTGTACATAAGTCTCACCCGGCCCTTAGGGCCTTACTCAGGATGCAGTTTAGCTCCACTAGTGCTCCGCACAAGATCCTTTTAGTGGGGCTCCAGTATTGATGTATGGAGTCTTTCGTGTATTTTCACCCACATCTTGCAACAAAATTTACTGTCTGTGTGTGAACTACACTTTGATTTAATCGCTGAACTGGCCTTTTAAACAGGAAAATCAGAGTTATTTTCTACAAGGAAGTCTTCTCAGGTTTACCTAGTAACTCTCCACTTAAATTAGTAAAATTAATTATTTTATTTCCCTCCCCAAAGCCATGTTCAGTGGTCTCAGTTTGATATGAGGGAGCTTGAAAACGGCAGCTCTTCCAGAGTTTTTAGCAGTAGTGACCTTGTAGTGCCTGACTGTGATACGTTCTTCCATTCAGTCCCCCAGGAACCTTCCAAGGTATCCCTCTGTTAAATGTGAGGAAACAAGCTCAGCTATCCAGAGTCCCATCCGAGTACAGCAAGGCAGGAAGGAAGGTTCTGTGAAGGCAAGTCTCTGTAGGAATTGAGCCCTGGGAGTATAAGCAGGACGTGCTGCCGCCACAGATGTGAGTTAAACAGATGCACATGCTTTACTGTAGTGTGGCCAGCATTTCAGCCTGTTTTGCCAAGGTCAAGGTCAAACATCTACTAACTTATCATTTACTACAGAATTGAGAATTAAATGATGTTTCTTGGAAATCTGGTTATGCTCTCTCTAGGGGCCCCAGCTGCCAAAATTTTCGCTCTGTCCAGATCATAGCTCTTAGTCCTGAGCGTGTTAGATTTAGCCTTTCCTGATGAAAATCTAATATATCGTTGCTACCTTTAAGTGTCTGCACCATTGAGCACTGTGCAAATTGCTTTACATAGTTTTATTTATGTTAAGCTTTGATTATTCTGAATGGGGGCACCTCGAAGGTCAGTGTTCTGTAATGATTTATAAATTTTCAGAGGTTTGGGGTATATATCATTATAATTTGACTTCTGTATACACAACATTGTGTTCATCACCAAAAATCTAGTTTCCATTCATCACCGTACAAATGTCCTTACCTCTTTTTCCCTTCCCTTTGGTAACCACCACTCACTTCTCTGTATCTGTGTATTTATTTGTTATTTTGGTTGTGTTTTTTTTTTTTTTTTTAATTTTCCGTATATGAGTGAAATCATATGGTATTTATGTTTCTCTGTCTGGCTTATTTCACTTAGCGTAATACCATCTAGGTCTGTCCATGTTGTGGCAAATAGCAAGGTTTCATCTTTTTATGGCTGAGTAGTATTCCTGTGGGGGTGTGCGTGTGCTCACTACATCTTTATCCATTCATCTGCTGATGGACACTTAGGTTGTTTCCATGTCTTAGCTATTGTAAATAATGCTGTAATGAACATAGGGGTGCATATAGCCTTTCAAATTAATGTTTTTGTATTCCTTGGTTACATACTCACAAGTGGAATAGCTGGATCTTATGGTAGTTCTATTCTTAGTTTTTTGAGAAATCGCCATACTGTTTTCCATAGTGGCTGCACTAATTTACATTCTCACCAGCAATATATGAGGGTTCCCTTTTCTCCATATCCTCTCTAACACTTCTTATTTCTTGTCTTTTTAATAATAGCCATTCTGGCAGGTGTGAAGTGATAGCTCATTGTGGTTTTAATTTGCATTTTCCGTAATAATTAGTGATGTTGAACATCTTTTCATGTGCTTCTTGGCCATCTGCATATCTTCTTTGAAAACATGTGTCTTAGGATCCTCTGCCCTTTGGTTTTTAAGTTTTATTGAGGTCATAATAGTTTATAACATTGTGAAATTTCAGTTGCATATTATTATTTGTCAGTCACCATATATATGTGCCCCTTTACTCCTTATGTTCACCCCCCCAACCCCCTTCTGCTCTGGTAATCACTAATCTGTTCTTTTTGTCCGTGTGTTTGTTTACCTTCCACATACGAGTGAAATCGTATGGTGTTTGTCTTTGTCTGGCTTGCTTCACTTAACATAATACCCTCAAGGTCCATCATATTGTTACAAGTGGGACAATTTTGTCCTTTTTTATGGCTGAGTAGTATTCCATTGTATATATATACCACATCTTCTTTATCCATTCATCAGTTGATGGGCACTTGGATTGCATCCATGCCTTGGCTATTGTCAATACTGCTGCAATGAACATAGGGGTGCTTAAGTGTCTTTGAATTGTTGGTTTCAAGTTCTTTGGATAATACCCAGTAGTGGGATAGCTGGGTCATATTTCTATTTTTAACTTTTTGAGAAATCTCCATACTGTTTTCCATTAGCTACACCAGTTTGCATTCCCACCAGCAGTGTATGAGGGTTCCATTTTTTCCACATCCTCTCCAACATTTGTTGTTTTTCATCTTCATAATTATAGCCATTCCAACAGGTGATATCTCATTATAGTTTTGATTTTCGTTTCCCTGATGACTAGTGATGTTGAACATCTTTTCATGTGTCTATTGGCTATGTGTATATCTTCTTTAGAAAAATGTCTGTTCATATCCTCTGCCCATTTTTTGAACAGGTTTGTTTTTTTGTTGTTGAGTTGTATGAGTTCTTTATATATTTTGGAAATTAACTCCTTATTCCATGTATGATTTGCAAATATCTTCTCCCCATTAGTAGGTTTTTTCATTTTGTTGATGGTTTCTTTTGCTGTGCTGAAGCTTTTTAGTTTGATGTAGTCCCGTTTGTTTATTTTTGCTTCTGTTTCCCTTGCCTGAGGAGACATTTTCAGAAAGATACTGTCATATATGGCCTTTATTATGTTGAGGTTTATTATTATATGGCCTATATTATATCATATATGGCCTTTATAATAGATTTGTATATCTACTTCCTTCCCCTATAGCTGAATAGGGAAGTCCTCAGCTATTATTTCTTTAAAAAACTGCTCTCTTCTCCTTCTGGGATACCCATTATCCTTATGTTGCCTTTTCTAATGGAGAAATAATTCTCGTAGAATTTCTACATTTTTTAAAAATCTTAGTTCTCCTCTTCTACCTGCATCATGTCTAGATTTCTATCTTCAAGCTCACTAATTCTCTCTTCCATATGATTTGCTCTATTTCCAGTGCTTTCTAATGGATTCTTCATCTCATTTATTGAGTTCTTCAGCTCTAGAATTAGTTTGGTTTTGGGTTTTTGGGGTTTTTTTAGAATTTCAGTCTCTTTGGTAAAGTATTCCCTCTGTTCATTAATTTTGTTCTGGAGCTCATTGAACTGCTTCTCTGAGTTTTCTTGTAGTTCATTATGTTTCTTTATGACAGCTATTTTGAATTCTTTATCAGTTAGATGACAGTCTTCCATGACTTTATGTTTGGTTTCTGGAGAATTGTCATTTTGGTTTTGTGATGCCCTGTTACTGTGGCTTTTTGTGAAGCTCGATGAGTTATTTCTTTGCCAATGTGTTTGTCATAGCACACTTTTCTTTTTTAAGTATAGCTTTGTTTTGATTCTAACTATTCAATGAGTTGAAGATTAGAGGCCTTTCTTTTGTGTTTCAGTAGGTGGTGCTATAGCACCAGTTTTTGGTTTTTCTTACCTGAGCTGTCTCTGGTTATATTTGAGGATCTATATGTTTCACCCTCTACCACCTCTATTAAGGGTGTTGCTGGTACTCGTGTCATCACCACCTGCACCTCTGGGGTCACAGTACCTGGCTGTTGCTGGTGTCACTGTGGTTGCTGATTTTGCTACCAGGGATACAGGGATGGCTGACGCCTCCACCACATCTGAGAGGCTGACGCCTCCACCACATCTGAGATTACCTGGATTGGAAGCACTGCCACTATGGCAGGGGGAGGGGGAGAGTAGGGAGGGAGCTAGGTTCTCAGGGCACCGCCTCTTCTATTGCCTGTTTCCTTGTGGTCACAGGCACTGCTGCAGTTGGAAGACCCAAGTTGTGGGTGCACCTTTACTTCTGCTACCAGCTCTGAGCCATGGTGGGTGGCCCAGGGTTGCAGGGCTGCGCATCCACTGCTGTTCTGTTGCCTGTGGCCATAGGCACCACAGCAACCATGAGGCTGGAGCTGCGTATGTGCCTCCACTCCTGCCTACCAGGTTCTGTGGGGCTGAGGGCATCTGGCTCAGCAGCTGCAGCTGGCGGGGCCAGGGTCCTGGGCACTGCCTCCACTGTTTTCCTGATTTGTCTCCTCTATGTACTCGAATCCACCCACCTTTGTAGGTACCACTGTGCAGATCTCTCCAGCATCCTGGTGGGCAATGTAGCCTTTAATGAGTTACGGGTGTTTTACTCCCTGTAGACTGAAGGGGAGAGACAGGGATCATTTCATGCCACCATGATGATGACGTCTCTCCTCTGCTCTTCTGAGTTTTGGGTTTTTTTTGTTTTTGTTTTCGTTTTAAAGATTTTATTTTTTTCCTTTTTCTTCCCAAAGTTGTATATTCTTCATGTGGGTCCTTCTAGTTGTGGCATGTGGGATGCTGCCTCAGCGTGGTTTGATGAGCAGTGCCATGTCCGTGCCCAGGATTCGAACCAAGAAAACACTGGGCCACCTGCAGCGGAGCACGTGAACTTAACCACTCGGCCACGGGGCCAGCCCCTCTTCTGAGTTTTAATTTGGCTATTTCGCCATAATTTTCTGTTTAATATTTTATAAAACTGATATTATCAAGTTTTGGTTTTGTGTTGGGTTTTTTCCCAGAGAATTCTACATAACTGGGCTTGTTTGGGAAGGTTCTGTGTAAGAAAGATGGAGTGGGCACCAGAAAAAATACCAATATTAATTCCCACGAATTACTGTGGGACTTCATTCCCACGGCAACAATCGCCATTAGGGCTTATTTGGGAATTCTCTAAAATAGGAGGATCACCAGAAATTGGAAAAACATTGAGGAAATACAGTTTTATGCAAAAGTGAAAGCAGTCAAGGAGGGAAAAGCTACCTTATATAATTTTTGGAACCAGAGAGTTTATTTAGAATAATTAAAGTTGAAACAATCTTTAAAAGCCTCTTTCTGTTATGTGAATAAATTAAGCATTAAAAGTAAATGGAATGGGCCGGCCCGGTGGTGCAGCGGTTAAGTTCGCACGTTCCGCTTTGGCGGCCCGGGGTTCGGATCCCGGGTGCAGACATGGCACTGCTTGGCAAGCCATGCTGTGGTAGGCGTCCCACATATAAAGTAGAGGAAGATGGGCATGGATGTTAGCTCAGGGTCAGTCTTCCTCAAAAAAAAAAAGTAAATTTATTTATCAATAAAGCCCTTATGCCTTATATACATCTAGATTCTTGGAGCTTATTGATTTGTTTTCATAATTTGGAATGAATATTTCCTGTTTTCTAGTCCCTATTTATGTTATTATCCTCCTATAATTTACATTTTTGGGGGTGAAAGGTTAAAAAATTAACCAGTACCATACCTGTTTAATAGGCAACATAGAAGAAGTCTAGATATTGGGGGAACTGAATTTTTTCTTTTCTTTTCTGTATATACTTTACATACAATAAAAGGTACCCTTTTGTTGTGTGCGTACAGTTCTGTGAATTTTGACAAACACGCAACAGTTGTGTAACTACCACCACATTCTAGATAGAGAGCAATTCCATCACCCCAGCAATTTCTTGAAGATTCCTTTTATAATCAGTCCTTCTTTGCCCTTAGCAACCACTCATTTTCTGTCCCTATAGTTTTGCCTTTTCCAAAATGTCATATAAAATGTAGTCAAACAGGAGAAGCCTGTGAGTCTGACTTCTTTCTATTAGCATAGTACATTTAAGATTCATTCACGTTGCTGTGAATTATCAGAAGTGTGTTGCTTCTTATTGCTGAAGTGTATCCTCTTGTCTAATTGTATCACGATTTGTTTATTTCCCATTTGAGGGAAATTTGAGTTGTTTCCAGTTTGAACAATTATGAATAAAGCTGCTATAAAAACTTGTCTGTGAGTTTTTGTGTGAACGTGAGTTGTCATTTCACCTGGGCAAATACTTCTGGGTCATTTGGGAAGTATATGTTTAATTTTATAAGAAATTACCAAGCTGTATTCCAGAGTCGTTGTACCATTTTGTATTTCTACCAGTAGTATATAAGGGTTCCAATTGAGGAGTTGAAGCCTTTTTCATTATTTGTTCATTCATTTGTAGTTTGGAGAGCCAGGTATTCAAGTGGTTGGTGGGAAGCTTAGAGGTGCCGAAAGCTTGTAGGGGTATCTGCAGCTGTCTTCCTACCTCTAGGCAGCCTTGTGAGCCTCTGCAGGAAAGCTTCCTTTTGTAAGACCTTACAATATTGCTAACCTGTGACACATCTTTCTGAGGATGAGATACAGGCTAAACCAAAACTGATGTCATAGTTAGTTTCCACAGTCTAGACGTTTAGTTTTTTGATCCAGGAAAAGGTTTTGATCGAAATGTTTTTGACTTCTTGTCAACCTCCTGCATGTCTATCCCAAATTATGATTATATGGAGATAATACCAAAAACAGTCTAATTTTTCTGATGTTGCTTATATTATAATTGGAGTGTAAGCACTTTTTAAAAAACAATTTTATTGAAATTTACACACCATAAAAGTTCACCTATTTAAATTATACAATTCAGTGGGTTTTTTTGTATACTTAGAGAGTTGTGCAGCTGTCGCCATGATTTAGTTTTTATCACTCCTGAAAGAAACCTTGTACCCATTAGCAGTCATTCCCTATTTCCCATTCCTGTTACCTCCAGCCTCTTCCAACCACTTGTCTACTTTTGTCTCTATAGGTTTGCCTGTTGTGGACATTTTATGCAAGTTAGACCTTACAATATGTAGTGTTTTGTGACTGACTTCTTTCACTTGGCATAAAGATTTTAAGGTTCATCCATGGTGTAGCATATATAAGTACTTCATTCCTTTTCATGGCCGAATACTATTCTGTTTTATCCATTTACTGGTTGATGGACATTTGAGTTGTTTCCACTTTTTGGCCATTATGAATAATGCTGTTGTCAGCATTTGTATACAGGTTTTGTGTGGACGTAGGTTTTAATTTCCTTGAGTAGTTACATAAGGGTGGAATTACTGGGTTATATGGTAACTCTATGTTTAGCATTTCAAGGAGTTACCAGACTTTTCCAAAGTAGCTACACCATTTCACAATCCCACCAACAATGTATGAAGCTTCCAGTTTCTCCACCTTCTGTCCAACACTTGTTATTTTCTGTTTTGTTTTGAATTATAGCCATTTTAATGGGTATAAAGTGATATTGTGGTTTCGATTGTCATTTCTCTAATGACTAATGATGTTGAGTGTCTTTTTATGTGCTTATTGACCATTTGTATATCTTGGGAAAATGTCTATTCCAATCCTTTGTCCTTTTTTTTTACTTTTTAAAAAATTAATAACTTTATCTTTAGAACACTTTAAGATTTACAGAGAAATTGAGCACATAGTACAGAGACTTTCCACATCTTGCCCCACTCCGTGCACACAGTTTCCTCCATTAACATATTAGTGTGGTACATTTATTACAATTAATGAACCACTATTGATACATTATTATTAACTAAAGTCCATAGTTTATTCAGATTTTTTAAATTTTTGTGTAATAGCCTTTTCCTGTTCTAGAATGCTATCAGGATACCACATTGCATTTAGTCCTCACATCGCCTGAGGCTCCTCTTGGCTGTGACAGTTTCTCACACTTTTCTTGTTTTTGGTCATCTTGAGAGATTTTGAGGAGTACTGGTCAGGTATATTGTAGAATCCCTCTCCATTGGGGTTTGTTTAATATTTTTCTCATAAGACTGGGGTTACGGGTTTGGGGGAGAAAAGTCACACAGGTAAAGTGCCATTTTCATCACAGCATTTCACAGGCACATACTCTAAACATGAAGTAGTGTTTGTCAGTTTTCTCCACTGTGCAGTTACTCCCCTCACCTCCTTTCCATACCGTACTCTTTGGAAGGAAGACACCTTGCACAGCCTAACTTAAGGAATGGGGAGTTATGCTCGCTCTGCCTTTTTTTCTGTGAGTAAGATTGTTGTTGAGCTAACATCTGTGCCAATCTTCCTCTGTTTTCTGTGGGATGCTACCACAGCACGGCTTGATGAGGTGCTAGGTCCGTGCCCAGGATCCACACCTGTGAATCCCAGGCCAGTGAAGCAGAGCGCATGAACTTAACCACTACACCACTGGGCCAGCCCCATCCCACTGCCTATTTTTAAATAAGTTTTTTTGTCTTTTTATTGTTGAGTTGTGAGAATTCTTTTTATATTCTAAATACAAATCCCTTGTCAGATAGATGATTTGCAGATATTTACTCCTGGCCAGTGGGTTGTCTTTTCACTTCTTGGTGTCCTTTGAAGCACAAAAGTTTTTAGTTTTAATGGAGCCCAACTTATCAGTCTCCTTTTTTATCCCTTGTGCTTTTTGGTATCTTAGCTGAGAAATCATTACCAAACCCAAGATCATGAAGATTTACTCTTGTCTTTTCGTCTATGATCCACTTCAAATTAATTCTTTTGTGTGATGTGAGCTAGGGTCCAGATTTATTCTTTTGCATGTGGATATCCCGTTGTCTCATCACTATTTGTTGAAAAACTTTTCTTCTTGGTCTCGCTTGTCAAACATCAGTTGACTGACTGTAAACGTTAGAGTTTATCTGGACTCTCGGTTCTGTTCCATTGATCTGTATGTCTATCCTATGCCAGGGCCACACTATCTTGATTATTGGAGCTTTATTTTTGAAATCAGGAAATGTGAATCTACCACCTTCTTTCTTCTTTTTCAAGATCGTTATGTGTCCCTTGCATTTTCTTTCTTTCTTTTTTTTTTTTTGAGGAAGATTAGCCCTCAGCTAACTGCTGCCAATCCTCCTCTCTTTACTGAGGAAGACTGGCCCTGAGCTAACATCCATGCCCATCTTCCTCTACTTTATATGTGGGACGCCTACCACAGCATGGCATGCCAAGTAGTGCCATGTCCGCACTCGGGGTCCGAACCAGCAAACCGCAGGCCACCAAAGTGGAACATTCAAACTTAACCACTGCACCACTGGGCCTGCCCCTGTCCCTTGCATTTTCATTTGAGTTTTAGGATTAGTTTTTCAATTTCTGCAAACATAAGCACCTTTTAAATATTTGGGGTTTTTTAAGTGAGGAAGATTGGCCCTGAGCTAACGTCTGTTGCCAATCTTCCTCCTTTTTTTTTTTCCTCCTCCCCAAAGCCCCAGTACATAGTTGTATATCCTAGTTGTAGGTCATTCTAGTTCTTCTATGCAGGATGCCACCACAGCATGGCATGATGAACGGTATGTAGGTCTGCGCCCAGGATCTGAACCAGCAAACCCCAGGCTGCCAAAGCAGAGTACACAAACTTAACCACTTGGCCATGGGGCCAGCCCCCAAATGGTTTTTAACAAGACTACAAATCCAGGATCTTCAGCTGAGGTTGTGAAATTCTTCTACTTCTAAAATGGTCCCATACCTCACAGAATGCATTTTTCACCCCCCAGTATACCTAATACTTTATTTTAATATACCACGTTTTCTTTATCCACTCCTCCATCAATGGATACTTAGGTTGTTTCTGTGTCTTGCCCACCATAAATAATGCTGCAGTGATCATGAGGTGCAGATATCTTCTCAGGATAGTGATTTTGTTTCCTTCGCGTATATACCCAGAAGTGGAATTGCTGGATCAAGTATACCTTATACTTTTAACAACTTCCCTAATCTTCTAATTCTTCATTCAGCCAACCTGTTATGTACCTGCAGTGTGCCAAGGTCACTGTTAGGTACTGGGTCTACAACAATCATTAAGATCCACTTTCTGCCCTCAAATAGCTCCAGTCTCATGGAGGTGATATATTAAACAAATAATTGAGAAATAGTGTTACAGAGGTTTTGATAGAGATACTGTACAAGGTAGTGGGGGCTCACAGGAGTGGCTAGCACTAACCAAGCATGGACTCTGTCTGGCATTTCTAACAGCTTTACCTATATTAACTTATCTAATCTTTACAAGTAGGTAGGTACCATCTTTCTTACCATATTATAGATGAAGACCAGGCCAGTGTTCCACAGCCTTGTGAAAACTTTCTTGTAAACATGAAATTGCCTCAAACTCTTTAAGGTTCTCTTTATTTCAAAATAAATATGGTTAAAAACAAGTCAAAAGAGTGGGCAGAGTATCATTTTGCTTTCAAGCTGTACACAGCTCCTCTTCCCCACCAAACCTTCTGCTACACTGCCTGGGAAATGGTTGCTCCCTTGTCTCTTCCCTAAGAATGTTGACTAAGTGGAGAACAAGCATTTTTTCAGCAAGTAGAGGCTCTGAAGAAAGTCCTGCCTTCAGTGCTTTGCACAGTAAATAGTTTGAGGAGGGATGAAGAGTTTTAGAATTTTTCCTGAGCGGATATAATGAGGGATACAGGTAGGATGGTGCTGGCACACAGAGAGAGGGCCCAGAATATAACTGCATGGTTTAATGAATGCTACAGCGTCCAGTGGAGAGAGAGAGTAAAACCACTGGAGTATTTGTATCTATGCAAACTTAAGGAATCCAGTATACATTTATCCATCTAATATTTGCTGATTCCAAATATTTTAAAATGCTGTGTCCTAGCCTAGTTATTAAGTTTATCATTTTAACTATTCTCAGGTCCAGTAAAATAAAAATCAAAGAAAGCAGAACAAAGGAAAGGCACCTTTCTTTTATATGGCAGGCACTGTACCAGGTGGTGTTTTACATGTATTATTTAATTTAATCCTCAGATAGCACTGAGGTACGTGTGCTTCCTCTCTTTTTCACAGAGGAAGAAGCTGAGCCTCAGAGAGGTAAGTAATATCACAAAGCCCAGCTGGCCAGCCTTCAGGTTCGCTGCTCTTTAAATAATCGCTGCTCTCAGTATCTATTGAGAAATGGATAGGGAAGCCCTAAGAACACACTATTAATAGCATTTGTTGATTTAACCTAATTGTATTC
Source organism: Equus przewalskii (assembly GCF_037783145.1). Taxonomy (NCBI): domain Eukaryota; kingdom Metazoa; phylum Chordata; class Mammalia; order Perissodactyla; family Equidae; genus Equus; species Equus przewalskii. The sequence continues at coordinate 6,548,019 of NC_091837.1, forward strand.
ATTTATTAATTCTGCAAATATTTGAGTGCTGTTATGTCCCAGGTGTTAGGCTGGAAGAGGAGAGACCAAAACAAACCCGATCCTTACCCTGGTCAAGTTTATATTCTAGTGGGAATTAGATCTTTACATTGATTTGCATTTTGCTTTATCTGTTTATTGCAGGTTTCCTGTTACATACATATATATACACATACACACGTGAATGTATAGCTTTGAGTTTGTTTTCTAAAAAGGGAGGAGGGATGAAAAATTTTGTAGATTAACAAGTTTGAGAACTTCTTTATACTGCGTCTTACACATATAGTAGGATTTCAGAGAAACTCTATACAGTAAAACTCCTTTATGAATTGCATTTATATTCTGCTTAGAAAGGTTTTTGTTTGTTTTTTAATGTTTCATAGTGGAAATTTTCAGATTTATTCAAAAGTGGAAAGGAGAATATACTAAACCCCCATGTACTTAGCTTCAGTAATTACCAACTCATGACCAATGTTGTAGAGATGCAGTTATGGCAAGTAATTGGGTTCAGGACTAATATTCAACTTACAGATTAATCTCTTTTACATTAGGTTTTATGCATAACTGTTCTTTATCAAAGAGAAATTTTATCTATGACTTATTTAGTATTTATTCAAGTAATAAGAAGTGGGTTATCTAATAATATAAATTGTTGTGAGTCTAATTTATTTGTGTTTTACAATGGAAGCTTCTTCTGAATTAAGCATATATCTCCGTGTTGTAGTCAGCTGTCCAGCTACGTAAGTACGTTTAGGTAACTAACACTTAGAGGAAAGCATTTGTTCACAATTACCTGTTTCTGCCACGTATACTTTTGGCCCTGTGTCATATTTTGCAGAGAAGAACAAAACCAAAAATACTGTGCACTAACTTTGCAATTCTCTTTTTGAGTCGGATCATCTTTGTTATTGCCATTGGTTGCATGATTAAATTCATACAAGTAGAGCAAATGATTTTTTTTATGATTGCATACTGATTTAGATTTATTTCTCTTATGCAGAAGGAAGTGTACAGATTACAGAACAAACTCTGCTAAAATCTACTGAAGAGGTACAAGGTATGAAGGTCAATGGGACTAAGATGGATAATAATGAAGGACACAAGAATGGCAATGTGAGTAAAGGTCTCTCAGCTGGGTGCAGCAAATACCCAGAAGTAGACAAAATCATGACCAGTGGTGAGGTTTCAGAAACCAGCACAATAGTGTCCCTAGAGCCTTTAACCTTTGTGGACCCTGGATTAACAGAAGCAACTCCTAAAGAAAAAGAATGTGAAGAATTAAAAACTTGTCCTTCTTGGTTGTCATTGTTACCAGGGAACAGTGCCATTTCCAAAGTGGACAATGGAAAGGAAGAGTTGTGCAAATTAAACCTTGTCTGTGAAGCAGATGACAATCACCAACAGATTCTTGGCCACCATAATGAAAAACACAGTTGTGCACATGGCAGTCCCAAAGCTACAAGAAATGTAGTTGTTGTAGAAAATTCTGAAGTTTCACATTTCACATCAAGTTTGTCTAGTCCAGAATCCAGAACAACATCCTTAGAAAAATGTGGTTTTGAAGGTAATTGCTTGCTGAAGAGATCTGCTGAAAAGACAGATAATTCCTGTTTTGATGGGAATGATCAAAGCAAGAACTTGGCTTCTAGGAAAGAAAATGAAGAAGAACTTTTGAACCCCAGAAGTGAACCACAGGAACTCTTTTTTGTTAATGCCAGGCAACCAGAAGCAAATGCTAGTAATCATTGTTCTGGTGATAAAGAGACTGTTGACTCCCCGAAAGAGAATATCCATGATAACTTGTGCATTCAAGGTGGTATCCACACAGACAGTTCTAGTTCTTTAATGGCCAATTCTTTTAGTGAAGCCACAGAAGTAATGTTAAAAAAAAATGATTTGAAAATCACTTCAGAGATTCGGTGTAGCTTGACAAACTGTAAGGACCACAGAGTAACTTGTACAAATATGAGCCATCCAGATGGACACTCTGAAGAGAGCAGTTTTTCCTCCTTGATGCAGATTGAAGAGCCAGAACAGACTACCACTATAGAGCCCAATATGTTAAGTAAAAAGTTTTACAGTAAAGACTCTAACTCCTTAGTCAGCACCCAGAGAAATCTGGAAGGCAACACCCAGTTAAATGAAGCATCGTATAATGCGTTTCTTATTGAAAGAAAATCCCCTGTGAGTTTAATGCCAGAGGACCAGATAAGTCCTGTAAATGAGGTATCAAGACCCAAGAAAAATATTGCTCAGCTACCACCATCGCTAGAGTTTGATTACAGACTTGGGTCAGAAAAAGCTGTACAGACCTCACAAGATGATATTCCACATTTAGATGAACAGAGCATTGCCTGTGAGATAAATCAGTTTCCTTGTTCCGATGAACTGGTTGTAAACAAAATAGAAAATGAATGTGTTTTAAATCAAGTGTCCCTTAATTCTCGAGACCACACCAAGCTGCCAGCTGACGAAGATTTGCCTTTAGCAACAAGCAAGGATTCCCAACAGAGCCATCACCCTCCATTAGAGGTTGGAGTAGACGTCATTGCTGATACCCAAACCATTTCCAGGAAGACGAAAATGAAAGACATCTCTCCACCAGGTGACAAAACCTGTGGTGCCTCTTCCAACAATCCCACCTTAAACATCAAACCAGTAAGTCTAGAAGGAAAAAGTAAAATGGCTGATTCAGGAACAGAAGATCTACATTCCAGACTTTTCTCAAGTAAGAAAGAAGCAGCAGGCTTGCCTCAAGAGGTTTCTGTCATGGAATGTCAAAGTGTTCGATCTCAGGATCTCTCTAGCTCTCATTGTATAAGAAAAAATGCACCAGAAAAGAGCATGGGTTCTGCTTGTACTGCTTTTGAGTCTAGCAAAACCATCCTGGAAGTTGAAAACTCTTTGATAACCAAGTATGAAAATGCATTTCAGGGCAGCGATCACCACTCCCAAGGAAGAGAAGTCTCCATAAAAAGTACCATCCATAAGGTGACTGATACATTCGAGGAAAGTGAACTTGATGGGAGAGAAACTAAAGGCAGCCTTCCAGAAGATGAGATTAGAAACAAAACAACAGTAGGCATGTTAAACAGTGAAGCTTCCAGTCACACCACCAGTTACATCCAACCCAGTGAGGAAGGGCTAGAAGGAAAGGAACAGAATATACCCAAAGAGACTGTGTTTTGTAAGTATAGCATCTCTGATTGTGCCACACAAGAACTAAACCAATCTGCAAACATTCCAAGTCCTGAAAAACTGTTGGACCAGTCTCCTAGTATTGTGTTCTCGAGTTTTAAAATCATGAACCAAACAATTGAAACTCTTGATCAGAAAGCAGATGAAGTCTTTGACTGCCAGAGTAATCTAGTCAGACCAGATGTAGGCAGAAGTGAAGATACCCTAGGTAGTGACCAGAGAGAGACCATCACAGAGCCTAACAGAGAGGTAAGTCACAACCAAAGGGATCTGCTAGTCAGTTCAGGCAGTAACAACTCATTGTCTGGAGGTAGTCCAGAGAAAGGCGATTTGAAAGGAGCCTTTGAAGGGATTTCTGGTTGTGAGGAGTCTACAGATGGTGTGGTAGATGTCATCTACACAGACTGTAGTAATAAACCTACAGAAGGCGTGCTGGACATAAGGGCATCTAGTACATTTGATGGTGCTGCAAGGCAAAATAGACTGGTATTACATGAAACCTCAAGGAGTACCCTGTCTCAGAGAGAACTGAAGGCTGCACTTACAGGAATGATTGACCAGGACTCAGATTTCCCAGATACTACTTCCTCTATAGTGGAATCTCTTGAACTAAAAAAATCATGTGAAGAGAAAGTATGCAGATCATTAAAAGATTGTGAAATGGAAGTGTGTGTAGACTCTTGTGCCCATGAGATAGAATGTATTGCAGATCATGAACCAAATATAAAAATATTAGATAGAGTAAATGTGTCTTTAAATTATATTCATCATGAACAGCAAGTTAAAGAAGGATGTCTGAGAGAAACACAAGGAATGGTTGAAGGATCAAAACTGGAAATAAATTCTGACTTTGACAAGGAAGATACCTTTGGAATTTCCTCAAAAGAGGTAATATCTTTTAGATGCCAAGGTGAGAACTCTGTTCCGCCAGGGATCCTGAAATCCATTGAGCTAATGCCTTTGTGTCTGTCTTCTGAAGAAAATTCAGAAACTAATATTAATAGTGAAGAAACTGACCTGGAAAATCTTTTAAAACCAAAAGATGATGAGATGCCTTGTGGAAACGTAAAGGACTGCACAGTCCTGCCTGAGCTCAAGAGAGGAGCACCAAGGGATATGAGTAATCCTAGTGAAGGAAACAGTGTAGACATCAGTGTGAAAAATTTGCCTTTGACAATGGAAACAGAAACTACAGTGAAAGGTGAAGAAACTGAAGAACATCAAAGGGGACCACTGGGTCACTTAACTGTTGGGGAGGAATCTGAGGAGATGATTACCAGAGAATATAGCCACGGTGATAATATGAGTGAGATTTCTCAGACCCACTTTAAATCCCAGAGGATGCTTGGTGATGCCGACGAACAAAGCCAGAAGATTTTGGACCACATGTTGCAGAAGGAAGAGGAACATATACAGCAAAAAGAAGCACATGCAATATTGGAACAATGCACATCATCTAATATGTTGTCAGATGAGGTGCGAAGTAAGAACCAACCTAAGGATTGTAAAGATAAGTTCCCCATGATGAAAGAAATCACCCTAGCAAAGCTGGCCAAGGGCGACATTGCTGCACGGTTTCAGAAGTTGAAAGACCCACAGGAGGAAAGCTTGTGTCATCCATTAAAAAAGAACATTAAGTTGTGCACAGGTCCTTGCCTTCGTGGTGCCCCCTGGAAAGCACAAGACCCCTCCTCTGCTAGGTGTGATGAAATACACGGTGCCTTTGGGAACACTTCACATCAGAAAATAGTGCTTCCCTTAAAGAAGCAGCCCCATCGAACATGTAAGAAAGTTACCTGTCAGGAGCAAGTCAACATGGGGAGAAAAGTGAGTAAAATCAGAAGTTCTGTCCTTTTAAAGAGTTCCTCTGAAACCATCCCCACAAAAGCACACAGATTTCTCAGTTCACATACTGTATCTGCGCCCACAAAACTGGAACCCGAAACAGTACCTACTGGGAGCTTAATTAGCCAAATACCAAAGCAGAAGGCTATTCTGTGCCATCCTTTGAGGAGCCTGAATGTTAGGAAGCCTACCAAAGAATCAGCCTTATTCAACAAGCTGTCCATTCTTGCCTCCAAACTGGCCCCAGCCATGAAGACCCAGAAACTAAGATATCGGCCGTATTCCTCTGAACTTCTTCCAGTGACTAAAAGCTACAAGCGACTCAGATATAAAAGACTCCTGGATGGATTTTCGTATAATACAATACAGTTGAATCCATATTTGGCAGCTAGTGGATGGGATAAGTGGCCTAATAGTAAGCCTTTGACACTTTATTCTCTTGAAGCCATCAAAATGAATTTCATAGATTTGAGCGACAAGATGCCATCGCTGCTGTTTGGTTCTGAAATCTTCCCAGTATCCTTTCATGTGAAATCAGGCTCTGAGTGCATGGCCGAGTCCCCAAGGACTTTTCCGGAGCACTGTGCTCCAACGAGGCTTGCCTTAGGAGAGGCCCCACAGTGCCCATCTCAACCTCCCAAGTGGACCTTTTCTTTCTTCTTGTCCCACGGTTGCCCTGGGATGGCCACATTCAGGGAAGACACTGGCCTCCGTGGTCAGGCATGCGCCCAGGCTCCTTCACACCCTCCAGTTCCTCTCCAAGACTATGGAGGCACCGCCATAGTCCAGACCAGAGCAGGCTGCTCTGTCCTTGGCCTTCACACACTTCTAGCACTTTGTTCCCCTGGATGTTACCGGATCTGGACAAAAAAACGGAGCTTCTCCAGTCACATGCCTGCCATGCAGAGGCTCTTCATGACCCAGGTTACACAGGGCTTGAAAGGGTTAAGGTCTCCAGCCTCCATAGCAGACAAAGTCTTCTGTTCTCTACCCTACTCGGTGGGCCGAGTGCTGTCCATTTGGAGCCAGCATGGGCCTACTGCCTGCCCCTTCGAAATCTCTGCTCTTCATTCCACTCACAGCATGCGGCAGCCAACTCTGGGCACCATAAGCAGGTAAAATCGGTCCCCTATTCTTTGCAAATGTCCCATGTTTGCTTCCTGCTATTGGGGAGAGGAGAGGGGCACTAGGGGAGATTCAGGGCTATTTGCAGTCTTTTGTGTCTGCACTTTCTGTTTATCTTGCAAATCTCTGCTGAGAAAATGCAACAGCAATTCTTAAGTGTAGACCTGTCTGATTTTCCATTTTCCTGCATCATCTACTCCTATATTTTGTGCCATTCTTTTTTCTGTCCATTTCATTCTACAAACAAACAAATCTTTTAAATCTTTTTTCTTCTTGCCCCCACCTTGCAAAGAACAAACACCGTTACAAATTAAAGGCCTTAAATAGTGACAAATAATGGCTTGTAATTATATCTTAATGACAAAGTGCTATACAACCAACACCTAACTTGGTGTTTGGTATGTAAAGGATACAGAATAAGTAGTTTTTAAATATATTAATTATACAGGTATCACCAAATCTAGTTTACAGACCTCTGCATTTCTGTCTGGAGCAGAGAGGCTTCAAAGATTGGTATTTACATACTATAGGTGTAGAATTTTTATTTTTAAGTGAACTGGAAAAGAGTTCTTGTGGTGAAAATAATTTCACCAATATCATTTTACCTTCTAAGTGAAAATAAGAGAAGAAAAGGATTTGAGAGTTATATCCCTAAAACACTGCTTTACACATAATAGATAAATCCTCGTTTGTAATCCTTTGGATAAACAGGAGCTTAAATTTTTTTTTAATTTGCCCTTAACATTGCTGTACAGTCATGCATCACTTAACCATGGATATGTTCTGAGAAAGGTATCCTTAGGTGATTTGTCATCGTGCGAATCTCATACAGTGCACTTACGCAAACACAGATGACATAGCCTACTACACACATAGGCTATACGGTACTAGTCTTATGGGACCACCATCATATATGCAGTGTGTCCGTCACTGACCGAAACGTCGTTATGCGGCGCATGACTATAGTTTAAAATTTCAACAACAAAAAAAGCCTTAAAATTCCAAATAGCCTGGGAGAGGCCTTATTCTTTGGATGTCGGGGCAGTCTCTTATGCAGGATAATTCTGTGTCGTTAAAAAGCTGCTGGTGCATATCGTGAACTTCCCCAAGCAGTTAAGCGGAAAACTAAATAAATAAAAGAGTTTTGGAAAAATACTCCAGAACCTGAATGTGGCTGATTGAAATTGAAAGATGAATTACTATTATAAGTACTTGTCTTACAGTTAGTAGAGAAATGTTCACTTTTTTATAAGGCAGCCATAAAAAGACATTAGAATGAATCAAGTTGTTTTAAATGATAGTGTACTGCTTTTATTTTGTCTGGTTTGTTGGTATGCCTCTGCAATCTCATAACTGCTGTCTGCTCTGTGTCTGTGACACACAGCTTTAAATCGTGTTACTGACTGTGTTCATTTCTGAGGTTAGTGTCGTGTGTAGTTTACTCATTTCACCCTGTGAGGGTATGTGGCCCTTTCGCCCTTTTTCCTCCTACAGAACTCTTTCCCACCTGACTTTTCTGTTTCCTTGTATGGAATATTTTCTCTCTCCCTTACTACCTCTGGCTCGTGCTTTTTTTTTTTTAGTTAAAAAATTATTTTTCATTTTTAAATTTAAAAAATTTTTTAATTTATTTTATTATTTTAATTCAAGTGGAAGGTAGAGGGATGGTGTTGGTAGGCACTTTTTCTTCTCATTGGCTGTGAAAGCGTCTTAACATTATATATCCATGGTTTAGAGTTTAGGAGTTTGCTGCTTTTCTAAACATACGTAGAAATATTAGGCAAACTAGGTAGCCCCAGAAAGCAAGACTTAACAAAGTCCTTAAAAATTAACTTATATTTCCATAGGATTTTCTTATTTGAACCTTATTCTCCGGTACTGTATAATATAGGATGAACAGGCATCTAGTTTACGTTTTTAATAGATGATGAGACTGAGGCACCTGGTTTTTTCTAACTCAGATCACTCAGCTGCTGAATATTTGAGCTGAGCTATACCTAGAACCCAGGTCCCTGATTTCTGATTTGGTCAGCTCCACCCTGCCTCTCTTTCCTTTTATCATACTCCTTGGGGAATCCTGAATTGCTACTAAACATTCTAAAAATCTGAATTGTCTGTGTTTTTCCTAGCCATGGAGCAAATTTCTCTTAGTTCTAAGAGGAGATGGATTGTATGGTCATCATATCAACACCGTATTAATTAAACCTGTATTGTGCTCTACATTCGGTAGAAACTGATACAGGTTTTACTTTGTGAGGCACAAAAAATTCAGAGCCTCAGATTAATGTATCCATAGGTGATTAATACTATGGTTTCGTCTATAAAAAGCTTAATTATAAATGAACCAACCTGTCAACAGTTTTCATCTTCATAGCTATATTTTATGTGGAACTTGACTTTAAAGAAAAGAAAATTTCTTCATAATTTTTTGTGAAGTCATAGAAATTTGCAGATTTTATTGTAATAGAGTTAATACAGAGCTGAATAGTATAAAATATTTATACTATTATGTAAGTATAATTTATTATTTTATTTATTTAGTTAGTTAGTTATTTTTCCTTCTTCTCCCCAAAGTCCCCCAGTACATAGTTGTATATTCTAGTTGTGCGTCCTTCTAGTTGTGGCATGTGGGACGCCGCCTCAGCATGGCCTGAACAGCAGTGCCAGGTCTGTGCCCCAGATCCAAACCAGCGAAACCATGGGCTGCTGAAGCAGAGTGCCCAAACTTAACCACTCGGCCACGGGGCTGGCCCCTAATTTATTTTTTAAAAATCTTTAATATACATGTTCAACAACTTGATTAGAAGGTATAAGGCTTAAGTCATTCTTGTTCCTCTCCTTTCTCTAACTATCTTCTCTTTATTTCCCTCCCTACCTTGTTTGTTTAGTTAGAAAATGATCTTCCTGTCAGCCTGCCTCCGTTCCAGTGATGGGCCCATAAAATGTAATTCTCGTGACTGGGAGGTTCTCATCTTTCTGAGTGACTGATATTGCTTGTCTTCTGAGGGCTCTAATTGAGTGTCATGTGCCATTGCCCACAAAGGCATCGAAACCTTTTCTGTTGTTCCACTGCCCTAACTTACTGCTTTTATACTTTTGCTTCACCTCAGCCACACCATGTTACCACATGTGCCTCTTCCAGGCGTGGAAGCTACTTACAACACCAGCGGCAGTCAGATGAGGTAAGCTTCCACTGGTGCCTGGCACATGAGGGTTGCAGTGTGTGTGTGTGTCAGAGAGAAAGCACACACACGAGTGCACATGCTAGGAGATGGCCTGGGTCAGGCATAATGTGATTCTGACCTCTTGTTCTAAAATTGATCTAAGATTCAAGTGTGTTTCATTACAAGTAAAGACTAAGCATGTGTAATCAATACCATTTATTGGGAAAAAAGTCAAAATTACTGGACAGTTCATTGTACCACACATCTCCTCTCCAGCTACGTCTTGGTCATTTGGCCAACTTCAGTGCCTAGATGGGATTAATCTCATCTGAGCGCAATTCATTTGTTCAGTTCACTAAATTTCTTCTTCCTCCAAAAAGTCTGTTCCTTTTTATATTTTTCTTTATAAAACTGCTCCATATCAATGAACTGGATTGACCACATTCTTCTAATTTTTTACATATGCAGACACAGGCTATGTTTAGAAGTGACTAGAAAACAAACAGTTTATCTGGAAATGTCATTGCCAGAAAGAGGGAAAGTCTTCAACCTTAGTCTGGATGTTAAGTTGAATGTGCTGAGGTAGAAAGTGAACCCGTCTCATATTTTTCTTCTGTTTTTCTCTCTGTGGTGCTAGTCTAGAGCCTTCATTCTCTGCCTTGGTACCAAAGTCTTGCTTGGTAACAGAATCAGCTGTCAGCAAGCTCTTGCTTTCAGCCTCTGAGTTCCAGGTTCCTGGATTTGATGAGCTGGATGGTGTGACAGCAGCGTGCCCCCGGCCCCAGAGCAGCTCTCCGGAACAGAAAGAGGTAAATAAAGTGCTAGTGGGGTCAGGTGATGGTGGCACTGGAGGTGTCCATTGATGACTACAGATCACATGGTAGGTACAGACAGGCCGCTGAGTGTCTTTACTTACCACCTTTAGCTTCAGCTAAATACTGGAGATTACCAAGACAGGAGTTTTTCTGCTCAGCCACTAACAGATACCCTGAATCTCCTAACCTACATTATTTTCCAGATCCTTTTTTCTTGACAACAGCATTTAACACTGGTTAGAGAATTGGACCACAGAGCTGCTTCATGTATTCAAAGAAGATAAGTGAACAAACAATGGTGTTCTTCAATTTTGTGATGTCTGATATCTCTAACAGCTGCAAATTTTCATATTGATAATCTAAATATCTGAACTAAATATACAAATTCTATTGTAATAATATAAAAGGGGGTAGTCACTGAAGACACTGTCGGCAAGAGTAGGAGGGGTAGCTTTGTCATAAACTACTTACTAGAATCATCTATAAACTGAGGAAGTGATATCTTGAGTGTCAAGAAAAGGGACTTTATGTTTTTAAAATGTCTTACAACTTGACCATCTTTCTTCTTAACCCTTAAAAATAGGCCGAGCCAGAGAAGAGGCCAAAGAAAGTCTCACAGATTCGCATCCGGAAAACCATTCCTAAGCCAGACCCTAATCTTACCCCCATGGGCCTTCCTCGACCCAAAAGGTGAGCTCCTTCTCTAATACAAACTAGGTTCACTATTTTGGAAAATTGTTTGGTGGAATATAATGACCTATTAAAGAGTCATATACTCTGAGCCCTTAATTATACTTCTAGAAATTTATTCAAAAGAATTAAAAGGTAATGTGGCTAGAGATTTATGTACAAGGATATTTTAGTGCTTTCTTAATCATTTTTATTGAGCTCACTGTGCCAGGTATTATGCTGTCCCTTTGCGTCCATAATCTCACTTCATCCTCCAACAACACTAGGAGACAAGCACTGTTGTCCACAGGTTTAGGTGAAGATACTGAGGCTCAGTGGTTAAAAAACCTGTGTTAAGCCATAGTGTCAGTCGTGGCACACGTGGTTTCTCTCTCAGACAGATTTTACCCAACCCCACAGCCCAGGCTCCCAACACTCTGCAGTGTTGGTGAGGGAAAGAAGTTTTAATTTTTTTTAGAAAATGCCAGATCCATGTTATTTATAGTCTATATTATAGCCTTTAAAATTCTGGTTTCTAAAAATTTATTTTTTATGACAGACAATTGCTTAACCCTATAGTGTAAAATGAAAGAAAAAACAGGTTGCAAAATTATGCATTTGGCATGATTTCAGTTTTGGAATTATGTAAAATTCTATGAAAATGTATGAAAGTACCCAGAGTAACCCAAAGCAAGTTATTTAACCTTCCTGAGCTTCAAAAACCTACCTGTAAAATGTGAATAAGAATTCCCAACACTTAAGATTGCTCTGCAGTCCAACTGAGAAAAAAATGTATCTATCATATTGCTTCACACAAATGCAATAAATAATTAACTATTAATTATGATCATGATTCATGTTCCACTTTTCCCACATGGTTTTATCTTAATGCACTATATTTTTATCCTATAATTCTTTTATTGATCACCCTACCATATATCTTTTCAAGAGAAATTTTTTTAACATTTTATGTTTATTATCTATAATATATAATGATGTATTATTTAATATTTATATTTAAAATTTTTTAAATATTTCAGATATCCTGCATTGAATAGTATTTATTACTAGAACAAAGTAGGATTCAGTATCAGGTGTATTCTGTCTTGAATTGATATATAGATATAAGTTCTGGAAAACCTTGTTTATATAAATAATTGGTTGGGAGTGGAGAGAGTTTTAATATAGCAATGACGTTCAGTCCTTTCAACTTCTATTAAGTAATATGCCCAACAAAATCACCGAGTGCGCTATCATCAAATTGTGTTTAATGATTTATCACCTAATTTTTTAGAAAACAAAGGATTCGAAAGCACTGACTCACATAGGTTATGTTACCCAGGCATTGGAAGCAGTCAGTGTCTCAGTGTATGGGAGGTACACCAAAAACATCTGACTAGTAAATGTCAAATGCCTAATAATTTAGATGTCCCTCTTTCACTTAGAGGCACTTTATTTAATCCAATATAATGAAAGGGGGTTGAAAATGTAACATTTTTAATAAACCATTTCCTGAGACATCTTTTGATAAAATGCTTTCGTTGGGGGCTGGCCCTGTGGCCGAGTGGTTAAGTTCGTGCACTCCACTTCGGTGGCCCAGGGTTTCACCGGTTCAGATCCTGGGTGTGGACGTGGCACCGCTCATCAGGCCATGTTGAGGCGGCATCCCACACAGTACAACTAGAAGGACCTGCAACTAAGATATACAACCATGTACTGGGGGGATCTGGAAAGAAAATGCAATTAAAAATAAAAGGCTTTTGTTACTTCAAATATGCTTTTGTCAAAAAACCTTCAAGTTGCAGATTTAGTGCATTAAATTTATGGAAAATCCTTGACATATAACCTAATTGGCAAAGGCAATTTTTATTATTCAAGTCCATCAGCCAAATCATTCTTACTTCGTAATTTTTCTGTTTTCTAATTCAAGTAAAATGTGTTAATTTGTACCTTTAAGAAAATTATAGGGGGCTGGCCCCATTGCTGAGTGGTTAAGTTCGCACACTCTGCTTTGGCGGCCCAGGGTTTCGCCGGTTTGGATCCTGGGCGCGGACATGGCATGGCTCATCAGGCCATGCTGAGGCGGTGTCCCACTTGGCACAACTAGAAGGACCCACAACTAGAAGGACCCTTGATAAATATTTCAGTTATATATATATTAAAAAAAAAAAAAAAGAATCAGCCCCGATGGCCAGGTGGTTGAGTTCAGCATGCTCTACTTCAGCGGCCTGGATTCCATTCCTAGGTGCGGACCTACATCCTTTTGTTAGTGGCCATGCTGTGCTGGTGGCCCACATACTATTAAATAGAGGAAAATTGGCACAGATGTTAGCTCAGGGCAAATCTTCCTCAGCAAAAAAAAGAACAAGAAGAAGAAGAATCAGCTATTGAGTAGAACTTTTCTTTCTAAGTAAGATTGTTAATTAGAATTGAGAATAGCTTGGAAAAAACATTGTGAACAATGAAATACATGAACAAGCTATTTATGGTGTTTGAAGCTCTCTTTCATAAGTAGGACCTCTTTCATAAGCAGGCATTGTTTGATGATAATCAGGAGGTGAATGAGGCAGAATCACTCTGACAGCCCTTCTCCACAACACATCTGAGATGAGAATATCCTAACACCAGCCAAAGTACCCTCTGTCTAAAGCCCCTCTTCTCTTATAATGGAACTGTGTGCAAGATGGGGAAAGACAAGTCCAAGACAGGTTTACAGTGATTTCATTTATCTCTGAAGAGGGCTTAGCAAAATCAATGATTTGATTCGTATACCAAGCAGAATTCTGGATGGATAGGGCTGTTCTGAAAGAATTGTGGGAGTGGAGAAATCTGCATGAGCATTCAAGGACACATCTCAGACACATCACTTTAAGAAGTTAAAGATTAGGAGACTGATTCCCCTAAAACTGGGTTCCCGTTCACTCTGTGGAAAGTCTTCTAGTACACTAGGGTGAAGACACTGGTCTAGGGTGTCTAGTTGCAACCTTATTTAGCTCTTAGGGGTTTTACCTTAGCATCAAGTATCAATCTAGGTCCAATCAGGAGACAGAAACTGCATGGTATTTTAAACAGGGGAAGTTTAATATAAAGTGTTAAACTATAACAGGAGAGTAACCATAGAGATGTACAGAGAATTCTGAGGGCTACCCTAGGGCTGAGGAGAGTACTCCAGGAAGGATGAACTTGAAAGGGGGCCTCTTTCCCCAGGTTGGGGTTTAGACTTTGTTGGAGAAGGTGTGGTTGCAGCCCCTTGAATGGCTGGGTTGCCAAGGCCAGAGCTGGGAAAGCAGGATACAACAACCTTCTGGGGCACAGATGAGCTGAAGCAGGCAGGCATGCAAAGGGAGTCGGGGTGCTGCTACAGATGGATGGCCTGGAGTGTGTGGTGTTTGCTTCAGGAGGTTCACAGAAAACAGCCCTCAGAAAATTGAGATGCCACTGCAGGCTTAAGGAGGCCTGGAGTGCCCCATCTGTGTTGCAAAGCAGATGGCATGGTGGTCACTGGGCCAGTGCTGTAAGGGCACTGAGGGACTGCATGCTCTGACCACACAGCTGGGGCTGAGCCCCTCCAAATCTGTCCCCCTCCCACCCTCAGACACCCCAACACGCATACACCAATGATGGACCATGGAGCAGGAGTAAGGAAAAAAGAGCTCACCAGAAGCAGAAGAGAGCTGCCTTCCTCCTGCAGTGTTCCTTCAGTTCCCTCTTCTGCCAAAGCTTAGCGTCCTACTCACCATGAAGAAGAAATGCTTGGAGTCCAAGATTCCAGTATCCCAGAGCAGGTACTGAGAGCTGCAGAAGCAATAATTTGATAATTGGCACATTCCAGTAAACATTTGATCCCTCTCACTTGACCAAGAGCTATTTTTTTAAGAAGAGGTTTGAATAAATGGAAAGGCATGCATTTAACACAGTTAGCAAAAATAAAGAAACAAGAATAGCCTGGAAAACTCAGAACAGGACTGAAATAAGAGAATACTAGTCCTAAGAGATATTAAAATGCATTGTAAAGTCTCAATAATAAAAATAGTATGATGACAGAGCATAAATATACAAATTGGTAAAACGAAATAGAAAGTCCAGAAATAGACACAATACATAGAGAAATTTAGTATATGACAAAGGTGTCCGCTCGAATCAGTGGTGAAAATATGGACCATTCAGTAAAATGGTATTGGCGCAACTGTAGCCATTTTCAGAGTAAGAAAGTTGGATCTATACCTTAGACCTTTCACCAGAATAAATTCCAAATGAAATCAGATTTAAGTGTAAACAAGTCAAGCTGTAAGAATACTTGAAGAAACCTTAGGAAATTTCCAACTGGAGTGACTGACTATAACACAAAATCCAGAGCCATAAAATAAAAGACTGAAAAATATGTTTCATAAAAATCTAGCACTTCTACTGGGAAAAAAGGAAACCCACCATAAACAAACACAGAACACAAACTCGTCATTAGATAGGAGGAATCCTTTCACAGTGTATACGTATATCAAATCATCACAATGTACACTTTAAATATCTTAGAATTTTGTCAAATATACCTCATTCAAACTGAAAAAAAATAAAAAGCATTCAGTAAAAAATCCCCAAAATCATATCTCAAAAGCCTGATCTACCTACACTCACACAGCTTCTCCAAATTAGTAGTGAAAATCCCAACGGAAAAATGGGTAAAGGATATGAATAGATGGTCCACAGATAAGGAAATAAAAATAGCTCTTAAACTCATTGAAAAAATGATGATCCTAACACATTTGTGAGAAAACCTCAAATTTAAAAATATTGTTACTACCACCTTGCACCTGTCAAATTTACAAAGACAACAAAGTTTGACAATAGAGTAATACCATATTGCTTGTTTGAAGGGCTATATCAAAATTAGAAATGCACAGACTCTTTAACTCAATAATTCTATTTCTAGAAATTTATCTTACATATGTACTTCCATATATAGGAAATCATATGTATAAAGCTCTTCACTACATCATTGCTTGTAATGACAAAGACAAAAAAATACAGGCTTGATTAAATAATTTATGGTACATCCCTGCAAAAGAATAGAATGCCATGCAGTCTTTAAAAAACCAAGAAGCGGGGACCAGCCTGGTGGTATAGTAAAGTTTGTGCACTCTGCTTCAGCAGCCCTGGATTCGCCGGTTTGGATCCTGGGCGCAGACCTACACACCGCTCATCAAGCCATGCTGTGGTGGCGTCCTACATACAAAATAGAGGAAGATTGGCTCAAATGTTAGCTCAGCGATAATCTTCCTCAAGCAAAAAGAGGATGATTGGCAATAGATGTTAGCTTAGGGCCAGTCTTCCTCACTCCCCCCACAAAAAACCACCCAAGATGCAGTGTTTTGTATATTTGTACACCAATGTCAACAGTGTTCTAAGATAATGTCACACTGTAGCTGAACACTGTCTATAGAATGCTACCATTTGTATAAAGTAGTAGGAGTTTCAGGGGAATAAAAATTTCTTAAGACTTTGTGTTTTGTATAAACCAATTTTGCAGTCATGTAAATAAAAGACATAGTTTTTCAAAAACAGAATTTGAATGTACCCCCAAATGCCTGTTTTGTCTTTGGCCTTATTTATAGATGTGTTTTCTCTAGATCAGAGAATTAAAGCCATTGTTACTCAAACAATTTGGTCATCTTAGGGATTTAGCATCCCCTGGTCATTTTCTTGGCCAGAAAACAGATGCCATCAAAAATTGTTGTTATATCCTGCTTAGTATATATCAGCACATCCCAGACCATGCCTCATGCAGACATTTGTCAGTGGTAGCTCTGAACTTGCCTTCCTCATTATGGAAAATGCAGAGACTGGTCCTATAAAATGCATTAACTTTAGGTGGCGAATTTAAATTCCTGCCACAATTTCATCATAAAATGGCATGGCCAAAACTAATCTTGGAGATTCAACCCCCAAGATTTGTCATAAAGCCATTTAGTGACAGAGCTAAGTTTGAAACCTTTACATCCATGGTGTTCCATCATTTCACCATCAGCCTTGTGACTTCAGGTGTATGTGGGGTAGAAGTGAGGTTTTAGCAATGTGATAGACACATTGCCTTGCTAGTTTTCCTTTTAAAAACAACAGTGCTCAATAAATATTATTTTTCTTTGCATCAGTAAATTGTCAGGAGAATAAGGAATTCTTAGAGACCAAAAACTAAGTGAAAGTGGCAATCCAGAGAGGAAAGAAGTAAGTGAGCATTAAAGCCAGCTTTTTCTTTGAGGGCATTTATAAAATCAGAGTTACATTGAGCTTAGGTTTTCATTGGCCTCATAGTCCAGGGGCCAAAAGACAAAGTCCATGCCCTTACTAAGATGAGAGTCTAATATGAGATATACCCCCGCCCCCCCCCCCGATCCCACAAAGGGGCTATAACCTCAATATGAACTAAAAATAAAGCTGTGTTCCTTCCCTTCCCCGGCTCCTAAGAGGACAACAGAGGAAAATACTTTCCCCAAATCCTGTCACTGGGTGAAGAAAACGAACTAGCCCTAGAAAGTTAATAGCCACAAGCTGGCTTTCTCATGGATTTGCACCCTGAATCCATGCTGTGTAGGCAGACTGAAAAAAACCTTATGCTGAGAATTTAGTTTAAAGTGGTCCTGGGTTGGTAGCTCCTGACAGAAACAAACACATGGTTTCTCAAGGAATCCACTTCCAAATCTGGCCTTCAGTATAAGTTAAGGGAATGTAAAACAACTCACAGTAAAATAAATCTAAAGCATGAAGGAAAACAAGGCTCCATGCATGAATGCCAGTGGAAATAACAGCAAATCAAATCTGATATTGGAATTATTGGAGAAGAATATAATTTAGTGTTTCATAAGTTTAGGAAAATAAAAATGGATTGAAAATATGAATAAAGGATTAAAAGACTTGAAATTGACCAAGTAGATTTGAAATAGAACAGAGAGAATTTCTAAAAAATATAAAATAGAGTAATCAAAAGCATAAGTAGATGAGTTTAACAGCAGATTAAATAGAGCTAAGTAGAATTAATGAACAGGAGAACACACTTGAACAAATTTTTCATAATGAAGTGCAGAGGTAAAAAGGATGGGATATATGATAGAAAGGGATAGTGAGAGAAATAGAGGAAATTAAACAGATCTAGCAGACATGTAATCAAAATTCCAGAAGGAGAAAGAATAAGGGGGATGATAATATTTAGAAAGATGAAGACTGGTACAAGGTATTAATCTTAAGCAGGATTAATAAAAAGAATTTCATACCTAATTGCATCAAAAGAAAACTACAGAATTCCAAACACAAAAAGATGATCTTAAGAGTGGCCAGAGGGCCAGCCCCGTGGATGAGTAGTTAAGTTCACATGCTCCACTCCACCAGCCCAGGGTTTTGCCAGTTTGGATCCTGGGCACAGACATGGCACTGCTCATCAGGCCATGTTGAGGTGGCATCCCACATAGCACAACCAGAAGAACCCACAACTAGCATATACAACTATATACTGGTCGGGCTTTGGGGAGAAGAAGAAGGAAAAAAAATGGCAACAGATGTTAGCTCAGGTGCCAATCTTTAAAGAAACAAAGTAGCCAGAGAATTTCATGAATATAGGCATAAAAAATCTTCACCAAAATACTAGCAAAATGTAAAAAATGGATTATACACATGACCAAGTGGGATATATCCTAGGAATGTAAGGTTGGTTGAACATATGAAATCAATCAGTGTATTGTATAATATTAATAGAATAAGGAGGGGAAAAATACATGATCATCTCAATAGATGCAGAAAAAGCATTTGACAAAATCCAGCACCTTTTCATGATAAAAACACTCCACAAACTAAGAATAGATAAGAACTTTCTCAAACAGACAAAGGGCATCTACAAAAAAAACCCCAGAGTAAAAATCACACTTACTGGTGAAAGACTAAAAGATTTCCCCTAAGATCAGGAATAAGACAAGGATATCCACTCTAGCCATTTCTATTTAACATTCTACTAGAGGTTCCAGACAGGGTGATTAAGCAAGAAAATGAAATAAACAGCATTCAGATTAGAAAGGAAGTAAAACTATTTCTATTCAGTATCTTGTATATAGAAAATCGTAAGGAATCAACTATCAGAGCTAATGAATGAATTTAGCAAGTTTGCAGGATACAAGTTCAAGATACAAGAAAAAGAAAAAAGATATCAATTGTATTTACACTAGCAATGAACAGTCTGAAAATGAAATTAAGAAAACAATGCCATTTACAGTAGCACCAAAAAAACCTAGAAATAAATTTAACAAAAGAAGCATAAGACTTGTTCACTGAAAACCGTAAAATATTGTTGAAAGAAATTAAATACCTGAAGAAATGGAAGGACATCTGTTTGTAAATTGGGAGATTTAATGTTGTCAAGAAGTCAGTGCTACCCAAAGCAATCTATAGATTCACTGCAATCCCTATTAAAGTGTCAACTGCCTTTTTTGCGTGAATTGACAAGCTGATCCTAAAATTCATACAGAAGTACAGGTGACCCAAAATAGCCAAAATGATCTTGGAAAAGGGAACAAAGTGAAAGACTCACTAACCCATTTCAAAATTTATTACATGCACAATTAAAAGTAGTTAAATTGGTAAATTTTATATTTTACCACAATAAAAAACACAGACTTCCTACAAAGGTATGTAGTCAAGACAGTGTGATAAATGACATAAGGATTGAGGCATATAAGTTGACAGAACAGAAGTGAGAGTCTAGAAATAACTCCATACATCTCAGATCAATTGATTTTCAACATGCCAAGACCATTCAATGGAGTAAGGAATAGTCTTCAAAATATGGTTCTGTGACAACTGGATATCCACATGCGAAACTGGATATCTATATACAAAAATAACTCAGTGGGTCAGAGACCTAGATGTAAGAGCTAAAACTATAAAACACTTAAAACAAAGCATAGGTATAAATCTGCATGACCTTAGTTTAGGCAACAGTTTCTTGGAAATGACACCAAAAACATGAGCATCAAAAGAAAAAAAGACAAGTTGGACTTCATCCAAATTAAAGCTTTTGTGCATCAAAGGACACTATCAAGAAAGTGAAAAGATAACCTATCAAGAGATTAAGAAGACAAGCCACAGAGTAGTAGAAAATAGTTGCAAAAGATGTATAGAAATTTACAAAGAACTCTTAAAACTCAGCAATAAGAAATGAACAACTCGATTTAAAAAATGGGCCAAAGACAGGGGCTGGCCCCGTGGCCGAGTGGTTAAGTTCGCGCGCTCCGCTGCAGGCGGCCCAGTGTTTCGTTAGTTCGAATCCTGGGCGTGGACATGGCACTGCTCATCAGACCACGCTGAGGCAGCGTCCCACATGCCACAACTAGAAGAACCCACAACGAAGAATACACAACTATGTACCGGGGGGCTTTGGGGAGAAAAAGGAAAAAATAAAATCTTTAAAAAAAAAAAAAAAAAAATGGGCCAAAGACCTTAACAGACACCTCACCAAAGAAGATATACAGATGGCAAATAAGCAAACGAAAAGATGTTCCACATTATGTCTAATTAGGGAACTGCAAACTAAAACAATAAGATGCCACTACACAGATATTAGAATGGCCAAAATCCACAACACACTACACCAGCTGCTGGTGAGGATGTGCAGCAACAGGAATCCCCGTTCACTGCTGGTGGGAATGCAGAATGGCACAGCCACTTTGTAAGACAGCTTGGCAGTTTCTTAGAAAACTGAACGTACTCTTACCTTATGATCCAGCAATAGTGTTCTTCGATGTTTACTCAAATGAGTTGAAAACTTATGTCCATACAAAAACTTGCACATGAATGTTTATAGCAGCTTTATTTGTAGTTGCCAAAACTTGGAAGCAACCAAGATGTCCTTCAGCAAATGAATGGATAAATAAACTATGGTACATGCAGACAGTGGAGTATTATTTAGTGCTAAAAAGAAATGAGCTATCAAGCCATGAAAAGACACGGGGAAACCTTAAATACATAATACTAAGTGAAAGAAGATAATTTGAATAAGCTACATACTGTATGATTCCAACTATATGACATTCTGGGAAAAGGCAAAACTATGGAGACAGTAAAAGAATCAATAGTTGACTAGGGCTGGGGAGGAGAGAAGGGTGAATAGGCGAGCACAGATGATTTTAAGGGTAGTGAAAATGATTCAGTATAATACTATAATGGTGGATACCTGTCATAATACATTTTTCCAAACCTATGGAATATACAATACCAAGAGTGAATGCTAAGGTAAACCATGAACTTTGGGTGATAATGATGTGTCCATGTGGGTCCATGGATTATAACAAATGAACCGCTTTGGTGTGGGTTGTTGATAGTAGGGGATGCTGTGCTTGTGTTGGAGCAGGGTGTATATGAAAACTCTATATTGTCCGTTTATTTTTGCTATGAACCAAAAACTCCTCTAAATTATAAAGTCTATAAAAAAAAAAAGATGACAGACAACCCACAGATTCAGAGAAAATATTTACAAATCGTATATCTGATAGGAGTCTAGCATCCACAATATATAAAGGATTCTTAGAACTCAACAACAAGAAGACAACAGCTCAGTTTTTTAAAGTGGGCAAAGAATTTGAATAGACATTTCTCCAAAGAAGATACATGGTCAAAAAGCATGTGAAAAGGTGCTCAACATCATTTGTTATTGGGGAACTGCAAATCAAAAGCACAGGATGGTTCCCACCCCTAGGATGGCTATAATTTTTATAAAAATAAAAACAGGTGTTGGCAGTGAGGATGAAGAGAAGTCTCATGCATTGCTGTGGGAATGTAAAGTGATGTAGCCACTGTGGGAAATAGTTTGGCAGTTCCTCAAAACATTAAACACAGATTTACCATATGACTACTCCTAGGTATATATACAAGGGAATTGAAAACATGTTCACACAGAATCTTGTAGATGGATGTTCATAGCTGCGTTATTCATAATAGCTAAAAAGTGGAAACAATCCAAATGTTCATTGATTGATGAATGGGTAAAGAAAATGTATATCCATAGAATGTGATATTATTCAATCATAAAAAGGAATGAAGTACTAAGACATCGTGCAACGTGGATGATTCATGAAACCAGTATGCTAAATGAAAGAAGGCAGACTCAGAATGGCACAGACTGTACAATTCTGTTTACGTGAAATGTCCAGAATAGGTAAAACCATAGAGACAGAAAATAGGTGAGTGGTTGCCAGGCGCTGGGGTAAGAGAGGGTAGACTGACAACTGGTACAAGGTTTCTTTTAGGGGTTATGAAGATGTTCTGGAATTAAATAGTGATGACCGATCAATAACCTTGTGAATATACTAAAATGAATATACTAATAGACTGGAAACTACTGAATTTTACACTTTAAAAGAATGAACTTTAGGCCCGCCACTGCTGACGGGACCACTGACCGCAAGGTCCCCCCGCACCTTTGGGTGTGCAGACCCCCCTGGGGCATTGGAGCACAAGTGAGGGTGGCACCAACAAGCTGCAGAGTCTTTACAGGAGACCTCAGAGACTAGGACTTGACCTTCAGGTGCTTCAAGCCCCTTAGAGTGCCAGTTTTGTTAGTACTGGAATAGCACAACCACGTTTTGGAATAGTCTCAAGATGCTTCTTACTGGAGGGAAATCAAGTCGTAAAAACAGATCAAGTGATGGACGGAACGAGGAGCCACCAGATGGAAGACACTCAAGTGTAGACTCTTGCCAAAGCCACTCTGGCAAGATGGCATCTCCACAGAAAGTGTCTTTGTGGGGCTGGCCCGGAGGTGCAGCAGTTAAGTGCGCACGTTCCACTTCGGCGGCCCAGTGTTCGCTTGTTCAGATCCCGGGTGCCAACATGGCACCACTTGGCACGCCATGCTGTGGTAGGCATCCCACATATAAAAAGTAGCTGAAGCTGGGCATGGATGTTAGCTCAGGGCAAGTCTTCCTCAGCGAAAAGAGGAGGATTGGCAGCAGTTAGTTCAGGGCTAATCTTCCTCAAAAAAAAAAGAAGAAAGAAAGTGTCTTTGCTTTGGAGGCAGACACACCTCTTCCAGGGATTGAAACCTGTCTGAGGAAGACAAAGTGTGTTGAGAGTCCAGGAATTCCAGAATTGAGCTTGGCTCACCAACCTTCACCTCAGCTCAGAAACTGGATGTGGATGCATATTGCCGTGGTTTGCAAGTCAGGATGACTGTCAGGGAGGCTGATCTTTCACCTTCTGATTGCCCATCTTGACATCCTTAATCTAATGTGGCTATTGCTATTGTTAAGAAGCAAAGTAGCTGTTGTTTGTTGGAATGCCAGTGCTAAGTCACTATGAAAAATCGTATCCATGTTATTATTCATGTGTATTTTCCACAAGCATGTTCTTTGCTGTATTGGAATTGAACCAAAGTAAACCTCAGTTAAGATTTCTAGAAAGCCAGGAAGAAACTAAAACACGATGCCAAAAAGTTCATTGTCATCTGTAGTCTCTCCTTCTCATAACTGAAACAAGTGTAAAGCACAGAAACTTTGTAGTGATATCCTCTTTAATGAAGTTATTATGCTGTCTATAATAGCCACTGATGAAAGTTGACTGCGTTTATTTTTCTTTAGGGTCATACATGGTGACAGTCTATCATTCCTTCTTCATTCATTTGGTAGAATTCTTCTACCTAAATAGAAACTTCATGCTCATCCATTATTTGATAACCCTGAGGTACAGTTTGCAGAGGAAACGCAGGTCAGAGGTTGAGGGTTGAAGCTATTATCTTCCATATGGTAGCAAAAACTAACAGGAAACAAACAAATTGAGTACACTCATAAACAAATAAATAAATAAAAGCAAATAAATAAATAAAAGGGTGAATTTTATAGTATGTATACTATATATATACTCCTTGAAGGACTCCTTGAAGAGTGATTACAGATCTAGGGCAGGAAATGTACAGGACGAATGTAGAATATCTTGTCATACCAGAGAGTGATGAAGCTCTCCAGGATTACTAGGGTCATGTCAGAGAGATTCGGAAACCAGTTTGGAACTCCCACTGGCCAGAGAAGAAACAGTCTGAGCACCAGAAGGAATAACAGCCACAGTAGATTGAAGCACATCAAATATGCTTAAATCCAATAGTTTATAATGATACTTTTAAAAAAAGAAAAAACTCATTTGCCGTATTTGGATGATATTAGGAAATTAATTATTATTTGTTTTTTTATTATTTACCAATTAATTATTTTGGAAATTGGTAAAAAAAAAAAGGGGGGAGATGGGGGTGTGAAGAACCAAACATATGATCTGCTTTTCCTCTACAAACTATGCCTCAGGGTTACCAAATAATTGATAAGAATGAAGTTTCTATTTAGGTAGAAGAATTCTACCAAATGAGTGAAAAAGAAATGATAGACGTCACCATGTATGACCCAGAAGAAATGATAAATGTGTACTCAGTGTTCATCAGTGGCTATTCATATCACAAGAAGGGTGACAACAGGTATCATGTCCCTCATGATAGGCCACTATCTAAAAATCTTCCTATCAAGAAACCCAAAAACACCTAAATCTGATTATGCCTCTATATCTAATTGCCAATCTATTGGAAATACCTACAGTACTTCCCATGTTTGGGTCAGAGGAACATGTTAAATGACACCACGTGGATGTAATCCAGAAAATCTAGATTGGGGAAGCCACAGGCCAAATGACCTGGTTTCTTCAACTAATGAATTACAAAATAAAACAGGAGGCAAAATAGAACATTAATAACATAAATTGGTGTGGTATTGATTGGAGTTTAGAAGTTCCGGGGACCTTGTGTTGTTTGGGAGAAGAGTAAAAATACTGATACACTTCAGTTTCTAGGTTAAATATACTCAATAAAATTCTTACCAACCACTAAAAAAATAGAGTGTATGATTTCCAAGCCAGGAAAGGGGGATAAAAGAAAGACGGAGAAAGCCGTCAATTAAGAATAAAAGAAACATTGAAAAGGTAGGACACGAAGAAGCTGTAAAATAAGATTATAAATATAAATCCAGTTATATCCTTCTCAGTAAGTATAAATGGACTTAAATTTCACAAAGTTGAAGATTGATAGCCTGGAAAAGAAAATCCAGCACACGTTGTTCACGTGAGACACATCTAAAACTTATTACAGAATGGTTCAAAGTAAAAGAATGAAAAGAGTAGAGTTGGGAAGCCAATCTTTCTCTCTGAAGAGAGCATGAAGAATTTATTTTGTTCTCTTTTCAGGTTAAAGAAAAAGGAGTTTAGTTTAGAAGAAATATATACCAACAAGAATTATAAGTCTCCTCCTGCAAACAGGTAGGTACATATATGAGTAGGAAATAGTAAATTAGGAGGGCTTCTGAAATGATCGATGTCAGTCTCCAATCCTTCACTTCAGAAAGGGGTTTATGTGCAGTTCTTCTAATATCGAGTCTTGGAAATAACTAGAATGGATATTTTTAGTTCCCAACACTTGAACTGAGGTTGGTGGAAGGATGGAAAAGAATCGTGTGTTGGGTTAGGTAGATACAGAAAATGTACTCTCCTTTTACTTTGTACTTACGTTTTTAGCAAGTGTGCTGGCTCTCGTCTTCAGGACTAATAATCATTGATCGTCAGATATGATTTCAAACCCAAATACAGAAAGAATTTCACTTGCCTACTTTGGATCAGAATTCAGTTCAAGTTATTGAACATTCATTAAATTCCTGTTGTGTCTAGGACGCAGCACGAGAGTTCTAGGATTTTATCCTACAAGAGAAACGTTTGCCCTAAGACGTTTGTACAAGACTATTCATTGCAGCATTGCCAAATAACAGGAAAGGATTGGAAACAACTTAAAATATCCATTAATAGGGTTCTGATTAAATTGTGATCCATCCTCATAATGGAATACCCTGAATAGCTATTAAAAAGAATGAATAAGGGGCCGGCCCAGTGGCGCAGTGGTTAAGTTGGCACATTCCGCTTTGACGGCCCAGGGTTCGCCACTTCGGATCCTGGGTGCAGATATGGCACTGCTTGGCAAACCATGCTGTGGCAGGCATCCCACATATAAAGTGGAGGAATATGGGCATGGATGTTAGCTCAGGGCCAGTCTTTCTCAGCAAAAAGAGGAGGATTGTTGGCGGATTTAGCTCAGGGCTAATCTTCCTCAAAACAAAAAAAGAATGAATTATATACCTGTGTTCCAAATTGGAACAATCTTAAAGGTCATTGATAGATCAAAGAGGTGCTGTGCATAGGACCTTGTATGAAGTTTGCCACCATTTGAGTAAGGACAAACCCCAAAGTGGAGGGTGGTTGCCACGGGTCAGCAAACTACAGGCCAAATCCAGCCAGTGGCCTGTTTTCTTTCCTTTTTTTTTTATGGCGTGTGAGCTAATAATGGTTTCTGTATTTTTCAAAGGTCATTTAAAAACAAAATAGAATATGTAATAGAAACATAATGGCTCATTAATTTTAAAAGATTTGCTCTCTGACCCTTACACAAAAGGGCCGACTTCTAATAATATATGCTTATTTATGTATGTTTGTATATTGAACAACTTCTGGGGGATGCACAAAAAACTGTTGCTGATGTTGCCTATGGGGAGTTGGTCTTACTTTTATTCTCTACTGTTTTGTCCAGTTTCAGTTTTTTACTCTGTGCTTGTAGTACATATTCATAAGTATGTACATTTTATCATACAAAAAAATAAGTACTGGCCAGAGGAAACAGTTGAGTCAGCAGTTGTCAGTGCAGGTAGCTTTCAGCCCCTGTTGACCAGAAGGGTTGGTGGCCCGGGAGGTAGGCCATGGGAGTCAGTTTTGGTGATTCTGTTTTGTGCTCCACCCTTAGGTGTTTAGAGACCATCTTTGAGGAACCTAAGGAACGAAATGGTACGCTAATCTCAATCAGCCAACAGAAGAGGAAACGAGTTCTAGAATTTCAGGATTTTACGGTCCCACGAAAGAGGAGAGCTCGTGGTAAGGTCAAAGTGGCAGGCAGCTTTACCAGGGCCCAGAAGGCGGCAC
Organism: Equus przewalskii; assembly: GCF_037783145.1. Taxonomy (NCBI): domain Eukaryota; kingdom Metazoa; phylum Chordata; class Mammalia; order Perissodactyla; family Equidae; genus Equus; species Equus przewalskii. The sequence continues at coordinate 6,574,873 of NC_091837.1, forward strand.
TGCAGAGTCGAGAGCTGGATGCCCTTTTGATCCAGAAACTAATGGAACTGGAGACCTTCTTTGCCAAGGAAGAGGAACAGGAGCAATCATCTGGTTGTTGAGAAGCAATTCAGTTTGGGGGTATCAATTTTAGATTTTCCAGGCCTCCTTGGAAAAGATTTCCTAATTTTGCCCTACTGCCCAAACCACTCAACATGCAGTCCGTGGATTTTTACCTATTTCAAGGTGCAACCTTTTTAGGAACTGGTGAAGGAGGGTCCTCTACTTCTACTGCTGAGTATAGAACCTCAGGAACGCTCCCTTTCTCCTGGAAATGGTCCTGAGTGACATCTGGCCTCCTCCGCACACTCTCTGCCATCCACAGGAGGAGGCCGCAGCATACCTTCAGAAACACTAGGATTCCAAGGACTCACAGCATTTGCACGTCCATGTGAAAGTTCCGCGTTGTTTACGGTGGTGCTAGACCAAGATTATTTAGAGACGTGGCCTAGGGAGGGGTACCTGGCATCCTGGCCTATATGGTCTCACCGGCTCATTTCAGTAGTTGAGGAATGATGAGCTGTTTGGTTTTCTAATCCTTTGAGTCTGTCTGCCCAGAACCGATGTGTGTGTGTGCGTGTGTGTGTGGCTTTTTCCCATCATTTTCTTCCCTCTGTGACTGTGGGTCACTAGTGCCAGAGGAGCCCATCCAGGCCCCATTCGAAGTAAGTTGCACTTTTTAATGTTGTGGTGTTGATTATTTTCCTTTGCTTTCTTTCTTTCTTTCTTTCTTTTTTTTTTTTTTTTGGTATTATTGCTGCATGTTTGGAGCCTTTAAATGTGATTTTAAAACAATTTTTTTCAGACATCATGGAGAAAGACAATACATGTCTTCAGAATATATGATAGGCATTCGACCCAGTTTTTCGGTGCATGGTGTGGGACAATGGACAGACATTTTCCCATTCATGTGTTTCAAGCAGTCCCTTCCCCGTCTCCAACTTCTAGTGTAACTCATTAGCAGGAGCACTTTTTTCATCTGGGTTCTTATTCTTACCCACTAAGTAGATGTATCTATTTTAATAACAGAAGTAAGAGCAGGTTTCTCTCCCAGTCATTTAAGAAATATGAAGATTGGGTGTGGTTTTAATGGGTTTTATCTGAAGTGGTCTGTCACAAAGTTGAGAACAACAGCTCGGGCGATGATAAAGTCTGACCCAGAGTGTTTGCAGCTGTCAGAGCAACCTACTCCAAGAGTGGGGAGAGGAGATGGCCGTGGTTCAAACCCAGTGATGCATTCTGGCAGTGCGATCACGAAATTCCACAGCCAGCTCTCTCTGAGGGCACGTCATACTCTGGGCTCCTGTGTCAAACCTGCTGGGAATTTTGTAGAATGCCAGGGTTAGCTGAGCTGCTTCACCTGTGCCTGCAGGAGTCTGTGGGCAGAAGAGTACTGTGTGGGTCAGCAGGCCCAGAGGTTTCATTCCTTTTCCACTTAATCCCTGGGTATCCTCGCCCTGCTTCCCCTCCCTTCCTTCTCTTAGGTTTTATCTTTTTTTCTCTCTCTCTTTCAAAACAAGAGTTCGGAGAATTAACATTCCTTGGCTGGTGAGTGGGGTGCTAAACCCAGCCTCAGGTTACACTGGTCGCCTCTTCCCATTCTCCTAGGAGCCACTGCTGGAAAGCAGCCACCGATGGGAACTGTCAGAGTTCCAGAAACATTTTCAAGTCAGTCTGTTAGAGAAGAGTGAGTGGTGCCCTCCTGGAATGTGTCTCCTAGGTTTCTTTTGCTTCCCCATTTGTTAGTGGGTGGGGAGATGGGGTGGGGGTGGGGGGTCTCTATGTGCCTTTCCTTTGCAGGTTGACAGTCTGTGCCACACTGGAGCAGAAAAACTGACATGAGCAAGAAAAACAAAGTGCCACGTCTGTCTTCTAGGCCCACTGCCTCAGCCATAGCATTTAGTAAGTGAAATACACACCTGGTAATCCATGGAGGCTTCTTAAGGCCATGGCAAAATAGCATTAGAAGAGAGCCATGCTTCCACACTGGCTCTGAATGATGCAAGCTAGATTCTGCCGTTCTGCATCCACTTTGCCCAGACTGTATAGACACGACCTGTGTTTCACCTCAGTACCTCTCCCTTCCTGGGACAGGGTCCTTAGACACTAAATGCTTCTCTCTGTCTTCTTGCTTAAGGGAGTGGGGTGAGTAACACATCGTGCCCTTGTACAAACGTTTTAGGGAGCTCCTGCTGGACAGCTTGCAAGCTCCCAGTGAGTCGACAGAGCCCTGTTTGCCAGCTCCATTGCCAGTGTAGACGAGCCAGCAGTGTGGCAGCCGTGTCATCCCGCAGACTAAAGTTGAGGTGGGCACAGCTGTGGTATCACCAACATCACAGAGATACAACTTTAAGTTTGCCCATTGCAGGTGTGGCACTTGTAAGGGCCAGGAGCAGTGATTTGGGACATTGGCATCTGGGAGGGGAGGATTGGAGGAAATGGAGACCTGGGCTCCCTCCTTGTCCTGGGAATGAAGGAGAGAAGCTGCTCTGAGGCCAACCCTTGAAATTCTTGGCCTGCCCTCTGGCTAGGGCCCTTCCCCCACTCCAAAGTTAAGAAGGGGCCCCCCTGCAAACTTGAAATTGCTTACCTGAAGTTGATACATCGGGTTCTGCTCAGCCACACCTGTCTTAACATCCATTTTCACCATTGGCCTAGCCAGCTGCAGTGCTGTCTGTGATCCTCGGAGCCTGTGGTACCTGCCCACGATGGGAGACGTTAGACGGCTGCTGGCACGTCACCTGCCCAGAGCTACAGGAGGTCTGGTTCTGGGGTGGGAGTTGGTACAATTTCTGAGTATGGGGACTTCCTACCCCAAGTGGTGGGGAGTTACAGTTAACCGTAACTTACTCAACTTCAGAGGTTTAGTGTTTTTCATATGGGAAAGAGAGGAGAAATCTCAGGTCCAATCAGGGTTATGCCCATTAGCTTTTTGCTGAAACTTTGAACTATGGTTTTTTGCAGCTTTCAGTTTATGGCTATATTTGCCCCTCCCCCTCCCTCTCCCCCGACCCACCTTCCCCTCCTTCTCTTTTCTTTTGGTTTCCTTTCCAACTTCATTTCTCCTTTAGTTTAAACGTACCTCATCACCTGTTAAAGCAAATTATGTCCACTTTTTCTTACTGACCTTACTCTAAGAGCTACAACTGAGGGAGGTACAGTGAAAGACATGTAGCGTTTGCCTTACTTGGAGCCTGAAGAGCTCAGAAACTCATGCTGTGAATCCCAAAACTCAGCGCCCCTCCAAGAGCTGTGAAAATCATGACACTTTGTCACAATTTTGCCTGAAAGGGTCTTTTGCGTGGGCGCCAGAGCCAACCTGAGGTAAATTCCAGATCCCACCCTCTGGGCACGATGCTTCCCACATGGCTTATTCCCTGCCTGCCAGGCCAAGAGCAGCACAGAGTGTGCAGGACTGGGGCAGCAATCCGAGGCTTTGGTGCAGCTTAATGGAACGCAGAGCCAGTGCTGCGTCTCCAGGCTGGGATTTCATCTCATGATCAATACCATGTCCATTCAGATCCGCGAAAGACCAACCTTTAGGCAGTGATACTTCTCTCCCATTACCTGGGGGGAAAGTATGCAGTTGGTGCTTTCTTAATTCCCTTGTTTTGTTTTGTTTCTATAAGCTTTCCCCCGGTATCATGGAAAGGACCTTTTAAACACCACTCTGTGGGTAGCTGTATCCAAAATCTAAGTAATTGGCCAGACGTGCAGAGTATCCTTTCCTGGGTTCATGCAAGGAAGGGGCTCCTTCCACAGCTGAACTTCTTCCCTAAGAAGCTGGCTGGGGAGGAAGGCTTAACTTTACTAAAATCAAAGTTTAATATTACCATCTAGCCACAAATTGAGCAGCAAAGGCTATTTCGATAGTGAAATGAGGGTCCCCATGTAGCCTGCCATTAAGCACAGCATACCCAGATTTGATGCTTGTTCATTGTGTGTCTTCACAAGCCCCTCTCTGGTGCTGAATTGTATTTGAATTCTTGGTGAGAGGCCTCAGCATCTTTTTGGGCTGGTCTGGGCCAGTAAATAGCTGCCTGAAGTGTTTATATATTATCATGGTCAATAGTTCAGTGAAATTTGTACATTTTTGGTAACATTGGCATACATGATGCCCCTGCAGTTCCTTTTCTGTTTGGTAGTTTGTGACTCTAAAATTCCCACTGTTATGTGTGTTAATTTATGAAAATAAATTTTTTTTTGAAAACCTTTCAGATAACTCTCAAGGCTGTTATTTTATTCCTTTGGCTTGGTAATAAGTTAAAATTTTACCTGTAATGTCATGAGGTTGAGGTTTTTTTAATAGACATTCCAAAGTTGTATATCACAACAAGCATATGCCTTCCAGAGTGGTCACCATTTTCTGAGGACTGTCCTGTGCTTAGAACGTGTGTAGAACTCCCCCTTTGAGTGGCCTTCCGAGTAGTGGCAAATCATCTCTTGTGAAGGAATTTGGTGTTTGGAAACAGCCGAGAGTCATTCAGATCCAGGTCATACCCAATTAAGTTGGGTAGGGTTGCTGAGCAAGCATTTTAGGTGTGATTTTTAAATAGTTCGACTTATTTTCTAACATGGTCAGGAAATCAAAAAGCAGTTATAAATTCAAGTCAAAATGTGTTTCAGACATTGGCAACATGTTTGGAATAAGAGCCTAGCTTGCTAAGGAGACGACTTGGGAGAATATAAATATGGTGTAGTACAATTCATTTTCTTTAAAAAAAGTTTTCGCCTTTTATTACCTATCCTTCCCAGCTGTACATGAGGTTAGGCTGAGTCTTCTATTCTCAACTCTGTAGTTAACCAATGGAAACTGGTGAAAGAGTGACACTGAAAACATGGCTAACACCACACTGACATGTTCCAGAAAGAGGCCTGATGCCTGAGGATGTTCTTCCTCTGTCCAGAGGGAATCACAGTGCCCAGTTTCCCTTCTTGGCCTTCTTCCAGTTTTTGGACTTCAATAAACAATTCTGTCAATGTAGTCTTTTACATTTGGGGAGGATTCTACCTTCATGATTACTTGGAGAAGAGTACTCTCCTACACATTTCCTTGTTCAGAAGGGAAAGGCTCATTATGAATTAAGACAGTGTTACTCCTTTAGTATCTCCCATCACAGAAAGTTAGCGTTGGTAGGGCTTCCTGAGAATAAGAGGACTGGTCCAAACTGATTTAAGAATCTTGTACGATGTCCTCTCCTCTTCAAGTGATGGAGACCTCATTTCTACAGTTCTTTTGAGAAGTGTTCTAGAAAATTCCCAATTCTTCCAGCAACTTCCAGGGTCATAGTTGAGTCTTTTATAACACCTTTGTCAAACCTTCCGTGTCATCTCCTTCCTCACTGTCAGCTGATAGCTTTGCTTCACGTTTCTTCAGGAGAGACAAGCAATTTCAATAGAACTTCCACCCCAATCTTTGCAGTTGAACAGACCAGGCATGCTGCTACCTCATGATATGTTCATTTGCTGTCACCTGTGCCCAGAATACCCCCACATTTCTACATGGTTCCTTCAGATCCTTTATTCAGATCTTTGCCTTCCCAGGTCACTTCCTGAGCATATCTCCTCCCATTCTACATCCTCACAATGTTTTATATTTTATATAAAATATATATGTTCATCACTGTAATGTAAGCTCCTTGAGTTCAAGGACTTTGTGTTATTCACTCTGGCCCTTCAGGCATCTAAAACAATGCTTGAAATATGTGGTAGGTGCTCAATAAACACTTCGTGGGTGAGTGAATGGCTGCTTTCATTCATAGACCTTGTTGCTGCCTGACAGGTCTGCCCAAGTCCTCTTCATCCCACCGACTCTGAATATTTGAAGACCTCTTAATTATTCTTCCTTCTATTACTCTTCCAGGGCCCTGGCTGGTGGCTGCCCAGACGCGGAAGGTGGAACTGGGCGCTTTTCTGGTGTTTGGCCCCTCCCAGCTTCTGGTGCAGCCACACCCACTCCTGGCCTCGCGCCGTCTGAGTGGCTGCAGCTCACAGGCTAGGCGGCGCCAGCCACGGGGTAACCCGCCTCTGAAGTCGCGTCAGGTGGGATCGCCGAGCGTAGACGCGGCTCACCCAGGAACCTGCATCCCTGGAGAGGAACGTAATACATGTTGCGGGGGTGGTGAGGGCGGAGGCTCGCGTAGATAGAAATCATCTTGGGAGTTTTTCCTCCCTTTTCTTTTGCCTTTTTAATCTCAGACTCTTGGAGATGGTGAAATGGTCCCTGAAATTGTGCAAACATGCGGGTGCAAATATCACAGGTATTTCAGCAGCGGGTGAGCCTGGGCGCCCCTCGTGTTCTTCCCCTACTGCTGTCTGCCTAAGTAGTCTTTGTAAAAAAACAGTTTCGCGCTTGTCAGAATCACCGCTTAAAATCCCTCCGTGGCTTTCGCCTCACCCCCAAATAAAGGTAGTAACTAGCATTTACTGAGCCCTGACCAAGTGCCATGCATTTTGTGTTAATTACCTCCTCACAACTTGGTGAGGCAGATATTGTTTTTAATCCCCATTTTGTAGATAAGGAAACTGAGGCTTGAAACATTAAGTTATCCACCTGTGTAGTAAGTGGCAGAGCCCCGGTCTACTGACCCAGAGGACCTGTGCTACCAAAGCCGACATCTCCGCCCACGCTTTCCTCTCCAGCCCACTTTCCCTGTGGGCTCCACCGCTCTGAATTTCTTCTGGTTCCTCAAACCCTCCATGCTGTCTCTTCCCTTGAAGCTTTTGCACAAAAGCTGTACCCTTGGCTAGAAATATTCTTTCCCTGACCCCTTCATTTGACTGCCTCCACTTCTCCTTCAGATCTCTGGAGGCTTTCCCCAGCCCCTTCCCTCTCTCCCTCACCACTCCCTCCCCTCTTAGGCACCCCCCCCCCCCCCCCCCCCCCCCGCCCCTTAGATGTTTCCTCAGCCCAGGCACTCCCCACCCTCTGAACTGCCTGCCCACTCATCAGGATCCCCCACCACACTGTGAGCTTCAGGAGGCCAAGGTCTTTGTTTGCCATCCCCAGCCCCTTGCACAGCCCAGGCACACAGGCGCACAGTCACTACTTACTGAACAGATCAATGTATCATGGCTCACCTGGGCGCCGTGGGGCACCAAGCTATCAGGCCACTCCTCTGGAAGGTCATGGGCAGGTGGAGGAGACAGACACATGGGTCAGGAACTGAGAGGAGGCAGTCTGGCAAGCTTTATGAAGAGCGCTTTGGGGATAGGTTGAAAGATTTTTTTCAAGAAGTGTAAAAGCTGCAGAAAAGAGCAAAAAACAACATAACAAGCACCCATATTTCCACCACCCAGAATTAACAAGGGTTAACATTTTTCAGTTTACTTCCAGTCATGTTTAAAAGAAATAAAACATTACAGATGTCACCAAAGTCCCAATAAACTATAGTCTCTGTTGCATCCCCCCTCTCTACTCCCTAGAGAAGGCCACGATCAGGTTAGCATCTGTCCCTCAGTGGCCTATCTCCTCTCTGGCTCCATAAACTACGTATGACATCATGGTTTTTTTAAGACACATTTATTCAGTATCGTGATCAGACTATTACATTTAGCAGTTAATAGCATGGGTGAAAAAAAATCTATATTAAAACCCTTTGTTGGAGTGCTTTACTCTTTACACAGAACAGAAACTGAAATAACGTGTTATACAATTAGTCACAAATATAGTCCTCAAGTTTTTTTGCCCATACACATGAATATTGTCTAAAACATGTCTTTGTAGCAGCTATGGCCTGCCACCACGGTGCTTGGCCGAGTTCACAAATCTGTTGTAAATTGTAGCTTTCCTGTCACTTCTCTGGCTCTCCTGTCCTGCTAAGCTTTCTTTCCTGGCAGTAATTTAAACCTTCTGCCGCTGCCATAGCTACTGCTGGAACTGCCATAGTCACTTTGGTGTCGTGGTTTGGCAAAGTAGTGGCTTCCACCACCATAGGGGCCAGAGCTTCTGCCTCCAAAGTTTTCTCTTTCAATGGGTCCAGAATTTGAAGATTGACTGTTGTAATTGCCACAATCATCATATCTTCCACCATCTCCAAAATCATTTCCATCATTACCAAATTTGTTATAGCCATCTCCACTGCCACCATACCCACCACCACCACAGCTTCCTCAACCAAGTCACCTCAACCACAGTCAAAGTTGTCATTCCTGCCAAAACCACCTCCATGATCACCACCAAGTTTTCCAGAACCACTTCAACCTCTTTGGACAAAGCACTAGCCATCTCTTGCTTAGACAGGGCTTTCTTTACTTCACAGTTGTGGCCATTCATAGTATGGTATTTCTGAATGACAGTTTGTCTATGGAGTCATGGTCATTCAAGGTCATGAAGACAAAGCCTCTCTTCTTGCCCCTGTCTTGGTTGGTCATGATTTCAATCACTCCAATTTTCCCAAACTGCTCAAAACAATCTCTTAGGTGATGTTCTTCAGTATCTTCTTTAATGCCACCAATAAAAATCTTTTTCACAATGAACTGGGCATCTAGTCTTTTGTGTGTGTGTGTGTGTGTGTGAGGAAGACCAGCCCTGAGCTAACATCTGCTGCCAATCCTCCTCTGTTTGCTAAGGAAGATTGGCCCTGAGCTAACATCTGTGCCCATCTTCCTCTATTTTATATGCGGGACACCTGCCACAGCATGGCTTGATAAGCGGTGCCTAGGTCCGTTCCCGGGATCCAGGTCTGCGAACCCCAGGCCGCTGAAGTGGAGTGCGTGAACTCAACCATTACACCACCGGCCGGCACCAGGGCACCCAGTCTTTGAGAATCTTCTCTTGAGACAGCCCTCTTCAGTTTCACAACTCCTCCATCCACCCCATGTGGCCTTGCATTCACACCTCCTCCCCAGTGGCATTCGTGACAAATCCAAAGCCCCCGGAGCACTCAGTGTCTGGACCTCTTCTTACTACACAGTCTGTGAGCCTTCCTCATTGCTCAAAATGACTCCTTAGACTATTGTTGCTTGTTTCATGGCTCAACCCTCCCACGAAGAGCTTCCACAGCTGTTCCAGCTTTTGAGAGACTGACTTTGACATGATGGCAGTGGGAGGGGAGACTTGAATGATGCTTACTCAGTGGTGTCCACAGGCAGAAAGAATAGGTACTTTTTTAGAAAAAGTACACAAATCATATACCTAGTATATATCATTCAGCATCTTGGTTATTTTCAATCGACATTTTCTTTTTGAGATTTGCTCAAGTCGATGTACATAGATCTGGGTTGTTTCTCTTCATTGCTATAGAGCAGACCATCATAGAAAGGTAATTGGAGAACTTCTTCAATAGGGATTCAGAGAGATGGTGCAGTCTGTTGGAGGAGACCTGGAATTGTCTGGAGACCTCCATCTCAGGAAGGCAAAGGCCAAATTGGTTTCTTTTGGGAAAGGATTTTCCAATTAAGGATTATGAACATAAGCACATCATTAGAGTAAAGATGTCAAAGTCTTTGATACCCCATCTTGGCCTTGGAAGAAAAAGAACTTTAGGAAGTAGGAGGCTACATCCGCCTTTAGAAAATTGCCTCACTTCCCTGTGATGCTCCAGGCGGGTATGATGAAGTAAGTGATAAATCTGTCAATTCCAAAACTCCAAGGAAACTTCCTTCTAAAGAACTGGCTATCTCAAAGTGTTAATAAGATTCTTGGCAAGATTAAGTCAAGTCTGAAATAACAATGAGCAAGATCAAAAATTATACATTTTTTAAAGAATTCCTTTGGAAAGAAAAACTGTAAAAATAGACTATAAACTGTTTATTCTCACGTTGTATGTACAAAATCTAAATTAGAAGTGCATTTTTAATGTGTATTAGTGAACTATTGCTGCATAACTACCCCAAATTCAGTGGAGGACAACAATGAGCACTTGTTCTCATGCTCACGGGTCTGCAGGTAGACTGTGGTTTGGCTGATCAAGAGTGGACTCAACTTAGTGGCTCAGCTTCAGACTTTGGGTCAGCTGAGATTGGCAGTTTAGGTTCAGGTCTGCTTCAAGTGTTTCTCAGGCTCCTTGCACCAACAGCTCCCCAGAACGAGAGAGCCAAGCCAAACCACACAAGCGCATTTAATGCCTCTGCTCTCCTCACACCCCTCAATGCTCCATTGACCAAGGCAAGTCATGTGATCAAGCTCAACATCAACAGCACAGGGAAAAATATTCTACCCATAGTGGGCAGAATTGCAAAGCCACAGGGGAAAGAGCATAGACATAATGCATGGAGAGTATGAAGAATTGGGACAAGTGGGCAAAAACTCAATCTACCACAAAGTGTAAATAAGAAAACAAAATTGATAACAGTTATCAACAGAAGTAGACAAAAACTTACTCTACCTGAGATGTAATCTTATGAATAGCATAAGACCTAAGAAATCCTTTAAAAAATTTGCTTTGCTAAACAAGTTGTCTTTTTTTTTTTTCAGTACTTTATTTTATTTTATTTTTTTCTTCCCAAAGCCCCCCAGTACATAGTTGTATTATATTCCTCATTGTGGGTTGTTCTAGTTGTGGCATGTGGGACACTGCCTCAGCGTGGTTTGATGAGCAGTGCCATGTCCGCGCCCAGGATTCGAACCAACGAAACACTGGGCCGCCCACAGCGGAGCGCGTGAACTTAACCACTCAGCCACAGGGCCAACCCACAAGTTGTCTGTCTTTGCCAGTGTTTCTGGCTCCAGCTCCAAAGTCACAGAAACGAAAGTCTCAGCAGGAACCCTTGGAATTTCTTTCAGGGACTGCATGCTGCAAATTACGCAGATTTTAAAGTTCCTGAATTACTTTGTGTTAACATAATGTAAGCAAATATGTTTGCTGAATGGGGTTAAATGCCTTTGGCTTCCTATCATGCCCCTCCCCCTTAGCTCTGGATTGAGTTACCAGCAACAGAGTTCCAATGTTACTCTTCAGTACTCACGTTGTCCCAGTATGCTGTGGAAGGGGTAGAAGTCATAAAAGTCATCCTGGAAAACATCAGACAATCTGGGTGAAAGGAGTAGACTGGGAGTCAGAGTGGAGTATCCAGCCCAGTCATTTCACTTGCTGACCCTGTGAACTTCAAAAAGTCACATGACTTCTCCCTATCTTTAAAGAGCAAGGCTTGAACAAGAGGGGTCTACCCTTGGCCACTCTTGTTCCACATAATCCAACTCTACGCAGAAGCCAGAATGAGGTTTTTTTAATTAAACTTTTTGCTTTGAGATAACTGTGGATTCACATGCACTTGTAAGAAATAAACAGAGAAAGCCTGATGTACGCTTTACCCGGCTTCTCTCGATGGTAACACCTTGCACAACTATCCAATGTTGCAACAATATTGACATTGATACAGCCTGGATACAGTACATTTCTGCTATGGTCTGAATGCATTCCCCCGAATTCGTATTTTGAAATCGTAATTCCCAAATGTGATGGTATTCAGAGGAGGGGGCTTTGGGAGGTGCTTAAGTCATGAGGGTGGATCCTGATGCGGGGTCGGTGAGCCGAGGAGTCGAAAGAAAGATTTCTTAGACTCTCAAGATCTGGCAGTAGTGCTCTTTTATTTAGAGAATAGTGTGGAATAGCATGGGGACAGGACCCATGGGCAGTCAGAGCTTCTGCTGCCGCCGCTTCTGCTGCCCCCGCTGGCATGGGGACAGGACCCATGGCAGGCAGAGCTGGTGCGTGGGGACAGGACCCACGGGCGGTCAGAGCTCCTGCTGCTGCCGCTTCTGCTGCCCCCACTGGCATGGGGACAGGGCCCATGGGCAGGCAGAGCTGGTGCGTGGGGACAAGACCCACGGGCAGTCAGAGCTCCTGCTGCTGCCGCTGCTGCTGCCCCCACTGGCATGGGGACAGGACCCATGGGCAGGCAGAGCTGGTGTGTGGGGACAAGACCCATGGGCAGTCAGAGCTCCTGCTGCTGCCGCTGCTGCTGCCCCCGCTGGCATGGGGACAGGACCCATGGGCAGGCAGAGCTGGTGTGTGGGGACAGGACCCACGGGCGGTCAGAGCTCCTGCTGCTGCTGCATGGGGACAGGACCCATGGGCAGTCAGAGCTCCTGCTGCTGCCCCGAGTTGAGGGTTAGGGCTAATTTTATAAGGCATGGGTACGTGACTTATTTTTACTGGAGAAAAGAAAAGATGATGTAAAAAGTCATTAAATGATTTCAGTGCAGATGGGGTCTGGTTATTGTGCGGTCATATAACTTTAGATACGAATCTGGCCATATAGATCGGCATGTAGGTGAGGATGCCCTGGGCTTCTCTCCCTGGGGCGGTCCTAATTCATACCATAAAAAAAAGTCCACTGGGTCGTATAGTTTGGCATGTAGGCCAGGTCACCTTGGGCTTCTCTAGCTGGGCCAGCCTTAATCCACATCAGATCCCTCGTGAATAGAATTAGTGCCTTATAAAAGAGATTCCAGAAGGATCTCTAGCCTCTCCCACTATGTGAGGACACAACCAGAAGTCTGCAATCCAGAAGAAGACTCTCACCTAACCATGCTGCCACCTTGATCTTGGACTTCCCAGGCTCCAGAACTGTGAGAAGTAAATTTCTGTTGTTTGTAATTTACCCAGTCTGTGGCATTTTGTTATAGCAGTCCGAACTAGGACAATTTCTATCAAGATACAATACATTTCTATCACCACAAAGATCCCTCATGAAGCCTTTTTTAACCACACCAATTTCTCTCCCACTCCCACCCTCTCCTTAACCTCTGGCAACCACTAATGTGTTCATTTCCACCATAATTTTGTCTTTTCAAGAATGTTGTATAAATGGAATCATGCAATATGTAACCTTTTGAGGCTAGTTTTTTTACTCAGCATATTTCTCTGGAGATTTATCCAGGTTGTTACATGTTGCTCTATCCATTATTAAAAATGGCTGGGCTGGCCCAGTGGTGCAGCAGTTAAGTGCACATGTTCCGCTTTTGCATTCCAGGGTTCGCCAGTTCGGATCCCAGGTGCGGACATGGCACTGCTTGGCAAACCATGCTGTGGTAGGCGTCCCACATATAAAGTAGAGGAAGATGGGCACAGATGTTAGCTCAGGGCCAGTCTTCCTCAGCAAAAAGAGGAGGATTGGCAGTAGTTAGCTCAGAGCTAATCTTCCTCAAAAAAAAAAAAAGGCTTATTGAAGTCTCCAACTATTATTGTTGAATTGTCTATTTCTCCTTTCAATACTGTCAGTATTTGCTTCATGTATTTTGGGGCTCTATTAGGTGCATATATGTTCATAATTATTATATCTTCTTGATGGATTGACTCTATTATCATTACAAACTGTCCTTCTTTGACTCTAGTAACAATTTTTGTTTAAAGACTATTTTATTTGTTATTACCGTGGCCGCTCCAGCTTTCTTTAGGTTACTGTTTGCCTGGTGTACATTTTTCCATCCTTTTACTTTTCAATGTCTTTGTGTCTTTGAATCTAAAGTGTGTCTCTTGTTGACAGTATGTATTAGTTTCCTACTACTTCTGTAATAAGTTGCCATAAATTTTGTAGCTTAAAACAACACAAATTTTGGGCTGGCCTGGTGGCATAGTGGTTAAGCGTGTGCACTCCACTTTGGCAGCCCAGGGTTTGTGGGTTTGGATCCTGGGCACAGACTTACATGCTACTCATCAAGCCATGCTGTGGCAGTGTCCCACATACAAAAAATAGAGGAAGGTTGGCACAGATGTTAGCTCAGGGCCAACCTTCCAAACCAATAAAAAAAAAAAAACCACACACACACACACAAATTTATCCTTTTGCAGTTCTGGATGTCAGAAGTCTAAAATCAGTTTCAATGGGCTAAAGTCCAGGTGTTGGCAAGGCTGATTCCTTTTGGAAGCTCTGAGGGGAGAATTTGTTTCCTTGCTTCTTTTAGTTCCTAGTGGCTGCCTGCATTCCTTAGCTTGTGACCTCTCCCTCACATCACCACATCTTGTTTCTGTTGTCATAGCTCCTACTGCTCACTGTGATCTTCTACCTCCCCTGTGATTACATTGAGTTCATCCAGATAAACCAGGATAATCTCCCTATCTCAAGATTCTTAATCACACTTGCAAATCACACTTTGCCATATAAGATGATATCACAGGTTCCACTAATTAAGACATGGACGTCTTTGGAGGGCCATTATTCAACGTGCCATACAGTATATAGTGAGATCGTGTTTACTTATCCATTCTGTCCATCTTTGCCTTTTAATTAGAGTTTTAAGTTCATTTAAATTTCATGCAATTACTGATAAGACAGGATTTACATCTGCCATTTTACTGTTTTCTATATTTATTATGTCTTTTTTGTTCCCCTATTCCTCTTTTCTGTCTTCTTTTATGTTAAATAAATATTTTCTGATGTAACATTTTAATCCTCTTTTCATTTTTTACTATTTATTTTGGAGTTATTTTCTTGGTGGTTACCCTGAGGGTTGCAATTAACATTTTAACTTACAACAATCTAGTTCAGATTAATACCAACTTAGTTTCAATAGTACATAAAAAATTTCTCCTGTATGGCTCCATTTCCTCCTCCTCCTTGTGCCATTATTGTCATACAAATTACGTCTTCATACAGTGTGTAATCATCAATGTAGATTTATAATTCTTGCTTTATGCAGTTATATTTTAAATCAGATCATAGAAAAGAGTTACAAACAAAAAGTAGTTTTACATTGGCTTTGATATTTACCTATGTATTTATTGGTGCTCTTTATTTCTTCATGTGGATCTGAGTTACTCTCTAGTGTTCTTTCATTTCAGCCTGAAGGATTCCCTTTGATATTTCTTGGAGGACAGGTCTACTAATGAAATTCTCTCAGTTTTTGTTTATCTAAAAATGTCTTAATTTCTCATTCATCTAAACAATTTTTAAATGTTTTTAATTTATTTTAAGAAGAGTAAATACACCTGGAAATTTGTTAATTTTTATTATCTCCATTTTTTGAAGATTAGTTTTGTTGGATAGAGAATTTTTGGTTGATAGTAGGGGTTTTTTTTCATTCCTTTCTTTTTTCCTTTTTCTGGTGAGGAAGATTGTCCCTGAGCTAACATCCATGCTAATCTTCCTCTACTTTGTATGTGGGACTCCACCACAGCATGGCTTGATGAGTGGTGTGTTCGTCCACACCCAGGATCCGAATCTGTGAACCCTGGGCCTCCGAAGTAGAGTGCATGAACTTAATCACTACACCACCAGGCCAGCCCCAATAGTGGGTCTTTTAAAGCACTGTTATGTCATCCCACTGCCTTTCTCCTGGTTTCTGATGAGAAATCAGCTATTAACTGTTGAGGATCCCTTGTATGTGATGTCGCTGTTTTCAAGATTCTCTCTTTGTTGTTGGCTTTCAACACTTTGATTATGATGTGTCTAAGTGTGAACCTCTTTTTAAGTTTATCCTATTTGGAGTTTTTTAAGCTTTTTGGATGTGTAGATTAATGTTTTTCATCCAATTTGGGGAGTTTGGGGCCATTATTTCTTCAAATAATCCTCCCAACTTTTCTCTCTTCCTTCTCCTTTTGTGACTCCCCTTATACATATGTTGGTATACTTGATGTTGTCCCAGAAGTCTCTGAGACTATGTTTATTTCCTTCATTCCTTTTTTTTCTGTTCCTCAGACTGGATAATCTCAATTTATGTATCTTCAGGTTCACTGATTCTTTCTTTTGACTGCTCGAAACCACTGTTGACCTCCTCTAGTGAACGTTTTAATTTCAGCTGTTGTACTTTTCAACTCCAGAATTTCTATTTGGTTCCTTTTTATAACAAGAGAAAAAGGAGAGTCTGTTATATTTACCTTTTTTTTCTTTTTGCCATATTCTTTCCAAGATTCCTTCTTTTATCATTTCTTTCCTGTTTAGAAAACTTCCTTTAGTCTTTCTTTTAGGTTAAGTCTGCTGGTGACAAGTTATCTCAGTTTTCCTTCTTCTGAGAATGTTTTTACTTCCTCTTCATTCCTAAAGGATTATTTCACTGGATGTAGCATTTTCGGTTGACAGTTCTTTTCTCTCAGCCTTTGAAAAATGTTGTGCATTTCTTTCTGACCTCCATGGTTTCTGTTAAGGAGTCCTCCATCTTCTTAATTGGCTTTCTGCTATAGATAGGTTGTCTTTTCTCTCTTGCTGCTTTCCAGACCTTTTTTTTGTCTTTTGTTTTCAGAAGTTTGACTGTAATATGTCTTCATGTGGATTCTTTTTGTTTATCCTCTTTGGGATTTACTCAGCTTTTTGAATCTGTAGACTTATTTCTTTTTCCAAATTTGGGAGGTCTTCAGCAGTTATTTTTTCAAGTACTTTTCCCAATCCTGCCCTCTTTCTTCTCTCCTTGTGAGACTCTGATGACACAAATAATAGATTTTTTTGTTTTAACAGGTCCCTTCACTGAGACTCTGTTCACTATTTTTTTAGATTATTTTCTCTCTGTTGTTCAGATTGCATAATTTCTATTGTTCTAGCTTTGAATTAACTGATTCTTTTCTCTGTCCCTCCATTCTGCAGATGATCCATCCTCTGAAAGTTTTTTTTAATTTCAGTTAGTATTATGATTTTTTACTTCTAAGATGTCCATTTAGTTTTTCTTTATATTTTCTATTTCTTTGCCAAGACTTTCTATTTCATTGCAGGGACTTACTATTTTTTCATTTGTTTCAAACATGTTTGTAATTGTTTATTGAAACATTTTATGATGATTGCTTTTAAAAGATTTTAATCTTTGTTAGATAATTCTAACCCCTCTGCCATTTTGTTTTGGCATATATTGATTGCCTTTTTAAAATTCAGTTTGAGATCTTCCTGGTTCTTGGTATGGTGAGTAATTTTTTTTTTTTAAGATTTTATTTTTCCTTTTTCTCCCCAAAGCCCCCCAGTACATAGTTGTGCATTTTTAGTTGTGGGTCCTTCTAGTTGTGGCATGTGGGATGCTGCCTCAGCATGGCTTGACAAGCAGGGCCATGTCCATGCCCAAGATTTGAACCAGCGAAACCCTGGGCCGCTGAAGCAGAGCACGCGAACTTAACTACTCAACCACGAGGCTGGCCACCTGTTGAGTAATTTTTAATAGGAACATAGAAATTTGGGGATTTATGTTATGAGAATCTGGATCTTATTAAACCTTCTGATTTAGCTGGTTTCTTATGACACCACTCCAACAGGGGAAGTGGTGGTTCTGTCTCATTACTGCCAGTTAGGGGGAAAAGGCCAGGTTTCCCATTTTACGGCCTCTGTTACCACATAAGGAGGGGTCCTCATTACTACTGGGTGGAGGTGGGAGTTCTAGCTCCCTACTAGATCTTCATTGATGCCTCCCTGGCTGAGGGGTAGAAATGCTTGGTACTGCTCCCCACATGGCATCCACTGGCACCACAGAGTGGAGGGGTGGCTTTGTTACTGCTGGTTGATGGTGAGAGTCCTGACTCTCCACTAAGTTTCCTCTGACACCACCCTAATGAGGATGGGGAGGAACACCTTGATCCTACCAGGTAGGTAGAAGTCAGGCTCCCCATGTGGTCTCCACTGACACCATGGGGGTGAGAGAGATGAGCTTGGTTACCTCCTGATGGAGATGGAAGTCCCAGCTCCCTCCTTGGCCTTCTCTGACACAACCCCAGCAGGGAGGTTGAGGTACCTCATTATAGCCTGCTGAAGGTGGAAGTCTAGGATCCCCATTTAGCCTTTGCTGGCAGGGCTGGGGCCACACTTTTTTAATGGTATTTGACTGAAACAGACTGGTTATTTCTAAAAGTTTTCTGTCTTACTAGGCTTCCCGTTTCCTGGTCCTTTGGCTAGAGAGATCAGGCTTTTGTTGGGGCTTTTTTGGTACCCATTGGCATTTTATGGTTGACAACTTTTTCAGCTTCAAGTCTGGGATATATGAGGCAAAAAGAAAACCCAGGAATCTCACCACTGTTGTCATTACTTGTGCTCTGAGTTACCTAGTCAGTCTGCCTCTGTCTTGCTTTCAGAGTCTTCTTGTGTTTTATATATATAATGCCCAGAGATGTTATTGCACATGGCAGGAGGACCAAGAAAAAGTACATCCACTTTATCTTCTCAGAAGTGGAAGTTTAACGATAAGATTTTCATTCACAAACCCGATCATGTTGCTTCCCTGCTCCAAATACCTTAGTAACTCCCAGTTTTATTAAGATAAAACCCCAAATCACTGCCTGGTCTGACCCCTGTTATCCTCTCATCGGCCTCATGTTGTCTACTCTCTGCTTTTCTCCTAGAGTATATTTCAGTTCCTCAATAATGCTGAAGGGTTTGCACGGCTGTTTCCTCCGCCGGGAACAGTATTTCCTGCATAGTACCTTCCCGCTTCCTCTACTTCTCTACCCTTCCTGTAGGTCTATGTTAGTTTCCTTTTACTACTGTAACATGTAGCCGCCCCTGACACAGGAAGGGTTAATAATCACTGGAAAAAACTTGCCAACAAACTGTGACCGGGAGGTGAGAAGGCCGGTTAGCCAATGACGGGTAAGACCTCCAGGGGGAGGCAACCTAAGACAGGCGTCGGCCGCCCGGGGGCACAGATGGAGAAACGATATCGATATTGGGAGCAGGAGGGACCGTTGCCTAAGAGAACTTGCCTGCTCCAAGATAAAAATATACGAGCACAGCAATAACATGATAATATCAAAACAGACGCCGAGGGAGGGCTCCTTGAGAAATCACTAAGAATTCTTGGCATTCGCTAATTATTTCATCCAGAACACCTGTGCATGCCTAACAGCTGTAAGCTATGTATATATTGAAACGCTGCTTACAATAAACTCAGAGTGGCCATCAGCCCTCTCCGCATCTATCCTGGTGTGTACATTGGATCGCGACACCGACATAACAAATTGCCACCAACTTACTGGTCTAAAACATAAAAAATTTATTATCTCATACTTCTGGAGGTCAGAAGTCCGAAATGGGTCTTACTGGGCTAAAATCAAGATGCCAGTAGGACTGCATTCCTTCTGGATTTGTAAGGGAAAATCAGTTGTCTTGCCTGTTCCAGGTCCTCAAGGCTGCCGCATTCCTTGGCTCTTGGCTCCCTTCCATCTTCAAAGCCAGCAACGGCTGGCCGAATCTTTCTTGTACTACATCCCTGACCCTCCTGCCTCCCTCTTGCACATTTAAAGAACCCTGTGATTACACTGGGGACACCCGGATAACCTTAATTCCATTTGCAACCTTAATTCCACTTGCCATGTAACATAACATATTCATAGGCTCTGAGGATTAGAATGTGGACATTCTGGAGGTGGTGGGGGGGGCGCATTATTTTGCCTACCACAAGGTCTCATTGCAAACGTCACCTCCTCCGGGAGCCTTCTGTACCAATCACTGCCACCAACCCAAATTAAGTGAGCTGCCGTACTTCTGACTGAACTTCCTAATATCTGACAACGTTAATCATATGTGAAATTAATCATGTGACATTTTGTATGTAATTTTTGGAATGGGCTTTTAACTCTTGGGTTGTATAACCACGTGTCTTCAGACTGTAGCTAATAGTTAGCTTTTAAAGAACTACACAGTCCCTTACATATTTCAATAATAATTTTCCTTATGCGACAAACATGATAGAATAAAACACATTAATTTCTTTGGTTGAGAGGTTGAACTCTAAGGACACAGTTGAAGACGTGCCTCTCGCCGATGCCTCCTCACATTAGAATATAAGTGTCATGAAGGCATGGGTGGCCACCCCCATACCTAGAACAGAGAACCCATAAACGCATGCTTATTAAATCAATAAGTAAGTAAATGGATGAATGAAGAAGCAAATACTTCTGACCAGAGGTGTCATGTGTGGCTGAGGGAAGGGAGGAAGAAGGAAGGGCAAGGGCAAGGTTGAGAGACAGCAGCCCTGTAATAGCAACAATGATGGCAGCAAAGACAGTAGTCTGCACTTATCAAGAACGTCCTGTATGCTTCACTCAGATAAAGTTGTTGGGAACCCTCATAATAACTCTATGTTCCCATTTTAAAGATGAGGAACCTGAGCAGAGAGGCTGAGTTACTTGCTCTAGGTCAACAGCTAGTTTGTGGCAGAGCTGGAATCAAACTGAAGTCTTGATATTCAAATTGGGGTCCATTTGGTTCCCAAGCCTGTGATCTTTCTACCATGTGGGGCCAGCGAGGATGCTCAGGACTGAGTGTGGCTGGAGTGGATGTCTCTGAAGGACACAGAAGGGAGAGGAGGGAGGTCAGACACGAAGAGTGGATGGAGCTACACCTTACCTTGTGTGGATCTGGTTTGAAGCACTGTCCTGTGGGAGGTGACAAGGGTTAGGGAGGGTGGGCTGCTCCTTGGGGGCATGCTGCAGGGGTGGGAGGGTCCAGGGAAGCTGTTTGAATGCAACAGTGCTAGGGACCGAGGAAGCTGTGCTGGAATGAATGAAGGGGCATCAGCTTCTCCACTCCTTTCCTTGGCCTCAGGGGCCATCTCAAGTGAGAGGAGGTGTGGCGACCTTGAGGAAAGACTGCTAGGAAGACAGCAGCAGGAAATGGGACAAATCACCCATGTCCAATTAACTGATACCCCAAAATCGTGGTGCTTTCTAAGAGAGGAGCTGCTTCACCTTTTCCAGGACTTGGGCTCCAGTTTGGGGTCACTTGATTCTGCACATCTCAGGGACATCCAAACTGCTTGGAATCATTCGTTCTACAAGAATGTGTTTAGTACCTCCCATGTCCCAGGTCCCACGTCCCATGTTCCATTGCGATAGGCTCCAGGGATCTAATGGTGAGCAAACAGAGGTATGGATTCTGCCTTCTCCGAGCAAAGAGTGCTAGGTGGTCATTTTCAAACTGTAACAAGTGGATAGAAAATGACACACTGTGATGAGTGCGAGGAAGGGCAAATATAGGGAGCTGGTAAAGCTGTAACAAGCTGGCAAGTCACTGTTTTTAAAGAATGTTGAGTGTATTGTCGAAAAACAGAAATATGTTCATAGAATTGGATAACTATATTTGGGTTGTTCAAATGTGCTCAAAATTTGGTTTTGGTTCTCACTCACAACTAACAATTCATATAATTTTAATCTAAATAGCATCTACTTTATCAGCAAAAAGTCTACTGATCTCAAATTATACATGCCAAGAAGTCAAAATATCCAAGTAGACCAGAATATTCAAACCTAAAGAGAAAGTTGAGTTTGGTGTTGATCGATGTGTTGGCTGGAGCCCTGTCCCCTGAGTATGCCACATATGGAGACTTAGGGGGTCCGGGCATTCACTTGATAAATATTTTTTGTTGTTATGGAATTTACATTCTAGTGGGAAATATAAATAATAAGCAGATAATCTATATGACATCACATCAGGTAGTGATGAGGCCTATGAAGAACAAGGAAGCAGAAGAGGGAACAGAGTGACAGAGGTGCCGTTAGAACAGTGCTCTGATGGCAGGCAGGCGGGTAGGTTTCCAAGCAGGTAGCTTCTCCAACACTGTGAGCTGGAGCATGCCCACCCACATGCAGCCGTAAACGTCATGCTGGCAGCTGTCAATCCTTTTGAAATGGGATCTTTTCTGAGTCTCTCATCTTGCAGCACTGCTATTTACCAAATTTCTTGTATAATCCTAAAAGCCACTTTGAAGCCACTGTGATTCCAGCCAATAAGAAGGGGATGTCCAGATTCTGAGGACTGAGGCTGGAGAGAACCTCAGCCCAGCCTCCCCAGCTGGACCCTCGGAGGCCCTGTGTGATGGCTGCTCCCCCCAGGTCATCTCCTTCTGGGCAGTTAGGCCCTAGCGGCCATCCATCTCCTGATCTCCTTCTACACATACAACTCTTCTAGAACTTAACACAGTGTCCTCTGGGTAGTAGTTGACATCTGTCTCCCTCAAGGGGTTCTGAGTTCCAAGAAGCCCTGGGGCCGTGACAGGGATTCCCTGGGTTAACCATGGCCCCAGGATAAAGTAGGTCCTCAACAACGCTAGTTGAAGGCTAATCTCCTTTTCTGTGCCTTTTCAGGAGACTAAACCTGCTTCTCTCTGTAGCACCGAACTGTCCTCCTGTCACCTTTTCCATATCCTGTTTGAACCCCAAACCTAACTCATGATTGGTGTCTCCCCACTTTCTAAATTGAGGTGACATTCACACAACAAAATTAACCCCTTTTTTTGGAAAGAATAAAAATATTTTTATTTCATTATTTTTATTGTGGTAAATACATATAACATAAAATTTACCATTTTAACCAACTTTAAATATATAATTCAGAGATACAAAGTACATTCACAATGTTGGACAACCGTCACCAATGTCTGTTTCCAAAATATTTTCATCATCTCAAACAAAAACTCCACAACCGTTAAGCAAAACTCCCGGTCGACCCTCCCTCTCAGCCCCTGGTAGCCACTATTCTACTTTCTGTCTCTATGAATTTGCTTATTCTTGGTACCTTATGTAAATGGCATAATACAATATGTGTCATTTTGTGTCTGGCTTATTTCACTTAGCACAGTGTCCTCAAGATTCATCCACGTTTTAGCATATGTCCGTTTCCTTCTTTTTGAAGGCTGAATAATATTCTGTTGTGTGTATGGACCACGGTTTGTTTGTCCATTCATCTGTTGATAGACACTGGGTTGTTTCCACCTTTTGGCTATTGTGACTAATGCTGCAATGAACATCGGCGTACAAGTATTTGTCTGAGTCCCTGCTTTCAACTACTTTGGGCATATGCCTAGGAGTGGAATTGTCAAATCATAAGGTAATTCTAGGTTTAGCTTTTTGAGGAACTGCCAAACTGGTTTCTAGCGGCCGCAGCATTTTACATTCCCACCAGCACTGTACGAGGGTTCCAAACTCTCCACATTCTCTCTAATGCTTGTTATTTCCTATCTGTCTGTTTGCTTTAATTATAGACATCCTAATGGGTGTGAAGTGGTGTTCAAATCCTTTGCCCATTTTTAAATTGGGTTGTTTGGGTTTTTTTGTTGTTAAAATTAACCACTTTAAAATGAACAATTCAGTCCCATTTAGTACATTCACAATGTTATACAACCATCATGTCTATCTAGGTCGAGAACATTTCATCACGCCAAAACAAAATCCTATTGTGCCCATTAAGCGGTCACCAACGTTGCCCCATTTTAGTCTGAATGGACTGAATCGTGTCCCCTGAAAACTCGTATGTTGAATCCCTGACCCCAGAACCTTCAGAATGTGATTGTGTTTAGAGAGCGGGCCTTCAAAGAGGTGACGGGTTCAAATGAGACTGATACGGTGGGCCTCAATCCCATCTGACTGGTCCTCATAAGAAGAAATTCGGACACACAGAGAGACACCAGGGGTGTGCGCATACAGAAGAAAGACCACGTGAGCACAGTGAGAAGGTCATCTATAAGCCGAGGAGAGAGGCCGCAGAAGAAACCAAACTAGCTGACAACCTGATCTTGGACTTCTGGCCTCCAGAATTGTGAGAAAATTAATTTCTCTTGTTTATGGCACCCAGCCTGTGGTCTTTTGTTGTGGCGGCCCTAGCTGATCAATACACACGACTTGTAAGAGGCCCGGCCGGCACTCGGACACTCCCAAAGCCTCAGCTTCCCTCATTGCACCAGGAGTGATGGCATACCCTCCCCACCACCACTCAGGGCCGGCTTGACCAGCAGGCACAGTAGGAAAAGTGCTAGGGCCATGATATTGCTAGGGGCCCACGGCAATGTTTTGATTTTAATTTATTTTAAATAAGAAAAAAAAAATATAACAATGAACCCATCCTGGATTCTATTATCTTTATATCAACACAGTTGTAAATATGGTTTTTAATATTTTTTTTATGGAGGAAGGGGTTCATGAAGGTAAAAGTGCCTACGGCCCATGAAAGGCATAGTGCCGCTCAGCCGCCACCATCCACTGTGAAACTGCTTTGGAAATTCAAAGTTGAATCACCAAGGAGTGCATATTCATTCTTAAATCCTAGGCTGACTCTGCCCCCTAGTGGCAGTAGGGAAATCCCAGAAGAAATTAATGCCCAGTGGCTGTTGGATAATCCGCACCTAACAGGTGCTTTGAAAGTGTGCTGCATCATTTCATCCTCACAATTCCATGAAGCAAGCAATATTCAAACGTCCATCTAAGTCACTGAATATCAGAGTGGTTAAGTCATTTAACCAAGGTCACCTAGCTAGTTAGTGGAGAGTTAGTTTCAAGCCCTGGCCCAAGACTAAAGGGAACCCTGTTTTCTGGATTTCTCATTGTTGAGATGGGAGGCTCAGGAAGGTGAGAATTACAAGAATGCTCCAGGTTTTCTAGTTCGGAGACAGAGCAGAACCTTCAGAGATTTTGACGCCGTCGGCATCTTTCATGCTGTCTGCATCTGTTCAGAGCCAGAGACGGTGCTTAGGGAACTGCGATGGGCATCGCTTCTAAATGTAACTTATCAGAGTCTTCAAGGAGGTTACGTTTTTCAAAGTAGAGAAGAGATTTGACTGTGATGCCTCATTCACAGCTCTTTGTAATCACACGTCAAATGATTTATAGCAATCAGTATTCAAGTATTAAGGATGCATGGGGAAAACGAATAGCTTTGTCATAAAGGGATACCCCCCATCGCTGACTTTTTCTTCCCACTCTGCTCACACACCACCAGCCTCTCCAAAAGAAAAACACTGGGTGTATTACTCCTTTTGGATAGAGGAGTGGATGCTTTTCCCTAGTGAAGAAGGGACAGCTAGGGCAAGCGTTGATGGGCACGGAGCATGTTCTAAAGTTTGGGACTATCTTTTATTAAAACCACTCAGGTATCCATTTCTTTCCTTCTTTTCCTATAAGCTTGGAAAAATAGGCTCTCTCCAATTCAGCCACATCACAGCAGAGAGGATGCTTTTGGGGGTTACCAATGGCAACTGGAAAGACTAGAATTTGGTTACTGTTGTGCAAGAGTCCCCGAGGAGCTACCTTTGGGGTAATTTCTTCACTTCAGCCACATCGTGCAAACTGTACACACCTGTTTCATGTAAATAAGCTACCACCATTATTCAGTTGTTCTTCTGCTCCTGCCACATGAAGACAGCTTTTTGTGGACCAATGAAAGTGGCCATGATCCTGCGGTGAACTTAGCTCCACTGGCTGCATTTATCTGCCTGTATACAGGTCACGTGCCACATTTAGGTCTGCAACACAGCTTTGGAAGAACTTTAATAACATTCTCTAAGAGGCCAGGAGCTGGAGAAGAGGCGCCGTGAACCTGCCTGCCCTCCCTAGGGTCTCATTTTCAAGTCTAGCTCATTACAAGCATGTTTGTTTCTAACGTGGCATCTTCCTTTTTCTCCCTCCTTCCCTCTCTCCCTCTCCTCTTTGTCCAGTCACTCTCCCTTCTCCTCATTAAGTAGACACAACTAGACATTATTTATTATTTAAAAATTTGGGGGCCGGCCCCGTGGCTGAGCGGTTAAGTGCGCGGCTCTGCTTTGGTAGCCCAGGGTTTTGCCAGTTCGGATCCTGGGCATGGACATGGCACCGCTCGTCAGGCCATGCTGAGGCGGCATCCCACATGCCACAACTAGAAGGACTAGCAACTAAAATATACAACTATGTGCTGGGGGGACTTGGGGAGAAATAGCAGAAAAAAAAAAGAAAATTGGGAACAGTTGTTAGCTCAGGTGCCAATCTTTAAAAAAAAAAGAGAAAATTTTATGGAACAGGACCCCAAATCATGCACATATGGCCTTAAAAGCATAGAATTTCATAGCTTAAAGGAGACATTAAAGATTTTATATGTAAATATTTTATACACACACATATATATGTGTATACTCTTAAATATATATACACATATATAAACATATAGATATACGTATAGATATATATGCATATATTCTTAAAACTTGAGAGTCAGAATACACGTGTGTGTGTGTGTTCTTAAAACATAAGAGGTTGTATACTGGTGTCTTTTAATTTTTTTTGTTGTTGTTCACTCTTGAAAAGTGTTGTAATGATTACCCTCCTCTGCAAAATTGTGCTGGGATTTCTACAGGAAGTTTTAGTGCCCACGACCTATCTGGAGGCTCAGATGTGAGACAAAATAGTGGAAGCCGTGGCCTCTGCTCCTCCGGATTGGCCTGGTACTTGCTTGCCCCTTTGCAGCCTCTGGACTCACCGACAAGCTCTCCCTGGCCTTTTCCACAAGGATTTCCAGCTCTCCAGCAAGCCCTCTGTGTCTTTCCCCACATATCCCAGGATACCTAACCTGATCCAGAGTCCTCTGATTCCCATCTGAGTTCTAGTCTTGGTGGTAACTGAAGGTCAAAGAGCTCCAGTCATCCCTGAAGATACTCGTCCTTCTTGGTGAACTATATCCACCACCCTCCCATAAGTTTTTCTTGAGCCTGTGGCCAGCCCCCACCTCTGATGCCATCTTCACTCTGAACCATAGGGCGGAAGCCCCCAGTCACTCTCTCTGCCTGGCCATGCAGGGTGCTCTAGACCAGGGGTTACAAACGTTTTCTGTAAAGGGCCCAATAGTAAATATTTTAGGCTTTGCAGGCCATACAGTCTCTGTTGCAACTACTCAACTCTGCGCTTATGGCAGGAAGGCAGCCATAGATGAGGTCAACAAATCTGCGTGGCTGTGTCCAATAAAACTTTATTTACGAGAACAGGTGGTGAGTCCTGGTTTGCCAGCCCTGACTCTGGAGGAAAACCATCTCTACTCAGACTCAGGAAACCCCTCTTGGATTTTACCAGGGCACTCACCAATCCAGGATGTTTCTATATGGGATGACTTAAGGGGAAAATGAAACAAAATCTGTCAACACATGACATCCATATACTGTTTCTGTACCCAACCAGAGGAGACCTCTGTCAACACAGATGTAGCTGGAAGCTTCTAGTCCAGTGCATGGCAAAAGGCAGCTAGGAAGTAGACAGAAGAGTCTGGAGCAGAGGGTGTCACTTGACCATAGCAAATTCCCTCAGGTCTATCTCAAGCCGCTGCAGTGTTTCCTCCTCCTTTTAATACCACTAGGACCTGGTGTGACAGGCCGTGAGCTGGAAGGAAGAGAGTCTTCATGTCCCTCATCTGCACATCGAGCCTGGGCTTTAAAAGGGTCATTCCAGAAATGGTCTCTGGAAAACAAAAGTAGAAAACTGTTTTTTGTGGGGTTTTTTCAAAACTTGTTTGGCAGCAGGACCAATCAGAGAGAACTGGAGACGTTTTCATGGAGAAACTTCTTCAGCCAAACTTACCAAGTATTTTATTAAATACTTATACAAACTTATTAAGTAGCCAACTACTTAATTCAGTAGTTTTTGTCTTTGCTTTAGTTTTTCCAGATTTTTTTCTTTTTATTGCTCTATAATTTACCCACTGGAGAATGCACAGAACTTACATTTAACATTTGATGAGTTCTGACAAATGTATACATCTATGTAACCACCACCCAGATATTTCCATCTCCCCAGAAAGCTCCTTCATGCAACTTCCCAGTGATCACTCCTGCCCTGAGGAAAGCAACTGTTGAGGGTTCTATCCCCATAGAGTAGGTTTGCCTGTTCTTGAATTTCCTATCACTGCAACCAGACAATATTATCCCATGGTGTCTGACTTATTTTGCTCAATGTGATGTTTTTGAGATTCATCCACGTTGTTGTATGTCCTGGTAGTTCATTCATTTTTCTTGTACAGTAGCATCCCATGGTGATTTATTTGCCCTAATCTTGCTAATGGATATTTGGGTTATTTCTAGTTTGGGAACCTTATGAATATAGCTGCTATGCACATTCCTGCGAAAACAAAACAAAATCTAGTGGAAGAAAGATGCATTATGGTCTTAATACAAAGGCAGAAAAGGGATAAATGGAATTTAAACGTTCTAAGGTGCTTGCATTGACCAGGAATGAGCAAAAGTACTAATTTATACTTTTTACCGTACTTTTGGTTGTAAAAAGTCAAAGATGGAGAGATTTCTCAGGTCCATGAATGGGGAAGCTCAACACTGTTAAAATGTCAGTTCTCCTCAAATTGAGCTCTGGATTCAACACAATCCCAATCAAAATCTCGACAGGCTTTTTGATTAAAATTGACAAACTGAATTCAAAATTTTTATAGAAATGCAAAGGGCCTACTGATAAAAGCCAAAACAATCTTGAAAGAGAAGAACAAAGTGAGAGGATACATGCCAAGTGATTTCAAGACTTACAATAAAGCAACAGTAATTAAGATAGATCAATGGAACAGACAGAGATCATTGAAACCCAGAAATAAACCCACGCATGTACTGTCAGTTGACTTTGACAAAGATGCCCAGGCAATTCAGTGAGGAAAGGAAAGTCTTTTCAGCGACAGTGCTGGAACAGTTGGATAAGTTTATGGAAATTGAACCTAACTTCAGATGAACCTAACTTCACATACATAAATTGATTTGAGATCAGCCATATACCAAAATATAAAAGATAAAACTACAAAGCTTCTAGAAAAACATGCAGGAATATCTTCATAGCCTTAGGGTAGGCAAAGATTTCTTAGGATTAAAAAAACTATGAAAGAAAAAATTAGGGCCAGCCTGGTGTTGCAGCAGTTAAGTTCACTCGTTCCGCTTTAGCGGCCTGGGTTTCACTGGTTCAGATCCTGGGTGTGGACATGGCACCGCTTGACAAGCCATGCTGTGGTAGGCATCCCACATATAAAGTAGAGGAAGATGGGCACAGATGTTAGCTCAGGGCCACTCTTCCTCAGCAAAAAGAGGAGGATTGTCAGAGGATGTTTGCTCAGGGCTAATCTTCCTCAAAATAAATAAATAAATAAATAAATAAATAAATAAATAAATAAATAAATGAAAGAAAGAAAGAAAGAAAAAATGAATAACTTAAATTGCATTAAAATTAAAAACTTCTGCTTATCAAGAGACTCCATTAAGAACATGAAGAGGCCAGCCACACACTGGAAGAAATATTTGCAATACATATATCTGATACAGAACTTATAATCACAGTACATAAACAACTTGGACAACTCAAGAATAAAAATCCAAACCACCCCATTTTTTAAAATGGGAAAAAGACTTGAGCAGACATTCACAAATGAAGACATATGAATGGTCAATAAGCACATAAAAAAAGTGCTCAAGGTCATTAATCACCTGGATGATACAATTTAAACCATAACGAGATACATCATATCCATTAGAATGGCTAAAATTAACGTTGGTGAAGATGCGGAGCAACCAGAACTCATATGTTCTGGTAACAATGTAAAATGGTACACCCTCTTTGGAAAACTCTTTGGCAAGTTCTTATAAAATTAAATATCCTCCTACCCTACAACCCAGCAATTCCAGTCCCAAGAGAAGTGAAAACTTTTGTCCACAAAAATGCTTGTACAAGTAAGTTTACTGCCGCTTTATTCATAATAACCCCAAACTGGAAAGAACTCAAATGCCTCTCAATAGGAGAAGGGACAAACCGTGGTATGTGTATATAATGGAATATTACTCAGCACTGAAAATGACTGCACTACTGATATATGCAACAACGTCCTTGAATCTTAAAAGCATTATTCTGAGCAAAAGAGGTCAAACACTAAAGAGTACACACTGCATGATTCTACTTTTATATGAAGTTCAAGAACAGGCCACACTAATATAGTTCTGGATGTTAGAATAGTAATTGCCTTTGGGTAGCAGAGATGGTATGAAAGAGATTGAGGGAACATTCCGGGATAATGGTAAGGTTCTCTATCTTGACTGAGGTAGTGGTTATATGGCTGTATACATTTATCAAACCTCATTGAATTATACTTAAGATTTACGTATTTCTGTGTATGTAAATTTTACCTAAGTCAAAAAGGCAAACATATATGTTTTAATCTCTAGGGTAACCATTAAAAGACTAGTACAGAAATTATAACTAATCAGTTAACAGATGGGAAAGAATAGAACAATAAGAAAAAAACGTGATATATCTAAAAGTAGGTGATAAAAGAAAGAAAAAGGAATATAGAACAATTTGGCTAAATAGAAAATAAAAGTAAGACAGTAGATTTGAATATAAATGTATTGATAATTTAATTAATGATGGACTAAACACTCCAATTAAAAGATAAATATTGTCAGACTAAATTAAAAAAACAAGACCCAATGATATGCCACTTATAAGAGACACGCTGTAAATATAAGGACACATAGAGTTTGAAGACATAATGATTGAAAAAGACATACTTACTATGCAAACACTATACAAAAAGAAAAAAAATGGCATAGCTGTACTAATATTACATATGGTTAGACTTCAAGGCACATAGCACTATCAGAGACAAACAGGGACATTCATAATGGTAAAAAAGGCAAATCCAGCAGGAAGATGTAACAATCTAGAGTTTTCATAAATGTTAAAAAACATGTTAAGTCAAAACTGACAGAACTAAAAGGAAAAATAGACAAGTCTATATTACAGACGGAGGTATGAACATATCTCCCTCACCTGATGGAACAAGTAAACACAAATTAGTATGTTATAGAAGACCTGAAAACTTGATTAATCAATTTAACCTAATTGACACATATAAAAAATCAGCCATAGTTGAGCCACTAAGCAAATCTCAATCAATACAAAGTATTGAAATTCCAAGTACGTTCTCTGAACACAGAGGAATTATGTTAAATATAAATTACAAATAAAAATAAAACTATAAAAACCCAAATGCTTTTCAAATTAAGCAATTCATGATTATGCTAAGGGTGAAAGATGAAATCACAATGTACCTTAAAAGCATTTTTCTTTTTTAAAGATTTTATTTTTTCCTTTTTCTCCCCAAAGCCCCCCGGCACATAGTTGTATATTCTTTGTTGTGGGTCCTTCTAGTTGTGGCATGTGGGACGCTGCCTCAGCGTGGTTTGATGAGCAGTGTCATGTCCGCGCCCAGGATTCGAACCAACGAAACACTGGGCTGCCTGCAGCGGAGCGCACGAACTTAACCGCTCGGCCACGGGGCCAGCCCACCTTAAAAGCATTTTGAACTGAATAATATTGAAAATATGATAGCTCAAAATAGAGGGCATAGCTAAGCCTGTACTTAGAAATAAATTATGGCCTAAAATGCATATATTAGAAAAGAAGGCTGAAAAACAAATGATCTAAGTATTCTTCTTAAGAATTTAAAAAAGAATACCGTATTAAACCCAAAGAAAGTAGAAAGAAATAATACAGCTAAGCAGGTATTAATGAAATAAAAAACAAGTGGACAATGGAGCAAATAATCCAAGTTAAAATGTGTTCTTTGGAAAAATAATACAATAATAATAATATTATTAAACATGTTTTTTTTTTGAGGAAG
The DNA here is from genome assembly GCF_037783145.1 of Equus przewalskii. NCBI lineage: Eukaryota > Metazoa > Chordata > Mammalia > Perissodactyla > Equidae > Equus > Equus przewalskii. The sequence continues at coordinate 6,606,151 of NC_091837.1, forward strand.
ATTAGCCCTGAGCTAACATCTGCTGCCAATCCTTCTCTTTTTGCTGAGGAAGACTGGCCCTGAGCTAACATCCATGCCCATCTTCCTCTACTTTATATGTGGGACACCTACCACAGTATGGCGTGCCAAATGGTGCCATGTCCACACCCGGGATCCGAACCAGCGAACCCCGGGCTGCCAAAGCAGAACGTGCGTACATAACCGCTGTGGCACCAGGCTGGCCCCTAAACTTTTATTATTACAAAATAATGAAATTAATAAAGCTCTAGCAAGACTGATTAAGAGAAGAAAGAAAGAGAGACTTCAATGTCAGGGAAGAACATGAGTACATCATTAAAGATCCTACAGACAGGAAAAAGAGTATAAAAGAATGTTAGTAACAAGTTTGTGCTAATTAACTGAAATTTTAGATAAAACGAATACATTCCTAGAAAAAAAGACAGTTTACCAAAACTGACACAAGAATAGAAAACCGGAACAAATACTACATCTATTCAATTTACTCAATCCATAAGTAAAAATCTTCACACAAAGAATTTCCATGCCCACATAGCTTTGCTGATGAATCTTCCAAATTTTAAGGAAGATGTAACACCAATCTTACACTTTCCAGAGATTGAAAGGGAGGAGCACATATTCATTTATGATGACAAACACCTGAGAAGGGAAAAAAGAAAGGAAGGAAGGAAATAACGTTCCAATCTCTCTCACAAAGTAGATGCAAGAAACCTAAACAAAATATTAGCAAATTGAATCCTGTGATATATGAAAAGGACAATACACCATGACCAGCAATGTAAGGTTGATTTAACATATGAAAATCAATCAGTGGACAATTGCATAGCCACAGGCAAAAGAATGAAGTTAGATCTTTACTTCACATCATGTACAAAACTTAACTCAAAATGGATCAAAGATGCAAACATAAGAGGTTAAACTATAAAACTCTTAGAAGAAAACATGGGTGTAAATCTTCACGACCTTGGATTTGGGAAAGGATTCTTGGATGACATCAAAAGCATGAGCAACAAAAGAAAAAATAGATAAATTAGACTTCATCAAAATTCAAAATCTTTGTGCTTCAAGGACACCATCAAAAACTAAAAGATAACCCACAGAATGGAAGAAAATATTTGCAAACCATATATCTGATAAGAGAATTGTATTTAGAATATATAAAAAACTCTCACAACTCAATAATAAGAAGACAAATAATCCAAGGTAAAAATGGCAAAGAATTCAAATAGACATTTCTCCAAGGTAGATAATGTAAATGGCCAATGAGCATAAGAAAAGATGCTTGGCATCCTTAGTCATGAGAGAAATGTAAACCAAAATCACAATGATATACCACTTCACATCCATTAGGATGGCTATTGTAGGGGCCAGCCCAGTGGCGTAGCGGTGAAGTTCACACGCTCTGCTTAGGCGGCAGGGGGTTTGCCAGTTCAGATCCTGGGCATGGACCTATGCACTGCTTATTGAGCCATGCTGTGGCAGGCGTCCCGTGTATAAAGTAGAGGAAAATGGCCACAGATGTTAGCTCAGGGTCAATCTTCCTCAGCAAAAAGAGGAGGATTGGTGGCAGATGTTAGCCCAGGGCTAATCTTTCTCAAAAAAAAAAAAAAGAAAAGGGTGACTATTCTAATAATAATTTTCAAAAGACAGAAGATAACAAGAGATGGTGAGGATGTGGAGAAATTGGAACCCTCACACGCTGCTAGTGGGAATGTATGTAAAATGGTGCAGCCACTTTGGAAAACAATCTGCCAATTCCTCAAACAAACACAGAGTTACCAAACAACCCAGCAATTCCTCTCCTAGGTATATATACAAGAAAAATGAAAGTATACGTCCATAGAATAATTTGCATATGAATGTTTATAGCAGCATTATTCATAATTGCCAAAAAGTAGAAATGACCCAAATGTCCATCAACTACGAATGAATAAACCACATGTGGTATATCCACACAGTGGAATATTGTTTGGCCATAAAAAGGAATGAAGATACGTGTTACAACATGGATGAACCTTGAAAACATTATGCTAGGTGAAAGAAGCCAATTCCAAAAGTCTACATATTATATGATTCCATCATATGAAAATCCAGAATAGGGAAATCTATGGAGACAGAAGGTAGATTACTCATTGCTTAGGGCTGGGGAGGTGGGAATGGGGGACGCAGAGTGATAGCTAAAGGGTATGGGCTTTCTTTTTGGGGAGATGAAAATGTTCTAAAATTCATTATGGTGATGGTTGCACAATACCTGTGGATATACCAAAAACCATTGGATTGTACACTTAAAATGAGTGAAATATATGGTATGTGAATTATATCTCAATAAAGTTGTTTTAAAAAAGGAAAGTAAATCAATGTAATTCTCCATTAATGAGAAAAAGACCCAATAATATATGCTCACCTTAATAGATGCCAAAACAAACACTTGATATACACTCACACATGATAAAAATTTTATACATGGGGGAATAGAAGAGAAACCTGTTAATTAGAAAGGGGACATCTGCTATAAACACCTACACCAAACATCTTATTAGATATAAGATCAAATGCAAATATCAAGCGTATTTCTTTATTCCAGCCACAAATAGAAATGAAAAACTTTAAACAGCTATATTCAGATATAGTTCACATACTATATAATTCACTCATTTTAAGTTGACAATTCCATGGTTGTTTGTAGCTTTACAGATACGTGCAATCACCACAATTTTAGAACATTTTCATTACCCCCAAAAAAGTCCTGTACTCTTTATTTATCCCTCTATTATCTCATTCCTTCTTCCTCAGCCCTAGGCAACCACTAATCTGCTTTCTGTCTGCAGATTTCTCTGTTCTGGATATTTCATGTCAATGAAATAATACAATATGTGGTCTTTTGTGACTGGTTCCCTTCACTTAGTGTAATGTTTTCAAGGTTCATCAATGTTGTAACATGTATCAGTATTTCATTTTTTACAGCGGAATAATATTCCACTGTATGGTTATACCACATTTTGTTTATCCATTCATCAGTTGATGGACATTTGTGTTGTTTCCACCTTTTGGCTTTTGTGAATAATGCTGCCACAAACATTCATGTACAGACTTTTGTGTGGACATATGTTTTCACTTCTCCTGGGTAGATACCTACAAGTGGAATTGCTGGGTAGTATGGTGGTAACTCAACGTTTAAGTGATGAGGAACTACCAGTTTGTCTTCCAAAGAGGCTGTACCTTTTCACATTCCCACCAGCAGAGTATGAGGATTCCAATTTCTCCACATCCTTATCAACACTTGTTATTAACTCACTTTTTTCTTTTTTAAAGATTGGCACCTGAGGGGGCTGGCCCCGTGGCCAAGTGGTTAAGTTCGCGCACTCCGCTGCAGGCGAGCCAGTGTTTCATTGGTTCGAATCCTGGGCACGGACATGGCACTGCTCATCAAACCACGCTGAGGCGGTGTCCCACATGCCACAACTAGAAGGACCCACAACAAAGAATATACAACTATGTACCAGGGGGCTTGGGGAGAAAAAGGAAAAAATAAAATCTTTAAAGATTGGCACCTGAGCTAACTGTTGCCAATCTTTTTTTTTTCTGCTTTATCTCCCCAAATGCCCCCGGTACATAGTTGTATATATCATAGTTGCAGGTCCTTCTAGTTGTGGCATGTGGGATGCCGCCTCAACGTGGCCTCATGAGTGGTGCCATGTCCGCGCCCAGGATCCGAACCGGCGAAACCCTGAGCCGCTGCAGCGGAGTGCGCGAACTTAACCACTTGGCCACGGGCCAGCCCCTGACTTTTTTTTTTAAATTGAGGTCATAATGGTTTATAACATTGTGAAATTTCAGGTTTATATTATTATTTGTCAGTATTCTGTATAGACCACATCGTGCTCACCACCAATAATCAAATTTTTATCCATCGCCATATATATGTGCCCCTTTACTCCTTTCACCCACTCACCACACCCCTTCCCCTCTGGTAACCACTAATCTGTTCTCTTTTTCCATGTGTTTGTTTATCTTCCATATGAGTGAAATCATACAGTGTTTGTTTTCATCTGGCTTATTTTGTTTAACATAATACCCTCAAGGTCCATCCGCGTTGTCGCAAATGAGATAATTTTGTCTTTTTTTTTTTGCCAAGTAATATTCCATTATTTATATATACACCACATCTTGTTTATTCATTTATCAGTTGATCGGCACTTGGGTTGCTTCCACGTGGTGGGTATTGTGAAGAATGCTGCAATGAACACAGGGGTGCATAAGTCTCTTTGAATTGTTGATTTTGAGTTCTTTGGATAGATACACAGTAGTGGGATAGCTGGGTCATATGGTATTTCTATTTTTAATTTTTTGAGAAATCTCCATACTGTTTTCCATAGTAGCTGCACCAGTTTGCATTCCCACCAGCAGTGTATGAGGGTGCCCTTTTCTCCACATCCTTGCCAACGTTTGTTATTTCTTTACCTGACTTTTTAAAAAATTGTGGTAAAATATACATAAAATTTACCATTTTAACCCCTTTTAATTGTGTAATTCAGGAACATTCATTAAATTCACAATGTTAGACAACCACTGCCACTGTCAATTTCCGGAACTTTTTCATCATTCCAAATAGAAACTCTGTACCCATTAAACAATAACCCCCATTCTCCCCTTCTCCCAGCCTCTGGTAACTTCTCTTCTACTTTCCATTTATGAATTTGCCTATTCTAGGTACTTCATGTATGTAGAACCATACAATATTTGTCATTTTGTGTCTAATTTTACTTACCATAATGTTTTCAAAGTTTATCCATGTTGTAGCATGTGTCAGTACTTCTTTCCTTTTCATAGCTAAATAATATTCCATTATATGGATATATCATTTTTTGTTTATCCATTCATCTGTTAATCCACTTTTTCACTATTGTGAATACTGCTGCTATGAACCTTGGTGTACAAGTATCTCTTTGAGTCTCTGCTTTCAATTCTTTTGGGTATATAACTATGAGTAAAACTGCTGGATCATATGATAATTCTATGTTTAACTTTTCGAGGAACCACCAAATTATTTTCCACAGCAGCTATACCATTTACATTCCCACCAGCAATGCACAAGGGTTCCAATTTTTCCACTTCCTTGCCAACACTTATCTTTCAGTTTTTTAAATAATAGCCATTCTAATGGGTGTGAAGTTGGTATCTCATTGTGGTTTTGATGTGCATTTCCCTAATGACTAGTGATGTTGAGCATCTTATTGGCTATTTGCATGCTTTCTTTGGAGAAATATCTGTTCAAGTCCTTTGCCCATCTTTGAATTGGGTTTTCTGTTGTTGAGTTTTAGGAATTCTCTATGTAATCCAAATACTAGACCCTTACCAGATAAGTGATTTGTAAATATTCCCTCCCATTCTGTGAGTTGTCTTTTTACTCTCTTGATAGTGTCCTTTGATGCACAAAATTTTTAATTTTGAGTAAGACCAATTTATCTTATTTTGTTCTTGCTGGTGCCTTTGCTTTTGGTGTAATAACCAACAAATCATTGCCAAATTCAATGTCATGAAGATTTCCCTTATGTTTTCTTTTAAGAGTTTTATTGCTTTAGTTCTTAAGTTTAGGTCTTTGATCCATTTTGAGTTAATTTTTGTATATGTTGTAAGGTGAGGGTCCATTTCATTCTTTTGCATGCGAATATTCAGTTTTCCCAAATGCACTTCATTTTGAAATAACATCCCCGCATGGTTTTGAGTTACTACTCTCAATTGAATAGTAAAATCAATTCTATACTTTTTTCCCTCAGATTTTTAAAAATCATAGAAGGAGGTTTCTCCCCTCCAATAGGAAACCTGACGCTTGTCAGGCTCCCCATAGGGGCTGGTTATGCCCTAGTTGAGCTTAAATAACCACACAAATAATTGCAGGCATCAGGCAACCTGGAGCTGCGTTCCTTCAGCTTGGGAAGGTAAGAATGAGACACCATGCATGCAAAGTGCTCAGAAGAGAGCCTGGCATTTAGAAAGCACTTAGTAAGTAGTAGCTGGGTTGTGGATGCTCTTCGTTTCCCCATCCGTAAAATGAGCGAATTAGCTCAGGTGATACAGTCTCAAATCTCGAATGACTCAGGTTTTCCAGGCGCACGAGGAAATGCACGTCAGAGGGAAGGCGGAACACTGGCAACGCTGGGCCCAGGCCCAGCTTCACCATAGCATGTGCCGCCACCTCCCAGGCCTACCTAACCCGGCTCTGCAGCTGCCGGAAACTTCAAGCTGGTGGGGCGGAGAGCAGCCTGAAGGAGTACCTTAGTCGGCTCCTCCCACAGCCCTCTCGCGTTCCTCATTGGCCCCGTGAACTCGAGGCTCGTGACGTCACACGCGTGCGCCCCGCGTGTGAAAGGGGGCGTGGCCCACCGGGAAGGAGGAGACAAGATGGCGGCGTCCGTGGGACGTCGGTGTCCGAGATTGCTGCGCGGGGTCGCGTCGTGTCGGAACAGGTACAGCTGCTTGGGGAGGCTGCCCCGGGGTGGGGCGCGGGGGGCGGCCTGGGCCAAACCGGGGTCGGGAGAGAGAAATAGTATTTCCATCGCGGGCTCGCTCTGAAGAGAGGTCGGGTGGAGACGGAGCCACCCACCTTCACCTCGAGCTCCGGAGCAGGTGCGACTGCCGCCGTGTAGGGCTGTTCAGGTTTAGTTAGCGTCAGGCCTAAGCGCTCAAGCTTTGCTCTGTCCAGGTAGGTGGAAGTGCACAAGGGGCACGCACACACAAAACAGATGGAACGTGTGCTCCCTAGTAGAATCGAGGCGGGACTGGACGCCTCTTTCTCGGGGATTCTGTTCCTGAGAGGGGCGGTGTGATGTGGGAAGAGCACTGGACTGGGAGTCGGGCGGCTTTCACATCGGATTCTTGGTTTTGAAGCGAGGGGGTTGGATTCGGTAGTTTCAAAATAGTCTGTTGTGGAATTGGGGTCTTGGTTACTCTGGTGACTTCCAACTCTTAGGTTCTTAGAGCTGGAAGAGACCTGAGAGGTCATTTAAATGCAGCTTTTTTGGAGTTGGCGAAATTGTGGCCCTGTGAGATGAAGGAGCTTGCTCAATGTCACCCAGCCAGTTAGTAGCAGAGCCAGGACCACACCCGGGTACCTCTCTCTCACGCAGGGACCTTTCCTTCGGGCTTCCCACCATGAGGGCATTTATTATTTAGAAATAATGTGGGAGCATTTGGACTCTCGGAAAATGGATTAAAATGTTGGTAGCTATGACTCAGAGTTGGTTGCTCCGTGTCATTTCAGAGTTAAGGTTTGACAGACCCACAATACTTTTGTGTTTCCGGCAGGGATCATTTTGTCCGCATTGACCAAAGCTTGCGCTGTGCCTGGAGGTGACTTATCATTGTAACTTTGAGAAGTAAAAGGGCACTGAATTTGTACGGTGAGGGAAAAGAAACTGTCACTGGCTTTGCCGTGAAAGCTTCACTCTTCCATCGTTAAGTGTTCAGAAATGGTGTAGCTCTCTCAGGAGGCCGCTCTGCGATGTGGTGGTAACTGTTAGTATTTGGACAGGAAGGTCTCTGTGGTTTCAATGTTATTACCAGGTGTGCTGCTTGTGAGTCAGCCATGAATTCATCTAAACTGTGTCACGAGATGGAGAGACTAAAAAATGACACTCCTAAAATATACTTTTTAAAATGGTGGTGAGGATATGTACCTCACTCACCATCATTAAAAAAGGAAAAGGAAAAACAAGTCATACTTTAGTACCAGTGTAGGTAGATAAGACTGGATTTAGGTGCAGTGGGTGGAAGGAATGAGGATTTGGGTACAATAAGAACTTGTAGTTTTCAAAGGTATTACATATCAAGATAGAAACTGTATCAATACACAAAAAAAACCAAAAAGATAACATTCCCATGAGTTTTGAGTAAAGTAGTGTCTGTGAGACGTATAGATGAAAGCCTTGTATTGCAGGAAAGTTTTTCAATAACTGGATGACGTGGGGCAGGTGATAGATCAAAGAGAAAGGACCATCTTGGGTGATAATTTAGGGCCGTGTTTCCCAAACTTGTTTAATCAGAGAATGGGGTGGGATAGTTATTAGAAATAGAGATTCGCTGATATACCCCCACCCTGCTGCCAAATTCAGGTTAGTAGTTGGAGCTCTGGCAACTATGCTTTTAACAAGTGCTGCAGGTGATTCATAGGTTCAGGCAAGTGTGGACATAGTGTCTAGGGAATGGTTGCTTGTGGAAGACTCATTCAGAAATGTTTATGACATCGTGCCAGGGACCATGGGGGAAATAGAAGAAAAGAGAGGAACTAAAAGATATATTTGAAATAGGCCTTGTGTTTAAGGAACTTTACAGTTTAGTAAAAAAGAGGAAACACTCTACTAAATATTCTAATACAAGATAGAATGTGGAAAAAGGTCTTGAAGAGGGAGAACTTTGACAGGTTTAGAAAGCAGGAGAGATATAAGGATTCTAGTTAAAATGTTACCGCCAGGGGTGATGTTAAAAATTTTATAACCAGGACAGTGTGGGCACAGACCAATCAGAGTGGACACTAGTCATAGATAGTTGATGTGGCCATCCCAGTATGATGAGCTGAATATCAGCTCTGTTACTTTTAATAATAGTAATAAGTAACTAGGTGCCAAGCCCTGGGCTTAGGGTTTCACATAATTGTCTCAGTCCTAATGTGGTAGATCCTGTTCTTAGAGATGGAGAAACTGAGGCTTAGAATTAGTTAAGGAATTTCCTAAGGTCCCACAGCTAATAAGTGGCAGAACTGAGATTTGAACCACACAGTCAGACTTGAGTTTTAATCATGCACTGTAATTGCCTCCTTGCAGAATGCCCATTTGAGTTCACCATGTGGAAGAGATGTCTGATTGAGCCTCTCCTTTCATCTCCCTGGGGCTTAATCTCACTGTTGAGGTTGAAGTCCACTGAGAAGACAGACAAACCGCTGTGTTCGTGGAGACATACAGACAGTAAACGAGTGAACATATGTAGCATGTCTTCATTTCAGGTAGTGAGATGTACTGTGAAGAAAAATAAAGGAAGGCAATTAAAGGTTGGAGAGTGCTTGAGAGGGGCCACTCTTGGGCATATGGTGGTCAGGAAGAACCAAACTGAAGAGCAATCATTTGAGCAGAGAACTGAATGATGAGGGAGTGAGCCACATAGAGGGGTGTGCCCAGTAGTGTAGACAGCACATGCAAACGTATGGAAGGGGGCAGAGGTGTGGTATGTAGCAGGAGACATGAGTGACGAGGAGAGGGAAAGCAGCAGGACATCTCATAGGTCAGCAGGGACCAATTACATAGGATCTCATCTTTCTGTTTTGAAAAGATCACTTGGCTGTTTTGAGGCGAATAGAATATGAGAAGGCCAAGAGTGGAAACAGGGAGAACAGGCTATTGCAGTCCTCCGGTCAGAGATCGAGTGGCTTGGGCTAGGGTGAGAGTGGTGGCCATGATGAGAAATAGGCAGATTAGGATATATTTTGAAGGTAGAGTCTTCATGCCCTGCCAGTGGGTTGAATGTGGCTGGTGAGAAAGAAAGGACTTAGGAATGAGTCCTAGGGTTTTGACTTGTGTAGCTGGGTGAATGGTGGTCCCTTTTTCTGAAATGGTATATTAATTATAGTAACAGTGCCGTCATAACAGGTAAACGCGAGCGTCTCAGTGAATTAATACAGTAAAAGTTTACGTCTTGATCTTGTAAAGTCCCAGTGGGTGCTCCTGATCTGTGGGGCAGCAGTGATTCGGGAACCTGGTCTCCTGCCATCTTTAATACATGGCTTCCCAAGGTCTGCATGTTTGCATCAAGCAGGCTGAAAGGGGAAAGCCTGAAGGGTCCTCACATTGGCTAGAACTCAGTTCTGTGGCCACACCCTACTTCAAGGGAGGCTGAGAAATGTAGTCTGTTGAGTGCCCAGGAAGAAGAGGCAGCTTTGGTAAACATCTGGCTAGTCGCTGCCGTAGATGGACAACTCTAGGGGAAGAGCAGGTTGAAGGGGGGTTCGGGAGGGTAAGGAATTCTGTTTTGGACAAACTCAGCTGGAGAGGACTCACAGTGGGGATGCTGAGTCGCCAGTTGGAAATACGGATCTGCAGGTCCCTGAAGGAAGGAATCATCAGTATCTGGCTATTTAAAGCCATGCGACTGGATGAGCGTTTCTAGGGAGAGAGTGTAGACAGAGAAGAGGTCTGAATCCTGGGCTTGGCAACAGTTTGACGTTAGACAGAGACCAGAGAAGTAGGAGGAAAATCAGGGTCCCAGAAGCCAAGCGAGGAATGTATTTCAAGCAGGAGAAAGGGTAAAGGGGGTCAAAAGGTTCAAACTTCCAGTTATAAAATGAGTCTTGGGGATGTAACATACAGCATGGTGACTATATTAATAATACTGTATTGCATATTTGAAAGTAGCTAAGAGAGTAGATCTTAAAAGTTCTCAGCACAAGAAAAAAGATTTTTGTAGCTATGTATGGTGATGGGTGTTAACTAGACTATTGTGGTGATCATTTTGCAATATATACAGATATTGAATCATGTTGTATACCAAAACTAATGTAATGTTATATGTTAGTTATACCTCAATTTAAAAAAAAAAGAAAGGGATCAACTGTGGCAAATGCTGCTGAGAGGCTAAATAACGTGATGGCCAAGAAATGTGTGTTGGTGTTGACAACATGGGGCTTGTTGGTGACGTTGACAAGAGGTGACATGATAGGAACAAAAGCCTGGTTGAGTGGGATTAAGAGAGAGTGGGAGGTGAGGAAGTGGCGACAGTGAACATAGCTCTAGAGCTTATTATGAAGGAGAGCAGAAAAGTTGGGTGGAAACTAGAGAAGGATATGTGGTGGACGGTAAGATCACTAAGATTGGAGAAAGTACAGCATTTGAGGATGGGAATGATAGAGTAATAAAAGACAAACTGTTGTGATGAGGCATTTGTTCCAGGAGCCGGCGCTCCAGCAGAGAGCCGAGCTCTGGGTTCTTGCGCGGGGCTGTGAGGGGGAACAACCATGTGCAAAACCAACCACCTGAGAGCTGTGCATCGGTTATGGTGGATAAACGATTATCTCCCGTTCGTCCCTCCCCCAGCCAAAAAAAGAAAAAGAAAAAAGCCTTATTCAACAGTCTGCAAACATTCTTTTAGTTAGGAGATTCAGCATTAATTCTGGAACACACAGTACAGCAGTGTGCAGAACATAACAATGCCCCCTTTAGTAAGTTTCTACACTTCTTATTCTGATTCTGTTTGGAAAGCAGGGTTTTAGGCTTTTAGCTTCTGTGGTGGGAGTATCCACTCTAAGAGATGAGCATTGTTCAATGCTGAAAGAATGTTCATATTCTGAAACACACCCTTCTTTGTGTTAATAGCTGTGCTGTCTATCTGTCTGGCCTTAGGGGTGGGGATTGTCATGGTCCCATGCTTTTTCTCTGTACAAACCTTTTTGCTTATTGGAGACTCAGATTCATCATATTAGCTGTGTTAGCACCATGCTGTGAGGGTGTTTTTAAGTCAAGGAAATTTCATGTGAAAAAATGAAGGTCCTAAATCTGGTAATGTTTACAGGATATCTTTATAAGACATAACCACTAAATATCCATGGAAGTAAGTATTATTGTATGAAAGTCATAAATGCAGTTGTATTTTCCACAAGAATAGCAATTTAGACATTTATAATAGAGTAAATCATTACATCATTAAAGGGTTCCAAGTTAAAAAGAAGTGCTTACTGACAAGGATATGGTCTCTTTACTTTAGATTTCAGGCCAATATTTGGGGAAGCTGAAGTGCTATCTGAATTCAAAGTGGGATGTTTGCTCCTTGATTAAGGGGAGATCTAGCCGCTAACTAAAAGTTCACTGATGCCTTTCTTGCTGGCATCATCGTCTCTTATGCCACTGGGATATGTCGAGTTTCCCTGGGTGAAGACGGAACAAAGAAGAGAACCAAACTGAATCAGATATAATATTTTTCTTAGAGCTCAAAAGCTGTGAAAATAATTGGTAATTTTTTCTCGGAACACTTGAAACCTCTTCACTCTGTTGAAGTAGCTTTTGTGGCAAAATAGCCATGAAAGATAACTCAAAAATTCTAAACCAGTTGAGCCTTCCAGACTTGAAGTAGATTAGAATAATTCAACATGGTTTGTTTGTGTCATTTTTTTCCAGGATAAACATTTAAAATTTAAAATTTCAGCCACCTGCACTATTAGATTCTTTAATGAGTAGGGGTTAGATATTTACAAGGCTTCCTACAACTCTTTTGTGGTACAGAAATATCTGGCTTTGTGTAAGAGTACTGGCTTTGTTGCTCGTTATGATCTTAGGTTTAATTAAGAAAAAGGTAACTTTTTATTGTGAAATCATTTCAGACTTACAGAATAGTTATGAAAATAGTACATAGAATTCTCAAATACCCTTTACCCAGATTCCCCACATGTCGACTCTGTTTGTTTTTTCATTCTCTCTCCCTCCCTCTCCCTCTCTCCCCCTCTCTTTCTCTCTTTATGTGTGCGTGTGTAAATATGTTTTTTTCTTAAATATTGGAGAGCAAGTTAGACTTGATACCCTTTTACCTTTAAATATTTCAGCTCTTTTCCTACAAGAACATTTTCTTACATAATCACGGTACAGTGGTCAAAACCAGGAAATTAATATTGATATAATACTGTTATTGAATCTATAGACTGTATTTAGATTTTGCCAGTTGATCCAGTAAGTTTGTTCTTAATTTTAAGAACAATGTTTAATGTTTCATTTTTGCTTGGTTATAGCCTTCTTCACTGTGAAAACACTACCCTGAGCCATTTCCTACAACCCATAAGGAAGCTGCCTCTCAGAGCCTTTTGCACAAGTAAGTAGCAATTAGAGTGATGCTGGCCTCTCTGTGTTTCACTTTGCTCATCAGTAAATTGGGATAAACTTAGCACCTATGTCATAGGATTGTTGTTAGAATTAAATGAAATTGTGCCTGCGAAGTGCTTAGAGTGCCTGGCATGTAGTTATCACTGAAGCGTTAGCTATTAACTCATCATTTTTACTGGCTGTATAGTATTCCATTGCATGGCTGTACCATTTGGTGTTGGACATTTAAGTTGTTTCTAGTCTTTTTCTTCTACAGACAATTCTGTTGTAATGTATCTTTGTGCATCTTCAGGATAAATTTGTAGAGGTAGAATTGCTGGATGGAAGAGTTTACATATTTTACAATTTGGTATTTAGACCAAATTGCTCTTCAAGGAGAGTTGGCCCAGTTTACACTCATAGGAGCAGGAAGTGCTCGTGAGTGCCTCACTTTCCCACACCCTCACCAACACTGTGGATTATGAACTTTTTTGATCTTGTAAACAGCTGTTTGAACCCATACAAAAATGTGTATTATCTTTATTATCTAAATATCCTTTTTATTCTAGCATACCAAAAGCTATTTTTAACTGCCTAGTAAGTGTACTTTGGGAATAAAATGAGATGGTTAATGAGGACACAAACAAAAAGCTTATTATGGTAGTTAATAGGAGCACATCTGGGTTTTACTTATTTAATGAGGACTTGCATGCTGGAACACGTAGCAATAACAAGAAGGATGGAGGAGGAGCCTCGGACATTGAGTCATAATCTGGATCTGCAGGAAAGCTGTGCTCTTGTGAAGTGACAGACCTAGCAGAGAGGTGGTCAGGAGTGGAAGGTTCACTCTACTTACTCCTTCCGCTTGGAGGGTGAAGTGAGCCTTTGAGAAGGCAAGAGAAAGAGCCCTGTGATCGAAGAAAGGACCAGTGTCCCAGACAGCATTCAGTAGAGGGTGACCAGTCAGTCTAGGATGCTGACTCAGTGCAGGGAGGGTACACCAGTTCTCTTGTCACCAAATATTTCAGAAAGAGAAAAAAAATGTTTTTTGCTTTTTGACAAGTCTTTCTTGGTCAGAGGTTGACTATTTAGTTGTTAAGTAGTAGGGTTCATTAGGAATAATTAGAAGATGGAAGAGATTAATGACATCTACACTTGCTCATTAAAAAAAAAGAAACAGTAGGGGGCTGGCCTGATAGCATAGTGGTTAAATTTGCCTGCTTTGCTTTGGCAGCCCAGGGTTCATAGGTTCGGATCTTGGGTGCAGACCTATGCACTGCTTATCAAGCCATGCTGTGGTGGCATCCCACATGCAAAATAAAGGAGCATTGGCACAGATTTTGGCTTAGTGACAGTCTTCCTCAAACAGAAAGAGGATGATTGGCAACAGATGTTAGCTCAGGGTCGATCTTCCTCACCAAAAGAAAGAAAAAAAAGAAAGAAACAGCAACAACTAAAACATGGAGGAGGGACAGTGATGTCAGAAGCAGGATGATTTCCTTCCTTTGGAAGTTAGGCATTGCTAAGGTTATGCTCTTTGGTTTTGCACAGGCTACTGAGAATTCAGCTCTTGAGATTTTAATAAGAGCTTTGTTGAGATAGAATTCGTGTACCGTAAATTCAGCCTTTTAATTATGCAATTCAGTGCTTTTTGATATATTCGCAGAGTTGTGCAACTGTCACCACTATCTAATTTTAGAACATTTTATTCCCTCCTTGTGCTGCCCTTGCTTTGCCCGCATAACAGCACTTGACCTATTAAACTGTCACTGTCCGTTTCTCCCTACCCCAGGACACTGGCAACCACTAATCTACTTTATGTCTCTATAGTATGTTTCCTGTACTGGACACTTTATTTGAATGGAATCATACAATGTGCAGTCTTTTGTGGCTGGCTTTTTTTACTTAATGTTTTCAAGGTTCATGTTGTAGCATGTGTCAATATTTCATTCCTTTTTATTATCAAATAATATTCCATTGTGTGGATGTATCACATTTTGTTTATCCATTCATGAGTTGATGGACATTTGGATTGTTTCCACTTTTTGGCTATTATGAATAATCCTGCTGTTGAACATTCTTTTGCGGAGTGGGGGGAAGATTAGCCTTGAGCTAACATCTGCTGCCAATCCTGCTCTTTTTGCTGAGGAAGACTGGCCCTGAGCTAACATCTGTGCCCATCTTCCTCTACTTTATATGTGGGACATCTACCACATCATGGCGTGCCGAGCGGTGCCGTGTCTGCACCCAGGATCCGAACTGACAAACCCCAGGTCGCCAAAGCGGAACGTGCACACTCAACCGCTGCAGCACCGGGCCGGCCTCTTGAACATTCTTGTACAAGTTTTTGTGTAGATGTATGTTTCACTTCTCTTAGGTATATATCTAAGAGCAGAATTGCTGGGTCATATGGTAATTTTACATTTTAACATTTTTGGGGGAACTGACAGTCTTTTCCAAGTGGCTGCCCCATTTTACAGTCCCACCCGGAGTATGTGAGGGTTCCAGTTTCTCCACGTCCTTGCCAACATTTCTTTGTCTTTTTGATTATAACTATCTTAGTGGGTAGGAAGAGGTGTCGCGTTGCTGTTTTGATTTGTTTCCCTGATTACTAATGATACTGTGTTGGTTTGCTAGAGCTGCTGTAACAAAGTACCACAAACTGAGTGGCTTAAACCGTAGAAATTTATTCTCTCCCAGTTCTGGAGACTAGAGGTCCGAGATCAAGGTGTCACAGGATTGCTTCCTTCTGAGGGGTGTGAGGCAGAATCTGCCGCATGCCTCTGTTTAGCTTCTAGTGGTTTGCTGGCAATCTTTGTCTCCTTCAGCTTACAGCGGCGTCGCCTAGTCTCTGCCTTCATTTTCACCTAGCACTCTCCCTGTGTGCGTGTCTGCCTCCCAATTTTCCCTTTTCATAGGGACACCAGTCATATTGGATTAGGGCCCACCAATGATGCCCTTATTTTAACTTGAGCACCTCTGGAGAGACCCTGTATCCAAGTAAACTCACCTTCTGAGCTACTTGGGCGGGCACAATTCAGCCCATAACAGATGTTAAGCATCTTTTCATGTGCTTATTGGCCATTCAGATATCCTCTTTGGAGAAGTGCCTATTCAAATCCTTTGTACATTTTTAAATTGGGTTATTTGTCTTTTTTGTTGTTGAATTGTAAGAGCTTATGAGATTTTGCATTTGAGAATACTAGTGTCCAATGAGAACTGGGCCTGGATTGTAAAAGTTAGAGAGCCTTGGGTGAGAAATGGTACCTGGCTCGCAGTCATGGACTGGTTGGTGGCCCGCTGGGCAACCTTGATTAGTTTTTTGACCTCTTTGTGATTCAGTGTTTTCATCTTAAATTCTGTGACTATGGTGGCAATTGAGGTGCACTGTAGTTTCACAGGAAAGATCCTTGTCCCTTACTTCTTGATAAAATTTGGTGACAGAAGGATCTTAGTAGTGACTTAGGGTTGCACCTGCTTGTCAGATTCCTTCAGGCTCCGGTCATCTTTACCGAGGGCTTCTAAGATGCGTTGACTCTTCTGGGCTCTCCTGTTGATGCTGTGTTTGTATGACTCGTCCCTTCTCCCAGGCTCAGAATTTTTCTGTTTTTTGTTACAGGTGCCAGAAAAGTCCACACTGCCCCTGCTCGAAGCTTGTTCCTGCTGCGCCCCCTGCCTGTTCTTTTTGTGACAGGCACCGGGTATGCAGGTTACCGGCAGTATGAGAGGTACAGGGAGCGAGAGCTGGAGAAGCTGGGATTGGAGATTCCACTCAAACTTGCTGGTCCCTGGGAGGTAGGATTAAGGTGGAACCACCTTGAGTTCTCATCCAGCACAACTGTCTGTCACTTTTTAAATTGCCCCAAAGTTGAAATGTTTGAGGAAGTGAAATGTGCTTTTATTGGAGCTCAGGTCTCTGGTGGGTTTTTGGCAAGATACAGTTGTTCTACCTTTGGCGTCACGTCAGGGTTCCCTTCTGTCTCCAAACCTACCTATGGTCTCCCCAAGGGCTCTGAGTAGAAGTTTCCTGATGTTGAAATCCTGAGTGTTCATGCCTTGTGTTGGGGCTGGCATCCTGGCAGTTCATGCCCTTCTCAGTGTGAGGATGAGCTGAAACAGTCGGACTTTTGTGATGTGGATTAGTTCTCACCACGAACCAGACTGAAATAATCAAATTCCTTTATTGTTATTACTCAAAATGCTCTCCCCATGATAGGGCCACACAATAGGGACATGAGGTATAATGCACTGTCTTATTCATCTGTGCTTCCGTTGGCCAAGGCGATACCTAATTCAGAGCAGACATTCAGTAAATATTGAAATTAAATATAAAGGGGTAAGTTTGAAAATTACTTTCTTTTCAGCCATAATTTAGCAAATGAAAAATCTGAAATATCAGTATACTCTGCTAGCTGGGGCAAAAGAGGGGGTGAAAGTAGAGATGCTATGGTATTTGGAATGATGCGTTTGGGTTTCTTCAGGAGCCACTCCATATTGGTAATCCAGCTCAGCTGAATCCAGTAGCCAGAGTGTCTGGGTCCTGAAGGCGAGTCCCAACCCTGCCCCTCGCTAGCTGTGTGAACTTGGACATGTCACTTTTCGTCTGGTCCTCTGTGTCTTCAGCACAGTGGGTTGGATTGGAACATGACTCTGCGATTCCTTCCTGCTCTAACGTGTACATAGGAATCTTTGTTGGCACTGGCATTACATGCTACATTATAGGTTTCCTCCCAAAATCCTGTTTTGTTTTGGTTTTGACTTTCTTCCTCCAATAGAATCCAGTGTAAGGATTTCACTTGATTTCCAAAAGTCCTATAAAACTGTGACTTAGTCAGCTGGCCATACAGATCCAGATGTGTCTGTTACCCTGAGAGGTGTCTGTCTGCGTGCCCATGTGTCTGCTCTTTGGCCTGTCCTTTTGGCTTGGACTTCATAATAACCTGGTAGTATATCACAGCATCCTTTTGGTGATTGGTAATTGTGTCATGTATGAGACACACTTTCAAAGTATGTTGTACTCCTTTATTTCCCTTGACGGTGGTGGTTTCCTCTGTAAACATATCCTCCTCTAGATTAGTAGAGTACTTGTAAGACTGTGATCATGTGACTCCACTGAAGCGTTAGACCTAAGCTGACTTCCCTCTGACCCCAGACATTTGTCAGGCTGACTCATCTTGTGACCAGCTCACATACTTTCAGGAAATTCCTACTCATTTCAAAGGTATCCCAAGAGAATCTATATTTGAAAGAAATCTGCTGCTTCCAAAATCATGAAAGACCGATGTCAGAAGTTTTTTTTAGCATCCACCATTTGTAGAACTGGTATTACCAGCATGAATGAGTCAAATACCTGAAAGATGATTGTTTGTAAAGAGGACGGGGTTGATTAGCTCAGAAGTTCTAGGGCCAGGACAGTGACAGGACACTGAGCAGAGTGTCCTAGTGCAGCATGAGATCTGAAGCCCCTGCTGGTAGAGAACTGAGCTTAAGTTAGATCCTGGTGTTTTGGTTGAGTAACATGGCCACAGGACGGCTCCTGGATTTCTAAGTTGGGCTCCGTCATTTCTGTCTGTGAAGAGGAAGTGGTCTGGACTCAGAGTAGACATTGTAAGGTTTCAGAAGAGGCAGCAGGCTGTGAGACGGAGAGTCCTGAACTGGCAGTCGGGGGCTGGGTCCCAGTCAGGCCCCTGGCCCCACCTAATCACCGTCATCTCATATGAAAACGAGTGAGGACCCCCGTCTGGCTGATCATCAGAATTATTGGGGCGCTTTAAAAATTGTGGATTCTCTGGTCTCTCTCCTGGAGATTTAGAAAGATTGGACAAGGCTCATGATCTTTGTTTTAAAAAAGCCCCTGGGTGATTCTGATGACAGCCAGATTTAGGAACCATGGACAGATGAGCTGTAAGGTTCCTTTCAGGGCTCCATTTTTAAGTGGCAAGTGAAAATTTCTGGTGGTGATTTGCTGGACTGTAATCCCTTGATATCCCTGAGGTCAGGTCTGGCATTTCCAGAGCTGAGAGAGAACACAGGCTGGTAGTTACTGCTGAGATGAGCCCCTGGGGTCAGGATGATTTCGTTTTACCAAATAGCATCTTCTGGGTTTCCGGAGATCGACATGGGTTGAGGGGCGAGGTAGCCTTCCCCACGCATGAAGCATTCCTGTTAGCTCCTACTGGTCAGTGTGCCAGCAGGAAGCCTTTGTTCCCCTTTCCCATCTTGTAAATTTCTCTTGTGCCAGAGAAACATCTGCTTATCCCTCTGATTCAGAACTCTTAAGAGAGTGGTTGTAATACGTTATGTTGAACAGCACTTCACAATTTGTTGAACCCTTTTCGTTACAACAGCTTACTGAGGTGGTCAGGGCAGATGTTAGAGTCATTTTATAAATGGAAAGACTAGTTGGTAGCAGAGTGGGTTTCAGAACAGAGATCTTTTTTTTTCTTTATGAGGAAGATTCACCCTGCGCTAAGATCTGCTGCCAACCCTCCTTTTTTCTTTCTTTCTTTCTTTTTTTTTGCTTGAGGAAGATTAGCCCTGAGCTAACATCTGTGCCAGTCCCCATGTACTTTGTATGTGGGATGCCTCCACAGCATGGCTGATGAGCAGAGCAGGTCCGCACCTGGGATCTGAACCCACAAACCAGGACTGCCGAAGCGGAGTGCATAGAATCTTAACCACTTGGCCACAGGGCTGGCTCCCAGAACAGAGATCTTTTGATGCCAGATCCCATATTCTTTGAACAATACCATGTGGCTAGTAAGAGGTGTTCTTAATACGGAAGTCAGACACTGATTGCAAGAGATGGAGGTGAGCTCCCTGTCCACTGGGGCTTGCTGTGTCCTTGTGGTACCTCCATTCTCTCAGGGCTCTGACTGTTTAAAATGTGAGTGAATGTGAGCGTACTGACTTGAGAAGTTGTCTGCCGTGTTGTAGGTGAACATTCATGTTAGACCTCCCTCCCCTAGCATAGCGCTCTTCAAGAATTTATACCCAGATCTTTCCTTTATTTTACTAGAATTTCTTTTTGTTTTTGGTAACAGTATGGAAGAAACCGTAACTCCAAAATCTATGCCACCTGCTTACTACCAGCTGTGCTCTGGGGTGTGGGGGCAGGGCTCTCACAGAGGGGCATGGAGGGCAGAGTGTTGGACAAGGTCTAAAGAGACTTGAGCTCTGGGCGCCATCAGCTGCGAGACCTTGGGCAAGTTCTTTTACCTTTCTGGGTTCTGTTTTTACACATTCAAGAAAATATTTCTAAGATCTTTGCCTGCTCTAAGATTCATGGTCTTTTTATGGTAGGAAAAAAAAAAGGCTCATGCAGTTGGCTGAGTAGAAATGAAACCTTTGTGTTTGCTGCTATGGGATTAAAGGAATCCTGTAACTAGCAACAGAGTAACCTGTTAAAGAGGGTGCTCCAAAGTCCCCAGAAGCTTGCAGAAGCATCTAGGGTCTAGGTTCTCTCTTTTTATATATATGTGGCATCACTTTCCCCAACGTGGAAATAGCTTTGTCCTTTATCTAATTACAAAGATGTGTTCATTTAAGAAAAATCAGAAAATGTTGCAAAATATGAAGACGAGAACAATGATGACCCATAATCTCAGAACGCACAGGAAACCACAGGTAACATTTTGGTGAACATTAATTAGCCCTTCCAGGCTTTGGCTGTGTTTAGGAATGTGTATTGTTAATTTAATTTTTATTTTTAATGAGGTGGTTTTAAAAATTTCAAATAAAATATGATCATATAAAAATTCAAATAGTTAAGAAGGGTTTACATAAAAATAAGTCTTTGACGGGGCTGGCCCTGTGGCCGAGTGGTTAAGTCTGCGCGCTCTGCTGCAGGCCTCCCAGTGTTTCGTTGGTTCGAATCCTGGGCGTGGACATGGCACCGCTCATCAAACCACGCTGAGGCAGTGTCCCACATGCCACAACTAGAAGGACCCACAACGAAGAATATGCAACTATGTACTGGGGGGCTTTGGGGAGAAAAAGGAAAAAATAAAATCTTTTAAAAAAAAATAATAATAAGTCTTTGATTCTCCACCTCATCTACTGATCACATCCCCACTCTCCAGAAATAAGCAAGCATTTTTAATATTTATGTATATCTTTCCAGAAAGTCTCTCCATACCTACATAGCTTTTGTTATTCAAAGTTGATTTAATTTTTTCCAATTTTATTGAGAAATAATTGACATACATCACTGTATAAATTTAAGGCATACAGTATGATAGTTTGATTTATATATATTGTGAAATGATTACCAACAGTAGTTTCAGCTAACATCCATCAACTTATTTAGATACAATGAGAAGAAAGAAGAAAAGAAAAGAAGAAAAAAAAATTCTTTTTGTGATGAGAACTCTTAGGATTAACTCTCTTAACTTTCCTATGTTTTTTACAGCGATGTTAACTATAGTCATCACGTTGTACATTACATCCCTATTACTTATTTATCTTATAATTGGAAGTTTGTACCTTTTGACCACTTCCTCCAATTCACCCTCTGCAGCATAATCTCTTCTCTTTTTTAGATTCCACATATAAGTGAGATGGTACAATATTTGTCTTTGTCTGACTTATTTAGCATAATGCCTTCACGGTCCATCCGTCTTGTCACAAATGGTAAGATTTCCTCATTTTTATGGCTCAATAGTATTCCATTATATATATACACACATACCATGCCTTCTTTATCTATCCATACCTCACTAGACACTTAGGTAGCTTCCATGTCTTGACTATTGTAAATAATGCTACTACAATGATTTAATTTTTAAGTCAGCTTTACTAAGGTATTCTTTACATACAATAAAACACACCCTTTTTAAGCATACAGTTCATTGGCTTTTGATAAATCTACACACCTGTGTAAGTGCTGCCACACTCAAGATGGAGAACGTGTGCCCCTTTGCAGTCAGTATCCACCTCTGGTTCCAGGCAATCACTGATCTGCTTTCTTTCACTTTAGGTTAGATTTGTCTTGTGAGAAATTTTATATAAATGGAATATACTCTGTTATATGTGGTTTATTTCACTGACCATATTATAGTATTGTTGTTGATGTCTTCTTTTAGTTCTGTTAGAGTTGCTTTACAAATTTTGGTGCTCCTGTGTTGGGTGCGTATATATTTACAAGTGTTATGTCTTCTTGGTGGAGAGTCCCTTTTATCATTATATACTGTCCCTCTTTGTCTTTCTTCACCTGTTTTGCTTTGAAGTCTACTTTGTCTGATATTAGTATAGCGACACCTGCTTTCTTTTGTTCATTATTAACTTGGAGTATTGTCTTCCATCCCTTCATTCTGAGTCTGTGTTTGTCTTTGGGGCTGAGGTGTGTTTCCTGGAGGCAGCATATTGTTGGGTCTTGTTCTTTGATCCGTCCTGCCACTCTGTGTCTTTTGATTGGAGAGTTCAATCCATTTACATTTAGAGTGATTATTGAAATGTGGGGGTCTACCGCTGCCATTTTATGTCTTGTTTTCTGGTTCTCTTCAATTTCCTTTGTTTCTCGTCCCATGGTTTAGTCTGTTCTGATGTAGACCTGCTACTCTCTGTTGTTGTCCTTCTACTTATCTCCTTTGCTCTTGGTTTTGTAGTCCCTTTCCTTTTTTTGATTTTTCAGGAATGAGGGTTTTCCTGAGCATTTCTTGAAGAGGAGGTTTGGTGGCAATGAACTCCCTTAATTTTTGTTTATCTGGGAAAGTTTTTATTTCTCCATCGTATTTGAAGGATATTTTTGCTGGGTAGAGAATTCTCGGCTGCAGGTTTTTGTCCTTCAGATTTTTGAATATATCATTCCACTCTCTTCTAGCCTGTAAAGTTTCTGCTGAGAAATCTGCTGAAAGCCTGATGGGGGTTCCTTTGTAGGTTAATTTCTTCTGCCTGGCTGCCGTTAGTATTTTCTCCTTGTCATTGACTTTTGCTAGCTTCTCTACTATATGTCTTGGGGTTGGTCTACTTGCATTGATAAAGTTTGGAGGTCTATTGGCTTCTGTCACATGAAGTTCCATCTCTCTCCCCAGGTTTGGGAAGTTCTCAGCCATTATTTCTTTGAATAGGCTTTCTGCCCCCTTCTCCCTCTCTTCTCCCTCTGGTATACGTATAATCCTTAGGTTGCATCTCCTAATTGCGTCAGATAATTCTCGGAGAGTTTCTTCATTTCTTTTTAGTCTTAGCTCTCTCTCCTCCTCTGCCTGCAGCATTTCTATATTCCTATCTTCCAAATTGCTAATTCTTTCCTCCATATTATCGGCCCTACTGTTCAGTGCCTCTAGATTTTTCTTAATCTCCTCTATTGTGTTCTTCATTTCCAGTATTTCTGTTTGGTTCTTCTTTATAGTATTGAACTCTTTTGTGACATAGCTCCTGAACTCGTTGAGTTGTCTGTCTGAATTCTCTTTTAACTCATTGAGTTTTTTAATGATGGCTGTTTTGAAGTCATCATCATTTAGGTTGTATATTTCATTGTCTTTGGGATTGTTTTCTGTGTGTTTGTCATCTTCCTTCTGTTCTGGAGATTTAATATATTTTTTCATATTGCTTGATGGTGTAGATTTGTGCCTCCACATAGAGATAGAGTTTAGTCACTGCTTCCACTTGTTTCTACTGGTGTGGTGGAGGGACAGCTGTTTATACTGCACCAACCAGGAACCCTATCAGCTGTTGCTAACTGGGCCTGGGCCCCTCCTCGTAGTCACAGTGGTCCTGTGGGTTCCCTCTTCAGCTGTGGGGGCCGTCACAAGGGGGCTTCAGACTGCTGGTGCCTACTGTTGCAGACCACCTAGACGTGCTCCCTCCTTAGGGTCTGCAGCAGTGTTATGGGCTTTCCCAGCGGCCAGGGGCAGGATCACTTATATTTGCAGCTCTGTCACTGTCGGCGCCCACAAAATCTCGCTTGTCCGCTATAGGTCACAGCAGAACTATGGGCATCTTCTGCAGTCTGTGGTTAGCTCACCTAGCATTGTGGATGCTGGGCGGGGCCTCTCTGATAATGGCCGGTAAAGACTCTGCCTGCTGCCAGGATGGAACTCTAGAGTTTCTCCCCTGGGCCGCGCACCCAGCCACTGGAGCTCCACCCAGCCCCAGTCCTCTCCCAGGAGATTTCTGGTAGTCCTGAGCCCCTCCCGGGTGAAAGCCTGGTCAGCGGAGCTGGTGGCAGCAGCAGCTGGCGGGCTGGCGCGCCGTTTGGGATTCTCTCCGGGAGCCCCCAAGCGTTGTGGGTACTGGGCGGGACCTCTCTGCTAATGGCGGGTAGGGGTTTTCCCCACTGCCTCCGGTATGTAACTCTGGAGCTTCCCTCTGGGCTCAGGTGTAATTGCGGGGGGCTTAGGTAGGGCTCTGTTCACCTGTTTCCACCGTCGCTCCTCTGGTGTACGCTCCCTCCTGCCCTTGGCATGCGGCGATGTTCTGGGGGCGTCCGCTGGAAGAAAGCTGCCCGCAGGCTCTAGGCTGTTCGGGGGTCGGGGTTGGAGAGTTTTCACCTATCTCCACCTCCTCCCGGAGGGAAGTCCGTCCGCCTTCCGATGTATAGCAGTGTGGGTCTCTCTGACGTCCTGAGATGCTACATAGATATCCTTTGTCAAGCGATGAATGTCCAATTAGTTGTAGATTCGAAGGGAGAGAGACAAAGAAGTCTGCTCACGCCGCCATCTTGGATCTTCTCCCCTTCACTGACGATAATGTTGAGATCCATCTATATTGCGTATATTGACAGATTGTTCCTTTTTATTGCTGAGTAGTATTTCATTGGGTGGATATACCACAAATTATTTTTAATCCTTTATCTGTTGGTGGACATTTGGGTTATTTACAGCTTTTGACTATTATGTATAATGTCTATATGAATATTTGAGTATAAGTATTTGTGTGGACATTTGTTTTCATTTCTCTTGTGTAAATACCTAAAAGTACAATTCTTTGGTCACAGGTATGTGTATATTTAACTTTATGAGAAATTACCACACTGTTTTGAAAGTGGTTGTACCATTTTGTGTTTCTATTAGCAATATAGAGAGTTTTTGTGATCTTGCTAAATACACTTATTCTAGTAGTTTTTTTGGTAGAAATTTTCATTGTAGAGACTCTTTTTCATTTTAGAAGTTTCAAGTGATTCTCTTTTATGTCTTCCATTTCTCTTATTATGCTCATATTTTCCTGTAAATCCTTGAGTGTATTGTACTTGTTTATGTAGCCATCTCAAAGTCCTTTTCTCCTAATTTCGTTATCTTCTCTCATTTCTGGATCTGTTTCTATTGACTGATTTTTTACCCTCTTCCTGATTGTTTTCTTGCCTTTTCACATGTCTAGTTATTTTGATTCAGTATACATTGTGAGTTTTGCTTTCCTTGAATGCTGGATTTTGTTGTTTTCCATTGAATAGTGTTAGATTTTATTCTAGCAGTCAGCTTATTTGTGGATCACTTTGATCCTTTTAGGTTTGTTTTGAAGCTTTGTTAGGATGAATTTAGAATAGTCTTTATGCTGGGCTGGTTTAGCCCTGCTACTGTACTAAGGTGTGACCCTTCTCGGGTGTCTCCTAAATGCCCTGAGTAAAATACAGTGAGGAATTTCTATCTGTCTGGTTGAAATGCAGATGTCTCCTGGTCCTGTGTGAGCTCTGGGAATTATTTGGCTTTCAGCTCTCACAAAGATTATTCTTTGCCAGCCTCATGGAATTTAACTCTAGAAAGTCAATGCTTAGTACTCAGCAAGGGACTCAGGGGAACCCCTCTGTAGATTTATGGAGTTCTTCTCTGCATGGCTCCCTCCTTTCTGGTTCTCAGCCTTAGAGCACCTAGCTCTTTATTGGTGTAAAGTCACCTGGATTTCATTACAAACAAGGAGGGCTAGGATTGCTGGATCATATGGTCATGCTATGTGTAACTTTTTGAGGAACTGCCAAACTTTTCCTCGGTGGCTGTACCATTTTACATTCCCACTGGCAGTGCATGGGGGTTCCAATTTCTCCACATCCTCACCAACGCTTATTTATTTATTTATTTTATCGTGGTCATAATAGTTTATAGCATTGTGAAATTTCAGTTGTACATTATTGTCAGTCACCATATATATGTGCCCCTTTACTCCTTATGCCCACCTCCCAATGCCCTTCTCCTCTGGTAATCACTAATCTGTTTTTTTTGTCCATGTATTTGTTTATCTTCCACATCTGGGTGAAATCATACAGTGTTTGTCTTTCTCTGTCTGGCTTGTTTTGCTTAGCATAATATCCTCAAGGTCCATCATGTTGTTGCAAATGAGACGATTTTTGTCTTTTTTATGGCTGAGTAGTATTCCACTATATATATATATATATGTACCACATCCTTCTTTATCCATTCATCAGTTGATGAGCACTTTGGTTACTTCCATGTCTTGGCTGTTGTGAATAATGCTGCAGTGAACATAGAGGCGCATAAGTCTCTTTGAATTGTTGATTTCAACTTCTTTGGATAAATACCCAGTAGTGGGATAGTGGAATCGGATGGTATTTCTATTTTTAACTTTTTGAGACATCTCCATACTGGTTTCCGTAGTGGCTGTACCAGTTTGCATTCCCACCATCCGTGTATGAGGGTTGCCTTTTCTCCACATCCAGTATTTGTTGTTTTTTATCTTGGTAATTATAGCCATTCTAAAATGTGTAAGGTGATATCTCATTATAGTTTTGATTTGCATTTCCCTGATGATTAGTGATGTTGAATATCTTTTCATGTGCCTGTTGGCCATCTGTATATTTTCTTTGGCAAAATCTCTGTTCATAGCCTCTGCCCGTTTTTTGAATAGGTTGTTTGTTTTTTTTGTTGTTGAGTTGTATGAGTTCTTTATATATTTTTCACCAACACTTATTTATTTTCGACAGCAGTCATCCTAGTGGGTGTGAAGTAGGTATCTCGTGGTTTTGATGTGCATCCCCTAATGACTAATGATGTTGAGCATCTTTTCACATGCTTATTGGCTATTTATATATCTTCTTTGAAGAAATGTCTATTCAAGTCCTTTGCTCATTTTTAAATTGGATGGTTTATTTTTTATTGCTGAGTTGTAGGAGTTCTTTATATATTCTGGATACTTAGACCTTTATCAGCTATATGTATTTGTGAATATTTTCTCCCGTTCTATAGATCGTCTTTTCACTCTCTTGATACTATCTTTTGGTGCACAAAAGTTTTTAATTTTGATTAAGTCCAATTTATTTTTACTTTTATTGCCTGTGTTTTTGGTGAAATATCCAAGAAATCATTGCTGACTTATTTGCAAAGATTTTCTCCTTTTTTCTTCTGAGAGTTTTATAGTTTTGTGTCTTATGTTTAGGTCTTTGATCGATTTTGAGTTTTTTTTATATGGTGTAAGGTAAGGGGCCAACTTCATTCTTTTGCATGTGGGTATCCAGTTTTCCCAATACCATTTGTTGAAAAGACTGTCCTTTTCCCATTGAATGGTCTTGGCACCCTTGTGGAAATCAATCGCATTCTCTTTTAAGTGACAGAGTTGATATAACACTGTGACAGAATGTTGGAAAACAGGACAGTCGTGATTCCCACCCCTTCTGACCATATGACTGCGATTGCATAATCATGGGCTTTATTTTTTATGCATTCACTTCCTGTCTTTGTGTCTATTTTTAAATGGATATACCTGTTTTGTATCTTGCCTTTTTTGCCTTATATGTATTGCTGTGTATGATGATTTTGCAACACCGCGTGAAAGCACTTTTAAGTGGCTCTACTACCACAATCGATTTTGGTGCACCAGTAGTTTTTTTTTTTTTTTTAAAGATTTTATTTTTTCCTTTTTCTCCCCAAAGCCCCCCAGTACATAGTTGTATATTCTTTGTTGTGGGTCCTTCTAGTTGTGGCATGTGGGACGCTGCCTCAGCGTGGTTTGATGAGCAGTGCCGTGTCCGCGCCCAGGATTCGAACCAACGAAACACTGGGTCACCTGCAGCGGAGCGCAGGAACTTAACCACTCGGCCACGGGGCCAGCCCCGGTGCACCAGTAGTTTTTGCCGTTGTGAATACTGTTGTAGAGCACATCTTTGCATATAGATCTTTTCCTCAGGGTGAATACGTACATGTGGAATTGCTGTCTGCAATAGTCTAGACACCTATGTGGTTTGTGATATGTATTTGGCTTCTAAAGCTGTTGTATCCATTTGTAGTTGTTGTTGTTGAGTACATGAACCACACTGGATGTCAGCAAAACAAAAATTGTCCTAGATGAAAATGATTCCTGTCTTCTTGAATTCTCTCCTTCACTCAGCAAATCTTTGAGTTCCTCCTATATGCCAGGCTCTCTTGAGAGGCTAGGGATCCACTAGTGAATAGAACCAGAGTTCCTGACCTTAGAGAGCTTCCATTATTAGTGGGTGAGATGGATAAGAAGCAGATAAACACGTGGACGTGTCAAGTGGTTGAAATGCCATGGAGAAAACTGAAACAGGTGAAGGGCACAGGTGTCTGGGACTGGGTAGAGCTAGGCTGCAACTGAGGCAGTCAGGGAAGGAAGGCCTCACTCAGTGCTGCGTGAGTGGGTGAGTGGAGACTGTAGGAGCAGAGGGCGGGCTGAGGGGCATCTGAGGGGAGAGCAGTTCAGGCTGAGACTTAAGATGGACAGAGTGTGTTTGTCACTGTTGAGGAAGAGCAAAGAACCCATGTGGCTGGAGGCACAGAGGGCAGAGAGGTAGAAGGGCTGGAGGACCCCATCGTGGGCCTGTCCTCTGAGTGAGAGTTGAGTGACCTGGGTTCTGGTGTGGCTGCTGTGGAGACAGACTGTAGGGGATCTGGAGTGGAGTCAGGGGAGCTGTTGGGAGGCTCTGACAATATCCCAGCAAAAGAAGGTGCTGGTGGCCTGGATCAGGGTGGGTGCAGTGGAGGTGAGGGGAAGGGACTCGATTCTGGGTGTGTTTTGAGGGAAGAGTGGACAGGATGCACTCATGGATTGGATGGGGGAAGGAGAGAGAAATGGAAAATGACTTGTGATTTTTGACGTGAGCAGATGGAGGGGTAGAATAGTTCTTTAGTGAGAGCTGTGGAGGAAATAGGGAACATCAAGACTCTGGTACCTTAATATGGTTTGTAATTTGCTTTTCTTTAAATGTGAGTCCACTTCAGCATTTTTCACATGTTTAGACTCTGTTTAAATTGGTTCAGAGTACTTAAATTGAACATTTAGATTGAATGGCATGGAACAAGGAATCCATGGTCCTCCAGAAACAAGGCTCTCAGTCCCGGTCAGACCACAAGGATGCCCGGCCCTTAGAGCAGGAGCTGTAGGCAGTCAGAGCACCGGGAGTAGAGGAGATGCTGCTACAGATTTCTTTTCAGGAACCCATGATGTCCTAGAAGAGCCCTGGGTTTGTGGTCAAAGTGCCCGTTCATTTGGACTGCCCAAGGCCTGGCGTTTGGCCTTAGGGAGGAGGGTGGTTGACATGGGGGCCTCTGTGGAGAGCTGGCTTTGAGTGAACAGCACAGACAGAGGATGGAGGGCAGCGAATGTGCCTGATGTTTCGTGTGTTCTGCGTTCATGTGCCAGTTGTGATTTCAGATGTGCTGTCCTTTTGTCCCCATAAGTCAGAAAGGGGGAACAAAACCTTCAGAAGTACTTAGTGAGAGGCATGGAAAGAGTGTAGTGTCTGTAAAGCTAAAGTTACCAGGTGATGTCAGATGGGCTGGGGGAGTGCACAGGTGTGCATCCTGGTGATTCTGGGGTTTCCTGTGAACTTCTAGGTGATTTGAGTTGCATGCGGGATGACATCTGGTGACAGACTCCCCTTGGTCTCTAGCATTCCCAAGGTGTCCTTTCTTCCTTGGCTGCTGGACTTGGGGACAGAGGCACATGTGGTGGAAAAGCTGGCCAGATGGAAATCATGGGCCCTTTGGAGTAGAAGTGGTCCACGCGGTCTTCCTCTTTCTGCAAGGCTCAGAGGGGACTCTGGAAATGAGAGGGCCTGTGGCTGCAGGGTGAGCTGTGGTTGGCAGCTGGCCTTTCCCGTCAGGCGTGAAGGGCTCTCTCTCAAACACCAGCACCCAGCCCGGAGCCGGGCACTCAGGGTGCTGAATGGACCTGGGCTGAGTGGACAGGAAATAAGTGGTTTGGTCCTGAGTTCCTGTGTTGAAGTAGCAGCAGTGGGTGATGGGGCACCCTGAGAGCGGGCCTGGCTTGTTCCGCCTTACCTCAGAGCAGGAGAAGCTCTGCGTGGGGAATGCGATCTTGGGTTTTTCTCCCCAGAAATAGAATTTAGAGGTTTTTCTGTTCTTCAAAGCAAAGTCTTCCAGTTCTTTTATTGTGAACACTTTTGAACAGAGTAAGAAGTTGAGAGAATAGAGTTACCCACGTGCACACCCCTTGATTGGACAGATCGAGCATAATAACAATGCAGATTTGTTGTTTTGGCCTGGCCATGGGGGCTTGTGGCGAGGTCTGAGGTGTTTGGGGAGCGAGCGTGTAGACAGGCCTCAGTTAGAAGCTGGCTTGCATCTCACTCCCTGTGACAGCACTGTTTCCTTATTTCTAACCTCAGTTGAGAATTTTAAAAAGTGTGTGGTGCACCATTCCGGGTCACGAACAGGAATAAAGAGATCAGCCTGTCCATTCTCCACATTGCCCCGCGTCCGTTCCTGCCCGCCTGCTGGAGCCCCGTGGGCCTGCCCTCAGCGTGCTCTTCTGTGCTCTGCTGTCCATGACCCTGAACAGTATTGAACATGTTCTGCACGTTTGTAAACTTCATGTAGTTACAGCTTTCTTATGCGTGAACAGGCTGCTATTAACTCCCTCCTCAAGTTGTTAAATGAGAGTGATGTGTGTGAATACCTGGTCTCGTGCTGGCAGGGAGTAGAGATTTGGGACGCAGTCTTTTACTTCTTACCTCCTAGGTGTTGAGAAAACAATGGTGGATGTTAAAATGGGCAAATAGGCAAGGTGGCAGGGAGGTGGATCTCCCGCCTGGTCAGGGGCGGTTTCCTTCCAGCCCAGCTCTGTCCTCAGAGAATCTTGGGCTCTTTGTAGGGCTCAGGGCTCCTCCTTCCCAGTGCCCTTAAGGAACTCTGGCAGCCTCTCCCTCAGGAAGCTCAGGCTGTGCTTGTCCCCTGCCTCCCCCAGCCCAGGGCCAGCTCTGTGCCTGTGCCACTCGGCACTGCCTCCCGTGACTTGGAGCAGCCAGCATGTGGAAGAGCAGAGGGCTCTGCCTGAAGATGGGAACAAGGAAGGCTGAGCTGTGGGGCTGGAAGGGGTCCAGGGTGGCCGACTCAGGCCTACAGGGCCCTGTGGGAAGCTTTCTGCTGGGCTTGCTGCACCTCAGAGCACTTTGTTTCCTTTATCAGGCTGCGGGCCAGCCCTCCTTGGTGCCTGGGCAGGGCCCTCAAAGAGCTGCTGGAGGACTCTGCATGGGCCAGGGGGCATCAGAGAAGTTGTGCGGGCTAGTGGGACTGAAAAACATTTGCAAATGCAAGAGGAGAATTTAATTTAGCAGGGCTGGGACAAGCTTGTGGATGAGGAATGGCCTGAGGGCACTTCATGCCTGTCTGGGCTCCCTGGCAGGCCTCTGTGAGGCTCCTAACCTGTCCGTGGGACACCAGCCATCACCGGTCTTCCTCAAGGGACCTCTACCAGCCCCCAGGGAATGAGAATTAGCAGAGAGCACCTGCCACCCCTGTCCTGCCACTACCCTCCGTCCCCTGGCACAGGAGTGCATCAGGTTACTCAGGAGGGAGCTACAGTGGGTTGACTGAGCGGGGAGGCCTGTCCGCAGGTGCTGTGGCCAAGTGGCCTAGAGCCTGCAGAGCCTCCAAGTGGCACTAGGTGGCACTCCCACCCAGGGGAGTCCAAACAAGGTCCAAATTGGACTGGAAGTTAAGGACCCAGAGTGGCCGGAAGGGATTTCATTCCGTGTGGGAAAGTAAACTTACCAAAGGGTTTTTTGTTTTTCCCAGAAGTCATTTCTTAACTATTGTCTGGAATCAGAAGGCATTTCCCTACTGAAACATACATGGCTGAGGTCAGGTTAGAAGGCAGGGAGGGCTAATTTCAGGGCAGACCCATGGTCGGGTTTATGCGTTTTCTAAATGCCAATCTGCCTGAGAGGCTTAGAATAGTTGTAAAGGAACCCTGGTAGACGCGGAGCAGCCCTGTTGCTCATTTTACAGGGAGAGTGTTGATGCTCCAGAGGCTGCTCAGCAAATGAGAACCTGGGCTTTTGATCCACACCCTCACCCCCAACCCCGGTCTACCTTGGGATAGGTTTATTCTATACTCAGGGGACCCTTGGGGCCTCATCTGGAAGTACTGGAGGCTTTGGGGAAGTCAGGATGGTCTTCTGGGATTTAGTGTTGCTAGGATTCTCTGTCAGCATCTTTAACTCCTTTTTATCCCATCTCACTTGGCGATTGCTTGGAGGTTAGAAGAGGACTGCTGTCCCACGGGGGCTGAGAATGCTGTGGGCCCAGGCTAGGCGACAGACAGTGAGGCGCAGGCTGCATGTCAGGGCTTCACCAGCCCCGTGGAAGAACCTGAGCCCCTTAGGGCTGGAACTCTGCTAGCTCACCCCTGCCTCCCTGTTCCTACTGGTGCAT
The DNA here is from genome assembly GCF_037783145.1 of Equus przewalskii. Taxonomy (NCBI): domain Eukaryota; kingdom Metazoa; phylum Chordata; class Mammalia; order Perissodactyla; family Equidae; genus Equus; species Equus przewalskii. The sequence goes on from NC_091837.1 coordinate 6,638,576, forward strand.
TGTAGGTGTCGAATATCATGGAAGTTCAAGAGGTAGGACCCCACCCATCTTCTCCCTGCTGTGGCATCCTAGGGCTGTATCTTGTCACGGAACACTTACTTGGGCTGGATCCAGATGAGGACGACAGGTGCTTTGGGCTGTGTCTGCACGCCACTGTGTCCTGTTTCAGGCTTCCTTGGCCCAGCGCCTGTCTCTTCACAAGGCCCACAGGCTCTCTTCCTGTTCTGAACACTGCTTTAGAAACTAAGTTCTCAGTGGGCAGAAGTAGCTGGGGTTGTATCCTTGTTCAGTAGCCCAGAGTGAGGTGACTGAGCCTACTGAGGCAAACTCACCATTGGGTGTGTGCTGCGTTGGGGCGTGACCTACGCAGATGCTGGTCAGGTTCCTGAATTCCACATCCTTTCTTTGGTTGAATAGTGTTCCCCATCAGACCATTCCCATGGTCTAAAAAATGTTAAGCTGGTTCCTTGCATCCCATGTTGACCGAGTGCTTGGTGGGGCATGGGGGTAGGGTGCTGACCCCACAGGCTGGGCTCTGCTGTCTAGTGGGGTAGAAAGATATGCCACAAGTCACCCCACAGGCTCTTCATCCCAGCTGAGGAAGCCTGCTTGCTCCTCCCGGGGTGGCCCTTGCCCACTGGGTCCTGTTTGCTAGTCTCCATCAGGGGATTTTGTATGTCAGGGTGTGTCTGCCTGGAGGAGACAAGGTAGGTGGGAATGGGGGCAGCCTGTGTCTTCAGGATGGGGTGTGAGAAGGAGCAAGGACTTAGATGCCTTCTGTCATTTCGAGGGCTAGAAAAGGTGGCTGGAGGTGGCTTTCTGCTGGGTCCACAGAAGCTGGCCCTCCGTGAGGTCAGCAGCACCTGGAGGCCCCGGGCCTGCCCAGAGGCCCGGATGGGATGGGAACAAGGGCATGTTTGTCAGGGGGAGTGGTGAGGGAGGCAACAGCCCAGGGAGCCCGGCCATCACTGCGGACTGAGGTCCCCAGCCCCAGGAGGCGTCACCGGGAAGTCCCGTGACCAGAGGGCTGGTACCCTCTTCCCGCAGCTCTCCCCCGGCTTCTCTGAGCCTGGCCCCTCCTCTTAAAGGGGCCCTGTGTACGGCGGCTGGGCCTGGCTGCCGCCCTGGGAGGGCAGAGTGCGGCTTCCAGCGGCTGGTGTCTCCTCCTGCCCCCGCCCCTGGGCGGTCTGAGTGGCTGGAGCCCGAGCCCCGCCCTCCTGCCCGCCCACCCGGAGGCTTCCGCCGAACGAGAGAGCAAGCGAGCGGGGGCCTCCCCAGGAGTCGAGTCGGCTACCCGGCTGCCGGCCGGGCGGAAGCAGAGCGGACCTGACCACCTGCTAGTGGGTGAGCCTCCCCGGGCCGAGGTGCGGCTTCTTGGAGCTGCCCTGCCCTGCCCCGCCAGCCAGAAGGCCTGTTTTCAGACGTGGGAGGGCCGTCCAGTCCCTGGGGTGTGGGTCACTGCCTTCCAGCGTGGGCCCCATGCTGTGAGGCCTGAGGAGCCCACCCCACAGTCTTGATGGAGTTGTGGGCTTCTCCTGGTCCCACATGGTCATGAGGTGGCTGGATGAGCTCACTTCCTTCACATCCTGTAGCATCTCCTGGCCTGTAAGGCCGGCCGCGGGGGAAAAGGGAAATGCTGGGCGTGCCGGGGGCTCTGTTCCCTCCTGCCCTGAGAGCTCTGGGCTCATTTCCTGAGCGCTGCCCAGAGAGCCTGGGGCAGCACCAGAGGGGGAGGGAAGTGGCACTGTTCTTCAGTGGGACCTGGAGGTGTTAGGACTTGTCAGCATGTCCCTACCTGAGGGGCGGGGAGGAGGTGGCACACTGCCCTTCGCAGAGCTCCAGTTGCCACTGGCACTGAGGATTGCCCGAAAGAAGATTCCTTTTCTTAGGGAGATTTAAGGAAGACCCATGCGAGTCCTGTCCCCACTTCCACTCACCCTGCCCTGGGCCCATACGCATCCCCGCCACTGACTTGAAAGAGGCACCTGTGGGCCCTTCTCTTTGCTTCCTCCTCTCTTGCCCAAGCCTTCCCCAAGATGGCTCACCTGTTTCACATGGGGAGAAGCCATTTCCCCATTCCCTACTTCTGAAGTTTTGTCTGCTTCTAGCTCTGGAACACGGGGGAGGAAGGGTTGGTGTCCCTTCCACAGGCTGGGACACGGCTGCCTGGCTTCAGGTGAGCTGGGGGAGAAAACGGCCCTGCCCTCCAGGTGGGAGTGTGTGAGAAAGTCAGGCCAGTAGACACCGGATTTGGGGGCCCTCGGGGTTTCTGCTGAAGCTTCAGGAGGGCACCGTGGCACCCAGTGAGATTTCCACTCTGGGAGCAAGAATAAATTCTCTGGTTGTCTCCGGCTCGACACATGCAGGCTGCAAGGCACAGTGTGCTGAGGGAGAGCTTGTTGAGGGGCGGACAGTCCTGACTCCCTCACTGGCTTCCCGGCCTTGCTGAGACTCGAACCTGAATCTACCAGGGTCCAAGGGAACCAGGAGGAGCACCGCCCTGCCCCCCCAAAACCTGTAGTAACTGGTAACTGGCCTGGGTCTGTCCACTGGACTTCAGTTGGAACATTCCATTCCACTGAGAGGGTATTGTTGCCCTTGTCCTGGGCAGTGAGGGGATGTTGCAGCACTGCTGGGGTGTGAACCCCTAGAACAGCACATCCTGACAAAGGTGACCCCCTCCCCACTCCTGGTCCTGCTTGGCCATTGTTTCCTACTCAGAAGAGCAGCCACTGCCCCACCATTTGGGCTCCTCTTCACAACTGGTGTCTCTGCCCTGTTCCTTGCGTCTTGCCAGTGGTAGCAAACCTCTGTCCTCCCAGGGTGTGGGCGGAGAGGGAGGTGAGGTCTCCTCCAGGTCTGGGGGGTGAAGCTGCACCAAACTCTTGGGTAGAAGTGAGGCGCGAGGTTTCTGAGCAGAGTTGTTCTGGGCCATGGTCACAGCTATGACCTGAGCCTCACGGGGCTGAGCAGGAGGAATGACTTCCCATTTTCCAGATGAGGAGACAGACCCAGAGGGCGCCTGTGACTTGCAAGGCCTTTCCCAGCTCCCTGGGGCGGGGGTGGGGGGGGGTGGGGGGTGGGGGGGGGTGGGGGAGGGCAGCCCGGATTGCAGTAACCAGATTGTCCCTGTCCTCCACCAAAGCCACTCTGCGTTCTCATATTCCAAGTGGGTGGCCATTAGGCCATGTAATGACTTTAAAGTCCTACTGGTCATAGCCCCAAACCCAACTCTACCGAGTGTCCTTGAGAGAGGGAAGCGTCTGCACTTCCCCGCTTCAGGATGCCCTCCTTGCAGGTTCCTTGTCTGGGCCTGAGCCCCCAGTGGCCCTCAGGGATCCCGAGAAGGGAGAAGGCTCTGGCTTGGGGTCCAAGGGCTGTCACAGGTGGCGAGGGCAGGTAGGGCTCCGAGATGGGGAGGCCAGAAGCACTCCTGGCCGAGGAAGTGGCTCTGTCTTTGGGAAGCGACAAAGAGGGACCTCTAGGGACCCTCTTCCCTCCATCCTGCAGCTCTGAGCTAGACAGAGGTTGCCTGTTTCCTGGGGGACAGGTGAATTCATGTCTGCTCCCTGGGGACCTTTTGGACCCACAGATGGTGATTTGGGAGAAGCCTGACACCTTGGTCTCTGTGCCCCGCTTTAAAAGAAGAGGTAGGGGAGTGACGGAGACAGGACTGTGGGGGTGAGGATCCCCTGCCTGGCCCCTCAGGGCAGTTCCTAGAGTCCTTCCAGGACAGCCACTCCTTGGGCTGGTCCCCCTTGAGCTCCCGCCACTGCAGGGGGAGGGGCGAGGGCCCTCCCTGCTCTGTTGGGCTACCTGGCCTGGCCAAGCCCCTGGATTGGAGGCCCTGGGGGAGAATGAAGTGCAGAGGTACATGCGGGAATCTGCTTTGAGGACCTGAGGGTTTGGGCCAAGCTGGGTTTGTCTGTGGGCTCCTGAATGTGCTTTTCTGACCCTGATGCGGTGGCCACCACCCCACATGGTAGGACAGTGAGGAAAACTGGCAGGAGGAGACTGGGGCTCCTGTCCCCTCCCACAAGGTCTCACTGGCCCCCACAGTGACTCCTGGGCATGCGCTCAGTCTGTGCTTTCTAGAGTTTCTGGAGTCGGGGAAAGAGCCTCATCCTGGCAGCCAAGCACCAGGCTCAACCCCAACTACCTGTCACCCCTCTGGGCCTGTCTCCCTGGGGAACTGACAGGAAGCCAGTGCCAGGCCTCAGGGCCTGGTGGGCTGGGGTGCGGTGAGATGTGTGCTCAGTAGGTGGGCAGTATGATCCAGGAGACCTGACTGTCGTGGATGGGAAAGTCAGTGGCAGGCTCAGCGTGGGCCTGGGGCAGGAGCAGGGTGTCTGTGGGCCCTGGGCCTGTCCTCGGGGCGGGAGGAGGCTTACACTACAAGTCTGCTTCTGGGTGAAGCCTGGGCAGTGGGCGCCCTCCTGCCTGGCACCCCGCAGTGAGCTGTTCTGCCACTCGGTGAGGCGAGTGGCCTGGGGAGAGCTCGGCTGGAGGGTCTGGAGTGGGCCAGGCCTTACCACCTCCTCAGCCAGGACTGGAAATCCGCACTTTGTCCAGATCTTAGTCAGCCTTGCCCCGGGGCTCCCGGCAGCCACGGCAGCCGCAGGGACTCACGGACTCTGCAGGCAGGTGCCAGGCCGGCATTCTCAGTGCCGTGGCTGAGGTGGGTGTGCCGGTGCGTCAGCCGTCCACCCTTGTCTGGGTAGAGTCATGTCTGAGCTGGGGCCTCTTGCTCTGTTGCAGTGCCTAGGCTCTGGGGGTGTCGGAGTTGCCCTGGGATAGGGTCCTTGGCTGGTCAGTTCCCTACCTTAGGAGCAGCAGTGGGCCCACATTTCTTTATCTAAAGGTGGTGGCAGGTGCCTGCCCCTTCCAGCCTGCGTTTGGGATTGGAGGCCAGGGGGTGGGCGACATCTCCGGGGCCTTGACTACTCTGGGCTGAGACAGCAACAACTGTGCAATGTTTGCTGTCCTCCTTCACTGTTATCTGTGAGGGCAGACTGTAGGGGCTTTGTGGAGGCTGGGCGTGTCCTCGCAGATGGCCAGGCAGGGCCCACCGGCCAAGTGCTGGCCACAGTGCTGTTTCGAAGCAGAGATGATTAGGGCAGGTGGAGCTGTTTGGGCTTCAGTCCGGCCTCAGCTCCACGCTGTTTTCCCTGAGGTCAGCCAGGTGCTCATCTTCTGAGGAGGCCTTGGGGGGTCGGTGCCAGGTATGGGGGCCCCCAAGGCTGGGGGTGGGGTGCAGTGAGGAGAGAGCCAGAGCAAGTCAGACGCCCAGGGTCTTGCTCAGTGTGCTCTCCTTCCCGCTCCCTCGTTCCTCAGATGCTACTTTGTCACCTGAATGGAAAATGGGTCAGGTCCTGGGGAGGGAGGGGCCACCCAAGCCGCAGACTGGCTGACGCTGGGTGCCCTCCTGGAGCGCAAGGCTCAGATTCCCACTGGTGCTCCTTGGGCTGAGAGGTTCCTGGTCCCCTCCCTGCCTTCGGCTCACTGAGCAGGTGTGTGACCAGTGCCTGTCTTTGCAATAGCCCTGGCCTGTAACCTACGCCCTGTGAGCCGCCGGACCGAACCAAGCCGGGGAAGCGGCCCGCCAGCCACCAGGCGGCCTGGCGGAGGCAGAGCCCGTGGAGCAGTGACAGCGCAGGAGCGCCTCTGGCTGGGGGGAAGGGAGGAAGGAGGAGGAACAAAGGCGAGTGTGCCTGGCGCCGCCCTCCCTGCGCCGCCTACCATGTGTCAGTCAGAGGCGCGGCGAGGACCTGAGCTCCGCGCAGCGAAATGGTGAGAAGCTGCCCATCGCGTCGTAACCCCACTGTGCCCCGCCACGACCTCCGGAAGGTTAGAGTTCATGTCCAGCGGCCCCGCGGTGGAGGTGGTGGCAGGGGGCTGGGGGATCAGCCCCCGCAGCTGGAGGGGCCCGCCCCGGGGGGCCTGAGTCGGAGAGCCCGCTTCAGGTATCTGGGGAGGCAGAGCAGGCTGGTGGCCCTGTGTCTGTGCTCACCTTAACTGCTGCTCCAGGCCCCCTCCCCTAGGTGCCCCCACCCCGCTCAGGAGGGTGGCAGCTCCTCAGGATTGGTTGCTGTGCTTCTGCAGAGAGCAGGGCTGGTGAGGGAAACCCTGCGGGAGAGCAGTGATTTCTCTGGCTTTGCTTGGTCCCTACTGCCTTCTGGACCTTTCTAAAACATGATGGGGGCGGGGGGGTGGGGGTGGGGGGAAGAGAATGAACCAGGGAATCTGGGCAGCTGTGGAGATGCAGCGCCTTCCATTGCCATCGTGGAACTGCGGGGCCGGCCGTCAGCTCAGCTCCGTGTTTTCTGCTTTAGTATCAGCTGGGGTGCCTCTTTGTTCCTTGGTTTGTTCAGCAACTGGGGCAGAGGACACGGCTTATGTGAGAGTGCCCAGGCACAGACGGGGCCTTAGATGGTCCAGTTGAATGCAGTCTTTTTGCAGATGAGGAAACTGAGGCCTGGGGACATTCTCAGAGTAGGTGGCAGTGTGCTCTCCTGATGGCTACACTGGGGCTCAAGAGCATTTTCTAGGGCCTAGGCATGTGACAGGGGGACTCGGGCCTCATAGTTGTACCTCTGCAGGCCAGGGTTCTTGTGGAAAGGCCCATCCCAGCCTCTGCAACTCCTGTGAGGCTGAGCCTGTGCTGAATGCAATGAATTTGGGCTGGTGGGGTCTGGGGAAAGGCCCACCCATCTTTGCTGAAAGGAGGGGCCTGGGTCAGATGTGCAGCCCCAGCAGACCTGGGAGGTGGCCTGCGGGTTGGGGAGGTTCCCCCTACCAACCTCTGGATCGGTTTTGGAGAACCTGGCCTGATGTAGAAAGTCCATACAGATGGACGAAGCAGTAGCCGTTGCTGGGGGGAGGGCGGTGGGGGGAGGCGTGCGTGTCCGTGTGCATGTGCCTGTTTGTCTGTTTTCCTTTGTGGTCTTATCAGGGCCAGTCCCTTAATTTATCAGGTGAGGAAAGGAGGCTTGGAGCCATGGAGGGGTTTTCCCAGATCCTGCAGTGGGTGGTAGCAGTGGCACCCGCTCTGCCGTGTGCTGTGCTGTGCTGTGCTGCGCTGCTGAGGGCTCAGGGTCATGACACTAGATCTCCCAGCGCCTCTGCGGGTGGAGCTGGCCAGGGAGCGGGGGCGCTGAGAGGCCGGCTCTGCACCCGGTCTTCCCCGTGCTGGGCCCAGGTGGTACTTAGCCCTGAAGGCCCTTGCTGGGGCCCCTCCCATGTTCAGAGGCTGCTCTGGCTGCAAGGTCCTGGGCCTGACCTGGTCTCGGCTGCCTCTGATTCCCGTTCTCCTCAGCTGGCAGGCAGATGGGAGAGACCGGGAAGTGAGTCTGCCGACCAGAGGCAGCCAAGCCTCCAACTCAGAATGGGATTGGGTTGAAGGGGCGCAGCCAGTGCTGCCAGACTCCATTGAGGGGCGAGCTTGCTGAGGGTGGGGCAGACAGGAATGGCACGGCCTGGGGTGGGGCGGGGCCTCCTAGTCACTCCCATACCCCGGCCACTGACCCCGGCCATGCGTGGACATATGCCCTGCAGGTTGCACTTCCCCCAGCTGGCACTGAGGCGGAGGCTGGGACAGTTGAGCTGCATGTCCAGACCCACACTGAAACTGCGCTCCTGGCCCCTGACGGTCCTCTACTACCTCCTGCCCTTTGGTGCCCTCAGACCGCTCAGCCGGGTGGGATGGAGGCCCGTGAGCAGGGTAAGTGTGTGCGCACTGCTGGCTTGGCCCTCCCCCCGGGCAGGCCTGAGCTTGGGGCCCAGGAGCTCGAGGAGACAGTTGTCAGATTGAAAGGCAAGTCAGTTGAGAAGGCTGGGCTGGTCAGTGGCCAGGTGGCCCGCAGACAGTTGACCAAGGGCTTGCTGCCCACTACCTGCTCTCCTTGCCTGCATTCGCGCCGTTAGGGGCTCTGCTTCTGGAAGGAACCTACACTGGGCATTCAGAAAATGGTATCTGATTTCCTATGTTCAGGCAGAGAGCTTAGAGGTGATTTTCAGAAGAATCCAGATTAATTCCTGGCTGCCGGAGGGTGGTTCAGGAAGGCTGGAACCTCTTGGGCCCTTAGGGTGAGGATGCCTTCCAGGACCTGGGAGCCCTGGGCTCTCTGGACAGGCTGACCACAAGGAGGAAACTGCTCCTGGGCCCTTGGACCACCCAGGTGGTTGTCTCGAGGGCTTGAAAGCTCAAGGGCATCTAAGGGGGCACTGGCCACTAGACCTGAGGTCACATGGCAGCCCTGGGCCGCTCCAGCGGATGGGTGTCAGCTGGGAGGAGTTGTGGGAGTCAGTAATTCAATACCTCGTAGAGGTGTTTAAAGTTGGAATGAAATTACTTTTACACCTTGGGGACTTGGTGCCTTGGTTGTGTTCAGACAAGCAGCTGCTGCTGATTAGAGGCAGGTTCCACTGTGGCAGCAGCACTTGAGATTTAAGAGGCTGCTCCTTCCAGGTCACCTGGCCCTGAGAGTTTCGGCTGAAGGGTCCAGCAGAGGAGCCTCAGGGGGCCAAGTCCCCTCCAGCTTTGTGGACTGGCCCAGTCTCTGGAGAATGCCTCTGAGCTCCCGGCATGGCGAGTCCAGGCCCTCTGAGTGCTGGCCCAGACGACAATGATACAGCGCATCTGCATGCAAAAGTCCCAACCCTGGGGAACTTGTGGGTGTTCTCCTTGCTTCCTGTTAGGATGAGCGTGTTTGCTTTGGCTTCGTAGCCTTTCCCATGCCCCCGGGGCCTCCTTTCTGTACCAGTCCAGGACACAGGCAGCAGCACCGCCTCCTGCCAAAGCTTCTCTCTGGGACGCGATCAGATCCCTTAATGTCCCCCCTTCAAGAAGTAAGAACGTGCTGGCCAGTCTTTCCCTGGGGACTAGGCCGGTTGCTATTCGCCCTCTGCATTAGACTGGAACACCTGAGTTGTAAGACGCCATGTCATGGTCTCGGCCTCGGCCAGTACTCAGTTTGTGAGAGTATTTGGGAAGCTCAGTCCAGTTCCTAGTGAGAAACAACCACATCACAAAGCCATCGTGGGGGTTGGCTGACTAGGGGGACGTGGGGTGGGCATGCAGTTTGGCCAACTCTGCCTGCCTGTGGCCTGCAGGTGGCCCTGTACAAGTCAGTGCCGACGCGCTTGCTGTCGCGGGCCTGGGGCCGCCTCAACCAAGTGGAGCTGCCGCACTGGCTGCGCAGGCCCGTCTACAGCCTGTACATCTGGACCTTCGGGGTGAACATGAAGGAGGCCGCCGTGGAGGACCTGCACCACTATCGCAACCTCAGCGAGTTCTTCCGGCGCAAGCTGAAGCCGCAGGCCCGGCCTGTGTGTGGCCTGCACAGCGTGGTGAGGCCCCGCCCTGCCTTCCACTCCTCCCTCCAGAAACGGGACTCCCGCTGTGCCTTTGGGAGCCAGTCCCAGCAGCCTCCACAGGTGGCCCAGTGGGCACCGCTCCCGGGCTGTGCCCCCAGGGAGGAGAGGGCCCTGCCTGTGTCCCCTCGCCCCGCCCCCTCCCCTCCCTGGCAGCAAGCTTCTCCTGGCCCTTCCAGATCAGCCCGTCGGACGGGAAGATCCTCAACTTTGGGCAGGTCAAGAACTGTGAAGTGGAGCAGGTCAAGGGGGTCACCTACTCACTGGAGTCATTCCTGGGCCCGCGCACCTCCACGGAGGACCTGCCTTTCCCACCAGGTGGGTCCTTGCCTGGTCACAGCCAGGCAGCCCTGCTGCAGTGTGGCTGGGCTGGACATCAGAGGATGAAGGACTGGAGTGGGTGGGGGAGGGAGGGGATGCTGGGAAGGCTATCGGAACTGAGGGCCGGCACGTGGTCCTGGAACTGCTGTGCCTGGAGCTTCGGGGCCTCCCTGGAGCCTGTGCCCAGACTGCACGCAGGTTCCATGCTAGGCGGCCTCGGGTGCTTGTCTGAGAGTCTGGCCCTGGTGTCTGCCCCCTCAGCCACCTCCTGTAGCTCCTTCAGGAGCCAGCTGGTCACCCGGGAAGGGAACGAGCTGTACCACTGCGTCATCTACCTGGCTCCCGGGGATTACCACTGCTTCCACTCTCCTACTGACTGGACCGTTTCCCACCGGCGCCACTTCCCAGGTATGCCAGGGCTGCACGTGGGTGGGAGCGGCTTCCCTGGGCCTCAGAGGTCCTCAGCTTTTTGGTGTGAGGGGACCCAGCCTCCAGATTTGGCTTGCCAAGGCCCAGAATTGACTATTTTAGTTTGGCCAAGCATGGGCAGTGGGGGCAGGGCGGGGTCTAGCCCGCTCTGCATTTGCGATGACATGGGGTGACATTGGGTCTTGGGCTGTCTCAGAGTGGACACACTGGCTGCGGGAGGCTGGTCCTCCTACTGGGTCGGGAGTGGCAGTGTCCTTGCCCCCACAGGCTCTCTGATGTCCGTGAACCCTGGCATGGCCCGCTGGATCAAAGAGCTCTTCTGCCACAATGAGCGAGTGGTCCTCACTGGGGACTGGAAACATGGCTTCTTCTCGCTGACGGCCGTGGGGGCCACCAATGTGGGCTCCATCCGCATCTACTTCGACAGGGTAAGCAGAGCTCAGACCCTACGGAAGGCCAAAGGCTGGGCCACTCATGGTCTCCTCACCCCATCTCCTATGTATAGTCTGTTGGGACTATAAATTCTAGGAGGGTGTGTCCCCTGCCAGGCTTGGCTCTGCTGAGCAGCTGCCCCGAGGAAGGCCTGGGCCCTGAGCTTCTGCTCTGCCTGGTGCCCCTGCTGCCCAGATTTGCGGCCACTTGCCCATCTGGAGGTGCCTGGAGAGGGAGGGAATTAACCTCCTCACCTGGCCCTTTGCTTCTGCCGAGAACCACAGAGGAGTACTGAGTTTGGGGTGGGGTGTACTGATTGGAGGCAGAGTGTGTGAGGGTGCAGCCAATGCCCACCCAGCCCACGGGGCTAACTTTCTTGGTGTTGGTTTGTGACCACCTCTTGCCCTCCTGGGTGCTGCAGAACAGAGATCTCCATGATTACCACGTTCCTCCGGGGCCCAGTTCATAGCCCATGGGCCGAGTCCCTGTCTCCACCTCCCTTTCCGAGCTGGGTTGGGGACAGGTACCAGATGAGTGTTCAAGGTACAGGGAGCAGGACTCCACATGCTCTGCCCCCTGACCTCCCCCAGGACCTGCACACAAACAGCCCGAGGTACAGCAAGGGCTCCTACAACGACTTCAGCTTCGTGACACACGCCAACAAGGAGGGCATCCCCATGCGCAAGGGCGAGCACCTGGGCGAGTTCAACCTGGGCTCCACCATCGTGCTCATCTTTGAGGCCCCCAAGGACTTCAACTTCAAGCTGAAGGCGGGACAGAAAATCCGATTTGGGGAGGCTCTGGGCTCCCTCTAGAGCCTCCTTCCTGGCTGTGGCTGCTGAGGAATCTTTTCCAAACAGAAATGTGAGGGTCTTTTTGAGGGAAATCTCTGCGGCTGTCCTGGGGAGGGGACTACCTTGGAGCCATGGGGTCTGACAGTGGGTGACTTCTGTCTCTGCTGTCCCAAGTGCAGACGACAAAGTCAGAGCCCGTCCTGCCCTAGACCAACGACGTCCCTTCCCACCTTAGAGAGAAAGAAAGTGCAGGCTGGGATGATCTCAGATTCCCTTTTGGAGATTTTTTAACGTACTGTATAAACATCTCCTGGCTGAGTGTTCAGTTGGTCTTGATTTCCATTTTAAGATGATAAGTGATAAATGTACCTTTTTGCTGCTCGTCCCATCACTGCTTTTTGGCCTTCTCCCTCTGCCTCCCCTGCACTGGGTGAGGTGCCTCCGGCACTGACTGGGTCTGCGCTGCCCCCTCAGAGCAGGGCCATACGGCCTTCAATGTGACAGCTTTCTGTCCCAAGTTTGCCCCACCCTGCTCGTTGGGAAAACTGTCTTTCCTCTTTGCACTCGTGGCTAAATGCATCACCCCTGGCTCTGCCAGCATCTTCTGCGGATGGTGACAATGGCATGGCACTTTGCAGGCCCCAGTGAATGACCTTCCAGAGCTGGCAAGTCCGCTTCCTAGGGGGCAAGACCAATTGCTGCACCCACCTGAATGGTGTCCAAAAAGTGAATGGGGCCGGGGAGAGCTTGTGTCCCCTCCCACGTCCAGACGCACAGAGACTACGGGAAAGTTGCTGCTATTGATTCAGGAGCTTGCGGTGGAAGCAGAGGAGCCTTGGTGTGTTTGGGGGAAGGGGTCAGTGCCTAGAAAACCTGTCCCCAGGTAACAGATGCACAGTCCTTGGGGAGCCACTGATGGTGGGGACAGGGCCAGGTCTCATGTTTCCTGGGGATGCTGTGAATTTCTCCTGCAGGAGAAGCCATTTGAACTTTTTCAACTGTATCAGTAGCACAGTATTTTTGTATGAAAAGTGGGAGACTTCTGAACAGTAATTCATTTAATTGCAACAATTTGAAATAAAAAAACTCATTGCAGCTCTGCGTTCTGTTCCTGGAGGTGGGCTGAGGCCTCCCGTGAGGCCCAGCACCTGCCTCCCCGGGGCGATGACTAGCACAGAGCCCGCCGCAGGGCCTGTAGGCGGGCGATGCCGGCGCTGATGGGCTGGCGCTGGGCCTGGAGCTCAGCGGCCAGCTGCTGGATCTGCAGTTCCACCTGGGGGTGAGAGGGACGGGCTGAGCTGAGAGGAAGCACAGCCTGGGAGCTGTCCCAGGGGCCACCTGGGGCCTCACCTCCTGCAGTTCTTCCTGCACCTGCTGCTCTGCTTCCTCGTCCTCAGGCCTGGGCTCCTCCCGGCTCAGCTCCAGCCACCGGCGCAGGCTCCTCGCTTGCCGCTGATAGGACCTGAGGGAGTGAGACACCTGCTGCCTGGCTGGGCCCGTGGCAGAGCCTTTGGCTCAGGGAGAAGCAAACAGCAGCTATTTGATGCAGGTGGAGAGAGGAGGGTTGTTCCTGTTCCTCTGCCAGCCTCCACCGCCCGCAGACAGCAGCTCAGGGGGCCCAGGCAGAAACCCTCCCTGTCCCTCTCCCTGTGCAGAGCTGAGTGTGCGGGACCTGCCCACTTCCCTTCAGCCTCCAAGGCCGCTGCTCGTGTGGACAGCCTCGAGCCTGAGCATGGGGGGTGTGGGCTCTGCACCCAGACCACAGGCAAGACAGGATGGCTGACTGCACCTGCGGCCCAGGCCTATCTTCTCCGCACCGTCATCCCATGTCATCATCAATTCCTGGGTAGACCACTGGCCTGGCTTTCACTTGACCCAGTCAAGTTTAAAGTTTTGCTCAGTTTTGTCCCCTGTCCCACAGGTAAGGCCAGCTGGGACCTTCCTGAGCAGGACTGAGAAGTCAAGGTGCCACCTGTCTGCGGGGGGCTGGCACAGTGTAGAGGCATCACCCCCAGGACCCTGGCAGCTAGCTCTGGGGAGACAGAGCTCCCCACTGTTCCCTGGGGACGGGCGGCAGCCTGAGTCTTACCAGAGGTTCTGCTTCGTGGTCTGGTAGTCCTGCAGTTGCTGCTGGATGCCCTCAAGCTCAGCCTCCAGATCGGTGTGGCCCATGGCAACAGGAGAATAAGCTTCATCTTGACCACCTTTCCAGCTGGGCCCCGGCTGAATGCAGGGAGCCCAGGTGCTGGGAGTGGGCCGAGTGCTCACTGTGCTGCCAGGCTTCAGGTGCACACCTGCAGTTTCAAAGCCAGGCCCATGTCTGGTGCCTGTGAAGTCCCCAGGAAGGAGCAGGCAGGGGTCAGGGACACTGGCTGGGGATGGAGAGGCCCGGGACATGAGCCCAGGGGTGGTTGGCAGTGCTGACACCTGTAAAGGAACGATGGAAACTGAGCAGGGAAGCTGAGAGGAAGGCCAAGGAGGGGGCACCGAGGCTGCCCACTGTTGGGGGACCAGGGTTAGGTGAGGCCCCAGGAGCTGGGCTTCCCCACACCCGCTGCAGCCAGCTCACCCAGTGTGGCCCTGCCCCTTCCTTCAGGACCTGACACTGATGGAGAACGTCCCACAAGTAACCCAGGGAGCACCCCACACCTTTGCAGTTAGGTCCCACCCCTTGCCCAGGGCCTGGCTCAGTACCACCCAAGAGCTGTTTGAGGCCTTACTGACCTTTCACCCCCGCCTACTCAGCCGTGACGTCTGTACTTCGGTGAGAAAAGTGGTCAGAGGCAACTGTTTTCCTTGTCCAACCACATACCTACAACCCTCCTCCATTCCCTCCTGGTGACAGTGTCTCTCCTATCACCCCCCCACCCCCTCACCACTCCTGCTTATCTCGCACTCTCTTCAGACACCAGCTCCTTGGGGTGGCCCAACCCCACTGCTGTCTCCTCCATTCTGAGCACTCATGCTTTCTCACAGCTCCCTGCCCAGACTCCTCGACTTTGGTGTCACGTGCCCCAGGAACTGAGGGCCCTCTTCTTCCAGGGCACCTCGTTGGTGCCCAGGGGTTTACCTTCAATCCGTGTGGATTCTCAATTTTCATCTCCAGCCCTGACCTCTTCCCTGAAGGCCACACTCACAGTCTTGCAGCTTTTCTCCCATTTGACAAGTTTAAGACGCACTCTTCATGCTTCACCCCAAACGGGTCCCCACCCCCCTTTTCCCTCTTTGAGTAAAAGAACTCATTATTCTCTGAGTTATTCAAGCCAGAAACCCAGGAGCCATCCTGGATTCCTTCCTTCACTCTCTTATCAAACCCATCAGAGCAAGTCCTGCCTACTCCGCCTCCCACTGAAGGTTTACAGCCACCAGCACCATCCGCTGGGCCATCGGATCACAGCCCCCAAACATCCTCCACAACTTCCTACAAATATTCCTCCAAATATTTCCCCAGGGCCCACACGACCCGCCATGATCTGCAGTCTCTTCATTTGTCTGCATTGGGGGGATTTCTTTAGTCTCTGCCACTGGGAGATAAGCTTCACGAGCAGGGGCCTCAGCAGGCTGTTCACCACTATGTCCCTCGGACAGTGGCCCCTACACTTGGTGCCACAATCATTGGTGAATGATTGAGTGGCCTCCTTGCATCTTCCTGAGCCAGGAGTGTCCAGAAGCAATGAGCACAGTTGTGGCTACAGCCCCGAGTGCATGAGAAAGAGCACCAAAAGGCCAGAGAACAGACCCCCAGGTACCCAGGGAGGACTTACGCTGGAGGGTGCTTCTGTCCCACGTGGCATGAAGGAGGAAGGGGGCAGCAGCTCTGGGCCTGTACTCGCTGTGGGGGGCAGCTTCAGGCCGGGGGGACTCAGCAGGGCCCTGGGCTGGGGCAGGGGGCTGCCTGGGACCAGTGCTGTCTGGGCCTTTGCCAGGAAGGGCCTTGTCATGGAAGGGCCCGCTGGCTGGGCCACACCTAGGCCACGCTCCCGCAGCACCTCCGGCCTGAGCAGAGGGAAGGCAGGAGCTGGTCAGGCCATAGCACCCTCCTAAGGAAGAGGAGGGAGAAGGGGAAAGGGGGCTACCCTCCCTCAGGCCCCAAATCACAGGCCCCAGATGGAGGGACCACCTGCTTTTGGGGGCCCAGGACCACACAACCTACCCCAGACCCCTGAAGGTGCCACAACCCAGGGGCCTCTGGCTCTGCACAGGCTCCAGCAGGAAGTCGGGGCGTCGAGGCTGCTTCCTTGCTGAGCGGGCAGCATTGCTGGGAAGAAACATGGGCCCATTCCTGCAGGCCGCTCAGGGGCTGCAGGGGGCCTGAGACCTCTGTAAGATGGGTCATCCAGTCTGACCCCTCCAATCTCACAGGGAGACTGAAGGCCAGAGAAGGAAAGGTTCTTGCCCAAGGTCAGCAGGTGAGCTGGGATGGGCCCGAACCACATGGAACTTCTAGAAATTCCAATGAAGCAGGCCTCATGCCATGGGGACGCTTGACCCACGTCGTCTCATCTGACCTCTACAGCAACCCAGGTGACATAGGTGCTCATCCCATATCACCAGGAGCAGGCTCGTCAGGGTTGGGCCCTTGTCAGGGTCAGGCGGTGAGGGAGGCAGAGCAGGACTGAGACCCAGGCCGGTGGCCCTCCCTGCTGGCCTCTCCCCCAGGCTCAGGCAGTGCTGGTCACTGTGGGAGCTCACAGCTACATCAGCATGGTGTGCGAGGATGGGGCAGGAGACAGGTCACAAAAAGTGAGGTTTCCTAGGGGGAGCCTGCTTCCCAGCCATAACGGGGGAAGTGGGGTGACTGGTAGGTCTAGGGGCAGGAGGGTGGGGCTGCCCCACACCCTATTCCCTTTGCTAACTGCATGTTCTCTCCCCCACACCCAGGAGGGACAGAGACTGTGGGCCCTCTTAGGGCCCGGCAGAATGGGAGGGACGGGATCCTGCTGGAGAGAGGGAGCAGTTCAGTTGTGACCCTCAGGGCCCAGTGTCCTCCCTCCAGTACAGTCCGAGCTTTGCCCCAGGTGGAAGCGAGGAGAAGCAGTGAGGGATGGGCTACTCACAGCTCCAGGAGTTGGGAGTCCCCGGCAGCCAGGGTCATGCTGCCCAGAGCTCCCTGAGGCCCATGAGGAGTCCTCAGCCTCTTGGTCTCCAGGGTGGCATCTCCAGGCCCCACAGCAATGCGGTTGGGAAGGGGACCCTCAAGTGTCACTCTCTTGCTGGGCATGGTGGATGCAGGTGGCCGAGGCTCCCTGCCCCAGCCCAGCACCTTCTGTTTCCAGAGCATGGCACAGCGATGGACCGCACGGTGGAGACTGTGGGCTGCCTGCAACCGGCCTCTGGTCAGGTCATGCTGTGCCCTGCCCACTCCCCACAAGAAGGGGTGAGGGACCCCGGGCCTACCTGCACCTGCTGCTGGGCATGCAGCTGCTGCCGAAAGGCCCTCATGCCCGCTGCGAACCGCAGGAGGCGGGTGACGCCCTCCTGGAGGAGCTGCTGGTGGTAGGCCTGCACTGCCCGCTCCAGACGAGCCTTCTTTCTCCTCCTTTCCAGCAGAAAGCCCAGCCACGCGGCCCACACCTCCAGGGAGAGGAAGTGAGGCCTAGCTCTCCCTGCTTGGGCTCCCCCCGGGGCTGTGCCCACAACCCGCCCTGCCCTCCACCAAGGCACCGTCTGCCTCTGGGAGAGGTAGGAGCAGTGGGATGCGGAGCCCCCATTACCTTTGCCTGTAGTGAGAAGGACCAGAACCACAGGGCCCGCGCTGTGCCCTGCTGCTCCCGCCTCTTGTTCACCAGCTACCGGCCAGAAAAAGAAGATGACAGAGACATCACCTTCAGGGAGGCTGCCCTGACCACACGGCCCTGGTCACACTCAGACCCCTGTACTCGGGCGCTGCCCCCCTCCACTAGGAAGGGCTCAGCCCTGCCAGGCCCTGAGGTGGTGGATCAAAGAATGATCTTTTGGAAAGAACAAAGGCAAAGAGCTCTGGGGGGGGAGGGAGCAAGTGGGAGAAAGGCTGGGGACAGCTCGCATTACAATCCAGAGAGCGAGAGGGACATGTGCATGTGGCAGGGACACGTTGCTGAGCATGATGTAATCCTGCCTGGTATTCTATCAAGGCCTCGGCAAAGACTTAAAATGCATCTAATACTAATTTTTGGATATCACCCTGATGTATTTTTCAATGTGACACTGTAGAAGCAGGGCCCTGACGTGACCTGGCCTCACGCAGGCACAGGCAGAAGGAAGCTGCAGTGCAGGGAAGTGACTGGGGGTGAGGAGCCCTGGAGGAGGGTGACATTAACAATGCTGAACCAGAGGCGTGGGCTCCAGAGGCAGTGAAGGGAGCGGGAAGGGAGGAGGGGCTTCTCTCTGGCTCCCACCTGCTGTCTCCACTGGCGGAAGCAGGACCGGCTGAGTGTCTGGGCACGGAGTCGGGTGCCCTGCCTCTGCAGGAGCTGGGGAGAGAGTGCCCAGGGAGCCACGTGGTGAATGGTCAGGTGCCCAATGCCCAGACCACCTGGGGGCCACCGCAGGGGGAGAGGCTCCAGGCCCAAGTGAACCTCCCATTGCCAGGAGGAGTCTTGGATGAAGCCAAGGGCCTCCCGCACCAGGTGGGCGTGTCTAGATGACTCCATAGGTCCCTGGCCCCTGACAAGCCATGGTTCAGGGTGAACCAGTTTCCCTGCTGAGCCACCTTCCACCTGCAGGAGACCTGATCCTGAGGCTGGCTTCCCCCCAACCTTCCCAGAAGGCTCCTGCAGCCTTGTGCCCACAGCACCCCAAACCACCCAGCACCCATGCTGGCTGCTGTGAGCTCTGCAGGAAGGACCTCTTCCTCCCCGGGAGGTGGTCTCCTGGCCTGGCCAGCCCCACCACTCAGGGGACCTGGGCAGCTGCCGCCTGCCTCACCCTCTTCCTGATGCAACACAGGTGGTGCGCCTTCCAACGGGCCATGCCCCGCAGCAACAGCCGCTGGTGGTCATGCTGCGCTGCCCTCTCCAGCTGGACTCTCCACTGGGCTGCCCTCTGGCCACGGTCCCGCCAGCGCTGAAACCAGGTCCTGAGACAGCCTAAGGCAGATCAGAGTCAGGGTTTGGTCTTTTGCAGGATTTATACAAATGACTACGCAATGGTGAAAGTTTAGAGAGTAGGGATAGAGTTGGGGGTGTCGGCCCACACTTGGTGAAACCACCACATAGGATGGCAGCCACTCTGTGGGGACAGCTCTGGCCACCTTCAGCAACTGCGAGGCCCTGGGAGACTGGAACCAGGTCTACTGTTCACTGTTTTGCCCCCCAAGGGCCCGCCAGAGCCACGAGTCTGTCCACAGCAACGGCAGGTGTGCCAGGGTCCCCTGCAGAGCCACCTGCAAGATGCTGCTGGGCACGCAGATGAGAAGACCCACAGTCTGAGGGAGTGGGAGGTCGCGGCCCTGTTTTGCCAGGGAGGAAACTGAGGCTCAGACAAGTCCAAGCAGCCTGAGCCAGGCCTGGGGAGGAGGCGCGGTGTCGGCCTGGCCGCATCCTGCGTTTTGTTTCTATCACCAGATTCTCTTCTGAGGGACCGAGCACTTTCTTCTCTTGATTTTTTCCTTTTGGATTTTCTCCTTTTCTTAGGCCCTAAGAGAAGTTTCTTTTAGAGACAATAGAAGAGGGTTGATACAGGGCACTGATGCCAAGATGGGGTGTCCTCCAGAACCTGGAGGGGGTGGGGAGGGCGGCATTCACAGGCCCAGAGACCAAGCGTTAGGACTGGTGCTGACAGCTCTTGGGTACTGCTTTAAGTGTGTCTACATTGTCTCACTGGATCCTCAAGACAACCCCAAGAGGCAGGTACTATTATGCCCATTTTACAGATGGAGAAATTAAGGCTCAGAGGAAAGGACTTGCCCGAGGTTGCACAGCCAGCATATGACCCCACCTGCACTTCTTAAGCATTCTCTTTAATGTGTCTCATGACACCTGCCTTTAATTCATCCTTCTCCAGCACCCGGCCCCCTCCCTTGGACTGACAAGGTGTGCCTGAGACACGGATGCCTTAGTTAAGCCAAGAAATGGTTCCACAGGCATTGACTGCACATCTACCGTGTGCTGAGAACACAGTGTCCTGTCACATGGTCTTCTAAGTCCTTTGTACCATCTGTAATGGACACGGCAATCCCAGGTCCTGCCACGTGTCGCCACTCCTTTCTAAGGAAAGCTGGCTGCCCCCTAGTCCTGTGGAGGGAAGCAGCTTCAGGCTGCACCTGGTGCCTGTCACCTCTAACTCCCTACCGTGGCCGCCTGCACCAGGCGAGGGCACCTGACCCAAACTGGTGAGGCCTCTGCAGCACTGGTGCCAAAGTGCTGTCCAAACAGGGACCAAAGGATGGGCGGAAGCCCTCGGCCTCTTTCTTGGGAGTGAACTAGAAACACAGCACTGGTTTCTGGGGTGAGGAACAGCTTGAGGACACCGAGAAGCACGTTAAGGGTGGAGCAGCTGCAGGATGCTGACCCCACGGTCCTGTGCAGAGGATCTGTGCTCACGAACACAAACTGCAGTGAGAACCAAACCAAAGCTGATTCATTTTTGTCCTGGCGCAAACTCTATGAAGCCAATGTACTAACTTGATCTGTTTTCTCTGTGGTCTGATTTAAACCATTTCCATTTATATTTTCACTTATTCTAACATGAGCTGTCCCCTCGGAGTGTCAGATTCCCCTGCTGCAGGGCCACGGGTCTCTGTTTCCATGTGTCTCTCAAGCAGAGGCTCCCATCTGGACTGTCTTCCCCAGGCTGTTTGTGCAGCAGGTTGTGAGACCTCCTGAGGCCAACCCTGCGCCGTAAACCTAGGAGGGCCAACTACGCAAGGAAGCGGGACCCTAACAGGACGGGGCTGAGCTGACGACCAGCAGCCACTGGAAATACTTTCTCATCAAAACCACCCCGTCCCAACCACCTTGAACGCCTCCATTCCAGCTTCATTTCTTTATTTCTCTGTAGAGCTCAAGGCCTGGCCTTTCATTTCATTTTCTTTTATTTTTTATTTTTATTTATTTTTTTTGAGGAAGATTAGCCCTGAGCTAACTGCTGCCAATCCTCCTCTTTTTGCTGAGGAAGGCTGGCCCTGAGCTAACATCCGTGCCCATCTTCCTCTACTTATATGCGGCATGCCACACGGTGCCATGTCTGCACCTGGGATCCTAACCAGCGAACCCCGGGCCACCAAAGCGCAACGTGTGAACTTAACGACTGAGCCACCGGGCCAGCCCCTGGCCTTTCATTTTAATGCCAACTGGTTGGCAATCAGTTGGGAACAGAATGCTATGATGTTCTGGATTGAATAGTTACCCCCTCCTGAATTCATGTACATCCTGGAACCTCAGAATTGATGTTATTTGGTAAGAGGGTCAGGATGGTGTAATTAACTGACATCATACCAAAGTAGGGTGGGCCCTTAGTCCAGTATGACTGGTGTCCCTATAGAAAGAGACATGGACACACAGGGAGGACAACCATGTGACGACAGACGTAGAGGCTGGAGAGATATGTCTACATGCCCAGGAACACCAAGGACTGCTGGGGCCACCAGAAGTTGGCAGAGGCAAGGAAGGATTCTGCCCTAGAGCCTTCAGAAGGAGCACGGCCCTGCCAACATCGAGATTTTGGACTTGGCCTCCAGAACTCTGACAGAACAATTTTCTGTGGTTTTCAACCTTCCAGTCTGTGGTAATTTGTTACCTCAGAAACACGAAACTAATACACATACGGAGGAGACAATGACTAAGGGGAAGCAAACGGAACACCAAGACGGTTCTGTGTCCTTCACAATCCTCTCCTCCGCTTACCCCTCTCCAGCACCTTTTGGGCCTCCCTGACGGCACAGTCCTCCTGCTGTCGGTAGTATATCTGCACTGATGCAGCCTCCCGCCACTGGACCAGGACCTGAGGGGCAGATGAAGAACACAGAGGTGATCACAGCACATCCTGACTTGCTGGGGACACCCCAGCTCTGCTGGCAGCTCCTTGTGGAATGAAGCCAAATGGTGGTCATATGGCACTCACACACGATGCAGGAAGCACCCACTATCCACGCAGCCCACAGGCAACAGGACAGAGCCCCAGACCCCTCACAGGAAGCCCAGTATCTCAGGCGATGGGATATGTCTACCAGAAGGAGTTAAACCACATCACACCACAAAAAAGTAAAGTCGTTATGCAGGCTTTCATTCTGTTATTGTTAAATGGAATCTATACATTATATGCACTCTTTCACATGTGAGACACATGAAATCACGGTAACAAAACACTTCAGAAAGAAGTCAAGCAGCCAGGGGACACCTGGTGCCTACTCCCTGAACAGTCGCGAACTCGATTCCCCTCCAAAAAGCCCTCTTCCCTTCTGAGCCCTGAAGCCAAGCAGGGTCCTGACCCTCCTTTCAGGGCAGGGGACACAAATGTTGGCCTCGGAGCTTTCCTGAGAAAAACTGGGCCTTGACCAAACATAATCATCGCTCATCCATGGGAGGCTTCAGCGTTGTCAGGACCAGCCCCCCACCCCCGGCCTTCCCGCAGGTGAAGTGCTGTTGCTCAGGGCTCCCGAAAGACTGCCTGCTACTAAAACATCCCTGAGTCCAGGGACCACGTCAGTCATTTCATTTCTGCACAGATCCCACGTCTTATTCCCACGGCCACGTCCTCCCTTGCTTATCATGGGGGACCAGGCCCCATCATGTGGCACTTTGGGGATATTTCCCACTGATGGTGACCAATGACCTCACATTCCCGTGATGCTCTATGTTTTCCAGAAAGCCTCCATGGCCACAAAACCTGCAAGGCCGATAAGCAGGAGCGAGCACCCTCTTCTGACAGATGAGGAGATGGAGGTGCAGTGACTTACATGGCTTGTCCCAGTGGAAAATTCCACGTGTAGAAAATACTGGTTCTGATAAGAACTAGTTCACTCACACGTGTTGTATTTTTGTTTTACTAGATATTGGTTCATAACTCAGTAAAAATAAATAAATTTTAAAAACCCAGCTGCTCACACAGCTGTATGTGTGCAAGCTAGAGAGTTGTCCCATATCCTAGGTTCCTCATTCAGTTCCAATCTCTGGCACCACCCCCCATGCCACTTCCTCAGAGGAACACGGTCTCAAACCCTCCTGGTTGACCAGCTGGCTTCCCCATGCCTCACCTTGGAACACATGGTCCTTCTGTAGTGAGCACTTGCTCGAGACGTTTTCTTTGTTTCATCCACACGGGCCATGGTGTTCTCTCTCCAGCAACGTAACACATCCCTGCAGGTGCACAGAGCGGGGAGAGGGAGTGACACCAGTGTGGAGAAACAGTGCGAGGTTTCTGTGAATCATTCCTGGTTCTTCAGCCCACTCCCGAGTCAAGGACTCCCTATGCCCAAGACTACTGTTTCACTGACAGCCATGTTTATGTTGATGCAGACACTCAATACATGGCTGCTGAGAACCTGCTCTGAGCCAGGCATTGAGGGGGCACCAGGGACAGCGCGGTGAACAAGACCAACACCACGTCCTCATGCATTTATGTGCTACAGGGAATAAGAGCCAAACCGGGCAATGGTGACAACAGGCGGTTCATGCCTTGAAAAGAGAGGTGCAGAGAGAGGGAAGCTGGAGGAAGGCACTGGAACCTCAGCGTCTGTGCTGCTGCTGAGTTAGTTCAGGGAGTCCCTCTTTCTTATTCTGCTCTGTCTAAGGAGCTGGACGGGCACTTTACGGGACCCTGAAGGAGGGACGGAGGTGTTCAAACTCCACCGCCCACAGGCAGCCTAGAACAGCACGTACTGAACAAATACAGAAGAAGGAAAAGAAAGGGTAGAATGAGGGAGGCCTGCTGGGAAGGAGTGAGTTCAGAGCTTGGCTGAGCAGGAGCAGGAGGATGGGCTGAGGGAGCCAGAGCCAAGGCAGCAGAAGTGACCTTGAAGGGCGTGAGAGATGCTGATGGTCCTAGAGGCTGAGAGATGGCTCTGGAGAGTCAGTGAAAGGCCTGGAAAGCCAAGCAGGGAGGTGACTGACTAGGAACTGAGAGGCAAAGGGAGTTACTGCAGCTTCTGGAGAAGGAGAGGAGATGAAATGGTGCCTCGAAAAGCTGAATCCTGCAGGTCTGAAGCAGGGAAGGAAAAGTGCTCAGAGGAGCAAGACAAGCAGGAATCTTGCAGACAGCCAGGGGAGAGCTGCTTCCCAGAGGCCCTGCTCTGTACACAGAAGGGGTTCAAGACGTATGAGGTGAACCAGTGAATGGAATGCTTGCTGTGGAAAAGGTAGGCCCCACTATGAGCAGCATGGGGCAGCCAGGCCCATCCTCTGCTGGGCCCGGGTCCAGAGCCCCCAACCTGCCTGGGTCTGGAGTTAGTCCCCTGATCCTCAGGCTGGGCCCAGGAGACACAGGGACACTCACCGCAGCAGCTGCCTCCTGTGCTGGCTCTCCCTCACTGCCACCTCTTGTAGGATGCTCCGCACCTGGCTCTGGTACGTCTGCAGGAGACCAGAAGGACTGGAGGCCACCCCTGGGCCCACATCTCTCACTATTCCCAGGCAGGTCTCAGAGGTGCCTTCTCAACAGGGGCTGTGATGCCCAGAGCACTTACCACAGAGGGTGGGGAGAGGCCAAAAGCCTCGAGTCCCAAGGCCGGAGATCACCCAGACAACAGGGAGAGGACTGTCTCGCCAGGCCCTCACCTAATATGTCAAACCACCGGGCTCCTAGACAAGGGGCCACTAAGGCTGGCACCTCAGCCAGCACTTGGTTTCATTTTGACGAGCAGGGATCGAAGAACTTAGCCCCGAGGCTGCAAGACCTCTGCCCAGGGCACTTGCTCTGTGTGAGGCTTGTGGAATTACTCTGCTTTGAGAGGGGCAGGAAGAACAACGAAGGGAAACAAAGTCTCCAGAATCCCCCCCCACTGCAACGTAAGGAGAGATCTGGAAGGAAGCAGCAGCTCCTACCCCCCAGCTCTGCAGCGCCCTGTGCAGTAAGGTGCGCTGGCGATGCAGGTCGGCTCGCATCAGCTTCTGCCGCTCAGCACGCCGCAGGGCCAGGCACTGCGGACAGAGGAGAGGGCCGGGCTCTGAGGGCCATGGGGCCAAGGGGGCGGGCTCAGCTTTGCCTCCATCTTACACACAGTTTGGGTGAGTTCAGGTAAGGTACTTAACCTGGGAGCTCCAGCTCATCTATGTCTTAGGAGTTTGTGAGGATCAAATGGGGCAAGTGCCTGACTCGGGGCAATGCTCAAGCAGGGTTAGCTTAAAGGTCCTTTACCCTGAGCAGCAGGAGGTCTGTAAATGCCGAAACTGGGAATTCTAGATTCAGTGAGTCAGAAGAGAACAGCCTAGCACCTAAAGAACGAGGAATTCTGAGCCACTCATCTCAGAGACCAGGTAACAGTTCTTCATCTGCACCTGGCCTCTTCCCTACGCTGAGGCAGGTGGCTTCCGAGGGACTGTGGAGGAGCCCATATGTCCCTCTGAGTCATGCTGACATACCACTCCACCTGTCCACAAGCCACATGCAGTGGGGCCTGTGCCAGAGCCTTACCTCCCTCCACCTGTTCCAGGCCCAACGCAGGAGCCATGCCGAGTGGAACTCTGCAGCCAGCAGCCTGTCCACCTTCCTACAGGGAGACAGGTGGAGCTCAGCGCTGCGGCCCAGACCCAGCCAGGGTCCTCTCGATGGACGCTCCTTTGCAGTCCCTGGTCCCTGCCAAGTGGTTCTTAAATTTGAGGGGGAATAAGATCCTCTCTGAAGAGCTGCCAAAGTTTATATGTGCACTTCTCTCCCCCTAGAAAAGTGTACATATAACCAAAGTTTTGCAGACAACCTCACTAGGCTTCCAGTACCACTGAAGCATATTCATGTGCAGGTGACTGAGAAGGTTAAATGTGGCCAGAGTTGGAGAAGTGGGGAGATCCTCAGGGCACAAAGAGGATATGGAAAGGCACCAAAGCAGGACAGTGTCTGTAGTAGACATGTGGGCTGCCTGCCCTGCCCCCAAACCACGTGGTGTGGTAGAAACTGCCACAGCTTGCCCCCTGGCCACAGCTGCTGGTCCTGGGCGGTCAGCTATCCCAAAATGGGCCTCTCGGTCTCTTTCCTGGCCATGGTCACTTTGAATGGGCCCTAACCAGGAAGCAGGATGTAGCTGATGGGACAGGACTGCAGATCCACAGAGCATGTCTGTCCCCAGTTGAGTTCCTGACACTGGGAGCTCCATGAGGTACCCCAGGATCCCGTCACTACAGCCCTGGTTTTGCTTAGACTGTTTCAGGCTGAATTTCTGGAACTTAAAACCAGAGTTTAGTCTAACATGACCCTCCGGATGAGCACTCAGAGCTGCCAGTGCTGCTACTATGGTCAAAGCTGCCCTGAGAGGGGTAGAGCTTCTGAGGCAGAAGCAGCCACTCACTCTGCTCTGAGCCCTTGGGCACGCTCCCTCCAGACACAGAAAGCCTTCCTGAGCCGCCCACGGCGGTGGTGGACACAGGCCACTGCTTGCCACTGCTGTTCCTGGCAACATGCTGCTGCCTGCTGGTGCCACATGGACCAGGACCTTCGCAGAAGCTGCCGCTCTGCATGAAGGATGGCCTGCGGCAGGACGGGAGGGAGAGAATTCAATGTAGGAGGGGGTACAGAAGCCAGGGAATAAGCTACAGGCCACAAACAATGACCAAGGCAAAGGAAATGGATGTTCAGGAACCATCCTGGCCCAGAAGCCATCTGTAAATTCCACCGACAAGGGAAACAGATGCCCCAGACCCTGCTCCTGCCTCATGAGTCCTGGTCACAGGCAAGACGCCCTCCAGTGTGGGCCTGGGTGCTGAGCGATGTCCTGAGGGAGGGAGGCAGTGAATGCCAAGGCCTGAAACAGGGCCTCTATCCCAGGCATCTCCTCAGGGACAGCCACTTACCATTCTCTCTGCCAAGCGGTGTTCTCGATGCTGAAACATCTTCTGCCACCAAACAGCAAACACTCGCTTCTGTAATGTCTCCCTAAGAAAAACCCAAATGAAGAATAGGAAAGCACTTAAAATAAAACAACTACAAAAGAACAAGAAGTTCCAAATAGTTGGATTCTTCCTCATATACTGTGCCATTAAGAGGCGAATAAGCTTAGATGGGGAGAAAAGAAAGGAAAGTAGACAATACCCCCCAAAACCACCAACAACCCAACACTTTCTGTTATTTCTGGTGTCAGCCCTGCACTCACACAGTATGAAAGACAGACTTTGAGACCCTGGTTCTTCAACAGTTCCAGGTTGAACTACCAACAGTGCTCAGTGGTCATTCGTGAAAGCCCTTCCAGTCCATGCTGACCAGCTAGGCTGCTGCTGTATAGATCCCTGGGGGAAGTGATTAAAAACAGATGCCAGGCCCCCAAGGCTGACCGTGCAGGTCTGAGCTGGGTCCCAGGAAACAGTACTTAAAACAAGTGTTCCAGGTGAGGTCAACAGGGAGAGAGGCCTGGGAACCACTGCTCTGCCACCTCTGCCTAGGGCTACCTGCTCATCATGACGACATCAAAGGCTGCCAAAGCAGTGCTGGGACAACTGGTCAGCAGCCATCACGGGCTGTGTCGGCCACACCATGGGGTAAAATCTGTGAGGCAACTGTTTCCAGGACCCTGGGCAACAGGCAGTGCAGACTGTGATCCCCAAGAGAAGGGAAACGCCCCAGGTGAGCCCCTTGGCCACCTAGGCTTACTGCCTGGGGGCACTTTCTGGACACTGAGGGCGGGGGAAGGGAGTCCAAGCAAAGCATGACAGTCTCACTGAGCTGAGGCACAGACTGGAGTTCAAGACTGTAGGAAGGACTGTGTGGACACATGTGGCCTTCCTAAGCCTAAGCAGGTGGAGACCTCACCCCTCCCCACAGGCATGCTCACAGACACCCTGCACACTCCACAAGGGGATACCCAGAATTCTACGTGAGGCTGCCCCAGGTCCTCTGATGAGGCTGCACAGGCAGACTCTCTGAGGCCTAGCAGAGTGGCTGCTGCAGGGCTAAGAGCTGAACAGAGATACCAGCGGTTGGAGAGGGCTGGGAGATGGAGAGTCAGCCAGCCCAGTCAGAGTGGAGAGACCTCACTGAGAACCTCAGAACTCAGAAAGGCTAAGCTTGAGGAGTAAGAGCCATGCCCTAACACTGAAGAAAAAATTTAAGACAACGCAGACAGAGAAAGAAAAAAACCACACTTGACAAGATCCACAGGAACCACAAGAACAAAAAGGAACCATGGCTGGCCAGAAAAAAATGCAACACCTTTAAAGGAAAAAAAGCTGTCAACAGAAACAGTGATCCAAATGTTGGAATCAGCAAATGCTTAAAAACAGCTATTATAAATAAGTTTGAGCACCTAAATGAAAAGATGAACAAAATTAGTTAGCAGACAGGGAATCTTAGCAGAGAAATAGAAAAACTTAGCAAAGAAACTACAAAAAGAACCAAATGGTTTGGTGGTTCCTCAAAAACTTAAAGATAGCATTACCATTTGATCCAGTGAATCAACTCCTAGATATAAAACCAAAAGAATTAAAAGCAGGGACTCAAATAGATGTGTGTACACCTATGTTCACAACAGCATTATTCACAATAATCAAAAGGTGGAAACAACCCAAGTGTCCATCAACATATAGAGGATAAATAAATCGTGGTATATCTATACAATGTAATACTATCAAGCCATAAAAAGGAATGAAATTCTTATACATGCTACAACACAGATAAACCTTGAAAACACGATGCTAAGTGAAATAAGCCAGACACACAGGACAAATATTGTATGATTCCACTTATATGAGGTATATTGTTTAATGGGTACAGAGTTTCTGTTTGGGATGACGAGAAAGTCCTGGAAATAGATACTAGTGATGGATGAATGCTGTGAATGTACTTAATGCCACTGAACTGTGTACTTAAAAATGACTAAAATGGTAAGTTTTATGTTATGTAGGTTTTTCCATAATTTAAAAAAAAATGAGAATTCTAGAAGGGAAAAGTACCATATCTGAGATAGAAAAGTCATTGGATGGGCTACAAATTAGAACCTGCAGAAGAAAGATGACTGAACTTGAATCAGATCAATAGGAAGTATCCAATCTGAAAAACAGAGAGAAAAAGAATAGAAAAAAATTGAACAGTGCCACAGTGACCTGTGGGACAATATTAAATAGTCTAACATTTGTAATTTGAGTCTCAGCAGGAGAGAAGGGAGGATATGAGGCAGAGAAATTATTTGAAGAAAACACAATAAAAGATTTCCCAAATTTGGTCAGGATAGGGCAGGACACCTCAGATCCAAGAAGCTCAGTGAATCCCAAACAGGATAAACACAAGAAAACGACACCTTAAATATATCATACTGTAACTGCTGAAAACCAAAGGTTAATAGGAACAACTTAGAAGCAACGGAAGAGGGACAGATTACATCTAGGAGAACCACAATACAAATGATGGGTGACTTTATATCAGAAATAATGGAGGTCAGAAGACAATGGAACAATGTCTTAAAAACATGTGGGAGTGAGGGGGTGGAGAAATCAAGTCATTGTTCTATATCCAGGAAAAGGTCCTTTAAAAATGAAAGTGAGAGTGAAATAACCATAAACAAAAGCTGAGATAATTCATCCCCAGTTGACCTGTACTTTAAAAACACCAGAGGATCTTCTTCAGGCTGAAAGGAAATGACATGGATGAAAACTCAAAACAAAGAACACCAGATATGGAAAATATGTGGGTAAAAACAAAGGACTATATTTTTTCTTAATTTTTTGAAAAGAATTGTGATTGTTTAAAGCAAAGTGACACTGTATTGGGTAAAAAGTATGTATTATAAACACAAAATATATGACAATAAATACCATTAAGGATGGAGGGGAAAGGGATTTTATAGGTTTTATGTTCTTACATTTAACATGAAGTATACAATAGTAATTCTAAATAGAACTGTAATAAGTTAATGATGAATACTGTAATCCCTAGAACCACATTTAAAAAATACAAAAG
The DNA here is from genome assembly GCF_037783145.1 of Equus przewalskii. NCBI lineage: Eukaryota > Metazoa > Chordata > Mammalia > Perissodactyla > Equidae > Equus > Equus przewalskii. The sequence continues at coordinate 6,667,936 of NC_091837.1, forward strand.
GTACAGAGTTAAAAAGTCAATGCAGGAAATAAAATGTAATATCAAAAATTTTAAATGAACACTAAACAAGGCAGAAAAGGAGGGACAGAGAACTTTTAAACAGATGTAGACTTCAGCCCAACCATGTCAACAATTACATTAAATATAAAGGAACCACACACTTTAATTAAAAGGCAGAGATTGTCACATGGGATAAAAAATTAAGACACAACTACATGTTGTTTACAGGAGACATGCTTTATTAGTATAAAGACACAAATAAACTAAAAGTAAAAGAGTAGGAAAGGTAAACCACACAAATGGTAAATATAAAAAAGCTAGTGAGGATTTATTAATATAAATCAAAGTAGACTTTGAGGAAAGAAATACTACCAAAAATAAAGAGGTTCATTTCAAAATGATAAAGGGGCAGTTCATGAGGAAGACATAACAATCCTAACTGCACATGCATCAAATAACAGCTTCCAAACATGAAATGAAACGGACAGTATTACCAGGAGAAATAGAAAAGTCCACGATCATAGTTTGAGATTTTTGACACTCATCTCTAGTAATTGATAGAACAAATAGACAAACAAAAAATCTGTAGGGATAAAGAAAATTTGAAGATGACTATCGACCAGCTTGACATAGAACACTACACCCAACAACTGTAGTATAAACATTCTTTTAAAGTGCATGTGGAATATTCACCAAAATAGACCCTATATACTGGGCCATAAAATGTGTCAATGCATTTCAAAAACTGAAGTTATACAAAGTATGTTCTCTAGCTACAATGGAATTAAGTTAGAAATTAAAAACAATAATAACTCAAGAAAATTCCTAAATATCTGGACATTAAATAGCACATTTCTAAATAAACCATAGGTCAAGGAATAAATCACAAGGGAAATTAGAATATATTTTTAATTGAATGATAAGAAAAATACAACATATCAGAATTTGTGGGATAAAGCTAAAGCAGAGGGAAACCTTATAGCATAAAATGCTTATATCAGAAGAGAGAGATTTAAAATCGACAATCTAACAAAAAAATTCATGCTCTGTGCTTTCACCTTAAGAAGGCAAAAAAAAAAGGAAGGCAAATTAAATCCAAAGTAAGTAGAAAGAACAAAATAAAGAGCTAAAATCAAATAAATAAAAATAAACCATAAGAAAATTAGCAAAGCAAAAGTTGGCTTTTTAAAAACACTGATAAATTCCTAGGAAGACTGATCAAGAAAAGAAGAGAAAAAACACAAATTGCCAAAATCAGGAATGGAAGAAGTCATGTCATCACAGATTCTACGGTCATTAACAGAATAATAAAGCACTTTTATGAACAGTTTTATGCCAATATATTTGACACCTTGGATAGAATGAAAAATTCCTTGAAAAACAGTTTACCAAAACTGACAAGAAAAGAAACTCTTAGTAGTTATATATCTACTTACAAAATTAAATCTGTAATCAAAAACCTTTCCATAAAGAAAGTTCTAGGCCCAGACAATTTCACTAGAAAATTCTATCAAAAATTTAAAGAAGGGGGTAGAGGTGGGCACAAAGGGTGAAGGGGTGCCTATATGGTGACTGACACACAACTACATACAACTGAAATATCACCATGTTGTAAACTACCATAACCTCAATAAAAACAAAAAACCTACTTTAGAACATTTAGAAAATACAAAGTAAAAAAATATAACTCCTATGCAAACCTATACCCAGAAAAAAAAAATTTAAAGAAATAATACCAATCTTACAAAGTCTTTCAGAAAATAAAGACAAAACATTACAAGAAAACTACAGACCAACATCCCTCATGAAAATACCTGTAAAATTTTTTTAACAAAACACTAACATATCAAAATCAATAATATGTAAAAAGGGCAATACATCACAACCAAGTGGAGTTTATCTCAGGATTATGAGGTTGATTTAATATTTGAAAATCAGGAAAACCACATGATCATCTCATAAATGCAGAAAAAGCATTAGGCAAAATTTAACCATCATTCATAATAAAAACTCCCAATAAACTAAGAATAGAAGGGAACAATCTCAATCTAATAAAGGGCATCTTGAAAAGTAACAAACTCAATGGTGAAATACTGAGTGCTTTTGTTTTCCCGCTAAGACTAGGGAAAAGTCAAGTATTACCAGCTCATCACTTCTGTTCAATACTTTATTGGACATCCTGGCCTGTACAATAAGGACAAAAAAGCATACAGACTAGAAGGGATAAAGTTGTCCTTATTTGCATATGACATGATTATTTACACAGACAACTCTATGCAATTAAAAAAAAAGAAAGAAAAGAAGGGAGAGAAGGAGAAAGAAACTACTAAAACTAATAACTATTTACAAAGGTCACGGAACACAAGGTATCAACTGCATTTCTATATACTAGGACAAACAACTGGAGAATGAATTTAAAAAATAATTCCATTTACAATAGCATAAAAAAATAAGATATTGGGGCCGGCCCAGTGGCGCAGCAGTTAAGTTTGCACGTTCCGCTTCTCGGTGGCCCGGGGTTCGCCGGTTCGGATCCCAGGTGCAGACATGACACCGCTTGGCAAAAGACATGCTGCGGTAGGCGTTCCATGTACAAAATAGAGGAAGATGGGCATGGATGTTAGCTCAGGGCTAGTCTTCCTCAGCAAAAAGAGGAAGATTGGCAGTAGTTAGCTCAGGGCTAATATTCCTCAAAAAAATAAAAAAGACATTTAGGACTTTAACAAAATACATACTAAACTTCTACACCAAGTTACAAAAAACAGCTGAAAAAATTAAAGAAAACCTACGTAAATGGTAAGGTGTCCCATGCCCATTTATTGGAAATTTCAATATGGTTAAGATGCCCTATCTACCCTAAATTGATCTGTACAGATTTAGTGCAATCCCAAACAACATCCCAGGAAGAAGAAAGCTGAAGGACTCACTACGGATTTCAAAACTTACTATAAAGACACAGTAATTGAGGTAGATGGTAATGAACAAGGATAAACAAATAGAGAAGTGGAACAGAAGAGAAAGTCCAGAAATAGATACAAACTTATATGACCAATTGATTTTCAACAAAAGTGCCAAGGCAATTCAACGGGGTAATGAAAAGTCTTTTCAACAAATGGGGCTGGAAAAACATGATAAACAGATTTAAAAAAAAAACAAAAAAACTTTGACTCTTATCTCACACTATACACAGAAAAAAATTCAAGATCATCACAGACCTAAACATAAATGCTAAAACTATAAAGCTTCCAGAGAAAATGTAGGAAAGTATCTTTTGAGATCTTGGAGTAGGCAACAATTTCTTACAGAGAACCCAAAAATCACTAATTACAAAAGAAAAAAATGATGAATTGGACTGTATCACAATTAAACACTCTGCTCCTCAAAAAATGATGTTAATTCATTTCAATATAGATAACCACCTACTTTGTTCTCAATAAAAAAAAATACTGTTAGAAAATGAAAAGGCAAGCCACATACTGGAAGGAAATATTTTCAATACATATATCTGAGAAAGGACTTGTATCCAGAATATATAAAGAACTTCTACAAATCAATAACAATAAAAGACACATAACCCAATTTTTTAAAAAGGTATGAAAAGAAGAACAGATACTTCACAAGAGAAGATATACAAATGGTCAATGAGGACATGATAAAGGTTGAAAGTGTCAAGACCTGCCTGGTATTCAAAGAATGAAAATCAGCTTAGACTGAAAAGAGTAAAAGCAGCCCTACCATTCATCAGATTGGAAGGACAGACAGATAAAGCCAGCTGCAAGGAAACATTGTTTCTCCCAAGTCCACATGGCAGTTGTAAAATGCCACAAGGACCCCCTCTTTGGCTTCCTTACCAATGATACCCAGACAAGCTTTGCTGTTTTCCTTTATTCCTGAAGATACCCACAACAGTACTCCCTAGTGTATCCCTACTTCTCCTCATCTTGCCTCAGAAATAGCAACCAATCCAAAACTGATCCCTGTTTCTCTTTGACTCTCCTCAGAATCCTTCAGTGGGAATCCAAACCTTACAAATTCCTTTCCTTCAGGTGGAGCAGCATTTCAGAGTTCCTCTCTGGAACTCCCTCCTTCAGAGCAATCAATCTGACCTGATAAAACTATAGGCGTTTGTTCCTGGCTGACTGGGCTTTAACAAGATGCTCAATACCATTAGTCATCAGAGAAATGAGACAGCACTCCACATCCACCAGGAGGGCTACATTAGAAAGACTGTCAAAAGCAAATGCTGGCGAAGATGTGGAGCAACCAGAATTCTCGTGTTGGCTGGTGGAAGTATAAAATGCTGTGAACAGCTATAACATTAAGGATATGGCCACCCTATGATCCAGAAATCTACTGGTAGGTATCTACCAAAGAGAAATGAGAACAGATTCCACCAAAACAAATGCTCATAGCAGCTTTATCCATAATGGCCTCAAATTTAATGGAAACAACTTATATGTTAAAATGGATCAAAATATTGCCTTATATTTATACAAGTAGTCAAATAAAAGACTGAACTATTGAGACATGTGACAACATGGCTGAATCTCAAAAACATTATGCTGAACTTTAAAAGAAGCCAGACATAAGAGGGGACATACTGTATGATCCTAATATATGAAGTTCAAAAACATGCAAAAGTAACCCAGGATGACAGAAATCAGAACAGTGGTTACCTATGGAAGGTGGGAACTGACTGGAAGGGGGCATAAAGGAACTTTCTGGGGTGATGGAAACGTTCTACATCTTGACTGGGGTGTTGATTATCCAGGTATATAATTTGTGAAAACTCATCAGTTTACTTAACATCTGTGCCTTGCACTGTATATAAATTTTAGCTCAATTAAAAAAAAAAAGACAAACCAATCTTGTTGCATTCTCAGTATAATATTTCACTGATGGATTAATAAACTACCATTTTTAGTCATAATTCATCAGATTCCACCATAGATTCTGTCCGTATTCTCAAGACATTAAAAAAAAAAAACAAAAAAACCTGGGCCAGCCTGGTGGGGAGTGGTTAAGTTCGCACAATCTGCTTCGGCGGCCGGGGGCTTGCAGGTTCGGATCCCAGGCGGGCACCTAGCACCACTCATCAAGCCACGCTGTGTCATCATCCCATATAAAATAAAGGAAGATTGTTACAGATGTTAGCCCAGTGACAATCTTCCTCAAGCAAAAAGAGGAAGACTGGCAACAGATGTTAGCTTAAGGACAAGCCTCTCACACACACACAGAAAAAACCTAAGAATTACGGAGAAATAGAATATACATATTTATTTGGAACTTTGATTTGCTAAACTCCAAACCAAATCTATGAATGTTAATTTACCGTAAGCGTCACAAATCAATTCCAGGGGTTAAGGGGATAGCTAATATTTTGTGCTGGATACTTAGCTTGTATTTTACATAGATTATCCCACTTACTTTCCATGACAACCCTCATGGTAAGGACTATTACCAAATCATCTCCATCCTACATTTGAGGAAACAGGCTCAGAGAGACTGAGTGGCTTGCCCAGGGTCACAGAGCTGGCAAGTGACAAAGCAAGGGTCTGAACTTGGGCCCATCCAGCTTCTGAATCCAGGCTCTCAATCACTCTGCTCCCTTGTGAACCAGGAAGGCAGGGACCTGAGAAACTAAGTTTTCTAAAAAGATACAACTAAACCAAAATGAGATCCAGATCAGGCCTTCGCCGTCCTTCAAGCCTCCTGGCTGCTCCTTGTCTCCAATTCACCCTCTACCCTTTCGTCTCAAGAGTGATAGCTGTAAAATCAGGCCTGCTCCCCAACAAGAATTTTTTTAGAAGCTCCTCTTGACTATTTTGAAGGTACCCTCAACTTTTGGTCCTCACGGCAGGCCAAAATACAAAAAAGCAATAGAATCAATCATGACTTGACTTGTAAAGAGAACAAAGTGGGTGTGAGCGTGTTTTAAACAGTGAAGCCACTTTTTGAATGAATGGCTTCTCTTTCTGCAGGAGAAGGGACAGAGGTGAGTGCTGTCCGCTTCTCAGCCTCCATTCCTCGTGGCTGACCCCTAAAAACATCTCCTCGGACTTTGTGCTGAGGAGCCCTGGAGCTCTGGCTGATGCCCTCAGACTAGCATTCAGAGTCCACCCAAGTCAAGATCACTGCGACTTCTCCCATGAGTGTCCCTCCCTCTCATCTAGCTGTCCTAAGGTGATGGACACCGTACTCAGGGCAATCTCCAAAACAGTCACTGTCCTAGTCGCATGTGCCTGTGCAAACAACTGTCCATCATCTATCTGAAGGATTGGGCAAATCCCTCGGTCTGGCCTTCCTCGTCCTGCCCACTCCCACCCTCCATCTCCTGTCCCTCAGTTCTCAACAAGCCTCCCCCAGGTACTTCCCTCAGCATTAGCTCCGAGTTCTAGAACTTGAGGCTGACATAATTGAGGACGCATGGGTCTATTTTCTTGTATTGTTCTTCAATTGTTTTTTGTCTATCAGTCTTATCTCCTCACAAAGATTTAACAGTTCCTACAAAGTCATCAGAAAGATCTTCCTCCTGATCTAGTAGAAAGTCCTTAGGCTTTGGAATCAGGGAGATCTGAATTTAAATCCTGGCTCTGCTACTTCTGGTTGTGTTGCATCGGGAGTCATTTATCATTCTGAACCTGTTCTCTCAGGACTGCTGTGAGAAGGAAGTAATTAATGAAGATGATGACGCCATAAGCGAATGAGCTTATAGAGCTGTTTCCTTTCTTTCATCACATCATGCCCACCACAGGGGCAGACACACAGTTAGCGATTAATAATTTCATCACATTCCACCAACACGTAGCAAGGACCTGCTATGGGCAAGTTTGACCCTGTGTGAGCTAAAAAGATGTAGCTCTGCTCCTTGCCTGTCCTAATTTTGTTGACGACTATAATTTCAAGACTTCAAAAAGCCAGCTCTAGCAGGAACCAAGCGTTTCAGGGAAATCACACTCAAGAATGCCTGCCAAGGCGATGCAAGGTCCAACCACGCTCTGGTCCAGAAAGCTAATGAATGGGCAGCTTTAATGGAGTTCACAGTGGCTTGTAATGAGGGAAGGGGCATAAAAGCCAGGCTGTTTCAAAAGCACTAGCAATAAAGATGGACAAAAGTTTTCCCAGGGGGAAATAATGGCTGTCTTTTCCTGCCAGATGAAATCAACAAGCCCACATTATTGAAAAACCAGGAAGAACCAGGGCCTATGGGGCTGGGAGGCTGAAAAGCAAAGCAAATGGCTGTGCAGGCAACAGAGTTAGACTGAAGACTCCCGCCCCAGGCAGACAGGAGCTGCACAGCATACCTGTGAAAGCGTGCTGCTCTTGCATTGAGGACACCTTTCTGCTGGTGCTGTTGCCAGAGTCTTCTCCAGGCCTGGAAGGCTGCAGGCAGGGCTCTCTGCTGGAAGTGACCGTCAGCTCTGGCCTGCAACAGCTAGAGTAAAACAATGAATGATCTTTATTTGTAATTTACATTAAAAAAAATGACCTTTCAGGGTCATACTTTCGAGGGAGGGTTGCTTCCTACAAAAAATTGAGAAAAAAGATTAACATCAATATTTTTAATGTTTTCCAATGTGACAGGTAAAAAATTTTCACTCTAATTAAAAGTGGGCTAAGCATCTTCATATACAGGCATACAGAGATATTGCAGATTTGGTTCCAGATCCCCCGCAATAAGGCAAGTCACATGAATTTCTTGGTTTCCCAGTGCATATAAAAATTATGTTTACTATACTGTAGTCTATTAAGTGTGAAATAGCATGTCTAAAAAAATAATGTATATACCTTAATTAAAAAATATTTTATTGCTAAAAAATGCTAACCCATCATCTGAGCCTTCAGCCTTTTTGCTGGTGGAGGGTCCTGACTCAATGCTGAGGGCTGCTGACTGATCAGGGTGGTGGTTGCTGAAGGCTAGGGTGGCTGTGGCAATTTCTTAAAATAAGACAACAATGCTGTTTGCCACATCGACTGACTTCCTCTCACAAACAATTTCTCCGTAGAATGTGATTTGACAGCCTCTGACTCACAACAGAACTTCTCTCAAAATTAGAGTCAATCCTCTCAAACCCTGCCACTGCTTTATCACCTAAGTTTATGTAATATTCTAAATCCTTTGTTGTCATTTCAACAATCTTCACAGCATCCTCATCAGGAGTAGATTTCATCTCAAGAAACCACTTTCTTTGCTCACCCATAAAAAGCCACTCATCATCCGTTAAAATTTTATCACGAGATGGCAGCAATTCAGTCACATCTTCAGGCTCCACTTCTAATTCTATTTCTCTTGCTATTTTCACAACTGCAGTTACTTCCTCCACTGAAGTCCTGAACCCCTCAAAGTCATCCATGAGGGTTGGAATCAACTTCTTCCAAACTCCTCTTACTGTTGATATTTTGGCTTCTTCCCATGAATCATGAATGTTCTCCATGGCATCTAGAATGGTGACTCCTTTCCAGAAGGTTTTCAATTTGCTTTGCCCAGATCCATCAGAAGAATCACTATCTATGGCAGTTATAGCATTACAAAATTTTTTCTTAAATAATAAGATTTGAAAGTCGAAATTACCCCTTAATCTACAAGCTGCAGAATGGATGTTGTGGTAGCAGGCATGAAAACAACATTAGTCTCATTATCCATCTCCGTCAGAGCTCTTGGGTGACCAGAGCATTGTCAATGAGCAGTAATATTTTGAAAGTAATCTTTTTTTCTGAGCACTAGGTCTCAACAGTGGGTTTAAAATATTCAGAAAACCATGTTGTAAACAGATGTGCTGTCATCCAGCCTTCGTTGTTCCATTTATAGAGCACAGGCAGAGTAGATTTAGCATAATTCTTAAGGGCCCTTGGACTTTCAGAATGGCAAATGAGCCCTGGCTGCAACTTTAAGTCACCAGCTGCATCAGCCCCTAACAGGAGAGTCAGCCTATCCTTTGAAGCCTTGAAGACAGGCATTGAATTCTCTCCAGCTACCAAAATCCTAGATGGCATCTTCTTCCAATATAAAGCTGTTTCATCTACACTGAAAATCTGTTTAGTGCAGCCACCTTCACTAATGATCTCAGCTGGATCTTCTGGAGAACTTGCTGCAGCTTCTACATCAGCACTTTATGCTTCACCCTGCACTTTTATGTTATGGACACAACTTCTTTCCTTAAACCTCATGAACCAGTCTCTGCTGGCTTCAAACTTTTCTTCCACAGCTTCCTCACCTCTCTCAGTGTCATAGAATTGAAGAGAGTTAGGGCCTTGCTCTGGATTAGGCTCTGGCTTAAGGGAATGTTGTGGCTGGTCTGACCTTCCATCCAGACCACTAAAACTTTCTCCATATCAGCAATAAGGCTGTTCCACTTTCTTATCATTCATCTGTTCCCTGGAATAGCACGTTTAATTTCCTTCAAGAACTTTTCCTTTGCATTCACAGCTTGGCTAACTATTTGGCACAAGAGGCTTAGCTTTCAGCCTATCTCGGCTGTCCACATGCCTTCCTCACTAAGCTTAATCATTTCTAGCTTTTGATTAAAAGTGAGAGACGTGTGACTCTTCCTTTCACCTGAACACTTAGATGCCATTAGGATTATTAATTGGCCTAATTTCAATACTGCTGTGTCTCAGGGAATAGGGAGGCCACGGTGGCGGGGGTGGGGAACGGTTTGTTGGTTGGTGGAGCAGTTAGAACACACACAACATTTATCGATTAAGTCCACTGTCTTATGGGGGCATGGTTCATGGAGCCCCCAAAAAATTACAATAGTAACTGATTGTAGTTAAAGACCATTGTCAAAGACCAATGATCACAGATCACCATAACAAATAATAACAAAAGTTTGAAATATTGCAAGAATTACCAGAAAGTGACAGAGACACGAATTGAGCAAATGCTGTTGGAAAAATGGCACTGATAGACTTGTTCAATGCAGAGTTGCCACAAACTTTCAATTTGTAAAAAAATGGAATTGTCTGCGAAGCACAATAAAATGCAGTGTGCCTGTGTGTATATTTGTATGTATATGTCTGTGTACGTGTATATATATCTAAACTTTTTTCCAACGGTCTAAATGTTCAGACCCATTGCCTGTTTCACTATCTGACTGTCAGCATTTCACTCAGGGATATATATGGGCTTTTTGAACCTTGAGAAATTTGCTAGTCCTCTGTCATGTGTGTTATCAATATTGTTCCCACCCTGACGGATCTTTTGATTTTGCTTATAATGTTTACTTGTAATACAGATTCTTTAGATTTTTACGTAATTATAAAAGGCCACTAATATTTCACTGATATATCACTAGAAAGACAGACAACTGACATAAGAATACATATGCCTTCATGATCCAAAACTTCGGAGGGAAAAGCATCTATGTATGTGTGGTGGTTTTTAAAACGGGACGGCAAATTCTTTGATCCTCCTTCACTGAGAAGTGGCCTATGTCCCTTACTCTTGAATCTGGGTGGGTCAGTGACTGCTTTGACCAATAGAGTATGGTGAAAGGGACACTATGTGACTTCCAAGGCTACATCATAAAGGGCATACAGCTTCTGTCTTGTTCATCGGAACACTCATTTTTGGAGCCCTGAGCTGCAAGAGAGGAAGTCTGACTATCCTGAGGCCGCCATGCTGTGAGGTAGTCCAAGCCTCTTGGAGAGGCCACATGTAGCTGCTCTGGTTAACAGTCCCAATTTAGCCCAGTCTTCGAGTCATTCCAGCACAGGAACCAGACAAGTGAGTGAAGAAACTTCTAGACAATTCCAACCCCCTGCCATTAGAACCTTCCCAGCTGAGGCCCCAGTAACCATGGAGGAGAGACCAGCCATCCTTGCTATATCCTGTCTCAATCTGTGACCCAGAGAATCCTTAAGCATAATAAATGGTGGCTGTTTTAAGCCGTTTTAAGCCACAGAGTTTGGGGTGATTTTTTTACATAGCAAAAGATAACTGAACAGTATGCATATGTGTGTGTGAATGTGAATACATTGGTACACACACTCCTACCCACAAGGAGGAAGAAAGATACCAGGTTTACTCACCAAATGTTATCTTAAGAGGCAAGATTATGGGTGTTTTTATTCTTTAAGTCTTCCTACACTTCCTAAATTTTCTATAATGTCTATATATTGCTTATGGGCATTTTCAAATGTAAATAAAAATGGAAGCAATAGTATAATGAATCCCCATGAACTTATCATCCAGCTTCAACGATTAGCAAACATTTTGCCATTCTTTATACATCACTTTTTTTAAAAAAAGAAACCAACGATAAGTAATATTTTTATTTCTCCCTAAAATAGAAAGAACTGATGTGCTCCTTGGATATCTAAACCAAGATATTACATTCAGACTGTCAGCTAAAGATTTAGAAAAACCCAACAACATGGGGCTGGCCTGGTGACATACTGGTTGGGTTCGGATGGTCCGCTTCAGTGGCCTGGCATTTGTGGGTTCAGATGCCGGGCGCAGACCTACACATCACTCATCAAGCTGTGCTGTGATGGTGTCCCACATACAAAAACAAAAAAATAGAGGATGATTGGCACAGATGTTAGCTCAGCAATAGTCCTTCTCATGCAAAAAGGGAAGATTGGCAACAGATCTTAGCTCAGGGTCAATATTCCTCATCAAAAGAAAAGGAAGAAGAAAAAAAAATCTAACAACAACTAAGCAAAGCTTTTACTATTTGTCAGACCTTCTACCACACAGGCCATGCTGGAATAGTGTGAGAGATAAGAACACTGACCCCTGACCTTCTGCCAAGGCTGGGTCCCAGTGTCAGGAACTCTCTTTTTACAAGAAGGAACTAAAAGAGACCCTCAGCTGCTTTCCCACTGTGAATACACACAACCTTTTGACCTTGGCATTCACATTCTTTTTCTAAAAGCTCGCTCTACATTCTCTTGAGATTGCATTAAATGACCTTAAGAGACCCAGTGGCCATGTCCTTTTAGAAACAGCCACATAACCCCAAAGGATGTCAAAGAAGTCAGCAATTCTAAGCATTTTCTAGATGTGGAAGGCCAGGGTGACACAAAAACAAGACATGCCTTGGGTTAATACCACCCAAACTCCAAGAACTGAGATGATCCTCGGGAGAAACTCTGAAGCAATCAACGGCAGTGCATTTGATGGTTCGTTCACTTACTTCTTCGCACCTACCTTTTGCCAACACTGCGCTGGGCTAAGAAGAAAGAGATAGGCTGTACCTGCAAGGAGCTCACAGCCTGGCAGGGAGAGCAGCCAGTAAACAACCATGTGATGAACCTTTTGATAAAGATATAGGGGCAGGGCAAGGGGAAGAGATAACACCTGGGCTGAAAGGTTATGAGGAACAGAGAACTGCAGGTACAGTGAGAAGCAGGAGAGCACAGAGGACACTCAGGGAAGGACTGACTGGCAGTTTAATGGGCCAGAGTGCAGTTGTGAAGGAACGGAGAGAGTGGTAACAGGAAAGGGTAGGGAAACAGACAAGGACCAGCTCCCACAGGAGTTTGTATGCCTCTCTAAAATATATGGATTCTATCCCAAAACTATGAGGGATCACGCAAAATCTTTAGATTCACGTGTTAGCCTCTAGCAGCAGATGGAGGTAGGGGTGGAGAGGCCAGCACAAAAATAACTAGGAGAAGTTTGGTCTGTGCCTTCACAGCAGATGAAGGAATGGGAGTTATGCCGACTTTCCAACATCACTCGAGGGACTGGGGGAAATACCTTTGAGCTTTTTACAGCACCCTCTCTTCCAAATCAGAACCTTTCCAAAGCAAATGGATCGAAGAATGTAAGCCAGCAGAGCTGTCTGCTATGAAGTACTCCATACCTGCTTGTATTGCCTCTTCTGAGTACACTGTAACCACAACTTGATACACTTGCATAGCAATGTTATTCTGAAATAAAACACAGAACACTAAGGTACTGTCTTCAGGTTTCAGAGGTTTTTTCAATTTTTTTTTTTGTTTTTAAGGCAGGTAATTTCGGGTGTAGTTACACCTTAGGCGTTAAAGGCACCCCACTGGTTCACTTATTTCATTCTGGAAGAAAGGGAAATAAGAATCTGATATCTAACATGAAATCTGTCAACCCTTGATTTTGGACTATGGTTTGCTCAAAAATTCTGACAACTGGGGCTGGCCCCGTGGCTGACTGGTTAAGTTCGTGCGCTCCGCTGCAGGAGGCCCAGTGTTTCGTTGGTTCGAATCCTGGGCGCGGACATGGCACTGCTCATCAAACCACGCTGAGGCAGCGTCCCACATGCCACAACTAGAAGGACCCACAACAAAGAATATACAACTATGTAATGGGGGGCTTTGGCGAGAAAAAGGAAAAAAAAATAAAATCTTAAAAAAAAAAAAATTCTGACAACTTTCTTGTAAATCTAATTAGACCACCAAGCACAGTGTCTCTGGAACTTAGGAAATATGTATGAAATTCCTCAAATATCCTTCTGATTTTATGGCCAAACTCTGCGCTTATGACCACCTGGATCTGTGACATGCTCCTTTCACACAGTGATTTGGAGAGTGAGAACCACATTCAGCTTTGTAAACCAAGTTTTAGAATAATGATATATCTTGATAACTCCAAAACGAGTCAGTTAAATATTGGGATTCTCAGTGAGCCACTAAGAAATGCTCCAAAATTGGACTCATAACTATGCAAAGTTGATTATACTATTGAGGAGGGGGTATACTGAACATTTCTGGCAGCAAGACAGTGAATAGTGGTTACCTCTGAAGAGTAAGACTAAGGGGTCAGAGGGAGGGATCCAGGCAGCTTTTATTTTTCACTTTATAACTTCTTTCCTATACATTCTGAGTTTTCCTCATGGACAAGTGGTGCTTTTATTTATTTACCTGAAGATTAACTCTAAAACACTGAGGACACCCTCTGCACCCTTGAGACCAAACCATAAATATTCACCTGGCCTGAGCCTTCTCTTTAACACTTTCGATGCATACATTTTAAGACATGAACAATGCTAAAGCCTGAAGGACTGAGGCAGTGAGCTAACACGCACATATTTAAGACTATGGTGGCCAAGAACTAGTACAAACATCCTCATTCTACCTCTCATCTCATCAGCCAAAAGAAAAATGCAAGCTCAAGAACCTCTGGTTTACAGAAGGGCCTTTATGAATCAGCCCCAATAACGCATGGAAGGGCAAATGATCACTCCTGGAGAACAGTGAGTTGATCACAACGTGTCCCTGGAGAGCTCGAGGAGAAGGCCAGAGTCCCTACCTGTAGTGGTCCCAGGCAGCACGCAGCAAGGGGAGCTGCTCTCTTTCCTCCCTCTGCTCAATCCGAGACTGCCAGAGGTTCCAGAACCTGTGCAGCAGCTGAAGCAAAACAGGAAGAACACGACAGTTTATGAAGGCAAAAGGTAAAACGATCTTTCTTAACCTGTTAGCAAATCCTTACTCCAAAAGACTGTAAGCTCCCCTAAAGCAGGAATTACCTTAGTTTGGACCACCCGATATATAACAGGCTTGCAAAATAATTATGGCTAAGCTATATGGAAGCCAGCCCTGGTGGTCTAGTGGTTAAGATTCAGTGCCCTCATCGCGACAGCCCAGGTTCATTTCCCGGTCAGGGAACCACACCATCTGTCTGTCGGTTGCCATACTGTAGTGGCTGCCTGTTGCTGTGATGCTGAAAGCTCTGCCACCAGTACTTCAAATACCAGCAGTCACCCACGGTGGACAGATTTCAGCAGAGCTTCCAGATTAAACAGATTAGGAAGAAGGATCTGGCCGTGAAAACCCTACGAATAGCAGCAGAGCACTGTCTGATACGGCACTGAAAGATGAGAGGATGGCACAAAAAGACCGGGCACGGTTCCACTCTGCTGTACACAGGGTCACTAGGAATCGGAATCGATCTGACGGTACTAATGACAAAGATATATGGAGCTATTCTGGGCCAATATAATGGCAAAAAGATGGATCTTTCAGTCTATGGAAATCAGAATGAAGAAGCTATTTCTAATCTGGGCCTCATGGAAGACAATGCCATTTTAGAAATTAAAACGGATCTTATCACACATTATTGTCTATGAAGCAGTCTTGCCAAAAAATGTTTCACTTCAATCTAATCAAGCCCTTAGATCTAACTTCTAGTTTATAGGAGCTACATAGAAAAAATGAAAATCAAATGTCATTGAAAGGAAACAAAACAGATAAATCATGAATACAGAACATTGTACAAAATAACTGGCCTTCCTTTCCAAAAGTCAATGACATTTTTAAAAAAGTGTACATTACGCTGAGTGAAATAAGCCAGTCACCAAAGGGCAAATACTGTAAATATGAGGTACCTAATGGTGGTTGTCAGGGCCTTGGGGGGAAGGAGAATGGGGAGGTACTGTTTAATGGGTAGAGTTTCAGTTTTGCAAGGTGAAAAAAGTTCTGGAGAAGTGATGGTTGCACAACAACGTGAAGGTACTTAATGTCACTGAATTGTATCCCTAAAAATGGTTAAGATGATAAATTTTGTTATGTGTATTTTATCACAATTAAAAGATAAACATGTTAAACAAAAGAAGTGGGGAGTGGGGAGATTGTTACAAAGAGTCGTAAGAGACAACCAAACGTACTGAGCAGTCAATCCTTAAGTGAATCCTGATTTTAAAAAAACAGCTATAAAACCATTTTGGGGGCAACTGTGGAAATTTAACTACGGGCTGCGTATTGGATAAAATTAAGGAATTACACGGTTCATTTTGTTGGGGATGATAATGATACTGTGGTTATGTAAGAAAATGTTCTTATTTTTGGGTGACATGCTGATATGTTTAGGTGTAAAGTGTCATGATGTCTATAATTTACTTTGAAATAATTCAACAACAAAAAAAGAAGTGAACATTAACAATTATTGAATATAGATGAAATGTACATCGACATTTATTATACTAGCCTTTATGTTTTTCTGTACCTTTGAATATTTTCATAATTTAAAAACAGAGAAAAAAATCTCATCCTTCTACACCCAGAAACGTAAGCTACAAGTCAAGATAGATTGTCTGTTGCCCTCAGGTAAATAAACCACTGAAGACAATAGATTTACAGTGCAAACGCGAAAACAAAGCCTCCTGGAATGCAAGACTTAATGTGTATTCCCTGGGTCAGGGTTGGAATCCACAGTCCTTGACCTCTGATTCAACTATCAATTTTCTTAGCAAACAGATAAAAAATGATTGAACAGGAAAAAACAAGTTTCCCTATCGGCAGGTATGGATTACTAATGAAAACGGACACTAAGGTTTCGGAGTCTAAAGGTCTGGACAAATCTCTAAACACAAAAGTTAAAGAAAAGAGAATGGCCCTCAGCACAGGTCCCTTGACACAGAAGATGACCCCTTACCATGACATCACGCTGCTGGTGAGCGAGATTCCTTCTTACTCGTTGGAGGTGGGCACGGGTCACATTGTCTTTTAGGGCTCTAAAGCAAAAGTGCTGTGAAATAAAGAAAGGACACAACTGTTACAAATCAGTAGTGTTCGTAAAAACAAGAGCAGTGCCCGGATCCAGTGGCAAGCAGCTCACTCATGGCTGTCCACAGCTGCTCCCATGTCCCTGAGAGTGTTTCTCTGCTTTGAGATTCAATTGGGAGCCTGATACGAGCCGGCTCACACAGTAGGCACTTAATAAATAGCTGTCGAACCACTCCCTGCTGTCCACAGACCCTGCACAGGAACAAACACACCTTCAGCTCTGATCAGGAGAGGTCCCGGTGACTCAGAGGGGAACGCTACAGACAAAGGTTAAAAACACCAACTTCGCCTCTCAGAAAACAGACTTTTAGCCTATGGTGTTTTGTTTTTTTACCATGTGGGGGTCAACGCATATAGTTACACAGTTATAAATGCAGTTTTACACAAGTAGACCGGAAGAGAAGGAATCCTTGGTGAGTGGGGGATTGCGGTAGGGTAGGACATGCGGCCTGGCTCCAGCTCTGTCAATAACGCCTCACATGCGACCTAAGCAAAGCCCATTACCCACCTCCTGGGCTTCAGTTTTCTGAGACAGAAGTGAAGCAAGTAGGCGTTCTCATATTGTGCTCTGTGGAACCCCAGAGGCTCCTGAAAGTGTCTGAAGACCGGCTCGTGTGGTGAGGGTGAGGGAGAGTAGCCGGTAGAACAGAGTAGCCGGGGACTACTCCCCGCACCTTGCTTCACCCTCAGCATCTTTACTTTGACCGATTTCACAGACTAGGTTTCCACTATTAAAAATGGGGCCCGTCATGTAAAAAACCCCAGGACTAGATCACCTCTAAGTTTCCCTTACAGCTCTGCACCCCCCTGACCTCACACCATTACCATCTCTGATCCAAAAGGAAAACAGGGACACCCACAATGAAGGAGGGCTTCATGACTGAAGCTAACCACATAACCAGACACACTTTAAGAGCATGATGTGGGTCCGGGTCCCCCAAGAGTGGATGCCTGAGCAAAGTTGACAAGAGGAGCCTTTCAAGGCTGCGGCTCTTACCAGCAAGCTGCACCTATGGTGCTCTTCTGCCACCTTCCACTGGGCAGCTTCTTCAGCACATAGCAGCACGTCTGCCATGGAGTTAAGGCCTCTCATCTCAACAAGGTTCCCATCCCCACACAGTGCGATCCTAGTGACCCATCGGAAGGGTCCTGGCTGCAGGGGGTAAAGGGCATACCAGGCGGGCTGATGTTCACCTCTGTTTCCTCTGATGACCAGATGAAGAGTGGGGAAAAGGGAAACCATGTGAGGCGCTTATCAAACAGCTGGCCTTGCCTTTCTCCCCTCTGATGCCTATTTCAGGAGAGGCAAAAAACAGTGGAGATGAATTGCCACCAACTGCAGTAAACATTTCAAAATCGCCATAACTAAAGCAGAATCTGCTTCTTCTCCTGCATTCTGTTTGGCATCACAATCCAGTCAGATGTTTTAGCTAAAAACCTTGGAGTTATTTTCAACCTTTTTCTCCTGCCACTCCTTCCATCTACTTGGTCGCCAAGTCCATCTGCTCTCCTCCTAAATCACTCCTGTTCCTCTGTCTCCGCCCCCAACACCCTGCAGTCATTTAACTTGTCCCTCACACAGACTGGTAAGAGAGTCTCCCCATGCTAGCTTCACTCCTATAGTCTAGACTTATCTTGTCTAAATTACAAATCTGCTGTATTACTTCTCTTGTTAAAAACCTTCAGAGGATCCCCAGTGCCATAAGGATAAGGCCCAAATTCCTGACCACCGCACACAAGGGCTCTACAAGCTGGTCCCCAGCCTGCCTCTACCTGTACTACCCAATTGCCAGCCACACCCCACAGCTCACTAGAGACCCATCACCATCCTTGGATGCTTTTCCTTATCTCTGCTTGTGTAAATGCCATTCCTTCCACCTGAAACGCCCTTCTTGACTTCTCTGCCTGGCGAACCTATCATCTCCTAAGACTTAAATTCAGCTCAAACATCACCTCCTTGGCTGAATCTCCACAGTAGCCCTCGCAAGACTTGACACAAAACTTGATGATAGCACTTATCACACCATACTGTAAAGACCCATTTTCAAGTGTATTTTCCCTACTGGGCAATGAACTACTATTAGTCTTTGAGTTTCCCCATATTCCTTAGGCAGGAATTTAAAACAAAGCAAGAGTCCGATGAACAAATGAATGTGTTCCTGAACACCCAGGGCAATCCAAATCACCACACCTGGGCACCAAGTGCAGCAGGGGCAGTGACTAAGAACATGTGCACCGGAGTCAAAGGCCTAGGTTAAAGCTCCTGGCTCTGCCAATGACTCGCTGTGACTTTGACAATCACTTAATCCCCCTGAATCTCTGTTTCCTCATGTGTAGAATGGAGATGGTAACACCTACTCCATAGGGTTGTTGCAAGGATTAAGGAGATAATACATAACGTCTGCACATAGTAAAAGCTCAACAAATGGAAGCCATGATCATAACGATAGAGCCACCAAGAACAGGCGGCTTTCTGAAACAGAAATGATGACACAAATTTCTGAAACAGAAGTGGCTGTGGCTACTTCTACTGCCTAATGGGTAGAGAAAAGCAATGAAATGATAACACAAAATTCAGGACAGCAGGATTACCTCTGAGGGGCAGGAAAGAGAATGCAACAAAGAGGAGCAGACAAGGGTGTTAGCAATGTTGTATTTTTTGAGTGGTGGATACATAGGTATTCTTTTATTATTCTTTATACTGTAAATTTATGTTGTATACACTCTTTGGTGTGACTGTTCTCAAACAAAAATTTTTAAGAAGTCAGCAGAGATCAGGACTTCCTAAACTGTTCAGTAATCATTTCCCACCTATCTCCTGACTCTTGTATTACAGGCTGCTGAGCTCATGCTGTCCTGGCTGAGCTCAGGCTGTCCCGGCTGCGGCAGTGGACAGAGCTGGGTGGTTGAAAAGGATACAGTGTTTCCAGTGAGTAAAGGCCCGCCACAGCACCATCCTCCTGGCCAGCCCCATCACACGTGTGTGGTGGGTGTACAAGCTCTTCCTTCGCTCCCAGGCCCACTGCCAATCACAGAAGTGTGTGTGGAGCACAGTGACACGGTGGAATTGCTGAGCCATCTCTGCAATAGAGAAAATGACTTACGTGCTGCCCCCGTAAGGTTGGGAGATGAGCTGGAAGCATCTTTAAAACAAGCCGAACCCCACTACAGGCAGACAGCAGGAATTCAAGGCTGCTCTCACAAAGAATCCTAGAATAAAAGTTTTCTAAACATGGTAGGGTTATTAGGAATCCCTTAGCTACATCTCTTCTCTCCAAGGAAAGAGAAAAGGGTTATATCAAAGAGCTGGGGCTCCTAGTTAGCTACTGATGAGCAGGAATGGCGACTGTTGCTTTCAAAGTCTTCGTTTTACTTTTGCCTTTTTACTGACGTCTCCCGGATAGGACTTTAGGGACTGAGTCAATGACACACAACTCATCAACATGCTGGCAAAGGCTTTTTTGAGCTTTCAGCCAGGCTGATCCAGGCTGCCAGCTTCATTTCCTTTTAACACTAATTAGCTAATAGCCTGATGAGCTTAAGTTCAGGAAGTGGAAGGGAATCGCTGCTGGAATTCAAATGCTGTAACTGGAGGCACCGTTAGTCTGCAGCTCATCATGGTGAATAGCTTAACGCCCTCACTTTCCAAGCTTGGACATCCAAACAGTTGGTCCCCTGTCACTATTCTCAAACGGACACATTCAAACTCTCCCAAGGGACAGTGTTGGCAGCCTAGGAGATTTCTGCAGGAGGCCTAGGTGAAAGCCGGAGAGCCTAAGCCAGTGTCTAGCACACTGCTTGACCCATTTCTGCGTAGGCTCAAGAGACCAAAACACAAAGAGTACCGATGATCACGACCAATGTATTAGTACTTCTGAACTCTCAATGGGAAACTAAACAATGAGAAGTGTTAAAAAAACTCAACATCATGAATCACACATATTTGCATAATTGGTGACAGACAGAAATAATCCAAATATCCATCAAGAGAAGAATGGCTGAGTAGATTAAGGTAAGCCATCCTATAAAAAACAATCATTAAGAAAGTAACATTTATGAAGAATAAAGACATAGGAAAGTGTTGATCAGTCGTGTGAAAAAAGCAAGGTACAAAATTGTATGTATCATATTAATCATAATCATCACAGATTTTACAGCATAATTAAAATCCCAATGAATAAAATACATGCATAGAAGAAAAGGTCAGAAGGAAATATCTTAAGTATGAATCAAGGATGATGCATTTTCCTCCGTTTTCCTAAATCTGTGGTGTAATATGGTTATATCTCTCCTAATAAATTAGTTTCACTGGCAGCAGGAGAGTGAAATTGTGACCCGACCCTCTGTCCCTAGAGCCCGGGACTCCCCGCTCACCTTTCCACTGTCTCTTCATTCTGCGGCCCTGCAGGTACTCAAGCCAGGCCTTCAGGGATCTCCACTTTTGCCAGTGCTGATGGTGTTTTACTGCAGAGACTACCTTCCTTCTCTCCCTCCGGACACATAGAAGTTGTTGTTGCCACTGTGACCAAGCCTGAAAACAGAGAAAAAATAACGATCGAAGGAGAGGCAGGAAAACAGAGGTGAAGAAAAGATGAGGGAAAAGGGAAACAGACAGACATACCCTGAAAAGGCTAAAATGAGAAATGAGGAAAGTGGCAATCCCCAAGCAGCACCATAAAGCTATGGGGATTTGGGGTGAAAAGACTTTTAAGAAGTACATTCAGGGCAGGCCTGGTGGCATAGTGGTTAAGTTCACGTGCTCTGCTTCAGCAGCCCAGGGTTCACGGGTTCGGATCCTGGGTGTGGACCTACACATCACTCATCAAGCCGTGCTGTGGTGACATCCCACACAGAAGAACTAGAAGGACTTACAACTAGGTATTGGGGCCAATCTTCCCCACCAAAAAAAGAAAGAAGAAAAAAAAGAGGAAGCACATTCAGCTTCCACAAAGTAATTTTTTTTTCTGGATTAAGACCAACAACAAAAAAGAGGAATAATAAAATCGATCAGTAGACAAGAAGCAGGGACAAGCCAAATGGCGATATAATTGATTCAGATTTGGGACAGTCGAGGATCTACCGTTTCTTCCAAAGTGGGAGGAAGCCTATTGTCAAGAGGCACACTAATTTCCCAGAAGCATACCTACAGACAGATCCCCTTAAGACTATCCATAAACACGCACCCTTAGGAAAGCCCTCGTGTGTGCTCAGCATTAATTTCCCAGAAGCATACCTACAGACAGATCCCCTTAAGACTATCCATAAACACGCACCCTTAGGAAAGCCCTCGTGTGTGCTCAGCATTAATTTCCCAGAAGCATACCTACAGACAGATCCCCTTAAGACTATCCATAAACACGCACCCTTAGGAAAGTCCTCGTGTATGCTCAGCAATATGCATGCCCTAGTTTGAAGATGGCTATCTTAGACAACGACTCCATACCTTCTTTTCTTAAACCTGTACCATCTCTTCTCCTTTCCTTCCTCTCAGCTGAATATCATTCTTCCTATTTCACCAAGAAAATAAAAGCAATCAAAACAGAACTTTCTCAAGCTCCCCTCCCATCTACCCACCCAGCTGCCCCAGGCTCTGCCCTCTCTCCTGTTCCTTTGGATAAACAGTTCATGCTGCCATCGAAGGTGCCATCCCCCACTAAGGGTACATCCCATCTTCTCTCACCTTCTCAGGTTTATCACTCTGGCAATTTCCCCCTACTGCATCATCAGTTCTCACTCTCTACTAGATTTTCAAAATCAGTATATGGATGGGCTATTACTCCTCCCATGCTAAAAAAAAAAAAGAATCCCTTTAGGGATGTGACAACCAAAAGGAGTGAGTGACTTTTGATTGGACCCGGGACCTGACACTAAAACTGCAACAATAAACAGTTCGAATATGAACTGTATTTTAGATATTATCATATCAATATTAAATTTCTGGGATATGATAATATTGTGGTTATCATCCTTCTTGTTAGGAGATATAAACTGAAGTATTTAGGGTAAACTTAATGACTACAGCTTTTCTTTTTAATTTATTTTTTGTGAGGAAGATTGGCCCTGAGCTAACAACTGTTGCCAATCTTCCTCTTTTCTGCTTGAGGAAGACTGTCACTGAGCTAACATCTATGCCAATCCTCCTCTTTTTTTTTTTTTTTTTTAAAGATTTTATTTTTTTCCATTTTCTCCCCAAAGCCCCCGGGTACATAGTTGTATATTCTTAGTTGTGGGTCCTTCTAGTTGTGGCATGTGGGATGCAGCCTCAGCGTGGCTCGATGAGCCGTGCCATGTCTGCGCCCAGGATTCGAACTGACGAAACTCTGGGCCGCCTGCAGCGGAGTGCGCGGACTTAACCACTTGGCCACGGGGCCGGCCCTTCCTCCTCTATCTTATGTGGGATGCCACCACAGCACAGCTTGACCAGCGGTGCTAGGTGTGCACCCAGGATCCAAACCTGTGAACCCGGGCCACCAAAGCAGAGCACGCAAACTCAACCACTGCACCACTGGGCCAGTCCCATGTCTACAACTTTTAAGTGGCTCAGGAAATGAAAGAAATATATTGATACTTATAGAAATAAAGCACATGTGGCAAGATGTTAACAATGGGTTAAACTAGTGAAGAGTATACAGTAGCCACCTTTTCTGTGATTTGGTATTTGTCAAAAACAAAGTCAGAGAAAAAGATTCTGTCACAAAAATACTACCTGAAAAGAATAAATCAGTGATTCCAAACCAACCAACCAACACCCCTCTCCAGGCCACATTTTGCCATCCAGTTAACATTTGAGTTGTTTCCTTTCCTTTCCAAACTCCTCAAAAGAGCTATTTTCTAACTTATCTTCAACCAGGCAGGCTTTCTTGAACTCTCTCCCCATCAGGCTTACTGAAACTGCTCTTATCAAGATCTCCACGTTGCTCAATCCAAAGGTCAAATCTTAGTCCTCACCTTTCTTGACCTGCCAGAGGCATCTGACACAGCTGATCACGCCCCCTTCGCCTGGCTTCCAGGATACCTCAGGTGCCTCTCTGTTCCCGTTGCTGATTCCCACCTCTTCACCTCACAGACTCAGTCCTGGAACCTGTCCTCTAGCTACACTCACCCCCTTTGTGCTTTCACCTAGTCTTGTGGCTTAAGAACCATCTGCATGCTGAGGACTCCCAAATTTACATCTCAGGTCTAGACTCATCCTCAATACCCTACACATATATCCAACGGCCTCCTTGACATCTCCTGGATACTCAAAAGGTCTGTTAGGCTGAAGATACAGAGCTCAGAATGGAGCTCTTCCTAATCTTTCCCCACAAATCTGCTTCTGCCCCCATCGTCCTCATTTCAGAAAACGGCAATTCCATTGTTCCAGTTACTTAGGCCAAAAACCTGGGCGTCATCTTGAGCTCTTTCTCTGAAACTTCACATCTTATCCATCCATTAGCAAATCCTATTGGCAATACCTTCAAAACATATCCAGAATCCAACATCATCTTGCTATCATCCTTGTCCAAAATCTCACCTGGAATTTTGTAACAGCTTCTTTATTGTTCTCCCTGCCTTTATCCTTGATCTTCTTAACACAACACCTAGAGTGGTCCTTGTTCACTTGTTTCGGTTGTTACATCACTTAAATCTATCCATGTTACATAACAATTTCCCTCTCTACCTTATTTCTCTTTCAGAATGTCACCAATTTGTTAGAGAAACCAGGTCATTTATCCTTTAAAATGTCCCACATTTTAGATTTGGCTGGTCATCTCCTTAAGGCTGTAATTCTCCTTGTCCCTGCATTTCCCATGAACTGACAGACTCATGTTAGGTTTGGTTGGAGTCATGTTCAAACTTTTAGGTAAGAACACTTCCTGAGTGTCACTGGGTACTTTCCATTCCACTGGGTCATGAGGCACACGATGGGCGGCTGCCTTAGTTTCAGCAATGCTGATGTTCAGTAGCTTCGGGTGGCATTAGTCTGATCCTTCCATTACACTTCTCCATCATCTTTTCAGCTAGTGATTGCTGCCTAGATCCATTTTTCTCATTGGGGGTGGCAAGATAGCAATTTTCTAATTCTAATACTCCTGCATTCATTAACTGGAATTCTACAAAGAAGGCTACTCTCTCAAGAACCCTCTGACTTCTCAGAGGGTTAATTAGTTTGTATGGAAAAGACAGGATAAATGCTTGACTTTTGTTTTCATTAATTTTCAGAGAATTAAGTTAATGTTCTAACAACCCAAAATTGTGACCAATGAGTTCCTTTTTTTCTCGTTATGAATGCATGAATTTTTATATGTTTGATATGTTTTCAATCCATTGCAGTCATTATTCTTTTTGACGCTCAAATTGTTCTATCTTAAGTCTATAGGAGCCCTTTTGAATTGGCTCTGAAGTCCTTCTGACACAACCCCATTAACCTTTGTTAATTTCCTCACTTTCCAGCACACCATATCCTGGGCTTAGGATGTCTATTTCATGCTCTAGACCTGGAATTAGCCATTTCTCCAAAAAGCCTCACTTCCTTTTAGTGGGAAATAGTTGAGACCACAACTTGGGCATTGGGGATGCTGAATGGCTATATTATGGCCACTGCTTCTAAGTCTTTAGAGTAAATAGAGTTAGAAATACTTTTTTGGGGGGTTAAAAAAATATCATGAGTTCATATTGATATCTACCTTTCCAATTTCAGATTACAGGGCTTTTATTTAACTTCTTTGATTTTATACCTGTAACCTTTTCTTTTACACTGAAAACCATGATTCCTAATGACACTGCCATAGTTATTGCTTTATCTTACAATGTAGCTTTAATAGTTTCAACATAATCATTCTAAACCTGCTACTAACAATAAGACTACTGAATGCAGTTCTAGATTTCTTAGCAGTCCTTTGCGTCCTTAAAATACATCCCACTAGGGATGAACAGTCAAAATATTGTATTTTAAGTTACTTAAAGTGATGATTTTCTCTGTGTAGTCACTGCCATGAACTTGATATGTTTTTTAGTGTGTTTTAAAATCCTAGGGAATGCTTTTCTCCTTTTTAATTTACTTTGTTTTTCAATTATGTAAAATATTTACATGGTTCCAAAGTTAAAACTACGTAACAAAGTAAATTCACAGAAGTACTTCGTTCCCACACTGTTCCCCCACTCCCACTATAGGTAATCACTTTTTGTTAGCTTTGGTTTATTTTTCCATTAGTTCTTTTTAAAAATACAAACACAAAATCTCATATCTCTCGCTCCCTCTCTTACCAAAAAGACAGCACACAATGAACCAGAGGGATCCTGGTAAGAGGGAGGTGCAATCATATCATTCGTCAGTTCAAAGCCAGCAGCTTCCCACCTCCCCTGGAATGAGAGCCAAAGCCTTTCTGGGCACAGCCTGCAAGGGCCTACAGTCTGCCTTCTTGTTACCTCATGACCTCATCCTTCCTACTCTCCCTCTCATGCTCATCATTACGTCACAAGAGATATCAAGTTCACGGACGGGATGACTCAGTATTGCGAACATGACAATATTCCCCAATCTAATGTAAAAAGTCAGTGTATTATAATAAAGATCCTAGTAGGCTTTGTTGTGGAACTTGACAAGTTGATCTTAAAATTAGTCAGAAAGAGTAAAAGAGAAGAGCCAAGACAATTTTTAAAAAGAACAAGAATAAAAAATATCCCTTTCCATATATAAAAACTTATGAGCTATATAAGTAACAGCAGGAATAGTAATAAACAGTTAGCATTTACGGAGCATTTCCATATTCCAGGCATTGCTCTAAGCCTATTATATGTATCATCACACTTAATCTTCAAAGCTAATAGGTGATGAGGCAGAATTCCACCTGGGAAGTCTGACTAGCGAACCTGTGCTCTTTCCTACCTGTTTCATTAAATCATAATTAAAACAGCGTGGTATTGGCTCAGAGACAGACAAACAGACCAATGGAATGGAGAGTCCAGAATAGATGAATAAATGGGACCTTGCTCTATAACAGAGGTGAATTAATAATCAGCATAAAAAAGAAGAGGGATGAATTAATCAGTAAATAGTGCTGCAGCAATTAATTATCCATATGGAAAACGACAAACTAAGACCTCGTTTCACACAATTTATAAAATTAAATCCAAGATGTATTAAAGACCAAACCATAAGATAAAAGAATAAATTAGCCTACACTGAAATTAATAACATCTGTATTAAAAAAAGGCACCATAAACAAAGCGAAAAAACAAGGTATAGGCTGGAAGAAAGTACCTGCAACGTACATAACAGTCAAAAAATCAGTAAGCAGAATCTACAACAATGTCCACAAAATCAGTAAGAAAACGCCAAATAACCTAACAGAAAAAAAGGAGTGAGGGATGTAAACAAGCTCAAAAGCAGAAATGGCAAATAAGCATCTACAAAGATGCTCACCAGGAATCAGTGAAATATAAACTAAAGCAACAATGAACTATCACTTCACATCTACCAAATTGGTTAAAATGACCAAGTCTGGTAATGTAAAGTGCCCGTGAGGCTGAAGAAAAGGGAACTGAAACGTCAGCACATGAATTAGCACAGCCCTGGAGAGCAACTAGGCAATACTTAATAAGGATGAAGAGATAAACACTCAATGACTCAACAATCTCACTTCTAGGAACTGGACTAGAGAAACTCGCAGACTCTTGCACAAGGATATATGTTTAAGAATGTTCTCTGCAGCAATGCTGTAATTGCAAAAAGAAGTCATCAATAGTCCACGAATAGTGAGCAGATAAACTGTGCCTTATTCATACAATGGCATATTATATATAGTTAATAGATCTCTATATCAACATGGATAAACCTCAGAAATACACTGCTGCATGAAAAAAGCAAGCTGCAAAGTAAATGTACAGTATGACATCATTCATAAATTTACTAACTACACAAAGCCAGAAGATTTATTCTTTTCTTTTAATGAGGAAGATTGGCCCTGAGCTAACATCTGTTGCCAATCTTCCTCTTTTTGCTTGAGGAAGATTGTCCTGAGCTAACATCTGTGCGAATCTTCCTCTATTTGGTATGTGGGACACTGCCACAGCACGGCTTGATGAGTGGTGTGTAGGTCCATGCCCATGAGCTAAACCCACGAACCCTGGGCTGTCAAAACGGAGCATGCAAACTTAACCACTATGCCAGCCGCAGATGATTTATTCTTTATGGATATGAATGTACACATTTTTTTTAAAAAAGACTGGCACCTGCACTAACATCTGTTGCAGATCTTTTTTTTCTTTTTTTCTTCTTCTCCCGAAAACCCCCCGGGGTACATAGTCATATATTCTAGTTGTGAGTGCCTCCAGTTGTGGTATGTGGGATGCCACCTCAACATGGTCTGATGAGCAGTGCCATGTGTGCACCCAGGATCCAAACCAGCGAAACCCCGGGCCACCAAAGCAGAGGGCACAAATTTAACCACTTGGCCACTGGGTCAGCCCCAAATGCACACATTTTTACAAGTAAAAAAGAATGAAGACATCAGTATCAGGGTAGGGGCTCTCTCTGAGGAGGAAAGGTGGCAGAAAGGAGGAATGGTAGGGCTCCAGCAATGTCCATTACATTAAATTCTGGGGCAAGTTTGGAAAATGCTAGCAGCCTTTAAATCTAGGCAGGGGTACTTGGATGTCTGTTAATACTTTTATAAATGTTTTATATTTAACGTTCCTATGTTTGAAGTACGTAAATTTAATTTTAAAAAATTTCACACATCTCATGATGCCTGCCCTGCCTAGTTCAGAGATGTTATGAAGATTAAGAGAAATGACTTAAGTGTAAGTTCTTGGTAAACCATATGGTACTTATCAGACACAAGGCCTTATTACTTATAATCCACACGATAAAATCTGGGTCTTAAGTGTCATACAGCTTTTGGTCCATATCAATATCATCCTAATTACTCATATTTTTCATTGGATTTGATTCTGAGTGACTTTTGGCTGTTTTATAAGGTTAAATCCAACCTCAAACCATGAAAACCTGCTATTACTAAAAACATTCAGGGGCCAGCCTGGTGGTATAGTGGTTAGGGTGGCGCACTCTGCTTCTGCAGCCCAGGGTTCACAGGTTTGGATCCCAGGCATGGACCTATGCGCTGCTCATCATGCCATGCTGTGGCAGCATCCCACATACAAAATAGGGGAAGACTGCCACAGATGTTAAGATTGCCACATGGGACCAGCCCAGTGGGACAGTGGTTAAGTTCGCATGTTCCACTTTGGTGGCCTGGGGTTCGCTGGTTCAGACCCTGGGTGCAGACATGGCACCACTTGGCACGCCATGCTGTGGCAGGCATCCCACATATAAAGTAGAGGAAGATGGGCACGGATGTTAGCTCAGCGCCAGTCTTCCTCACCAAAAAGAGGAGGATTGGCAGCAGATGTTAGCTTGGGGCTAATCGTCCTCAAAAAAAAAAAAAAAGTTTAAGATTGCCACAGATGTTAGCTCAGCAACAATCTTCCTCAAGCAAAAAGAGGAAGATTGGCAACACACGTTAGCTCAGGGCCAATCTTCCTCATCAAAAAAAAAAAAAAAGAAAAAACCAAATCTGTTGTTGCAAGCTTTGAAGACAACTGTCAAAAAGGAATTCTAAGTGTTCTGAGAAATAGTAGCATCAGTAGAACGAGTTTATAGGCTCTCAAAGTGGCTATGTGAAAGGGAAGAACACTCACACAGTTGTGGTCCATCAGTGACAGAAAATCAGTTTCGTTATGTTTCTATGTTTACAGCATTTTCACACTGCTCAGTTCCATCTCCCTCCTGAGATTACAAGTCTACTAAGGACAATGCAACACGATGGTTTAAATCCTGGCTCTGACGTTTGCTAGGTATATCACCCTCGTTAAAGCAACTTAACCTTTCTAGTCTCCTCAATAATAATATGAGACCAAAAAAAGAGAATCATGAAAACTAAATAGATAACACATGTAAAGCACTTAGTCCAGCACCCAGCCCAAGTAAGACCACAATAAAAGCTATTGTTGCTGCTGTTGTTACTGTTATTATTACTGACAAGACCTCTGATTCCTTGCTATTGCCTCAGAAGACCTTATAAGTTCAGCGGTCAGCAAACATTTTGTTAAAGTGTCAGACAACAAATATTTTAGGCTTTGCAGGCCATACGGTCTCTGTTGCAACTACTTAACTCTGCCATTGTAGCCTGAAAGCAGCCTTAGACAATACACAAATGACTAGGAATAACTGTCCCAATAAAACTTTATTTACAACAGGTAGTAGGCCAAATCTGACCTGTGGGCTAGTTTGCTGACCCCTGATCTAGATGACTATATGTGCTACTTGCATGTGATTTCCACAGACTGCATACATTTGCATGGATGATACAGTATGTTGTCAGATTAAAAAGACATTAGTCCTACATTTAGTAACAGGCACTTCTTTTTTTCCTTTCCCTGTTCTAATCTCTATAATTGACTTGGCAGCCCTATAAGTACCCAGCAGACACAAAAAAGTGACAGGAATTCAGAGAGTCTCTCAAAGGCCGTAAGAAAGCTTCACCACAGCATAAGCTGGTATAGATGTCAAGCCTTTATAGGTGACCAGCTAGTAGCTTCCCCAAATGAAATCTCTAAGATACACAAAATTATATGAGAAAAGAAGCCAGCTTTCTTTTCAGTCTTAGTTTCTTATCTGCCCTCCTTATTTTCTAATTTGCTATAGAAAAATAGTAATGAAGAAATAAAGAATATACTGCTGTTTCTTTAAACATATTTATAACTAATTCATAAATCCCTTTCCAGCTCCACCATTAGCAGATGCTTTCTCTTCTTTTTTTGAGGAAGATTAGCCCTGAGCTAACTGCTGCCAATCCTCCTCTTTTTGCTGAGGAAGACTAGTCCTGAGCTAACATCCGTGCCCATCTTCCTCTACTTTATATGTGGGATGCCTACCACAGCACGGTGTGTCAAGCAGTGCCATGTCCGCACCCGGGATCTGAACCAGTGAACCCAGGCCACTGAAGCAGAACTTGTGAACTTAACCACTGCGCCAGCAGGCCAGCCCCTAGCAGATGCTTTCTAAAAACCTCTGGTAATAACATCTAGCACATTCCTAATAGCAGCCTCTGTCTGTTGAAGAGCCCAGCCTTCCACGTTCTTCTGCCCCCTACCTCCTCATCAGACCCCTGAGCTACAGCAAGGGCCCAGCAGAGAGGCAGCAGCCTGATGGATGGCCTTCTGCTTGGGAGTCCTACCCCACCCTCTGTGGGTGTGCAGCTTGAGAGCACACCAAAATCCGAGTCTGCTGGACTCACCTGCAGCTGGAGGCGCAGGGCCCTGTGCTTCACAGCTGTGGCATGGAGAGCACGCCCTAAGCGGACCTGTCCCAGTCGCTGCCTCCACTCTCTCCACCGCACCCTGTCAAAGAGCAAGGGGAAGACAGAACCAGTCAGCAGAAGCCACCCCCAAAAGAGAAGGGCAGTGAGGCCTGGACCTCAGAATCTCAGCTCAAGTCCCTTTCCTTCATGGTGCCACCTCTCGACTGTCATCTGTTAGAGGCACTGCTGAGGAAAACAACTGAAAAACAGTCCCAGAGTTGCCAATTAAGGGTTAGAAACCGATAGTTCCTCAGGTCAGATGCGGCCTTAGACACTACAGACCTTCTCTGTTTGGCCTACACAGGTTTTCGCGGGTTTTTCTTTTTTAAATGAACTATTGCTAACATTTAAAAAATCAGGAGATTTCACAGAATAATTTGCAAAATAGTGGCTTTTCAATTTCCAGTCTTGATGGACCCCTTCCCTTCCTACCACCCTGGCCAGGCTTCATTCCAGTCTTGGTTTCCTTTCTGCCTATTGTCTAATTTGCTGTAGGGAAACAATAATGAGGAAATGAGAGTTTGCAACCTCTGCTTTACAGAAACATTCACCTTACCTGACCACTCTAACCCACCAAAATCTCTCTTTCCTCCTAACCTAGGACATGCTTAGCTGCAGCACTCACTCCAAAATCACAAGGTATCTTGCGTTATTACTTATCTTTTTAAGCACTTAGGGAATTATAAGTTCCCTGAATGCAGCCCCAGCACCCAGTATAGTGCCAGGAACATTTTAAGCCCTCAATAAACATACCCTGAATAAATAAAATTATGTAAAACTATCCCCCATAGGCTCCAGTAGAATTGCATACATATTAAGCATTTAAGAATATTTGCTGAGGGGCTGGCCTGGTGGTGCAGCGGTTAAGTGCGCATGTTCTGCTTTGGCGGCCTGGGGTTCACCGGTTTGGATCCCAGGTGCGAACATGGCAGTGCTTGGCAAGCCATGCTGTGGTAGGTATCCCACATATAAAGGAGAGGAAGATGGGCACGGATGTTAGCTCAGGGCCAGTCTTCCTCAGCAAAAAGAGGAGGATTGGCAGCAGATGTTAGATCAGGGCCAATCTCAAAAAAAAAAAAATTTGCTGAATACATTTTAAATAATTTAAAATTTTTTTATTTTAAATAACTTCTTTATGTCTATTGACGTTCTGGATACTATGCTAAATACTTCACTGACATTACCTTATTTATTTCCCATGAGAACTCTGAAAGGTACTTAATTGTGTGCCTATTTCACAGATGAGGAAAGTGAGACTGGGAGAGGTGAAATGACCCAATAATACATGTCAGAACAGGGATGTGAACCCAAGTGATCTAGCTGCAAAGCCTCTGCTCTTATCCCTACTATACACAAGGCCCAGCTCTTTTGGGCAAGAACTGAGCTTTTAATATGCTACCATTCAGGACACCAGCAGACCACTAGAGACAACGTACAGTGGAATCAGTCCCACTATAAAGTAGCTCATTGTTACGCACGTCCGGCTTTCCAAGTAGATTAACTCAGGTCCCTCCAATGTGCAGACAACACTGCTAAGACGCAGTGCAGGGCAACAGTTCAGAGCATGCACTTGGGCATCAGAGAGATGGGTGGGTGAGCCCTAGTCTTGCCAATTACAACTTACATGAACTTGGGCAAGTTACTCAATCTTTCTGAGACTTACTGTATAAGTATACAGTAATCTGTACAATAACAGTATTTTACAGTTTATGGTAAGGATTAAACGAGACACTTTACATTAAAAAATGAACACACAAATTTAAAACAGGGTTTAGAACACAGTAAGAACTCAATTAGTGTTACTTAGGATTATGTGAAACCTATCTTATAGTTGAACAAGTTATCAATAAATATTTATTAGGCATCAATTATGTTCGAAATATTGTTTTAAAATGAGTTTTTACGCTGCTTTACAGTAGTATAAAGCAAGGCTGAGGTAAAATGATACCTGCTGATCTGTAGGGCAATTGAGCGCACTCACCACAAAACACTCCGCTGCCTAAACTCCAGGGCAGTGGTCTGCATCTGAAGTTTGGTCCTACGAAAAACCACGTAGATCAACCAGGACTTCCAGGCCTGTCGCATCTTTTGCTTTGCGTCTAGATGCACCAAAGAGATTTTTCAAAAAGGGGTGGGAGGAGAGGGGTTACTCTGGGTTATGATAAAAGCTCAAGGGCTCTCCCTACGCATCCCTCCTGCGAGTATCTAAATTCCTCCAGCCTTCAAGTGCCCCCTGCTGGAAAAGCTGTGTGAAGCTCTACAAAACTAGTAAGGATGCAAGCGCATAGGAAGAATAACTGAAGACATTTACAAAACATTTAAAGGAAAATCAATGTACCGCACCGTTTAGAAATCTTCTAGAGGCCAGCCCTGTGACCAAGTGGTTAAGTTCGTGTGCTCCGCTTCGGCAGCCCAGGGTTCAAATCCTGGGCGCAGACATGGCACTGCTCATCAGGCCATGCTGAGGCGGCGTCCCACATACCACAACTAGAAGGACCCACGACTGAAAATACACAACTATGTACCGGGAGGCTTTGGGAGAAAAAGGAAAAGTAAAGTCTTTAAAAAAAAAAAAAGATAGAGAGAGAGAGAAAATATTCTAAAAAGAAAAGAAATCTTTTATTTTAAAAGCCCTTATTTTTTAGAGATATGTTCTGCAATATTTACAGATGAAATGATGTAAATAACAGAGGAAACAGAGAAGTGAGTGGGGATATGGATGTAACAAGACTGGTGTGAATTGATAATTGTTGAAGTTGGGCGATGGGTACATGGAGGTTCATTATTCTTTCTTTCAATTTTGTAGATATTTTAAATTTTCCATAACATAAAGTTGAAGTAGAAGAAATCATGTTATAAAACTTGCTGTTTGGAACAATAATTGTAAAGTCGAATACACAAGACAAAAGGAAAGGATGCTATCTGTATCTGTTTGGGAAACAATAAAAAGGAGCAGAAATGATCCTGGAGGAATGACAATTTACTAGATATGGGCAGTGCAAAGGTCAGCAGGTCTCCCTTTGTGGTAAATTCCATTTTCATTGTGAAAGTCATCACTAATAAAGTAAATTTCTTTTCCTTTTAGAACACAAAAGAAAAAATAAAAGTATGTAAATTATTTTCAAGACACTCCCCAAAATGTGGTGAGCAGGACTATAGCTATAACTTTATATTTCATAGCTGTTGACAAGCCAAAATAGGAGAATTTAACATGTAGCTTTCTCGAGTACCCCAGACCTCAGCAATCAGCACACCTCGAGCAACCAGGACTAATATGGTGCTGTGGTTTAGAGTTTGTGCTCCTGAGTATGACAAGTTGGGTTTCAATATTGACTTCGTCACTTCTTAGCTAAGTAAACTTGCACAAGTTCCTTATCTGTAAAATGGTGCCTCCTTTTGAGGTATGTTTGCAAAGAGTAAATGAGATTATCTATGAAAAATATCTACAATAAATGCAAGCTGTTATTTTCTGTGTGGAACCCAGGAATCTGCATTAACCACCTCTGCCATGATTCTGATGACAATTTGAGAACCATTCTCCCCTAGGCCTGAAAGTACTTGCAGACTTTTTATTTAGCAGAGCAAGAGTGAATGGACATTCCTTCGTGTCTGTGGGTAAGGGCTGAAACAGCTGTCATATGTCAGAAATAACTCTTATCTTAAAAATTCAAGTGACTTTTCCTTCTACTCTGTAGTATAGCTGTATTCCTTGTAACCATAAATAACAATATAAGACAGCAGAATGCACATTCCTCAAGTAAATATGGGACGTTTACAAGATAGAGTATATTCTGGGCCACAAAACAAACCTGAACAAATTTAAAAGAACTGAAATCATACTAAGTTTGTTCATCATAATGAATAAACTAGAAAACCAATAATAGAAGATATTGGAAAATCTCCAATATGAGACTAAACACACTTCTAAACAATCTATAGGTCAAAAAAGAAGTCTTAAAGGAAATTAGAAAACATTTTTTACTGAATGAAAACAGAACTGCAAATATTAAAATCTGTGGATGTAAGACCTGGCCCCACGTCTGAGTGATTAAAGTTCTGTGTGCTCTGCTTCAGCGGCCCAGATTTGCAGGTTTGGATCCCGGATGCAGACCTTACTCCACTCATCAACCACAATGCAGAGGTGTCTCACATACAAAAAATAAAGGAGGAATGGCATGTGCATGTCAGCTCAGGGCGACTTCCTCAGGAAAAAAACAATTTGTGGATGCAGTGAAAGCAGTGCTTAAAGGGAACTTTATAGCAGTAAATGCTTATGTTAGAATAAAAGGAAAGGTCTCAAATCAATAATCTCAGCTTGTACCTTAAGAAATTAAATCGAGGAGCCAGCCCCGTGGCCAAGTGGTTAAGTTGATGTGCTCTGCTTCGGCGGCCCAGGGTTTCGCTGGTTCGAATCCTGGGCGTGGTCATGGCACCGCTCATCGGGCGACGCTGAGGCGGCATCCCACATGCCACAACTAGAAGGACCCGCAACTAAAATAGACAACTATGTACCAGGGGGCTTTGGGGAGGAAAAGGAAAAATAAAATCTTTGAAAAAAAAAAGGAATTTGAAAAAAAAGAAACTAAATTGAATGCCACCAGGGTCACCAAAAACAAAAAAAAGAAAATAAACTAGAATAAGAAGAGCAAATTAAAACCAAACCCTGCAGAAGTGAGACAATAATAAAGATAGGAACAGAAATCAAAGAACTTGAAAACAGAAAAACAAGAGAATATCAATGATTTCAAAAGCTGGTTATTTGAAAAGATCAATAAAACTGACAGAGTTCTAGCCAGACTGACCAAAAATAAAAGACCAAAGACACAAATTACCAATATCAGGAAGGAAAGAGGGGCTACCTCTACGGACTTGGAAGACACTAAATTGTAAGAATGAAATACTTCAAATGACTCTATGCCCATAAATTCAAGAACATGTGAAACGGACCAATTTCTTGAAAAACACAACCAACCTCATTCAAGAACCTGAATAGTCTTACATCTATTAAAAAACTTGAATTCAAAGTTTAAAACACGTCAACAAAGAAAACTCCAGGCCCAGATGATTTCAACTGGAGAATTTTATCACACATTTAAGACACAAATAATTCTAGTTCTACAAATCTGAAAATAGAAGAAAATGAAACACTTCCCAACTCATTCTACGAGGCCAATATTACCCTGAACAAGAACCAGACAAAGACATTACAACAAGAGAAAACCATAAATCAATATCCCTCATAAACACAGATGCAAAAATCCTCAACAAAATATTAGCAAATTAAATCCAGCAATATATAAAGAGT
This sequence comes from Equus przewalskii, assembly GCF_037783145.1. Lineage (NCBI taxonomy): Eukaryota > Metazoa > Chordata > Mammalia > Perissodactyla > Equidae > Equus > Equus przewalskii. The sequence goes on from NC_091837.1 coordinate 6,704,068, forward strand.
GGCATCAATTTGAGGAATACATGGCTGGTTCAAACTGAAATCACTCTATATACTTCAACATTATCAACAAACTAAAAAAGAAAAGCCACATAATCACCTCAATAGAGAAAAATTATTTGACAAAATTCAACATCTATTAATGATAAAAATGCTCAGAAAACTAGGTATGAAAGAGAACTTCCTTAATTTGATAAAGGACACTTAGAAAAAACCTACAGGGGCCAGCCCCGTGGTGCAGCAGTTAAGTTTGCACATTCTGCTTCTCAGTGGCCTGGGATTCACCGGTTCGGATCCCGGGTGCGGAAACGGCACCACTTGGCACGCCATGCTGTGGTAGGCGTCCCATGTATAGAGTGGAGGAAAATGGGCAGGGATGTTAGCTCAGGGCCAGTCTTCCTCAGCAAAAAGAGGAGGATTGGCAGCAGTTAGCTCAGGGCTAATCTTCTTCTTCTTCAAAAAAAAACCCTACAGCTAACATCATACTTAATGGTTAAAAGACTGAATGCCTTTCCCCTAAGATCAGGAACAAGGCAAGGATGTCCACTCTCACCACTCCTGTTCAATATCATATTGCAAGCCCTAGCCAGTGCAATAAAAAGAATTTGGAAAGGAAGGAATAAAACTGTCTTTGTTTACAGACAACTTTCTGCATAGAAAAACCCACGGAATTTATTAAAAAAGCTCCTAAAACTAATAAATGAATTTAGCAAGGTTGCAGGATATATAAGATCCATATGTAAAACCTTAAAACTTTTAGAAGAAAACGTACGAGAAAATCTTTGTGACTTTGGGTTGGATAGAGGTCTTAGATACAACAAAAACAACAATCCATAAAACAAAAAATTGATATTTGAACTTCATCAAAATTAAACTTTTGCTCCGCAAAAGACACTGTTAAGAGAATGAAAAGATAAGCCACCAACTAGGAGAAAATATTTGCAAATCATGCTTTTGACAAAAGACTTGTCATTAGAATGTATTTAAAAAAAAAAAAAAAATCTCTTGGGGCCAGCCCCATGGCCGAGTGGTAAAGTTCCACATGTTCCACTTCAGCAGCCTGGGTTCACAAGTCTGCATCCCAGGTGCAGACCTGCTCCACTCATCAGCCATGCTGTGGAGGCATCCCACATACAAAATGGAGGAGCACTGGCATAGATGTTAGCTCAGGGCGAATCTTCCTCAGCAAAAAAAAAAAGAGGAAGATTGGCAATGGATGTTAGCTCAGAGCGAATCTTCCTCACCAAAAAAAAGGGGTTGGCCCAGTTGCATAGTGGTTAAGTTTCACGCTCTGCTTCACCAGCCCAGGGTTTGCAGGATCAGATTCCAGGCGTGGACCTACACACCACTTGTCAAGCCATGCTGTGGCAGCATCCCATACACAAAAAATAGAGGAAGATTGGCACAGATGTTAGCTCAGGGTCCGTCTGCCTCACCAAAAAAAAAACCACTTCTCAAAACTCAACAAGAACACACACAACTCAGTTTATAAGTATAAAAGATCCTGAACAGACACTTCACCAAAGAAGATATATAAATAGCAAATAAGCATAGGAAAAGATACTTAACATCACTAATCATTAGGGAAATGCAAATTAAAACTGCAATGAGACACCGTTACACACCCATTAGTATAGTTAACATTTTATTTTAAATGGCAATGCCAAGTGCTGGTGAGAACGCAGACCAAGAACTCCCATAAATTGCTGGTGGGAACGCAAAATGGTACAGCGGCTTTGGAACATAGTTAGCAGTTTCTTATAAAGTTAAACATACATCTACTATATGATCTAGTAATCCTATGCCAAGATAATCTACCCAAGAGAAGTTCACACGGAAACCTATATATGAATGTTTATGGTAACTTTATTCATAATTGTCTAAAACTGGAAACAACCCAGATGTCCTTCAACTGGTGACTGGATAAACAAACCTTGGGACATCCATACAAAAGAATACAATTCAGCAAAAAGAGAACTACCAACATATGCAACAACTTGGATGAATCTCAAATGCATTATGCTGAAAGAAAGAAGATAGAGTCAAATAGCTATATACTGTATGATTCCCTTTATATGATATTCTAGAAAGGAAAAATCTATAGTGATAGAGAACTGATCAGTGGTTTCTAGGAGTCAAGTATGGAGGGAGGGTGTTACAGAGGGTTAGCACAAGGGAATTCTATCAGGAATGATGGAACTGTTCTCTCTCTTGATCGTACTGGTGGTTACATAACCATGCATTCATCAAAAATCACAGAACTGTATACCAAAAAGAGTAAGTCTGTGCGTAAACTAAAAAAATAAACAACAAGGCAACATAAGTCACTTACTAGCTAAATACTGAAACAATGCATCTGGTGCTGTAACTAAGGGGCCTGGATAAGAGCTTCTTAAATTTTGGGAGCACAGACAAGGGAAGAAAGAATCCACTGTGCTGGAGGAGATGAAGGAAAGCTACATGGGGAAGGTGACACTGAAAATGAGCCCAATGGAGGAACTGTAGGGGTAAAGATGGAAAGATATGGAAGTGCACATTCAGTCTGGCAAAGGCGTAGGGTGTATGGGAAGGCACAGCAAGAGAGCAGGTGAAGACTTTGCCTGCTGTACCAAAGAGTGTTGACTTAATTCTGGAAGCAAAGAGGAGTCAAACGAATGTTTATGCACAGGAGTGACATGATCTTATCTATGCCCTAGCCCTCCTGTGTAGAATGAGGAGGAGGAGAAAATAAATGCAGGGAGATGAAAGAAGAAGTACTTAGTAATACTTTGGGAGAAAAAGAGGATTAATCTCAGGCAGTCGCAAAGAAAAGAAGACGAGTGCAGGTGACACCTCAGAGGGAGGTATTATAAAAGTAGGTAGCTGAATGATATGAGGCATGAGGAATGGACAAGCCATTCCTATGTAAGGCTTCTCACTTTGCCAGGAAAAGTAGGAGCAAGAGCAGGTCTAAATGGGGGGGAGTGGACAAGTTGTATTTGTGACTTGCTGAGTTTGAGGTGCCTGCAGGGCATTCATGTGGAAAGGCTAAGAGGCAGCTGCTAATGAAGGCTGCATTATCATTTTGAAACTTACTGCCTTTTTCCCTTAGACTCCCCACATGGGTTTCTGGGCTCAACTCACAGAGAAACCAGACACTGACCAGAGCTAAAGTGGCCACAAGATCACTAAGGGGCAACCTGGGCAAAGCAGATCAGAAGCGAGCAACACAGACAACAGTCCCAGGCACCATGGGAGAAACACTGCCCGCATGCTGCACCAGCAGGGCAGGAACAGTCAGTTCACACAAATTGTGCTTAAATGAGTTGTGGGTGCCAAAACCATGCCATATGGAGAAAACCACAGAGTTCTGATCATACAGGAGTCCCCACTCAGAGATCACATATTCTGGAAAATATGAAATGGAATAAAAAAAAAAATCTTCCCTTTGACCTAGAATAATTCTCTGTCAGAGATAACACGCTCATTCTTCCCAAGAGCTTCTGCAAAAGTAAATGTGGGTTCTCAGTAAACTAGGAAAAGAGGGAGATCTTCCTCAACTTGATAAAGAATATTTCCAAAAAACCTATATCATATTTAATGGTGAGAAACTCAAAGCTTTCCTACTAAGATCAAGTACAAGGCAAGGATGTCCCCACTCACTACTCCTTTTCAACATCGTACTAGAAGTTCTAGTAATGCAATAAGACAAGAAAAAGCAATAGAAGATACACAGATTGGAAAGGAAGAAATAAAATATCTTTGTTCACAGATGACATGATTGTCTACACAGAGAATCCAAAAGAATCAACAAAAAACTCCCAGAACTAATAAGCAATCATAGCAATGTTGCAGGATACAAGATTAATATACAAAAGTCAACTGCTTTCCTATATCCGAGCAGTAAACAAGTGGAATTTGGAATTTAAAACATAATACCATTTACATTAGCATCCCCCAAAAATGAAATACTTAGGCATAAATCTATCCAAATATGTACAAGATCTATATGAGAAAAACTGCAGAACTCTGATGAACAAAATCAAAGAACTAAACAAACAGAGAGATATTCCATGTTCCTGGATAGGAAGACTCAATCCATGAAAGAAAAAATTGATCAGCTGGACTTCATTAAAAGTAAAAACTTCTGCTTTGTGGGAGAAAATATTTCCAAAAGACATATCTGGTAAAGGACTGTTATCTAAAATATAGAAAGAAGTCTTAAACCTATCAACAAAAAAAGAAACTCGATTAAAAAATGGCAAAAGACCTTAACAAACACCTCACCAAAGAACATATACAGATGACAAACAAGCAGATGAAAAGATGCTCCATATCATGTATCATCAGGGAAATGCAAATTAAAACAACAATGAAATTCCACTTCACACACATTAGAATGGCCAATATCCACAACACTGACAACACCAAACGCTCATCAGGATGAGGAGCAACCGGAATTCTCATTTACTCCTGGTGGAAATGCAGAATGGTGCAGCCACTTTGGAAGACAGTGTGGTGGTTTCTTACAAAACTCAGCATACTCTTACTATACGATCCAGCAATTGCAGTCCGTGGTATCAACCCAAAGTAGTCAAAAAATTAATTGTGCAGAAAACTTTTGTGTAGAAAACTTTCCACACAAGAACCTGCACAAAGATGTTCATAGCAGCTTTATTCATAATTGCCAAAACTTGGAAGCAACCAAGATGTCCTTCAGTAGGTGAATGAATAAACCGTGGTCCATCCAGACAATGGAATATTCTTCAGCACCAAAAAGAAATGAGCTATCAAGCCATGAAAAGACATGAGGGAACTTTAAATGCATATTTCTAAGTAAAAGAAGCCAATATGAAAAGGTTATGTATGATTGCAAATATATGACATTCTGGAAAAGGCAAATCTACGGAGACTCTAAAAAGATCAGTGGTTGCCAGCAGTTGAAGATGGAGGCAAAGATGAATAAATGGAGCACAGAGGATTTTTAGGGCAGTGAAAATACTCTCTGATATCATAATAATGGATACATGTCATTATACATTAGTCCAAACCCACAGAATGTACATTACCAAGACCGAATCCTAATGTAAACTATGGACTTTGGGGAACTATGATGTGTCAATGTAGGTTTGTCAATTGTAACAAATATACCACTCTGGTGGGGAATGTTGACAACAGGGAAAGCTGTGCATGTGTGGAGGTTGGAGACATATGGACAATCACTGTACCTTCCCCTTAATTTTGCTGTGAACTTAAAACTCCTCTAAAAAAAAGTCTTAATAAAGGAAAGAAAAAGTAAATGTGGGCATTTTCTTTAGACATGCATTTCCTTTTCTCACCATGATCCTCAGCTTTCATGTACTTGTTCCTCATCTCCTGCTGCTGATGCACATAGGTCTTCCAGGTCTGGAACATCAGGTTGTACAAGTAATATCTGAGGAGTCAAAGAAGCAGATGGCATTCCTTTAAAACAAAACAATTCCTAATCTGACAGTCTCAGTCCATTCCATACTCAGAAGAAATTAACAGGGACACTTCTGACACAAAAGAGGCGTATCAACATCCTAAGCTAAAATTTCATTTCCTGCAATCACGGGGAAACCTATTTTCCTTCAGGGAGAATAGTTCTCCACACCTTACAGTATCACTGAGGGGAAAAAGGCTTGATTACTCCCAGAATAACTCAGCATCCACAAAGCTGTGATGTTTAGAATGACAGTCATATCTTAATCATCCACATCATGTAAAACATTACTTCTCCCCTGCATGAAAACATGGTCAATACCACTTTTTCCTTTGTCTTTTCCTTCTTGACACATACACTACACACATTAACACTGTCGATCCCTCCATATTTTCACTATCCCATTTCCTAAGATTTGATTTCATACTCTATCAGCTATTAGAACTATTCAATATCTATATTTTATCTGAAATATCCATAAATCAGAAACCCTATCCCAAAATACCTAAATACAGAGTGATTATAATGAGTGAATACCATTTTAAAGACATAAGACATACTTATTAAATGATAAAATATATTTATTAATTATTATATTAAATATGACATTTATTTTTTGAAAGGTCTAAAAATGTGTATTTGATATAATTCCCAATTTTTACTTTTTCCTCCACCTATCCCTGGGAATATGAATGTCAAGGATTAAGAGTGTTTTCTTTCTATTCTCTTTCTTTCTTTCTTTTTTCTGCTGAGGAAGATTAGCCCTGAACTAACATCTGTGCCAATCTTCCTCTATTTCGTATGTGGATTGCCACCACAGCATGGCTAACGAGTAGTGTAGATCCATGCCGGGGATTCAAATCCATGAACCTGGGCCACCGTAGCAGACCGCACTGAACTTAACCACTATGCCACGGGGCCAGCCTGTTTCTGTTTTCTTAATGTCCTATATTGGGCATATATTTTCTGCTATAATCCATATAAATTAAAACAACTTATTATTTTAAAAAACAGAATACTCTCAGAATTAGAAATGATAGAGAAGTGAGAGTCAGTGAGAAAACCCTATTCAAATCATTAGGGTGACCAACACACCATGGTTACTTGAATTAGAGGGGTGTCTCTGTGTGTGCACTTGTGCACAGGTGCACTCACAGGTGTGTGCGCTTGGGTTTAATTTAGGACTTTGATCTTGCTTACTCTAAAATGAATTTGAAGAAAAACAGAAAATGATTAAAAGCTTTTCTCCTTTTGACCAGAAACATGCCAACAAGTAATTATTTGATAATGTGCATCAGTAAAATTGAAGTAATATAACATGAAATCTGACCTGTAGTGACAGTCAGCTCGAACACAGAGTTTCCACTCTCGATGGAAAACCCACCACTCTTCTTTCCACTCCTCAAAGACCTTCTGTAGTATTCTCTGCTCATAGTAAAGCCTAGGGCAATGAAAAAAAATCAGGGAGAGGTATACGGTGATGCTGGAGCTGACATCTAGTCCCAAATCCCAGTTTCATATTGCCACTGCTTTCTCAGAGAAAAGTGTGGCTCACTATTTAGTAACACAGTGTGACTCATTATTTGGTAACAGTAAAATAGATTAAAAATAGACACATTTAACTTTTTCAGATCAAAACCTTAGGGCTACTTAAATTGGAAATGGGGCTAAAAAATTTCATACTACAGATCTTACCAACTAAAGATGTTAAAGCGAAATAAAAATCTGACTTTTCAGGGGCTGGCCCCATGGCCGAGTGGTTAAGTTTACGTGCTCCACTGCAGGCGGCCCAGTGTTTTGTTGGTTCGAATCCTGGGCGCGGACATGGCACTGCTCATCAGACCACGCTGAGGCAGCGTCCCACATGCCACAACTAGAAGAACCCACAACGAAGAATACACAACTATGTACCGGGGGGGCTTTGGGGAGAAAAAGGAAAAAATAAAATCTTTAAAAAATAAATAAATAAATAAATAAATAAAAAAAATCTGACTTTTCAAATACCATGAGTTGAGAACTATCATTTTCAATCTTTTTCATTCACCAAACTAAAAAATATTTTTGATTAGTAAAAAGTAGTAGCTACACTTCTCATTGACATACCTAGGAGATTAAAAGTTATAAAATAAGCAGATGCCTAAAGGTGTTCCTAATACCTAACAGGAACAGAGCATATTAGTTTAACTGAAGTCCACCAGGGGGTTATAACAACAAAAGACAAAGAAGAGAAAATAAAGAGGGTAAAAAGGTAATAAGAAAGAAAACAGAATAGCAGTGACAGATTGTGTTGACGCTAACAAAGCACACTGTCACGGTGGCTGATAACTTGAGATCTCTGGTCCTGTCAACCACTTTCAATTTCCTTTCATGGTTCTGCAGGTTAATATTATGTCCTCATCCTCACCTACTTATAGTTTTAAAAAACTGGCCTGCAAAGAAACATATGGGGAAATTTACCTATTATTCTTAATAATAAAAAAAGAGAGAGAAAATACCACAAACGCCCAATAAAACAGAACAGGTTACATTCAATCAGTGTCACACAGTCATTTTTTATGACTGAAATAGTGCTAAAGACACTGAAATGGAGAGATGCCCAAAAAAGTTGGTAGGTGAAAAAATGAAGTTACCTCATGGTTTGTATACTATAATATGATACCATTTTTTAAAAAATTAATAATTTTTTTTGCGAAGAGAGCAAATCATAAGAGTCTTCATCACAAGGAGAAATTTTTTTTCCTTTTTTCTTTTCTCCTTTCTTAATTAATATAACATACACCAAATATATATACATAAAATGTATGCACACACATACATATTTGTATATATACATATAAATGTGTGTATGTGTATTTACATATACAAATGATTATATTACACATGTTAAAAGTCTGGAAAGATCTCCAGAATACCATAGTATTACCAATGGTTCTCTCTCAGGTGGGATTATAGGAGACTAGTGTTTCCTACATTACACATTTCTATAGCTTGAAAGCTTTTTTAACAAGAGTTTTGTTCATAACTGTTAAAAATTTTAATGGAAAAGAACCACTGCCATTTGCACATGTACTTCCTTCCACTATCTACTTTTTATCCATCTACCTCCTTCCCTTCCCAAAACCCCACTAAAATAATAGCAAATACATTTCAAAAGGTGTAAGCCCATAAAGATAAGGAGAATAAGAACAACAATGATAGAAAAGAGATGTCAACAAATTTTAGACGATGGAAAGCAGGCAGGCAAGCGGCAACTGAAGCAACAGCTCAGAGAAGGCACAGGACTGAGTGGTTGGGGAGTCAGGAAGCAACCAGCTGGGGGCACAGACCCCAGAAAGGTGTGGGGACGAGAGGCATCAGGAAGAGGGGAGCCCTGGGTGAAGATGAAAACACAGGATAGTTCCCAAGCCTGTGTGTAGGAAGCAGTTAGGCCTCTGGATCCTGTTTCTCACCCAAGCAGAGATTCATGCTTATCTCTGGAGAGGCTGAACCAGAGGGGCACTGGACTCTAGAATCCAGGCAGAGCTCTGGAGAGGGTCCTAAACTGAGAGTCTACCTACTGAACAGTGAGGCCTACACTCCCTCTCCTCTGCTTGCAACCAAGCTTATAACCACCCTACTCCAGAAGGCGTTTGGAGGATTCCTCTGCTCTGCGGAAAACCGACCAACCTAAGGAGAAAGGCCGTCAGACACTGACAGCTGGAGGTGCCTCAGTGAAAGCGTCTGGTCTCTGATTTAAAAGCCTAAAGTGAAGCCCTCGTACAAGTCCCTATGCATACATATCAAAGCTTCTACAATTAGCGTTTTAATGCCTAATTCAAAGATGAACAGACAATAGAAGGACCTCTTGACATTTGAGGGAAGGTTCCAACATGAGGCAGTGAACACACAGAAAGCAGAAGCTCAGAAGAAAGAGACAATAGGAGCAGACAAAAATCTTAAACACAAACAAATCACTACATTATCCTCAAAAAATTATGAGTCTCCAGGATTCTGTTTTTTAATAAAAGAAACATTCACAGAACAAAAAAGAGCTCTTGGAAATTAAAAATGTGACAGCACAAAGGGAAAAAAAAAAGATCCACAGAGAGGTAAAACAAAAGTTAATTAACCTTGTAGGCCACAGTAAGGACTCTGGCTTTTACTCTCAGCAGTACAGGAAGCCCCACAAGGTCTGAGCAGAACAGTGATGTGACTTGATTTACTCAGACCACTGTTGAGAAGAGATCAACTAGGGACAAGGCTGGAAGCAGGAGACTAGTGAGCAGGTTAGTGGAGTCATTCAGGGGAGAGATGATGACAGCTTGGACCATAGTGATAGCAACTGGAGGTGCCGAAAAGAGGTTGGAGTCTGCATATATTTTGAAGGTTGAATCAATATAATTGGCATATGGCATTTTAAATTGGGGTGTGAGAGAACAAGGGGAGTCAATGATGACTCCTAGGTTTCTGAACTGAGTACCTAGAAGGATGGGAGTTTCCATTAACTAAGAGGTTAAAGACTCAGCAGGGAGCTTTGTGGGGAAGATCCAGATTTTGGTTTTGGACCTACTGAGGTGTGACATCTATTAGACACACAGTAGAGCTGTCACATATGTAGCAGTCTAAGTTTGAGGGAGGGGTCTGGGCTGGGTGTGTACCTTTGGCAGTCATGATGAGATTTGATGAGATTGCCACGTTTGTGAGGTAGATAGAGAGCCAGCGCAAGGACTGAGTGTGGGGTATTTAGATGTGGAAGAACCAACAAAAGAGTGTTAGAAGGAGCAGTCAAAGACGTATAAGGAAAACTATGAGACGATGGTAACCTAGCAGCTGGGAGAGGAAAGGGCTTCTTGAAGAAGGAAATGATGGACTGTCTAATGCTTGGCAGGTCAAGTGAGTTTAAGAATTCACCACTGATTTTAGCAAATTTAGTGACCTTAACAAAAAGTTTTGGTGCAGCAGTGGAATCCAAAGCCTCGTGGGACGAATTTAAGAGAGACTACAACAAGAGGTGCTGGAGACATTGACTATGGCCAGGAGATTCGATATAAAGGAGAACGAAGAGTTGGAGTCCTAGCTGCAGGAAGAAGCAGGGTCAAAGAGAATTTTTTTCCAGGACGGGAAAAACAACAGCATTATATGCTAGTACAAAAAATCTAGTAAAGAGGGAAAAATTGATGATGCAGAAAAGAGAAGAAAACTGAGAGTGATGCTCTGGAGTACAGGAATATAGTGCAAAAGTCAAGAATCTTGCCACAGATGAGAGCAGAGACAGTTCATCTGCCTAACAGATGACAGGTTACATGGCAACAGACGCTGGCGGTGGGGAGATGTACTGGAGGGAGCTTGTGGAGGTCTCTTTAGTTGTTTCTCTTTTCTCCAGAAAATAGGAAGCGAGGCCATTAGCTAAAAATGAGGAAGAAGTACTGATGAACTAAATGCTACAAACGGACAAGACTCTTTTATCTATTTCCCAAATTCGCCAAAAAATTTTTCTCAGATCTTCTCTTCAAAAAAATAGATGACTACCTCATATTTAAGACTGCCTTATATACAGACACGTACTGTATTATTTTTGACCTACTAATTCAATGGTCATTTTGGTTCAGTTTATTAATGACAAAACAACTCCAGTTTATAGAAGTTAAAACATTCTCCAAGAACATAAAAGCATTATTCTGCAGTTTCTGGTATGATATCATTCCTCTCTAACATTCCTGAAAGTGAGAAATAAATAATTCGGTATGGAAAAGACCAAAAAAAGCAAAGATCATAACCAAAGTAACAAATAATCCATTTTGCGATTTGAAAACCCCCACCCCATCACAAGTTTCTAAGTCAATGGAAACACAGTATGGAATTCTAATTCTGAGAGATGCTTAGAGAGCAAATGTTCTCACTCTCACTTTACAATTTGAGAAACTGAGGCCCAAAGCCATAACTTATCCCCAGATCAAGCAATTAGCTAGGGTCTGGGTTAGAACCCAAACTCAGGCCCCCAAAGTTCCATTCCAGGATTCTTTCCTCTATGTCCTGCTACCACTCAAGAGCAAAGAAAGTAAAAGAATATGACGTGAATGTTTTAAAGCAGCGCGGCAGACATCGGTCACCGTTAACCCAACACACACTGCCGAGCCTTTGCTTCCTCACCAGCATCCACTCCAGGGGACGGAAAGGTTGCTTTGCCAACCTCCTCTGTAGCTGAAGTGGCCAGTGACATAGCTCTGGCCAGTGAGGCAGAAGCAGAACGCAGCTAGGGGTTTCTAGGATAGTTTTGCTTTCCTGATAAAGAGACAGATTGAGCTGACACCACCCGTCCCCCGTTCTTCCTGTGTAAAGCTAGGACAGTCATCTTGCAACTATGCAGTGTGTCACCTCTGAGGACAAAGGGCCAATATAATAAGGATGATGAACTAGAAAGCTACTCAAAGCTTGACCCTTCGATGGCATCAATGAACAGCTGAATCAATACCAACCTCCAGACTGCTTGTGAGAAAAAGCAAATCTCAATTTGTGTAAGCCATTGTCAGACTTTCTCTTACTTGGAGTCAAATGTACTTCTAACTAATACATTCAGCATTTCCCAAGTACTTGGAATATAAGTAGGCATTATTTGAAAAGATGTTTCCAGTTAAATATGGGTCAAATATAATTTAAATAAAATAAGTAGGAAAAGGATTTGAGGAAGATAGTGGGGCAGCAGTATAGTTTTTCAATCTCTGAAGCCCCATAAAACACACAGAGCAACCATGAAGCAAAATCAAAAACTCATGTATCAATTATAACAAAACTAGGTGACAAGGTATCCCCACAAATCCAAAATGCAAGCAGGTAAAGAAAGACCACCCATAGTCAAAAGACCTGCATGGTACAGGAGGAAGGAGGAGCAATGAGGGTGGTATCTGAGGAACCGGAGAATGGGAAAACCTCAAAACAGACAAAAAGTCATCACTGGAAAATGCAGAAGCCCAATTCCAGACCAGCAGCTGAAATGGAAAGTTTGGTCCTATTACCCAGGCTCGCATACAAAGAACTGAAACAGCTGGAGCAGCCCAGCCCCTATCGTCTAAAACCTGACCCGCCAGGCTCCCTTCTGAGACAGGGCTTTCTACTGAGGAGAAATTTGCTGGGAGTAGAATGGAAACTGAGCAGGAGAGGGACTATAGCAACAAGGAAAGAGAGGATCAGACCAAGTGTGGTAAGGAGACAGAACCCCGACATCCCATAGATGCCACGAACACTACAAAAAAGACAGAAGAGGGAGCTCTGTGAAACGAGGAAAGCTTAACTGACTGCCTCACTCTAAAAGTTCAGAAAGCTTAATTTCACAGAAAAATGAGCAACAGAAAAGTATCTGAGGTCAAATCCTATACAGATTGTATGAGAAAAGAAAAGCAGCAGAATAACATGCCTACAGACAAAGAAAGTATGACAGAAAGATGTGCCCACAAAACAGAAACAAACAAACAAAAAATCCCCTATAACCTACTATCTCAAAATAAGCTAAAGGACTTTAAGAAAATGAATCCATGCCTGGGCATATCTCATTAAAGTCTTTGAAAACTAAGACAAAGAATGAATCTTCAAAAAAGCAACAATTAGTCTAACAGCTTACAAATGGAAGCCATCAGACAATGGAATATCTTCAAAGTGCTGAGAAAAAAACTGGCAAGCAAGATTTCTACACCTAGTGAAACAGCCTTCAAAAACAAAGGTGAAGGGCCGGCCCAGTGGCACAGTGGTTAAGTTCGCACGTTCTGCTTCTCAGCAGCCCGGGGTTCATTGGTTCAGATCACAGGTGCAGACATGGCACCACTTGGCAAAAGCCATGCTGTGGTATAAAGTAGAGGAAGATGGGCACGGATGTTAGCTCAGGGCCAGTCTTCCTCAGCAAAAAGAGGAGGATTGGCAGGAGTTAGTTCAGGGCTAATCTTCCTCAAAAAAAAAAAAAAAAAAGGTGAAATAAAAACATTTTTAGACAGACAAAATCTTAGAGAATTCATCACAGCTAGACCTACGCTAAAGGAAATGCTCAGGGATGTTCTATGACAGAATGAAAATAATCACAGATGGAAACCTGGAGATGCAGGAAGAAAAAAAGAGCAACAGAAAGGGTAATTATGTGAATAAACCTAAATGAATATTGGTTGTATAAAATGAGAAAAATAATGTTTTATAGATTTTAAAATATAAACAAAATTAATACACATTACAGTAAGGGCATACAAGTGGGACGGGGGCAAGGAGAGTTAGTGGTCTAAGGACTTTGCCTCATTTGGGAAGAGAGCAAAGGAACCAATTAACATTAGACGGAGAAATTAAAGATACATGTTATATTTTTTAAGGCAGTCAGTAAAAGAATAAAAGATATAACTTCTAAGCTAATGGGGAAAAATAAATAAGTTACTCAGATGAATAAGAAGAAACGAAACAAGAGACTTCTGATAATGGCAAACTAGGTAATTCAAATCAATTCTCCCACTGAGAACAAGAAAAGCAGGACAAAAGAAAAATTTATTTGAAGGCACTGAAGAGCTACTACGGCAGTGAAGAAGGACAGGGCCAAAGTCCAGGAGAAGGAAAAGCAGAGGTGAACTCTGCCTAGTAGCTGCTGCTGGGATGGGCCGTTGCCACATTGGGAGCTTCACTGGTAAAGACTCACAAAGGAGATTCACAAAGGAGACACACAAAGGGCCTCCCACAAAGAAAGACTTCAGAAAACACACGCAGGCCAAGTGTGCTTGAGAGACCTTGAACCAAGAGGCGTTGGGTAATGTTCCAGGTTAGGAACACTGTCAGAAAAATGAAACAGGAAAGCTTGTAGGTCAGGGAAGAGGGGAGGAAGTGAGAACGTGTAACATTTCCGTTTTTAAAAAACGTTTACATTCTCAATGGTTGCCAACCCTCCCTCTGAAACACACCCCACACTGGGCCCTTCTCTCCCACTGCATCCTGTACAGTATCCCTGACCCTGGTGGCTCTCCCTGCAGTCCACTCTGGGCGCTGCAGCTGAAGTGATCTTAACCAAAACCGCAGCAGCGGGTAGCGGCCTACACAAGTGAAACCATGGCAGAGCAACTTTCTCGACTAAAATTTCACTTCCCTTGCCAATGCCAAAGTTCCCCAGGTTCTGCCCTAGATCCAGCCAATTTATCAGTCTCACCAGTTCCCTGAAAGAGCTCATTTACTTCTCCTGGGCAAATGCTTTTTTTCCCAGAGGGTCTGGTTTACTTAAGATTCTTTCATATACTCATTCAGTCAAACTAATACACGTTAAGGTACCATTGTATTATATGCCTGCTGGAGGCTCAAGAGGCGCAGGGAAGGAAGGTAACACATGCTACAAATAATGAAGGTTATATATGGGCTTAATACAAAACAAAAACCTAGAATGAACTCAGCAGAAGCTTGATGTTCTGAGCTAATACTACCTGGCTTTAGAGGGAAATACTCTTCCAAAAGTCTTTCGAATCCACAAATACAAGAACTTTCTGGCCACACATCTGAAAGAAGGAAAGAAAGGATATACACATTTTAAAACTCCATTTGGCTTATGTCATCAATTTTCTGGAAAGGAAAGGGAAACTTTAAGGTCCCCGGGGGAGAAGTGCCAGTATGAGTCAAAAGGTGAATCATACCTGATCTTGCATCAACCAGAGCACAGGATGGGACAGATTTATAAAGCTAAAATCAAGCAGACCATTTTCTTTAAATACTTTCAACATAAAGTATTCAGTCAATGAAGATTTCAGAGTTGAGAAGAAGGAAGTACATGATAACGCTTTTGTTCATATCCTTCTTCCTGCTTAAAACATCTGGCAAATGCCCACCTACCCATCAAGGCTCATCTTCAATGCCTGCTCCTATGTGAAGCCTTCCTGGACCTTCCCCAACCCAAACACAGTGAGTTGCTTTGTACTCTCAGCACTCTGTCCCTGGTGTAATGTTATGACACTAAATCATAGTAATCGGCTCGCAGGGTGCCTGTTGTTCCCTCTGCACTGTGAGCCCCTGAGAACAGGAACCATGTCTTATAGTATCCCCAGTACCTAGCAGAGTGCCTGGTACACACACAAAAAGATGGCTTGTCTTGGCCAGTTAATCTCCAGGTTCAGTTTGGAATGCTCTTCTTCCTCCTGCCCTTTATCTGGTTTATTCTTACACTATCCTTCAGGACTCGGCTTAAACTCCACTTCCTCCAGGAAGTCACTGCTGGCTACACTAGTGGGGATGTTCTTGCCATGTGGGCCTATGGTACTGCATCCTTCTCCTCTTATAGCACTTATCAAACTTCGTTGTTGTGGCTTGTTTAAAAGTCTGTCAAGGCTACCTGATTTTAAGGTTTCATGAGGTCATAGACCAGGAATGTCTTATTCACCTGGTATGCTCAGCATCTAGCACAACACCTGGCCAAGTCTGTACCTGATAAATGTTTGTTGAATGAAAAAATGGACGGCTTTGATAGAGCTAACCAAAAGTAACAGAAAACGGTAATTTTTCTTGGATCACGTTTAGACTTTTTCTGGAAGACTTTTAATAGCTTACACAACGTGGGGCACAACTGGAGAACGTGAATGAAAACACTCATTAACAGGTTTTTACCTGCAGATTCCTGAATACAACCATGCACCACATAAAAACATTCTGGTCAACAACAAACTGCACATACAACGGTGGTCCCATTAGATTAGTACCATATAGCCTAGCTGTATAGTAGGCTACCATCTAGGTTCGTGTAAGTACAAGCTATGACGTTCTCACGATGATGAAATTGCCTAACGAGGCATTTCTCAGAATGCATCCCCGTCGTTAAGTGATACAAGACTGTATCCTTTTCTTCTGAACATTCTGCCATGAAGAGCAGGTATCAAGATCTCCAACTAACTGAGACAGGAGAATAAAAATCATGCCCTCATTTTAACCAACAAAGGAGAACAACAGAAACGTCACTGCAGACAGGTGACCACTCACATGCTCACCTGATGCGTAATTCTCTTAACCGGCCCCTTCGGGTCCCAGCATGTGAGGCACGATACTGTACTGGATGACCGGGACTAGGTATCTCACTCCGGATCACAGAGACGGCAGAAGACTTCTTGTTGGACAATATCTTTGGAGAATAAGGTTTCTTAACTGCACCATCCCTAAAAGACCTTAAATTTGAGGAGTAAGGGGGAAAGGAGAGAATCAAATTACCTCTGCCTGTGACGTAAATACATTTTAACATATAGATGAAATTAAATAGATAAGGTCCTTGAAACTGATGACAACCACGCTTCAAGGACAATAAGTAGCCCAGTCTCTGACAGAAATACCTGTCAGCCACTGGAGGTAGGTACTGCTGGGTTGGCTCTAGGCAGGAACTACAGAGTTGGAGGGTACCTTGGAGTCATTAGTCCTAACACACATTTTTTTAGTGTGTCATTTTAAGGGGAATGATTTATAAACTGGAAACAGGTTCCTTTATATAAAAAACAATTAGGAATGATTTTCAGATAATGTGACTTTTATATCAATATGAAACTACATACTTTACTAAACACTAAATTTCTGACTTTTAATCCCATTTCAGAAACAGTGAGAGATTATCTTATTGGTATGAATGCATGATTTTAAAAAAATGTACGTCAGACCTCTGCCTGCAGGAAATACCTAGAAGCAACGACATCCCATTAGCAATGAGCATACCCAGAGCTCAAATATTGTTTCTAAAAATTTTTTATTTTTCCTTTTTCTCCCCAAAGCCCCCCGGTACACAGTTGTGTATTTTTAGTTGTGGGTCCTTCTAGCTGTGGTATGTGAGACGCCAACTCAGCATGGCTTGATGAGCAGTGTCATGTCCACACCCAGGATCCAAACCAGCAAAACCCTGGGCCGCCGAAGCAGAGCGCGCGGACTTACCACTCAGCCACAGGGTTGGCCCTCAAATACTGTTTCTAAAATACCATTCTCTACTAAAAGGAACCAGTGCTCCTTGGAGATATGGCTGATTTTCAGGTCTGGGACAGGGAAAATAGAAAAAGGAGCCTGGAATATCTTATTGGGTCAGAAAATAAAGCAGCGTTCAAAGAATGATGGCGGGGGGTGGGTGTCAAAGGGACACAGTTGCCAGCTTGAAAGTGCTCCCACTGGTCAAATATGGGGCAATTTGAGCAGTAACAGATTAAGACTGACTGAATAAAATAGGAATCCATAAATCCATACTGATATAAGTAAATAAGTGAATAAAGAAATACACAGGGGAGAATGGAAAGCTCTACTTGTAGTAGAATGACAACTAATAAATTTAGAAGGAATGAGAGAATTAGAAAATCATCATTTAGGAACCATCATAGCAATAATTGATTCAGACAAGAACCATCAATGGATGCAAAAAAAATTGGGTGTTAGTTTGTGAGGAACAGGATATTAATGTAGTTTCACAAGTATCTCCCCAGGGACCAGCGTAGCGGTTAAATTTGCGTGCTCTGCTTCAGCGGCTCAGGGTTTGTGGGTTAGGATCCTGGGCACAGACCTACATCCTGCTCATCAAGTCATGCTGTAGTGGCGTCCCACATACAAAATACAGAAAAACTGGCACAGATGGTAGCTCAGCGACAATTTTCCTCAAGCAAAAAGAGGAGGGCTGGTGGCGCAGCGGTTAAATTTGCACGTTCCACTTCTCGGCGGCCCGGGGTTCGTCGGTTCGGATCCCGGGTGCAGACATGGCACCACTTGGCAAAAGCCATGCTGTGGTAGGCATCCCACGTATAAAGCAGAGGAAGATGGGCATGGATGTTAGCTCAGGGCCAGTGTTCCTCAGCAAAAAGAGGAGGATTGGCAGGAGTTAGCTCAGGGCTAATCTTCCTCACAAAAAAAAAGTAGGGGGGGAGATTGGCAAAAGATGTTAGCACAGGGCCAATCCTCCTCACCAAAAAAATAAAAAGTATGTCTCCACAAAATACTTATTTATTACTTTATAGTTGAGAAAACTGGCAGACATCATCTTAACCAAGTGATAAAAGTTAACATCAATGGTAATGGGACCAATTCAACATGAGGTATCTACTGATATTGATGCACTGAGAAGAACACAGCCTCACTTCTGTGATATTCCTGCCAAAAATACATAACCTGAACCCAATTATGAAGAAACTTTGAACAAACCCAAATTGAGAAATATTCATAGAAGGTAAGTGGTCTGAACTCTTCAAAAATGTTTACGTCATGAAAGATAAGGAAAGACTGAGAAAGAATTCCAAATTAAAGGAGACTAAAAAGATAAATGCAATATGTAATCCTGGACCAGAAAGGAAAGGAATAAAAAGAGAAGTTTTTCTTATATTTTATTTTCTTTTTGCTATAAATAACATTTTTGGGACAACTGGCCTCAGCTTACTCTCAAATGGTTCCGTGAAAAAAACTATAGGTCTAGGGGCTGGCCCCGTGGCCGAGCGGTTAAGTTCGCGCGCTCCGCTGCAGGTGGCCCAGTGTTTCGTTGGTTCGAATCCTGGGCGCGGACATGACACTGCTCATCAAACCACGCTGAGGCAGCATCCCACATGCCACAACTAGAAGGACCCACAACGAAGAATATACAACTATGTACCGGGGGGCTTTGGGGAGAAAAAGGAAAAAATAAAATCTTTAAAAAAAAAAATAAAAAAAAAAATGAATAAATAAATTAAAAATATAGGTCTAGACAAAATTGAGTCTTGTTTTGCAGTACTTATATTCTATAAAGTCACCATAAATACCAAATTAATGAATATACTGAACCATTGTCCCTAGGGGAAATACATAGTTAGTCCTGTAAACCTTTGAAAACATTTTCATCAATCAATCAATCAATATATAATCTTGTTTTACATGTCCTTCTGTTTTAAGACACCTTATTTCATACATATAGAGAGGTATGAACACTGAACTCATGGCCAACAGCACTATAACTCATGCCTGAACAGAGCTTATCTAACATACTTATTTTCTCCATAAGGTACATCACAACCTTCGTGCGCTTAGCAACACTAGATAGAACTTCAGCACTATGCTTGGGGGCCATTTTAAACAGCAAAGTCATCAACAAAGAGCACAAAACTTTGAAAACATGGCATTACATAGACTGTGACAAGGACACTTGTTCACAGTATGAGAGCTGAAATAAGAAGGCAGAGCATCGCCTTGTTAGACCTCAGCTGGGAACACGTGCACTGGGTAAGCAAAATTTTTTGCCCCTGTGCACATGTCCACAAATGACATGCAAATGTCGAAAGAGAGACAGAGACCGAGACAGACAGACAAATGTGGTAAAATGTTAATAACAGGAGAATCTTGGAGAAGAACGGTATAGAGTTCTTTGTCGAATTCTTGCAATTTTTCTTTAAGTTTGAAATTATTTTAAAATAAAGGTAAATAAAAACTTTAAAAATAAATAAGGCTTTCATCCCATCCACTTTAAAATAAAAAGAAAAAGGACCTTAAAAGGTTAAAAGCCCATGAAACAGCAAATTGGTGGGAGGTATGCTGGGATTTGAAGCCCTGCGACATAATCAAACAGGTAGGCAGCTCTCCACAGACTGCGAGCCCAAGCCTAAAGCCATCCCTGTCCCTCTGCTCTCTTCTCTCATCAGTCTCTCTGGGCTCCTCCTTACCAGCTAGCAATTCCAGCAACAGAAGAACTACCTACAGCTCTGGAAGTTTAAAAGCATAAAAATATCAACACTGGCGTAAGTCAGGTAGCCCCAGATATCTAAGTTATTCTAACAAAATCAAGACCTAAAGGAAGAGAACATAAACTAAAACTACATATTTGTCTATTTACATGTGTATCTATTTCCCTCAACCTGTCTGTAAGCCTCATGATGACAAGGACCGTTTTTATTTGCTAATATATATTCAGCCCCTAACACACTGCCAGGCACATAGCAGGTACTCATAAAAGCTTTGTTGAATTGTCAGAGGTAGGAAGGGCAGAAGGATGGAAAGGACTAAAGAAATACGAAATAGATGAAACAGAAGGAACTTTAAAAACATAACATCAGTAGGCCAAAAATCACGAAGAACAGGGTAGGAGACTGGCTTAATAAAAAACGTAGGAATACAATTACTATTTTTTTTAAATGTCAATAGGAAGAGTATTATTAGCCAAAAAATACAGAAAAATCGAAGTGAGAAGAAAGACAATTTTAAAATGTTCATCCAAAAGTGCCAAGGGGAAGGCATGCCCTGGCCAATTCATTTAACTATTTACTCGGCAGGTGTATTCTGCAGTGTGTTTGTTTATCCATCCAGTATCAAGGAGCTGCTATATAACCAGGAACAAAGTGAGGCCTGGGGATGCAAGGACAAATATGTATTCAATGTTAAGATGTCGTACAATGAGAAAACAAGATGTCAATAGCTTACAGTAGGTACAGGACACCAACACACATCCAATATCTATGCTCTCCTTCTTCCATATAATAGAATGTTTGGCTGGGCACATGGCTGCCCAGAATAAAGATTACATTTCTCAGGCTCTCTTGCTACTAACTTCTGAAATTAAGTTCTGACTACGAACATAGGTAGGATCATCAGGTGGCAGCTTCCTGTAATCTGCCTTAAGAGCCAGCACACTTTTTCTTCCTATCTTCCTCCACTGTGCTGCCTGGAATGGCTGTGAACTTGGACCAGGAGGACGAGGACCACAGCCGAGGATGGTGGAGTGAAGACGGGGAAGGTCCCAGGTCCATGAGGACCTTACTGGACATTTCAAGAAAGGATAATTACGTGTCAACCTCACTAATGAATACATAACGAAAGAATCTAAACAAAGTATTAGCTAACTGAAGTCAGCAATACAGAAAAAGGATAATATAACACGATGGAGGATTAATTCCAGAAAGGGAAGGTTAATATTAGAAAAATCAACCATCAAAACAATCATACGATCATCTCAATAGATGCAGAAAAGACAGTTGATTAAAATTTCAATATCCATTTATGAAAAAAAGTTTTAGCAAACTAGGAAGAGAAACTTTAATCTGATAAGGGATATCTATGAAAAACTTATAGCAGATACCATACTTAAGATGAAACATTGATAGCTTTTCTCTTTAAGATTAGGAACATGACAAGTGAGACTAATATCACTTCTATTCAACACTGTACTGGAGGTCCTGGCCAGCAGAGTAAGGCAAGAAAATGAAATTACAGTCATAAAGATTGGAAAGTGGGGAAAAAAGTGTCATTTTGCCTATGATATGATTATGCATGCAGAAAAGATGCAAAATAATCTACGGGTAAATTACTAAAATTTATAAGAGAATCTAGCAAGACTGTTCGGCACAAAGTCAACATATACACAGTCGACTCTTATCTGCAGTATTCATATTCTACAAAGTCACCCTAAACATTCAATTAGTGAATACTGAACCCATTGCTCCTAAAGGAAATAAGTATATATGTATACATATACACACATATATACACATTTCTCTCCATATACATATCTCACATAAATTATAACCTTAAATCCTAAAAACAACTCATCCTGTTAAATTCTATTTTCTTTATTTTACAAAACAGAAAATGAAGTTCAGAAATGTTAAGTGACTTGCCTGAATGTGTCTCACTACACAGGTGACAGAGCTGGGTCTCAAATCCTGTCCAGCTGGCCCCAGAGCAGGGGCTTCTCACACTACATATGCACTGTCTCCATCCTCTGGTCATCTCTGTATGAGGGCTAAAATAAGAAGGCAGAGCAGTGCCTTGTTCCACCTCAGAAGAGCTAATCTTCCTCAAAAAAATAAATAAATAAATAAACAAATGATACTGGGCCAGCCCCAGTGGCCTAGTGGTTAAGTTCAGAGTGCTCCACTTTGGTGGCCTGGGTTTGGTTCCCAGGTGTGAACCTACACCGCTCTTTTAGCAGCCATTGTGTGCCAGTGGACCACATACTAAAAAAGAGAGAAAGACTGGCATGGATGTTAGCTCAGCACAAACCTTCCTCAGCAATAAATAAATAAATAAATAAATAAATACCAATATTCTACAACCTCTTCCAGAGAATAAAGGAGGAAGGAAGACTTCCAAATTCATTCTTTAAGGCCAGTATCACAACCTGATACCAAAGGCAGACAAAGATATCACATACATACTAAATACATATCACATACACACCAAATATCCCTCATGACTCATAAACACAAAAATACTCAAAAAATATTAGCAACTCAAATCCAACATAGAAAAACCATGTAACAAACACCATGACCAAGAGGGATTTATCCTAGTAATGCAAGGATAGCTTAACACCTGAAAAATCAATTAATGCAATACATCTTATTAATAGAAGAAAGGACAAAAACGATATGATCATTTCAACAGACGTAGAAAAACCATTTGACAAAATCTAACACAGTAGTGATAAAAACTCCCAAGAGTCCCAAAGAAAACAGATGACATATTAAAAATAGGATAACTTGAGGATGGCGTATTTACAAAGGTGTGGGTGTCAAGGAACCACGAGGGACAGTGCAGGAACCTGAGCTGGTAAAAGCTAAGATGGTGCCACCTCTAGGCCCAAAGAGATAAGGGGAGGGAACAACTACCAGAATCCAGAAGGAGAGCCAAATAGAGTCTGCTGCCTTGCAAGGTGCTGTGAGCTTCAGTGGAGGGACACAGACGATGCAAGCCATCTTGAAGAAGGGAGCCAAGGGAATACAATCTGGCCTCATTCTCATCCCTCCCTCCTATCTCCTGCCAGGGCTCCTCTCTGGCCAAACCCAAGAGGAAGCCCTGGATGTCAATGAATGGAGATTAGATCTGGAAGATGAAATTGAAGCTATCCAGCACAAACAGGTAATTCCCTGCCACTTTGGAATTCTGAACCAAAGCCTTGAGAACTAGTACTGGTGTCTCAATGCTGTTAGGTCTTCCTGCTTCTCTCAGTGTGCTGACCTGCTTACCTGCTCTAGCACAGGCTCCCTGTTGCCTCTGCATGGTGGAGACTGCAACTGCTGTCACAGAAACCTCAGCATTAGGTGGGCCTCTCTCTCTACATGGCTGTCTCAGTTTAGAGAAAAACCTCTGATTAGGCCTATGAGGTCACACACCCACTCCTGAACCACTGTGTCTAGGGCAGTGGGATATTCATAACAGGCCAGCTCCAAGTCAAACGCCCACCCTTGTGAGTCTGAGGTTTGTTAGTAAACCACAGTTTCTCATAAATTCCTCCCTTTTGCCTAGGCTAGCTAGATTTGGATTCTGCTATTCGGAATCAAAAGAACCTTAATGCAGGCTGAAAGTAACCATGATCAAAAGTACGGGAAAGATACAATAGCCAGCCAGCCTCGATATTATAACTTCCATCCTCAGGAAAAGCATCCTCATTCCTACTTAAAATCAAAATTTTAATGATGGATATTTCCACATACTCAAAATGGTTTTTCACTGTAGGGTTAGGGTATGAAATGTACATTATACTCTATACTCTAGATGAGAAACCCAAAATATCAACATCAGAAATCCTTACCCAAAGTTCTTATGTTACCATTCATAATTTAGGAAAAAATTACTTTTTAATTATTATTTTTACACACAAAATGTTTACTGGCTTTTATATAGACTATAATTTCAGTTACTTTTTTTGTCAAGTCCCGTCACTCACCTGGAGTTAAACTTTCTTTCCATTCTCTGCTTAATCCCTTTTTGATGGAAATTCAACCAGTGGCTTGATACACTTCTTAATGAGCAGATTCTTCATGAATCAAAGTCTTTTATCTTCCCCTTCTTACTACAGGAAAAAGGGGAATAAAAGAGAAAGTAAATTATATGAAGCCTCTTAGGAGCCACATTTCTGAACAGCTACATGCCAGCTCCTAGTCTCCTGCCCCTCCTTCTTAATTCAACACTAGATGTACATGGGGAGTCTCTGATTTAAAATATTTAACTGTATTTTTTTTGGGGGGGGGGCGGGCTGAGGAAGATTGGCCCTGAGCTAACATCTGTTGCCAATCTTCCTCTTTTGGCTTGAGGAAGATTGTCCCTGAGTTAACATCTGTGCCAACCTTCCCCTATTTTTTATATGCAGGATGCTGCTACAGCATGGGCTTGATGAGTCATGTGTAGGTCCACTCCTGGGATCCGAACCTGCGAACCCTAGGCTGCCAAAGCAGAGCATGCAAACTTAACCACTACGCCACTGGACCAACCCCTTAATTGTATTTTTAAAAAGTTATTTTCTAAGAAAGGAAACTGAGAGGAGAATGAGCCACACTCAAAATGTTATGACTGGCACATTCTTCCTGTCCAGGTGATGCTCCAAAGCCTTACACTTCCCTTTACAAGAACACCAGTTAGGCCAAGATTTCTCATTTTTTCCCCAGATTAATTTTTATGGTTGTCAATGTTACCTATAAGAATCTTCAGGCAGTTTTTGATCAGTAATAGATTACTGTGTACAGTTCTCATTTTCATTTGGTGATAATCTCTACCAATAATATTCATTATGAACTGAATAAATAAAGCAGTTTTTGTGTATTTCTTAGTGCAAAGAATAGCAATTCTTTGCTATTGTGGGTTGAATCGTGTCCCCTAAAAAAGATGTGAATTCCTAACCCCTAGAACCTATAAATGTGACCTTATGTGGAAATAAAGTCTTTGCGGATATAATTAAGATGTAAGTTAAGATGAGGTCATACTGGAATAGGGTGGGCCCTTAACCCAATATGACTGGTGTCTTTATAAAAAGAGGAGCAGAGACATAGGGACAGATACACACAGAGAGGAGAATGCCATGTGGACACTGACACACAGGGAGAATGGGATGTGATGACGAAAGCAGAGACTGGAGTGATGCATCTACAAGCCAAGGAACACCAAGGACTCCTGGCAACACCAGAAGCTAAGAAAAAGGCATGGGACAGATCCTCCCCCAGAGACTTCAGAAAAAAGGATGGTCCTGTTGACATCTTGATTTCAGACTTCTAGCCTCTAGAACTATCAGACAATAAATTTCCGTTGTTTTAAGCCACCCAGTTTGTGGCATTTTGTTACAGCAGCCTTTGGAAACTAATATAAGTAGTAAGACAAAGGAGTAAGATTTAAGTACATAGTGGAGGAAAGCCAATAGAGCGGACATGTCCTATGTTGAGTAATTGTGATGCATTAATGAGACATTCATTCTAAAAGAATGAAATCACCCTTTATAGTCAAGGTCTCCCTTATAATCAAGATCACACATTTCAATGAAATCAAACGAGGAATTAGCCAGAAAAGAGAGTTTATCCATACAAAATGAATAGTCCTTATTGAGATCAAACCTATGTCCTAGTCTTTCTGGTACTGCACTCCAAGTAACAAAGGTCATCATTAGTGACTATTTCTGTAAATAAGTTAAATTGAAGGATGATTCAAATACGGATTTTTGGTGAAATACTGCTATAATAAATGGGTCACTACCTTGGGTTTATGTCTTGTTGCAACGAATCTACAGATTGTCATCTGTGGTCAGACTCCCTTTTGTTATACGCTCTGTGCCAACATTCTAACTACTTGCACAGATCTGTCTTTCCCACTAGAATATAAATTCCATGAAATCAGGAGCCATATCTGACCTTCTCATCACTACACTTCCAGCATCTAAAACAATGTCTAGAACCTGACAAGTGAGATATATAAATACTGGGAAGACTAGGACATAGGATTGATCTCAGTAAGGATATATATGAATACGAACTTGCTTCTGGGTTGGAATACACACAATGATAACCAAATATAAAAGACAGCCCAAGAAAAAATAAAGATTATTAGGTGTGGGCTCCCAGTTAAACCTACAGATTGACCTCCTAAGATGACAGTAAAGGATAAAAGGGTATAAACCATAAGGTCCAAGAGATGGGAGAAGAAATCATAGGAAATGAAAAGATTTCTACAAAGTTTTGCAACAAGAAAGTAGAAGGAGGAAAATAACCGACATAACAGATTTTAGGAGGTGAAAACCTGCAGAGTGGGATACCAAAGAAAAGCAGGCCCACAAAATCTCAGAAGAGCTCACAACTAGAAGAAACAAGGAATGGCTCCTAGAATTGAAGCCATAGGCCACAAATGAGGACACTGAATGGAAGTCTATATGGTGAGCATTTGGAGCCCCTGCTGTCCTCCCCAACCCTGCCAGGCCATGTACCCAGCTCTCTCCCCACAGAGGCACTTCTAGAATTCTGGTACCTCCCAGTCAGGAGACTGGAAGAGTCTCCTCAGAAGAAGCTAAGAACTAACAGATCTCCAGATTCTGACATCTGTGCTCACCTCCATCAATGAAAAAGCAGGCTTGTCCCCCAAGAGAAGCTCACAGACCTACGAGCCCTGCTCAGACACTGGGAGCTTCCAACTACTTTGGACACATTGTGTGACACGTTGCTGACACGTAAGTATGAATGGACAGTCAAGAATCACAAGACATTTGGAAATGGCTTCCAACAAGAAAGAGACCAAAACAAACAAACAAAGGAATACATCACCACTGCCAAAAACTGGAATCTAAGTGTCATCAAACCTCATCTAGAACTAAGTACCAACCTACAAAAAATAAAGGGGACAGTAAAAATGACTTTGCAATCAGCAAAATCAATGATGTAGGAAAACTTACAGGACAAATGACCCAATTACTTCAATAAAAAAACCAAAAAGGAAAGAGGGAAAAGCTTATACATTAAAAGAGACTTAAGATGCATATCAATCAAATACAATGTGTGAACTTTGATTTGGGATCTTGATCTTAAACTCACTACAAATCAACGGTCAAACAAAAAAGATGAAACAAGCAAGGAAATTTAAACTTTATTTTATTTTTTACTGAGGAAGATTTGCCCTGAGCTAACATCTGTTGCCATTCTTCCTCTTTCTGTATGTGAGCCACCGCAACAGTATGGCCACTGACAGATGAGTGGTGTAGGCCTGCACCCAAACCCAACACAGGGCACCAGAGTAGAGCGTGCTGAACTTAACCTCTAGGCCACAAGGGCTGGCCCTAAATTTTTTTAAACTTAAAAATGTTTTAATGAGTTATTAAAGAATTATCATTAATTTTTTGTTGTGACAGTGGTGTTGGCTGTTCTTTTAAAAGGATACCTTACCTTTTGCAGACTATACAGAAAAATTTACAGATAAATTTGAGCACCAAAGTAATTAAGGACAGTAATATATTATAACACATTAAATAAAAAGGGGATCTATGAGTTCAAGCTGATAAGAAGTAAACTGAAAGATAGATAAATGGGGGAGAAGGGAGGGCTCATCCTTACACAGAATGCCCACTGAGATACGTGGAGGAAACTGTAGAGTTGGAAAACCCCCATTTTGAACCATCATGGAGAAAACGATTAAAAAAACAGAAGGGGCAAAAAAGTTAAAAAGTGGTAAATGTAGATAAAGGTATATGGGAGATCTCCATATCATTCTTCCAACTTTTCCGTAAGACTTTATTATTATCTCAAAGTAAAAATTAAAACAAAAATAACTCAGTGGGGACAGAGTGGACAGAGGTATAGATGAAACAAGATAATGAGTTGATAATTTTCGAAACTGGGTAATAGGTACATATTATATGTGCTTGAAATTTTTCATTTAATAACAAAATGTTTTTTTAAAATTCTGGAGGAAACAAGGACAATATGGAGAACAGAAGAAAAACAAAATCAACAACATAAAAAGAAAACCCAATAGTTAATATCCTCAGAGAGATAAGAGAACATATCACATACCCATAGAATAAAATGAGGATATGATTTAAAAAAAAAAAAACAAAATAAGAACAAGAAACAGATAGGAGAGCCAAAACATTAGAATGTGGCTGATGAAGCTGAAGAAATGTCCCGGAAATAGGAAGGGGGAGAAAATGACAAAAAGAAAGAAAAAGTCAGACAATCAGAGGCTCGATCCACAGGACCAGATATACAACTAGCAGGAATTCCAGAGAGATAAGAGAATGAAAGAAGAAGAAATTATCAAAGAAATAAGAAGAAAGTTTCTCAAAACTGAAAGATGCAAACACTCAGATGAGAGGTCCTGCACCAAGGACAAATGTCAGCATAGATCAAACACTCTTTCCAACATACAAGGAGAAAAGCTTAAGATGTTCCTTTCTTGAGAAGTTACAAGAAAATTGGACATTGTTAAAATTAAAAACATTAGGGGCCTGCATGGTGGCGCAGCAGTTAAGTTTGCACATTCTGCTTTGGCAGCCCAGGCTTTGCCATTTCCGATCCCGGGTACGGACATACACACCGCTTAGCAAGCCATGCTGTGGCAGGCATCCCACGTAAAATAGAGGAAGATGGGCATGGATGTTAGCTCAGGGCCAGTCTTCCTCGGCAAAAAGAGGAGTACTGGCAGTGGATGTTAGCTCAGGGTTAATCTTCCTCAAAAAAAAAATTAAAAACATTTGTGCTTTAAAGAACACCATCAAGAAAGTGAAAAGACAACTTAACGGGAGAAAATATTCCCAAATCTGCTAAGGGACTTACATCTCGATTATATTTTTAAAAATTCCGACAACTCAATAACAAAAAGACAACCCAGCTGGGAAGTAGACAAAGGATATGACTAGACATTTCTCCAACGAAGATATATAAATGGCCAATAAGCACATTATAAGATGCTAAACATCATTAGCCACCATGGAAATGCAAATCAAACCACAATGAGATACCCATTAGGAGGGCTATAACCAAAAACACAGAAAGATAATAACAAGTCTTGGTGAAGACGCAGAGAAACTGAACCCCTTATACACTGCTAGTGTTAAGGTAAAATGGTGCAGCCACTTTGGAAAATAGTCTGGCAGTTCCTCAAAAAGATAAATACAGAGTTACCATTTAATCCAGCAACTCCATTCCTAGGTCTATATCCAAGAGAAGCAAAAACAAATATCTATACAAAAACTTGTACCTGAACGTTCATAGCAGCATTATTCGAAATAGACAAAAAGGGGAAACCCAAATGTCCACCAACTCATGGATGGATAAACAAAATATGGTATATCCATACACTGAAATACTCAGCCATAAAAAGAAATGCAGTACTGTTACATGCTAAGACTTGAATGAACCTTGAAAACATTATGCTAAGTGAAAGAAGCCGATCACAAAGGACTGTATTGTCATATGATTCCATTTATATGAAATGTCCAGAACAGGGAAATCTATGGAGTCAGAAAGTAAAGTGGTGGTTGCCTAGGGCTGGGAGGATTGAGGGAAAATGAGAAGTGACTACTAACAGGTAAGGGTTTCCTTTTTTGGGTGATGAAAATATTCTAAAATTGATTATGCTGAAGATTGCATAACTCTGTGAATATACTAAAAAACTGTTGAATTGAACACTTTAAGTGGGTGAATTGTATGGTATGTGAATCATATTACAATAAAGCTGTTAAAAGAAGAAGAAAAAAAGGAGGAAGAGGAAAAAGGAGTAGTTATTACAGGAAAATGTGCCCCAAAAACCAAGGAAGCAAACAAAAAAAAAAAAATTAAAGGGGATCTGGGCAACAGTGAATTCAATAGCAAAAAGGAGCAAATCCCAGGACAGACGTGAAAAGAAGTCTCTGGATTAGAACTAGGTACAGCAGGCACAAAGCCACCAGATCAGATTAGAGCAGAGGAGGAGGCCATCCAGGAAAAAGACGAAACTGATGGTTTAGAGAGAATGCAAAAAATTACTGACAGGCATGAGAGAAATGTTGAAGCACTTAGAAAACAAATTTAGTGATCTATGCATAGAATACTAGGCAAATGAGATAAGACAATTATTAATTCTAAGAAAAATGATGGAATGTACAAGAAAGGAATAGTTGCAGTACTCTACTTGGTTCAGAAGTGACTATTTGTTATATAATGTAAACACTACAATTTAACAACGAATTACCACATAACCAAGTTGGTGAGATGAAGGAAAGAAAACTGTGAGCTAAGCTCTTTTCTCCCATGAATAACAGTAAACACTTAACGTATAAAACTAACAAATCAAGAAGTATCATCTAAGGGAATACAGTCAATAATAGTTTAATAACTTTGTATGGAGACATATGGTTACTAGACCTGCCATGAAGATCATTTCGTAATGTATATATATATTGCATCACTATATTGTACACCTGAAACTAACAGAATATTGTATGTCAACTGTACTTCAACAAAAAAAATTTAAAAAAAGAAACATCACCTATAAGGATATTTACTTCCAACTTTTAATAACATCTGGAGAAACAGCTAGAAGAATGGAAATTAGAACTGGGGCATGGAGGCTATTTTCTATCACAAGCTTTTAAAATTAGGTATGTTAATTTGAAAAATATAAACCTAAAAGTATCTTAAAGAAGCTTCTACAGTATTTGCAGCTTCTAACAAGGACTGAGAAATGTATGATCCTACTAAAGAAAAAGAAATACCTAAAATTATATCTTAAGCCCCAGAAAAAGTTTCACCTACTTCTTGCAGAAAGCCTTCCCTGACACCTCCAAGTCTCATACCTTCATAGCACTTGGGCGAGTACCACGCAATCTAAAACGTATAGATTAGATTCAAAATAACATTTATGAAGCGGGTACTCTATGCCAGGTATAGCACTAAGGACTTCTCATTAATTACCTGCTTTTTAAAACAACCACCCCAACAGGTGGCAGCCATTTCATTTTATAGACGAAGTGCACCAGGTCACTAGCTAAGTGATAGAGCTGGGACTGGTACTCAGGTCCCTAACACCATTCATTCAACAAATATTTACATCGACACAGAGGTTAACAAGAAATCTGAACGGCCTCCCATCAAATAAAAACGAGCAGTAATGGCCCTCGGGGCTCAGGTGGGGCTCCCGAGATCTGTATACAGTAGTCCCCTGCCTCGCCACTCAGCAGCGATCCAGAAACCCCCGACTCGGATCCGCGCACACGAACGAGCCACGCACGGACGCGGGCACCGGCCCCGCCTGCAGGGTACTAGACTCGCGGGAGGGCGACAAGATGCTGACTGACGGACGAAAGGCAGCACCGGCGAAGACTACGCGAGCGCGGCGCCAGGCGAGGGAGGGGGACTCCGGGCGCCGTCCGAGCCACTCTTTTCACATCTCCTCCACCCGCCGACCAGAGCCCCGGGGGTAGGCAGCTTCACCGCACTTCGCGAGCAGGGGGAATCGGAGGCCCCGACAGGAGTCACCCGGCCCAGTTCGGAGGGACGTGCGCTTGCCGCTGGACTCCCACCGCAGAGGCCGAGCCACCCAGAGGCTGGGGACGATCGGACCGGGCCTCGTACCTGGGGAAGGCGAGCCTTCGGACTCGCGCCTCAGCAGAGCCTCGGCGGGAGACGGCGGACGTGCACCGACCTCCCGAAGCCCTCACAGCCCACGCGCGCCTCGCCGCTTCCCGCGCCTCTCGACGCAGGTCTCGCGCCGGCCCCGCCCCCATCTCCACGGCGACGCGGCGTGCGTGAGGGCGGTCCAGCCAGGGTCCCTGGAGTTCGCGCAGCCTCAATCCGGCAGGCGACACGCCTCCCTCTGGCCGCCGTGGAGCGCACGCAAGGCGAGTTGGCCCCGTGGATGACCGCTGTGTTTGTGAAGCCCCATCGAGGGCTCTCTGCCTCCGTGGCCCCCTTGCTTCTCTCAAAGCTCAGCCTCCTACTGCTACTCTTATTGGAGTGGGAGCTGTTTCAAAGCGGACTCAGAGTTAGGTTTCGCGCGGTAAGCACTAAGGATGAGGTTCCGTCTGGAGGCCCGCGCAGACGAAGACCCTCCTTTCGCACCTTCAGGCTCGCGCGAGAGCCTCTCTGGCTCTTGGTTCTCCTTGGTTCTCAGAGAGTGCAAGCCGGCCCTCAAGGACTAGGGCGCGCGCATGCGTGGACCACAGAAGTTGTCAGTCTGGACTGGGGTGCGGGTGCCACGTTCTGCAACCCGCAAATTAAAATTATCTCAGGCTGATGTGTTCTCAACTCTTCCGTTAAAATGTAATTAACAAGTACTACTTGTCAGTAAAGAGTTGTTAAATTTTTTTATTTAGGTCCACTCTGATCATTTAAAAAATAAGGGTAGGCGAGGGTCGGTGGGGCATTTTTATATGCTTTTCTCTTGTGCTTTGTAACATATTTGAGAGCACATGAGATTTCTGGTGGAGAAAGCAAAGGCTTGTATTATGTATGTAAATGCTTGAAAGATTTTTTAAAACATGAGGAAAAATAACTTGCGTGTCTTGGAATTAGAATCACAGGTAATTTGTATTTTTGCCCTATTTTTTACATATGTTAATTTTTATAATTTTTAAAAAATGTTTAAAAGAAGTTCCACTTTAGCAGGACACGGGAGCCAGTCTTTTAGCAACGACACTTCTGAAGTTACGTGGACAAGTAGTTTTAAAACAGTTTAATGGGTTTCAAGGTCCTAATTAACATTGTAACTAATATTTGCTTACTGAAAAATTAGCCTTTACTTTTATATAAATTATATACGTTTATATAAATTATGACAGATCCAGGATGATAAATCAATAAGCATTCTTTCTAGATGATTTGCTCATGCTTTCTTCCTGTCATGTGCATTTACCACCATCAGCTTTGACTAATTTAGAAAAGGATGAGGGGCTGGCCCGGTGGTGCAGCGGTTAAGTTTGCACATTCCGCTTCTCTGCAGCCCGGGCTTCGCCAGTTTGGATCCCAGGTGCAGACATGGCACCACTTAGCAAAAGCCGTGCTGTGCCAGGCGTCCCACAGATAAAGTAGAGGAAGATGGGCACAGATTTTAGCTCAGGACCAGTCTTCCTCAGCAAAAAGAGGAGTATTAGCAGCAGTTAGCTCAGGGCTAATCTTCCTCAAAAAAAAAAAAAAAATCAAAGAAGTGCCAGAAGGGGGTCTAGGCTCTGCAAATAATTTGCTGTGTGGTCTTCCAGAAATCTCTTAATAAGTTCTTTATAGTCCTTAACCTCAGTACATCATGCCACAAGTGTGAAACTGTTCAAATTCTATTTTCTTGGACCTAGGGATTACCCTTGGAAGAAGAAAAACTGAGTAGGAAAAAACTCTTTTAGAGAGGTACAGGGCAATTAAAGTGTACTCCCAACTTTCTGAGATGAGGCTGCTTTCAAAATTTCCAGGTTTCTGATACTTTCATTTGCTTCTCTACGTTCTTGGACTACTAATTTCCCCAAATGACTGAACCTTTGCGTCCCCTTATGACAAACTTTGAACAATATGAACGTAAACCAAGATCTTATATTTAGTAAAGAACTAGAATAAATCATTTCTCTCTCACTATCTCAAAGGGGTTTCCCATACTGATATTTGAAATTTCATTACTAGTTGCAAAAAAGGGCATTTAGAATTACAAATTATCATTCATGCCAAGGAGAATAACATTCAAAAGCTACAACGAAACAAGGATTTGCAAGTATCTAGGGTTTGCATGGCACAGATTAAAGAAGTTTACAGATCCCCTCCCTTAGTAAATTATTACCTTTATTCCTAGGTACTAATTGTCTTCTCCTTTCACAAGGATAAATTGAGGTTCTGAGAGGTAAGAAGTGAGTTGAGACCAGGGTTCCACAAGAGAAGAGCCTGGTGGAACAGCATGTCCTAACTAGGATAGACCAGAGGGCCTAAGAAATTAGCTCCAGGTGAGGAGCTAGCTCTATCATGCTAGCTACAATGCCTTGAGCAGATTGTGTGTGTGGCTTGTGGTAATTTAACAATATACCCACAAATTCTTCCATATTCCTCTCATATAAAGATGGAGTCTCAGTCCCCTCCCCTTGAATATAGGCCAGCCTTAGTAACTCCTATCTAAGGAACAGAATGTGGCATGCAGCGGAATAGACCCTGAGTGACTTGGAGGCTAGGTTAGAAAAAAAACTATTCAGCAACCATCTGGCCCTCTTGTTCTCTCTGCACAGTCACCCATCCAGCCACCACAGTGTGAGGAAGCTCAGGCCACAGAGAGAGGCCATGTGTAAGTGTTCCAGCCACAGCTCCAGTGGTCCCAGCTGACAGCCACCATCAACCACCAAATAAATGAATAAGTGAGTGATTAGATGATCCTAGCCCACAGCCTTCCAGCACCCCAGCTGATGCTGAATGGAGCAGAGACCAGCTATCCCAACTAGAACAGGCCCAAATTACAGATGTGGGTGCAAAATAAATGTTGAGTTAAGCCACTGAGTTTGGGAGTGGTTTGTTACACAGCAATAACCAAAAACACTGCTTTTAATGTTATCTTTAATTCCTCCCGCAAGTCTGAAAAGGACGTACTGCTATCCCTTTTTGACAGATGAGTAAACAGGTACAGAAAGGTGAAATGATTGGCTCAGGTTTCACACTAAGTGGCAGAGCCAGGATTGAAGAGCTTCAGAGAATGGGCCTTCTCCACTATTCCATAATGGCAAGGGGATCAGACCATTTCTTCAGCATCAGGAGTCTAAAAACAGCTTAGTTTTAAAAATAATAATAAAAACGGCCATTGTTTGACCACCTACAACGTGTCTCTGTATAGGCTTTAAAAACAAAAACAGCTTTACCGAGCTTGTATAAAACTTTTTACCTACCTTAGCCTATTTTAATGTTGACAACAGCCCTGTTGAGTGGGTTATCTTCTCAATTTTACAGATGAGATAACCAAGGCTAAAGATAAATGGCCTAATTCTCCACAGCCTGTAGGGTGTGGTAGAGCTGGGATGCAAACGCTTCCCTCTGCCTCTGGCCTGCAGAGAAAAGATAGTTTTTAAGAAACACATCTTATTCAGTATTACAGACGAAGAGAAAAACGTTTTCATAATTGTTTTCTCTCTTGCCAACATTCACAGGAAGGGGATTTAGTGAACACTCATTGTCCAATCCCCTCATTTCACAAGGGACGAAAGTGAAGCTCAAAGAAAGTAGGCCCCTTCAAAGAAATGTAGTCTTCGCTACCCTTCAACCAGAAAAATTACGTTTCCCTCCACGCCCATGTATCATTTCACACCAACCCTGGGCGGCCCCACGGGGCAGAAAGTGGGGCTCGTGATATTCCCGCAGACCGGGTTCCCATGTGATCCCCGGCAAACCTCTCCCGACCGCTCCTCCAGGGAGCAGCACTTATTCTCGTTGCTTAGAGAAGGGAAGTTGTATTTGCATTTCTGTGCCCCCGTCAGCCAGTCTCGGCACCATATACTAAGCGCTTGACAGTCGCCAGCTCATTTTCACCCGAACACACTCGAACTTCCCCTTCCCGTGCAGGCTAAGGAAAGATTCAGCTTACAGACGCGAAAGAACCTTTCAATAAATTTGTCAGTCACCCGTAGCTCAATCAAAAAGAACCATGGCAAATTTGGCTATTAATGTAGCAACGCGTAATCTCGTTTATTCCTCATAAATTTATAGAGAGGCCATTTGAGGAAAGAGAACAACGAAACTCAGAGAGCTCAGAGCGTTGCCCGAGATTACAGCACTAGTAGAAAGGAGCTGAGGTTCGAGCCCACACCCGGAAGGCTCAATAAGCCCCCGGTTCGCCTAACTCAGACTGGCAGTGCCAGGGCCCCAGGGTTCTCCGCCGACGCGCACCCTGGTCGCGCCAGGCCACGCTTCGCGGCCGCCGCCACCTTCCCAGGAAAGCTACCGAGCGGGGGTCGCGGGTTGCAAGCACCACCCGCTCCGTTCCGCCCCGCCCCGCCGCGCGCGTGGGAACGCGGCGCCCTCCCTGGGGCTGCCCACGACGACCGCCTGCGCGCACCGGGGACGGCTTCCACTGCCCCCGCCCTGGCCTCCTCCCAGCCGCCGCCATCTCCTCCCCGCCTCCGCCTCCCCGCCGCCGGGCGCACACAGGGGCGGGCGCCCGGGGAGTGCGCCGCGATTCTTCTCTTTTCCGTCCGGCACCGCGGCGGCCACCTCACATCCGGGCGCGCGGCAGCGCAGGCGGCGCTGGGGCCGGGGTGCGTGGAGGGAGTTATTAAGGGGGAGTGGGCCGAGGAGGAGGGGCGGAGGGCTGGGCCGCGGTTACGGCGGCTGAAGAGAGACAGCTCGAGCGGGTGGGGGGG
Organism: Equus przewalskii; assembly: GCF_037783145.1. Taxonomy (NCBI): domain Eukaryota; kingdom Metazoa; phylum Chordata; class Mammalia; order Perissodactyla; family Equidae; genus Equus; species Equus przewalskii. The sequence goes on from NC_091837.1 coordinate 6,740,484, forward strand.
CGAGAGCGGAGGCCGCGCGGAGCAGACCTCGGACCGGCACGGGTGGCGGGGAGGGGAGCGGCGACAGAGGCACCGAGTAAGGGCCTGGCGGCAGCGGCGACAGAATCCGAGGGACCGCGCGCCAGGGCCCGCAGGGAGAGAAGGGGCGCGGGCGCGCTGCTCCCGGGGTCGCGTGCGTGAGCGCGAGCGCTGGGGCGCGCGCGCGAGGTGGGCAGGGGCGCGAGGCCGGCGGGCAGCGGGCGGGCTGGCGGGGCCCGAGCCGCCGGGCTGGGGCGGACGGCGGTGGGCCTGCGCCGGCTCCAGCTCGGAGCGCCCGGGCCGGGGGATTCGGCCTCTCCGCTCCCTCCAACCTACCTCCCCTCCGTGAGTACCGTCCCCGCCCTTCTTCCGACGAAGGCCGCTGGGCCGGGGCCTGTGCGAGAGGCCGGGGGTTGGGGTCGCGGCCCGGGGAAGCCGAGTTTCGAAGCTGAAGCCGGCGCTCTCCCCTTCCTTGCCACGGGCGCTCTTGACATGACCACAGGTGCGGCTGGCCAGGCGAAGGGCGCTCGGGCTTGGTCCCCAGTCCCTGGCCCCCGAATAACAAGGGGCAGCTGGCGCCGTCCATTGGCAAGTGACAGGCACTTTACTGTACAGCTCGACTTCCCGGATCCCTGGCCCCAAACTCTCTCCTACCTGCCCCCACCCGGGAAACTTCCCCACTGCTGCCTGATTGGCCCCTATGGGTGACAGCGGCTAACCTTGGTTTCTTTTTATATTAAAGCTGCTTAAAGTCTGTATCCTGATTTGGGCACCTTCCGCTTCTGCTTTCCTTACCTTTTTGATGCTTAGAGCATTTTACTGTATGAGATAGCTAAGTACCAGTCGTTCTATTTCCAAGGGGGTTCTGGTTTATAGCCTCATTGTTGGGTGAGGCGTTGTTTTTTTAAAGGTAGTCATTTTAAGAAATACGAGTTTCAGTTTCTTAAATAGTCAGGACTTCTGAAAATTTATTGTTCTCCGTGACAGTTTTGTGTTGATTTATCTTTCAGGTGCAAAGAATTGTAGACCAAGGCGCCATGGATAGGAGAAGTGTGGTTGAAACAGAAAACGGAGATGCTTTCCTTGACCTGAAGAAGCAACCAGCCTCCAAATCCCCCCATCGATATACAAAAGTAGGCTTTGTTACTAATGAAGTAGTGTTTCTTTCCAGGTGGGGAGGTTAGTAACATTGTGTAGGTATTTCGTTAGTATTATCTAAAGTGGTAGTCTAACTCTGACTTACTATATGGACTAAACTAGATTTAGTAAAGCATTGCTTTGAACTTTTTCTGGAAGTGTGAATACCCAGAGTTTAAACTAGAATTTGCTTCTAAGTAGCTTTCAGGTGAAGGGACTATGGCTCAGATCCCATGTGAATGTGTGGATCAGTATATGTTGGCACACACATTCTGTAACAGCTGTGTAACTGGTGTCTTATTGACTCGCATGCTGTAAGGTAAAGGTTCCAGCTCTGGGATGCCTCACAAAATCAGTGTCCTGTGTGTTGATGTTTCCTTGAGAGGCGAACTCCCCAAAGAAATGCTCTTTGGTGTACTTAGCTAGGGTAACCAGATGTTTTAATTGTTTTTTATTTCCTGTTACAAATTGGCTATGGACTCACAAAAATAAGACCTCAGTCATATTTCCCCTAGCTTGTGGTGATTTTAAACTCATCTAGATACCTGCTTTTTCTAGTGGGGGAGCATATCACCTTACGGTCGTTTATTTATTGCAGCTATTGCTTTGGTATTTTGTTGCCTACTGAATGTTTCTGAAGAGGTTGACGGGACTCGGTGAGCTGTGAATTCATTTCTGGTTCCTTGAGATGTGTTGGGCTGGACTACATAAAGTGTGCTTGGGACTGTTGACAGGAAGGCTTATATTCTACCTAGGCCATATGTCTATTTCTTTAGTATGGACCTAATCAAGGACTCTAATGTAATTATTGTACCTGGCTTCCCAGGGTACTGAATGTTTAATATTTTGAAGTCCAGTCCTTGTTTGTATACTTGTTGTGCCACTACTCTTACCTGCTTGGTAAAGTATCAAATGCTGTCAAAGTAATATCCATTTTTAGCATTTAAAAAACTCTCTACAGGAAAAAAATGTTTTCAGGTGTAAAAGTGTTCTTGGTTAGTTGCTATCTTAGCACAGTCTGTTTTGGCATAATAGAATGTGAGTTGGTAGGAAGTATTTTACTTCATTCAGATTTGGTCTTCCCAAATGTTTCTCTCAAACCTAAGAGTGCTTTGAATAGTGTTTCACAACTTAAATTCATTATTTAAAATGTTGACAGGTGCATTCTGAATGGAGAAAAGCTTATTACATGAAGGGAAACTGATTTGAACTGCTTCTATAAGCTTATGTGATTTCAAATCTCCCAGTTCTTTTTGAATAAAAGTTCTGACTGGTACTTTACTTTGTAGAGTCCAGGCAGAATTTTGAATCACTTTCACACACTGATTAGAGTAGTATGTATATTTCATCTTTATGTATATATCTTTATGCATAAGTCATTTCTAGGAAAATATTGGTCTCTTTAGGATAGAACTTATGTACGTCTGCAGTAAAGATTAAGAATAAGAAGCTCAATATTGCCCATTTTTGACAGTCCAACCTCAGAATTCTGCCATACTTAGATAAGTGTGCCTTAAAGAAATGGTTAAGAAAAACATTTTTTAGGTGTTAATGACAGTAGAGCTTAGATTTAATGGTCTTCTCTACCAAATTTAGTTGGAAATAGGTTTACTTTCCACTCTATTGAAGAGGATTTAGTTAATCACAGCTTTAGGATCGTGTTTAGGCAGTGTTAGGGTGGTGCTTGCTTATTATACATTATTGCATTATATATACTGTACTATATATACTGTATTATATTTACAGTATGCAGGACTTGAGGCAAACTAAGCCTTTCTCCTTTTGAAGAAAGCTTGAAACAGTCCTGTGTTCTAAGCATTATTATAAATGGTCTGTTGGTTCCACAACTGAAATAATATTTGAGCCATCCTCCTCCCTGTCTGCATGCTGAGATCAAACTGTTGGAATAAATACAGCATTTAGTAATGTTTCTGCCACTTCAAGTTCACGGGGTAGAAAGTTTAGAAGCAGTAGAAGAAAACTATCCTCAGTGATTTTTATAAGTGATGTATTTTGTGAGAACTTTTGTAAATGTGGGATGTTTACTACAAGGTCAAAAAAAACCCATTGGCCGGATGAGAGGGCTTCTTAACCGTTGACTCTTCTTAGTCTAGCATTCAGTTTTAGGTGGGATAATATTAATAGTTCAGAATTCGAGGTTTTTTTCCGTAAAGGTCAAGGAGTCTAGATGTCTGGCCGAGTGCTTTTCAGGCTAACATACCAGAGTTTCCTTGTGTATTGGGACATCCTTTAGTCCACCTTTCTTCTCAAAGGTTAATGTGTCTGGCTATCACCTATGAATCTTGGTAAATTGTGAATTCTCATTGATAGGTCAGGGCTGGGCTTTTATGGTTAAAATGTGGCTTTTAACCAGCGCCCAGGTGGTGCCCATTACTGCTGGTCCACTGACCATACTTGAAGTAGCAAGACTTCAGTCTCCCTCAGAGAACTTGATAGATGGTGTTGATGTTTCAAGCAGCTCAGGTGCATAGTTACTCCTCAGCGTTCAGGTGGTGTCCGTTGTGCTTCCATGAATGTCTCAGGAGCTCAAGTTAGTCACATTGGATACTTTCAGGCCTTCCCCTAGCCTCGGTCATGATTAATTGGGATGACTATAAGTGAGTTTATTGTGTGCACCTGTTATCCTGAGGGTCTTGAGCCCTTAATTTATAAACCCACTCAGGCCCATTTTGCCAGACCAAATTCCTAAGGTATTTACATGTGCATTTATAAACTGATTGGATTATGTTGAAGGACTTTTGGAGGTTATAGAGTGGAGTTTCACCTCAAGGTCATGGACTGAAAGTGGTTTAGACAGTGGTTCTCAAAGTATGGTCCCTGAACTAGCATTTAGCGTCATTTGGTAACTTGTTAGAAATAGGAAATCTTAGGCCCCATCTCAGGTATTGAATCCAACTCTAGAGGTGGTGCCCAGCCATTTGCATTTAACAAGTCTTTCAGGGAATTCTGACTCTGATGCAAGTTTGAGAACCATTCTAGGAATAGAAGGCAGTGATGCTTATTAGTGGAAAACCCTTGGGACTCATTCAACTTTTTCTTACCTTCATCAGAGGTCCTTGTTCACCAGTTCTTGACGTGTAGTATCGCTAATAGAATACCATCTTCTGCTTGAATACAAAAATAGAAGTGCTTTGGACTATCCCACTATTCAGATCCAGGTTTTTTTCTTCAAATGAATACTGATCCTCTTTAGATGACAAAGTATACGTACTTTGTGCTGTTCCTCCTTTGCTCCTGTATTTTGCCACTGACTCCTTATTGAATGCTGTTACCTGCTAGTAGGACAGGGAATAAAAGCAGAGGACACTCAAAACATTCAGCTGGATACTGACCGCTGTTAATCATGCATGTGAAATCTACCAGTTAAAAAGTAGGTGTTAGATTATCTGAGATTCATTTCACATGTGCTCTTCATTGCCTTGACTAGTTCTGAATTGGGACCATTTTAGTCATCATTGTTCGTAAGCCAGCCTAATTTATGGTTGATGAGCAGTTGGTCACAGTGGTACAGCCATGTTTATGTCTTTGCTTTTTTTTTTAATTAAAGATTTTATTTTTTCCTTTTTCTCCCCAAAGCCGCCCGGTACATAGTTGTATATTCTTCATTGTGGGTCCTTCTAGTTGTGGCATGCGGGATGCCACCTCAGCGTGGTTTGATGAGCAGTGCCATGTCCGCACCCAGGATTTGAACCAACGAAACACTGGGCCCCCTGCAGCGGAGCGTGTGAACTTAACCACTCGGCCACGGGGCCAGCCCCTGTCTTTGCTTTTTTTTTTTGGTGAGGAAGATTGGTCCTAAGCTAACATCCGTTGCCAGTCTTCCTCTTTTCGCTTGAAGAAGATTGTGTGTGAGCATCTGTGCCAGTCTTCCTCTACTTTGTATGTGGGATGCTGCCATGGCATGGCCCGATGAGCAGTGTATAGATCCACACCTGGGATCCAAACCCGTGAACCCTGGGCCAACAAAGCAGAGCACACAAATGTAACCACTACACTACTGGCCAGCCCTTAGATCTTTGCTTTAAAACCATTAAGAAAATAGACAAGCAACTGAAGTGAACTGATTTGAGTAATCCTCCTAGCTTTCTGGGAGAGAATGTTGTGAGACTTGAAGTCAAGCCTCTGAAGAAAGAGTTCTGTGATTTAAATCTTAGGTTGAAGTCAAGAGTCAGATGGTCAGTTTTGCCTGTAGAAAGATCTCATTTGATAACTTAGTAGATATCTTTCATAAACTGAGTTGAGTAGTAACCTCTAACAGGTGGCATTTCAGTGACACACTTAGCTACAAACTTCTTAAGCTAGTATAAAAATAGGGATGCCTATTTATATTGGAGAAGGCAGGATTATAGTATGAAAAATCGTTATACAGTCTTAATGTTTCAGCTGTCCAGGACACCTAGCCAACTGGAAGTTCTTAGAGGGGGCTGGTTGGCAACACCGTAGGTACTGTCTTCTGACTGCTTTTTCCTACCTGTTCCAATTCTCAGTCATATTGAAAAATTGTGATTCATGACCCTTGCTCATGGCGGGAACTTCTAACTAGATTAGGAGCCAGTCGTTTCACAATTGGAACCTTTAATAGAAATTTGTGGGCAGGGCCTTTGATTCACGAAAGGGTGCTTTGGGCGGAGTCTGGCTTAGGGGAAGTCTGCCCAAGGAGGTGGCAGTTTGGCTCAGGATTCCCACTGGTCCCATTGGATAGAGACAAACTCAGCACTGAGTGACAGAGCTGTTGGGAGGGGTCATGCACCTTCCCTTGTCCTCTCGAGAAGCAGTAGAGAGGAGAGGATAAGGGCCGTTGAGCCCCACTGCCTCATTTAGGATCCCCCACTCTACCACTTAACCTATGTGACCTTCAGCCATATACTTAGCTTCTGTGAATCTCATCCTTTTCCTCTGTAAAATGCAGGTGAAACAGTGTCTACCAGGTAGGATTTCTGTGGGGAATAAATGAGAAAATGGACGTCAGGTGCTTAGAAAAGCAGCAGGCACACAGTTAAGTGCTAAAAACCACTTATGATTGATATTTGTAATAAGGGTAGGGAGTGCTACTAAACGATACCAACTTTAGGTCAAGATGCTTATTTGCTGAATGTCATGGTAACCATCTTTATTTCAATAAGAAACCAGAAAGCCCTACTGAAAATGTAATGCCCCCACCCTAGAAATGATTTGTTTCCTTCTAGTATTTATCTACCTGCTTACTTAATGTTTTACATTGTACATTTACATTACATTTTATCAGTTGTGTAAACACATTTAAAAGCCAAGTTTTATTATTATTGCATTGGCCAGAACAACAGAAAAAAACAAGCTTTCCTGGGGTTTTTTTCCCGGTCCCATTTTCTTAGTTTCAGATAAGTTCTTTCAGTAGAAGAAAATGTTTGCATCAAATCAGCTACCATTAGATGCTTGGGTGGAATCCAGGTGCGAAGTCCTGCTTATCAACTCTGCAGGATCCAATTTGAATCCTGACCCTGCTGTAAGAACTGTTCTAAATGGTGCCCCTTTAGCAATAAACCTCATGAATGGGCAGGTGGCGGGGGGTAGTGGAATGTATGCCATGTGCCCTATGTTGTTAGTTCACCATTACCCTGGCTATCCACTATGGATGCCATTACCCTATTGTGATCTATTTTTGAAAGCTTTCTAATCCTTTCAGAAAAGTCATGTGACTCAGTAGAATGAAATATCAGGTCAGTCAGCAACCATGTGAGAGCCTGATGGGCCAAACCCAATGCTAGTGGGTGTGTGGAGGGTGGGGACTGGGAGAGAAAGGTCAAAGGCAGACCCAACCCAAACACTGCTCCCCTGGACCTTTGCCTTTAGGAAGAGCCAGGTGCACACACAGGTGAGGTGCTAGGTCACTTCTAGAGTGCTTTGACTATTAATTAAATAAAACTGCAATTTTTTTTTTGTTTTACAAAATATCTACATTAATTATAAAAAATTGAGCTTTTTACTCTTGTGAATTGAATTCAGCTTACAAAGGTGAAGAATATTTCCCCTTTCGTCTCTTCCTGTAAGTGGCTTGTGTGAAACTTCTATAATGTCAGAATGTCATCAGAATGCATAGCTGCATCTGCATGGGATTTCTGCCGAAAGAAACAGGATGAGGATTTTAACCACTGTTGTTTGGGGCTTATACTCAGATTCATTTGCTTTCTACTTTATATTGATAATTAAAAGTTGGTGTCCATATTTGTAATTCCCAAATAGATTGTTTTGGGAAGCTTGGCAAATTTTCTTTAAGAAAGACTGCTAAAACTAAGGAAATCTGTTTATACTTCTTTGGGTGTGTGTCTCTTGGGCAATTAGCAGCTTGTTCCTGCCTGGTCAGGTTTTAGTAACCTGTACAAAAAGTAAGGTCTCAGATAGTAACTCTCCTCTTGTCCAGATGATAATTTTAGTGAATTTGTTCATGATCAGTAAGTTCCTATGGGTTCTCAGGATTCTACAAAAGGGTCATCTCACATTCCCCCCTGAAATACTCATGGAGAGGAGCACTCCCAGTTCAGACAGGGCACTTTCCAAGTATTTTGCTTTTAGCCAAAGTTGATTTTCTTTGAAAATATCTGAAAGGGGTTCCTTTCCAGGAATAATTGCTGTTAAGGGCTCTTGATGAGATGGCAAGTTCAAGAACACTTCTCTTGAGAGACTGGAGAGCCATGGGGCCAGAGACAAGAGTCATCTGCGTGTGCTAGACGCTACGCCTGGCACACAGGAAATGTTCTGTGGACAGTTACGAAAAGAGCAAACTTTGTATTGACTTAGCTTGTGGCTTCTCCCCTCCCCACTTAAATGGGGGATCCTCTTAGGCTGGGATAACATCTTATGCAACTTTAAACATTGCTGGAAGGCAACAGATTCAGCCCTCTAAATCCCATGAGGATCTCATTTTTTCTTACGTGTCCAGGTGGACCTTGGGCCATATTTTGAGAAACATCGGTTTAAAGCACTATTTCTTAACCTCTTTGTGTCCATTGGAGATCTTTTGAAGGTATGAACACCCACTACAGAAATTGTATGAATGCATAATTTTGTATATGACTTCAGGGGGTCTTCTACTCCTTGAGGCCATGAAACTGATTTAAGTAGTCCTGCTCTCAAGAACAGTAAGTTTGGTTTTACTGAGATGTTTCAAGCTATTCCCAGCAGCGTTTACAATCCAAGAATTGTTTTATTTTCCCAGTTCTCAGCCTATTAATGAAGAAAATGACTCTTCATCCTCGTACAGGTGGGTTGTGTTTTAGCCATTGCACTTGGTCCAGGTGTACCCAGGCACAAATGGTGCTGCTGGCATGGTTAATGCGAGTGTGCAACTGGCCTGCTGTTCTACCTTGTGCTCTTACAGGCCTCTCAGGTTTGTATAGATGGTCGCTTGAACGTTTATTCACACCTAGTATATGCCAAGCATATAAAGTCACAGGGAAAGCTGGAATAATAGAGGGAAAGTTAAAACATTTTTACCAACCTGAGTGACTCTCGTATCTGAGAGTCGTTATATTGGTAGTGCCGCTGAATCAGTTCCAACTCCTGGTGACCCTGTGTATAGCAGGAACAGACGGCCAGGAAAGGACCCCAGGCCTCGGCTGTGAGAGCACTGAATCTTAACCACTAGACCACCAGGGCGGGCTGTGTCTGAGAGTAGTTGGCATGTATCAGTCTGTGATTAGAGTAATGAGTCTGTAAGAAGAGAAATTAAATAAAATATTAACCTCTGGTAACTGAACCTCTTAGTTTAATTTACTTAAAGAAAATTTGTTTTTATTGAGATATGCACATACATAAAATTTATCCCTTTTAAAATGCATCGTTCAGTGGTTTCTAGTAAATTCGCAAAGTTGTATAACCATCACTGCTGTCTAATTCCAGAATATTTTCATCACCCCAAACAGAAACTCTACCCATTAGCAATCACTCCCCAGTTTCCCCTTCCCCCAGCTCCTGGCAACCATTTAATCTACGCTCTGTCTCCGTTTACCTATCTGAACATTGCATATAAATGAAATCCTACAACATGTGGCTTTTTGTGTCTGGCTTCCTTCACTTAACATAATGTTTTCAAGGTTCGTATTTTGGCATGTATCAGCACTTCATTCCTTTTTATTGCCAAATAATATTCCATTGTATGAATTTACCACATTTTGTTTATCTGTTCATCAGTTAATGGACACAAGAATTCTTTCCACTTTTTCTTGTTGTGAATAATGCTGCTATGAACATTCATGTACAAGTTTTTGTATGGACGTGATCTTTGAGTTCTCTGTAGTGTATGCCTAGAAGTGGAATTGCTGTGTCTTATGGAAACTAACTTTCTGAGCAACTACCACTGTTGTCCACAGCATCTGCACCATTTTACATTCCCATCAGCAATGTTAGAGGGTTCTAGTGTCTCCGTATCCTTGCCAATATTTTTTCCCCTTTTTTTATTGAGTTCATAATAGTTTACATCATCGTGAAATTTCAGTTGTACATTATTTCTTGCCTGTCACCACTTAAGTACTCCCCTTCACCCTTTGTGCCCACCTCCTACTCCCCATCCCCTGGTAACCACTGAACCGTTTTCTTTGTCCATGTGCTTGTTTATATTCCACATAGAGTGCAATCATATGGTGTTTGTCTTTCTCAGCCTGGCTTATTTCACTAAGCATAATACCCTCCAGGTCCATCCATGTTGTTGCAAATGGGATGAATTTGTCTTTTTTTCTGGATAAGTAGTATTCCATTGTATTTATATACCATGTCTTCTTTATCCAGTCATCTGTATGATGGGCACTTGGATTGTTTGCATGTCTTGGCTATTGTGAATAGTGCTGCAGTGAACTTAGGGGTGCATATGTTACTTTGGATTGTTGATTACAAGTTGTTTGAGTGGATACCCAGTAGTGGGATAGCTGGGTCGTAAGGTAGTTCTATTTTTAGTTTTTTGAGGAATCTCGATACTGTTTTCCATAATGGCTGCCCCAGTTTGCATTTCCCTTTTTTTTTTTTAAACAGCAATCCTAGTAGACATGAAGTGGTTATCTCACTGTGGTTTTAACTTGCATTTCGCTAATGACATGGAACATCTTTCATGTGCTTGATGGCCATTTATGTATCATCTTTGGAAAAAAATCTATTGAAATCTTTTACCTGTTTTTCGTTTGGATTGTTGTCCTTTTGTTGTTGAGTTCTAGGGGTTCTCGATTCTGGATACTAGACCCTTACCAGATACATGATTTGTAAATATTTTTCCTATTCTCTGGTTGTCTTTTCACTCTCTTGGTAATGTTTGAAGCACGAAAGTTTCTAACTTTGAAGTCCAATTTATCTGTTTTTTTCTTTGGTTGCTTATGCTTTTGGCATACTCTTAGTTTAATTTTACTTAAATTTTTTTACATTTTGAGTTAATCTTTGTATGTCATGAGGCAGAGGTAAACTTTATTTTTTAGAACAGTTTTAGATTTACAGTAAAGCTGGGAACATAGTAGACAGTTCATAAATAGCCCTCACACAGCTCCCTATTATTAATATCTTAGATTTGTATGGTACATCTGTTACAATTAACAGTGTTGATACATTGTTATTAACTGAAGTCAATACTTATAGTCACATTTCCTTAGTTTTTTTCCAGCTTTATTGAGAAATAATTGACATACATCACCATATAAGTTTAAGGTGTACAGCATGATGGTTTGGTTTACATATATTGTGACGTTTCCTTAGTTTTAAACTGATGTCCTTTTTCTGTCCCAGGATTCCATCCAGGATAGCATATTTCGTTTAGTTGTCCTCTCTCACTAGTCTCCTTATTTCCCTTTTTGAAAGGCTGTTTGTTGCCTTTGTTAAAATATTTTTTGATCCCCACATATAGAACATTTGGTCCTCCTACATGTTTTGCGGCTGTGTTAAAATGTTAGTCTTTCCCAATTAACTCCTAAATAAATAGATAAAATCATTAGAGTTTTAGCAAACAGGTGTAGTAGTAATAGAGAGTACTTATCACTTGGACTCTATTATCTTTTGGGGTTAAAAGTTTCAAACAAAGCCTCATTGTTGAGAAACTTTTGTATATTGAGAATATACATATTTAAGTATGAAATATATTGCTCTCAGTTTAGCAGTATACTAGGGTTCTTAGTTTAATATTTGAATTAGAGAGTAGTGGATATAAGAGAATACGTAATAATCTTTGGGTTGCTTCTAATAGCAAAAAAATTGCTTTATAGTGGTTTTTTCCTGTAGCGTATGTGTAAAAGTATTTCCTATATTGCAACGTCCTTCCTGTTTCTACTGGAAAATTTTAAGCCCTGCTGTCCTTAGGATTTCTGTATCGTAACATCTGCTGTCATCATAACTACTGTTGGTCCGTCCGCCCCCAGCCAAATTTGTGTCACCCCTGCACCTCTGACACCTGTTTACCCTGCAGATTTCACTGGACTCCAGTCTTTTCTGGCAATTTGTAGGTGGTATGTCAGTGCTTTGACGGTTTTTTTCAGAATTTTGAGCAGCCTCTAGACATTTTCTTATATTTGAAATTCTGTTTATCTCAGACTTCTAAATTTTTATAGGTATTTCTACACAATAAGACATAATTCATAAATAAATTCTAAATAAATGCAAGTGCCTGATTGATATTCTGGGTTTTAAAATTAAAACGTCACCAATCCTAGGGCATTTTGCTGTCATGGAGAAAACATTTAAATGCTTCAGGTAACCTGAGTGAATTCATGGCATGCTTATGTGCCGTGATTCGTGTAGGCTGAGAGAGTAAATCTATCCCTCCGTATTTACCCCAAGATACGGGAAGCAGTGATCAGAGAAGCAGCAAGCGTTGTATCTTGAAGCCTGTGTTGAGGGTATTCCAGAGGTCATGGCACAGTGGGATATGCTTTTTTACAAGGCAGTTGAAGCATTTTACTGGTACTGAAAGTTTAAGAATTGCTTTTTGTACTTTGTTATGAAAATGTTTTAAATGTGTATAAAAGGGGAGGCATTGTTTTTTGTGTGCATGCATCTTTAGGAACAGATGTGTATATATTAAATATCTGTGTATGTATATAATTGCATATATTTCCTAGTTCTGCTGAAAGGGCCTAGAAGCAAATGAGAATACCCAGTTCCCAGAACTTGGTTTCTTACACCATTCCCTCACTTAAAGGAACTAGGATTTCTCAGAGAAATGGCTGACTCTAGGGCTAGTTCTAGGCTAGGGCCAGATGGGTACAAGATAAGCCAGAAAGTAAGGAAGTACTTTTTAAAAAATGGTAGGGCGTGTCAAAGGGACATAGGAGCCAGCTTTAAAGAGGCTCCCAATTTGAGCACCAAAATAATTAAGGACATTAATGAATTATAGACCATTGGAAACTAGGAATCTGAGCCCAGGGTAATAATAAATAGGCAGATAAGCAGGGGAGAAGGGAAGATTTGTGTTTACATGGAATGCCAAGTGCTGACTGGTAACTGTGGAGAGAAACCAGAGAGGCCTAGAGTTGGAAAATCAAAATTGGTTTGGGCAAGAATCATCAATAGATGCTAAATTTAGGGGGAAATTTTCATGAAGACCAGGATATTTGCATGACTTGAGAGCATGTCCCCATAGATTGCATACTAATTGCAAGTGGGAAAGTAGTAACTGAACAGTAGAGAGACTGGAGAACACCTTGACCAAGTGGTCAGAATTACCATCAGTAATAAGGGACAGGTGGACATGGGCATCCAGAGGTGATGCTCTGAGAGGGACACAACGTTTCTTAAGTTAGTGTTCTGCCCCAGGGTTGCTTAGCCTCAGTCTAATCATGAGGAACATTAGATAAACCCAAAATGATAATGTTCTCTTAAACAAAAAATTAAGCTGTAATCTAGAAATCTCAAAGTCATAAAAGACAAAAGAAGTTGTAGAAATGTTGCAGATTAGAGGCCGAAATACATGACAACCAATATCTGATTCTAGACTGGATCTTGTGTTGGAGGCTAAAAAAGTAATATAAAGGACATTACCGGGTCAGTTGACAAAACTGGAATCCGGAGGGGTTGATTAGATAAAATATTATTGATAACTGGTTATATGAAACTGACAGCCCTTCTCTACCAGGTTCTGCAGAGAGGAGCCCTTATGCCCTAAGGCACCCATTGTATGTAATGGGTTTGCTTATCTCTTATCCATCTAAAATGATGTTGGCCAAGTATAATCCTTAGGAGAATGGAAAAATAGTCACTCAAATCATTTTCTGTGGGGCTTAAGTCTCTCGTGGAACTGGATAAGAGGCTGTGAAAGAATATCCTCATTCTTAGGAAATAGACACTGAAGTATTTAGGAGTAAAGGACCATAACTTATGCAGTTTACCCTTAAATGTTTCCCCAAAAAAGTTACATATAGAGAGCCCAAATGCTAAAGCAAATGAGGGGAAAATGTTAATGGCAGGCAAATTAGATAAATGGTATATGGATGTTTGGGTTGGTTTTTTTTTTCTGGCACTTTTACTATACATTAAAAAAAATCTAACTCCTTGTAAATTGGCATCTAATGCATTTAAGAGTGGTAAGATTAGCTGGAGGTTTTATGTAAGCCTGAAGCTTCCATGCCTTGATGAGCATTCCGTGTTGTGTAATATAACTATATTATTGGACAGTGATTTATAAGAGAATGTATTGTAGCAAGAAACTGATCACTATTAAGTTATTTGCCAATTCTGCTTGAGATCCTTGCCAGAACTTTGAGCTAACTCGAGTCCTTTCTTGAATATGTCAAGATATAAATAAGAACTGTGTGAAATGTTTAAGGTAGACACTCAGAATTACTGAGAACAAAAATAAATTGAAAGTGTGTGGCCTGAGAAATGTTATTTAAAATCACCATTTGATTTCTCTTTCTAGGAGGAGCTCTTGGATATAAAAGAACGCCCTCATTCCAAACAGAGGCCTTCATGCCTCTCTGAAAAATATGACAGGTATTGGTGGCAGGGGGTGTGTTTCTAGTCAATTTGTTGTTACACTAGACTTGGTAAATTTAGAATTGTGTTGCTTTGGAGTTTTTTGGTAGAATTTTGAGTGGGGAGGTTTCATGGGTAATGACATTGGGCTTCTGGACAGATACATTGCGGATAATGTATGAACATGACTAAATAGTGTGTCATTGCATTATCTTCATCAGTTTCATTATTAATTAGCTTTACACCAGTAATTCAAAGATTTGAGCTGCAGGGGACTCTAAGGACAACTAAACCAATTCCTTTTCAACTAACTGGTGATGGAATTAAAATTAGAAGATGACTTTATCAAAGGTACAGAGTCAGAAAGCAGAATTAAGACTTGAACACAAGAGTCCTCACCAGGGTCTTTTCTCTCTATCAGTGGCTTACACTGTGCCTTGAGGGTCCTTCTTCAAAGGGCCTGCTCCAAGTAGGCTAATCAGGACTCTGAGCCTTTTATCTTTGCCCCACCTCCTCAAACAAAATAACCCATTTAGCCATTTATATTAGTCCTTTTGCATCCTGGGCTCCTTCATAAGAAGTAGAAGGCTTTGTTTTGAGAAGATAGTAGCTAAAAATGGTCTGAAAATCCTTTATGATAACCCTGCGTTGCACTTCTAATGGTCACCTTAAGACTTTAAGGTCATTTCTTAAATGTCAAGGTAGATGGTTCTTTTAGTATTTTAAACATATAAAATATCTATTATGTTTAATTTCTTGGTTGAATAGGACATACTCGTATCATTTTGTGTTTGGACTGTTCAGAAGGTTGTTAAATCTGGACTGCTCACCGCTTTCCCCTGATGAGGGTGTTACTTGAATAATGATTATTCCAGTTGGTTAGGGTTTTTTGATAAGTCTCAGATAAGCTGGTTTTTTCATTAAAGCTGTAAAGCTTTTTTATGCCTCAATTTATGCCTCGAACTTTTTTGTGTTATATTTCTTCTTGGCATAAAATAAAGTTATCACTGGCGCACACATTCACTTTTTATTCTAAAGTGGAGACTTTGTGCCTAATAATAGTAATGAAAATGAGAGAGAAGAAAGAGTTTCTCATTCTTCTGTTTCTCTTCTCTCAGAGAATTAAAATTTGTTGGGTTCTTAAACTCCAGGCATTCCTCACAACACACTAGAAGATAGGTACTGTCTCCTTTATTGTGAGGAGTTTGAGACTGAGAGCTTTACCCACTTATTCAAGAAATTCAGCTGAAGCAAGGATTCAGTTGTTACCTACTATGTGGCAAATACTGTGTCAGGTGTTTATTAAATACTACCTTCATGAAACATTGGTCTGTGGAAGGATACAGTCAAATACTCAAAGAGTTGATCATTACCCGCATTACAGGTGTGAATTACAAGTGTGGAGTACAGTGCTAGTTTGTAGCGTGGCCTGGTCTGATCTTGGGGGTTGGGGAAGTCCTTTCAGCAGAAGACTGAAGGGTCCAGGATGTCCATGGTGGTGGTGGCAGAGCTAGAATTTGGTTCCAGATGATTGGGCTCCAAAGTCTCTGCTCGGCACACTGTACTACCTGCCACCCCATCGTTAGAGGGTAACGAAATAAAACTCAAACCACACATTTTAAGCTCTTAAGAACTGTCTGTTCTGCTTGTGGGAAAAACTGAGACTATGCATAGAAATTCTGGAAAAATACATACCAAGTGTTCCAGGAGCCACTTCTAATGAGAGGATTAAGGAGTTTTTTCCTCTCTTGTACTAATCTTCAGTAAACTGAGTAATCAGTATTTATGGAGCATCTTCTTTATGTAGGACAAGCATAGTTATTGTAATCCCTATGCACCCCAAGGTTTGTAGTCCGAATGTTTCATTTATGCACAGACCACTGGTTTTCAAGTGACTATTGGTATTATGTGAACAACAACAAAATTTTACTGACTTAATAGTTGTTTTTTGTTTTCATCTTAAAAGATATAACCATTCTGATAGCAACCATGAAGTTTTATATTGGAAAGGGGTTTCTGTAACTTATTACCTAAAGTTTAGAAATTAGACTATTTGTAGTTCATGGATGCAAGTGCTAACTGTGGGTACTCTTTGACCTTTAGTGATGGCGTCTGGGACCCTGAGAAGTGGCATGCCTCTCTCTACCCAGCTTCAGGGCGGAGCTCACCAGTGGAAAGTCTGAAGAAAGAATTGGATACAGACCGACCTTCCCTGGTGCGCAGGATAGTAGGTGAGCACAGTGTCACTCAGAAGTCGGGGCAGCAGTTTTGGAGACAGTGCTCTTTGCTGCTAGCTTCAGGCTTGGCTGTGAGAGTTTTACGCATTGGGGGAAAGTGTCATTATCAGGAAACTGATTTACCAATGGGATTTTTCCTGATTAGCAAAATAAAATCATAGATTTCCTGTATAGTAGTGGCAAGTAGACTATATTAGGTTACGTGCTTTTGAATTAAAAGTACTGATGTCTTTCATTGACATGAATAACTGAGTTAGATGTGGGAGGGAGCATAAAACTGTGTTATGCTTAGTATTATATATGAGACTAGTTGTCAGGTTTAAATCAGTTCTGGCAATTCTTAATTCGTATTGTATTATGATCTGAATACAGAGTTTGGGTATGGTTTGAGACTGGAGTAAAGTTTGATCCTCCATACCTTTATCCCTTTAAACTAGACAAGATATTGAAGAGTGAAATGGAGACCTGGCAATATAAAAGCGAGTCAAGGAACTTGTTGCAAAAGGAACTCCTTTTGAGATGAGAGAGAGACTCAGCATAAAATAAATTTGAAACTAAGCAAAAAAGATAGAGGTTGACTCTAATTTGAGCAATAAGACCCCTCAACACAGAGTGTATCAGTATACTTAGTGCAGTAATGTCCCCAAAGCAAAGAAATTATTCTAACGTAATCATTAAAGATGTGCACAGAGATTTGAATGAAATGATGCAAACTTAGAAGCAACCTAACTGTCCAGCAGTAGAAATGGTTTGGGTAAACTTCGGTATAGCCACATGTGGGAATATTACATTGTTCGGCTGTAAAAACATTGGAGTCGTGTTTACCAGCTCATACAAAACTGTCCACATTGTATCTTGTTGTTAGAAAAAACTGAGACACTGCTCGGAAATTGTGGAAAAGCACATAGCAAAATGTTTTAGGAACTGTTTCTGGTGAGAGTACTAAAAGAAGTTTTCTCACTTGTACTTATCTTTTCTGGTTTTTCTAGGAAGAATTTTTTCTTGTGGACATGTTTATTTTTCTTACACCTTTATTGAGATATAATTGACATATAATAGACTGCACATAAAGTGTACCATTTGATGTTTTGCCTTGTGTATACACCTGTGAAACCATCACCACAAAGTAATAAGCATTTCCATCAGTCCAAAAAGTTCCCTAGAACCCCTGTGAGTTCCTCCCTTTAATTCCTCACTCTTCCCCCCAGGGAAGCCCTGTTTTCTGTCACCATAGATTAGTTTATATGTCCTAGAATTTAATAAATGGAATTATATAATAGACATTCTTAGGGTAGCTTCTTTCACTCAGAATTAGTTGTTGTAAGATTTGTTCGTGTTGTTGGGTGTATAAATAGATTGTTCCTTTTTATTTCCTCGGGGTATTCCATTGTATGAATTTGCCACAGTTTATCCATTTATCTATTAATGGACATTTGGGTTTCCAGTTTTTGACTATTAGCCAAAACTGCTATTACATTCATGTACAAGTCTCTATATGGACATATGCTTTCTTTTCTCTTGGGTAAATACCTAAGACTGGAATCGCTGGGTCCTATAGTAGATGTATGTTTAACATTTTGAGAAACTGCCAAACTGTTTTCCAAAGTGATTATACCATTTTACATTTCCACCAGCGGTGTGTGAGAGTTGCACTTGCTCCACATCCTCGTCAGCACTTGGAATGGTCAGTCTCTTTGATTTTAGCCATTCTATTAGGTGTGTAGTGGTATCACATTATGGTTTAATTTACATTTCCCTAATGACTAATAATGTTTTCGTATGCTTCTTTGCCATCCATATATCCTCTTTGGTGAAGTGTCCAAATCATTTGTCCATTTTTTAATTGGATTGTTTTTTGAGTCTTTGAGAGTTTCATATATACTAGATACAGGTCGTTTTTCAGATAACATGCAAAATATTTTCTCCCAGTCTGTGGCTTATTTTTGCATTCTCTGAACAGTATCTTTCAAAGAGCAGAAGTTCTAAATTTTCGTCAAGCCCAGTTTATCATTTTTTTTTAAATGGATTGTGCTCTTGATGTCATGCCTAAGAAAATTCAATGTCAAAGATTTCCTCCTCTGTTTTCTTCTAGAAGTTTTATAGTTTAAGGTTTTACATTTAGATTTATGATAATTTTGAATTAATTTTTGTATATAGTACCAGGTAGGAATTCAAGTTCATGTTTTTTGCACATGGATAACGAACTGTTCAATACCGTTTATTGAAGAGACACTTTAATTTTTTATGTAGTTATTTTTCAAATAGTGAAACCTGCTATAGTGTATTAGTTGACAAAACATTTGCTAATTATTACATAGTTAAGGACTTAGTCAAATAAAGAGATTGTGGAGACTAATCATGGAAAATCACTCATTTAGAAGAACATTTATTGCTCCGAGAAAAGGCCGAAGGCTCAGTCTTATTTAAATATGTAATGTACGTATTGCTCTGTATCTGTTTTGGTGGTGACTCTTTTCCAATACCCCTCCCCACCACCAGTCATGGACAGACCACCTAAAGAGGAAAAATGCCCTTGTTGGTTTGCTTAACTTTCTTTTTCCGGCATCTTTCCAGATCCACGAGAGCGTGTGAAAGAAGATGACTTAGATGTTGTTCTCAGCCCACAGAGACGAAGCTTTGGAGGGGGCTGCCATGTGACCGCTGCTGTTAGCTCTCGGCGTTCAGGAAGCCCATTGGAGAAAGACAGTGATGGGCTTCGCCTGCTTGGTGGACGAAGGATTGGCAGTGGGAGGATAATCTCTGCTCGGACCTTTGAGAAGGATCACCGTCTTAGCGATAAGGACTTGCGAGACTTGAGAGACAGAGACCGAGAGAGGGACTACAAGGACAAGCGCTTCAGGGTTTGTCTTCTAGATCCTTTGGCACCTCATGTGCTTAGAAACTCGACATACGCTTCATTTGTACCAGGTTACTTTGCTATCCTGGGTGAACATAGCCCATTCTAAGCCAGATTAAGGAGGACTAGAGAGAGCTGGGGATGGGGAGGGGCTTCAGGTCTACAGCCTGGTATCTTCTTTGCACTGTTGAGCATTACTTCATTCATCAAGACTTTGATTGAGGTAGAAATGCCTTAATGAAAGTCTTATTTTTTATCTTGCATTATGTACTTTTCCAGAGGGAGTTTGGGGATAGTAAGCGTGTCTTTAGTGAACGTAGAAGAAATGATTCCTACACAGAAGAAGAACCAGAGTGGTTCTCTGCTGGACCCACAAGTCAGTCTGAAACCATTGAGCTGACTGGCTTTGATGATAAGATACTGGAAGAAGATCACAAGGGGAAAAAAAGAACAAGGCGACGGACAGCCTCTGTGAAGGAAGGTCAGCAAAAACTTGGGAGGGAAATTCGCTGTTCTAAAATAAAAGGTTCTTATAGTTGACTTAATTGTACACTTAGGAATGGGCAGCAGTTGTTGGGAGGTGGCAAGATTTTAATGTTGCAGCCTGATTTTGAAACTGCTTCGTAAGTGTGAATTTACTAGGTGTAGATTGTACTATCTCCTCAACTTGTTCTGCCTGCAGTACTAAAGAGAAAAGTCTCACATTACCCTATAAGAGTACTGTGTACAGGAAAGGGTTCCCCAAAGATAAGAAATGCATGGTAGGAATAATGAGGGGTCTAATTTATTGAGCACTTATGTCCTAGACATAGTGGTGAGTGTTTTGTCTATATAATCCTAACTTCTCCTAATAACCCTGTGGGGTAGGCACTTTTATGCCCATCTTATAGATGAGCAGATGGAGGCACAGGGCACTTAAGTGATTTGTCTGTGGGCCCTGAAGAAGTAATTAATGAAGTTGGGAGTTGAGCAAGACGCTTTTGTACTTTAGAGCCCACATTCTTCACCATGGTGTTAGACCTTCGTAGGTCTTTGTTTATGACTTGGCTTCTCCCAAACTCAGTTTTCTCAGCTATGAGGTAAGGTCAGGTATTTCCCTTACTAAACTGAAGAAGCCAGAGCTAATGTGTGAGAGGTGCCTGGTGCAGAGTGGGAGCCCATTAGTCATTTTCAGGCCAGTGACTTGGCTCTGAGGTGGCCAATCCTGGGCTAATGGTCTTGGGAAGAAGCAGTGTAGGACCATGCTGAAGAGCCAGGTGAGCTAGCCTGGGCTTGAGTATTGGGCTGCAGCTTAGAAAAAAGATAATCTTTGTAAAACTCTTAACAGGTGGGCCTATTTCTTTCTAAGGTGAAGACAGTGCCTCATAACTTCAAGGGTTACTTTTAGCATTGAAGATAAGACATATGCATCAGAACTCAGTCTCTTGTAGGCACTTATTCAGTAAATTCTGGTTCCTTCCAGCCTTCAGGTTTAGTTGAAAAAAATCTTTTGGCAGACACTAGGCAACAAAAGGGAAAAGCTATTTTATTTTAATATATGAATGTTTAACCGGTGCCAACTTAAAAGGCTAGGACATATTTAAGCAGAAATAAGCTAATGGAATCTAGGAGAAATCATATTACTTGTCTTTTTTTGGTATAGTCCTTAAAATGCAGTAGACATTACCATTATCTTTGTGCTGTTACACATTCTTCCCTAGCGTGATGCAGGAAATTGATGGGTAACTTGGGAGACTTTGCTATTAAATTGTCTTTGAGATATGAGTTTGTCTCATTCTCTGTTAGACTAAACAGCACCAGCAAGTGCAGTCTTTTCATCGAATGATAAGTATCAGGCTTCTGGTGAGAAAAGCACGTGTTTTCCCTAACTGAGATGAAATCTGAGTTTCAGCCATTCTTGTATCAACAAGTAGAGAAGCCAGAAGGAGTGAGATAGATCAGTAGTGTCACCTCTTCACTACAGATGCAAAGAGAGACAGGCCTGGAAAAAGGGGACAACCCAAGACCCTATCACGTGGGTTTTGTGGCGGAGCCTTGAGTAGCATCCAGGGGTCCTAGCTCACTCACCCCATTAGTTAATTGCAAAAGGTCCCTAGGCTGTCCTAGCTACTGTATTTGAGATAAACAGGTCCCCTGTAGTTTCATCTTGGCTGCAAAAATGAAAGGAAGGGTGAGTGCCTTTCAGTCCATTTTTGTGTCTCTATTCTAGCTTTCTACTGAACTTGTTATGTAGCAGTTCTCTGCAGGTACGGACTAGTACTGGGAGTATAGTAAATGAGCAAGACAGACGTGTTCCTTGCCTGCATGATTTTAAAACATATCAGTATCAAGTTCCCACTCTATACAGTGCTGGGTGATGAATGAAATAATTAGAATATGTGTTATACCAGAAAAAAATTATGTAGAAGGGGGAAATAGTTAAAACCCTCTATTGATAGAAAAGAAAGTTTTTAATTTGCATTCTCTCTAATGAAAATACATGTTCGGGGCTGGCCTGTGACTGAGTGGTTAAGTTCACGCACTCGGCTTCAGTGGCCCAGGGTTTCACCAGTTTGCATCCTGGGCACGGACTTAGCACCACTCATCAAGTAATGCTGAGGCAGCGTCCCACGTAGCACAACTAGAAGGACCTACAACTAGAATATACAACTGTGTACCAAGGAGCTTTGGGGAGAAGAAGAAAAAAAAAACATTGGCAATAGATGTTAGCTCAGGGGCAATCTAAAAAAATACATGCTCATTCTGAAATGTTATAAAACTTGCCCTTAGTTCTTTCCTGGGTCCCTGGCTTTTGAGTCTATCACAGTAAATGGCCAGTTGTGTTTGTCTGTCTACTAGTGCGTATTCCTACCCACTCAGACCCACTTTCAGTTGTCAGGCCCATTCTGCTTTCCAGAGAACTTGAAACTGGCATAGAATTGCATGCGGGGCACTCTTGCTGTTTGCAGCAGCTGTTCATCTATTAGGAAATGTCCCCATCTCAGCACAAAATAAAAGTGAATGGGAGAAATATTCGTTTCTTTTGTAAATGTATGAGCCAAGTACAGACTCTCTTCTGGCTCTCATCTCTAAATTGGGACACAAAAGTGCAGCAAAATGTATGTTGCTTGTCAGTCCTGAAGTGGACAGTCAGGTTCTGGTGGGTAAAATGGGTCGGGGAAAAGCACTGCTGTAGTGGAAAAGGACATGAACTTGGCATTGATTAGGTTATTAAGTTGTTTACTTTTCTAGGGCTCACTTTGTAACATGAAGATAATGAGTCTACCAAAGCAGTCATTTTAGTTTAAATGTCAGTCTTTAAGAAACAGCATTTGCCTCTGGTGGTTGGCAGTAAGCATGTACTGACCTGGAGAGACTGCCCATTGCCTTGTCCGTGGCTCACAAATGTCTATCTCACTGGTTGCCTTGGGCCCTCAGAAGGCTCAGCGTTCTTAGGTGGCAGGCATGCCTGTGGAGGAGCAGTGCTGCCTCGTATGCACAGCATGGTGCAGGGAGCATAGGTGGCCTTCCTAGGATTGAAGCTTCTGCCACGTGCTAGTATTGAGACCTTCTGTGAGCAAGTCACGTAACCTTTCAGTTGTAGTCTCCTGCTTTGCTGTCTAACTTTTTCCAAGTGTTATTGGGACGAAAGCAGGTGATAGCATTTAGCCTCTCTTGGTCTAGAATATGCTGGCTGATTAATAATGACACTGCAGAAATTGTTGAGGACTTTTGAGAAGGGAAGGCTCCAGGCTTTGGCGCTTTTTTTTCTCAGAGGACTTCATGTCTACTGTGATACTGAAACAACAGGCGCTCTTATATAGGTGCTTTTGTAGAGTGGGGCTTTGGGAGTTCTGTTCTTTGAATTAAAAAGTTGAATGCCTAGTATATATCTCAGTGCACATATTTAAAAGAAAAGAAGATTCTTTTTTTATCGTAAAGGATTTTGCTTTTTCTGTATTCTGGCTAAAACTAAGATGTTAGATTCCTTAAGTGTTAGCACTGGGTACCTTCACTTAAACCTTACCTTCTCATCCTAACAACAACCAAACATTACTGAGTTTTAAATGTGCCAGGCATCACAGAGTAAGACAAAGCTGATAGAGCAGGTTACCTGTCCTCAGGGAGCTCGGTATCACCGGTTACTAGAATATACTGTGATTAGAACTGTGAGAGATAACACAAGGATTATAGAGAAGGCAGCAATTAATTTTGCCAGATAAGGTAAAAATAGGTAGATAGGGCAGGCTTCCCAGAGGAGGTGACATTGGGGCTTTGCCTTGAAGGATGAGCTAAAACCAGTCTATAGGCAAGTGAAAATTGTCCTCATGCTAGGTTTCACATAAATACCTTAGGTTGTTGAACCCTGACTTAAAAGTGGTGGTGCAGATGCATGGGTGAAGGCAGAGCCAAATTAATTTGGTCCCATTTTTAAGCAGTAAGAGACTTAGAAAGACTATCTTTAAAAAAAAAAAAAAAATTCCCATTACAAAAAGAATCCACTACAGTGTAGAAAACTTGAAGAATGGGTGGAGGAGGGACCATAAGTCTTCCTCCATGTGTTAGGGTTCTGGCCTGTTGTTAAGGCTTTGTTCCTCCTCCAGCTCCCATAGGAAGGGAACTGTTTTACTGTTGCGCGTGCTGGACTGGCACAAGGAGTCTGCTTTTAAAGTCAACTGTGGCCCTTCTGTGTGTGCGATGATGGTTGAGGCCACAGAGTAAGTCTGGAGCAGTTCACTTGATCAGACTGTTTTTGTCCTGGTTTTGTTTTCAGGCATAGTCGAGTGCAATGGTGGAGTGGCCGAAGAGGATGAGGTGGAGGTCATCCTCACACAGGAGCCTGCTGCTGATCAGGAAGTGCCAAGGGATGCTGTCTTGCCTGAGCAGTCCCCAGGAGAATTTGACTTTAATGAGTTCTTTAACCTTGATAAGGTGCCATGCTTGGCTTCGGTGAGTGTAGCAGCACACTTATAAATGTGGATGAAGCAATTGTATGGTTAAATTTGACCTGAGTCTTTAAGATACCTCTTTATTCTTTCTTTTTTCTTTCTTTTTTTTTTTTTTTGAGGAAGATTGGCCCTGAGCTAACATCTGTGCCCATCTTCCTCTACTTTATATGTGGCAGGCATGCCATAGCATGGCTTGATAAGCGGTGCGTAGGTCCGCACCTGGGATCCGAACCAGCAAACCCCAGGCCGCCGAAGCAGAGCGTGCGAACTTGACCACTTCGCCACCAGGCTGGCCCAAAGATACTTCTTTTTAAAGTATTATTTTGCTTGATTCTTTGGGGTTTTTGGCTTTTATTCTTAAATATTACTTGAATTTTTGTTGGCTTTGTTTTGAGAGGCTTAACAGAAATGACTGAGAATTCTGTACCAGTTAACTCTTTTTCCAGGCTGGTGGCATTGGACTAAGAATTTTTCAGATGTTTAAGAACATTGTCTACTTTTATTTTTAAGTAGTTAAGTGTATATTGTGGTGGAGGTGGATTTTTATAACTGGCGATTGGAATCATTCTGATCTGCATTTTTGAGAAGGCTGATTGTGAGGTGGTACCTTTGTGATGGGATGGTTCCAAAAACCTTTAGTGAAAAGGAACTTGGGATACTATCGGTGTTGCTGTTAAACTGTTGAAGTCTAGTCTTTCTTGACTTTTAAAGTAGAAACAGTAAGACATCCCAGATCTTCACTTGCTACCTGCCCTTGCTCTTATCTCCTGTCAGCCGTTTAAGGATTAATATAGTTTCATCACATTTTTGGAGAAAAGCTGTAACTGTGGCCTATGTACACAGAAATGAGGCTTTCTGTGGTTGCTGAAAGAGTACACAGAACTATGATGAAATGGAATTTTAAAAACCGTTTGACCTAAAGCATCTCTGCATTTCATATGCCTCATTTATAGCAGCAAATACAGTAAGTTTGAGCAGTCCTTTAGAATTGGTGGTTCATGGAAATTAACTTAAATGACTCTACTCCTTGACTGTAACTCCTTGTTTGATTGTTGCATGAACAGACATAACTGGGCACGACAGAGCAGGCAACCTTGGCCTGTCTCCTTTGTCTTTTGCCTGCCTTCCCAACCCCCAAAAGATGGCCACACACAACAGGTGAGCAGACACTGCGTAGCCCTGATAGGTACAGGGCCGCAGGTGAGTTCTAGGGCAGTACTTCTTAAATTCTCTGTGGTGAGGGGCCAGACTTTATTTCGACTCCATTGAGGACTGATACTTTAGTATAAAAGTACAAATGTCATAGCAATGCCAAGTTGCTATTAAAGTTTCTAAACACTTAGTCTCACTCTCTGAACTTAACTCCATGTGGACCAGCATGGTCCAAGACCACACTTGTCTATAGCACTGTTAGGAGCGTGTGAATTGCAGTTTCAAATCAACTGGCAACTGCATGGTTTTGTTCCATAAGTTCTAGCAGCAATTTTAATTGTAAGTCTCATAGCCAGATACCTCACTCAACCGTCAGCTAGCCAGTAGTCCTTTGCTCATTACAAGCAGAAGGATTGCATCCAGATGTAATTTATTTAACATAAAACTAAGTGGTTCTCTCAAATTGTTAGCTTTTGAGGGGACAGTAATTTTTTATTTTTTACACCAACTGTGTTTGGTGACTTTTGTTTTTTGCATTCTCTTAGAAGACAGGTGACAATCTTACTCTAAAAAATTTTCCCAGTAAAAGGTCAAAATTTAGAGGCCTGCATTTAGCTCCAAATGTGATCACCTGTGAAACTTACCAGCGTACCTAGGCAGAGGAAGAATTCAAAACTAAACTTTTAGTAACAGGTAACATGCATACGGTGCTATTGTTTTAGGCTTTACATATAGTAAGTCATTCAATCCTCACAAAACCCTTAGAAGTTAGATTCCTACTGTTTCCATTTTATAGGTGGGGAAACAGGCATAGAGAGGCTTAAATAACTTGCTCAAAGTTACGCAGCTAGTAAGTGGTGGAAAATGAATTCTAATTTATGGAGTTTCAGCTAAGAGTCTTTGCTCTTAATTCCCCACAACTATAATGCCTCTAAAGCATAAAAGGGAGGAAAAGGTACTCAGCACCATCTTATCCTTTGGCCCTCACCCTCAATCAAAACTTGGCTAATGCTGAGCAGGAGGTACTAGGCTAGGAATATCTCCATGTTTTTCACGGAGATACTGCTCATTAAGGTGTGTATTCTATAATAGCTTCACTTAAAAGCAAAACTGGAATCAGTGAAAACAGATGCTGTGATTGTGCTATATAACTACCTGAACTCGAATACAATGCTCAAAGAAAATGACCAGTCAATTGGGAAAAATAAGTAAGAACTATATAGGATTTGAATATCTATTGACAAATATTATATAAAGTGCTTGAAATAGTCCCTGACACTTAGCTCCACAGATGTTGGGTATTAATAGGTATAAACAGAATTATACCTATATCTGTAGGCTGTGTTTACTGGCACTGCAATACATTAGAAGTTCACAGCCACAAAAATCTACACAAACTGAAAATTTGGATCACGTGCAAATAATTTCAGTTAAATAAATAATTTAAAATAAGTATATTTTAGATAATGCAACTCTTACTACAATGCCTGACACTTAACAGGTCCTTAAGTATGTTGAATGCAGAAAAAGGAAATCAAAATGAAAATCCTAAACTATTTAGAATGATGAACAGGAACATGACATAGAAAAACCTTGGTGGTTTAATCAAAAGTATGCTCAGAAGAAGGCATATAGCCTTAAATGCCTTCATTAGAAATAAAAAAAAAAACTAGAGTGAAACAAATACAAACATACAGAAATTTCCATAAAAGTGAAAAGCAATAAAAGAAAAGCTTTGATCAGTAAAACCTAGTAATTGTCAAAGGGCAAAAATATTTCACAACATCTGTTTGATAATGAGAATAATAATTTGAATCTTAGGATATGACTTGTCTAAATGACCTTTGTTTGAAGGACTGGGCTAACAGTCATATAGGTTGTGTTAAAAAATGCTATTAAAGGGGCCGGCCCCGTGGCCGAGTGGTTAAGTTCACGCACTCCACCTTGGTGGCCCAGGGTCTCGCTGGTTCAGATCCTGGGCACAGACACGGCACTGCTCATCAAGCTACGCTGAGGTGGCATCCCACATGCCACAGTGAGAAGGGCACACAACTAAAAATATACAACTATGTACCAGGGGGCTTTGGGGGAGAAAAAGGAAAAATAAAAAATAAATTTTAAAAAATGCGATGAAAAATCTAATCTAGTAAGAACAGCTGAAGCATACCAGAATACAGTTCACAGGCTCCTCTTCCCGATCAGCTGATGGCTGACAAGGATGTAGCAGAGGATGTCTTGACTAGAAGTCAGAGCTATGGGTCCAGGTCTCCATTTCCTGTACCAAGGTGTTGGAGGGAGGTACTGCTGTTAGAGCATCACAGCTTGCTCTGTGGTGAAGATGACTCTCTAGATAAACTCTTAGGATTCTTTTCAGGTTTAAAATGCTTTAGTTTCTTGAAATTGGCATTTCCAGTAAATGTGTGTAAAAGTAACTTTGTTTCTATTTTTTATGTTTTAGCTATAAAACTTAGCTTCTCTAACAGAAAAAACGTTGGTCACTGATCAAAATATGGAAATTCTTTCTCAACACTTACTGTCATATTTTGAGAAAAGGTCCAGATACTTTATATTCCTGTCCTTTACTTTTTTCATGTTCCTCCTGTGTATCTTCTGACTTTTTTCCTATACAATATGATCAGAAGAAATAAAAGGATTAAAATGCAAAGCCGTTTTTGCTATTTGTAAAATTTCAAATTCTTTTCAATGTTAAAATATTTTTAGTAGCTGTAGCTCTTAGTTACTATTAAAATAATTCCTACTACTAAGGTGGTTGTATTTTGGAAACAATTACCAGTTTTCACAGACATCATTCATAATGCTCTTAATTGCAAAATTAGTGCACTTGAAAGTCAGTGTTATTTAAGGTCTGAATGTCTACACATGGAATGTGATTGAAACTGAATAATATCTCAGAAAATAGAAGTACCACAAGTAATAATCAAATTAGTGTCTTGAGTTAAAATCCCTTATTCTTACATTCAAGAGAAGTATTTTGTGGCTTAACTTGGGTATGTGTTTTGAGAGAATTCTTCCAGACAAGAATGAAAGAATAATTCTAACCTTCCACTGCTGAACGTTGACTGGAAACTGGGTTCAAGACTTCAGATGAAACGGTCACTAACTCTATCATCCATGTACCAGTTTTGGGAAAAATCTGTTTTCTGTTTATCATTGGTATAGAAGTGAAAGTTCATGCCTTTCAAGGATGTGCCACATTTTTTCTTTTCTAAATATTGATAAAACACTGCATAAAGTTAATTTGGATATTTAACTAGATTTATGATAGTGTAGAATTGAAAAGTTCATTTTTAAAAAAATGCTTAAATCTAGTTTTTAAGGATTGGTAATAGAAATTACTGTTATGAAATGGTGTTGAAATTATTTCTGATTGCAGTGCGTCATTTAATTGCCCTTATTATGAAACCGAAAACTGTGGAGGTCAGATTTAAAAGAAAAACACCTGAGGGGCCAGCCTGGTGGCACAGGGGTTAAGTGCGAATGTTCCGCTTGAGTGGCCTGGGGATCGCCAGTTCGGATCCCAGGTGTAGACATGGCACTGCTTGGCAAGCCATGCTGTGGCAGGCGTCCCACATATAAAGTAGAGGAAGATGAGCACAGATGTTAGCTCAGGGCCAGTTTTCCTCAGAAAAAAGAGGAGGATTGGCAGCAGTTAGCTCAGGGATAATCTTCCTCAAAAAAAAAAAGAAAAAAACACCTGCAAATTCCCCATTAAGTTCAAACAGATATTGGTGATCAGTTAAAAAGTTCATCTTTCACATTCTGACATTTTTTAAACTTTGACTTGGAATTATGATCTTTATGAGTTCTACATTTTAGCTTTGGGCTTCTGAAATTGTCGGCATTGAATTTTATGATGATCATTACAACCTTGAGAATGTCAAAATTTGAAACAAGGGTTTTCTTTTATCGGCTCTCCATATCTGATGTTTAGTTGAAGGCCGTTCGTTAGCTTGGCAATGGAACGCTTTACTCTCGTCCTGATTTTGAAACTATGTGCTCTGAGAACATTCGGTAGTTTATGGATTTTCTAATGAGGTAAAGGAAACCAAAACACTCTCTGTGGCACAGAGGTTTTGCTTTCCATGCTTAGAAAGTACATGGTTGCTTATGCCCAAGTTTGGGTTACTCAGAAATGACCCACGAGGGGAAGATGTTCAAATCCTAAATTCTGAAGGTGTTTACCTTCAGGTCAGCAGCATCAAAGGAAGTTTCAAAGTAAGTGACCCTTCCTTAAAATTTGAACCTTCTTGTCCTTTTCACCCAGAAACTATTATCTTAACTCCTTTTGTCTTTCCCTTTAGATGATAGAAGATGTTTTGGGAGAAGGCTCAGTTTCTGCCAGTCGGTTCAGTAGGTGGTTCTCTAACCCCAGCCGATCAGGAAGCCGATCCAGCAGTCTTGGGTCAACACCACATGAAGAACTGGAGAGACTGGCAGGTAAAGTGGCTTCAGATTCTGGCCTTGGATATAGGCCTGAGCTTTCTCTGTTTTGATTCATTCTGTATTCATTAGAACATTGGCATTAAAGGGTGTGTAAATACTGAAAAAAGTCTTCAATTTGTGTCCTTTTAATACTGTTGAAAATATGTTCCTGTGCTGTATTTGGACCAATTAATTATGAATATATTTACTTTAAATATTAGGTCTGGAGCAAGCCATCCTCTCTCCTGGACAGAACTCGGGGAATTATTTTGCTCCTATACCATTGGAAGACCATGCTGAAAATAAAGTGGATATTTTAGAAATGCTACAAAAAGCCAAAGTGGATTTAAAACCTCTTCTTTCCAGCCTTTCTGCAAATAAAGAAAAACTTAAAGAGAGCTGTAAGTGTTTGTTTAGATATTTGAAAAAGTTTTGATGCTAAGTCTTAAGGCAGTTGGTTCTAAGATTCTGCTGTTTCATCAGAAGGCAAATAGATGATGGGTTTTGTTTAGTGTTCTTCAAAAAGATGTTTTTATTAAACAATACCAGTTCTTTGAGAATCTGGTAGTTGGGAGGTCATGGGCCCCATAAGAACTTTTCCTCCAAGTCCTCCTCCTCACCTGGAGCCTGATTATAACACTCCAGTGAAAGCTGGAGTCCTCCCAAGCCTAATTTGGTAGCCCCTCAGACCTTTGCCCCAATCTGCCATGTTTTTGCTTAGGTTATAAGCCCTCAACAGAAAACCTTAGTAATTCATAACTATAGAACAGGTGGTAACCTTGTGATGTTGGGCTATCTGGGATTCCTGTCCTTGGTAAAAAGTCTCCAGAAGATTCATTATAAAAGGCGCTCCTGCAGGACGTGCAGCAGGATCCTGTCAAGTCTTAAAGCATAGCACCCAGTGGTTGTGGTCCCCCAGTTTCTAGCCTCTAAACATTTTAAGTTTAGTTTATGCCATCTCTTACTAAATATGCAATTACAGCCTTATTCCCACTGAGCAACCATGATTTTAAGTGTCTTCAATGTGTCAGTCTTTTCTGACAACCTCACGTGAACTGTGAAATAAATTATTCTCACTTTAACTTGGTAGCCAAAGAGAATTCCTACCACATGTTCCTCTGCTTGGCTTAACCTGTACTTTTTCAACCTTCCAGCGCATTCAGGGGTTGTGCTTTCAGTGGAAGAGGTAGAAGCAGGGCTCAAAGGCTTGAAGGTGGACCAGCAAGTGAAGAATTCGACTCCCTTCATGGCAGAACACTTAGAGGAGACCCTGAGTGCTGTAACCAGCAATCGACAGCTCAAAAAAGATGGAGATATGACTGCGTTCAACAAGCTAGTGAGCACCATGAAGGCAAGTGGGACTTTGCCTTCTCAGCCCAAAGTCAGCGTAAGTATTTGGCACAAACCCCAACCTTTTCTCCTTTTCCCTCTTTCTATCCCACTTCCCACCATAATAAATGGATTTTTAAAAAGGTATTCTGAGTAAGTTGGAAATTCTTCAGTAGTCATTTGGTCTGTGACGCTTTTGTGTGTTCTTTAATTATTGCTATGCTATTTGTTACTAGAAAAAGTAGGCTTGTGGTTAATCTCCGTATTGTGGGTGACAGCATAAAGACTGAGAGATGCAGATGTAACTTTATTAACTTTAAGTCACTGCTGAAAAAAAGTGTAAAAAATATCTTTTTGGATGAGCGCCAGAGAAAGTTTTGTTTATTCAGCTACTTAAGTTAAAATAACTTACTACATTTTTCTAGTAAAATCTTTCTTGTCACACCTTCTAATTACACCCAGATACCTGTGATTACCTGCTTTCTTGATTAGGCAGTTGGCAGTTGTACAAATCATTTGTGAAGTATCTGAGATGGATTTTTCAAGACAGTTGCCTTCTGTTAATTTACTAATAGAAAAAGCTGTGACTCCAAACTTGTAAAACACTTTTAGGCATGAAATTGGGTTACAAAGTAATTGCATGTCAGTAAATGCAAGTGTGTAGCATATACTGGTCTTTGTCATAACACCTTAGAGAGTGGTTCTCAGCCATGGCCTGTGTGTCAGTATTGCTATCCCTTGATGATACAAAG
This sequence comes from Equus przewalskii, assembly GCF_037783145.1. Classification (NCBI taxonomy): domain Eukaryota; kingdom Metazoa; phylum Chordata; class Mammalia; order Perissodactyla; family Equidae; genus Equus; species Equus przewalskii. The sequence goes on from NC_091837.1 coordinate 6,772,273, forward strand.
TGATAGGGGAAGCAGGGTAAATCTGAATAATAAAAACATAAACATAGACTTATTCTAGTTGCTAAATTCTAGCAAATTTACCAAACTGAGTTTTGCCTCTTGTTTTCTTCTGACACCTTTTTATCTGGGAACTACAAGTTAACGACGGTAGCAATAGCTGTTTGATATTGTGTCTTGTACCGAGGGAAGGCAGCTGATTTTTGGTGTTTATCTGACCAGCGGTTAGCAACAGAGATTCTGACAGAAGTGCTGTTGTTCCTGGCCTTACTGCTAGGACTGACTCACTCAGCACCATACCATGCCGGTTATAGGGGGATGTTTCTTGTAAACTGCTTTAGAGTTATTTCCATACAGAGAATTATTAAGTAGAAATGCTTTCAAAGGAGGACCAGATTGAGATTGCAAACTATCCTGTTTTCCTTTCTTGTTACCTTTGTGTCTTGGTGATTGAGTGCTGACTGCCGTGGTAAGGGTCGAATATTGTAAGTAGCTTCTTTCCTTTAGTGTGACTAAGAAATGCGAGCAGGGGATTCAACAGTTTACCTGAACATTTTGTTTCAGATATGATTCTAGGGTTTCATATTAACACAGTTGACCCTGAGTTGAGAATAACTGGTTTGATGTTAGGGTTTCAGTGCTCTGAAATATGTCTGGTTTCAGCCAAGGGAATGAGCCTCAAACACCTGCATAAAGGGATGGATGATATAATTCAAGTTGGTAGGCAAAGAGTAACACAAATTCGATCTAACCTACAAAAGAAAGCATCAAGGAGAGTAATGTAATAAAACACACCAGGTATTGTCCCGAATTATTGCTTGATTTACATGTTGAGTCATGGTCTGCTTCTAAAATCAACTCTTGAATTACTATGACTGTGTGTATCATGTATACTATTTCTGATCTGCCTCCATACATTTACGTTCAACCATATTGTTTCATACCCAAAATAGGGCATATTGGTTGAATCTAAACTCCATTTCAAATTGAATTGTAGACTCTCTCTTCCAAATATAGTAAGCCATGTAATATAAACCTGCCTATTTGTTTTTGTTAGATGGAATTAAATGACTCTTGAAGAGATCTCTTACTAAAATCATCTGTGGTCAATCCCAATTCCAAAACCAACAATAAAACACTTGGATATCTTTGGGCTATTTGTCATGCCCGAGGATATTGCTGTGGACCTTGGCAGCTCCATCTAGTACCAGAGAAAGCACTTCAGGCAGAGCTAAATGAGCACAAGGATGATGTCCTGAAGTGCAGGAGATAATGCAAGTTGGATACAAAACATAACTGCTGCTCATTAAAAGAGCAAAAATTGAAGGATTTGAATTTCACTTTGTATATGAGACCCATTTTGGAACAGCTTGTTTAAAAATCAAGATTAAATTTTCTAAAATATGAGACTCTGAAATATAACAGTTCTGGCCAAACTGGCATGTTGTTTACTAGGTTTTTAGTACCATCTGTGGTCTCTAAATCTTGTTAAAGATAGTAGTAGCCAAGGTTGTCTCAGAAATTAAAATCTAGGGTCCAGTCCTGTGGCTGAGTGGTTAAAGTTCTGTGCTCCACTTCAGTAGCCCAGGTTCGCTGGTTCAGATCTCAGGTGTGGACCTACTTCACTCATCAGCCATGCTGTGAAGGCATCCCACATACAAAATGGAGGAGGATTGGCCCAGATGTTAGCTCAGGGCTAATCTTCCTCAAGCAAAAAAAGAAATGTTATGAATTATTAAAATTTCCTACTTGTGGCTTCTTAGTAAGTAAGTGCTCCGCTGTTTCACCATGTTCCTTTTCTCTTTTGGTCACAGTGTTAGAAACAGTGAAAATGGACTAGAGTTACTACAGGGAGGAAAAGACCTTGTCTGAGGGTCTCTGAGTGGACTTTGCATGCACATGTGAAGATTCTTTTCATTCCCAGATCTTTGGGACCTGTGTGATGAGAGAGTGGTACATCATCCTGCTATTAAGTGCCATCTCCCTGGGGAATTTTTAATGCTTTCTTGTGGTCCCCAGTTAATCTGCAAGATAAGTATGTAAGAAGGTTAAAACCAGTTTTCCTTTGACTTTTTTTAGCGAAACCTTGAAAGCCATTTGATGTCCCCTGCTGAGATTCCAGGCCAGCCTGCCCCTAAGAACATCTTGCAGGTACTTCACAATCTTCTACCAAGGCCTCGGAGCCCTAAACAGTAGTCCTCTGAACTGGTTGTGTGTAGTGGTCCACCTTTGGGCCTTAGAGAATGATCCATGTTGCCTGGCAATCAAGGATATGATGTCGCTGCCTGACATAGTTCTGTATCACTGTTAATCTCAGTGTGGGGTTGGGGAAGTGGCTAAAAAAAATGACAAAGTCAGCCCTTGATTTCCAGTTTGCAGGTTTGTAATTTATATGAAAACTTAAAGTATCTACCTGTATTTGTAGCACTAATTTAAAGCAGATGTTGCCAGCTGAACATTCAGAGAAATGTATTGCACGTACGTGTGCCAAGTCCTTCAGTGGAGCATGATGGAGATTCATTGTTGACTTCCAAAAGTCAATCCATAGTCCCTAGCCTCTGGCAAGGACAAAGAACTAGGTTTATTCAGGAGGATTTGACTTTTCTGCCTTTAGGAACTTCTGGGTCCACCAGTTCAGAGACCTGCTTCTTCCAATCTTCTGAGTGGCCTTATGGGGAGCTTGGAGCCTACAACATCTTTACTGGGCCAAAGAGCACCCTCTCCTCCCTTGTCACAGGTGTTTCAAACGCGAGCAGCTTCAGCAGATTACCTTCGTCCTAGAATACCATCACCAATTGGTAAATACTCTTGTGTATCGATGTCTGTCCATCTCCCCTCCCTGCCACACAAAGGTCTGTCCCCTAGAACTGGCAAAGTCTTCTTCATGGATATCCTTGAAGGGTTTAAAAAGAAATGTGAATTTATCATACTTTTTTCATGGAGTGGTGGGGACGCAAATGTGGAATATAGTTTATTATCCAGCTGCCCTTCTAGATAAATATGCTCATGTTATAGTCTTTTGTTTTTTTCTTTCTCTTGAGATTGATCTAAATTGGATCCAGCTCGTTAGTCTTCTTCCTTATTTTGATAATTTAATCCAAAAAGTTAATTTGGCTTCCTAGGTTTTTCCTAGATAGAAGAGAAGTCAAGAGTTAGTGGCTCTCTACCAACCAGATGAAGTTGGTACACAATCAGCTGTGAGGTCTTGTGGCTAATTCAGAATGTAAATGGAAAAACCACTTTCAGAAAGCTGTCTTAGCAAAGTGTTAGGCAGAATCTCATAGTGTCCCTGCCCCCCTGGACTACTTTAGGCTGCTGGCCACTCTGGCCCCTGCCTGTCATACCTTGAGAGGAAGTTTTTGTAATCTTCTTTCCACATCTAGTGAGATAGAATGGCAAGAGTGTGAACCTCAGAGCACTGACCTCTGCTTTGGTATCAGCTAGTTTTGTGATAAGGGGTCAAATCACTGGTTCTTCTCTCCTGGATAGAGTCAGCTCTGAAAGGGACAAAGCTGACAGCTTAGTGGGGAAGATGGATGCACCAGCAATTTGAGTCATTGAATGTGCTCTGATTAAGGTTCACTAGCCCACTGTGGGTGCAAAGAAGAAGAGGGGAGGGACATCATCAGCCCAGGAAGTCAGTACTTCCAGAAAGAGACGGTGTTCAACAAGGAGCAGCATGCATTAGTTATAATGCCTCTCTGATGGACGTGTGCTTCTTGACGCTCACTGATAACTGTAACTTCCCAACAGGTTTCACATCAGGACCACAGCAGCTACTCGGAGATCCATTCCAAGGCATGCGCAAGCCCATGAGCCCTGTCACAGCCCAGGTCCGGCTGAGCTCTTTCTCAAACTCAATCTGTAGCTTGCTTTTCACCCTTATTGTTGCTTCTGGGATAGAGAGTTAAATTGCTGCAATGCTTGGAAGTGGTTTTGAACTATAATTCAAGCTCAGGGAAGGTTAAAAAATTGGTGAACAATTGAAGTCATACTTAAATAGTTAAAATCTTGTTCAGTGGATGGCAGCACAATTTAGTTAGGTTTGCAGTATCTAATCTGTCTCAGCTGCTGTTTAAACATACCTTTCTAAGAGAGTGCAGAGAGACATTTGTACAAAAGTTCATTGACTGTCCTCGTTCTTCTGCTGATCCTCCTCTGCCACTTCTGTTCAGCAGATGAACCAGCTAGAATTGCAACAGGCAGCTTTGGAGGGGCTGGCCCTACCACATGACCTTGCAGTGCAGGCAGCAAACTTTTACCAGCCTGGTTTTGGCAAACCACAGGTAGACAGAACCAGGGATGGATTCAGAAACAGGTAAGTTACTAATCCTACCTTTGTGGGGATTTGCAAATTAGTTTTCCTCAGATTAGCAGATCAGTTATCCACAGTGTGATTCTGTTCACACTGATATGTTATACAATCTGTGATGAGAATTCTCTCTCACTCCAAATGGTCAGTAGAGGAAAATAACATGATTGAATTCTACTGCAGGGGCATAGATTTCTTATCCTGTATAATTTTATTTATATTCTCGATTTAAAGGATTTGTTTTTACAAATGTAACTAGCATAACTCCTTATTTGCAGTTGTGCTTATGAGATGATGAAAAGTAAAACTCTACCTGGCTTCTTCCCCAGCAGATTCCTTGTTGAGTTATCAAACTGTCCCTTGATGCAGGTTTGTTGATCAAGGAGCTGATGGGTCCTCTTTTTGGTCAGAGCTGTTAACAAATGATTACTGGCTTCACTCTCCTCCTGTTCTTTTCGCTAGTTGCAACAAGTAATGAAATGAACCATAAGATAGAGGAGAAAGAGGTAGCCATATTGTTTTTTGTTGTAAAATAAAACAGATACAGAAAACTGCATTGAACAAATGTCTGGCTTATTATAAGGCAAACTCGCTTGTTAACTACCCATGTGCCCTGTCCCAATGACATCCCTTTTCTCCCCCAGAAATGACCACTGTCCAGCCTTTAGGAGTAATCACCACCTTCATTTTTTGGGTTTTATCACCTAAATGTAGATCCCTGAACCACTACAGTTTAGTCCTGCCCATATTGTACTTGGTAATTAAGAAGTATTTGTTTTGACACGATTCTTAAAATCACGATATCAGTGTCTCAATGTTTTGCTCCATCTGGTTTTATACATTGACACTTTCAGAAAACATTGAGACCAGTAGGTACCCTGTACCTATGCATGAATGCATCCTATCTATAGTAGCCCTCAGCCTAAACAGAGAGCTCACAACTGGTCTGCTGAGCTCCCGTCACTGGATTTCTGTCTATAATATAATGTAGTTACCTAATATTCATTGACATGATTTGTTGACTTTCAAAGCACTGCTGATATCCAGAACTTTATTTGCTCTTGGCAACAACCTTGTGAGGTAGATGGAGTAAATAACTGCCTTTTACAGATATAGAAACTTAGGTTTTTAAAATGTGACCTACTAAAAACTAGCAAGGAGATGCAAGTCAGTGTAGTGGAGCCTTCATATTTTGGATCAAATGTCAGCCCCTCAGATCCTGCCTGAACACCCTATAAGTTGTGTCCCCCAACAGACATGACTTTCTCCTTGCCTTGCTTTATTTTTTTATTGTACTTATCATCTAGCACACCATTTACTTTTTTTCTGTCTCCCATAGTAACCCCTCTCTAGCCTGCACCACAAGAATATAACGAGGCCAGAGATTTGTCTGTTTGGTTTACTGCTGTATCCCCAGCACCTCAAACAGTGTCTAGCACATAGTAGTTGCTCAGATATGTTTATCAGAAGGAATAAGTGATAGGTCATGTGGAACCACCAGATTTGGGGTTTACTTCTTAGTCACTCCGAATACTACTGATCTGTCTCTCCCCTCATTGTCATACTCAGAGTCTCAGCGTGACAGCACTGAGGCTTGCCTGGTACACACTGGAAAGAAGCCGTGGGTTTAGAATTCCCATCTGTTTATATGAGTCAGAGAAGTTCCAGAATCACTGACTGTACTTGGGCTTTGGCTTTTGTGGTACAAGGTCTGACATGGCTGAAATGCAGTGAAGCCTTCATTAGCTAGTGAGCTCACATAATTCATTCTTCTCTCAGCCTGTTTACATCTTCATCAGCTGGTTCCTGTTTTCTTCCAAGTTAAGGGAGAATGAGTAGAAGTTCTGGGGAGAGAAGGGAGGTGTGTTCTTTTAAACTTTATTTGGGAGGCCTGTGATCAACCTTGTGTCTAGACCAGGAGTGATGGAGAGTACCACATGTAACTGGGTGTTAAAATAGCTGAGACTCTTGGCACTCTATCTGATTTGAACCAGTGTCTCACAGAGCTTCAGTTCTATGCAGGCACTTTGCTTGTCAGTGTTGCCTACCGTTTGGCACACAGAATGAAGGCCCTCCCTAGCCTCCGTCACTGCTATAGTCTGCAAGAAACTATACACCTTCCCTGGATATTCCTGCATTCCCAAGGCCTTCCCAAGGCCCTGTACTTGTTCCTTCTACCTGAATCATTGTTCTCCGTCTTGTAGCTTCTCATTGGTCACACCCAATTGAATGCAGTTCCTTCCCAGAGTCCCTTCAGTTAGGAGTATCCTGTCATTCCTTCTACCCCTCATTTTCCCATTAGACCTTGTTGGTACTTACTATCTACATGCCTTGGTTTGCCCTAGGTTACTAAGTGTCTCCCCCACTAGACTTACAAGTCCGAGGACCATGTTTTGTTAGGCTTTTGTCTTCCCTCAGAACTTAACATGTGGTTTTGCATATATTAGGCACTTATTACATGCATGGGAAATTGAATTGGATAAGGGAAACGGGATGTTAAAGTCCGAGGGTGGTCTTGAGTATTATGTGGTTTTAGGACTTGGAGTTTGAGCAACTTGGGGCTCACACTGATACTTGGTTTGTTCACAGGCAACAGCGAGTGACCAAGTCACCAGCACCCGTGCACCGAGGGAATTCCTCTTCCCCTGCCCCCGCTGCCTCCATCACAAGCATGGTGAGTGACCTTTGCCTTTGTGAATGACTTCTAGGCTTCTCCCCCTGTGGTTGTGCCTGTGTTGTATCACGGTACACCCTTAAATTGTTCTTGAGTGCCTTCCACGGGAATAACTGATTTAATAATCCTTCACACCTGCCTATTTATTAGGTCTTCCCCTTTCAGGATAGTCTCTTAGGATTCTAGTGAAGCCCCAACATTGGGCAAAGTGTGTTCCAGCAGATCTAAAGTATAGACCAGAGTACACAGGAGATACAGTGTGTTCAAACAAATGAACAGTGGGGGTGGGGGTGGAGACATGGACAGACTGGTAAAAGACAGGAGGTGAAGCGAATGGGCTAACTGGGGTCAGACCATGGGGAGTCCAGTGAAAGATGGTGGGGAGTTCACAAATTCAGATTTGTATCTCAATGCTATGAATTAAGGCTGGACAGAGGGGTTTGCTTATTTGTGGTGACAAATCTAGGTTTACAACTGACTCGTTTACCAGCATTATTTTTTTTTTAAGTTTCATTCCCCATACACCTTTATCACCTAGTTAGAGCTGATAGACAAGGGGAAGAAAGTATTACTCTGTGCTTCAGGACTCCAGGTGGGTCTTTGCACAAAGCACCTTGAAGGCAGCATTTAAAAGGAGCTTTTCTGTTCATACTTCATGCCCTGTTACCTGCCATCAAGAATTTGAGGTGGTTTAATGAGAAAAGTCATATACATAATAATTCAAGGCAGGGGGCTGGCCCTGTGGCTGAGTAGTTAAGTTCACGTGCTCTGCTTTGGCAGCCCAGGGTTCACTGGTTCAGATCCTGGGCATGGACTTACACACCACTCATTAAGCCATGCTGTGGCAGCATCCCACGTAGAAGAACTAGAGTGACCTAACAACTATGATATACAACTATGTGCTGGGGCTGTGGGGTGGGGGGGAGGAAAAAAGGGGGAAGATTGGCAACAGATACTAGCTCAAGGCCAATCTTCCTCACCAAAAAAATAGTACAAATTGACAGGAGGCGGAAACAAATGACCTCAAATGGTGAGTCGTAAGGACTGAGGAGACTATTATGATAATTAGGATTTCTGGTAGCCAACTTAAGATGGGAAATATTAGGGGCCAGCCCAGTGACGCAGTGGTTAAGTTCACACATTCTGCTTTTGCAGCCCGGGGTTCGCTAATTCGGATCCCAGGTGCAGACATGGCACCAATTGGCACACCATGCTGGTAGGCGTCCCACATATAAAGGAGAGGAAGATGGGCACAGATGTTAGCTCAGGACCTGTCTTCCTCAGGAAAAAGAGGAGGATTGGCAGCAGTTAGCTCAGGGCTAATCTTCCAAAAAAAAAAAAAAAAAGATGGGAAATATTAGGAATACAGGGAAATTTAGGTTCTGAGGTTGCCTCTGAAATGTCCTTTCCCAGATGGAAGGTCTATTACTCCAGGGTATACTTCTGGCAATGTTCTTCCCCTCTTTCTGGCCCAAGCTGGGGAAGTGGCTAAAGTGGAGGCTGCACAGGCAGGTCCCTATCACCACCCACACGGGTAGGTTGAAGTTCTGTGCTTTAACTACCTTTGTGCTAGAACTAAAGCTAGGTTTTGATGAAAGTGAGTTGTGAGCAAGGGGTGATGCACTTGGGACACCACCTGTTTGGCCCACCCTGTTTCTTTTCCTCCTGCAACTAGAGACAGAAATGTGGGAGTTGGCCTCTGCCATGTGTGGCCAATAAAGGGACTCTGCAGCTTGTTGAATAGTTTGTCCAGTTAAGCCTGCCTTGATTAGGGAAAAGCATTTAGAGAATGTGCTAATACTAATTGTTTTTCTCTGCAGCTTTCTCCTTCCTTTACCCCTACCTCAGTGATTCGTAAGATGTACGAGAGCAAAGAGAAAAGCAAGGAGGAGCCAGCATCTGGAAAAGCAGCTCTTGGTGACAATAAAGAGGACATTCAGAAGGCCAGTGAAGGTACTGCAGAGTTATACTGCCCAAGAAAGTATGTGACAGAGAGAGTATGGGCCTGAGTGCTGACCAGCCTCACCTGATTCTCTGCAAAGCCCTGGGCAAGACCCTGGGCTGCTCTGGACCACAGTTCTGTGTCTGACAGAAGGGTTGGACCAGCTCACAGTCGCTTAGCCACTTGAAATGCTGACCAATCTAATAGTGGTATGAGTGCTAGCATTAGGAAGAATAACCTTTAGTTTAGGGTCCTTATTTAGGCTTCAAAGTTGAATTATTGGTACATTTATTTGGCAGATTAATATAGTTCAACCAGTAGTACTTCTAAAAGGTTCTCTCCAGTCTGTGGTCACTGGAGAGAACTCCAATGGGTGAAGCATATAGGAGGTGTGGAGAGCCTTTTAAAAGTATATAGGGTATGTGATGGGCCAGCCCCGGTGGCCTAGTGGTTAAGTTTGGCACAGACTTATACCATTTGACTGTTAGCAGCCAGGCTGTGGCAGCAGCCCAGATGAAAAAGAAAAGAGATTTTTTGGCAACAGATATTAGCTCAGGGTGAATCTTCCTGAGCAAAAAAAAAAAAAAAAAAAAGAGTATATAGAAAATGTGAGAGAGGCTTTGGGATTAAGGACACTTGGGATTGTTAAGGACATGGTGAAACAAATTCTCCTAAATTAGGTTTACACAGGTCTAGAGTATTGATCTGAGAGCTTTTTGCCCAAGAGAAAGCTTCTGAGGGAAACAGAAGGAAATCCTGTTGGTCCAATTAAAATTTTAGGCCACTCTGATTTCTTCACCAGACTGTATTTGCTGTTTCAACTTTCTGTTCTGATGGATTTGCATAATTTTACTCACTTGATTTTTAATCCCAAGCAGCTGACTAGGATGAGACTCGTTCCCACAGGGATCCAGACCACAGCTATATGGGCAGAGCAAGGTGGCCAACTGAGTTAAACCACCAGACCTGACATGTCAGGTCACTTGCCCATAGCTATTCCTGGGTTGGGAGGATTATAAGAATAAAGACATGGGCTTTTTAGAGTTACGTCATGTATAACTTCAGAGCTTTTGGTCTTTTGGAGTGTAGCAAAAATAGACTCTGTTACAGAAAGGTGTTGCAAAACTGAAAAACTTCAGGTCTGGTCTCAGCTCTCTCCCTAACTATCCCTGTGACCTTGACTGAGTCTGTTCATAAGGCAAAGTGATAGTCCCTAGGATGCAATTCTCTGATTTGTTTAGGGGCTCAAATAAGGATTGTGAGCTTTTAAGAAATGAGATTTGCCGGATCATTGGGAGGACAAAGTGTTTGGGAGAAGATTGCCAATACTAAAATATTCTTTGTCTCAATCCTTATAGAGAACCTCCTGTCATCCAACTCTGTGCCCAATGTTGATCGAGACGCTTCTCCCATCACAAATCCCAAACTGTCAACGTTGCAGCGGTCTTCATGTTCGACCCCGCTATCCCAGACCAACCGTTACACCAAAGAACAAGATTATCGACCTAAAGCAACTGGAAGAAAAACACCCACCTTGGCAACCCCAGTTCCAGGAACACCTTTTCTCCGCCCTATCCACCAAGTTCCTCTTGTCCCCCATGTCCCAATCGTTCGGCCTGCTCATCAGCTTCACCCAGGGTTGGTCCAAAGGATGCTGGCCCAGGGAGTACATCCACAGCATCTTCCAAGTTTGCTGCAAGCTGGTGAGTTTCTGACCTGGCATGACAACAGTTGCTAAAACTGATGAAGTGCTATACTGTGAGAGGTTTTCATCCCTAGAAAGATGTTACTAGACCTTTATATCTCACTGATGAGCAGTGGATCCAATCTAATCTATCCTCCCTTAGTCCTTTAAAAGATTAGGAACCTAGCTTGAGCATTCTTTATTCTTAATTAACTTTCAGATCAGTAAAACTGTAAGTCAAGCTTGAAAATCTCCAAGTAGATTAAGATAACTTCTCACTAGTTTCTTTTTTCTGCCAAACAGGTGTGCTTCCTGCTGGGATGGACCTGACTCACTTACAGGGAATATCTGGCCCAATCCTGGGTCAACCCTTTTACCCTTTACCTGCCGCTAGTCACCCTCTCCTAAACCCTCGTCCTGGGACACCTCTGCATCTGGCAATGATGCAACAGCAGCTGCAGCGCTCAGGTAGGTTTAGGAATGGGCCAAGTGAGCTGAGGATGGGCTGCACAGGCTTAAAGCTTTTGGACCAGTTTCCAGGGGAGGGGAATTGACACTGATGATTCATTCTTTAATTTATCCTAGCAAGATTGGGATAAGGGTGTAACCAGAGAATAGGATGAAGTAAACCAACCTCTATGGTATGTGGAATTCCTGTTCCTGTAAAGATGGGGGGAGAGCCAAGTTTGCTCTGACATTTTTTGTGCTTTGCCTCTTAGGAGAGGCGGCCAAGAATCCTTCCGACAGAGGTTCAGCATATGGACTGCCCAGAGTAGACACCCTCTGACCAGCTAATGTTAGTGCTTCTGTGATGTGGCTGCTTGCTATGGGAAGTAGTGGTTATGTCGTCTAGGATGGGTTCTCAATATGGATGGCTTCTGAATAGCTCAGCTTTCCAAGGTGTTACTGTCTTCTGGCATTTTGCAAAGGAATTTCCTACAGAAGCCCTATGTGAATTATCTGGTAAAGAAGTCTGTTTGGACTTGTATGCATAGAGTTTGAGTGAAGCAGGGCCTGATATAGGACTACTTTTCCCCTGATACTCTGAATGATAATCCTTCCTTCCTATCCCCACAGTTCTTCATCCTCCAGGCTCTGGTTCCCAGGCAGCAGCTGTCAGCGTTCAGACGACCCCTCAGAGTGTGCCCAGCCGGTCAGGCCTGCCCCATATGCACTCCCAGTTGGAGCACCGCCCCAACCAGAGGAGCAGCTCCCCGGTGGGCCTTGCCAAATGGTTTGGCTCAGATGTGCTACAGCAGCCCCTGCCCTCCATGCCTGCCAAAGTCATCAGTGTAGATGAATTGGAATACCGACAGTGAGCAGGGCAGGCAGGCTCACCTAAGCCTAGACCCATGGTGGCACCTGGACAGGATTTCTGCTCCCTCATCTCGGGTTGGTTTACGGGCTTTTACTTTGGAGCATTCTGTGCGAAGCTCTTGGGGGTGCCCAGGCACCTGGTGTGGTCTGCATTATGACAGCAGGATCTTAACCAATCGAGTGGAGTCTAAATACAGGATGCACAGTATGGTCAATCCTGGAAACAGTCTTTTTTTGTAAGATATGTGAATGAAGTGTTGGTGTCACCAAGAGGTGGCACCTAAGGGTTCTGAGGAAATAAATGTATAGACCCTTATGTACAGACCTGTGTATAAACAACTTTTGTATATACATATAGGATAGCTTTTTTGAACTTATACAGCTGTACATAAAAGTAGCTGATATTAGTTAAGCCTGTGTCAACAGTTTGGATTTTTTTCACTTGTACATTTGGGACTTTTTCTTTGGTTGATTAAAGTTGCATATGCTAAGTGTGTGAATGAAGTGAATGGCATTGCTGTGTTTATTTCTTCTGAATCCCTTCCTCCTCGTTTCCAACCAGCTGTCCAGTGAGGCTCAGTAGGTTCCTTGAGGGAAATAATCTGATGTTTTTTCTTTAAAACTCATGGAACTGAACTCGTATCTCATCTAGAAGGAGGAAGTTATGGTCTTCTTTCTTGAGTCTTAAAGACCCCAGTGGGCCAGTTTACTGGCTGGGCTGACCCAATATGTAGCCTTACAGCTAATACTAGATTATAGAATGCACTTTGTAAGATTAAACCCACCTAGTGAAAACAGTTCATTAGGTAATCATGTATATGGTATTTTCTCCAAAACAAATCTACATTTACTGGGGCAGAAGTTAGTAGTTAGTTGGCATCCTGTTCTCCAGCTCAGAGTCCCCTATAGGGAAAAATGGGGCCTCAGAGTTCTGATTTAATCCATTAAAATCTAATTTTTTCCATATAGAACTTCCCTCAAGACTCTGATGCCTGTGTTAACAGACTCCTTGTATTTTGTATCTCATTTTTCAGCTTGAAGCCAGATACCTGAGAGGTACTGTAAATTTTAAACCAATTTGCTGGGGTGACTCAGGGGTCTTGAGGCTTTGTGAGCTTGTTTTGCAAAAGAAAGAGAATGCCTTCTTGGGATCAGGGAATGGCCCAACCTCAGCAGCCGCCCTCAGCAGCCAGCAGCCATTGAAGCCCAGAAGTCAGATTGCCCAGGGGCTTATCAGGAGTGACTCCATTGTTTCCCTGAAGCTCCTCCTGCCAAGCTGCTTAGCTCTGTAAAACCCCCCTGCTTTCTGTTCTTGGGGAGGTAGATTTGAGCAAACCCAGGCTGCCAACTACTCATTTTGGCCGATTCGAATAAATCTTTCTCCATCTCCAAGCACCACTGTCTCAGTGTTTGGCTTATTGCACATCATGCACACGAATTTGAGATTAAGCAGTTTGGTATCAAGCTCACAGTTATGTTCATTATTCACCTTAACTACCTGCACAGCATTGGCAAAAAGGATTCTGTCAGAATATAATAACTGTGGTCCTGAGTCCCCTTTCCTAACTGAAGGTCCTACTGACCTGAGGTGACAATACTTATTTCTCAGACTCCTCAGTTTGCCCTAGTTCTCAATATTTGTCCATTTAGGGCCATGAAAGCTACTTTGACTTGATGCTAGAGGGTCAAATAATTAGGCCATTCTGATTCACAGGTGAAGGGCAAGGTGGTTGGATTTTTTTTTTATTGACTTGATAGGTTATAATCTTGTGAAATTTCACTTGTACGTTAATGTTTGTCATTCGTGTTGTAGGTGCACCACTTCACCCTTTGTGCCCACCCCCCACCCCACCTTTCCCCTGGTATCCACTAAACTGTTCTCTTGGTCCACATTTTTAAATTCCTCATATGAGTGGAGTCATACACAGATTATCCTTCTCTAGCTGGCTTATTTCACTTAACATAATTCCCTCAAGGTCCATCCATGTTATTACAAATGGAATGATTTTGTTCTGTTTTGCAGCTGAGTAGTATTCCATTGTATATATATACCACATCTTCTTTATCCATTTATCTGTTGATGGGCACTTAGGTTGCTTCCATGTCTTGTCTATTGTAAATGCTGCAATGAACATTGGGGTACATAGGACTTTTGGGATTGCTGACTTCAAGCTCTTTGGATAGATACCCAGTAGTGCAATGGCTGGATCGTATGGTAGTTCTATTTTTAATTTTTTGAGGAATCTCCATACTGTCTTCCATAGTGGCTGCACCAGTTTGCATTCCCACCAGCAGTGTATGAGGGTTCCTTTTTCTCCACAACCTCTCCAACATTTGTTACTATTAGTTTTAGATATTTTTGTCATTCTAATGGGTGTAAGGTGATATCTTAGTGTAGTTTTGATTTGCATTTCCCTGATGATCAGCGATGATGAGCATCTTTTCATGTGCCTATTGGCCATCAGTATATCTTCTTTGGAGAAATGTCTGTTCATGTCTCCAGCCCATTTTTTGATTGAGTTGTTTGATTTTTTGTTGTTGAGTTGTGAGAGTTCTTTATATGTTATGGATATTAAGCCTTTGTAGATATATGACTTGCAAATATTTTTTCCCAGTTAGTGGGTTGTTTTTTTGTTTCAATCCTGTTTTCATTTGCCTTGAAGAAGCTCTTTAGTCTGATGAAGTCCCATTTGTTTATTCTTTCTATTGTTTCCCTTCTCTGAGAAGACATGGTGTCTGTAAAGATCCTTTTAATACTGATGTCAAAGAGTGTACTGCCTGTGTTTTCTTCTAGAAGCCTTATGGTTTCAGGTCTCACCTTTAGGTCTTTGATCCATTTTGAGTTTATTTTGGTGAATGGTGAAAAAGAATGGCCAATTTTCATTCTTTTACATATGGCTTTCCAGTTTTCCCAGCACCATTTGTTGAAAAGACTTTCTTTTCTCCATTGTATGCCCTCAGCTCCTTTGTCGAAGATAAGCTGTCCGTAGATATGTGGTTTTATCTCTGGGCTTTCAATTCTGTTCCATTGATCTGTGCACCTGTTTTTGTACCAGTACCATGCTGTTTTGATTACTGTAGCTTTGTAGTATGTTTTGAAGTCAGGGATTGTGATGCCTCCCGTTTTGTTCTTTTTTCTCAGGGTTGCTTTAGAAATTCGGGGTCTTTTGTTGCCCCATATGAATTTTAGGATTCTTTGTTCTAATTCTGTAAAGAATGTCATTGGGATTCTGATTGGGATGGCATTGAACCTGTAGATTGCTTTAGGTAGAATGGACATTTTAACTATGTTTATTCTTCCAATCCATGTACATGGAATGTCTTTCCATCTCCTTATGTCATCATCCAGTTCTCTCAGAAAGGCCTTGTAACTTTCATTGTATAGGTCCTTCACTTCCTTAGTTAAATTTACCCCAAGGTATTTTATTCTTTTTGTTGCGACTGTGAATGGTATTTTGTTCTTGAGTTCTTTTTCTGTTAGTTCGTTATTAGAATATAGAAATGCTACTGATTTATGCAAATTGATTTTGTACCCTGCAACTTTGCTGTAGTTATTACTTCTAAGAGTTTTCCAATGGATTCTTTGGGGTTTTCTATATCTAAGATCATGTCATCTGCAAACAGCGAGAGTTTCACTTCTTCCCTCCCTATTTGGATTCCTTTTATTCCTTTTTCTTGCCTGATTGCTCTGGCCAGGACCTCCAGTACTATGTTAAATAAGAGTGGTGATAGAGGGCATCCTTGTCTCATTCCTGTTTTCAGGGGGATGGTGCTCAGATTTTGCCCATTGAGTATGATGTTGGCTGTGGGTTTGTCATATATGGCCTTTATTATGTTGAGGTAGTTCCCTTCTATCCCCATTTTGTTCAGAGTTTTTCTCATAAATGGCTGTTGGATCTTGTCAAATGCTTTCTCTGCATCCATTGAGATGATCATGTGGTTTTTATTCCTCAGTTTGTTGATGTGGTGTATCACGTTGATTGATTTGTGGATGTTCAACCATCCCTGTGTCCCTGGTATGAATCCCACCTGATCCTGATGTATGATCCTTTTGATGAATTGCTGAATTCTGGTTGCCAAAATTTTGTTTAGAATTTTTGCATCTATGTTCATCAGTGATATTGGCCTGTAGTTCTCTTTTTTCGTGGTGTCCTTGTCAGGCTTGGGTATCAGCGTGATGTTGGCCTCATAGAATGTGTTAGGAAGTGTTCCATCCTCCCTAATTTTTTGGAATAGCTTGAAAAGGATAGGTATTAAATCCTCTCTGAAAGTTTGGTAGAATTCCCCAGGAAAGCCATCTGGTCCTGGGGTTTTATTCTTTGGGATGTTTTTGATTGCTGTTTCAATCTCTTTCCTTGTGATTGGTCTGTTCAAATTGTCTGCTTCTTCTTGAGTGAGCTTTGGGAGATTGTAGGAGTACAAGAATTTATCCATTTCCTCTAGGTTATCCATTCTGTTAGCATAGAGTTTTTCATAGTATTCTCTTATAATCTGTTGCATTTCTGCAGAGGCTGTTGTTATTTCTCCTCTTTCATTTCTGATTTTGTTTATTTGAGCTGTCTCCCTTTTTTTCTTTGTAAGTCTGGCTAGGGGTTTGTCAATTTTATTTATCTTCTCAAAGAACCAGCTCTTTGTTTCATTGATCCTTTCTACTGCCTTTTTCGTTTCAATAGTATTTATTTCTGCCCTGACTTTTGTTATTTCTCTCCTGCTGACTTTGGGCTTTATTTGTTCTTTTTTTTCTAGTTCAGTTAGGTGTAGTTTAAGATTACTTATTTGGGATTTTTCTTGTTTGTTAAGATGTGCCTGTATTGTGATGAATTTTCCTCTTAACACAGCTTTTGCTGTATCCCATATGAGTTGGTATGGCATGTTATCATTTTCATTTGTTTCCAGGTATTTTTTGATTTCTTCTTTAATTTCTTCAATGATCCATTGCTTGTTCAGTAGTGTATTGTTTAGTTTCCACATCTTTATGCCTTTCTCAGCTTTTTTCTTGTAATTAATTTCTAGCCTTATAGCACTATGATCTCAGAAGATGCTTGTTATTATTTCATTTTTTTAAAATTTGTAGAGGCTTGCCTTGTTTCCCAACATATGGTCTATCCTAGAGAATGTTCCATGTGCACTTGAGAAGAATGTGTATTCAGCTCTTTCAGGGTGAAGTGATCTATATATGTCTAGTAAGTCCAATTGTTTTAGTTTTTCATTTAGCTCCACTATTTCCTTGTTGATTTTCTGTCTGGATGATCTGTCCATTGATGTGAGTGGGGTGTTGAGGTCCCCTACTATTATTGTGTTGTTTTTAACATCTTCCTCTAGGTCTGTTAATAGTTTCTTTATGAATCTTGGTGCTCCTGTGTTGGGTGCATAGATATTTATAAGTGTTATTTCTTCTTGATGAAGTGTCCCTTTGATCATTATATATTGTCCCTCTGTGTCTCTCTTTACCTGTCTTATTTTGAAATCCACTTTGTCTGATATAAGAATTGCAACACTTGCCTCTTTTTGCTTGCTATTAGCTTGAAGTATTGTCCTCCACCCCTTCACTCTGAGCCTGTGTTTGTCTTTGGGGCTGAGGTGTGTTTCCTGCATGCAACAAATTGTTGGATCTTGTTCTTTAATCCATTTTGCCACTCTGGGTCTTTTTATTGGAGAGTTCAATCCGTTTACATTGAGAGTGATTATTGATGCATGTGGACTTAATGCTGTCAATCTGTCACTCATTATCTTGTTTTCCTGCATTTCTTTTCCTGTGTGCTTTACCCTACCCATTTAATACTGCAATTTCTTATGCTGGGTTTCTTAGATTTTTCCTTATTTACGTTTTGTGGCTCTGTTCTGTTTTTTAGTTTAGTGGCTACCCTGAAGTTTTGTATTTAGAATCTCATATATAATATAGTCTGTTCTCTGGTGGTCTCTTACTTACTTGGCCTAGACTGATTTAGACCCTTTGCTCTTCCCCTCCTAAATAATTATTTTCATTTCTTATTCCAACTCATGTTATGAATTTGTAGTTAGGGTGATAAGATCGTCCTTGCTTTGGTAGTTTCCTTACCTTTACCCTAATGCTATAGTTGAATATTTGCTATCCTGTTCTGGTTCCATCCATCTGTCTCCCTACTCTGTGGTTTGTGACCCCTTTCTCCCTTTTTTCTGTTTTCAGGTATGAGAGCCATCTTCAGGATTTCTTGTAGTGGAGGACTTTTAGTTACAAATTTCCTTAACTTTTGTTTGTCTGGAAAAGATTTAATTTCTCCCTCATATCTGAAGGATATTCTTGCTGGATAGAGTATTCTTGGCTGAAGATTTTTATCTTTTAAAGCTTTGAATATGTCACTCCATTCTCTCCTAGCTTGTAAGGTTTCTGTAGAGAAATCCGCTGAAAGTCTGATAGGAGCTCCTTTGTAGGTAATTCTCTTCTGTCTTGCTGCCCTGAGTATTCTTTCTTTGTCTTTCATTTTTGCCATTTGTACTACTATGTGCCTTGCAGTAGGTCTTTTTACACTGACAAATCTAGGAGATCTGAAATCTTCCTCTACACACATTTCTCTGTCAATCCCTAGATTTGGGAAGTTCTCTTCTATAATTTCATTAAGCACACTTTCTGCTCCATTTTCCTTTTCCACGTTCTCGGGAAATCCTATGATCCTTAAATTCTTTCTCCTCATTGAATCCACTATCTCTCGGAGATTTTCCTCATTTTTTTTTTAATTCTTAGTTCTCTTTCTTCCTCTGTCTGGAGCCATTCAAGCCTATCTATCTTCGATTATGTTAATTTGCTCTTCTATGGTGTCTACACGGGCATTCAGGGAATCCGTATTCTGTTTTATCTGGTCCACTGTGTTTTTCATCTCTAGTAATTGTTTGATTCTTCTTTATAATTTCAGTCTCTTTTGTGAAGTAACTCCAGAACTCATTGGCTTGTTTCTCTCTCTACCTCATTGAGTTTTTTGATTATAGCTGCTCTGAACTCATTTTCACTTAGTTTACCTAATTCCAAGTGCTCAGGACTTAATTCTGTGTTTTTATTGTTTTCCTTCTGGTCTGGAGCTTTTTATAAATTGCTGGATGGTAGAGGAGCGGTTTTTTTCACATAGTGGTAGAATTCGGTTGCAGTTACAGCCTGTCGCCACTAGATGGGGGTCGAGAGCCGCGCGTTCTGAGCTCTCTGCCTTCGGGCAAGATGGCAGCGCCCAGTGTGCTTTGCCAGGAGGGAGCGGCTGCTTTTCTCGTGCACCGATCTGGATTTGGATCAGTTCTGTTCTCTGGTCTCCCGGGGCCCTGGGTTTATGGGGTCCCTGCACACAGAAGCTTTCCCCTGTCAGCGGGTTTCCACTGTACCAGTGCAGGGAGTCCTGGATGATCCCCTGGTTGCGTGGCCCCTCCCCCACTCCTTCCCGGACCCACGCAGCAATCCCAGACTCTAGGGGAGGGTGCGAAGTTCTCTCCTACCCTATTCCGGCTACCTCCAAGGCCGGCAGCAAGATCTCCGTCCTCCGTCTTCTTGGTACTGTAGGTCTCTGACGTGTTGCCACTAGATTTATTATCTGAAATTCAGTTTTTCCAGTCCTTTGTTGTAGTTTGGAGGGGAGAGAGTCCCGGGTCAGCTCACCCCGCCATTTTGCTCCACCCCTTCTCCAAGGTGGTTGGATTTTGACCACAAGGGTAAAAACAGCCTGAGTCTTGAGTGTTAGGAGTGTTGCCAATAAACCTGGAGTTGCCCACCCTGCCCTATACTTCCAGGTACACAAGAAAGCAGGTCGTCTTTCAACAAAACCTGCCTTTGTGGAATGAGCATGAGGGCCTATCTCTTCATGGTACTTCAACTTCATTAATCCTCCCTTCCCCACAGTGTATTTGTTCTCAGTGTGATTCTTCAGCTTCAGAAATAGACCCTATGTTTAGAATTTCTGCCAATGCTTTGTTTCCACAAGTAGAAGCTAGAAAGCAGTCTCAAGTAACAATGGCAAAACACAGGCCTGAATCCAGTTCTCCCTTTCCTATGTGTCCTCTTTCACTTCTTTCCCCTTCGAATTAAACCAACAGTTGTAGGTGTAAAGTGGGGAGGACTGGGTTGGAGCTGTCAGTAAAGGATTCCTTTTCAGACTAGAAGCTAGTAGGACAGAAATGAACAAATGTAGGCACCAAGCAAAGGGCAAAGCCATCAGCTTTGGTGAGATGGAGCCAGAAGGAAATAAGGGAGTGCTGCTAAGAATAGCACAGAAGCTAGATGTACAGATTTTAAAACTATTTTGGTGCATGGGAGGGAGTAAAGGCAAAAGAGGACACTAATGCAGTCTTCCAGGAACTAAGAGCCTGATACATATAGGGTAAGGGCAGAAGGTAGTGCTATCTCAGCTAACAAGATGTCTCATGGAGTAACTTGGAAAGTCTAGAAGGCATGAGATGAGTTTAGAAGCAATTGGGGCTGGAAGGCCCTCCTTTGAAAATGAGCACAAACACAATCCAGGAACAAAGATAACTTAATAGGGGTAAACTGATTTTCAATAATTCTATTCCCTTTACCCCACAACTGATTCAAGAATGGACATGTGACCCAATTTAGGCCATGAGACAATAGGACAAACTGGCTGGGCAGCTTCTGGGAAATGGCTTCCCAAAAAGATTCAGCCCTCTTTATTATCCTCTGGATGCTGATGTAAAGCCTGGGACTATAGCAGACATTCTGTAACTGTGAGGGGAGCCAGCTGCCCAGCAAAGCCAACAAACTGCAGCAGAGTAGCTTGATGGAAAGAATTTGGATCCTCAGTGACATCACAGCTCCCACAAGCCCATCTGAGCTCCAGACAACTTACGTGAGAGACCAAGTTTCCTTCCATTTCAGCTGATTAATTAGGGTTTGCTGTTAAATACAGCTAAAAGCATTCTAACTAATTAATGGCACAGGACAGTAGGTCTGTCTAGTTGTGCTAAAAAAGATCATGAAAGAAAGAGCATATGTAACAGCACAGGAAATTCAAGCCATGCTGTGACAGCCAAACTACTATAGTCTTGGAGTTCACAGCGAAGAAAACCTTTAGCTGTAGGAATGCCCCCCACTTGGCAGCCCTCCCCTAGGCAGCATTCCTAACTCAAAACCATGCCCCTCTCCGAGAACTCCCAAGTCCGAGCCCAAAATGAAGCGAAAGGAAAAGTAGGGTAATGCTCTCCTCAGGCACCAGGGACCCACCAAGGGGGGAGGGTGTTCAATGATGGAAGGAAGGCCTATCCAAAGCATATTCTGAGGCCTTGGATGAACTGGATTTCAGCAACCTTCTCTCCCCAACATCCTGGCAGTACTAAATTCTTGCTCATGAAAGTGAATTTGAACATGAGGATTCCCCCAAAACCTAATATATGTTCTGGCTGGAGAGCAAACCTTGCTGGAAATCCCATAGCTCAGAAAGCCAATGTTTCTCCAAAGAGTTGGGGCAGGCTCTAGGTTATAGCCTCTATCATGAATGCACCAGTGATATCAAGGTCTATATCCTGGCAAAGTGAATAGGATACCAGGCCTGAGAGACTTATTTCCAGGGTCTGGGGACACTATAAGCCCAAGTTCCAGGAAGACTATTAGAAACACCTGTCACTAAGGAAGCAGGAGTAACAAGTACTGGAAAAGCTGAGTACGTGGATAATCCCACATCCCCATCCCTCCAGCTCTAGCTCATTTCATCTAAAATCAAACTGACTTCCTGCAAAATCTGTTTCCTTTCCTGATTTTCTCAAGGACAACCCTTCTCTATCATCCCTATAATCCATACTGAAATAACCTTTGACTTCTCTCCCAAAGAGCAACTCAGTCTGTTACCAAGTTTAGATTTCTCCTCTGCACCTATGTGCCCACACCCTCCCTCTGCCCATATTCCTACTAGCCCAGTCCACTGCACAAAGATTTTTGCCAATCAATTTCCCATTATCAGAACAATCCTTTTAAATTCCCTTACTTCCAGCCCCAAACCTTTGATTATGCCCTTAGTACCTTCTCAAATAGTCCTGACCCCACCTCTCCTCCTAACCTAACCTCCCACCTCAACATATACACATACGTGTACACACAAACCTGCTCTGATTACACTGGTTGCCTCACTTCAATGTTTTGCCTCCCTGCCTTAGCCCAGGTTATACGGTTGAGGCCAGGACTGCCATGGCAGTTCAAGTAGAAAAGCTGGGCTACAGGAAAGGAGACGCTTAATGGCCCAGCAGGCAGCATGGTTCAGCTCAACATTCAGCCCAACACTGAAATACAGCTGTGCTCTGACTAGGGCAGGCAGGGAGCCCTGGTAAAGGAAAGGGACTGGCGAGAACAACAGCCAACACTCACCAAGTACTTACATGCCAGATAGTGTGCTAAGCATTTTACATGTACGTCTCCCTTAATACTAACAATCTCCACTCTAAAAGGTAAGTGCTATTACTATCATCTCCATGTTACATGAGAACACTGAAGCTTAAAGAGACTGAGTAATTTATGCAGAGTTCTACAGCTAATTAGAGGTAGGCCTGCAATTCAAACTCTGATGTGCCTGGTTAGAATAATTTACTCAACTGCCACAGTACACTACCTCCCAAATGGGCTAGCCTTGCAGGGAACAATCAGTTAACACATCAAGTCCTTCCTTTCTCCAGTATCATCTGGGAAAGACCATTTGAAAGGACTGAAAACCACATCCAGTTGGAAGGGTCTCCCATGACTAAACATCACATAAGATGTTGCAATCACATTTTTATCCATTTCACACTCAGGACCAAGCTCCCAAATACCCCTTTTGCAGCTGCCTCATTGTACATACCCATCCTCATTCAGCCCATGCCAAAACAAATTCTGAAAATGACACATGAACTGCACATAGCCAACTCGCCCACAAGGTCCTTTATGCAGTTCAACACACAAGGTGACACCAAGTTAATACAAGTGAAGTTTGGGGACCTTCATCTCCCTCCCCTGAATCCTGATCCAGTGGCTGCCAAAGCCAGAAGGGTTTGGGGTAGGGTGCTTGGTCATGGGGAAAGCCGCTGTGGTTGGTCCGGCAGATGGGGAAAAGGGAAGGTTTCACTTCTTCACAATCTGAATGACATCCTCGTCCTCCAACGTATGGTCTTTACCCACTTTTTGAGGATTGTGTTTCACAGAGAGACCCCAGACCAGAGCACTGTATGGAAGGGAAAAAAGAACAGTCAGTGTAAATAATTACCTAACTTCTGCCCTACCTACCTGCATACCACATTTCTCCCGATTTAGCACTCCAGCTCTTAAGAGCTACAGGCCTGCAACAGCCAGGGTCCCCTCTCCCCAGTCACAGACCACACTCAAAGACCAGAGGCTTCAGCTTCCCCAGCACTGTGGCACACTGCATAGAGCCTTCACATACAAAGTGGCAAAGCTTTCAGAAATTGTGTGGTTCCTCTTGTTCCAGAGCCAGTTTAAGAGGGGCAAAGAGAAAAAATGCAAATGAGAAGTGTGACAAGACTAGTTTAACATTAAAAGGAGAAAGCATGGGTTTGATACAGAGAAATGCCCTGAAATAATTCAGATTGGAAATTGATTCTTACAGATAAAATGTCCTTTATAGACTATTACAGAAGACTAGTTTTTATTAATAAGGTCTACTGAAACCATTGGTGGGTACTGATAAGAAATGTAGGGCCACCCTCCCTATCAAGAAACCATACTGAGGGGCCAGTCCCATGGCCAAGTGGTTAAGTTCATACGCTCCGCTTCAGTGGCCAAGGGTTTCACGGGTTTGGATCCTGGGCGTGGACCTAGCACCACCCATCAAGCCATGCTGAGGTGGCATCCCACATAGCAGAGCCAGAAGGACCTACAACTAGAATATACAACTATGTACTGGGGGGCTTTAGGGAGAAGAAAGATGAAAAAAAAAGAAACCATAGTGATATGTTCTTCTGATACGATACATGGTCAAGAACACATATCTTCATAGAATATATGAAGGTAATTTTTATCCACATGCCTTAAATACTAAGATTATGTTGTGCGAGTAATGGAAATTAGTGAACAAGACATTGAGACTTGCCTCACAGAGGCTAAGAACTATGTACTAAAGGGTAGAAAATGGTGGCCATGTTGTTATGATATGGTCTTGCACCAACATTTCTTTAACAAATCTATATTCCAAACAGAAATAGTGAGATTTCACTTTTTTAAAAACAGATAAACAATAACAAGAACAGATATAACAGCATTAAAACAAATACAGTCATGTGTCACTTGACAACCAAGATACATTCTGAAAAATGCGTCATTAGATGATTTCATCACTGTGAGAACATCACAGACTGTACTTACACAAACCTAGACAGTATAGCCTACTACGCACCTGGGCTACATGGCACTAATCTTATGAGAGCACTGTCCAATATGCAGTACATTGTTGACTAGAATGTCATTATGTGGAGTGTGACTACATATACAAAAATTTTCAAATGCACTAACATGCAAAATAAATGCAAGGTGACCATTTTACTGTCTTAAACTAAAAAATCAGTTTTTAGCAGTCATACTCAACACCTGCAGTAAAGTCAGTGCCTTCCATTTTGTTGATAGCAACGTAAACAGGTTCAGCCCTTTTGGAAAACAAGGCAGCAAGACATATCAAAAGCCATATAATCATCAATTCTACTTCTAGATTAAATAAATAAAGGAAATGTGCATGAAGACTAAAAAACTATATAAAGTAGCAAAAGATAGGAAAAATATGGTTGTAAAATGATATATATGAATCTTATATGGTAAACAATCAAAGGATGTGTGTTTGTGGTCAAGGACACAAAGGGAATAGACAAGGGACAAATGTTATAATTAGTAGGCCTAAAGCTGAATTTTTCTCTATTAAGATAGCCAAAATTTACACAATAATTAAAACCAAAAACAGATAGTGACCAAATAAAATTCTACTTGCTTTGAAACATCTCTTCTCCAAAATATTTTTCTCCTATCTCATGTAACTCCCAGTTAATTTTAGTTCTAGAGGCTTTGAACAGTGTTCTGCCACCATGGAAGGCAGGAGCTATACAGAAATCTATGAAGTTTGAAAAAAGAAAATGTCTAACTTTTCCCAAGACTCTCCTTCACTAATTCAACTATGTGCCAAAATATAACGTTTTGAGAATCAGGGACATTAGCACCTACATGTGAAATACAGTTATTTTAGATAAAAGGAATGTGAAACTTAATAAAAGACTTCACTCTTTCTGTATTCTTAGGATCAGAAACCAGTATTTTTAGAGCCAGCCTCCATGGTCTAGTGATTAAGTTTGGCACACTCTGCTTTGGCAGCCTCGGTCTGGTTCCCAGGCATGGATCTACACCACTCATCAGCAGCCATGATGTGGCAGCAGCTCACATACAAAAAAAGAGGAAGATTGGCAACAGATGTTAGCTCAAGGCAAATCTTCCTCAGCAAAAAAAAAAAAAAGTATTTTTAAAATATCACAATTTCTATGCATTCCTGATTTTCTACAATTATTTTCTTTTGTTTTTAAAACAATTTAAGTTTCAGCCTGTGTAGATGAAAAGAGCTATTCAGAAATACTGTAATCCAATTAGTTAAAATATTTGTCACAGGATTATATCTCTCAACTCTGAACTACTTTATATATACTCTAGAATTAAATAACTAAGTAGATTATAGATAATGAGAGGTTTCTCACAGATGGAGAAAGAAGTTAAAAATAAGAAAAAGGGGAAAGTAGTGTTGAACAGAATCAGAGGTAACAATAAACTCATGATTTTTAAGATAGATAAGGATGGATGGATTGATAAATTAGATAAATTAGGACAAGAGAGAGAGAAATAAAGATATGTTTGTAAGCACAGGTTAGTATTCACATATTTATTTCCTAGCTCTGTCTGCTGAGAGGGCCTACAAGCAATGATAGCCCAGTTGAGCAAGCCTAGCACACCAATGCTGTAAACAAGAGCTTCTTGGAGAAGTGACTGATTCCAGGGCTGGTGCAGGGAAAATCACTATGAATGAGGAATATCCAATAATGCCAAAAAGTAAGGAAATGCTAAAAAAAAGATGTCAGCTTATCAAAAGAACACAGGAGCCAATCTGAAGGAGTCCCTAATGGCCAAAGCTGGAACAATCTAGGCAACAAAACAATGACAGTATTGGATTATACCATGGAATAAATATCAAAGGGCTCATACTGATATAAATACAATACGAATTAAATTAATAAAGAGGGGAGAAGTGACAGCTCTATCTCACAGTAAAATTCCAATAAATAAACATAAAACAAAAGAGGGAAATAAAGAATCATCATTAGGCAAACACAGCAATAAATATTGGCAGACAAGCTCCACTGATAGATGCTCAACTTAGCAGGCAAAAGTTTGAAGAGAAAGAGCATTGCATAGTCTCAAAGCTATCTCCCTCAAGATATTTATCAAAGACAAAGAGAAAAATACTATCTTTACAGTAGAGAAACCCAGCCAACACCAACTTAACCAAGAGATCAAAGTAAATATCACCATCAATAAAACATATCGCCATCACGAATCCTGTGATATGATACACTAAGGACATACCACTTTTGTGATATACTTAGCAAAAATGCATAACCTCATTTCATTCATGAGAGAACACTGGACAAACCCAAAGTGAAGGACATCCTAGAAAAACAATGATCAGTACTCTTCAAAATTGTCAAGGCCATCAAGACAGCAAAAGACTAAGGAAATATTACTGGGAGAATCAAACACTGGAAGACCAAGGAGAAGTAAAAACTAAATGCCACGTAGATTGCTGAAACACAAAAAGGGCATTGGTAGAAAAGGTATTAAAATTCAAATAGGATCTATAGTTTAGTTAATAATATTGTACCAGTGCTAATTCCTGTTCTTGGTAACTGTTCTATGGTTATGTGAGCTGCTAATGTTAGGAGAAGTGGAGTGAAGGATATAAGGAAACCCTTTGTACTATTTTTGCAACTTTTCTGTAATTCCAAAATTATTTCAAAATAAGATGTTAAAAAATTTTTTTAGCATGTATCAGCAGTGAAAAGTATGAGAAAGAGATTAGGGTGATTCTACCCATACTTCAACTTTAGAGAGGGACTCAATACCCAGTGGAGATCAGTATGATGCTGGCAGGAAGAATTAACGTTTGTGTTTGCCAAGAAGAGGGAAAGTCAGAGCCCCTTGTTACTGTCAGCCCTCTCAACCTGAAGAGGCTTCTAGAGCTCTTCCTGCTCCAACATGGCATGGTTTCAAGAAGACACTACAAAGTTCTTACCAAGCAAGCCTCCCTGATGTCCAACTTCTTTAATGCTATCCCAAGAATTGCTAGTTAGTGGAATCACTAGCTCACAGGGAAAAGAAGGCACCACACGCTCATGATACTTACTATTTAAATTCTTTGATGAGATTTTTGTGAATCTTCATGCAGAAATCCTCCACCGTGGTCCTGGAGAAAGGCAGCACCACAGGGGATGTGTAATCAGGCAACTGGCCTTTGGGTTTGGTGTAACTACAAGAGGGAGGAAGCAGAAGTTGCCTACTTCTTGGAATGTTTCATGTGTTGAATGCAAGTCAACCCTCCACCACCCCTGAGAAGATCAGATCCAGATTACCTCCAACTTGAGGAAGAAGCGCCCTCAATACGGCCTAGCAGATGATAGGAATTAATTTACAGTTGTGCGTCAATTAATGATGGGGTACTTTCTGAGAAATGCATCATTAGGCTATATTGTCATTGTGCGAACATCATCGAGTGTACTTACACAAACCTAGACAGTATAGCCTACTACACATCTAGGCTTTATGGTACTAATCTTATGGGACCACTGTTATATATGGGGTCCATCATTGACCAAAACATTGTTATGCAGCACGTGACTGTATTTATATCTCCAAAAACAGACAGATTATGTTAATGAGCTCCAGCAGGTTATCATTTTAGGACAGTCTGGTTTAATTTCTACAGCAATATCCTGTCCACTAAGACTTACATCCTCACTAGTTTCAGATAGTCCCAGATCTTTTCCAACAGGTCGTCAAAATTCCAGCGGTGATGGGCAGAGATAGGTACACAGTGAGGCACCTTATAGATGATATCCAATTCCTCAATGGAGATCTGATCAATCTTATTTAACACATAGATACAGGGGATATAAACTCTACAGAAGTAGAAGAAAAACAGGACATTAGTCTGGAGCTGTTGACAAGACTGTTAGTCTGATTATCAGCACCCCCTCACCCAGAACCCCAAATCAGAGACTCTCAAAGAGGTAGATCAGCCAAACAAACAAAAAAAGCTTCCCACCAAGATAAGGCAGAACATCCTAAAAGTGAACTATGGGTTAAGAAGTAACAAAACTCAGGCCCTAGGCCCAGTCATGTAGCTAATGAGTGAGAGCATGCTGCAGTGGAAAGAACACAGCTTTGGAGTCACACAGACTGAATCTACTCCTGGCTCTGTCACTTTCTAGATATGTCCCTGCTCAAGTTTTGGAGTAGATTTCCCATAAAGGTGTCTTATGAATTCTAAGAATATATTTCTAATAAAATATTTCATGATAATTTTTAAAGTATTAAAAAAAGACTTTTTTAACACACTATCTACCCGTGTCACAATCCTAATATCCAGTCAATATGGCAGGTAAAGTTACCAATAATTAGGCAAGATACAAGTTCTCAGGTTTCATCTGCCTCACTTATAAAATGCCTAACTCAAAGTATTGGCTTTTGTTTGTTTTCAAATGAGGATCAAATAAATCCATACAACAAACAGGGACAAGTGAACAGGAAAGCAACTAGAAAATAGTATATCGAAATGCCAGGAATAATTTTAACAGTGGTTTCAATTATTATTTAATTTCAAATATTAATAATAGTAGTATTTCATAGATTAGGGTTTTAGCTATGTACCCTTAGGTTGTCCTTAGAGAGAACAGAGCCCAGTCTGCTCTAAGTTCTGTAGGACAGCCTACAGGATTTCTCAGATGGATTAATTCCGCGAGAGCAGACTGAGAACCTACATACTCCCTTCAACCACCACATGACACAGAGCTTAGGGGACAGCCTAGTTCTCAGCAAGTAACTGAAATGGGGAATGTGACCATCATAATCCGATTTCAGAGCAAAGAAAAGTGTCAGAAATCAAGACCAACCCTTCATTTTACAGCTAAAGAAACCAAGGCCCAGTATTATTTGAAATAGTAGCACAAGTGGAGTTAGAATCAATGCCTGCCAGATTCACGATCCAATGTTGTTCCCATTACAAGGCTTCAAATTCAAACTCAGGCACCAGACTGCACACTCGATCAGTACCTATTTCCTTCCACCACATCAATGAGGTCATCCGCTGTGGCATCGCTACGCAGAGTCACATCAGCATTATGAATTTTGTATTCAGCCAGAATGCTCTTCACAGTTTCAGCATCCAGCTCACTCTGAGGGCACTGAATAGGCATAGAAGAAAATGACTGGTCAGAGAACAAAAAAATCTCCCAAGAATATGTATCGAGGTACCTGGATAATCCCAGCTAAGGTGCAAACTCATTCTAAAGACTGTTATCCTGGATGAAGAGTAACTCACTTTTAGTAGGAAATATTAAGAAACTAAAAATTTTTCCAAACTCTAAAGAAGGTGCTATGGGCTGAACTGTGTCCCCAGCCCCCCACCCAAATTCACATGTTGAAGTCCTAACCCCAGCATCTCAGAATGTGACTGTCTGGAGATAGATCTTTAAAGAGGTAATTAAGTTAAAATAAGGTCATATGGGTGGGCCCTAATCCAATGTGACTGGTGTCCTTACACGAAAAGGAGATTAGGACACAGACACACAGACAGATGACCATGTAAAGACACAGAGAGAAGACAGCCATCTACAAGCCAAGGAGAGAGGCTTCAGAAGAAACCAACCCTGCTAATACCTTGATCTCAAATATCTAGCCTCTAGAACTAAGAGAAAATAAATTTCTGTGGTTTAAGCCACCCAGTCCATGGTACCGTTATTATGGCAACCTTAGTAAACCAATATAGAAAGAATATTGAATGCTCAAATTCAAACATTATGACAGGATAATGGGAAAGATCTTTTGGGCAGGACAGCTTAAACCTATGCCAGTCAAATCCTCTGGACCTCTAGAATGTTCAATCTTACATGAAATTCTCAGTCTTCAATTATGACTTAGAAGCAGCATTTGACAGAACTGATCACTCTGAAACACTTTCTTTACTTGCCTTCCAAGATTCCAAACTCTCCTGGTTTTCCTTCTCCTTCTTTGTTTGAGAGGTCTTATTTGCTGATTCTTCCCATCTCCCAACCTCTAATCATTGAGGGGGCCACCACACTCAATACTTGAACCTCTTTTCTATTTACACTCACTTCATAATGATCTTAGCTAAGCTCATGGCTTTAAAGTTGATAACCACCAAGGGTATTATGCTAAGTGAAATAAGTCAAATGGAGAAAGACAAACACTGTATGATTTCACTCATATGTGGACTCTAAGAAAACAAAACAAACTAAGAAACAAAATAAAACAAAACAAAATTTATAGAGACAAAGAATAGATTAGTGATTACCAGAGAGGAATGGAGTTTGGGGGCATGTGAAATGTGTGAAGGGGGTCAACTGTATGGTGATGGATGGTACTAGACTTGTGGTGATGATCAATGTGTAGTGCATACAGATGTCAAATTATAATGCCGTACACCTAGAAACTTATATAATAAAAAACAAAGTTGGTAACAACCACATTTATATCTCTAGCCCAGATCATTCCTCATATGCCTATTTGACAGTAACACTTGGATATCTAACTGGTATCTCAAACTGAACATCCTGATCTTCCCCTCCCCTCCAAACCTATTCCACCCAAAGTCCTACCATTTTAGTAATGAGAGCCCATTTTTCAAGCTCAGAACAAAAAATTCAGTCATCTCTTTCTCTCACAAACCACAGCCACTACAGCTATAATTCCTGCCAGCTGCCAGCTACTTGCAAAATCTTTCCACAATCAACCACTTCTTGTCTCTATCACTGTTATAAGCCTGGTCTCAGAAACCATCACTTCTTTTTTTTTTTTTTTTTTAATTGAGTTAATGATAGGTTACAATCTTGTGAAATTTCAGTTGTACATTAATGTTTGTCAGTCATGTTGTAGGTGCACCACTTCACCCTTTGTGACCACCCCCCACCCCACCTTTCCCCTGGTATCCACTAAACTGTTCTTAGTCCATAATTTTAAATTCCTCATATGAGTGGAGTCATACACAGATTATCCTTCTCTCGCTGAGAAGCCATCACTTCTTAACTGGATTATTCAATAGCCTGTTAAATAATTTTTCTGCTTCTATTCTTCACCCATTTCAGTCTCTTCTCAACAAATAGCAAGACTGATTCCATTAAAACCTAAGTCAAATCATGTTTACTCCATAGTTAGGAACCAATAGTTTGGAGCCCAACCAATAGTTAACCATCTCCTGCAAAGCAAAAGTCTATATGGCCCCATGCTATGACTTCATCTCTTACTACTCTCCTACCTGCTCACTCTGCTGTTCCTCAAACATGCAAAGGCATGCTCTACCTCAGGGCCTTGCACGTGGGTATTTCCTCTATATGAAACGCTCTTCCCCAAGATATCCATTTGGTTCACTCCTTGATGACACCTCAGTAAAGACTTCTCTCATTAACCTACTTACAATGGCAACCCTCCCACCAACACTCTCCATCCCATTTCCCTAGCTTACTTTTGTCCTTAGATTTATCATCATCTAATATACTATATTCACTCATTAATTCTGTCTGCTACTTTCCACTATTAGAATATAAGAGCAGGGTTTTTTATCTGTCTCTCTCCCTCTTCCATCCCCGCCAGAGGCTAACACAACACTTGGCCCAGGGTAAGTGCTTTATAAATCTGTACTCAATGAATGAAAACACATGATATTGGCAGCCATCCACTTCACACAAGCATAAGATCGGTCTATACCCCGATACCATCCCAAACAGATAACCGAAAAGGGGAAATGAAGTTGCAAAGCTAAGGCTGAGACTGACTCTTGTCCTATTCTGATTCTTGTCCTACTCTGTCAGTCATTACAAGATCACTGTGTTACCTCAATTAGTGCTGGAAGAAGCCAGGTAATTTCCAAATGTCAAGGTCCCTGTACCTCAATCCACTCCTCACCCTAGTCCCTAGTTCAGCAGCCTGCCCCATATCACCATCTCCACTTACAGTGGCCGTGAGATTAATGCCTCCCTTATCCTTCTTCTTAAAGCCAATGTTGGGGGGTTTGCTGTTCAAGCGAATGCCAAAGCCTTCCAGTTCATTTTCAATTATCTTCTTATGCCCCAAGGGTTTCAGGACATCCAGAACAATCAGGATCAAGTTACACGTTCGGGCCACTGAAGAATTGAAAAAAAATATATATACCCAGGCAAAGCTCATTAAAGACTTAACTAATCCAAATACTTAAAAGTGGGAGGAGGGGTGGAGCTCCAACATTTAAAGAGACAAAGGATTTTTTTATAAATACGAAGATACACATGAAGTTCTTAAGGCTACCAAAGATTTATGCCAGAAGTCAATTTGCACCGTATGCCTTGTTTTCTACTAGTGTATCTAGTTTATCTAGAATGTGTCAACTTCTAGATAAACTAGCAGAAAAACAAGTCAGAATGAAGATACAAACCAGGCCAATAACCTAAATCCCTGAAAGAGTTTAGAAAGATTTAACACAGTAAGAATTCTAAAAGAATAAGATAATATGGTTAGTATATTTTTAGTCAACTTTATTGAGGTATAATTTATTAAAAACAAATTGTTCCCATGTTAAGCATGTGGTTTGATGACAAATATATATACCTGTGTAACCACCACAGCAACTGAGATACAAAACATTTTCATCACCTCCGAAAGCTCCCTTGTGCCCCTTTGTGATCAATCTTCCACTCAAATCCCAGTCAATCACTGATCTGCTTTCTATCACCATAGGTGAGTTCACATTTTTTAGAATTTCACACAAATGGGATCATACAAAGTGCAGTCTTTTGTGCCTAGCTCTTTTAATTTAGCATAATGCTTCTTTTTTTTTTTTAAAAGATTTTATTTTTCCTTTTTCTCCCCAAAGCCTCCTGGTACATAGTTGTGTATTTTTAGTTGTGGGTCCTTCCAGTTGTGGCATGTGGGATGCTGCCTCAGCATGGCTTTATGAGCAGTGCCATGTCCTTGCCCAGGATGTGAACCGGCGAAACCCTGAGCCACCAAAGCAGAGCGCACGAACTTAACCACCCAGCCATGGGCCGGCCCCAAGCATAATGTTTCTGATATTCATCCATGAATGACTTCTAACCTATAAATCTAAAAACAGCTAAATTAATAACTTAATACAAAGGTAGAATAAAAATACTTTCAAACATGAAAACATAGCAAAATTTACCTGTTATTCACCCCTCTTCAAGAATTTACTAAAGAATGTGCTTCAGCAAAACATGAAAATCACCCAAAAAAAGTAAGACACTCACTCTAGGAAATAGGGAATCCCATGACACAATAACACAGTAGAAAATCTCAGGATGAGAGCCATGCAAAAAGTTTAGAGCTGTCCACTACAGACTCCACTCACCACCTGGGGCTATTCAAATTTAAATTAAATTAAATTTAAAATGCATTTCCTCAATTACACTAGGCACAGTTACAGTGCTCAATAGCCACATATGCTTAGGGGCTACCATACTGTACAGCACAGATTCAGAACTTTTCCATTACTGGACACTGCTGGTGTGGAGAACCACCAATCCAAACCGAAGCATGAAGACAAAGGGTACAGGAGGGTACTGTCAGTGTTGAGGGGAGAGAATGAAATCATTAAGATTGTATGTGGAACTGTATTTAACAACCTACAAAAACACTGATTGAGGGGCTAGCCCCATGGTCAAGTGGTTAAGTCCACACGCTACGCTTTGGTGGCCTGGGGTTTCACCGGATTGGATCCTGGGTGCAGACATGGCACCGCTCACCAAGCCATGCTGAGGCAGCATCCCACACAGCATGACCAGAAGGACCTATAACTAGAATATACAACCATGTACTGGGGGGCTTTGGGGAGGAGGAGGAGGAGAAGAAGAAGAAAAAGAAGATTGGCAACAGTTGTTAGCACAGGTGCCAATCTTTAAAAAAAAAAACCATTGATTGATAGGCATTTGATCCGTTGGAACATTTGAAAAATATCAGCAAACAGAAAAGTAAACAAAACAAAACAGAACCAACTATTAACTCCATGAAAAACAAATTTCAAAAACAGATTTCAAGAGAAAAGAAACCAAGTCATAATATACCACCTATCTCAGCACTGAACAAAAGTTACATAGTCATTACATAATAATGTAAACCATGACTGACAAGTTAACTAAAACCTGTGATATAACTTCTTTAAAAGAATAGGAAAAGAGATATGGAAAATAAGAGAACCAATTCTCTACCATAACCAACAGAAAATATCTAAAATTAACTAATCATGAAATAGAAGCATAACATTTAAAAATCTGAAGGTAAGTAGCAGAAGGAACAGCTGAACAATTGACAGTAGCTGCCAATGCAGAATGACAGTAGAGGTGAGGGGAGGTGGGGTAGCAGATTGTTGCAATTTGATTAGCCTTTTACAACATTTTACTTTAAATAAAAAGAAAAGAAGGAAAGGCATGGGTGGGAGTCAAGAAACCTGAGTTCTAGTTCTGAATCAGCCACAAACAGTGCGACGCTGGACCATAGCACTTCACTTCTCCTGTCCTTAGTTTCTCCTCAAACAGGGATCTGGAATGTTACTGTCTGAGGTCCCTTCAAGTTCTGACATTGTACTTCAGTAAGAAGTCAGGTAAAATCATGCCCTGCAGTATCATCTCCAAGCCCAACAGTCCCCATCTAAAGGAACAGGACCCAGTAAAGGGATGATATCCCAAGAAGCGACCCTGGACCACTCACCTGCAATGACTTGACGGCCTCTACCCTTCCCATCCTTGGCACCCTCGATGATACCTGGGAGATCCAGGAGCTGACAATTAAGGACAGGGGAAAGGAGAGAAAGGAAAAAACTGTTATAAATCTGAATAGATCAAACAGAATGATTTATTTCTCAGGTATCCAAAATTTAGGAGCTCCAAATCCAATCTTCCTTGTAAGTGAGCATGTGAATATTACTTTACTAAGCATACAAATGTCAGATACGAGCTTTTTATAGACTTTATATAGTTTAAAATGCCTAACAACTCTGTGAGATAAGAATATTAGCTAAAAGATAGAGGTTAAGTGATTTGCCCTAGGCCACAGTCCTAATAAACTAAGTAAGATTATAACCCGTTTTTTGGGTCAAATCCTTTATTGTACATTAATTAATCGTTCAATATTCTCCCACTCTTCAGAAGGGTGAGCCTCCACACAAATTCTTTACTATAGATAATAGCTGGATCTTGACATTCACACATGATACTTACTGAGACCTTCACAAATCTCCCAAATTCCCCAATTCACAAAAATTTCTGCAATCATTCTTAACCAGGAAAGCACCTAAGAATCACATGTAAAGCCTTTAAAAATGCAGATATCTGAGCCCCATCCCTGCAGATTCTGATTTGGAAGGGCCAAAGTAGAGTTCAGATATTGATCTGTACTTCAAAAGGCTCCATGGGTGATTCTGATGTGTGTCCCCATTGAAAATGACTGCTCAAGTGCCCAGGAAATACAGTAAAGTAAACCTTCACAGACGTCATAGTCTATGGACCTAATAATGAGAAAATCAAAACCAACTCCATAGCACACTAATTCAAATTCACATCTCAGTAAAGTTATACAGTTATAAGCCCTTAAGAGTCTGTCAAAAACAGTTAAGACAGCATATATAAAATCGGAAAATACCAAGGGCCTACTGTATGTATGTAGGTATAAATACTGAATTATCCACATGAATGGACAGGGAACAGAGTTGCAGCTTATCAAAACATTATTTAAAACTAGCCTTTGCTATTAGTATAGCTGACATTATAGAAATATACTTCACATTAAATAGACCACCATGAAAAAGAACTAATTCAGGAGGTGCTTAGTTCAACTTTTCAGCTCAAGAACCTACTCAAAAGCTCCTCCCTATTCCTCAATCCATAATAAATCACATTATCTCCTCTAAGACTGATACAACACACCAAATTGAGTTACGCTGTGTCTTTCAAAAAACATAATTTATCTTGAATACACTGGCCTTGACACAGAAACTTTAGTAACATTGATTTAAAAGGCTACATGGGGAGTAGTAAGCACAGAGAGCTTGATTTCTAAACACTATTCTCCACTAAAATGAACTAGAGCTCCCTCAGAAGTGGATGATTCCAGGGCTGTGGCAGGGAAAATATAAGATTAGCCTGGAACATTATGTGGTGCCAGAAAATAAGGAAGTACCCACAAAAAGACAGGGGCTTATGGAAAGAACACAGGCCAATCTGAAGGAGTTCCTAATGGTCAAAGCTAAAACAACTTCAGTAATAAAATAATAATAGTACTGGATTATAACCCATAAATGAAGAGAAATAGGGACCGGCCCCGCAGCCAAGTGGTTAAGTTTGCACGCTCTGCTTCAGCAGCCCAGGGTTTCCCCAGTTTGGATCCTGGGTGCAGACCTAGCATCGCTCATCAAGCCATGCTGAGGCAGCGTCCCACACAGCAAACTAGAAGGACCTACAACTAGAATAAACCACTACGTACTTGGGGGCTTTGGGGAGAAGAAGAAAAAAAAAATATGGGAAAGAAATGTTACCTCAGGTGCCAACCTTTAAAAAAAAAAAGAGTGTCAAAGTCATGAAGGACAGGCCTGAGGAACTATTACAGATGGCAGGAGAATAAGGGGAAAGAACTAAATGCAACATGGGATGATCCCAGATAGAATCCTGGAAAAGTATAAAGGACATTGGTGAGAAAATTAGTAAAAATTCAAATAAGGTCTGTAGTTTAGTGAATACTGTTGCACCAATGTTAATCTAGCCCTGATAATTATTCTATGGCTACGCAAAATGTTAACATTAGGGGCAGTAGGGTGAGTGACATAAGAGAACTTCAAAATAATTATGTTGAATGAAAGAAGCCAGCCAAAAAAAAGAGAGTACATTTATATTTACTCACAGTCTGACTTATATAAAACTCTTAAGATGTAAACTAATCTACAGTGACAAAAATAAGTCACTGCTTGGAGAGGAAGGAGACAAGGAAGGACAGGAGGAAAAGGGCATAAGGAAATTTTGGGGGATGATACGTTCACGATCTTGATTGTGGCGGTTTTCACCAGTGTATAGATATGTCAAAACTTACCAAGTGGTATACTTAATGTGTAGTTTATTGTATGTGAATTAGACCTCAATAAAGATGTTTGAAAAAAGAGAACAAAACAATTCATCATTAGTTGTTCCTGGAAATTAAGTCTAGAGTCTCTCGCTTCAGTCCTCCCAAAGATTTTGTAATCTACTTTTACCACTTAATAAATCCCTTTCTGCTAAAAAAAAAAAAAGTATTTCATCAGCAAAGCTTTCACTGCATACTGAGACTTACTGCATACTGAGCCTGCCTAAGTGATGTCATCAAGAACTCGAAAATCCATCTAGATAATCCAAAACTTCTACATCTAGAATATGACTATAGTATCAAATAAAAGATTGTCTGAAAGAGAGAATATTTTACTGAGAGAAAAAAGCAAGAGCTTTTTAACTATGGCAGGTGAACACAGCGGGGAAATCTATTGAGGCTCCTAAAAAGTAAAAAGTTAAATTTAAATTTTCTTGAGAGGGAAATATTTTTAAAGTTACACTGAACTATTTAAATGTGGCAACTAAATTTCATTCAATAAAAATAGCCTATGCTGAATTTCATATTACAACCAATTAAGAGATAAGAAAAAATATTTCTTTAAATCATGGAATTGTAGGATTTTAAGGACTGGGTGTTAACAGACCTCAAACTCAAATTGTAAGATTTTTAAGGACTGGGTGTTAACCTACTTCAATCCTTTAGAGGTTAAAGCAGTTAACTTAAATGTGCAAGTCAATTACATAAAAAGGACAATAGGAATCCTAGGGACCCTGGCAAGCTGAAACACAAGCCCTGTAATTTTTAAAACACTATATATCCACTCTACAGGCCAATCTCTGCCTGTATGACACATCAGTTTTCATTACAACGTCCCTGGTAAAAGTGGTGGTTTAGCCACTACTTGAACACCTCCAGACACAGTAATTCGTTACCTCAAGAGGTACCATTCCATTTTTAGGCACCATTACTGTTAAAAAGATCTTCCTTCCTAAACAAAAACACCCAGAAATCTCCCTCCTTAATAATTCTTATTAAGTGGTTCTAATTTTGTACACCTCCCCCACCAAGTCATAGATAATTGAGTCTTCTGCCGCAAAACAGCCATTTAAAAATATCCAAGGGGCAGTCATCTTAATCTAGCTAAGCACATCTACTAGTATGCTTACTTAACTTGGTTTCTGGATAAAGTCAGAAGGGAAGGAAAAACAGGCAGAGGGCATAAGCAGAAAAGCAAGCACTATGCAAAAAAGGGTGGGGGGCGGAGAACAGAAAACACTGAAAGGCCAGGAGGCTGAAATGAATGAAAGCTTTGTGGGAAAGAGATGGAGAGAGAGGAGTTAAGTAGCTCTTCATTCTGACATACTCAGAACCCTTCAGAGAGGTGTTATTAGCATCCCATCAGGAAAGAGGTTACTCTCTGAGCTGGCAAAGCTGTGACTATCAACAAGACTCTGAAACTAGAAGGAATCAAGCAGTGCTCCAGATATGACCAAGTGTCCTCATTCTTTTTTAAAGATTTTATTTTTTCCCTTTTCTCCCCAAAGCCCCCCGGTACATAGTTGTATATTCTTCGTTGTGGGTCCTTCTAGTTGTGGCATGTGGGAGGCTGCCTCAGCGTGGTTTGATGAGCAGTGCCATGTCCGTGCCCAGGATTCGAACCAACAAAAAACACTGCCTGCAGCGGAGCGCGCGAACTTAACCACTGGGCCACAGGGCCAGCCCCTCCTCATTCTTGTTATCTACATTTGGACCTGGAGTCCCAGAAAGGTACATGTCCCAACACAGTCTCTGCATGGGCACCTACCCAGCAGGGAAAAAAGCCATTGAAAATACTACCAGGACACTGGTCCCTTCCTACTTCAGATTCTATAATAAAGAAGCACGACTGCGCCTCACAACTCACTGTGTAGCTCAGGAGGGAAAACAAATGCTTACACCAACAGTTCCCAAATGACGTGCCAAGGCACGCTGGGGCACCATGGAGAACTTAGGTGTGCCACTGGATAGTCTAAATTTTCAAGAGAAAGAGCAATTCATGATATATGTCAGGCACTGAGGGAACGACTAGCTCCAGGTAGCTCACAATTTCCTTACATCCTACTACACTGCTTTCAGTTACATCAGATCCAAATCTTCGGCAAGTTGGCTTTTTGAGCAGTTGCTATGGTAAAAAGCAAAATCACAAAATCCACACAAAAATCAGTGTGGAAAGGAAATAAATGTGGCGCTATCCAATTTGATTTCAAGGCTTGAGAAGTTATGTGGTACCCAACAGTGCTCATATCCCATTAGTAAATAACTGTGGCTATAAGAACATAAACACTTAAGTTGTTTGGACCTATTGAATGAAGAGAATCATTACGGGGTTTTTTTGGCCTGGGGCACCATAAAAAATGACTGGGACAAGAAAAGATGTCATGAAAAGATTGCTGAGACACTAAGGGTGCTGTGAACCAAGAAAGCTTAGGAACCTCTAACCTAGATTCAAATGTCATGGAATTCAGAACCTTGCATTCTTAGCTGTGCAGCCAACAAGAATATGTTCCATTATACTTTATGCACACCTTTCAGATCCAAGGGGACTCTCCATTTGGGAGCCCTAAATCTATCATCTAAGAAGAAATTCTCAGGACACCAACTTCATTAGGCCCCCCAAACAAGAATTATCTTCTAAAAAGGGTCTGATCATGTTACTTCTTTATTAAAAAGTTTCTGATGGTTCCTAGCTATGTACAAGGTACAATTCAACTTCTTTAGCAGACACTCAAGGCCCTTGATAATTCAGCTCCAGCCTACCTTTCCAGATTGTTTCTACCACCCTCTGTCCCACACCTAAACACGCAGCACAGCAGGCTGTTCACCATTACGACTGCCTGAAATTGCCCTTTACCTTCAATGGCTGGTGAAATTCTATTTGAACTTCAACTTTCACCTCCATTGTCAGTTTTCCCCAAGAAACTGTTTTTGTCTTCCAGACGTTCCCCCCCATCCTGAGGTGAAATAGTACTCCCTCTTTCTCTGCATTTTCACAGGCACTATCCCACTGCATTATTTTTTTTTTTTTAAGATTGGCAACAGATGTTAGCTCAGGTGCCAATCTTTCTTCTTCTTCTTCTCCTCCGCCTCCTCAAAACGCTCCCAGTACAGAGTTGTATGTTCTAGTTGCAGGTCCCTCTAGTTGTGGCACGTGGGACGCTGCCTCAGCATGGTCTGATGAGCGGTGCCATGTCCTCGCCCAGGATCCAAACTGGGAAAATCCTGGGCCTCCAAAGTGGAGCACACGAATTTAAAC
The DNA here is from genome assembly GCF_037783145.1 of Equus przewalskii. Taxonomy (NCBI): domain Eukaryota; kingdom Metazoa; phylum Chordata; class Mammalia; order Perissodactyla; family Equidae; genus Equus; species Equus przewalskii. Next base: position 6,812,818 of record NC_091837.1, read on the forward strand.
ACTCGGCCATGGGACCAGCCCCCCCATGCATTACTGTCTTTATGTACTGCTCTATCTCCCCTGCTAGACAGTGAGGGCCTGGTATATCAAAGATCAGGCCTGGCACACACAGAGCTCCCAATAAGCGCTTTTTAAATGAATCAAAGAATGGATTTCTTCCCTTCCTTGGCCTGCAGGCCTGACTCACCTGGATCTTGGCACCTTTGTATCTGATGACACCAGGCACAGTAGTCAGAGTAGTGAACTCATAGGCTGCCACCTCGGAATATACCCCCGCCAGGTTACTGAGCAGTGTTGACTTCCCCACAGATGGAAAACCCACAAACCCAATTCGAGCATCACCTGTCTTGGCCACGTCAAAACCTAAAATATCAATAAATATCAAAAAGAGGATGAAAGTTACCCAAAACAGTGCTGAGATTCATGTAATTCCATTCACATTCTGGTTGCCTATCCCTCTAGGACCTATTGCTCCAACTTTTTTTTTTTTTTTTAAAGATTTTATTTTTTCCTTTTTCTCCCCAATGTCCCCCGGTACATAGTTGTGTATTCTTCGTTGTGGGTTCTTCTAGTTGTGGCATGTGGGACGCTGCCTCAGCGTGGTCTGATGAGCAGTGCCATGTCCGCGCCCAGGATTTGAACCAACGAAACACTGGGCTGCCTGCAGCGGAGTGCGCGAACTTAACCACTCGGCCACAGAGCCAGCCCCCTATTTCTCCAACTTTTTACAGTTCACCTCTAGAGTAGAACTTTGTTGTTGCTGTTGTTAGTACCCTCCAGTAGATTCTAAGTCCTTGCAACTCTGTATACAGCAGAGCAGAACCCTTTTTGCACGATACTCTCACCTTTCAGCACTGTATCAGACAATGCTCTGCTGCTATTCACAGGGTTTTCATGGCCAATTTTTTTCAGAAGTGAGGGCCAGGTCCTTCTTCCTAGCCTGTCTTAGTCTGGAAGCTCTGATGAAACATGTCCACCAGAGGCAACCCTGCTAATATTTGAAATACCTGTAGCACAGCTTTCAGCATCACACCACCACACAGCTGACACTGTGTGGTATAACAACGCACAGCTGGGTAGTGTGGTTCCCTGACCAGGAAACACAGTCAGGCAGCTGAGTGAGAGCACCGAACTTCAACCACTAGACCACCAGGACCGGCTTAAGTAAAACTTAAGCACGCAAAACTCCCCCTATAGCAATTCACAATGTCTAATAGAGTGTCTGATGTAAAACCTTTATTCTTCTATCACTAAAACTGTTATCTATCTTTCTAGTACCCATAGTATTTAAGGCCCAAATATTAGATAATAATTGATCTAAAAAATGGGTTTCTTTTTGCCTTACAAATCCTGGGAACTTGTGATTGACCAGGTTTTCTTTTTTACAACGGCTGGAAACGAGTTCAAAGCCAAATCTGTGGCCCTTCTCTAGGAAGTATACAGACTTTATGACATTACTTTTCGTCCTAATCTTATCTCTGTGGCTTCAGCTTATTCTTCTTAACTTCATTTCCCTCTGCAACAATTTCCTTATTTTTCACCTTGTTGACTGTATATATTTACATACTCCTATAAGCCAATGTAATCTATTTTGGAATCAGTACAGGATATACATAAATAAAACCCTCGTTCGCTTGGACGATATTCATCTGCCTTTAAAATGGCAGAAGGATATAAACACATTTCAAGAATTTTGGCTTAAAAAAATAGAAATCTACTCTGACAGAAATTTCAAAATCATTTTTAAACCATATACCTGTACTATTCTGATAGAAATTACACATTTAAAAAAAACGATGAAAAACACAAACCTTCTCCTGGCCCACCACCGCCACCACCTTTTGGAGTAATGAGTTCTCTGCGAAGCTTAGCCAGGCGAGCCTTCAGCAGCCCTAGGTGGTGTGCTGTGGCCTTGTTCTTCTGCGTCCGAGCCATCTATAAGAGAGGAATCACAGCCATAAATCAGAAGCAGTTCCTGCAGCGGAAGATATCCAGAATGAACGCTCCCCCAGCTCCGAGAGAGAACGATGTTTTCTTTCTAGGTCCTACTAATGTCAGTGTACCTGAGCAACAATCCATTCTCTCCGTCGCCCAGCCCATTCCCCTCATTCCAGAGCAAACTGAGGCCCAAGGAGAAGAGACATGACCAAGATCATTACAATTAGCGCCCACAGATTAGACTAACACAGCCGCTGACGTCTCTTCTACTGCTTGTACCTCGTACGCCCCGTCTGATACACGGTCACCACTTCCCCGATTTGGAAGAGCCCTGAGCGCTTTAGACAACAGAATCACACAATAATCCAGACAGAATCAACAGCTACCACAGGTGTCAATTTACTTCCAGATCCTACTCCCGGGAGCTATACTCTGGGAAAGACGGCCGTTAAGGTAGAGACTGGGGAGGGTGGGCGGGTGGTCGAGGGATGATAAGAAAGATACTGAAATAGATGAGCAGGTCGGGGCTGGAGTAGGAGGACAGGATTGGCAGAAAAGGAAGAAGAGACAGAGAAACAATGTTCGGACACTGGAAGGGGGTACCGACCAAGGTGCAGGGGGTGTGGAACGCGGGCCCGGACTGAGGGGAGCCGGGGAACGCGGGCCGGGTCCTGACGCGGCTGAAGGAAGCTCAGGCAGGAGCGACATGGCCCAAGAAGGAACGCTCAGACGCACAGTGAAGCGCCAGCTACGCCCATTACCTCGGCTTCGATTTCCGCGATCTTGGCTAAGGTGCTGCTCATGGTGGAGAGTCGCGGTGGGCGCAGCGGCCGCCACACTGACTGACCCCCTTCACACACCCGCCGGCTAACCAGCCACCGCCACAAGGCGCTACTGCAATACGCAAGCGCGGGACTTCCTACTTCTCGCGAGAGAGTGCCGCACGAGGTTCATCGCGAGATGTACAGCGTGGAGCGGTCTCCTCCCCCTCAACCAACCCCGCCCCGTCCTGCGAGCCTGCGCGGTGTCATAGAGCCCGCGGGAGCGGGGGCCAGAGAGGCCACTCAGGTCTGTACCTCCCCGAGCGCGCCGAGGGTCGCGCGCCGCTCGGCCCCGCCCCGCCGGATTTGTGCTCCGCGTCCGGCCCCGCGCCCGGCGCGTGGTGTGTGACGAGGGGCTCGTGGCTACAGCTCCTCAGAACCGCGGCCCTCAGACCCTGGGCGCACTCATGCCCTCCTGCCATCTTCCTCGCCGGCACCTCAGGGTCCTGGAGCCCCGTTTTCACAGCTGGGGAGACACCCCGGCGGACTCCTCAGCCTCCTGTGTTGATGTAGAGACCGATCTTACCAGCCTGTCTGATCTTTAGCCTGTCTTGCCCTCTTTGAAAAAGAAACTGCCCCCTTTCCATCACTCAAAACTGTTTTTAGATGTCTGTTTTGTTTAACCCCAAGCGCGAGTAGAGTGCGCGGCACATGGTGAGCCCACAATAAATGCATGATTGAATGGACAATTCCCGAAGAACCAGTACTTGCAACATAGCTTGTAATACTGAAAATCTTGAAACTGTGTTAACGCCTATCAGTAGGGACATGGATAAATAAATGATGGTGCCTCTTTGCTGTGAAATAACTATTTTGCCGTTAAAATATAGATCTCTGTGGTCTGACTGGAAGGATGTCCAAGACATTTAAAAAAAAAAAAAAGCAGAACCTCACCTCCGTTATGATCCCATTTGTTATTTTTAAAATTAGATGTTTAGGTGTACGTGTATGAAAGTGCATTGTTCAAAGGTCTGAATAAGAGGATACAATCTCAAACTCTTAAAAGTGGGATTGGATGTAAGGAAAGGGGGAGAAAGCCTTTCACTTGTTATTCCACATATTTCTGTTTCGTTCAAATTTTTTAAAACATGAATGTTTATATATATTATTTGTGTGATAATAAAATTAAAAATTTCAAAAGACCCCACTTGCCCAAGTGTCTTGTGAAGGAGCCAGGACGTCTAGGAGCTGTGCACTGGTTTTGAAAGCTTCTTCCTGCAAGATCAATGAATTCTTGTTGATTGATTGATCCATCGGGATTCAGCAGGCTATGCCTAACCCACACGGCTGGGCTCCACTCAGCCCTGAGAGGGAAGTTCATTTAGATGAATTTGTAAATAGAACAATTCCAACTTGCCATAGACAGAAAAGGAGGTTTTATCAGGCATAAGGGAGAGAATGGGGACAGAAAAGCTTTTACAAAGGTCCCCAAAGGGGCCAGGAGTTTCGTTCTTCTTTTCTTTAACCTCAGCCCTTTCATAAATAAATTAAGAGGTGATGAGGTAATTAGATCCTGCACCATCAGTAATGGAGGCGGGAAGAAGAGGAGAGGAAGTCCAGCTGGAATGGGATATGATCAAAGATCAGTCTTAAAAGACAGATAAAATCAAATCAGCAGGCCTTTCCTAACTTGGAGTACCTAAGGAATTAATTGGCTGACAATATCAAGGGTATCACTGCTCTGTGAGGAGGTTCTCCTTAGCAAATCTATCATAGGAGGCCTGCAGCTAAGTTAACTACTTCATTGCTCAAAGACACCCCAGGACCTACCTTGGGGGCCCCAAGCTGTCAAGAGTATGCCAAAGGGTAATAGTCATCTCCCTAGGGTCCTGGGTGGCCATCGTATTCATCCAACGAATATTTACTGAGCTCCGACTGCTGCCTGGCCCTGTACCAGCACTGGGGACAGAGCAGAGAGTGAATCAGACACTGTCTCTGCACTTATGAAGTATCTAGCTTGGGAGGCCAATGCCAGACCTTTAAACTCAGCTCCTAAGAGCCATAGCTAGCCCAGGTCTGCTTGGTACTAAGCAGAACAGAGGCCCTGTTTTGCCGTATGGCTAAACCACTAGTGCCTTAGCACTGTATTTCTTAAAAAAAGTTAAAAATGAAACGAGGAAAGACAGAAAAGCTTCCTCTCTTGCAGGGACACTCCAACCATTCTGAAATAATTGCACTTCTACAAATGTGCAGTTCTCTGACACTCATTTTTTATGCTCAGCATACTCTTCTCCCACCCTTTCCTTCACCACCCACATCTGGCTAACTCCCTCATCCTCACAGTCTTCTGGTCCCTATAGTCTTTGAGAAGCATTCCTTGGTACTCAAGATTGGGTAGGGGACCGCCTCTGCCTTCCCCAATCACAGGCTCCCACCCCATCAGAGCGAAATCACTCTGCTTGTTTACTTGTCTGACTAGCCATTAACCCATGAGCCAGTGAGGGAGGAGCAGTATATTTCTCCAGCCTCAGCATGGGAGCAGCTACAGCAAACTCTTGAAACATATTTATTAAACACATGGAAATAAAAACAAGGATACAGAAAAAAAAATTAAGGAAGAAGCAGAAGAGGTATTTAAAATTTTTTTTTCTAAATGAGCATTTATACCTTATTACAGACACCATAGTAATTGAGAGCTAAACACTTGCATCTGGTTGATGGAACGAGCAGTAGCAGGATAATGATACATGAAAAATCCATGTTACCACTTTTTCAAGCTTAGCTTCTGAACAGATCAAAATTCCTGGGATACTGTAGCAGTAGAGAGTGGGAAGCCCTGGATGAAGGAGAGTTTTTAAGATCATTAGTGAGTGATACACGTTTTGCTTTTAGAAAGGGGATTCTCGAGAATGTGCACATCTAGGGCACAATGAGGGCAATTCTTCTCTACAAACGGCAAAAAATAAAGGTACACAAAAGTCTTCACTATGCATAACTAGAAGGACCTACAACTAGAATATACAACTATGTACTGGGGAGGGAGGGGCTTTGGGGAGAAGAAGAAAAAAAAAAGTCTTCAGTAAATCAAAATCTGCTTCTTTTGCTATTCAAGTGGATGATTCCTTAATCCATATAGTACATTCTAGTCTTTTCAGTTCAGTATGTATTATCTGCCAGGGACTGTGCTAGGCACTGGGAATTCAAAGACAAGATACCTTCCCCTGTCCCCTCACTCCCAGAAGAAAAGAGGAGAGAGGTGAAGGTATGAAAATACCCAAACCTCAGTAATACAAGGCCAATGAATGAGGTAAGTGTCAGAGAGATATAAACAAGGTACATTGTAGGGGTCAGAGGAAGAAGCGCTCGCATCTGGTTTGGGTCAGAAAAGGGCTCTGAAAGAGATGGGCCTGGGAAGATGGAGAAAGATGAAAGAGAAAAAAACATTCCAGGCAGATGAGCAAAGCCAGGGCAGAGGAAAGCACAGCACACGTCTGCAGCCTCCACCAATGCCCCTAGGCTGGAGGGAGAGTGCACATGCTAAGGACATCCTGAAAGAGAAAATTATTCTTGAACATCAACACACATCTTGCTCAACAGAGATCATGAATATGGTCAGCCTGGGCAGTCTTTTTTGGGGTAGAAAGCAAATAGCACTTTGCTGAAAGATAATTCACTTTCTGTCCTTAGCCTTCTTCCGAGAAAGTTGTAAAAATGTCCAAAAACTTGTATTATTTGTTCTAAGTAAGTATGCTCCAAACAGAAGAAATGAACTAAACAGAAATCTAATTAAAATCCTGAACTAGAAATGTCAATCTAGTTTAGCAAAATCAAGGTATTGAGAGGGGGCAGAATAGAGAAATACAAGTATTCTAAAGGCTTGGTCATTATTTAATTGTGGTATGTTAAATAAATATACATTTGATTACAATGTTGGCAATGGGAAGGTAACCATAATAGAATTGAAAAGCTTAGTAGAGCTTCTAAAATAAAGGGAGATGGAGATGGCCCAGTGACTTAGAGGTTAAGTTTGGCGCACTTTCCTTCAGCAGCAGGGGTTCACCAGTTTGGATCCCAGGTGCAGACCCTCACCACTCATCAGCCATGCTGTGGCAGTGACCCACATGCAAAGTAGAGGAAGACTGGCACAGGTGTTAACTCAGGGCTAATCTTCTTCAAGCAAAAGGAAACAAAGAGGAAGATTGGCAACAGATGTTAGCTCACGGCAAATCTTCCTCAGTGAAAAAATAAAATAAAATAACAGGGGGGATGGGGAAATTTGATTAAGGCAGCAAAAATAAGGAAAAGGAAAAAATAAAGTAGAATAAATAGTAAACATAAAATAGTATGAAAAGAATAACATCCAATATATCCATTATCACACAATAAACAGGCTGAATTCCCCTTTCAAAAAAGGATTGTCAAATTGGATTTTTAAAAAATCTAGCTGAATCTTAACAAGGGAAAAAAACACCTAAACAATGTGACCAAGAATAATTAAAAATAAAAGAATAAAAAGAGATAGATGGCCAAAGATATATCAGATAAATGCAAACAAAAAGAAAACAGCATTATTCATAATAGGTGAAAAGTGGAAATAATTCAAGTGTCTATAAACTGATGAATGGATAAATAAAATGTAATGTGTCCATAAAATGGAATATTATTCAGCAATAAAAAGAATGAAGTACTGATACATGCTACAATATGTATGAACCTTAAAAACATTAAGCTGAGTGAAAGAAGCCAGTCACAAAAGACCATATATTGTATTATTTCATTTATATGAAATGTCCCGTATAGGAAAATCTATAGAGACAGAAAGTAGATTTGTGGTTACCTGGGACAACACTGATGGTGGGATAATGACTGCTAAAAGGTATGGGATTTCTTTTTGAGGCGATGAAAATGTTATAAAATTGACTGTGGAGATAGATACACAACATTGTGAATATACTAAAAAACACGGAATTGTAGTAAAAAAAAATACAAGAATATTTTTTAAAATCTTCTAAATAATCCAAATAGTAGAGATTACATAGGCTGCATTCTCTGAACACAATCCAATAAAACTAAATATCAGCAACCAAGATAGGAGGAAAATGTAACCATTCAGAAATTAAGAAACACTCTCCTAAATAAAAAGAAAAAGTGAAATTTCAAATCATCTATAATCTTATGAATAAAACCATGCCCAAACCATAAGGATACTGCTAAAGCTTCACTCAGAGGAAATTATGTAGTCTTAAAGGTTTTTATTATTTTAAAAAAAGCTGAATGAATTAAATATTCAAATTTTAAAATTAATACAGGAACTATATAAACCAAAATAAAGTAGAAAGAAAATTCTAAAACAAATTAAAATCTAAAACTAACAAAATAATAATTTGTCAAAAATAGTGAAACGATTTAAAAGGGCCAATAAAATAGAAAGGAAAAATATCCTGGCAAGTCTGAACAAGGAGTAAAGGATAGAAAAAATAATAATTAACAGTAATCAGGAACAAGAAAGGAAATATAACCACTAATAATAGAAATTAAAAGAATTACAAAATGTTATTATGAGTAACTCTACGCCAAATAATTGGGAAATCTGGAGGAAATAACAACTTCCTGACAAAATAAAATAAAATGCTACAATTCCCCCAAGAAGAGAAAGAAGGCCTAAATAGACTGATAACTATAATAGAGATTGGAAAAGTAAGCATCGATCATTTTAGAAGTACCAGTTCAGATGGTTTTACAGCTGAGATGGCTTGAATTTTAAAGAACAAGAGGAAACTTGGGGATGATCGATATGCCCATTATCTTCATTTCTTCATTCTAGTGATGGTTCCATGGGAATATACATAAATCAAAACTCATCAGTTGTACCCTTTAAATATATACAATGTATTCTATGTCAATTATACCTCTAAAAAGATGTTTACAAAAAGACAGAGAAAGAAGGACTTCCACCTCCAATGATGAGGAACTAACTAATCCTCTAATCCTAAACAACTATAAAACTGGATGAGATCAGAGGTGATGGAAAACAGCAACACAGACTAGGAGCCTTGAGAAAAGGGAAATAGACAAGATGGGCCCCATGTTTGTCCTGGCTTTCTGCCTGAGGACAATTTCCCAGCTACAGTGGAGAGAGGTGGATCCCAAGCAAAGGAGCAGTCTCCCTGAGCTGAAGAGGCAGAAATCGGTATTTAGGGCTGCTGAAGCAGCAGGACTCACAGGTCAGGGTACAGAAGCGGAGGGAGTACCACAACAACGGGTGGGAGGAGGGAGTTTACACGGGAATTCTTCTTGAGTCTTTGGCCAAAGAAGGCTGGGCTGTGGGCTGTGTGTGTACAGAGTGAGACTCTGTGAGTTTTAGCAGAGAACAATTGCTCAGGGCTGAGAGCTAACAGACACACCAGAGTTTGCTCAATGTTGGAACATGCTGGAGTTCAAGCCCAGCCAGAGGTGGATGTGCTGAACATTTTGGGCCTTCAGCTGAGATCCCCAAAAGGCTATGCATTAGGAGTAAGGACTAAATCCTAAAGCAAGGGCCATGCCCTAGGACCAAAGACAAAACCAAAATAAACCCTCCCAAACAAAACTGAAAATCAAACCTGATAGGAGCAAGAGGCTCCACCAGTGATTTAACCACCCACTAGAATTAAACTCAAAACCCTTGAAAAGAATGAAACAAAATCCAAACTGTCTACAATGTGTCATTCATGTTTACCATACAATAAGGCAAAGATTCAGGAAAATGAGATACACAATCTAGAGAAAAGTCAATAGAAAAAGACCCTAAGAGGACCTAGATTTTGGAATTAGCAGAAAAGAATTTAACACAACTATTATAAACATGTTCAAGAATTTAAAGGAAAAAAAATGGACATAATGAGGGAACATAGAGAAATGGAAAATATAAAAAATGGGATTTCTAGAACAGACAAGTACAATATCTGAAAAGAAAAATTCACCATATGAAGTTAACAAAAGATTAAAAAGTGCAGGGTAAATGAAAACTTGATGGATCAATAAAAATTATCTAAATTAAAAAACAGAGAGAAAACAGTTGGGGAAAAAAATGAACAGAATCTTTGTTTCCCGTGGGCCAGTATCAAACTGTAAGTTACGTGTAATGGGAGCCCAGAAGGAGAGGAGAAAGGAGGGGGTAGGAAAACTACGTGAAGAAGTAAGGGCTAAAATTCCCCAAATTTGGCAGAAAACATTCTACGGATACAAGCAGCTCAGCAAATCTCAAGTAGGATAAATACAAACAAACAAACAAATAGCTAGGGACATAATATTCAAAGTGCTGAAAACCACAGATACAGAGAAAATCTAAAGAGCAGCCAGAGGAAAAAAGACGTATTTATATACAGGAGGAAAACATACAAAGGACAACTCACTTCTCATCAGAAACAGATGCTGGAAGACACTGGAGCAAGATCTTTCAAGTGCTGAAATAGAAAAAGTGTCAATCCAGAATTCTATCCAGTAAAAACATCCTTTGAATATGAGGGTGAAATAAAGACACATTCAGATAAACAAAACCTGGGAGAGTTCATTGCCAGTCATAAGGAATGCTAAAGGAAATTCTCCAGGCTGAAGGGAAATGATACCAGATGGAACTCAGATCTGCAGTAAGGAATGAAGAGCGCTGGAAATAATAAATATGTAGATAAATATTTTTAAAAATTATATCTCAATAAAACTGGAAAAATTTGTCTTTTATGTTTTCTTATTTTCTTTAAAAGACAACTGTTTAAAGCACAAACAGTGATATTGTATTGTGAGGTTTGTATATACACATGAAATATAAGATTATAATAGCAGAAAGGACAAAATTGGGAGTGTAAATGGAATTGTATTGTTGTAAGAGTCTCACATTTTACCTGAAATGGTACAATATTAAATCTTTTCTAAAAGGCCACAATTAAAAGTGTTAGAAGAAATGTTAGGAAAACATTTATAAAACCTTGGGTGAGACAAGCCTTCTAAAATAAGGCAAATCCAGGGGCCTTGGCAAATTTAGCTACAAGAAAAACCCCACATATTTTTGGACTGCAGAAGATACCAAAAACAAAGTCAAAAATAAATACCAATTGGTAAAAAATACTTACAACACATATGAAAGACAAAGGTTTACAATTCCCACTATACAAAAAAGCCTCTACAAATTGTTGTGAAAAAAAGATAAACAGTCCAACTGAGAAGTGAGCAAAGGATATGAACAGGCAGGGGCGGCCCTGTGGCCCGGTGGTTAAGTTTGCATGCTCTGCTGCGGCGGCCCAGGGTTTCACTGGTTCAGATCCTGGGCGGGGACATGGCACCACTCGTCAGGCCACGTTGAGGCGGTGTCCCACATGCCACAACTAGAAGGACCTGCAACTAAGATATACAACTATGTACTGGGGGGTTTGGGGAGATAAAGCAGAAAAAAAAGGATATGAACAGGCAGTTCCAAGAAGAGGAAACCCGAATTGTCAATAAATGTGAAAAACTGCTTACCGTGTCTACTGACCAGGGAAATTCCAATTAGAGAAACTACGACAGAGCATTTTGTCCTATCGTATTGATAAAAATAGAGAAATGACATCCAGTGCTAAAAAGAATGTGGGAAAAAAAGGGCAATCGCATTCCTTGCTACTGGAAAGGTGAATTGTCACAATCCTTTTGGGGAATAAGATGATAACATTTACTAAAATTTAAAACATACATGCCCTTTAACTCTGCATTCCCACTTTGAGGAATCTATCCTATAATTCCTGAATAAGTACAAGAATGTTTACGGCAGTATCGTTTATAGTTAGCAAAAAGATAGTAAGGGGCCGGCCCAATGGCGCAGTGGTTAAGTGCACACGTTCCGCTTCTCGGAGGCCTGGGATCCGCCGGTCCAGATCCCGGGTGTGGCCATGGCACTGCTTGGCAAAAGCCATGTTGTGGTAGGCGTCCCACATATAAAGTAGAGGAAGATCGGTGCGGATGTTAACTCAGGGCCAAGCTTCCTCAGCAAAAAGAGGAGGACTGGCAATAGTTAGCTCAGGGCTAATCTTCTTCTTCTTCATAATCAAAAATAATAATAATAATAAAAGTCAGCCCTGATGGCCTAGTGGTTAAAGTTCGGTGCTCACTGCTTTGGTGGCCGGGTTCGCTTCTGGGGCACGGAACCACACCACCCATCTGTCAGTTGCCATGCTGTGGTGGCAGCTCACACAGATGAACTAGAACAACTCACAACTAGGATATACAACCTTGTACTGGGGCTGTGAGGAGGGGGGAAAAAAAAGAGTCTGAAAAGCCTGAAACAACCCTATGTCCACCAGTAGGGGAACAGCAGAATCCATTATATATATGATCAATATGGAATATTACATAGCTACTAAAAAAGAATGAGGAAGATCTTTATTATTTTACTCAGAGGGATATACATGTACTTTATTTTTAGGTGGAAAATCAATTTATAGAGTAATATGTACAGTTTACCTAATTTTGAAATAATACAAACAAACAGGAAACCTTATATAAAATCCTATAGATACAAGCACCCAAGGACCAAAGCTGGGAAAACTTGAGCAACAGGGTAAATAAAGAAGTATTGGATTATAACCCAAAGTATAAATAAGAAATATCCATGAGTCCATACTGATATAAATGATTGAATAAATACATAAATGGGAGAGAAGAGATAAATCCCTGTGCAGAAGAATTCCAAATGATTTATATAGACCCTCCATCCACAAGGAAGGGGAGCGTAAGTCCCCACTACTTAGGTGTGGGCTGTACATAGTGACTTCCTTCTAAAGAGTAAAGTGCGCATGGGGGGAGTAACTCGACAGTGGAGAACCCTGATGAACACTATCTTAGCCAGGTAGTCAAGGTCAACATCAACAGTAAGTCGTGTAGATAGTATATACCTTTGATATGACATGATGAAAATGACACTTTCCCTCTGTGGTCTTCCTCCCCAAAATCCATAACCCCAGTCTAATTATGAGAAAAACATCAGACAAATCCCAACAGAAGGACATTCTACAAAATACCTGAGAAGTACTCCTCAAAACTGTCAAGGTTATCAAAAACATGGAACGTATCAGAAATTGTCACAGCCAAGAGGAGCCTAAGGAGACATGATGATTAAATGTAATGTGCTATCCTGGATGGGATCTAGGACATTAGGTAAAAACTAAGGAAATCTTAAACTGTGGATGTTAGTTAATAATAATGTATCAATCTTGTTCAATAATTGTAGTAATGTACCATACTTATGTAAGATGTCAATAATAGGGGAAAGCGGGTGTAGAGTAAATGGGAACTCTCTATCGCCTCAGATTTTCTGGAAATCTAAAACGGTCCTAAAAAATTAAAGTCTGTGTTTCAAAAACCCTATATATACATGTAGTTATATTTACCCATAAATATGTGTAAGAGTGTGGGCAAAGAGGTAAAAGTATAGATACTTAGGCTGCAACCCTGGTCACGTCAATGGGGTATAAATGGAGGCAGGTGGGAAAAGATTATTAAGATTGGTTTCACCTGTTAAATAAGTCTGTACACTATTACTTCTGAAATTTAAAAATATATATTAAAAAACAGTAATACAAATAGCAATGGAATATAAGTGTGTGCCTTAAGGAGTGAGTTAAAATGAGAGATTTTGATACGACACCTCTACGGATGGTCTCATGTTGCCCTTCTGTGACAAGCGTGAAATCACACGACCATCACCTAACCATCCTCTTTCCCAAACCTGTCGCCATAGGAACACAAGACTTCATTGAGCCTAGAACCAACAAACGAAAGCATTCCTGGTAAAGGTGGGATTCTTTAGTTCTTTGTTCAATTTCTATTTATTTATTTATTTTAAATCATATTTAATTAAAATTACATTTAAATTATTATAATTTAAAAATGTCCCCTTGTAGTCAGTTGGCAACATACACAGCATAAGGAAAACAATATAAAACACCTACAGCTCCATCACCCACTATTGTTATTTTTTGCACATTTCCTTCTAGGCCTTCTTTCAATGCACATGTACTAGTTTATATTTAAACTTGTTTTCTTATTACAAAAATAATAAATACTCAATCAGAAACTTCAGAAAACACAGATCTACAAAAAGAAGAAAATGAAAATCACATATAATCCCACCACTGTTCACATTTATACATGTATCCTGCGGACGTTTTTCTCTGCATTGACTTTTTTCCCAGACAAAATTGGGGGTCGTTCTTTATATCCAGGTTTGTACCTTTTATTTCTTTGAACTCAGTATTATACTATGAGCACTTTTCTGTCCATTAACAATCTTGGTTTCATTAGAATCCCTCTGGGGAAATACTTCTGGAGTTGAACTTTCATTCAAACAGATATTTTCGGAGCACCTGTTCTGTGCTACAACCAGAAACCAACCCAACAGATTGCCTGGCCTGGTAGAGTTTACACTCTGGTGGAGGAGGCAGAAAAAAACGCAAATGCACAAATCAATATGTAATCACAATTTGGAGAAAGTGTTTTGAAGGGAATAAAGAGGGGGTAGTGATAAAAACGATATTGGGAGTGGCACTTGTCAGGGTGGTCAGGGGAGGCCTCTGTAAGGAGGTGGCATTTAAGCTGAGACTTGAGACCAAGAGGAGGTGGGGTAGGCTCTGGAGTTGGCAAGGAAATAATCTTATAGATTTGTCTGGAACCTGGTGAGGTAAAGATACTTAATCAAACGTCCCACCAAAAACGGAACACGAATCCGAACTCCCCATCCAAAGCTCTCCGCCCTTGACTGCTGCCCATTCAGTGTGGGTTCCACTGTGCTGGAGGAGGGGGCAGCCACCAGCTGGCATCATGGGTCTGCAACCTATGCAGTCCCACAGGGTCCCTCACCCAGAAGGGCTTTGTACTTGCTGTCACCATCTTGGAATTCTTAATAATTTTATCTTTGAACTGGAGTTTTGTAAATGAAGTCCCATGGGACAATGGAGCAGAGGAGATAAGCACCATATGTGTGTGCCTAAGTGTAGGTATATATGCTTGTATATCGAAAATGTTCCTATCATTCTCCACGTCCCATGAGCACAGAATTCCAGTGGACCCCCGCTGCATGGGAGTTCCAAGAGATCAAAGCCAGTCTAAGGTAAATGGGTGACTCTAAGACTGAGTAAACGGGGGCACAGCTCTGAGAGGCCATGCCTTCCATTTGAATCAGAACTTGCATGAACACAGAAAGAAGACACTAATGTTCTAAGAAACATGAATGACCAAGGAACCTTATCATGTTCTTTCTTACTTATGTGCCTTCTCTGTATTAACTAACTACTTACGCTGCAAATGATGACAGAAGAAAAGGGAAAGATAGGGCAACCCACAGTTCCTTTTCCTTTCAATCTTTCCTTACTCATCACTAGGCTGAGAGAGAGAGAGAGTGTTGGAGACTGTCCATGTACCAAGAAGTGAAATAAAAACAGTTGAGCTTGTTTGGCGCAGCATTTCCACTGCCGCAGCAAGAAAGAAATACAAATGCATGTACAAGTTATAAAATGCAAATTGTGTAAATTGGGTGATTCCACACACGAGTTAAGTTCTCTTATAATTTTTGCATTTAAAACTGGCATTGCACAATACAAACATGAATGGTAAAATTCATGCTAAAAGTTTAAAATTTTGTTTTTTCTTTCCTTAGAATGACATTAAATAGTAAATAACAAACACCATGTCAAGTGGAGAGAGAGATTGCGGAAGAAAGGAAAAGCTTTACATGTTAATACTTTCAACAGCACTTTTTTCTCTGCTTTTTACACAAGAAGCCCATGTTTTCATTTTGCATGGGGTCCCACAAATTATATAGCTGGCCCTGGCAGCAGCCAAGAGAGAAATCCTAGAATCTCTGCTTCTGAGTGAGAGGCTCGAGGTAGAAAGAAGAGAAAAAACCCAGCTGAGACAGTAGCACTGTTTGCTTAGCTTTAGGACAAGATGATATTAGCAGCAGCATGTGCCTGGACATGTTAAAAGCTGATAGGCAACTTCTTTTAATTTGCCTTTGTCCATTTAACTCTGTTTTAAAATTTAAAAATCATAAGAGAAACACAAGCTGTCTGTAGTTAATTCAGACAATATCTAATGAAGCAATATGTGAAAATTTCCTTTCGTTGCTCGTTGAAATCCCGGCTCCTCTGGGAAGTAACGGCAGCTAGTTCGCGGTTCTGTGCACCTTTCCAGGGAGGTGATAACTGAGGCTCAGAGACGGGAGGTGGGCCATCCACAGTGACCCAGCTAGTAAAAGGAAGAATCGGGACTTGCGCCCAGATGGGTCTGCCTCCCACACTGAGTGTGTTCCCCTCATGCCTTCAGCAGAACCACTAATAACACGACAAGCCGAGGCAGACGCTGGAGCGCATCACGAGTGTGTCTGGCCCAGATTCCGCTCCATAATGACAGGCCTCCGCGGCTGCTTGGGAAATCCCAACCGGATATTAATTTCACCACTATCAATGGCCTTCATAATATTTTTGTTTTAAAAAATGATGATTCGGAGTAAGGAGATCAAGTACATTATTAGTTCCTGTGATCTCAACTCTCAGATGAATTCATGCAATTTAGTGCCTCCTAATGCAGTCAGATGAAAGTTCCAAAGCAGGCAGTGTAGGAAATAACAGATTTTTAAATGAGCTTGACTGATATAAACACAATATTGGGGGCCAGAGCAGGATCTACTGAGCAGAGATAATATCTGACCATCTCTGGACTGTCAGGTGCCTGACACGGTGTCTAGCTCAAAGTAAGCGTTCAATATGTTAGCCAAATTGAATTAGTCAGTGTGCATAAAAGTTTCTAGTCCTGATGTCCTTAAAAGGAAAAGACACCTTGGTTTTTTGGGGGGCTTCAATGAAAGATAGCGAAGCCAGCCCCTCATTTATGAAGATGCTTTCAAGCTTAGCAGCCATGACACAATGTAATTGCATCAGGAAGTGCCCTCATCTTGTGAGGTTATGACCAGTTCATAACAATCCACATTTTCCAAGAACTGCCCTCTCCTCACAGTGTGGGCCAGGGTAGCCATTTGGTAGGACAGGACCCTGCTCTTTCTCGTGGCCACAGGGGATGGCACCAATGTGGCTGGGATGAGGAACATGATGAAATTTGGAAAAATTTTGAGAAAGCCAATCTGTAGAGGGCAAGGATGCTCAGGGGAAAGAAGAAATGAGGGCTGGCTCTTGGCAGCTGTGTTTGTACCATGTGATCCCGCCTTTAACCACAGCTGAGTGGACCCAAGTGGCAGCAGATCCAAGTCTGGCCAGTTAGTTCTTCCCCCAGGAATTTGGTGAGAGGGCCAGTCTTTCTGTATGCTGGAACTATACATGTGACACTGGGGAGCTGAGGAGCGACACATTCTGCTCCCCATCAAGGCCAGAGAAGCAGGTCTGCAGCCTGAGAAAAGCATGTCAAAGACAAACGATGGAGAAAAGGACTTTCTTGGTCCCCAGAGTGCTCTTCTCCATCCTTCTGGGCCTGCTGGTATTTCTTTTTGGGTCCAGGAGACCCCCCTATATCTTTCAAATAAAGTCCTTTTTTTTTTTTTTATGAGGAAGATTGTCCCTGAGCTAGCATCTGTGCAAATCTTCCTCTATTTTACTTTATTTTATCTTTTTGAGGAAGATTAGCCCTGAGCTAACATCTGCTGCCAATAGTCCTCTTTTTGCTGAGGAAGACTGGCCCTGAGCTAACATCTGTGTCCAGCTTCCTCTATTTTATGTGGGACGCCTGCCACAGCATGGCTTTCCAAGCAGTGCCATGTCTGCACCCGGGATTCAAACCGGTGAACCCTGGGCCGCCAAAGTGGAACGTGCACACTCAACTGCTGCACCACTGGGCCGGCCCCAATTCCTCTATTTTATATGTGGGATGCTGCCACAGTATGGCTTGATGAGCAGTGTGTAGGTCCACGCCCAGGATCCGAACCTGGATGCTGAAGCAGAGCATGCAAACTTAACCACTACGCCACTGGGATGGCCCCAAATAAAAGTCTTTTCTTATTTACAGAGCTTGAGTTGACCTTGTTACCTGCAACCAAAGAGCTCTGATTCTCAGGGCTCCTGACTCCTTCCCATCTCTCGTTCCAGGCCTCCTGAGGCTCCGTTACTCTAGGGTTCAGTGAGATGTGACAGTGCCCTTTCCGAAAATTTATATTCTGTTCACTTAAGCTAGTGTGAACAGCTCTTTGCTGTTTGCTTCCAAAAGAGCTTTGACTGAGACAACACACGCTTGTATCAGTGAAGGTATGGACATACGCCTGTGTGGATGTGGAAGTCAACACTGGACAAAGCTCCCCCAGCCCTATTCAAGATGTTGCTTCACGTCTATGTTTTTCTCTGGTCTCTCTGCCCCATGCGCAATCTTTCGATGCCACATGTGCATGGCCAGGAGAACGCAGGAAGTGACTGAGGGGTTTCCCCTAAAGAGGCAAAAACAGGACTTGGGAGGATCTGGGAGTCTTGGCTCCATGCCTTAGCTGTAGACATTGGGCAAGTCCTAGACGCCCCTCTAACCTCAGTCTCTGCATCTCTAAAACGGGAATAATGGTCCTCACCTTCCTGATCACCCAGAGTTATTGGACGGTCAAAGAGCATAAGGGATTCAACAGTGTAAAGAACTGTTATTTTATAATGACTACAAGTTGAATAAATGGTTATGTGGAAAATTCTGAAAATGAAGAATAAAATGAAAAGGGAAGTAGAAAAAAAATTCACTTGTAATTCTGCCCCCCACCAAATACCACTAGTAAGATTTTGCTACATGTCTTCAAATCTTTTTTCTATGTCTACCTTCTTTTTTCCTGACAAAATTAGGATGCTACTGTTTTGTGGGAAGTGGTAACTTACTCTTTTTTTTTTTTAAAGATTTTATTTTTTCCTTTTTTCTCCCCAAAGCTCCCCAGTACATAGTTGTATATTCTTCGTTGTGGGTCCTTCTAGTTGTGGCATGTGGGACGCTGCCTCAGCGTGGTTTGATGAGCAGTGCCATGTCCGTGCCCAGGATTCGAACCAACGAAACACTGAGCCACCTGCAGTGGAGTGTGCGAACTTAACCACTCGGCCACGGGGCCAGCCCTGTAACTTACTCTTTTAACTCAACAACAATTTCTGAAGATTTTCCAGAATTCTTCTACTTCGTTTTTACTGGCTGCATAGTATTTCGCTCCATAGATTAATTTTAATCTTCACAACCAGGGGCTGGCCCCGTGGCCGAGTGGTTAAGTTTGCACGCTCTGCTGCAGGCGGCCCAGTGTTTCATTGGTTTGAATCCTGGGTGTGGACATGGCACTGCTCATCAAACCACGCTGAGGCAGCGTCCCACGTGCCACAACTAGAAGGACCCACAACAAAGAATACACAACTATGTACTGGGGGGCTTTGGGGAGAAAAAGGAAAAAATTTTTTTAAAAATCTTTAATCTTCACAACCATTCCCCCTTCATTGAAAGACCCCATGCTGGGCATTGTGGCAGTTTAATGGCAGGAGAGGTCGAAGATGCTGGGGTAAAGGCTACAGATCGAGAAAGACTTCATTCCACGTGAACTTTGAATGTGTTTGTGAATGTATTACCTATTCAAATGAATAAATGGATGAAAGTCTTCAGAGAGGACTTGAAATCTGAGCTGACTGTCAAAAAAGAAGCAGGATTTTTTTTTTTTCAGAAGTGAAAAATGTAGGGAAGGGGGAATTCCTAATAGAGGGACAGCATAAGCAAAGGTACAGAGGCAAGAAACAGAAGGGGATTATGGAACAGATTTATTTATCTAGAAAAAGTCCTAACATCAGGAGCTTGCAAGCGACAAAGTCAGGATTTGAACCCAGGCCTGTCTGGCTCCTAAGTGCTCACTAGTAACCACTGTCCCTTTTGCAGACATTTGGGTTCTCCTGGATTTCGGCAAATTGCTTCCCACTCTGGGTCTGTATAATGAAGGAATTGAAGTAGATGATACTTAAGGCTCAGTCCAGGCTTACTTCCTGTGAATCCAGGTTCTGACTTATCACAATTTGTTTGTCGGCCACCCTGGGTCTGGGGAATCAGATGAGACTGCCAAGGGTGGGAGACCCTGAGGGCTTTCTAGGAATTTCTAAGAAAGCACTGAGTTTCTAGGAGGGTACCAGGGACTTGTCTCAAGGCCCAGGCTCCATCTCAGAGTGCTTCTGTGGTGGGGTACAGCCTGCAGGCTCAAAGCATTTGACCTCACTGCCCAAGGTCATATATTACATCCCACTGGCAGAGAAAGGCCCACCCGGGAATCCTGAAAGCAATTTCTAGTCACATAAAATGGCAACTGTGAGTCAGAGGACTCCTCTGAGAACAGCCATTCCAGGGATGATAAACTGGAGGCTTGAGGCCCACTCTGGCCCACTGGCCTGTTTTATTTGGCCAGCACAACATTTATTGAAAAGTTGGGATGAGTTGTCAAACATTTAAAAATGGGAGATTTCCAGATTTCTAGATTGTTCTGTAAAATAGGAAGACCCGACAACACTGGGCCCACATACCCACAACTGGCTGGACTCTGGCTGCCCCTTTGCTGCGATGCCTTCCTCGGCCCTGGAGTTCCCACTCAGCCTCCTCACCTCACCAAGTTACCCTGGGCCCTGGAGCACACGATTTGAGACCCTTGATCAAGGTCAACTCTCTCATTTTACAGGTGAGGGAACTGAATTAGGGTCACAGGGCCTAGAGACTCCAGCTAGTTTCCAAGGTCCAACTCCCAGTCCTGTGTTTTTTTTGAGCACAAGCCATGCACCAGCAAACCAGGAATCATCATGCCCAAGGTGAAGACCGAGAGCCTACTCTGTGCCAGGTGCCTCACACAGAATGGAATAGCAGTTCCCACTGGGGGCTGGTGCCTCCAGAATCTCGTGTAACCCACCACCCCCTCCCACTTCTCCTCCCCACTCCCATCCCAGCCAGGTTTAAGAATCACCTGGCGGGGCAGGCCCAGTGGTGCAGTGGTTAAGTTTGCACATTCTGCTTCTCGGTGGCCTGGGGTTCAGCGGTTTGGATCCTGGGTGCGGACATGGCACCCCTTGGCAAAAAAAGCCATGTTGTGGTAGGCGTCCCTCATATAAAGTAGAGGAAGATGGACATGGATGTTAGCTCAGGGCCAGTCTTCCTCAGCAAAAAGGGGGATTGGCAGTAGTTAGCTCAGGGCTAATCTTCCTCAAAAAAAAAAAAAAAGAATCACCTGGCATTGGGATAGACCTCAGAGAGGTCTAGCTGCCAGAAAAGAAAAACTCTAGGGCCTTTCTTCTTTACAACTCAGAATTTGTCCGTGGCTTCCTGTAGGAAGCCTGCCCTGATCCCCCAGGCTAGGTTCCATCATCCCTGATGGGAGTTCTAATCCTTGCACTTCTCTCATCACAGCATTTAACACTGAATTGCAAACAACAACAACAAATTAATTAAGCATTTACAACATGCATAATAATATTCTCATGAATCTCTGTAAGAACCCCTTAGGTTCTGGGAAGTAGAGGAAATTTACCCCAAATCTCACAGCTGGAAGTAGATTCAGACCTCTTTTCTGACAAGAAGCTGATGCTCTTCCTATTGTTTGGTATCTCAGTTCCTAGAAATGGATTTTCAGAATCAAGTGAGACCTAAAGGCCTGAGGATGTGGGTTTACTCCATCACGCTGACTTTCCAGGTTCTCCACATGAATCTTGCAGTGACAGGTCTGCACAGATGGGAGAAACCCAAGTAAGGAACCCCACGGGGCTTGGCAGTGTTTCTGTAAATATGGACCGTGGATCACAAGCTTTTGCTCATATCCCCACCTACCCCTCACCCCAGCCCCGGTCTGAGGTGAATGACCATTAGCCTGTTTGGATTGATGCCCCAAATTCCTGAGCCAGGGTGGACCTGAGGCTCATTTAGCTAAACTCCAGGAATTTATATAATAATTTTTATTTTAAAATCTAAGTTTTGGACTTCTGAATAAATTTCGGGGTTTTTTGGTGTGTTTTTTTTGTTTTTTTTTTTTGAGGAAGATTAGCCCTGAGCTAACATCTGCTGCCAATCCTCCTCTCTTTGCTAAGGAAGACTGGCCCTGAGCTAACATCCGTGCCCATCTTCCTCTACTTTATATGTGGGACGCCTGCCACAGCATGGCTTGCCAAGCGGTGCCATGTTCCGCACCCAGGATCCAAACCCGCAAACCCAGGGGCGCCGAAGCAGAACGTGCGCACTTAACCGCTGCGCAACCAGGCCAGCCCCAATTTCGGTTGTTTTAAACCCCCTGTCCAAATCTATTCATCTCCCACCCCCAGTAGAAAACTCCTTGTGAAAACACCATTGGCCCCACAAACTCTCTATTTCCAGTCCAACGTGCTATCAAATTAGATGATCATTTTAAGATTTCTGCTACATTTGATGTGCAAAGATTTCATCTCAGTGTTGACTATAACAGCAAAGAAAAAGAAAAAGAACACAACCTAAATGTCCAACATAGAAAACTGATTAAGGAATCAAGGTGCAACCATCTACCCAGTAGGAAAGCTCTGCAGCCAATGAAAATAATATTCACTTATTTTATCTGTAATGTTTATGTAATGACTTGATAAGCACTCATGATATTATGGATTCTTTATTGCTTTCCAAATTACAAAAGTCATCCCTTTTTATTATAAAAATAAAATAAAACACTATAGAAGTGTTTGGGTGAAAATTGAAAGAGCCCCACAAACATACCTACAGTATGTTAACCGTCCCAGTGTTAACATGCAATGTATTCATGATATACTGATGGTACGTTTAAGAAGCAGGATAAAATTGTATACATATTAGTATTTTTTTAAAACCTATGCATTGGAATATAAAAAAAGGCTATTTGTATACCCACGTTCATAGCAGTATTATTCACAATAGCTAAAATGCGGAAGAAACTCATGTGTCCTTCAATGGATGAATAGATAAGCAAAATATGGTCTATACACACAATAGAATATTATTCAGCCTTAAAAAGGAAGGAAATTCTGACATATGCTACAGCATGGATGAACCTGGAGGACATCAGGCTAAGTGAGATAAGCCAGCCACAGAAAGACAAATCTGTTCGATTCCACTTATATGAGGTACTTAGAGGATTCAAAATCATAGTGACAAGGTAGAACCGTAACCACTGTTGCCAGGGGCTCAGGGGAGGAGGGAATGGGAAGTTATTGTTTAATGGGTATGCAGATTCAGTGTTACAAGATGAAAAGAGACGGATGGTGGTGTGATGGTTGCACAATATTCGGGATGTATTTAAAACTATGGAACTGTACACTTAAAAGTGGTTAAGGGGCCAGCTCGGTGGCACAGCAGTTAAGTGCGCATGTTCCGCTTCGGCAGCCCCGGGGTTCGCTGGTTCGGATCCCGGGTGTGGACATGGCACCGTTTGGCAAGCCATGCTGTGGCAGGCATCCCACATATAAAGTAGAGGAAGATGGGCACGGATGTTAGCTCAGGGCCAGTCTTCCTCAGCAAAAAGAGGATTGGCAGCAGATGTTAGCTCAGGGCTAATCTTCCTCAAAAAAAAAAAAAGTGGTTAAGATGGTAAGTTTTATGTTATGTGCATTTCACCATAATAAAAAAAAGAAAAAAAGAAGGCTAGACAAAAATATACCAACATTTTAGCACTTCTGTTTGGGTGGTGTAGCTGTGGGTATTTTTTTTTCTTTTTCCTTCTGCTTTTCTTCATTTTCCAAATAATCCTTTATGAAAAAAATAAAGACTAAAAATAAAAGGGATGGGGCCTGCCCAGTGGTGGAGTGGGTAAGTTCGCGTGCTCTGCTTCAGCAGCCCGGGGTTCTCAGGTTCAGATCCTGAGCCAAGACCTACACACAGCTCATAAAGCCATGCTGTGGTGGTATCCCACATACGAAAAATAGAGGAAGACTGGCATAGGTGTTAGCTCAGCAACAATCCTCCTCAAGCAAAAAGAGGAAGATTGGCAACAGATGTTGGCTCAAGGCCAATCTTCCTCCCCCAAAAAACAAAACAAACATAAAACTGAAAACGAAGGAATCTTTTCTCTTTCTTCATCTTACTTAATCCAAGGATGAGTGCTAGGGCCAGATTCAGTTTGTGTGGAATTTGGCTGCATCCAAGCCAGGCTGACTACCTCTGTGGTAAACCATACTAATGATAGTACCATTTTTGAGCTAGCTTATTGGTAAGGAAACTGAGGCTCAGAAAAGGGCAGTGCTCTGAGAAAAGCTGAGATAGAGACCCAGCATGGACATCCATGGGAGGTCATGCTTGTCCATGTCTTGTGGTCTCTCCACTGAGGTCAGTTCAGTTCAACAAACATGAAACGTACTGAGTACCGACAGTGCACCAGGCTCTGTGTCCTGTACCAAGGGCTGGGGAACAGGAGCGACCCTGGGACCATTCTGCCTTCTCACAGTCTGCTTGTGCGGACTACAAAGTGCTCAAAAGGAGCTGCTGGTTGGACCATACACCACCCCGGAATCTTCAGCTAAAAGCTTAATTCAACCCAAGCACCATCACCTTTGTTCATGCAACCAACCCCCACCGTTGGACATTGAGAGGGTTTCCAGTTTTCATTGTTAGAAACAGCACTCCAGCGAACATTCTTGAACCTACATCTTGGAGCACAGCTGTCCTTATTTCATCAGATTCCTACAAATGAAATTGCTGGATCAAAGGGTAAAAGTACTTCCTAGGCTTTTAAAACATATTGCCGGACAATTTCCAGAAAGTTACACCAATGTATGCTCCCAGCAGCAGGGTACGAGAACACTGCGTCCTTCCCGGCCCTCGCCAGCCATAACGGCAGTTAGCAAAATATTTGACAATTTGATAGCCAAAAATGATTCTTTCATGTATTCATTCAACAAATATTTATGAGCGCCATGCACTGTGCTGGGCAATAGAGATACTGTGAGGACAACACAGCAGGGGTCCCTGCCACTGGGGCCTCTGTCTAGAGAGAAAGAAGACAATTTAAGAGGTAATTATTACCTTGAGGAGTAGTGTGTCAGAGGTGTTGTGAAAGAGGAAAGGGAAAGGTTAGGGCACTATTGGAAACGTAACAGAAGGATTTAACTACTTAGGGTGTGTGGGGCAGCCTCTTTGAGGAAGCTGCATTTAAACAGAGACCTATTAGTATGTTGGAAATAGTATTTGGTTTTTATAGGCCATTCGTATTTCCTCTTTTGAGAGTTACCTGCTTGTGTGTATATTTTTTCCTTTAGGGTATGCTTTTAAAAATTTTCTTTTTCTTTTTCTTTTCTTTTGAGGAAGATTAGCCCTCAGGTAACATCTGTTGCCAATCTTCCTCTTTTTTTTGCTTGAGGAGGATTATCCCTGAGCTAACACTTGTGCCAGTCTTCCTCCACTTTACATGTGGGTTGCCGCCACAGCATGGCTGACAAGTGATGTCGGTGTGCACCCAGGATCCGAGCCGGTGAACTTGGGCTGCCAAAGCAGAGTGTGCCAAACTTAACCAGTAGGCCACAGAGCCAGGCCCTAAAAAATTTTTTTTTAATTGAGGTAAAATTCACATCACATAAAATTCACCAGTTTAACCATTTTGAAGTGCACAATTCAGAGGCATTTAGTACATTCACAATGTTGTGCAGTAGGGAGTTCTTTTTTTAAGTTTATTTATTTATTTTTAAAATCTTCTAATTCACAGAATGCTTAAAAAGCAATAAAAGAAATAATATACCCTAATTTTCAAGGTGTTTATTTTTTAATTGATCTTAAGAACTCTTTCTAAACTCTATTAAGATATTGACTCTTTCTCTGTCATATGTAGCCAGTTTTCTTCAGTTGGTCATTTGCGTTTCACGTGTGTATATGTGCAGGGTTGTGGTGCATGTGTGCCATGGTTTATCATCTGCCACGTTTCCTGCCCCATGTCACCAGGGCCACCCTAACTCTCCTTCAGTTAATCAGGAACAAAAAAGAAGTCCTCATAGATTTGAATATAGAAATTATAAAACAGTGGCCGGCCCGGTGGCTCAGCGGTTAAGTGCGCACGTTCTGCTTCAGCGGCCCAGGGTTCGCCAGTTTGGATTCCAGGTGCGGACATGGCACGGCTTGGCACACCATGCTGTGGCAGGCATCCCACATATAAAGTAGAGGAAGATGGGCACAGATGTCAGCTCAGGGCCAGTCTTCCTCAGCAAAAAGAGGAGGATTGGCAGCAGATGTTAGCTCAGGGCTAATCTTCCTCAAAAAATAAAATTAAAAATAAATAAATAAATAGAAATTATAAAACAATTGCATATGAGGATATTTTTCTTTTTTGTTCCTGGTGAACTGAAGAAGAGAGAGCTAAAGTCCTGCTGGTGACAAAGAGGCAGGAAACACAGCTGCTGATAAACCAGGGCCCACAAGGTCCCTGTCAGGCCCTGAAGACCACAGCACAGAGGGGCCGAGATAACTCGGTTGGGGGCGGGAGGCAGGAAGTCCTGAGCCTGCGCCTCTTGAAGGATCCTTGATGAAGCTCAAAGAGCTGGGCCTCCAGAACAGGCAGAGGGCTTGCACCTTCTTCCCAGTCACAAAGGAAACCCAACTATCAAGAAAGAAAAGAGGCCCAGGGTTTGGTGGAAAGAGCAAGGCTGTTGGAGTCAGGGAGGCCTGCGCTCAATTCGGACCCCACCCTTCATGGTGCGGGCTTGGACGAACCACCTAACTCCCCCGTTACCTCACCTATGAAAAGGGGGCAATGGGGCTGGCCCAGTGGCACAGCAGTTAAGTGCGCATGTTCTGCTTCAGCAGCCCGGGGTTCGCCAGTTTGGATCCTGGGTGCAGACATGGTACAGCTCAGCAAGCCATGCTGTGGTAGGCATCCCACATATAAAGTAGAGGAAGATGGGCACAGATGTTAGCTCAGGGCCAGTCTTCCTCAGCAAAAAGAGGAGGATTGGCAGCAGATGTTAGCTCAGGGCTAATCTTCCTCAAAAAAAAGGGGGGGGGGCAATGATCCTACCCTCAGAGGAAGGCTGGGGGCACTAAGGAAACTTCTGGCACAGTTCACCCAAAGCTACACTGTTAGCAAGGGTCAGAGCCGGAAATCTGAACTCAGGTTTGTCTGGCTCCAAACCCTGAGCTCTGCTCTCGCACAAGGCGCCTCAACTGCTCAATGAATGATCTCGTCGCTCTCGTTATTTGGGAGGCAGACAGCTCTGCACTGAAGAGAGTCAGCCAAGCAGCTGGGGTGGCTTCACATGCTTTATAAGCAAGCTCGATAAAGGCAATGGGATGGTTTCTCGTTGTCTGGCAGAAATGAGGATGACCCTCTCCCCTGCCTCTCTCCATCACCTCCTCCCATTGGGTTCCTGGTTCATGGCCACTCACTCAACAAAGCCTGGCCTGGGTTGGTGGGGAAGGCCTCAGGGGCAGGCCGAGGTCCAGGTGCCCCTCTGCCTTAACACGCTTTGGGCCATCCCCGTCCCTTCCTCACCTGGCCATTCCTCAGTTTCCTTATCTTTAAAATGAGAATCCCAGAATAGGTACCTCATAGGAGTGTTTTCAGGATTACAGAGGGTAAACCAAGGAATGCTGTGAGCACCACGGCTGGCCCAGTGTTCAACAAATGTTCGTCGTTATTATCAACGTTCTGTCCCCGCCCTGGGAACTTTGAAATGTGTTTGAGGAAAACACATTGTTATGAGACAAGATTATAAAGCAGTATGTAAAATAAGACTCAGTTATGTTAAAAACAAAAACATTATACATATGTAGAAAGGGCAAAAGACCAGAAGAAAATATTGGCAGCACTTAATTCTCGGTGGTGAAATTATAGGGGAATCTTTATTTTTCTTTGTGTTCTCACATATTTTTTACATTTTCTGCAATGCACATATCACTTTTGCCATCAGACCAAAAAAAGGAAAATGTGCCGTGAGAGCTGAGAGGAGCTATCACTTGGATCTGGGCTCGTAGAGAGCATGAGCCCCAGGGGAAGTGGAATTTGAGTAGGGCCTGGAAGGATGGGAGAATTTGAAGAACGGGGAAGGGGAGCCTTTTTTATTTCTTTGTTTTTTTATCTGTCTCCTCCCCTAAGCCGTGGGCTCCTTGAGGGCACAGTCCATGGTTTAGCTTGTTCACTGCTGTATCACTGGCATCTAAAGCAAAAACCAAAGAAAACCCCCCCAAAAAGCCTGGTGCTTAGTAGGTGCTCAACAAATATGGATCTAGTGAGTGAATAACCTTGACAGCTCCACTTAGCCTGGGAGACAAGGATGCTCAGTTCGCTGTCCAGCTGGTGCACAGCCAAAAGGGAGGTGTGTGGTTGCCATGGCAACAGAAGAGGGCCAGTGGCAGGAGGCAGATGCAGGGATTGTGAGCTCTGCATCTTTCCAAGGTGCAGACTGGAAATTGGGAACATGGCGATGAGTTCTTTCAACAGATGTTAAGGGAAAAGAAGGAGCTTCATAAACATGATTAACTTAGTTTTTCACTGGATAGGTTTGTCAAATCAATCAATAAAAGCTCAGGCAGGTAGTTCAGGTCTTTGAAGGAGGGTGGGAGGCTCGTAGCGGGTGTAAGGCCAGGGACTCAGGAAAGTTTGGTTCTAGCCTGGACCCTGCTGTGTGACCTTGGACAAGTTACTTAACCTCTCTGGGTCTCAGCATGTTCATTCATAAAATGGGAGGTTTGACTAGCTCTGAGATTACTTATAAAAAGACGTGTGAGGTAGGAATGTAAAATGGTGCAGCCACCGTGGAAAACAGTTTGGTGGTGCCTCAAAAAGTTAAACAGAATTACTATATGACCCAGTCATTCTACTGGTAAGTATATACCCAAGAGAATTGAAAACAGGTACTTAAACAAATACTTCATAAAATGTTCATAGCAGCAGCATACACAATAGCCAAAAGCCACCAATGGATGAATGGATAAAGAAAAGGTGGTATATCCATACACTGGAATTCAGCCATAGAAAAGAATGAAGTGCCGATATGTGCTACAACGTGGATGAACCTTGAAAATGTTATGCGAAGTGAAAGAAGCCAGACTCAGAAGATCAAATATTGTATGATTCCATTTATATTAAATATCTAGAACAGGTATGTCCATAGAGACAGAAAGCAGACTGGTGGATGCCAGAGGCTGGAGGAAGGGGGAAGTGGGGAGTGACTGCTAATGGGTACAGAATTTTCTTTTTGGGTTACGAAAATGTTCTGGAACTTGACAGATGTCTTGTTTGCACAACATTGGGAATGTAATTTGTGCTACTGAACTACAAACTTTAAAATGGTTAATTTCACACCATGTGAATTTCACCTCAATCACCAAAAAAAAAAAAAAGGTGTATGTCCTGTAAGCATGCCTTGTATCCCGAAATTACAGAATGGAATCCTGGGAGCCTAAGAGATGGATGGGCAAGACTGAAGGTATGGTTACGGATGAAGCTGAGATCACACGCCTCCCTCATAATTACACGGCCAAGGTGTGAAGCACGAACAAAACTCCCACCTGGGGTCAGAAATGGGACCTGGATCTGTCTCTGGCCTCTTCCCAAGGGTGGGATCCTGGGCCACCCACTCAAGCCCCCTGAGCTTCAGGCTTCCTATCTGCAAAATGGGGCTGATACACCTTCCCTGTTTTCCTCAGAGCACTGTGGATGAGGGTCCTGAGAGCACTCTGTGAACCCATCTTCACAGGGTGAACCCTCTGGGATGAAGCCTCTGCTCATCATAGCACCCTGTTTGCAAAGCACGGCAGGTTGAGAGCCAGTTTCTGGTTCACATGGAGCCACTGAGGAAGTTCAGAAGCCACTGGGAAGGAAGGGGCACACTACCTTAATTTCCAGTTGACCGGTTGGATTCCTGGCTCCACCACTATCTGTGTGGCCTCGGGCAAGTCACTCATTTTCCTGTCTCTTCAGCGGCAGAGTAAGAAAATCTATAACTTGGAGAGAGGATGTGTGTATAGCACAGGCACTCAATAATCAGATCCCTTTTCTCCTTCTTTGTGGCTCCTCACAGCAGCACCCACCGAACACAAAACTGCGGTTCCAGGAATCTGCCCAAGAAACTTAGAACTTTCCTCAACTCTCTAAGCTTCATTTATTCTCTCCAACAGGCGTTTAGCACCTACTACGCTCTAGAAAGGGCGGAGCTGTGTAAGGAGAGAGACCCGGCACAGAATCAGGTGCTGTGCAGCCATGGCCTTCGAATCCTCCTCACCGCAAGGGACAGGTGTTGCTGTCTTAGGTGTACGCCTTAAAAACCGACTGTTTAACTGAAGGTCAGAGAGGCCAAATGACTGGGACCAGAACACAAGACCAGAGAGCCGAGGTCTGGAATTCGAACTCGGGCCCTCCTGCGGCGCCACGCCCGGAAGACCCCCGGCGCGCGCGGCGCAGCGCAATCCAGGCGCGCGGCGGTGGGAATCCCGAGCGGAGTTGGAAGCCAGGCCCGTTCATTTGCATGCTAATACCCAGAATGCTTTTCCCCCGCACACCGCTTCTCTTAATGGAAGCGCTCAGTTTGGAACCGTGGAAAGTTTGGAACAAATACTTTGCTGCCTCTTTGCAACTGTGGGAACTTCCCGCCCGCACACGCGGTGCCTGCAGCCCAGGGCTCCAAGTAGAGCTGCCCGGCGGAGGCCGGCAGCGCTTCACGAGAGGACGAACCTCGGTGTCCAAACCGCGCGCTGCAGCATCCCCGGGCCGGCCGGGGACAAAGCGCCCCGGCCTGCCGGCAGGGTCCATGGCCTGAGCGCTCGGCGACTCGCTGCGCTGCGGGCGCTGGGGATGCTCCCGGCCTCAGGCGGCCGAAGGGCGCTCCCCGGACCCCGCGGTACCCCCACTTCCCTGGGGTCTGCGGGGGACCCCTGCTCCTGTCCATCGCCCTTTCCTCTAGTTGTCGCCTCCCTGAGCTGGTGACTTCCCGCTTCCCGGGGCACAAAGCTCGGTGGTGGTTTGGGGGAGAGGCTGGACGATGGCCTCATCTCCCCAGCCCTCTCGGGCCCGCAGCCCCTTCGGTTCGGTCAGGGCGTGGGGGGCACAAGCAGCTCCCGAGGTTCGGCTTGCCCCCAGCCCAGACCCAGGGCCGCTTCTGGAGCTGGGAACGGGAAGGCGGTCACAGGCGACTTCTGGAGATTTCGCGCATCAAAGGGGATCCGAAGGGTAGCCGACGCCCGCTCGACTTACGGGTGCGCATCGCAGGCTGAGGCTTGGGGGGGGCCCAGATCTGCACCCCTCGGTCCCTCAACCCCCCGCCCCGTCTGCTCGCCGCCACTCTCAGCGGGGAGGGAGGGGCAGTGGGAACTGGTTTGCTGGCTTGGCGCTTCGTTTGCATTGGTCCGGGGGGGTTGAGACTGCAGCCCCCGGCCCTGCGGGCGGGGTGGGGAGGCGGGGGCCGGACGGGGGCTCAGTCTGCGCTAGCATTGGCGGAGCTGGGGAATGGGGAGGGGGGGCAGGAAGCGGGGGGAGCGGAGCTGCGGGGGGGGTGTATAAATAGGGAAGGGGGGACGTGCATCCCCGGCTGGGTGAGGGGGGGGCGCTCGGCACAAAGAAAGTGGAAAGTTTGCAGCGCGGGGCGGCCCGGGCCAGGGATCCGGGTGCGCACGTGCAGGGCTGGGGGCGCCGGGGGGCCCCCCACGCCGAGCTCGCCGTTTCTTTTTTTTTTCTGCAAGCGAGAGGGGGGGTGTTGTTGGTATCGCCCCCTCCTTCTCCTCCCCCCAGGGGTGAAAGTGCAAGAGGAAGTGCAGCCGCTGCCATCTTTCCTCCGCTCCGAACACACGGAGCCCGGGGCCGCAGCGCCGCCGCTCCGCCGCCGCCTTCGCCCGGCCCGGGAAAGGGCCACCCTGCCGCCGCCGCCTTCGCCCTCGCCCGCCCGCTCCAGCCTTCGCCGCCGCCATCGCCCGCCAGGCTTCGGGAGCCGGCCCGCGCTGCCGTCCCCGTGCGCGCCCCGCCGCCGCCGCCTTCGCCTTTTGTTTCCTCCGCTCCGGCGCCCCCGCCCCGGCTCGCGCTTTGCAGGGGACGCAGCGCGCGCCCCCAGCGGACTCGGGAAAAGCCGCGGCGCGCGCGCGCGCGCGCGCCTGCGCGGCAGACCCCTCCTCCTCCTCCCCCCCTTACTCCTCCCCGCGCGCGCCCCTCTCTGCTGCGCGCCGGCGCCGCCTGGCGGGCGGGAGGGGAGGTGGCAGGCGCGTTTCCAGGAGGGGCGCACCTCTTTGCTCGC
Source organism: Equus przewalskii (assembly GCF_037783145.1). Classification (NCBI taxonomy): domain Eukaryota; kingdom Metazoa; phylum Chordata; class Mammalia; order Perissodactyla; family Equidae; genus Equus; species Equus przewalskii. Next base: position 6,844,685 of record NC_091837.1, read on the forward strand.
GTGCCCCCCGGAGGTAGACCGAGAAGGGGAGGCGGGCGGGCGGAGAGGAGAGAGGAGCGCGCGATTCAGCAGGGGTGGGGGTAGCTATGTGGTGGGTGGTGCGCCCTGCCGTCTAGACAGTCCTATCCAGGCAGGGGGCGTGTGCGCTCCGCGCACCTGTGAGACTACAGAGCCCCGGGCCGGCACGTGTGGGGAGTGTAGACACGTCCTCTGCGCCCGGCTTCTCGCTGCCTAGGGGAAGGGAGGGGGGCGGGCAAGTGCCGCGGCCCGGTTTGTGGGGAGGGGGCGGCGGCCATGGAGCGGGTGAGCGACGCTTCCTGCGGCCCGTCGGGCTGCTACACCTACCAGGTGAGCAGGCACAGCACGGAGATGCTGCACAACCTGAACCAGCAGCGCAAAAACGGCGGGCGCTTCTGCGACGTGCTCCTGCGGGTGGGCGACGAGAGCTTCCCAGCGCACCGCGCCGTGCTGGCCGCCTGCAGCGAGTACTTTGAGTCGGTGTTCAGCGCCCAGTTGGGCGACGGCGGAGCTGCGGACGGGGGTCCTGCTGACGTGGGGGGCGCAGCGGCAGCCCCAGGCGGCGGGGCTGGGGGCAGCCGGGAGCTGGAGATGCACACCATAAGTTCCAAGGTGTTCGGAGACATCCTGGACTTCGCCTACACTTCCCGCATCGTGGTTCGCCTGGAGAGCTTCCCCGAGCTCATGACAGCCGCCAAGTTCCTGCTGATGAGGTCGGTCATTGAGATCTGCCAGGAAGTCATCAAACAGTCCAATGTGCAGATCCTGGTGCCCCCTGCCCGGGCCGACATCATGCTCTTTCGCCCCCCTGGGACCTCGGACTTGGGCTTCCCTTTGGACATGACCAACGGGGCAGCCTTGGCAGCCAACAGCAATGGCATCGCAGGCAGCATGCAGCCCGAGGAGGAGGCAGCCCGGGCGGCTGGGGCTGCCATTGCGGGCCAAGCCTCCCTGCCTGTGTTACCTGGGGTGGACCGCTTGCCCATGGTGGCTGGACCCCTGTCCCCCCAACTGCTGACTTCCCCATTCCCTAATGTGGCATCCAGTGCCCCTCCCCTGACTGGCAAGCGAGGCCGGGGCCGCCCAAGGAAGGCCAACCTGCTGGACTCAATGTTCGGGTCCCCAGGGGGCCTGAGGGAGGCAGGCATCCTTCCATGCGGCCTGTGTGGGAAGGTGTTCACTGATGCCAACAGGCTCCGGCAGCATGAGGCCCAGCATGGTGTTACTAGCCTCCAGCTGGGCTACATCGACCTTCCTCCTCCAAGGCTGGGTGAGAATGGGCTTCCCATCTCTGAGGACCCCGACGGCCCCCGAAAGAGGAGCCGGACCAGGAAGCAGGTGGCATGTGAGATCTGCGGCAAGATCTTCCGTGATGTGTACCATCTCAATCGGCACAAGCTTTCCCACTCGGGAGAGAAGCCCTATTCCTGCCCCGTGTGTGGGCTGCGGTTCAAGAGAAAAGATCGCATGTCCTACCATGTACGGTCCCATGATGGGTCCGTGGGCAAGCCCTACATCTGCCAGAGCTGTGGGAAAGGCTTCTCCAGGTGAGGAATGGTGCCCTTCCCCATGACCTGTCCCATTCCTGGCTCATGGGACAGGTCTTTGGCAAGGTCTGGGGATGTGGGGTTTGTGGGGGTCCCCTGACGTTATAGGGCCATGTCAGGTATGGGGGAGAGTGTTTTAATGGCCCTGATTTTGAGATGGTGTGGCCTCGAGCTGCTTTCTCTTCCCTCAGGGAAGTTCTCTGGCACTAGGTGTGCCCTACTGTCTCTGCCTCGGGGCCTTGTGGGAAGGGGCCGGATTCCTCAGGCCACAGCCACCGGGCCTCACCATTCTTCTCCCTGGGCTCCCTTTGTGTTTCCGGCACCAGGCGTGGGGCCCCCTCTGGGGGCGGGAGGCTGGGCTCCTCCAGCGACTTTCCCCGCTTGAATGGCTGCCGAGGGAGGGACTGAAACAAGTGCATCTCGGACTCTACACTCTTATGCCACCAAATCCCCCAGCACAGAGCACTGGCGGTATCGGTAGACTTAGCATTGCCCCTCACAGCCCCGGGATCACAGGGCACCTAGAGTCTTCTCTTAACACCGAAACCTTTGCTGTGCTCTGACCTGGTGGGTCCAGAGCCTAAGTGCACCCACAGATCTCCTTTATGTTCTCAGGAGAGAGAGGAAGGGGAAGCAAGACGGCTCTTTAGATTCACTTTTTAGTGAGCCTGATAGGGAACTGAGGACTTGTCTGGGAGCGGAGGGTGGTTTTGTTTCTCCTCTTAAGAGACTATTCAGAAGAAAAGGCTGGTTTTAACTTGCCTGGATACTGAGGACCTTGTGTGTGTGAACCTAGGGATGGAGAACTCCCTCAGAGGGGCCCCAAGCAGGAACTAGTCTTACCGGTCAGGCAGCCCCTGCCCACCTGCTCTGGCGGGCATCTGGTTTACCAGCCCAGCTGGGGATTTAAGGCTCCATCCCTTGGCCTCTGGGGACTGAATTCCATCTGGGTGGCATTCATTGGCTGCCATGGCGGGAGAGGCTGGGGGAGGGGAATACTGAGTTTCTAAGGGGCTTTAGTCTGGACAATGAATCTCACATACCCCCTCCCGGAAAGGCTGCAGCAAGGCAGCCCTGTCTCGTTCTAAAGCCACCTCCTCGGGTCCTAGAAATCACGGAGTTTCTGGGCGGTGGGTCAGTGAGCAAGGTCAGAGACAAACGCTCCCTTCCCTTCCCCCTCTAGAGAAAACCAGGGCAGGGAGGCCTGGGCCTGTGGAGCCAGAGCTGGGTGGGAACTTTGTCTTTGTCATGCTGGGTGAGGGGGAGAGAGTCCTCTTCAGCAGGGCGTGTGAGGCCGTGGGTTGGGGGTTTGGCCAAGTTTGTGGCCCCATCTTTTGAGGTCTAGTTTTAAAGTCTCTTTTGGTTCTCTCTCTTCCAGGCCCGATCACTTGAACGGACATATCAAGCAGGTGCACACCTCTGAGCGGCCTCACAAGTGTCAGGTAGGGGCCGGGCCAGGGCAGAGGTGGGCTGAAAGAAAATGCTGCTGTTCTCACAGCCGTGGCCATGAGCCAGCTGATGTGTGTGCTGGGCCGGCTGACTGACCACCGCTTTGCACACCTCCCCCTCTATCCCTCCACCCTCCGTCTGCTCTTCTCCTTTGTTCTTTCCCCTGGCCCTCTCCCCCCCACCGCTGATGTCCCCTCCTTCCTGGTTGCTGGGTCCTGGTTCCCACCCCATCTCTGTCTTTACTCTGTTGCTTGGCTTTCCTCTCCTGGTGTTTGCCAGCTCCTTGGATGGTGGGCCACATTGCACAAGTGTCGTCTTTTGGGGGCACTGGCACCCCACTGGGCCCGGCTTCTGGTTCCCAGCAGTTTGTAGGGGCCACTGTGGGGAGGGAAGGGTTTGTAAAGGGCTCCTGGTAGTCCAGCCAACAACTCTGCCCCTTGTCTGCCAGGCACCCTGACCTGAGCTGGAGCTTCTCCTGGGTCCCCTCAGCTTAGGGCATGAGGCAGTGGCGGGAGGGAGGAGGGACATGAAGGAGGTAGGGAGTGGGTGGGCTCATCTCTGAGCACTGGCACCTGTTTAACCCATCCTGAGCCACATGAGCAAACAGCCAGGGCTTCTGAGGCCTGGAGAGCGAGGCTGTTTCCTCTCCTTGTGAGCTCTTTGTGTAGCAGCAGGTAGGGAAGGCTGGGCAAGACTCTCCCCCTTGGTCTGTCTGCTTGAACAATACCTGGGAGCCCTGTGGTCCCCAGAAAATTGAGTTTCCTCTCCTGGCCACTGAGCATTCCTGTGTGGATGGAAAACACGCTTTTGTTTTCTCCTCGGTTATCTCCCCTCTCCCATGCCAAGTTCCCACCATCTGAGGGAGAGAGGGGGCTGTGGGCTGCTTACTTGCAACCTCTGGTAGAGTAACCTGCTTCTCTTTATCCTGTTGGTAGCAAGGAGGGAGGGTTCAGAGAGACCTGCAGGTAGGGCAAAGAGCCCCCAGGGGCCAGATGTGCGCGGTGTTCACAGACACCAGGCTAGGTGGCCTACTCCGAGGACAGCGACCCTGGGGTGGGCCTGCTGGGATCCATCTGTGCCTCACTGCCTTCTCTCTCTGTCTCTGATTCTCTCATCACGGAGCACATTCTGACCCTCCCAGGTAGTGTGCAGAGCAGCCTGGCAGAGTAGGAGGAGCCCAGAGGGCAGTGGGGGCGTGCCCGGTGGCCTGGGGGGGTAACCTGCACTCTCTGCCCTTTTTCCAGGTGTGGGTTGGGAGCAGCAGCGGCCTGCCGCCCCTGGAATCTCTTCCTAGCGACCTGCCATCATGGGACTTTGCCCAGCCTGCTTTGTGGAGGTCGTCCCATTCGGTTCCTGACACCGCCTTTTCCCTTTCTCTAAAAAAACCATTCCCTGCCCTCGAAAACCTGGGCCCAGCACACTCCAGCAACGCTCTCTTCTGCCCAGCCCCGCCGGGATATCTGAGGCAGGGCTGGACTGCCCCAGAGGGCAGCCGGGCCTTTACCCAGTGGCCTGTCGGCTAGCCTGGGCCTCGCCAGAGAGGGTTTTCTGTGGAGGGGAATGGGAGTGGCAGTTGCTCTAAGACTCCTGCTTTTGGGAGAGGCCAGCAGATGGTTCCTGCCCACCATGCCCAACTCCTCCCTGTGTGGCTTGGAGTTTTACCCAGTTCAGGGACTCCAGATGGGGGTAGCAGGGAGCTTCTTTCGGGGTCCCCCCACAGCCTCTAGGTTTCCTTCTGGGCTCTCTTGCCTTTTTTCCCCCCTTTAACAGATGGTACCCCTGAGTGTCTGTCTTTGCCTAGGTGATTTTGGAGGTTGGTGCTTTCCTGGGAACTAAGCCACCGGCTTATATGCTTCTCCTCCTCTGGCATCAGCTCCCCTAAGGCGTGAGGTTTCTAGAATGGGGCCTGGCCACCCCTCCCCCTACTCTAGGAGTGACTACCCCTCCAGAGGAGACTCTGGTCCAACTCCAACTGGGTCAACCTGTGCTGCCCTCTCCCCTTCCCACTCAGACAGGTCCTGCTTTCATTTCTGGCTACTGAATTAGACTTTTGTGTTTTTGAGGTTTATTAGCAGGTCTGCTCAGGAACTAGACTAATCAGTAGCTTTATTTTGGGTCACCCCGATATGTGGCTTTGGGGGCTGATAAAGCAGATGTAGACCCTTCTTGGATCCCAGTGGTGTGCCCTTTAGCCCTTGCAGGCTCCATGTGGATAACAGGAGTGATGATAAAAGTTTTCATTCTAACATTTGAGGCTTTGTGTGTTTTGTCCTTGGTCTGTGTCATAATACTGACATCACTGTCCCTTGGTGTACTAGCCTGATCCTGCCCTGCCCCTCAGCACACACTCTCGCAGACCTCCGGGCCCCACCTCCAGCCCCATAGCCAGAACTCTGTAACGCTGACCCAGCAGGTGAAGACATGCTGGCTCTCATGCTCTGGGCTGGCCAGCCAGGTGTGCCTGGGCTTGGTTAAACAGCGGGGGCATCTGTTTTGCATGGTGTGTATTCTGAAAGCATCAGAAGTGAAGAGACAGCTCTTTGGGGGTTGGTTCCTTGGGCCCCTGGCAGAGCTGGGCACGGGCTATACCTCTCAGCCCCTCCTGATGTCACAGAGGACAAAAGGGGCAAGTTACAGAGATTGGTGCCACAGCTGGAGTGAAAAGGCCATACAAACGTTGGGGCATGAAGCCTCAGTGACACACAGGTCTCCTTGGGGCTTGGCCCGAGTGTCGATTGGCCCAGATGCCCCAGGCTAGACCTATGAGTGCAGTGGGCTGGGACATTTCCCCTATGTGGAATTCAGTCTGAAGCTGAGAGGCTAGAGCAGCTCAGACCTCTCCCATTGCTTCCCGTGGCCCCACTTCTCAAGGGCGAGTTGGGGTGGTTTGGGCTGGAGGGATAGCACATTAGAGAAGGAGTGAACTGAGGTGGGAACAAGGGAGCTGACACCCTCAAGAAGAAGGTGGCCAGCACGGCCCATGGCACTGGGCCTCCGTGCATTGCCATTAGACCTTTCCAGGGCTGTGGAAAAGGCTGCTTAAGAAACCTCCTGAGGCTACCAGACTTTAAAGGCCACCAGAGTTTGGGTGTGCATGCGTGTACCTGGTACCATGTGGGCCCCATTCATAACCCGCTCAACCCTTGGGAAGAAAAACTTTAGGAAGTCTGGGACAAGGAGAAACTGGCTGGGGAGGGAAGGGAGCATGACTGGGGCTCAGTGTTGAATGCTGATGACCAGAGGTGACCCAAACTCAGGGTGGCTGGCCTGGGACCTCACAGGCGTGCCTCCTAACAATAGTAGGCTGCCCAAGCACAGAGCCATGGGCAGGTGGCCATTCCGAGCACCACCAGCCATCAGGGCACGCTTCCACTGGCTTGCTCTTGTCCTGCTGGGGTCCTTCTGTCCTCTCCCTGCCTCCAGGATGGGAAGCACCTTTCTCCTGTGTGGCCCCAGCATGGAGGTGCCAGCTGTCCCCTGTTTTGAGATCTGTCTCCTCTCAGCCATTCTTCTCTATCCCTTCTCTCCTGGGTCGTGTGACCAGGCTCTTTATGTTCTGTGTTGTCTGAACTTCTGGCAGGCCTAGGCTCGCGCTCGTACACTTTCACAATTCTTCCAGAAAACCTTGGGGACTCCAGCCACAAAGGGTCAATTCTGGCATAGAGAAGCCAACAATCACTTCAGCTTGGCTTTGTAACACAGTGAAAGTTTTTGTTTTGTTTGTGTTTTTTTTTCCCAGCAGCAGATTTACATCCCTAATTATGTTTGCTCAGGCTAAAGTTAGCTTTCATTCCTTGAGAGATAATCAATGGAGGACAGGGTGGGGGAAGTCAGCCCAGTCTGGGATTTTAATTTTGCTTAGCTAATCCTCCAAATGGATAATCCACTTGTGGATAATTCAGGTTTGGCTATCCATTATCTTTAGGTGGCAAAGTGTGACAGGCAATGCTTTAAAGGACAGATCCCAAAAGAAGGTTGGCAAGAGAAACATGGCATCTCTTTTATATCCCTCTAGTGGTGCCCTCTCCCAGGGACCGTGGAAGATGGATGAATGTGTGCTTTCAGCTGCATTTTCCTTACACCTGGTCCATAGTTGATTCCTTTGAGATCTGAGACCTAGACCACACTGCCTCTCATCATGGGAGGGTGGTTCTCAGGTCACTGGCTGCAAAGTCGGCTCTTATTTCCAGACAAATCCACAGGTGCACTCCTTTCTCCTGAGGGTGTTTACGGCAGCCCTTGTTCTGGTTTACAGGCTGGTGGGCTAGGTGGAAGGTCCAGAGTTTTTCCCCCCACAGTAACCTGTGATTGGGTCATGAGGCCCCTGACTGAGGTAGGGCCCACCTGTGGCCATGGGACCAAGTACCCATGATGCTTTCTGAGTCATCTAAGTGCTTGAGTTTCCCTGCACCAATCCTGTCACCTCTCCCTATCAGGGGAGTCCAGGCCACCAAGTAAACTGTGGTAACAAGTCTCCGCACCTTTCAGTCACGAGAAGCTGCCCTGACTGAGTCTGGAGGTGGTCAGAGGACACACACATAGAGAACATAAATGTCAAACTTGACTAGAACCCCTGAAACACCTCCATGGAACCAAAATAGCTTGAAAGTCACTGGATTCAACTCTCCTGAAGGCTTTCCCGACATTCTGTGACCCCCAAGGCTGGGGTACCTCTGCGAGCCCCAGCTGAGGAAGAAATGTTGTGGGGAGATAGGGATGGAGACTGAGTCAGGTCCTCAGGTACAGCAAATGCCTGGGGATCTGGGCGGCCCTCCCAGGGAGCTGGTGCTGACCTTCAGCTCCTGAGTTGTCCACCCCTGAGAGTGTGTGTGTTGGTGCTCAGACTACAGCTTTTTATGGCCACAGTCTCTTGGAGGGTGATCACATGGCCTGCCTCAGGGCCGCTGTAAGGAGGGATTGCATGAGATAAGCGCCTCCAAAAGGCTAAGCGTGGTGCCTGCCTGGCACAGAATGGGTGCTCAGTCACCACAGCGTAGTATCATCATCCTTGTTATTACCAGCACTTCCCCAACTCAGTGCTTCACAAATGCTCCCGAAGCCTCCACCCTTGTTCTCTCTGCTAATTCTCACGTTAGCAGGATTGATACTATCATTTTATCAGTTGCTTTTTCAATACAAACTCACAAGAATATTATGAAGAGTAATCTCTGTGCTTTGTCCTGCCCTTCCTTTCCATTTCCTTGTGACCAAGACTAATGTCACTTCTGAATACAGTGAATCAATTGAATTCTTTGTATAAAGCAACGAGGGGAAACCCAGGATAGAGAACAGGAAGACTGGTGTTTATATGCCAATAACCCTTCTGTAAATTCATGTATGGTCAATGCAACTAAAGTCAATTCTTAGTGTTTGGGAGTGAACAAATGCCTAATCTTCATTTTGTAGAGGAGCGTAGAACTTAGCATGCTATGTTCTGGGCATGTGGCAGCAGCCACTTGGAACCAATAATTCTAACTCAAGCGTCCCATGAGGAGGCATCGTGGGAAATAAGAGTATCTACTTGGCATTCTGGGGAGAAAGGCTGGGCCACATTCTAAAATTCTCCTTATACAGGGAATCCATGTGTTGGCTGGAAACGGATTTTGCTTCATGGTGTGCTTGGTGGGGACTCAGATGTGGAATGCCAGTTGTCACCTCATCCTGTTTTTCTTTCTGCTCTCAGACCTGCAATGCTTCTTTTGCCACCCGAGACCGTCTGCGCTCCCACCTGGCCTGTCATGAAGACAAGGTGCCCTGCCAGGTGTGTGGGAAGTACTTGCGAGCAGCGTACATGGCAGACCACCTGAAGAAACACAGCGAGGGGCCCAGCAACTTCTGCAGTATCTGTAACCGAGGTAATCTGCCTGCCGTTTCCTCACTTCCAGAGGATGGGCCTGAGCTCATATGGGAAGCCGGGGGGTGTCTTGACCACCCTGCCTCAGACTCCACTCTTTGCACAGCTGGGCCTCCCTTCCCACTGAGTGATAAACGCCTTCATCGCCCAGCTAGCTATTTGCCACCCCTTTCTTCCCAAGCAACTCGGGGTGCTTGGACTGGGAGTTCCCAGATCAGCAAGTGGGAACAGAAGGAGAGAGTGTTGTTCCCAAGCTTGGGCCCGTAGCACATCTGCTGCTCAGGTGGCAGGATGGATGCATTTTGTAGATACCACTGAACTACTGAGGTTGGTGGGAGAGTCACTAGGCCCCAAGCAGTGGGAGAAAAAAGGGGTCCTGCTTGAGAGCTTTTGCTGGCTGATTCACTGGCATGTGAAATCCGGCAGCCAGGGAAGGTTTACTCTGGAGACGGACAAGGGGCAGAAACTTTCTAACACAGATGGTCAGAAAAGAGCCCAAACCCAGGTAGACTGTGGTCTTGCCGAGAGAGGAAAGTGGAAGGTGCTCTGAGCAAGGCAGCGTGCTTGCGGCCGAGGTCGGCCTAGGTGGCGTCTGGCTCTGTGCCCTCGGTGTTGTATTGGATGAAGTCGGGCCTGCCCCTGAGCTTCTGCCAGGGCTTGTTGGCGGTTGGAAGGGCTGGAGTTTGTGTTTTGCAAGCACAGTGTCAGTGGAGGAGGCTTGCGCCGTATCTGTGCTGAAGGTTGGGACGGCTGTCTGTGGTGGGCCTGAGGATGCTTCTGCACGATGCACTTGCTTTGGCCAGGTGGGGACATTGCTGGGAAGTCCTATCTCCTGGGACACTCTTGTCCCAATGCTTCTGGAACTCTTGAGTGTGGCTTCGTGGATTGAGCATTGAACCAGGAGTCGGGGGACCCAGGGTTTAATCCCAGACCTATCTCGCCCTACTATGTGACCTTGAGCTCTCCCTTCCCCTCTCTTAGTCTCAGTTTCTTCATCTCTTAGATGGGGTTAAGAACACCCCCCTTGCCCACCTCACAGGGTTGTCGCGAGGATCCCGGGAGACAAGGTAGGTGAAAGTTCTCTGAACCCCACATGGAGCTGCACACTTGGGAGGCCCCGTTCTTACACTTTGTGACAGTGTTAGGAAGGACACAGCTTGCTGACACTCTGGTTTGGACCAGGCACAACACCCCTGCAGTCCTTGGCTGAAATCTCTGGGTGCCTGTGCTGTCTCTCTGTGCCCTGAGGTCGCTGGTGGAGGGAGACTGCTGAGTACCTGGGTGTCCTTGGTGCCCTGGAGCTGGGTCTTCCCCCGGGACTGTACTCCTTGGGTTTGCCTTGAAGGCCACTGGATGTCGATGTTTGTGCCACCAGGAAACCAGCTGTGAAAGCAGGGAGGTGGTAATAAGAGCTGCTTAAGCATCTGTCCTATTTTCTGACATGTCAGTAGAGCCCTTTCTGGCAGCAGCTTCCCCCGGGTCATGCATGCAGGGAGTTATCAGGCTGTAGCTGACCATCTTGACATGGCTGCTCCAGCTCTAGAAAAAGGTGGTTTCTTGTCTTGCTTCATCCTCGCCTGGCTTCCTGACAGCACCCCCAAATTACTCTAAACCTGCTGCAGCATGCCATGAGCAGGCATTTTGTCAAGTTTTCAAGGTTGAAGTTCTCAGCTTGAGAACTAGGGTCAGAGACCAGAGGTGGGAAACCAACGAGAGCGGAGAAGGATGCTAATGATGAGATTCAGAAAGCCTGGATCAGATTGCAGAGTGGGGCGAGAACTGGACGGGAGACTCAGGGCACAGCCCCTGGGGGCCCAGCTCAGGAGGAAAGAAGAACTGAGAGCAGCAGGGAATAGCAGGGGAAGTCGACCCAGTTAGCAGACAGCTGATGTGGCAAAGCCAACAACTTGTGTACGTCAGGATTTGTATTTCCCAGGGCTGGTAAAGAGGACTGGGGCAGCGGCCACAGGGCATGACTGGGGTGAGGGCGCCAGAAGAGTCAAACCAAAGCCCACCTTTTCTCAGAAAAGCCCAGCCTAGATCTGGATCACAGGCTAAACAGCTTTGGGTCCCAGAGTCAGAACAGGAAGTCCCATTCCTCCCAGAAGACAAAAGAGGGCTCTGGTCCAACCCACCCTGGGTACTGAGAAGGAAGAGAAGATAATTTCCGTCTTTATCAGAAAAGAAGGAGCAGGATTCTACCTCTGGACGCATTTCTTGGGCAGAAATAGGAAGAGACTCCTCCCCCCCCTCCCCCCCCCCAAAAAAGGAGGAGGAAGGCAGTTCTTCCAGGAAGAGGATAAGGACACCAAAGACACTGAGACAGGAATCGGAATGCAGAGAGTTCTGGGACATCCGTGCCCTGCCTGCCACCAAGGCTGTGAATGCAGGACGAGCTGCACGAATAAATGAATGTTCTTATCTCTACAAGGACTCAAGCAAAGGCTGCTATCAGCCAGCTGGTCAGATGGTTGAGGTCGAACCAGGTGAACTTCCAAGTGCCCTTTGAGATCCTTCAGTTCCAACAATTCTTAAGCAATCAACTTAACTACCTATTAGATCTGCCTCTTCTCAGTCTTTGCCACACAAACGGCTCCTGCCCGTGAAGAATGGGAAAGAGGGGAGGCAGCCTGGCTGCCCTGGCCCCACGCTTGAGACAGATGACTTTGTCTTTGTCCTAGAGACATAACAGGACGTGGGTCATACCATCTGTAAAGGAAGATAATTTGCAGTGGAAGGAGTATGATGGCTAGAAAAGCTTGTTCCCTTATTTTCAAGTTGAGTTGAACAGTGTGAAGGAGGCAGGACCTGGTAGATCACCGTGATTTTCTTCCCTCCTTTTTAAATTTCTGTAGCAGTCTTTGTATATATGCCTATGTACTGATATGAGGAAGAGGGATAGCTTTCTGCCTTTGACGGAGACAACATTTGAACTCAAACATCATTGCTTAAAGGGTAGAGGAAGCCTTCTGCCCAGTCAGAAGTGAGCGCACAAGTTGTCACCAATGCCAGTCATGGATGCAGACAGCCTACCATTCCCTGGGACTGAGCTGACATAAATCTACTTAGTGCCTCCCCCAGCACAGCTCAGTTGGGCATGGCCCCACCGAGGTTTGGACAAGGAGAAAGCAGTCCCCGACTCCTGCATGGATGTGAAGCTTGCAAAAGGAGGATTTGCTTCTGGAGTGCAAATTGCAGCATACTAGGCAAGAAATTGCAGTGGAGGAACAGTAGCCTTTTGGTAATAAATCCTTCGTCTCTGGAGTGTGAGGGTGGGTGGCTTGTTGGTTGTAGTGGAGTCATATGTGTGCTCAGTGTCTCCAGCATTCTGGTGCCTGGATCAAGCTGCCTTTTTGGTTAATCAGTGGTGAATGGGCAGGTGAGTTCAGAATTCTGGCTAAATATTTCTGGCTTCAAAGATGTGTTCTTCTCAGAAACTCAGCTTCCGTGTTATCCCAACACTTGGCTGCTGAGTTGCTCTGTGTTTAAATTCTGGGCTTTAAGTGGCAGCTGTGGATCCACTCCTAGCACCCCACTGTGTGGTTTTGCTATAGATAGTACAGTCTGCAGCTTGGGTAAAGTCAAGAAGACCCAGCCACGTGTTTCTCAGACTGTTTTTCAGGAAAACACAGCAAGTTTTCAATGAGCATCTGCTGTATTCCCCCGGTATAGCTCTTCCCACAAGGAGTAAATATAATAATCCTGGTGCTCCTTTCCTGTCCCCTTTGATTGCAGTATACCTGCCCCAGTACTCCATAGAGAGGCCTTCATACCACTTCAGAGGCCCCACAAGGGATTAAAAAACAAAGAAAAAATTCCCTTCTAAAGTGGCATCATGATATCATCAGAGTCCTGATATCTCCTGCTTGTTGCCAGGGGCCACAGCCCCAGTCACAGACACAGAGCTAAGATCCTCTTTTCCATTAGCCTCGTCTACTCATTCCTGACTACTGCCTCCCTCTTAGGAATATTTATATGGGACCCTCTTAAGCCAGTCTGTCTCCCAGTAATTGGTCCCAGGCAGACCTGGTTACAGCATAGGACAACTTGCTCTAGAGGCAAGGCAAGACACCAGCATCTGGTCTAGGCAGGTCTGTGGAGTAGCTGTGTCAGGAAAGGACGGAAAATTCACCCAGTCCCCCCATTTCCCTCCAGAACCACCAGCTGCTACCGTCAGGGGAATGTTTGTTAAATAAGCTTCCCACAGGTCAGCCCCCTCTACCAGCAGCTTTGTTCTCATCCACCAGTGTGGCAGAGAAATACATGTGTGTAAATGGTAATAATGAAACCCACTGCAAAAGTGCAAGGGGTGTCTGTAGGGCCAGGACCAAGACACAGGAACCATTAAAGAGTCTGCCGAGTAGTTAAGGACCAAGTTCTGGTGGCACGTGGTCCTGGGGTTGGAGTCCAGGCTCCGCCATTTAGTAGCTGTACGTGTGACTGCAGTTACTTAACCTCACCAAGCCTCTTGTCTCTTCAACTATAAAACGGAATCATAATTCCCAGCTCACGGGGTGTTTGGGGGAATTCTGCAGAATAATGCATGCAGTACCGTGGGCACTGTTGCCCCATCATCACTCGCTACAGGTGAACCTTTATTACAATTCCAGCAGCAGTCAAAAGGCCATGCCAATTTGGAATTTTTTTTAAGCAAGTCTTGTGCAGACATTGCACAGTTCTCTCCAGCCTCTGACCGGTTAGTAGTGGGTCCCACTGTTAGCCTGTGACTGTAATTTAAAAAGGGAATCAAAGTACCTGAGACTGTGTCAACCAGATCTGGAGTGGATTAAAGGGACACCATCAGGGCACTGGCGCCCCAAGTGGGCCTTACACCCAAATGCTTTGTTTCCTGCTGAAGGCGTTTTCGGATCCTTGACTGTGGTGGGGTCCGTGTCACAGTTCCTTCCTACGAAACTCAAGTCAGAATCCTTTGACCGGCCTGCCTGGTTCCATATCCTCGGACTCGTGGCTCGCATGGAAGTTGGCCCAAGATCTCCTCTTTCAAGCATGAGATATCTCACAGCGCAAAGTGACCAGAGCATCTGGGTTGGGCTGTAGCAGCTCCGAGAAGGCTGGATGGCCTCTCCCCCAAAATAAAGACAAACAAAGATTGTCCCTGTTTCTTCCTTAAGAGAACTGATGGATGCTCCAAAACTGAACCAAAAAGACTACCATGAATAAGAGATGACTACTCCCCTGTAACATAAGTTCCTATTTTTTGTTGTTCTTCAAAAGGTCTAAACAGTTACTAAATCCAGTAATTCTGAAGGTGAGGAAGTTAGCAAAATAGAATATGTCCTAATAGACAGAAGAAAAGGGACTCCTGGAGGCATTCCTCTGAGATTTCATCTTGCCTCCATCTGGTGTGTTGTGCAGTTTACCTTTACACGTGTCGAGCGGGCATTCTGCTGGCCGGAGTCCCATGGCTGCCCTGGAGCCCCATATACTTTTCTCACTACATTTCTAACCTTAGTCCCTGCAGCTAACCTGGGGCTGTGGGATTTCGCTCAAACCACTCATTACTGAGGCACCAAGCAAGCCTGGAGGCATCTGGCCTCTGCCCTGGCAGGAGCAGGATCTCAGGCCATCTCTCCAGGCAGCTGGCCTGGGCCCTCCACTGCAGCCTTGCAGAGCGGGCTCTGCAGAGAAGCTGATTCGAGGACAGTGCCACCTCCCATCCTGAGCCAGGTGGCTCCTGTGGTTGAAGCTGTTTCTGAGCCAAGGAGGGGGCCCCTTCTAGGTGCAGCTGACCCGGGAGTGCTAGCCAGAGCGGCCAGAGGAGAGGCATGGGGGAAGCAGAGAAGTATCTCTGTGCTGGCCGCGGGATCTCATCTCCTTTTGTCTTGTTTAGGTTTCTCCTCTGCCTCCTACTTAAAGGTCCATGTTAAAACCCACCACGGTGTTCCCCTTCCCCAGGTCTCCAGGCACCAGGAGCCCATCCCGAATGGGGGAGCAGCGTTCCACTGCGCCAGGACCTATGGCAACAAAGGCAAGCGACCCCTTGCTCTGCACTTTGCTTCTCTGCGCAGACTGTGTTGTGGGGGCGCTGGGCCGGGTGTGGGGAGGCAAGAAGACTGCCAGCTGGCTGGCTGCCTCGAGGAGGCTCGGAGAGTGGCAGTGGCCTCCAGGACAAAAGTCACAGTGGGTATCTCACTCCAGGGCAGTGAGTGAGGCTTCAGGGCACTGCCAACCTCGCCTCCTCTTCCCAGCCCTCCCCTCTTGCTCCTGGCCAGCCCCACTGTCTGAAGCCCTGCAGGGATGCCCCGGGCCCAGGGCAGGAAGAGGAGCCCTGCATGATGAGTCATTCTGGGCCTGTCCATTGCCTGTGGCCCTTCAAGGACGGTGTGGAGCTGCGGCCGAATGCTCTCTTCTCCTTGGTCCGTGTGGGCAGGGGGAGCCAATGGAATGGCTGGCTTCCTCCTCAATAGGGGTGACTGGTCGCTGTGAGCAGTCCTTTCTGGAGGGCCTCTGGCTGCATTTGTGAGATGCATGGCGATAAATGAGCTACCGGACTGCCTCTGACTTGAGTTGGTTTGCATAGAGCTCACTAGGCCCCACCTTCACTTGTTGATTCAGGTTGTTCTTGGTATTTCAAGTTGTTGTTGGCTTGGATGAAGCCAGGGGCTTGGCAGATGGCAGAGATGGCATGCTCCACGCTCCCATCACAGACCTCCCTTCCTGGCATGGCTCTCTGAACCCAGACAGGAAGCTGCTGATTGGTGGAGGACTCCAGTGTGGGCCGGGCAAGGCAGAGCAGGGAGTTGCCTTGAGGCCCAGCTTATCCTAGGCCCTGCGTGGGGACAGCCAGCTGACTGAGTTGTTCACAGTTGCTTTTAATCTCTGTGCTTTGGCCGCTCTGCCCTGGAAGGGTTTTGGCAGGAGGAAGGTGGTAAAGGTAGGGCTTGTGTTTGCAGCACTGGGGAAAGGACTGGCTTCTGTCGCAGCCATCGATGGCGTCTGCCCAGGTTAAGGACCTCGTGACTCTGGTTCTGCCTTGCTAGGGTGCAGCTAGTCTGGTGCGGAGGTGAGGCCATTGACATACCCGCTCAGCATCCTCAGAACAGCCATCTTACCCTCAGAGGCACCCAAGAGAGTGCCTAGGAGTTGGAGGTTTTTGAGTTGTTCTCAGCAGAAGCAGAGGAGGTCCCCTCTCCGCACCCCATTCCTTGAAGCAGGCTGAGATGGTGGTGAGCGGTACAAGTGCACCTGCATGAAGAGTCCTCGGCGAGGGAGGCTGGCAGCCCTCGGGCCCTGCTGTCTCACCCCTGTAGGCACACCAGGCTCCCCGACTGACCAGCCGAACCTCCGTGGGTCCAGCCAGGGCAGTGGCTGGCCATCAGCTGCCCTCCACAGGCCCGTGAGCTGGCCCCTCACGACCCCTCCAGGAGGGGGCATCTCCAAAGCCTGGCCTCATCTCTCCTCTTTGTTTTGTTTTCTCCTAGAAGGCCAGAAATGCTCACATCAGGATCCGATTGAGAGCTCCGACTCCTACGGTGACCTCTCGGATGCCAGCGACCTGAAGACGCCGGAGAAACAGAGCACCAATGGCTCCTTCTCCTGCGACATGGCAGTCCCCAAAAACAAAATGGAGTCTGACGGGGAGAAGAAGTACCCCTGCCCTGAATGTGGAAGCTTCTTCCGCTCTAAGTCCTACTTGAACAAGCACATCCAGAAGGTGCACGTCCGGGCCCTCGGAGGTCCCCTTGGGGACCTGGGCCCTGCCCTCAGTTCACCTTTCTCTCCCCAGCAGAACATGTCTCTCCTCGAGTCCTTTGGGTTTCAGATTGTTCAGTCGGCGTTTGCATCATCTCTAGTAGATCCTGAGGTTGACCAGCAGCCCATGGGGCCTGAGGGGAAGTGAGGTAGATGCTGTGTCCCCACAGAAACAGCCATCCGGGGACTGCTGAGAAATGCTGTGAATGCGGAGGGAAGTGATGTCTTTGGGTTGGTTCTGTAGCTGAGAGATTTTTATTCGTTTTTAACTCCCCCCCAACCCTATCACCCCGTCTCTCTCCACCACCCATTCCCCCAGTGGCCTTTAGAAATAGGTTCTCATCAGATACTCTGCAGAAATATCTGCGAGACCCAGTATGGGACAATGGCAGAAAACACTACATAGGCCTCCAAGGCAACACCAGTCTCAGTTTCTCTAGTGGGCAGAAGCTGGAATTCCTGGTGCTCAATTCTTAGTGACCCCAATCCCAAACCCATACCTGATGGCATTCTAGGACCTCAGTGATTTGGTCCCCTCCCACTTCTCCAATCCCTCATTTCCCCTTCTCATATCCTTCAAAAGAAACCACAGTAGGGTCTCCACCCACTTCCACAATGCTGATGCCCAACTGTTTTTAAGGAAGCTGGAAGCCTACAGCATCCCATGGACCATGGGGTGAGTGTCCTCCGAGAGCCCCCTGAGCTTGACCCTGGACTTGGAGGGCCCCAGACCTTTCTGAGCCCTGCTTGGAGGCTATCATTTTGCTACTAGGACAAGCTTAGCTATTGAGGACACCCCCACCCCAAATTCCAGTTCTTATGTGATTTTAACCATTCAACTTGCTGTTGGGTTTTAATTCTCTAATTATTATTATTATTGTTATTATTTTTTAGGACCAGTTGTAGTGATTGCTACTGAAAGCTATCCCAGGTGATACAGAGCCCTTTGTAAACCGCAGTCACACGTTAGGGTTAGTATTAAACTTTGTTTAGATGTACCATAATTAACTTGGCTAGTTGATTGTTTGAAGTCTATGGAAGAAATAGTTTTATGCAAAATTTTAAAAATGCCAGTCTGGTCAGGGAGGTAGGGGGTTCAATGCTGTCGGGAGCCAGAAAGTCAGGAGAGCTGGTAGGTGGGGACATTGTGTACCTCGGTTGTGTCACACGTGAGCAAGCCCAGGTTGACCTCGTGATGTGAATTGATCTGATCAGACTGTATTAAAAACGTTAGTACGTTACTCTCCCTGCTCCCCTGAGTCCGGTTTTTCAGCTGTGGGGGTCTTTGGGACCCAGAGGGTGGGCAGTCTACCTGCACCTGGGGGGGAGGGGTAGGATCACAGGAGACTTCTCTTCCTCTTCATTGCATCAGTTTCACTGCAGTTGAAGGTGGGTGTTCACACTGAGGACTCAGATGCCAGCACTTACCCATCATTCAACAAATATTCACTCCTTGTTATCTTCACTGCTATGTGCCAGGCCCAGCCTTAGACCCTAGGGACACAGTAGTGAACAGGACACCTTTGTGGAGGGAGCTTAATGGGGGAGACAGTTAACATGTAAGCAGATTTAACCATGAGTTCAGATAACAAGAAATCCAAGGAGAAAAACTAGGCAATAGGTGGGGATAGTGACAGCAGGAGGGTAGGTCCGGTGGTCCAGGATGGTGAGAGGCAGGGGATGGGACTGAGAGAGAAGGCCTGGAGTTACAGGGGACCCAACATACGACCAGCTAGGATCTAAGGAGGGACATGGGCAGGGAGAAAATCCTCATGGCCACAGGGCTCCAGAAGCCCAGCGACTTGAATCTGTCCAGCCCCGTGTTACCCACAGGGTTGAGTAAAAGGTTGTTCCACCCTTAGTGGCGAACGTATGAAGAGAAGGGGAGAAGAAAACCAGGAGGCAAAAAGTGAGCACGATAGAGAATTAAGGGGAGCAAGAACTGGAACAAGACAGGACAGGCAGACGTGGCAGCCCAGGTACCTCGAGAAACCTCGGGGAAGAGGGAAGCCCTAAACTAATAGAATAGCATTCAACCTCCAAACAAGTAGAAAGGAAGAAATGTGATAAAGGAAAGAAAAATAAACATATAAAGCACAAAATGATTTAGACCCACATTGATGTCAGTAATTATTTTGTTCTGGTTTAAAGGCAAAGACTGAGCTGGAGTTTTAAAAAACCCTCTAAGCCATCTACATGAAATCTTGTTAGTTGCTGGGCTCTGTCGAGTGTGTGGGATGGAGACTTCGGCCATTTGGTGTAAGTATAGGAGGAAAGGGCAGCCCTAGAATGCTGAGGCCCTGTGGACATGTGGCCTTGTGACCACCACAGAATCTGCTAGCTGGTGACACCCACCAGGCATTAAAGTGGAGAACCTGGCTTGAACCGAAGGCTTGAGACATTCTCGGTCCTGTCCCCCAGAACCCCTGGTCACGTCCGTGGACAGGTAGGACCACGGTTAGGAAGCAGTATCTGTCACGTGGCAGGAGGGGAACGACAGAGCAAGCAGGCTGCCGCTTCTTCCAAAGCGTTACTCACCTGGATGCCTGAGCAGCCCCTGCCTGCCCCCTCACCTCCGC
Organism: Equus przewalskii; assembly: GCF_037783145.1. Lineage (NCBI taxonomy): Eukaryota > Metazoa > Chordata > Mammalia > Perissodactyla > Equidae > Equus > Equus przewalskii. The sequence goes on from NC_091837.1 coordinate 6,863,845, forward strand.
GTCTCCTCTGTATACTTGTGCCCTTCAGCCACGGGGAGAAAAGCTGTTCAGAACATGCATGCATACAGGCAGAATGGCTTCTCTTGCCATGGTCAAGGGTCAAGAACCTGAGCTTTGGCTGTCCAGCTCCATCATCTGCTCACTGCCAACTCTGGGCAAATCTCTGAGCCTCAGTTTCCGCATCAGTAAAGCAGACTCTGAAGACTAAGGGAGGCCACTGTGAGCTAACGTTCTCTGTGCCTAATTCTCAGCACGACCTGTGAGTCGGTTCCATTATTACCCTCTCCTGCACATGAACAAACAGGCTCAGAGAGCTGGGCCCCACACCCCATCCCTGCCCTGAGTCACAGTACATGGCAGAGCCAGGGTTCAAACTCAGGTCCGTCCTCTGACTCCAGAACCTTCATTCCCGAGCTCTAGTGACAGTGCTTTTACACACATGTAAATGCCCACTACCGTGCTTGGCACAGTACAGGTTCTGTAACCCTGCCAGGCCCCCAGGACAAGGGCCTGCACAGCACAGCAGAAAAAATGCCACAGAGGAGCTCAGGGTCAGTGCCAGAGGGAATGTGCAGAGACCCTGCATGAGAAAGCACGCTCTTCATACCCACACTGACTCTCTGGGGTGACTTGCACCAGCAGCAGCCTGGTGGACTTGGTCTAGCAGAGCTGTCACACCAGAGAGCCCATCCAGCCACTGCCTGAGGGTCTGGGCCAGGACTGGGCACTGGCCTCCTCTCCCGGTGATGACCCGTCTCTGCCCCTAGCAGAGGTGAGGGAGGCCTCGTGGCACCAAAGGACCCCGGTGCGTATGGCAACAGGGACATTTGACCACTGACAGCCAGGAGTGGGGCCGGGACCTGGGGGCCAGGCAGGTCTGGGGCTGTGGCCAGTCTCAGGATCCGCTTTCTGAAATACTTTTTACAACACTGGCAGTTCTTCAAGCCTTGGCTTCCTCATCTGTACAGTGGGGCTGACAGGACGACTTGGGAGGGTTGTAGTGAGGATTAACGATGTCCCTCAGGAGCTGGGCCCAAAGCCAGGCTCCCCACAGGTGTGAGTGAACTTGAGCCCCTTCCCTGGCCCCCTCTTTTTCTACTCTCTGCCTTTCTCCCTCGGCAGCGTTGGGGATCCCCCAATCTAACCTTCCTCAGCAGCTTGCCTCCTCTGGGTTTCCCCGGCTCCAATCCCACACATCTTACTTGGTGTGCCCCAAGCACAGGTCCCCACTTGTGCTTCCATTTTGTGTGTGTCAAGCCTTTTTAATGCCAACCTTCAGTCACATCCTGTTCTGAACAACAATAACCATAATAATAATGACAAATGCCGTATTTACTAAGTGCCAGGCACCCTTCTACGCACTTTGCACGTATTAATTCAGTTCGCCCTCACAGTCGCCCGAAGAGGTAGATGCTGTTTTTACAGTTAAGCAGCTGGCCCTAAACACACGGCTTTACGTGGTGTCATGAGGCTCTGAACCCAGGCCCAGTCTGTTTCTTCACTGCCACCCTGCACTGGGGAGTGCCGTGGCTTGACCCCAACTGTCTGTCCAACCAGAGCGCCCAGGCTCAGCTCCTCCCATTCTCAGTACGCACCACCCACTCCGAGCCCTGTGTCTTCACCCATGGAACACCCTCCACAGCTCTGAGCACCTGAATCTTACCCTTTTCATCGTCTTCTTCGCCACAGCTCTCCTCCGACCTTCCGCAGCACTGCACCTGCCCTTCCCTGGGTCGTCGTCACTGTGCCCTGGTTCATGACGGTCTCTGGGGAGAGCCCGCTGGGCGCCACCACTTTCTAACTGGGTGACCTCTGGCAGGTGTGTCTCCATTTCCTCAGGTAGAAGACGAGGATAACAGTTCTTATTCACATGGCTGCTGTGAGGATTACATGGGCTGGCACCTGTAAAAGTAAGAGTTCCCTTTTAGTTTACTGCATTATCTCCTCCACCACTCTACCTGCGTGAAAATGAACAAGAGTAGGGACAGGCAAACTTTTTCTGTAAAGAGCCACAGGGTAAACATTTTCAGCTTTGTGAGCCATACGGTCTCTGTCACAGCTACTTAACTCTGCGTTGTACAAGAGCAGCCAGGCACAGACAACAAAAGAATAGGCATGGCTGTGTTCTGATAAAACTTCATTAATGGACAGTGAAATTTGAATTTCACATGATTTTCACGTTACAAAATATCCTTCTTCTTTGGATTTCTTTCCAACCATTTAGAGATGTAAAAACCATCCTTAGCTCACAGGCTGTATGAAAACAGGTGGCAGGCTGGATTTGGCCCCCAGGCCGTAGTTTGCTGATCGCTGCACAGACCAGCTCCTCCTCCTGCTCCTCCAGGCCCTCCCCTGGCTTCAGATCTTGGATTTCACCCAGACTCTGGTCCCAGCCTACCTCAGGCTCTTGGTTCATGTGAGTTAAATTGATCTGACACCCAGAGCTTGTGATTTCTTGGTCTGCCGATCAATCCATCTATCCACAGAGAGTACGACACCGTGTCCCCCAACCGAGGTCATCCCGGAGAACTCACAGAGCCCACACAAAGAAGTGCCTAGTGTGCTCAGAACAAGAACTATTTGCCCAGTTCACGTATCCTGTGTTTCTGGTCATTTTGTTTTCATTCATGTCTCCTTTTGAGGGGAGGGGCAGAAGAGGCAGGACGCAGGGAAGACAGTAGGCAGGGAGCTGGCAGAAAGGAGTGGAGGATGTGGTAATGAGGCCAGTGACTGAATCTGCTACCGTCTGCTGGGGACCCTCCTGGCTGCTTATCTACCTCTGCTTTCTGGCTTTCCTGAGAGGCTTGTACTTGGAGGCACCAGGGATGCAGTGAGGGCTGCCAGTTTGGGCAGCGACTTCAGAATTTCACAGTCCTCTTGAGTGCCCCTTGCAGGAGGAAGTTCCACAGTTACGCTCTCTCTTATATTGAGCGACGATGGTCAGCGCTCACCCTAAAGTTAACTAAAACTTGCCCCAAAGTTATCACCGGAGTCTCGCAAATCCCTCCTGGCCCTTGGAGGAAGCAGGCTGGTGCGATTCGCTGCAGTTTACGGTATCAGGCCTGGCCACCGAGCACCTGGCAGCAGGGCCTCCAGAATTCCAGCCCTTCACACTGTACCTCTCCCGCTCCTCTCCACGGCCACCGGCCCAACCCTCCTCTGGACCTCTCCAAGGGGGAGGGTGCCTGTTAGACCCTGGGAAGCCTGTCCCACTGGAGGTGGGGAGGAGGAGGGCAGAACAGTTAATGTCTGGATCTGCATCTCTTGCTAAACTGCTGTGAAAGGAAATGCCAAATATTTATCTAAGAGACTACTCCATCCTAACAAAACAAGTTTCCTTTGAGGACAAGGCAGTGTGGAGGTAGGCACCTCTGAATAAAGCTTCTTTGTATCGCTGTGGATGGGCACAACAGGATAATAACTTATTTTTGCTTCAGGGCAAGTCTGCTGCTCTCCCTAAGTCTGGTGCTCTACCCTGTGGCCAGTCCCTACCAGGCCGAGGTCAAAGCCTGTGGCAGCAGTGGAGGAAAAACTGCGTGATTATTGACATCTCCCTCCCTCCTTTAAGGGCATTCTCTTCTGATTTTCTCCTCTTCCGAGTTAAAATCTGTACCCTGAGCCTGCCGAAAGCTTTGGGGTCCATGTTAAGGGGCAGAAACTCCATGAGTTGGTGGGGCCTCTGTTTAACTTTTTTAATCTTTTCTTTGGCTGGCGATGAACTGTTTGCTTATTCACATAGTTTCCTCTGCCTGTAAAGTCCTTATCTCTTGTCTACCTGTGGAATTATTATTCAAAAGCTCAACTCAGATGGCCCCTTGTCTACTCACTTTCCCTGCCCTCTGCAGAAGCGAGACAGCTCTCATTTATTACATCACTACTACATGCCACACTCCATGCCAGGGGCCTTATGTAAATCAACGACCCTGTGGGGTAGGTACTATTTTATTCTCACTGAGGCCCAGAGAGGTCAAGTAACTGCCAATGTCACATAGCTGTGAAGTGGCAGAGCCAAGAGTCGAATCCGGAACTGTCTGACCATGGAACCCAGTGGGGTTTTATCACTGTTTTCCTCTGTGCCATCTCCCTATTCTGCACATATTTCTACTTTTGCATCATCTTTTTATGGATCTGTCTCCCCATATGAGATCAGGTGTCTTTGCAAATGGGGCTCATGCAAAGATAACTCATCTCTGTATTCCCAATACCTGGTATCACGCTTGGCACTTAGCAGGCACTAATTCATTTAACAGATATTCTGAGCGGCTACTGTGTGCTAAGAAAGACAATTCCTGTTTTCAAGGAGACTGAGTACAGAGTTGCACAGGACATGGGACATACACACAAACAGATGTCTGTACCACAAGAGAGAACATGACGTGAGAAGTGAGGGAAAATAAATCCTCTGATGTCTGGAGAAGGAGGGGATGCCAGCCAGGTCTGAGAAGGTGGTGGCATTAGAGCAGGGCCCTGGAGCACGCTTAGAACTTGGCCGTGTAGGGGAAGCAGGGGTGCCCAGAGAAGGGAGGACGTGGGCAAACTTGCCCTTGAAGTCCAAATACCAGCTGACGACCAAAGTGACAAATCTCTTCATGTTACTGAGGGAGAAAAGGTCCATTCAGACTGTGTAGGAGCTGCTGGAAAAAGTTGGTCAGCCAGCAGACTGAGAAGAAGAGCTGGTCAAGGCAGACCGTGGTCGAATGTGGGGGCGAGTCTGGGTGACTGAACAAAGACAATTTCTGAAGAAGAATTCTGCAGCCAGCTTTTTAAATAACAAACTTTCTCTCATTATGATAATAACTACCACCATTTATTGAGCACACAGGTCTTCTGATTCCCATGCTCACGACAGGTGCAGCTGTCTCCATTCCACAAATAAGAAACCTGAGGCTCATAAATCTAGCACCGAATAAACAGCCTGACATTTAGAGTCAGAAGATCTTGGTTCCAAGATTCACTCTTACTTTCCTGTACTGATGGCAGAATTTTTATGGAAAATAATTTATTAAAAATCTATCAAGTCTACAAGAACATACAATGGAGAAAAGACAGTCTCTTCAAAAAATGGTGCTGGGAAAACTAGACAGCCACATGCAAAAGAATGAAAGTAGACCATTATCTCATGCCATACACAAAAATAAACTCAAAACGGATCAAAGACTTGAAGATAAGTCCTGAAACCATAAAACTCGTGGAAGATAATATAGGTAATACACTGTTTGACATTGAACTTAAAAGGATGTTTTCAAATACTATGTCTTCTCAGACAAGGGAAACAAAAGAAAAAATAAACAAGTGGGAGTTCATCAGACTAAAGAACTTCTGTAAGGGAAAAGAAACTAGGATCAAAACCAAAAGACAACCCACCAATTGGGGGAAAATTTTTGCAAATCATATACCTGATAAGGGGTTAAGCTCCGTATAAGGAACCCACACAACTGAACAACAAAAAACCAAACAGCCCGATCAAAAAATGGGCAGAGGATATGAACAGACATTTCTCCAAAGAAGATATACAGATGGCCAATAAACACGTGAAAAGATGTTCAACATCACTAATCATCAGGGAAATGCAAGTCAAAACTATACTAAGATACCACCTTACATCTGTTAAAATGGCTATAATCACTAAGACTAAAAATAACAAATGTTGGAGGTGTGGAGAAAAGGGCACCCTCATACTGTTAGTGGGAACGCAAACTGGTGCAGTCACTATGGAAAACAGTATGGAGTTTCCTCAAAAAACTAAAAATAAAAACACCATATGACCCAGCTATCCCACTACTGGGTATCTAGCCAAACAACTTGAAATCAACAATCCAAAGCAACATATGTACCCCTATGTTCATCACAGCACTGTTCACAATAGCCAAGACATGGAAACTATCCAAGTGCCCATTGACTGATGATTGGATAAAGAAGATGTGGTATATATACAATGGAATACTACTCAGCCACAAAACAGACAAATTCATCCCATTGTGCTTAGTGAAATAAGCCAGACTGAGAAAGACAAACATCAGGTGATTTCACTCATATGTGGAATATAAACAAGACACGACAAAGATAACAGGTCAGTGGTTACCAGGGGAAGTGGGGTGGGGGTGGGCACAGGGGGTGAAGGGGAGCACCTGTGTGGTAACAGACAAGAAATAATGTACAACTGAAATCTCACAATGATGTAAACTATTATGAACTCAAATGAAAAAAAAATTTATCAAGTCTAAAAATGTTCATATCCTTTAAGCCAATAATTCTACTTGTAGGGAGCTATCTAACAAAGTAATCCTAAAAAGATGTACGTCAGATGTGGAAGAAGCCTAAGTGGCTGGTTAATATATAGCCATTTAAAAATGATGATTACAAAAAATGTTTAATACCATGGGAGGAAATGTTTATATTAAAAGTGGTTATGAGAAAACAGCAGGTCATGAAAAAAAAAAACTGCCTAGATGGTAAGATCAGAACAGTGGTAAAAAGATGCGTGGAAAAAAGACTGGAAGGAAATGCAATTGCAACTGGTTTACTGGGGCATCTCATTCTGTATAAATGTGAAGTTTTTTGATCTTTTCAACAGCTGCCCTCGGTGACACTAGGTCAAACCCCTTTTTCTCACTGGGTAGCTTAATGATAGATGCCACAGATTCCTAGCTACTTTCAGAAATTAGAATAGTCTCCTTCTGGTATTTAAGAGTAATTTTAAATGTTTACACATATAAAAATATTCATTTTTAAAATGTCCACCTTGAGCTCCCCTTAAAGCTTTTGCCCTGTCCCCTCCCGTGGCCCTGGTGGTTTGAGGGGAGGGTGGGGGAAATGTGCCCTGTCCTCCACTACTCTCCTACCGGTTCCTCTCTGAGGAAGGGCTGGGGACAGGGCTGGGTAGGCAGTGTCCTTCTACCTGACAGCCTTGGGGAAGCAGTGGTCTCTCTGTTGGTTGGCTGCTGCTCTTCAAGACTAACTGGCTGTTGTCTTCCTCTGTGTGGCAGCATCCAAAGACTGGCTCTCTTGTGCAGAGCCTTTCTGAATCTCGGCTTCCTTATCTGTAAAATGGGAAGGAAACAAACTACCTAATGTGGGTGATGGGAAAACAGAGTAAGGTAATGTATGTGGGAACACTGTCAACTGGAAAGCACTATGTAAACATCATTAGCTATTATTATTATTCCTTTGAGGAGCCTATTATTTGAAATGTCTACTATTATTTGAAGTAGATACCTCCACTTGGTGATCAAATTGGTGTTTCACTTAATAGGCAGAAACAGAACTGGTGAATTTTCCCTCAGACCTGCTCTTCTCCCAATCTTCCCCACCTCAAAAAAACCCATGAGGCTGGCCCAGTGGCTGCGTGGTTAAGTTCATGTGCTCCACTTTGGCAGCCCGGGGTTTGCCAGTTTGGATCCTGGGCACAGACCTACACACCACTTATCAAGCCATGCTGAGGCGGCATCCCACATATAAAGGAAGATGGGCATGGATGTTAGCTCAGGGCTAGTCTTCCTCAAAAAAAATTAATTAATTAAAAAAAATTAAAACGAACAAACAAACAAAAACCCATTCTTCCAGTGACACAGGCCAGAACCTTTGGAGGTAGCCCTGGCCCTCCCTTTCTCTCACACCCCACACCCATTCCATCAGCGGACCCTGCTGGCTGTACTTTTAAACCGTATCTACAAGTCAATTGCTTCTTCTCACGTCGACAAGTACCCCATCCAAGCCTCCTCACCTCTCTCCAGTCACCACCCTCCCACTGGTTTCCCTCCTCCACCTTTGCCTTCTGTGATCAGTCTCCACACTGCCCCCAGAATGAGCCTTTTCAAACATAAATGGGTCCACATTACTTTTGGCTCCAAACCCTCCAATGGCTTTCCCTCTCACTCAAGGCGAAGTCCAAAGCCCCTGCCAAGGTGTGCAAGGCCCCATATGAGCTGGCCCTGGTTCCCTCGCTGACCTGGCTCCTACCATACTCGCTCTCACTCACCCAGCTGTAGCCACATTGGTCTCTTTGCTGTTCCCCTACAAGCCAACCGTGCTCCTGCCTCAGGGCCTTTGCACTTTCTAGTCCCTCTAGAATACTCTTTCTCCAGGTAGTCACAGGGCTTGCTCCCTCACCTCAACTGAGTTGTTTTCCCTGACCACCAAATTTAAAACAATGCACTCCTGCCCTATCCCTTTTCTCTGCTTTTTCTTCTCTCTTAGCACCCCTGACATATTACATGTTTATTTGTTTACAGTTTGCCTTCCCCCATTAGAATGCAGGACTTTGCCCACTGCCAGAGTCCCAGCACCCAGTACAGAAATGAGTTCCTCAAATACTTCTTTATAATGACCATTTCATAGCCATACCTGCCCAAGTCCAAGGGCGATTTTCACGCCCTGAGGTTCTTCTGGATTGGGTTCTCTTCCCTGTGTGTTGGGGAAAGTCACGTGCTTACCTCTGTGTCCTGAAGGGGAACATTTTCCACGTTCATCTTTAAGTGGAATTACCCTGGCTCTTGGGGTTTGGGTTGGAGAGAAGAGGAGGGGGTCTGCCTTTAGTGTCTGATCACCTTTAGCCCTCTTACTGATGATGCCTACAGCGGCTGGAGTCTGGCGAGATTCATTCTGCTACAGCCTGCTGTCTGGGGAATTGAATTGTGGAGAAGACAAATTTGTGTAAACAACCGGGAAATGTGATCTAGGGGGTGGGCAGGTGTGGGGAATTTATTTGCAGAGGGTGAAGGGTGGAGGCCCCAGCAGAATGTCCACCCAGAGCTCCACAGAGTTGTTACTGGTCTTGCGAGTTGGGAGATGGGGTCATGTATCCCACATAGGATCATAAACTCTGGGGATGCTTCCATCTACGTTTACCACCAACCTTGCCTCAATTTTCCCAGGAGGCCAAAATAAACTCTGCAGCCACTCTGCCTGCATGGTGACTATGTCTGACCCAGGCCACTCTGTCTTAAGGGGAGAAACAGCTCATCTCTGTTCTCAGTATAGGGTCTGATCACATAATGACCAGCTTGTTTATGGGCCCGTGTGGTCACCACACTCGTGGTCTTCCAATGCCGCAGGCCCCGACCCTGCCCTCCTGACTTGAGCTGGCAGTGGGCCCCCTTCCCTGCCCTTTACACAGAAAGCTGCACTTCCCAGAACTGTTTTCAACAAGCTGCTGTCTTCCTCCTCAGACCTGCCTGGACTAGCTAGGGCACTCTATAACAATGTTCTATTTTCCCTTTGCACAACTTGCCTCTGGCTCCAATCCTTTGCCACTGGAAGCATCTATATGCAACTGCCCAGGAGGGACCAGCAGGGGGAGCCAGAAAAATTCAGATTCTTCCGGAGACAAAAGGGTCAAGGATAAAAGCTATTTCTCAAGAGGCTCAGGTAATTTTCTCCTCATTTAAGATACACAGAAACAAGAGCACTGTTAAAACAGCCGATTGTATGGTTCAGGTGAGCGGAAAGCCAAGTGGAATTCATCCAACAGTCATCAACAACTATTTATTAAGTACCCACTACATGCCAAGCTAGACACCGCATACAGAGTAATTAAGAAGACTGTTAAAGTCCCTAAGCTCGTACCTTAGAGTTGGTGAACTGAGAGAACTGGTGAGTGGAGGTCTAGGCACTTGGATCAAAGTGAAGACATGTGACAGGTTCATAGGACTCTGGGAGTGGGAGACACAAAAGAATAGAGTTTGAGGCCAGAACTTTCCTGTGATTCTACCAATACAAAAAAACTGCCAGAGAAAGAATGTCTGGCTTAGCAACAAAATGAAAAGGCAACCTACTGAATGGGAGAAGCTATTTGCAAATGAGGAGATGATATCCAAAATATATAAAGAACTCATACAACTCAATATCAAAAAAACCCAAACAGGGGCTGGCCCCGTGGCCGAGTGGTTAAGTTCGCACGCTCCGCTGCAGGTGGCCCAGTGTTTCGTTGGTTCGAATCCCGGGCGTGGACATGGCACTGCTCATCAAACCACGCTGAGGCAGCATCCCACATGCCACAACTAGAAGGACCCACAACGAAGAATATACAACTATGTACTGGGGGGCTTTGGGGAGAAAAAAGGAAAAAAATAAAATCTTAAAAAAAAAAAACCAAACCAAACAATTGTATTAAAAAAATGGGCAGAGAACCTGAATAGACATTTTTCCAAAGAAGACATACAGATGGCCAATAGACACATGAAAAGATGCTCAATATCACTAATCATCAAAGAAATGCACATCAAAACTACAATGAGATATCACCCTACACCTGTCAGAATAGCTATTATCAAAAAGACAATAAATGACAAATGTTGGTGAGGATGTGGAGAAAAGGGAACCCTTGTGCACTGTTGGTGAGAATGCAAACTGGTGCAGCCACAGTATGGAGGTTCCTCAAAAAATTAAAAATAGAACTACTATATGATCCAGAAATTCCACTTCCAGGTATTTATCCCAAGAAAATGAACACACTAATTTGAAAAGATATATGTACCCCTATGTTCACCGCAGCATTATTTACAACAGCCAAGTGTCCTTCAATAGCTGAATGGATAAAGAAGATGCAGTATATACATACACATACACCCACACACACACACTGGAATATTACTCAGCCATAAAAAAGAATGAAATCTTGCCATTAGTGACAACATGGATGGTCCTAGAGGGTATTATGCTAAGTAAAACAAGCCAGACAAAGACAAATACCATATGATTTCATTTACACGTGGAATCAAAAAACAAAACAAATGAACAAACAAAACAAAACAGAAACAAACTCATAGATACAGAGAACAAACTGATGGTTGCCGGGGGAAGGGGAGAAATGGGTGAAATAGGTGAAGAGGATTAAGAGGTACAAACTACCGGTTATAAATGTCTCGGGGTACCATGTACAGCATAGGAAATATAGTCAATAATATTATAATTACTTTGTATGGTGACAGATGGTTACCAGACTTGCGGTGATCATTTTGGAATGTAGATAAATGTCGAATCACTATGTTGTACAACTGAAACTAATATAATATTGTATGTCAACTATACTTCAATTTAAAAAAAAAAAGAATGAATGTAAAGAAAAAAAAGAACAGCAGGTTCAATAAAACTACTAAAAGCAATCTAAATGGGAGCACAACCCAGTATCTAAGGGAAATAGCATCAAGAACAAGTACAAACTGAAGACTTGATCAATACAGTGACTTTGGTTTAAAATAATCCAGTGGGGAGAGGGAGGGAGTGAGGGTAGAGATGAAACAAGATTGGCCACGAATTGATGTTCCATAAGCTGGGTGACAGGTACCTGGTAATTTATTATATTATTCTCTCTACTTTTGCATATGCTTTAAATTCCCGTAGGAAAAGTTTATATATATCAACAACTTGGTCAATAACCATGACGGCCAAGTTTCACAGAGGACACCCTACTTGTTATGGGAGAAAACTGAGCATCTCTGCTCATCCAAAATTCCTAAAGCATTCAGAACACACTGAAGCTGTGGACGTTTCCTCGCCTGTCCCCTTCTCTCACAGATCTGTTGCCAGAGCCTATGATCTTGATCCTTTAAAGAGTGGCACAATGTATGCAAGTTATTTACTGGGGCTCCTTACCTGCATTATTCACAAGGACAGGGAAGAAGAACCTCAAGACGTCCCTTAGGGGAAATACTAAGATGTGCATTCTATCTTCTGTTGGTAGGAAGGAAGGTTTGGTAACGCGGATGAGAAGGGAATCCGCGGGCGCAGGGGACGAATTCTGTTCCTAGTAGGACAGTGAGGTCACTGAGCAACCTTGAACAAGTCCCATAATCTCTGGGAGCTCCTCCTTTCTAAAGACAGGGACTACATATGGAAACACCACTTGTAAATGCTTGTTTTAGCAGCATGAGAGAAGTTCAAAACACAGGTTCTTTCCCACCTGTCTCCTCCTCAGTATGCCATCTCAGGGAGAGTAATTTACAAAAGAGCATGGAGAAGGTCGTAAGGCTGGTGCCACTCCTGACCTCTGGAGAGCTCTGGTTCAATACAGAGGTTTTCCTAGCAGGCTCCTACCCCAGGAGTTCGATCCATAACTGGCAGACATATTGGATCTGAGCTGAGGCAGATGGGAGTAGTCAGTTTCTGGGAGGATGAACCAAAAACAGCAGCCAGAATTCCCCAACATCCAGGGGTGTGGGGCTTGATAGCTAATGAGTCTGGGTCTAGAACAAACAGTGCAAACAAAGCCATCTAGAATGTGAAAACCAACCCAGAAAACAGAGTGAAATAAGAGCTTGAAAACCAAGCACAGCACAGGAAGGCAATAAAACAAACACTTCATAATTATTTTAAATGACAAATGTGCTGATTATATAAATGATCCACACAGAAGTACATGCTCCAGAAAAAGTGAAAGGAAAATACAAAATATTGATCATAATCCACAAATGTCCTAAAAATCAGAAGCACGTTTGGAGTAATAAGAGTAGAGCATTTGCAAAGCTACAGTAATCAAAATGGTATGGTACTGGCATAAGGATACATATATACATCAATGGAATGGAATTGAGCATTCAGAAATAAATTCATACATCTACAGTCAATTGATTTTTGACATGGGTACCAAGACCATTCAATAGGGAAATTGTCACTTCAATAATTGGTGCTAGGACAACTGGATATACACATGCACTATGTGACACCAAAAGCACAAGCAACAAAGAAAAAAAGGATAAAATTAGACTTCATCAAAATTAAAAACTTTTGTGCATCAAAGGACTTTCAAGAAAGTGAAAAGATAACCCACAGAGTAGGAAAAAAATCTCATATATTTGATAAGGGTCTAGTATCCAGAATATATAAAGAACTCTCACAACTCAACAATAAAAAAGACAAGCCAATTAAAAAATGGGCAGAGGACTTCAATAAATATTTTTCCAAAGAAGGTAAACAAATGGCCAACAAGCACATGAAAAGATGCTCAACATAGTCATTAGGAAAATGCAAATCAAAACCACAATGAGATACCACTTTATACCCACTAGGATGGCAGTAATTAACAAAGGGGAGGGGATAACAAGTGTTAGCAAGGATATGGAGAAATTGGAATCCTCATACATAGCTGGTAGAAATGTAAAGGTATAGCCACTGTGGAAAACAGTTTGACAGTTCATCAAAAAGTTAAACACAGAAATACCCAGTAGGGGCCGGCCCAGTGGCACAGCAATTAAGTGTGCACGTTCCCCTACGGCGGCCCTGGGTCCACCAGTTCGGATCCCAGGCCCCAGATCCCCATTCGGACATGGCACCGCTTGGCAAGCCATGCTGTGGTAGGTGTCCCACATATAAAGTGGAGAAAGATGGGCACGGATGTTAGCTCAGGGCCAGTCTTCCTCAGCAAAAAGAGGAGGATTGGCAGCAGATGTTAGCTCAGGGCTAATCTTCCGCAAAAAAAAAAAAAAAAGAAATACCCAGTAATTCCACTCCTAGGCATATACCCCAAACAACCAAAAGCAGGTATTAAACAAAAACCTGTACATGAATTTTCATAGCAGCATTATTCATAGTAGCCAAAATGTGGAAACAACCCAAATGTCCACCAACTGATGAATGGATAAACAAAATGTGGTATAATCATACAAAGGGATATTATTCAGCCACAAAAAGGAATGAAATACTGATACATGCTACAACACAGATGAATCTTGAATACATTATGTCTAGTAAAAGAAGCTGGACACAAAAGGTCAATGTAGTATGATTCCATTGATATGAAATGTCCAGAATAGGCAAATCCATAGGGACAGAAAGTAGATCAAGGGTTTCCATAGGATAGGGGGAGGGGAGAACAGGGAGTGACTGCTAACAGGCAGTAGGTTTCTTTTTGGAGTGATGAAAATGTTCTGGAACTAGTGTTGATGGTTGCACAACCTTGTGAATACTCCAAAAACTGCTGAATCGTGCACAGTAAAACGGTGGATTTTATGGCATGTGAATTATATAGCTCATTCAAAAAGTAGAGCATGAAGTTCTTTTGTTGTTAAATTACTTAAATTCATTAAATTTTGTTTTTAAATGTGTCTGTGTCTTAATGGTGCAGGGAGTTACTGACATCTGAAGGCTTGTGTGCCCCTCCCTTTGCAGACTTATTTGTCACCATCAGTTCCCACGTCATCCTCAGTCCCCAGCTGCATATCAAACATCTGGCCATTACCCGAACATCTACTGCCAGGCTCTTTCACACTTCAGCACCTGTGCTCATGCTGTTCCTCATGCCTGGAAACTTGCACCCTCTGTCCACCTCACCCAATCCTACCTTGTCTTTCAATACCCAACCCGAACGTCACTGGGGCCTGGAAGCTTCTCCAACTCTGCCCTGCCCCAACTCAGAAAAGGTTACATTCTCTTACCTCTCTCTGTACGTTCCTCCTCAGTGGCATTTCTTATACTATATTGTAATGGTTTGATTTCACGTTTGTCCTCTTCTTCTCTCTTCCCTCTTCACCCAAGACTAAGACGCCAAGGAGGCACAACTTTCCTGTTCCATCTTGAGCACCAGTGCAGTGCTTAGCATAGAATAGGAAGAGAAGAAACTAACTGAAGGCCTAACAAGCACACAGCACATAACAGTGAGGCTTTCAACCATCCTGTGAAGTGTATATTACCGTCCCTGTTAATCAGAGGAGCAGACTGAGGTTCAGGAAGCTTGAGTGACTTTCCTAAGGGCGTTCAACTTGTTAAGTGATGGAGTGGAGGAGTTGAGATCAGAATTGGACTTGCGCCTCTCAAATCCAGGGTTCTCCCTGGCCGTCCCGGGAGGTGGTTATTAGCACAGGCTGTGGGATCAGACTGCCTGGGTACATATCCTGGTTCTCCCACTCCTTATCTTTGGGGATTTAGGCAAGTTAGCCTCTTTAAGATTGTTTCTTCATTTGTAAAATGAGGATAATAATAGTGTCTGCACATAGGGGTTTTATGAAGAATAGACGAGACAGTCTACACAAAATCACTTAGAACACAAGCTGGCACGTACAAAGCGCTCAATAAATGTTAGCTATGATGTTTATTACTGTCGCGTGTTGAGCTAGCATTCCGTAAACTTACTGGATGGCTGGATAATGTGTACGTCATTCTAAGCAGAGATTGCTGGATTATCCAGCCCACTGTCAAGACAGGACCAGACTCTCTCAGGAATCCAGAGTGCCGATGTTCAAACTCGAACAAGTAAAAATACTAAGGTGATAACACTTTGGCCTTTTTAAGACTCCTTGAGCTGACATTGGCCACAAAATTGAGAGGAAACCAAGTATGTTCAACCCTAATTCCAGATAAACTGGATTTTCTTAAGCCACTCAGCACAACAAAAGCAAAATCAGAGGTTCAGCTAGGCTCCGGCTTCTGTTACTAGATGGTGGCAATAACAACAAGAACAATATTAATAATAGCAAAAGATCTTAATATGTGTTAGGCACTCTTCTAAACGCTTTTCACATATTAACAATCTAATGTTTATTGGAGCATGTTTTTCTACTATATCCAAGAGAGCAGAAACTCAGAGCAAAAAGCACGCTACTGGCTGATGGCAGAGCGACTGCAGAAATGGGGAGAATTTCTCATAAATCTGATGACCCATGAAGGTGACAAAAGGTTAGGCCACTCAGTGTTGGAGAGGACAAGATCCTGGAAAGTGGAAATGCTCCACCATTGCCTGGGTAGCAACAGCCTGGCTGCAACTGGGCAGAATTTCTATTTCTAATGCCAGGATAATAAGGAAGCCATTGCCAATGCTGCAGAAAACTCAAGAACACTTAGCAGCGATGGCTGACTTCCAACTGAGCCATTAACGTAAATGTAGACGAAAGCTCCAGGTAGAAAACATTGGGAACTCAGAGAACACACTGAGCGTTTGAAGCAGGTACTTAACCTCCTATTATTGAATTCATGGTTTTGCCATGCTGGGGACAATCTGAGTCCATTTATGACACCGCCCATAACACTGCTCATTTCTGTTATCTGGGCTTCACAGAGGGTGAGAAGGGCAGCAATCAGATCTTACGGCTGGGCCTTATAGTAATAAGATGTTGATTTCTTTTGTCCTTGAATTTCCTTCCACCCACAATCACTCTATGATTTCATTTGGAATTCTTTTTTCTTCTCTCTCCATTATACTGTAACAGAGTCTGGAGAATATATGTAACATTTACTAGTATTTCCTGACATACACATGCTTTAAAAAATATCTCTTAAGAGGAGAAGGGATGGAGCCAACCATAGGAAAAGATGGATAGAGAAAGTCTGAAGGAGAACGGTCCACAAGACAGAGCAGAATGGGAGAGACAGGCAGGAAGGAACTGAGATGATAAAAGGAGAAGCAGTCCCTGACACGGAAGGTACTCAAGAGCCATTTGTTGACTGAAATAGTAATAGTAGAAAGAAATACTAGGATTCTAAAGGGGGAACAGTGATATTTTCCCAGCTACCTTGTTGTTCTCCCAGCCAAGATATATTTAATAGATAAACATCTGATTTACGTATTGTTTACGTAAATACAAATGCTAACTATAACCGTGTATGATAAATTAAAAGAAATTCATGTCAAACACCACAATCAGGGCTGGGCGCACCTGAAATACACGGATGAGTGTTTTTACATTCTGAAGACAGCAAAGATTAGGGCAAAAGCAGTGCGTTCCTAAAGTTAAGGCACAGGGCTCATCATGCCATGTGACTGCCTAGACGAGGCCTAGTCTCTGGCCACGGTCAATTGCTCCAACTCCAAACCCAGGACTTTCCTCTCCTGCTCCCTCTCCTTGACAGCTTAGAACTCCTGAGCTCCATCTCTGAGCTCCCCTGTCCATTGCAAATGCTCTTTATAAGCTATGAGGTCTGGATTTGAGGCCTGGTTTCTTACCTCCATTTTAAGACTAACTTTCCAGCCCACCAGTACCTGGCTCCATGGAGTTCACAGACTCTCCTTGTGATGATGAATTCTAAGCCTAGACCCAAAGCTCCTTTGTGCCTTCTTGCCAGCCATCCTGTGTTCTGGTACCTCCTAGTTGATCCTCACTCACCTGAGTGTTACTCTGATTTTCTGTCCAGTCATCTCACCATTAGTTTCGTGTCAAACTGTTTACTGGGCATTTGTACATGCGCACCTTGGCTTTACATCAAATTCAAAACCAGTGAGGCCAAATCCATTATTTGTCCCCAGATCAGCTCCCCTTCTTAACCTCCCTGGCATCGCTACTGACCAATTAGAATGCATGCACAACCACTCAGAATGTCACACCCAGCAGGCCAAATCAGTTTATTGGGTCCGGTGTCAGCCCTGTCCATAATCCTTCCAGCCACTTCCACTCCTTCACAGCTAAACTTCTTGTCTGTTCTCACAGTCTCCCTTCATCTTCTCCTTTTCCTTCCATAATCTACACATTTAGCTACGCCCTGCCTCCCCACCCCCTAATTCCTCCTTATAAAGTCACCAATGGCCTTCTTTTTGCTAAAAACCAATGGATTCTTTTTAGCTCTTATCTTACTTGACTCTCCTGGTACATTTAAAATACTGACCACTCCCTCCTTCCTCACTCTCTCCCCTTAGCTTCTCTAACACCAGACTCTCCTGGTTGCAATCCACCCACCTTTGGCTACATTTTCTTAGTCTTCCCCATAACTGCTCCTCCTCCACCATCTGCTAAGCCCCCAAACCAGAGACCAACTTCCTTAGCTCCTCCTACTTGCTCCTGACACCCCCTTGGTCATGGAGTCTTGCCTGTTCTTCCTCCCAGATAGTTCGCCTCTCTTCGGCCTCATTGCCTACATTTATGGAGCACTTACTATGTGCAGCCAGGTGTGTTCCACGTGCTTCCATCCTCACAACAAGCCTCTAAGGTAAATTTTATTATCGTCTCCAGTTTTCAGATTAGGAAATAGAGGCACATATGGTTAAAAGGTCACAGAGCTCCTAAGTGGCAGAGCCAGGATTCAAGCCCAGGTGGCCTGACTCAATTCTGGATCCAGGTTACTATTCTCTCACCTAGATCATTGCAACAGTCTCCTTGCTGGTCTTGTGGCCTTCTGTCTTGACTTTCTCTAGTCCTCTCCACCCTGTGGCCAGAGTGATCTCACCAAAACAGAAGTTTGACTCTTGTCACTCTCTTGCTTAAAACTCTTTACTGGCTCCTCACTTCAAGATAAAGTCCACACATGGGAACCCTTCATAACCTGGTCAGCAAGCCTGTACCTCTTCGGCTTCATGCTTTTGTTTTTTGGTCTCATTTTAATCCCCACCCTAAATGCTCCACTAACCACAGTGATAGCCTAGACTTCCCGGCTTCTACACATTCCAAGAACCTGACCTGCCAAGAACACTGACTCCTACCCCCTCAGATTTTACTTTTTCTGATAAGCATTTTGGGACCTCCTAAAACCAGGCCATACGCCCCTCCTGTGAGCTCCCCACAGCCACCAGTACTAATCTCGCATTAATAATCACTAATTAATAATCACTAATGTAGCATTGCACTGTGGTTTTTTGCCTTCTACCATATCTGGTCTACCACAAGACTCTGAGATTCTGGAGCACAAGAACCTTATGGAGTTCCCTGTTGTATCCTCCGTACCCAGTTTAGTAGCCTGACTGGTGCACAGGACACATTTAAAAAATAATCATTGAATCAATAAACCTTTATTGACTGTGTCACACTCTTTAATACCTACTTACATAATGCCCTATATTGTTTTTATTTTCATATGTGTTAGCCTGATCTTTATAAGCAGATTGTAAGTTTCTTGAAGATAGCAAATATACAGATATTCCTCGACTTAAGATGGGGTTACATCTCGATAAACCTATCATAAGTTAAAAATAGCTGAAGTGAAAAATGCATTTAATACACCTAACCATCCAAACATCATAGCTTAGCCTAGTGTAGCTTAAATGTGCTCAGAACACTTATATTAGCCTATAATTAGGCAAAATCATCTAATACAAAGCTTGTTTTATAACAAAGTGTTGACTATCTCGTGTAATTTACTGAATACTGTACTAAAAGGGAAAAACAGAATGGTTGTATGGGTACAGAATGATTGTAAGTGTACCGGTTGTTTACCCTTGTGATTGCATGGCTGACCGGGAGCTGCAGCTCACTGCCCAGCACCATGAGAGAGTATTGTACTGCATATGGCCAGCCTGGGAAAAGATCAAAATTCAAAAATCAAAGTATGGCTACTACTGAATGTGTATCGCTTTTGCACCATTGTAAAGTAAAAAAATCATAAGTTGGGTCATCATAAGTACCTTCAAGATAAAGTCCACACATGGGAACTTCTAAGTACTCAGTACTGCTAAGTTAGAGGCTACTCACACAAAAACTGACACCGTTAACATTTATTCAGGGCTCAATGGAGGGTCAACAATCCAATGATATAGATATTATTTTTATCTCTTTCTCCCTCCATATGAGGAAACTGAATCAGAGAGAGTTTAGCATCTCGTCTAAGATGACACAGCTAGTAAGTGACAGAGCTGGGATTTGAATCCTGACATTGATGCCTGTACTCTTAACTGTAACTATACTATAACAGCAGGCTAAGGAAACTTAGAATTATAGATGCTAAGTAACTCATCCAAGATCATACCATAGTGCTGAGACTGGAACCCAGGTCTTTCCAAAGCCGGCACTCTTTGTTTTTTGGTGAGGAAGATTGGCTCTGTTGCCCATCTTCCTCTTTTGGCTTGAGGAAGATTGGCACTGAACTAACATCTGTGCCAATCTTCCTCTATTTTGTATGTGGGACGCCACCACAGCATGGCTTGATGAGTGGTGTGTACGTCCGTGCCTAGGATCCGAACTCATGAAACCCAGGCTGCTGAAGTGGAACCTGTGAACTTAACCACTATGCCACTGGGCCAGCCTCCCAAAGACAGCACTCTTATATTTGACATACTGCTTCTCTTGCTTTAAATGTCAGTGCTAAAGCTCATACCGGATGTTGATAAACTTTAAAAGCTGCAGATCCAGTTTACTGAGAGTGGAGAATATTCGATCCCCTTCCTAAAGAGCCATAATTGTAGCTTACTGGGTTAATTTACCTTAAATATCGATAGCCTAGTTTCACCAACCAATGAAGTTTATAGTGTCTAGCGTTCTCCCTGTGACACTGAAGACTGTGTTCATTGTGAAAGCCATGTTTTCTAAGGCTGGCCTCTAAGTCAAAATCCACTCTCATTCAGGAATTTACTCTTCCTTTTATTACTTAAAACCAGTGACGTGAGGTTCTCAAGCTCTCTGCTTTTGTGGCTCCTCGGTTCCCCAGTGTGGAATGTCTTGTTTCTGAAAGTAAGTTGTGATCCATACGCCTTCTTGGCTGTTTTATTATTTACCCTTAGAAAAATCCTATTCTCTGTGGACTCATTAGACTCTTTTTCCTTACATGGTATTCTGCTTTTCCCATTTCAAATATTTATTAAACACTTAACTGTACCAAAATGGAAATAACCTAATTTACAGAAGGCCATACTTTCAAAGAAATGGCCTTGGGGTTTAGATATTTTGACTGGAATATTATTTCCTTAACAAGCTTCATAAAATCATCCTCTGCTCAGTTTTCAATTATACACCCAAATATCCTTCAGCACAATCTCAGTGGCTCCTTCTAGAGCACATGATGGGGAGAGAATAGCTGGAGCTAATTCATCAGATCTTACTCCAAAGATTTTTACCAATACCTTGGCCCTCTTTTGCTGACAAAAAGGATTCTGAAGCCTTTTAACAGCTTTATGGCTTCCTTATTAGAGCTCTTCCACTAATGTACCCCGTTATCCAAATGAACTACCCATCCTTCTGGGGAAATTCTCTGAAGGCAATTTCCTGAGTTCATGGTATGGCTTCATCTCTCTGGGTTAGTACCGATTTAATATGAAACAAAGGGTCAAACATCCCTGAAATATTCAGTAAAATATGAGTGTTATATTTCACAATGTTGTCCTCAGGGATATAAACAATCCAAAATGAGTATTTGAGTAGCGCTGTATTAGAGTATTATTGCAGTAATATTTACAGAAGAAATCTCAAGTTTGGAAAAACTATAGGCCATAAAATCTGGCCATATAGGACCAATACACGAAGCAAAGTTCAAATCTGGATCATAAGAAAAAGACCAAAATATCATCAATGACGGTGACAGGCACATCTCTGAACAAAATCTGATTTCCTTGAGGAAGGAAGGTACTGAACCTATTATAATAGGATATGCCTACGAAGAACTGGGAAACAAGTCCTTCATTTAAAAAAAAAAATCAAATCACGCAGCTGAATGTCTTAGTTACAGGGGAGGAAAAGCAGAGATGACTAAGCTGAAAGAAATCTCCTCTGGCCTGTCTTATATCTTTTCTAGGCAGTGCTGTTCCTGATAAAACACATGGCACAAAATACGGTTTTACTGTATATCAAGGTGTGTAAGTTAGGGATGATAGCAGTTTTTTAAATAGAAAAATAAGGTGACAACAGCAACAGGTAAGGAAGCTTTGAACTTCTGAGGGAGCAATATTGGCACCCCTACATGGGCACAGCAGATAATCTTTTCATGGTACAAGTGCCAGCCTGTGTTAGCCCGTCTCTATCAAAGTCAGAAGGAAAAGTATTATAATTCAGCAGAAGTGGCCCCTCAGAGTCTAAGGAGGAGCATTTCATCAGACATTAATTGAGCACTCAGTGGATACAAGGGCAATAGGTTAGGTACTGAGGGGTCAATCCATAAGAACCCCTGCTACTCTGAAATTAAAAACTGCCCTCTCTTTTCTCAAGCCTATATATATATATATATATTTTTTTTTTAAGATTTTTTATTTTTCCTTCTTCTCCCCAAAGCCCCCCAGTACGTAGTTGTATATATTTTAGCTGAGGGTCCTTCTAGCTGTGGTACATGGGACGCGCCTCAGCATGGCTTGATGAGGCTACTAGGTCCGCGCCCAGGATCCAAACCGGTGAAACCCTGAGCCGCCGAAGTGGTGCGTGCGAACTTAACCACTCGGCCACGGGGCCGGCCCCAAGCCCATATATTTTATGTAATGAAACAAAATACACATCATCTCTCTTACAGCGGTGCAAGAATATTTAGGACCCACAAGGAAAATTGTGCCAAGAACTCTTCCTCTTCAGCCTTTGCCTACAGAAATGTTCTACTGGTTCCCTGAAAATAGCGTAAGCTTTCTTTAGCAAGTGAAATACCACCCCAACGCTCTCTCTCCCTACACTGTTTCGCTTTTTTTCACAACATGTAAGACCATCTGACATTTTATATCATATAATTTGTCTTTCCCAACTAGAATATAAGCTCCATGAGGGTAGAGACTTCAAATATTTTGTTTATAGATGTATTCTCAGTATCTACAACTATATCTAGCATGTAGTAGGTTCTCAAAAAGTTCGTAAAATTAATAAGAGCTAAAAAGACCCCTGAATAGTACGTTGGAATTGTTAAGTTCTACAATTTTGGCATATCTGTGTGGATACGTGTGTGTGAGTCAATTTACAGAGTCTGTGGTGTGATTCCCAGTGTAGACCACATCAGGTGTCAGAGGATCAGGAGCTTGTCTGGGGATACAGGAGAGAGACTGCAAAAACAAAGCAAAAGGTCTTATTAAATGGACTGAAGGGATCAAATACCGTAAGTAAACTTCTCCAAAGAGTGAACTAAATTTCTCTCTGTTCTTTCCATGTCTGACATCCGATGGTAGTGAATTGAAATTCACTTCAGATTAGTTGCACTGACATCAGCTTTCTTCCTTGATAAAACTTTTGAAACTTATTGAGTAAACTTTTTTTTCTTCTCCTCCCTAAATTACTGCCTGCAAGACCCAAGTCCTCTGATCCAAACAGTCTCCCATTTCTATTTTGAGACGTGCCTGAGTCACAAGGTAGTCTTGGCGAATCAGTCGGCTCTATCTTTCAGTTTACTGAGGCTGCCTGGGAACTTGAACTGTCAGCCAAACAGGAAGAGGGCCCTTCTGCCCAACTCCAAAAGGCCTAAGTCATATGGATGTGGTGAGGTTTAATGATGGATATAAATCACTGCAAATGGATTTCCCACAGGGTGGGGGGAAAAACAGCAAACATTTTACTTAATGTTCTCTATATGAATTCAGGGCTAGTAGAAAGGACAGATTATCAAAAAATATAGCTGAGCAAATGCCCCAATGTTTGCACATGTGTTTTCAACTAAAGAGACCCCTTCTGTATTCTTATTACGTATGACACCCCAAACCCCAAATATAAGAAAACGAATGTGACTGATCTGACCTTAGCAAAGTTACACTGTTTTAAAAAAAAATCAAGTCGGTGTTCATAAACATGTATAAACCACAAAGGCCCTTTTTCGAGAATGAGTACAAAGATTACTTCCACCTGGATACTCTTATTTGTGCCTCCCATGTGGTCTTGAGTCCCTCCTCCTTTTTTAGCTAGCACATCCTCTATAAACTGTTCTGCTTTAGTCAGTATAATTCCAAGACTCCCTCCCCTCAACGCTGCCTCTTGACAAAATTACTCTTTCTGTACTCACACAAATGGAAACAGAAGAGAGGAAAAGCCCTGGGGATGCAGCCAGTGCAGGTCTCAAACTGATCTGCTGCTAAGCACAACCTGAACTTCTCTGCCTCTCTTCACTTGGCTGAGTTCCTCTCTTGGCTCAGGGTTAGTGATCTTGCATGGCATAGGAGGCTTAGGACCCAGGGGGCGCCTTTCAGCTGAAAAACACCTCGCTGCAGCAAGCTAGCTGGGAAGCTCCCAGTTCTAAAGAGAGGCTGTTTACCAGAAGAGCATAACAAGGGCAGGTCTGACTGCAAGGCTGGGGCCGGGAGGCAGAGCCACCGCCAAGGGGACCCCGGTTGGACGCTTTATTGATCACCTGCAAGACGAAGGAGGTGAGGATGCTGTTGGCCTGGGTGCAAACATTCTTCATCAGCAACATGCTCCTAGCAAAAGCCTATGGATCTGGAGGTGAGATAACAATCTTTCCTTTCTGCAGCAACTTAATGAAGCAGAAAGGGTAAAGCTCCCTATTTCCCAAGCATGGCCAGGATAGACAGGAAGATGACAGGAAGCGAAGCTTTTAGCCAGTTTCTGTTGTCCCATGAAAGCTTTTTTTAAAATTTTTTCTTCCTTTCCCTGCCAGGGGCTTGCAGCTCCATCCTTGTCATTAAAAACAAAGGCAAGTAGCCACTTTCTCCTTCCTTTTGCTAGCCTGTGGCTCATGAGTGGATGGAGCTCGGGGGTTCATCTCCCCTACTCCCTACCTAAGTCCTGTTCCTTTCAGAGGCTTTGCACCCATGCGGCCAGGGCACAGGCCCTCCTTCCCCAGCCTCTTCCTGGGGTTCTCCTGCTGAGGGGAGTGGGAGCTGGGAGTCACATCCAGGCAGCGATGAGAGCAGCTTCCCTCCGTTTGAGGCTTTCTTGTGCCTGACTGAATCAAGGTTTTTGTAGAAGTCTCTTGGGAAGGAGTGTTGCCTGCGGAAGTGTGGCCGTATCCGGGGAGAGGGGAACCCCAGAGTTTATGTAACATGGAATTACACACAACACGGGGATGAATTTCAGTTCTGGCCGCCCACTGACTCCAAATTCCCACCATCTCCACAAAGGGACCCGAACCCAGGCCTCTCCCGCACCTTCCTCCAAAGCGGCCACGAGTTCCAGAGTAACAACCCCTGACACTTGTGCAGTACTTTTTGGCTTACAAAAAAACAAGCTAACGTTCTCTGAGCGCTGACTGGGGACCAGGCACCGGCGGCTGCTTTCTCTTATGGGGCTCACAACAACCCTTCGAGGCAGGCGAGGTTTTCCACGTGAGGACAGTGTAGGGCCCCGGGTGCCCTAGCCGGGCAGGGACACGGCCAGGGTGGGCCGGGGCTCCCCTGCCCGCCGCGCGTGGCGCCTTCGTTCGCCGCCTGCCACTCAGTCTGCCCCACAGGCTGCTTCTGGGACCACGGCCACCTGTACCGGGCGGACCAGCCCTCCCCCGCGCCGGGCCTCCGCTGCCTCAACTGGCTGGACGCGCAGAGCGGCCTGGCGTTGATTCCTGGGTCAGGTGAGTGTCCGCCCCTGGCGGCGGGCGGGCGGGCGGCGGCCGCGGCCCCGGCCCATCTTGCCCTCTCTCCTCTCCAGGCGCCGGCAACCACAGCTACTGCCGGAACCCGGACAACGACCCCGACGGGCCCTGGTGCTACGTCAGCGGCGAGGCCAGCGCTCCCAAGAAGCGGCCTTGCGAGGACCTGCGCTGCCCAGGTACCCGCCCGGGACCCCCGGGACCCCCTGAGGCCGGCGCTGCCTGGGAGTGGCCGTTACCCCCGCTGCGCACGTGCGGCCGCCGGCCTGCCCCGCCCCGCCCCCGCGCCGCCCGATTGGCCAAGGCTGTCTCCAGGCCGTGGGGCCCGAAGCCCATTGGCCGCTTCGCCGCTCGGAGTGAGCTCATCCTCCCCGAGCGCCTCGTAAACAACCGTGGGAGCGAGGCCCCGCCCCTCGGCCGCGCGCTCCCGGCTCGTCACGCCGCGTGTGGGAGCACCAGGGACTCGCGCTCCGGGCCCGAGGCCGTTAGCGAGCCCTTCAGCTTTTACCGACCGTTTGTGGAGGATCTAATGCGTGCTAGGTGCGCTGCTCACAGCCTCCCTGGGAAGCAGCTGTTTGGGGGAGCTGAGCCTTAGGGAAGTTCCGCGCTCTACCAAAGGCAGGGGCGGGGTCCAGGTTTCAATCCAAGTTTCTTAGACGCCAGAGCGCAGGTTTGTTGCTCCCGAGGCAGCAAGACAATTCTCTAGGATTGAATGGGATGTGTAAAGCATATAACATAGGGATTGGCACAAAGCACGGGCTCAATAAATGTGAGCTGCTCAGAGGAGTCATAGATTGTCTTCCTGGCGTAGAGAGGGACCCTCTGGAGAAGATGGCGACTGAGCTGGGCCTTGGAAGGTGGCAAGGATTTAGACAGATGAAGACAAGGGAGTCAGGAGAGGCCCTTTCTCATGGCGTTGCCCTCACATTTGCCTTGTCCCAGCAATGGAGCAGCCCTCTCAGGCCTGGTCTTGTCCCTGGGGCAGGGTTTGATTTCAGTGTTGTGTGTGGGGAGCATTCTAAGGTGGACATCCTTCATCTTCCTCAACACTCTGGCAAGGTTCAGCTGTGGAATTCCCTCAGGCCACTCTCTGATGAGAGCTATTTCCCACCTCACCTCCAGAGACCGCTTCCCAGGCCTTGCCAGCCTCCACAGCAGAAACGGAGGAGGCATCTGAAGTGCCAGGCGAAGATGAGGTGTTCGCTCCTGCCAACGCCCTGCCTGCCCAGAGTGAGGCGGCGGCCGTGCAGCCAGTGATTGGGATCAGCCAGCGGGTGCGGGTGAACTCCAAGGAGAAAAAGGACCTAGGAACCCTGGGTATGTCTGCCCCACCCCTGTCCTTGTGGGATTCGTCAAGCAATGTCATTTGCTGATTGTCTGGGGTGAGGCTAATGGAACCTGTGTCCTGTCCTTGGCAGGCTATGTGCTGGGCGTTGCCATGATGGTGATTATCATTATCATTGGAGCTGGCATTGTCTTGGGCTACACCTACAAGAGGTCAGTAGCTTCTCTTTTGTGCTCTCTTTAGAGGAGGGGAGGAAGGTACACAGTCAAATCAGACTCCTTTGTGGCATTCTTACCCCCAAAAAAGGAAGTGAGGTGTTGAAAGAGAAAAGTCAGCTCAAAATGTAGAGACTTGGTTTCCAGCCTTTACTAGGTGACCTTGGACACACCCTTTCCTTTGGTGCCTTCACTCCTAACCCAAAAGTCTTGTGAGGTAGGGGTTCTTGTTCCCCATTTCGCAGATGAGGAAACCTTTATCAGAGAGGTGAAGCGATTTGCCCAAGGTCGCACTGCCTGGGAATGACAGAACCTGGATTCAAACCCAGCTCTTTTGTAAACCAAATTCCCTGCTGTCTAATCGACTGTGTCTGGCATGGAAGTGAGTGGCACTGCAGAAATCAAGCTGGGCACTCATTGCAGGGGACCCAGAGGCTGAATTCTTTCTGTGAATTACAAAATTCTGCTACTAGAAAAGGTTACCAGCCACTCTTTTTGCAGCTTTGAATTTCCTGAGCCATAGGCAGTGGAATCTCCTCTAGGACAGGAGCGAAAAAGTGAGTTGGAGGACAGAGAGCCTGTTTGCCACATGTGAGAAAGCCAAAGAGGCTACCTGGGAAGCTCAAGGACGTGCCCTGTGGTTGGGACGGCAGGAGGAAAGATGCTTATTTTGAGAGGCCCTCTGGGATACCGTGTGGAAAAGGCTGTCAGAGTCAGTGATGGGTGCACGACGAGAAGCCAGAGTCACGTTCATTTTTACAGTACTGGCTGACTCTGGGAAAATTATTTGCCATTCTTAGGCAAAATCATTCTTCCAGCCCTGAGTGTCTGTGATATTTCTTTTCTATGGTCTGAAAAGGCTTCCTGTAAAAGAAGTGACATGGTGGCCTGCATTTTCCAGTGGTGAGGGCCACGTCTGAGCCCACGTTCCCAGTGGAACACCCAGCATTAAATAAACTGAGGGTGTGCATAAACTGAGGGTGTGCTTAGAGGTGAAGTAGTCAACCTTCTTATTTTACAGATGAGAAAGGGGAAGTGTTGGGTAAGAGTAATAATAATTACAGCACTAGCGAACATTTACCACATGCCAGACACTGCTTCAAGCAATTTGCATGCTTTAACTCAGTTCTCCTAGTCACCCTTATGAGGTAAATGCTATTATTATCCCCAGTTTACAGATTAGGAAACTGAGGCAAGAGAGGACATGTGCCTTGCCGGAGGTCACATACCTAGCATTTGGTGGAGCCAAGTCTTAACCCTGCCACTAACTAGCTATCTGTGTGACTTGGGCAGGTTGCTTCTATTTCTACTCCAGAGCATTGCTGTAGCTAAAGCATGTGACTGCTTCACTCACTGTGTAGCACATAGTAAGTGGTCAGTAAGCAATAATGTTTTTCCTTTCTGTAAAATATGGGTACTGTACTAGTGCTCTCCGAGCCCTGTTCCTTCCCTGATTTCCTATGATGCAGGAAGCAGAGGTTCAGAGAGGGGAAGTATTGACCTGATAAGGTCTCCTGATTCCTTGTCTGAGGTTGTTGCCCCAGTGGGATAGTTGACATGGCAAGTCCAGGACACCTGCTTGTTCATTTTAAGGAGTTAGAGGAAATGATGTGGTGGTCCTGGCCTGTACTTCATAGTCAGAAGCAAACCATGTTAGCTGAGTTTAGCCCTTGAAATATTTCCTCCTTCCTCAGCCACTGGATAGCGTTTGGCTCTCCTCCAGTCTTGTGACAGTTTCCAGGCCTCCAGGTGCTTGAACTGACTAAATGTTAATTCTGAGCTCAGGTCTCATGCCCAGTGAAGAAGCCAGGCCTTTTTCTGCTAGATTTGCTCCTCTAAGGTTGTCACGGGACTGCCCTGAGGACTAGAATTGACTTTCCTGTAAGCTCAGGGCAGGGCACCCAGTCACCAGACTCCCCGTCACCAACCACCGGACCACCCCGTTCCTCAGCAAAAGTGCTCTGAGAACAGACTGCACAACAGGAAACCGCATGTGAGCTAGAGACAAGCTCTCAGCTGCCATCTCTCCCCAGAGTCAGAGAACAGAATGTCTAGAAAGAGCTGTTGAGTGTAGGTTCTGCCAGCCTCTGAACCTTGGTTTGTTGTCTTTTAAATGGGGATATATCCCCCCTCCACACATATCCATACCCATCTACCCAAGATTTTCATAAGTATTAAATGTAAATAGTAGAACACCAATTGGGTAAAGTAATCACAAGAGCAGCAAACATTTATTGCATGCTTTTTTAGTAAGTAAGGCCCTATTGAATGCATTTCCCTGATGATCTCGCCCAAGCCTCATGACCACACTAGAAGGAACACTTTGACACCATTGTACAGTGAGGAGCTGAGACCTACAGGAGTTAAGTGCCATGTCCAAGCTACACAGCTAATAAGGTGTGTCTAAGGATTATCAATATTTCCCAGAAGTCCAGTGAGGCCCAGTAGCTTCATGCAAGTTTGCTTTGAATTGCAAAGGATAGTAGGAAAAATAGAACCTTTCAAAAAAATAGCTGGCTTTAGAAGTCAAAAGAACCAGGATCTAGTTTTGGAATTGGCACCGATTCTGGGCGCAACCCTGGACAAATCATTTCCTTTCTCTGTTTTCCTCATCTGTAAAATAGCGTAAGGGCAGGGAGTTAGATATGATGATCCTCCCAGCTCTGATATTTCCTGAAAAGACAATATTGCCTGCTGGTGGCTGCAGGCATTCTGGGTTCAAATCCCAGCTCGTCTATTTCCTTGAACAAATGATTTAACCTCTCTGCGTCTGCCTTCCCATCTCTGAAACAGAGATCCTGATAGAGAGCATGTAGGTTTGTTGTGAGGATGAAATTAGACGGTGTAGTTTGGGCATCCAGTTGGTGTTCATAACCTTAGCTGCCCTGAGGAGCTTTCCCCGAGCAGCAGTGTGGCACAGCACTGCTTCTGACTGGGAAAATAGCAGTGGCTCAGTTAAGTAATAATTGGACGAAACCTCTGTTGCCTGAAGGAGATCTGCAGTGCCTCCATCACCCCTGAAGAGGATGTCAGAGGCAGGCAGCAGCTCCGTCCACACCTGCTGTCTCTGGCCAGCCCAGCTCCTGATTCTGGCCGTGGAGCAGCCAGGGATAGACTTACTGCAAGCCTTGAACTCTGCCAAGGCCATGAGGCTAATGGGATGGAGCTTTCTTCTGGCTGGGAAGGGCGGGCAGGCACCAGGCTTCCTCTCTGGGGAGGAAGAGCAGCAGGTGGGGGTGAGTGAGGGCTCAGCCTGGCTGGTCTTCGTCCTGGTTGTCTAGGTCACGAGGTTCAGAAGGCCAGTCGGTGACTGGGCAGCTCCCTGTCCCTACCCTCAGCACAATGTCTGTGCTAGCTCCTGAGGGAGTGCCTATTTTCTGATAAAAAGGCAAGGGAAAAACTGTAAGTCAACACCACTCCCGCCCCCTTAGGAGAGGAGCTGAGTCAGTGAATAAGCCTTTTGTTCTCTCTTGGCTGCCAGACCACGGCCCAGCTGCCCCCCTGCCCCTCCCCAGGGGGAAGGGGCTGAGCTGCATGATGGTCAGTGCAGCAGGCCTAGTGGCCTCTCGCAGGTCTTGGAGGGAGCTGGAGGCAGCCGCTGCGTCTCTGGGACTCATAGGCACCATTAACATGAGGCACGTGAGATTGGGTGTGTTTTGAGGCTTCCAAATGGATGAGACTGTAATCCGGATGAGTCCTAGCACCCGCTTCCTTTACCCTTGGCTGTTCTTCCAGCCCTGCCCTGCCCCAATACAATTGATTTTTTTCCCCCTAAAGACTTGTGTATGAAGCAGCCTGGCCATTATCAACAACTCAGCTGGCCACAGCCAGATGCCTGGTAAAGGAGGTAGCTGAGGAGAGCAGGGCTTTGGACTCAGTCTCTAAAGCCTCAGTTTCTTTATCTATAAAATGAGGATGACATTATGTTGCAAAGTTGGTGTGGATATTAAATGAAGAGGGTATGCATATAAAGTGCATGGCATCCAGTAGGTACACAATTAGTTCTTCTCATCCTGGGTAATGGGAAGGCCATTTCCTGGCAGCTTAGTAGGTACTCAGGAAGTATGAGTTCCCACTTTCCCTGTTCCTCCAGCCCCTTAGATCGTGAAATTCAGGCCTTAGCAAACACACTTGCAAACTACATCTTTTGTAAAGTGCCTTTTGGTCTTCTGCTGGCTTGGGGGCTCCCTTGATAAAATTAAACCAAGACCTTCCAAGTTTCTCTCTACCTGGGCAACCTGGAAGAATCTGGCTTTTTGTTTTATTTTGGAGGTGGGTGTTTCCTTCCATGTGGCAGTACTGTAACTGATGAGCAGTGCCCAACGGTAAAGTGAATCTCAAGCTGAGTGTGGATGCACTTGGTCCAGATGACCTTCTCCCCACGTCCCTCCATTTCCCCTCTGGGTGCTCTGGGAGTTATTCTGCTGCGGGAGTTGGTGGTGTCCAGTACAGAGGCTAAGGAGAAGGATGGGGCAAGAGCCTGAGGCTTGCACATTCAGAAACTCAGTCACCCAAGGTGACTCAAGGAGATGAGCTCATGACTTTGCCCTCTGTGACCTTACAGTGGCAAGCGGGGAATCAGAGAACATCTCATGCAAGGGATCTTACAGAATGTTAGGGGCCGCAGAGATGATCAGGTTCAACTCCTTGTTTTACAGATGTTGAAATTAAGGCCCAGAGAGGAGGGGAGTTGCTCAGGTCATATCAGCAATACCTGCCTTAGCTGGCCAGTAGGAGAGTTTGCTTGGGAAGCCAAATTAAGATAACATTGCTTGGTGAGTCAAGTCATACTCAGGGCAAATCATAATAACCACTTATGGGTTTTACAGCAGTCTCACTGTTCTCAAAATGCTTTCACATTCATTATCTTATTTATTTTTTGAGGAAGATTAGCCCTGAGCCAAAATCCATGCCCATCTTCCTCTACTTTATATGTGGGACGCCTGCCACAGCATGGCTTGACAAGCGGTGCCATGTCTGTACCCGGGATCCGAACCAGTGAACCCCAGGCCGCCAAAGCAGAACGTGTGCACTTAACCACTGCACCACCGGGCCGGCCCCCATTATCTTATTTTGAGGCAGATATTATCCCTCTTTCAGCGATGAGGAAACCAAGGCTCAGCAAGGCTAAGTGTTTTGCCAAGTGTCACACAGCTAAGGCTGAGCTGATACTGGAACAGAAGTAAAGAGAAGTGGTTGATTTAAAGACAGTTCTGAGGCACCCGTGCAAACTCCTTCCCCTCCAGCCCCTGCTGTTTTCTCAATATTGTTGTCTCTGGAAACTCTGGTCATTGTACCTGACATTGTGATGGATGTGTAATCTGTCTGATCTCAGCCATCTCCCTGAGGAGGTCTGAAGCAGGCCTGTGTTGTTTCACCAAGTCATCCATCAGCTGCCTGCGTCAAGGCCTCTTTGGGATGGGCTCCTTCCAGGAAGATTTCCTCCAACAGCTGAGTCCATGTGTCTAGTTGCTGGCTTCAGAGGATGCTGACCTAGGTCCTGGTTCTAGTGTGCAGTGTGCTGGGCACTCACCCAACCCTTTGGCCTGCAATTGGGGTGACCTGGTGCAGTGGAAAGGGATCTACATGTGCAGCCAGAAGACTGGGTTTGAGTCCCTGCCCCACCATTTCTTTGGGGTGACCTTGATCAGATCAGAACTTCTCTGAGTACCAGCCAGAGTCCAGCAGACTTGGATTTGAGCCTACCATGTCATTGGAGAGTTCCTTAACTTCTCTGGGTTATTTCTTCATCTATAAAATGAATGAGATCTAATTCTTAGGGTTCAGCTGAGAATGAAGTCAGATAATGTACATAAAGTTCTCAGCATGGAGTGAGCACTCCACTTGAGTAAAATAGGGCAACACGATGGCCTCACTGAGTCATGAGCACCATGAGAATTCAAAGGCCTGTGAAAACTCTGAGGGGTCTGACCGTCATTGTCTCATCATTTCCCATTGACCTGAGCAGCCATCAGAATCGTTTTAGCCCCCTGCGTTGGGTGGGGATGGTCCCTGATTCCAGTCGGGGCTCACACCTTGTGGGACTTCAGGATAAGATGACTGTCTCAGAACAAGATGGTCAAACCAGTTTTCTGACTTTATGGGTTAGGGCCAGGATAGTTCTCTGAGTCTCTTGGAGCCCTGGGCTGAAAGAACAAAACTGCATCTTGCTTTAAGACTCTCTTTCCTCTCTACACTGTCTTCAGTGAGCCCCATTGCAGCCGTGTGAGTTTCATACTACTGTCGTCCCCATTTTACAGATGAGGAAGCAGAGACCAGAGGTGTGGGAGCTCTTTGTTGAGTTAAGGCAGTCTGGCAGGGTACAAATCTAGTACATCAGCCACTGATTTGCTGTGACCATGGCTTGCCCCTGCTCGGGCCTCAGAGATGCTGTCTAATGAGCAAAGCCACACAAGAAGCACAGCCTGAATGCTTCCCTTTTGTTCTCCAGGGGGAAGGACCTGAGAGAGCAGCATGAACAGAAGGTGTGTGAGAGGGAGATGCAGCGAATTACCCTGCCCCTGTCTGCCTTCACCAACCCCACCTGTGAGATCGTGGATGAGAAGACTGTTGTGGTCCACACCAACCAGACTCCAGTTGACCTTCAGGAGGGCAGTGCCCCCCTCATGGGCCAAGCAGGCACTCCTGGGGCCTGAGCCCCTCACAGTGGGCAGGAGCCCATGCAGACACTGGTGCAGTTTGGCCTACCCTCCTACAGCTGGGAGGTCTACACTTTTGTTGTGGTTAAAACCCTCCCCTCACTTTTTTGTTTTGGTGAATCCTAAGACAGAAGCAGGAGGCGCTGTGGGCTGAGGGCGAAGCTGGGTAGGGTCCTACCAATACGCCTTCTCGATCCCTTGGAGCAGGATTTCGCCCGTGGATGGAGACAGTGGCCGCCCCCACAGCAGTGCTGCTGACAAAGGTTTCCAAACATCACCCGTGCCCCAGAACTGAACCAGGGATGAACAGGGAGCTCCCCCAGCTCCTCTGTGCTTTATTATCCAAGATGGCCTCAGTCTCTGCCTTTCTGTTTGTTCTCTGTGGGCACACACTGTTATTCATAGTCCAGGTCAAGCAGGTCGAGAGGCAGCATTAAAAAATATATTTAGTTTTTTAAATATTTGGGATGGAACTCCCTACTGACCTCTGAGAACCGGAAATGAGTTTGTACAAAAGTCAAAACTGTGGGTTGAGAACAGGATCTAGGCTGGGGGCTGCTGGGTGTGCTCCAGCTTGCTGGCAGTGATGTGCCTTGACAACCGTGGGCCGGGCCTGGGCCCAGGCCCAGGGACTCTTCCTGTCTGGAGAGGAAAGGAAGGGAAGAATTGCACTGAACATTCCACTTAGGAGGAGGGTAGAGAAGGATCCATGACTGCCTTAGGCCACAGGACCTGAGGTGGACCTGGGGTGCCCTCGTCTCTCTCCCCTCAGGGTAGACAGTGACCTCTTCATTTTGCAGGGGTAAGACAACAGCCAGCTAACCTACGGGAATTACACTGTGGGGTCTTGTGAGCTGCTTCTGAGAGGGTGACCTGGAAACTATGCTCAGAGGCAAGGTAATGAAGTCCTTCAGGCTTGCCTCTGCTGTGGTATGAGTTTGCAGGTGGCCCTGTGGCCTCCAGGCCAGCACCTTCCTGTGGGGCAGTGGGGCTAGGGGTCACAACCCCTAACTTGTAAAACAATCATAGAACCATTGGAAGGGACCTTAGGGTTCCTCAAGCCTTTTGGACAAAGTGGCCCAGAGGGGGGAAGTGACGCCCCAAGGTCAGGGCAAGCTACCGGCATAGCCAAGAGGAGGAACATTTCTCCACAGCACTGTGCTGGATTGTGCCAGCGCCTCAGCAGGGCCTCCAAGCCCTGATGTCACACTTGGAAGCCTTAGCAGTACTCTATCCACAGAGCTTCCTTCCCAGAGCCCTTCCACTGCCCCACGTGGAGAGGGGGGTTGGTAGGGCCCATTCTCTTCAGTAGGCTGTTCCTAGGAGTCGTCTGCTGAGGGGACCTAGGCCTCAGGGGGTCCCTTGGTGTTAGTGATGCTGAAGAAGAGAGTATTACTGGTTTCTACTTTTTTATAAAAGTATTTCTCTGTATACGTGTTTTATATACCTCATTCTGACACCTGTGTATGAAGTGCAGGAAATTGCTCTGCCATTTCACTTATATAAATAAATTAAAAAAAAAAAAGACTCCGTATTGCCAATTTTTTGTAGGGTACCAGGACACTTCTCTCCTAAGTTGGGAAGTCTTGAGTTACCTTGTCAACACTGTGTGGTGAGCTCTGGCTTTCTCATTCACTCTGCAGCTCTAACTGGGAGGTGGCAACAGTTGAATGGTTGGTAACTGCGCCTCTGTGTTCTGTCATCACCAGGAATCTTTCAGGCTGAAGCTGCAGGAAAGGTGGGTGTGCGGGCAACCCAAAGGGATATTGGTCGCTGCAAATCCTCTCCACGTCAGCATTCTTTCAGAGCTGGAGGTAGTTAAAGGAACATCCATGCAGCCCTTGGCAGGGGCTGGAGACAGGGATGGTGGGTGATGGAGCTACGGCAGCCAGTGGAGGGATGGGTGTGCAGAGGGGGATGGGTCCTTGGGCTGAGGAAGGTCCCTGTGGGGGTGACTCCTAGGGCTCAAGAAGCTACCAATAGGAGTGTTTGTTGGACTTTTACCAGTGGGTTTCAGCAACAGGTTTTCAGCCTCTAGGAATCCCCAGAGTGACCTCTGCCCATGTCCAGACATTGCTTTATAGTTCTATAAGCAAGGAGCACCCTGGAGCGTCAGTTTCCCAGTAACCAGATTCTGCCCTTAAGTTGGACTCCTCAAGCTTTGGGAGAAACCACTTTTGGGTATGTGGATTTATATTGTGCCCAGAATCCCACTAGCCAGATAGCATCATCCTGCCCCATGGGTCATCCGTCCACAATATCCTCTATATACAGAAGCAAGAAGAAACAGGTCGTCTCCTCTCAAGCACTTGTGGGGAAACACAAGGGGTGTGGTCATTTGTATTCATTGCTTCCCATTATGAAGGTGGACCCGGCCCTGAGGAGAGGACTCCAGGATATCCAGGCTATAGGAGTGTATGTATATTAGAGGGTGGGAGTGTAGGGCCCTGAAGGAATGACTTGGCCAGCAGGTGGGAGTCAGTCAGCCCTCTCCAAGGACTGGGCTGCCTCAGGGGGGATGTACATGTTCTCTGGAGCAGGTTGGTGTCCACATAAAGAGAGGGGATTAGGATTCGGGAGCATAAGAATTCCCTGCTGTGGGGAGTCGTGTGACCTGGGCCTGAAAGTGCCCAGCAGTGTTCCTCTAGAAGGGAGCAGGGGAGGCCTTGCACTTCCTGGCAGACAGGCCAGCAAAACCTCCACACGGATTTCCCTGAGCCAGGCCCCAAGTCACTTTTTCACTCTCAGTATCATCAGTTAAGTTAACTGCTTAATTTATTTGGTCTGCTCAATGGCCCAGCGTGGGCCCACCACTCCCACGTTTGCTGGGGACAGCCGAGGCACAACCAGCCACACAATACGGACCTTGCTGCTGCTGGGAGCCCAGGGCTCAACCCTATACAAGCTTGCACACTCCACACCTAAGTATGGTCTATACAGCAAGTAAACTCTGGTCAGAGATGACATCTAATCCCACAACTTATCAGGTCTATGTACAGTATTTCACATATCACCCAACAGATATAACAAGATAGTATTAACAGCAACCACTCTCTTGGATCACTCCCCCCGCCCCGCCCCGCCTCACCCCCTCCAAACAACCACCACACATTAAAGTAATATCCCAAACCCATTCCCAACTTGTTAAATATGGTGCAAGCTCACAGACACTTAGGGAGAGG
Source organism: Equus przewalskii (assembly GCF_037783145.1). NCBI lineage: Eukaryota > Metazoa > Chordata > Mammalia > Perissodactyla > Equidae > Equus > Equus przewalskii. Next base: position 6,900,245 of record NC_091837.1, read on the forward strand.
CAAATCTAGTTGTGTTCAACAGTCCCTAGAGCTCTGGAAGCCAAGGTGGAGGGTGCCCCCAGGGCTCTTCAGTGCCCATGGCTGTGGCTCAGGAGGTGGCAGCCAGGAGCTAGTGAGCTGGACCAGCCAACAAGGGAGGTAGAAGCCAGAGAGCCCAGCGCAGGGAGCTGTCTTCCCCGGCATCTCAGCTTTAGGACTCTGCCACCACCTCTTCCTGCCCAAGGTGCTGCCTGGACCAGCATGGTGAAGGGTGAGCAGTGGCTGCCACAAGGACAAGGCTAAGAGATTGCTGAGATTGCCACTCCCCCGCCTCATACACTGGGCCTGTGACAAGCCACACAGTCCTCCAGAACCCATCTAGCCCTAGGCAAAATGTCTTGGGCTTCTGACTGAGGTGCCCACCAGGTATGAGTGACAGCAGCCAGGATATGGCCTCTCTAGAGGTCAGGGCCCTCTTTCTTTCTCGCCCCCAGCCATTCCTGCACTTGTGGGTGACTGCTTGTTGCAGGCAGAAAGGAAGGCCCAGAAGTTCTCAGTCAGTCTCCAGCAGAACACGAGGTGGAGGCTTCCCCTCACACTGATATGGCCCCTGCACCTGGGAGGTGAACAGAAACCAGCCCTTCCCCTGACTCCTGGTCAGTTCCACCACAAACTGACTAAGAGACTCTTCAAAACCTACTCCCTCAATCCCTGCCCCAAGGGAAGGCAGGACACGAAGTGGAAGGGGCGTAGCACCACTGTCGTTTCACATCCTTGGAGTGCCGCCTGGCCACCAGGCTTTCTCTTGTCCACAGTCTCACTTGAAGTCCTCCTGTACCCAGCTGGACCAGAAACTTCAGAGCCCCAGGCAGGTTCGCCCTGGCATCCTGCCCAGCAGGTCCAGATCACGCTGATTAGTGTAAGCAAGAGCGTCCCAGAATCCCACTGCCAGGGAGTTCCCGAGTGGTCACAAGTAAGACTCCTCCTGGCCCAGGGCCAGGCTTTTTCTTCTTCACAGCTTTCAGGCGAGTGTTGGATTTACAGACAGTAGCCAGGCCCCAAACCTGTGGAGATGTGTTTCCCTGGTGCTGCACCCGCTCGCCTCCTGGGGAGGTAGTAGGGATGGCTTGTTCTGCTTCTAAACAAGCTGCCAATCCACAGGAAGCCCGGACGGCCCTGCCCACAGCAGGAATGGGGCGCAGAGGGGGCAATGCTGGCTGTAGAACGCCCCCCTGCAGGGGGCTGGGCAGGGGTTAGGGGGGTGAGTCCCGGGTCAGGCCATACTGCATGCTCACAGTGTGGTCCAGCTCCTCCAGCTCTGCAGGCAGTGGGATGCCCAGCTCTCCAAGGTACAGGGAGAGGGCCTCAAAGGAGTCCTCCAGTTTTGAGAACGCCGGTCTGGAAAGACAAGGGGTGAGTTAGGGGCAGGTGAGATATGGGCACGGCTATGGGGTGGTGTGAAAGGCAGGTAGGCCTGTGGCTCAACCACATCCTAATTGTATGGGCTCGGGCAAGCCCCTTAACCTTGTTGTGCCTCCATGGGAAATGGGGATGATATAATGTTACTGCTGCTGCAAAGATTAGAGATAACACTGTGAGAAGGCTGGCCTAACTCCAGGGAGTAGCTTCAAAAAAGAAAGTCCAGGAGAAAAAAAGCCCCTCACATGTCTTGGAGAAAATGCAATCATCAAAGGTGGGATTGGACTAAGTGCCTTAAAGATCCTTTCCAGTCCTGAGACTGTTTCCACATCAATGCATCTGCCCAGGAAGGGGCATTTCATAGACTCAGCAGCTCTCCCCAGAGAAAGCAAACACTGGGCTCCTCGTGCTGTGGAAATAGCTCAGCTGCCCTGGAATCCTAAGGCATCTCAGAATTACTCCTCTGCCTCCTCCACGTTTTTGTTTAAGTATCTTGTCACCTTCTCGGTGAGACCTACTCTGACCACCATATTTAAAATTGCAACTTGCACCCTACACAATCCTCTTTACTCAGCTTGACTCGTTTTTCCATAGCACTCGTCACTTTCTAATACTTAGTTTATTATACGTACTGTTTATCATCTCTCTTCGTTAAAATGTGAGTTCCAGTAGGGCGGGCACCTTTGTGTTGTTCACTGCTGTACCCCAGGTGCTAAGAACAGTATTGAGCATATGGTAAGCACTCACTAAGTATTTTTTGAATGAATTAAAGACAAACATTGAGAGTGACTGAGAAGGGATATTAGCTAACAAATATTGTGTAGCTTCTTGTTTTCTCCTCGTGCTCTTCATCTGGCGTTACTGAAGAAGTGTGGTCCTTTGGTCCATGAAGGAACAAGATCTAGAGCCTCGCACTAGCAAGTCCCAGCTGTGAAGTGGACCATCAGAAATCATTTTAAAATAAAGGCTATGTGCCAACTGCTTTTCTTGGTGGGGTGGAGTTGAGGAGTGAGGAGAGTGCTGAAGGGTGCATTGGTTAGGAAATTATGGAAGACATATACATCCTGTGCTATATATTTTGGTAACGCTTAAATTTGTTTTTTTAAAAGAAACACGATTTTTGATAGCAGGAGAAAAAGCACAAGATTCTAGTTTTCTGATGCACAAACTTGAAAAGACCCAGGATAACTTTGGTAATAATGAAAGTGATAACCTGAGAAGAATAAAAGTAATTTTTAAAAGATTTCTTTAAAGGAGAAAATTAACTAAATGCATAAAGATGCCCACTGTAGTAATATCAACTGCAAAGAGAAACTGGAAAAACCTGAACATCTACATTATGTATATTATATGTTCAGACAGCTTCTTAATTGAAATTTCAGGTAGTCAACAAAAATGATAAACAGGAAAATTGGGCAGCAACAAGGAAAATGCAGGGCAAAATATAAAACTTTTCTCTATTTGAGATTATTTAATGATATAAAAAATGTGTGTTTGGACACGGACGGGGAATATGGAAACATGAAGACATTTATTCTGTTAGAATGGTATAGTTTGGGTGAATTTTCTTCTGTTAAATTTTTTTAATGGCTGTGTTTATATCCAGCCTGTGATATCCAGGTCACTTGCTACTACGCCCTCATCTCCCTCCCCTACCTGGCATGTCAGAGTTGTCAGGTGGCTTCAGTGGTTGACAGCCCCTCTTTGAGCTCAACGCTTTTGCCAGCCCCGTGCCTGGGAAGAGCTCAGAAAGGCTGAAGGCTAGGGCCAGTATCCCAGAGCTGTGTGAGCTGGGGGAAAGGGGTGGGGTACCAACCTGCTCTCAGGCTCCAGTTTGCAGCAGATGGCAGCCAGGGGGAAGAAGGCTGGGGGGCAGTCTGTGGGGACAAACTTCTCCCAGAAAAGCTTCACGTTGAGGCCAAAGTCCAGTGTTCGGGGCAGGCAATCAGGATCTGCATACACCTGCCCAATGATCTGCAAATGACAAGTTGGCTGGTCAGGAATGGATTATGGAGGGTGCAGCCACATGGTAGGAAAGAGGGATGTTGGTGTGTGGACAGGAAGGATGAGAAGAAGAGGGAGGTAAAGACTGAGGTTAGAGAGCTGCCCCCACCCCCATCTCTCCAAATCTTGCTGATCCAGACTTGTCTCTCGACTGAGAGAGTCTGGTTACCGAGGAGGGTTTAGAGGAGGCCTCGCTGCGGCGGAAGCACAATGTCTCAAATTGGCATCTGGAGGGGCAGCTTCCACACTTCCCACCCTGCCCTGCTGTGTTCCCTTGCGTCTGTGTCCCCTGCCAGAGTTCAGGCTCTGTGAAGTGCTGGGTCTGATTCATGTCTGAAGCCCTTTGGCGACAGCCTAGTGCTTTGTACACAGTAGATGCTCAGTTGATCTCTATTAAAGAAAAATTTTAAAAACACTTCCTCCATTATTCCAACTGTCCCTTGTCTCCTCTACACTCATCACTTTGTAGGAATTACAGTAGCCTTGGAATGCATGTGGTTGGGTGAGTGCTTCGAGAGAAGACTGAGCGAAGCTCCTAAGGGCAGGAATCTCTCCGAGACTACTCATCCTGTACCCCACAGCGCCTAGCACTGTGCTAGACAGGCCTCCTGGAGTGCCTGCTTCCACTTGTCAGGCGGAGGTGGGGGCGCCACTAGGGCTTGTGGAAGGGGAACAGAGGGAAAGGCTGCATCTGGCCCAGTGCTAGACAGACAGCCACAGGAACAACCTCGTGCCTTTCCTGGTGGAGTTCCGAGTCTCACCTGTGCCTTATTGGCCATGTCACTAAGAGCAGGCCACTGGCCCTTTCTGAGCCTCAGTTTCCTCACCTGAAAAAACCTGCCCAATCCTTCCCAGGGGACCAACGAGACTCGCACGTGTCAAGAGATGTATGATAAACTGTACAACGCTACCCTTGTGTTGATCCTATGGCAAGCTACTCATCTTTAGGAGGAGAAGCCCCAGTCCTGAGGCAGAACACAGCTGTTAGGCCTGCTGCCTCAGGCCTGGCCTCCACGCCGGAGCTCACCTCGCAGAGAACGATCCCAAAAGAGAAGACATCCACTGTCTCATCGTAGCTCTTTCCTTGGGGAACACAGGACAGCAGGCTGTTAGGTTTGGTCCCTTAACTGCTCTGTACTAAGTCTAGGGTCAAGCCAGGCCACACCCAAGAACCAGGGCTAGAATATAATACGTTCTGTGAGGATGCCCCAAAGGCTGCCCAGAAAAGGCGCCATCTGAAAATTACCTCTCCTTAGCCCTTGGGGTGGGCTGCCTTGGAGAGATCTTATCAAACAACACTGCCCAGGATGAAATGGAAGAGAAGTGGACTCCGCCATTAGCTAGCTGTATGCTCCTGGGCAAACCACTGAACTTCTCTGGGCCTCAGACTCCAAAAACCCCTCCATTTCTGAGGCCTCACAACCCTGTGCATTTCAAGAACCCCAGCCAGCATCTCTGGCTGGTTTTAGCATTATCCACAAGGGGGCACCACACATCAGTTCTCAGCGTGGAGAGAGAAGAAAAGGCTGCAAGTTTGGGCAATAAATAGCCTGAGCTCTCAGCTACCCTTGGGACACAAAAGCCACAGTCAGATCTCGCCCTAGGCCTTGGATGGGACACTGACCAGCTCGCAGCTCAGGGAGGAAGGAGCTTATGAGGCCTGGTCTGGCAAAGGACAAAAAAGATCCAGCTCTCAGCTCTGGGTACCTGGCCTTAAACTTCACAGGCCTCCCTTGGAGCTCCCAGGGCTCTGCTGCGAGATGTGGGCCCCCACTCCCCTCTGGGGGCACGGCACGTCCCCTCAGGGCATCAGAACTCACCGTTCAGCATCTCAGGGGCCATCCAGTAGGGGTTTCCCACCACCGTGTAGCGCTTCTTACGGTCGTTCTTGCGCAAGGTACGTTTCTTGGTGGTGGCCTTCTCCACTGGGGGCCTTTTCCTCTCCTCGACTATGAGCCGTGACAGCCCAAAGTCTGCCACCACCACGGTCTTGTCCTGGTAGGACAAGGGCCAGGTCAGGGCTTGGTGGGGACATTCCCAAGAGAAGCCATTGAGAAGGGTAGGAAAGGTCTGTAGCCAAGGAGAGGCAGAGCTGGAGCTCTCTGGCGGCCAAGGTTCTAACAGTCTCATTTGTGCACACAGCCGATTCCCCAGATGTGGGGGTATCTGTAGAAGAGCCTGGAGGGGTAAGGCTCCGGGACCTAGAGAGTGGAACTCAGAGGCAGGACAGGGGCTTTCTTTTATTTTGTTTTTTTCCCCATCCTGCTTTTTTCCCAAAAAGATTTAAGGCCATGGCTAGAACCAGGATAAGACAGAAAAGGACAAGGTGGAGGCAGTCAGGGAGGGAACTTGGGAGATAAGCTCTTCAAATAGCTACAGAGCAGTCATGTGGAAAAGGGATTAAGATTATTTGGTGTCGGTCCAGAGGGCAGAGCCAGGGCCAGTTAGTGGACACCCAGGAAGCCAGATGGCAAGTCAACAGGAGGAATAACTCTAACAACCAGAGCTGATGGGCCAGTGGGAGAGTGCTGGCCCCAAACCGGTCACTGTAATTTACTAGCTCTGTGGCCTTAGGCTGAGGCTTTGGTGCCACAGTTATAACATGGGGTCTGCAGTGAGCTGCTTTGCAGGACCACCATGGGGCAAAACCAGGAAAAGTGACAGGGCTCTACATACAGTTAAGGAACTTCTGAAGTCCCTTTCAACCAAACGATTTGGAACTGTGTCTGCAGGTGTCTGAGAACCCCCGGAAGAGAGAGGAGGGCATCGAAGGCAGCAGGAAGGGCAGGATAGGAGCCCTAGGAGACACCTCTGGTCTAAAGCAAGAGGAGACAGTCAGTCTCCTTTGTGACAAGGAAGCCAGGAGGGCTGGCCCTAGGGGGAGACCCATAGCCGTGGGACATACCAGTTTGATGAGGCAGTTGTGTGAGTTCAGATCCCGGTGGATGATACACATGGAATGCAAATAGGCCTGGAACAGAAGTACACGCTGAGGCTGATGGCCAGTAAATCAACCAGACGCTGATGCCGGAATTGGGGGCCACGGAACCCGTTCTTCTCCCAGGCCATCCCCACCCAGCTTCAGAACCCAACCTGGACTCCAGAGCCCAGACCCTCCTGCTGTTACTCCCTTGTCCCAACACCGAAAGAAAACCAAAGGCCACCTGGGCTTCCTCTCTCTCCCTGCTGCCATCTCCTGCCCATCCTTTGTTCACTCACCCTAACCCAGTGGCTGCTCTAAGCCCTCACTGCTCTCTGCTAAAGTTCCTAACTCTACTGGGCCCTGGCCCTTGCATGCCCCCAGACCTTCTACCTGTTTTACTTAGATCCAGGCCATCTGAAGTGAGTGCCCTCAGATGCACTGTTGCCGGCCCCCTCACACCCACCTTCACCCCAATCTCTAGATTCAGCCACCCTGGGTCCTTCCTGCCTGTGATGGGGGAAGAAGTGATCTTCTCCCTGTCTGGTTGGCTCTATATTCCTGATATTCCCCTCCCCTGAGACTCGGCACCCTCCTTGCTCTCTGTCTACACTTTAATCTCTCCCTCTTCTACCCAAATGTTTCTGAACAAGTCTCTGTTTGCTATTTCCCCCTCCAGGCCTCCGCCTCTGGCTCTTGTCACTCTCTGGAGCCACTTGCTTTTCCTTCCCTTCCTTTCCCCAGCAAATGTGGAGGGAGCCACTCCCCCTCCCCAGCACCCTGCAACACTGCTTCCATCCCCTAGGCTCCTGGAGCTGCTCAGAGACCCAAGGAGCTCTACCTGAATCACCTGTAGCTTGTGACCTGCTGCCTATCCCCTCCTCAAAGGTGGCTCACACCTCTCCCAAGCTACCTGCCCGAGACTGCTGGCTGCCTGCGTTTTCCTTCCAGCCTCCTCAATGCCAGCCCTTCTCAAAACCATCTTCTCTTCACATGCGGACCCCCACTAACCACACATCAACCTCAGCAGGCACCTATCCTAGCTCTTCCCAAATCTGTTTCTAGACCACCACTGCCACCCCCTAACATCTGGTAAATGACACCCCCATTGATCTAGGCACCTCAAGCTCCCCCAACTCCTCCTCCCCTTACCTCTGTTCTCTCACTGCCCACCAGTCTCCCCATTCTAACTCCATCTTGCCTCCCAGTCTCCTGTCTCCACAGCCATACCTTAATTCAGAAACCTGAAATATTTCATTAGCCCCCTACTCACGTCTCCCTGCCCTGAGTTCTCCCAACTTTACCCTAACCTCCTGACGACACCAGACTCATCTTGAAAAAAGCACAGCCTAGTCACAAAATTTTCCTGCTTAAAAATATTTTACACCTATCTTTTTGGCTTCCTAAATAAAGTCCAGACTCCTTAGCTTGAAACACAGGGACCTTAAGGTACCCCTAGACGAATACTGTCTTCATGGACCCCACATAAAGAGCAGTGACTAAAAGCTCAGGGTTGGAAGTCAATTGACTAGCCCAAGCGCCTAGCTCTGTCCCTTTCTAGTCTCAGCTTCTCATCTGGAAACCAGGGTGGTAGTAAGGAATAAATATGCACGTGCATGTTAAGTTGCTCGGCCCAGTGCCTGGCATATAGAACACTCAGCAATTATCACTGTTATTATTGCTATGTTTGGCACCATTATTTCCCAGGCAAAATAAACTATTTCCTCCTCTCTCCCCCCAAGTCTTTGCTGCTTTCATCACCCTAACCTTGGGGCCTCTCTGCCAAGAGGAACTTTTATCCAATTCTGACCATCCTCCAGTGCTCAGCTAGAACACACTTCCCTCTTCTCTGATTTCCTAGGTGGTGAGGTATTCTGCTTGCTGGACACCTCTGCGTCAGCAAGGGCAGGCCACCTTGTGCTAGTTTGCTCCTCCAGTTTGCCTTGCCCATATCTTGTTTTCCCTTGAAGATTTAGAATTCGTTGAGATAGCGTTGTGAGCTGAGAACAGCCAGCTGGGGGCAATTTCACTGGCACGGAGAGCAGCTCAATAAGTGCCTGCTGAATGACCCAGCAAAAACAAGCTGTCCAGGCTGGGGTTTCTGCCTTCCAGCGCCTGCCCACAATCTTTGCACCTCTCCCGACCCCCCGCTGGCAGGGTTGTTGGCAGGACTCACCATTCCAGAGGCGATGCCTTTGGCAAAGCTGACCTTCTGCTGCCAGGGGAACGGGTCCTGCAGGAAGGAAAAATGCTCATCAGAGGCTGTTGGGCCTATCCCCGTTGTGGTCCAGGCCCCACGGGTCAACATGGTCTGCCAGTGAACCCTCCCTGCCCGTGCCAAGCCCCGCCCAGCATGGCCCTTTGTAGGCAAAGCGGGGAGCCTCTCTGGCCCTTGTAGTTCCATGGTAGTGGTGACATAGGTATCCCACTGACAACCCACCAGGGCTCCTGGGGACCATCGGGGTGTTGTGCTCACCACACTGCGCAGAAAGTCCTTCAGCGTGCCCCCCTCAATGTACTCTGTCAGCAAGTTCAGCTTCTTGTCCTTGTACAGCACGCCAATGAACTTGAGCACATTGGGGTGGTCCAGGCTGCGCATCACCTTCACCTGGGGGTGGGGGAGGACACGGAGGGTAAGTGATTACTTCCCACTATGTCTTCCTCACCCCTTCCCTCTAGGGTGTCAGTCTGGTAAGTGTTACCTGCATCTCCTACCTCTCATCTTACATGATGGGGAGGAACACCTCCACATGGATGGAGATGGCCTCACAGGCTCACCCTTGGGATCTTGCCTTTCTAGGAATTGCACTGGGAGGAACTGGAGTGGGAGGGTCCAAGAGTGAAACAAAGGCCTGGAAGGCAGCATTTAGACCACAAGTGCGCCCAACTGAAGTAATGGAGCAACTTGGGAGAGGTGGTCTAAGTGCTCAGTGGGTGTCACTTTTCTGGGAGGCCCCACTCCCGGTTCCCTTAGCAGGGTGTTTAGGGGGTCATTATAGCATCTGCTCTACTAAATTGGTCTGTTTCCAGGTCCATCATCCCCATTATCTGTGAGCTCCTGTGAACCACCTCTCACTTGTTACTGCATCCCTCATGCCCAGCTCGTGCTGTCTTAACAGGTGTTCATTGAAAAAATAATTATGCTATAATTTAGAGGGGCAGGGACCTTCCTCTAGTGCTCTCTGCTGCTCAGCCTTTAAGAAAGCGATTGCAAACTAAGCTTCCTCTTGAAAACACTGTTTAATAAGGTCTTTCACCTTTCAATGGTGACACCAAACTCCTAACCCCTACGCCACCTTTGTACCTCAGTCAGGAAAGTCTTCTGTGTCTCCTCGTCACACCGAATTAACTCCTTCATGACCATCACTTTGCCCGTGGCTTTGTGCGTCACCTATAAGGAGGGAAACTGTTACCAGTGCAGAGACCAGAGGCAGTTCTGAGGAACCATTTGTGAAAATCTATGCAATTGGCCATCCCCATCCCTTGGAGGACACACTGAGCTGGATCAGACTGACAGAGTTCATGTGTAGAAGACACAGCACGGGGCAACAGGAAATTCAGAGGGGAGCATACCCTCTTCCCTGGAGAGCTGGGCATGCACAGAGGAGAGGCGAGAATCCAAAAAAGGGAAGTGCAGAAGGAGGCAGGAGGGGATGCTGCCAAGCCAAGCAGGAGCTCTGGTCATCTGACACAGGGGTGAGTCCCTTGGGTGAACAGAAGTCTGGGGGCAGGAGGGTCAGTGCCACAGACATGCACCAGGGAGCTAGGTGGGTGGGGTGTGAGCTCTTGAGCCCCACTGCCCCGAAAGCTGAGACATATGGCTTACCTGACCCCCCCTCCCAGCTCTCAGCAGAGGAGGAGGAGGAGAGAAAGAGAGAAGGTTAGTCCCTGAGACTGTTCATCAGGGAGGCAGAAGCCACTCTCCCTTATGCTCCCTGCAGCATGCCCAGCACTGAGGCCTCTGGGCACCTAAAAACACCCAATGACTGGAGGCAGGAGGGCCATGGGCACAGCTCGTCACAGCCCAGGTCTCCAGGTCCACCAAGCTCACTGCAACAGCAATGCTGCCCTTAGGTGGCCTGGGAGGGTGGGGGGTCAGCCCTCACACCATCACCTGCAGCCAAGTAGGAGGCCTGGTGTTCTGCAGGATGTGGGGTGACGTTATGTGATGAGAACTCCCTGAAAGAAGGCGAGAGAAAGCTGGGGACACGGGGGCAGAGCAGCTACTGCCTGTGCTCACCTTGATGGCCTGCCCAAAGAAGCCCTTCCCCAGGACCTCCCCGTGGATCAGGTCACAGGGCCGGAAGATCTGCTGTGAGCAGCTGCTGGAACAGCGGAGGGACTCTGAGCGGCTAATGTCACGGCTAAGCAGCAGGGGCTCCTTTGGGGAGCTGGGGCCAGGGGACTTGGATATGCTGTTACTGCGCCTGAGAACAAGGAAAGATGGAGGTAAGGATAGGGTAGTTCTCGGAGAGCCACCAGGAAATCCTGGAAGCAGGAACTTCAGGGCCACCCTGTCCATTCCAATGTCTGTAGTTCAGGTGCTATGAGGAGTGGGAGGGAGACCCACATCATACAGATGTGCCGTGTTGGGGCTGCAGACATCAGTAGCTTATTTAAGCATGGTAAAAACACATTCAAAGTGGGAACCTTGAGTACTTCTCGTCGGGAACAATTGACTAGACTCTACTAGCTTATGGTGATCAATATATAACAGCACCGTAGATGGTAATCCACCACCTTCCATGTCTGCTTGATTCAAGGCACTAACCAGGTTAGAGTGATAGCCTACCATCATCCAAAAAACGGTCAAATGGGATTTTGGGATTTTGCATATCTTTGTACCTGTCTACACTTAACAAATTTTAAAATAAAAAGCATGTATGGTTTTTATAGCAGCAAAGCCAGCGTGTTTACATTTTTAAAAGCAGCCAGTAATAGTAATGGGTGAGGACTGTTCCTCTGACTTCCTGAAGAAGGGACAAGGTTGAGAGCACTGCAGGCGAAGTGCAACCCCGCAAACTTCTCTCCAGGGCATGGTCCTGTTTCACTTGGCCTACCCAGAAAGGACCACTTGCAGGCTTCCTAGCCTTTGCTCTTTTGCTCTGCCTCCCCCCAACTGTGCCCACCAGAGCACACAAGATGAGCTGTCCCCTCTCCTGCATGACGGCCCTCCAGATATCTAAGCAGCTCTCTGGCCACCCCCACATCTTCCCTTTCCCAGGCCATGTGTTCTCAGGCCTTCTCTGCCCTCTGGCGCCCAGCCTCCACCAGCTCACTTGTGCTGATTGAGGCCAAGAGGGCAGTCAGGAGTGATGGGAGCAAGCTGTGGGGAGGGCCCTGAGTGATTCAGTCTGTTTGGTCAGGCGGGTGGATAAAGAACCCGATTCCTAGTGATACTAATGACACCTCACATTTGCTGAGTGCTGACCCTATGCCAGCACTGTGCTACTTTGCATCCCTTTCCACACTGAATCCTTACATAATTGGTGAGACAGCCACCTCTATCTTGCAACTCCACTTCACAGATGCAGAAACAGAGGCTTGGAGAGATGAACGATTTCTAAGGGAGGGAGCAGTATGGGCATGTGTGCCTTGAGAGCTGCTGCTCCAGGCTCCTGTTCTTTCAGTCTCTCCACTTGGCACCTGCACCCAGGGCGAGTGCTCCCTCCCCATGGACCTGGACAACTGTGAGGTTTTGCTTGCTGGTCCCTCAAATGTAAAACAACCTACTTTCATCTCTTGCTTTATTGTTTATAACATCCTTATTTATACTTATTAATCCTATCTGTGCCCCTACTCCAGCCTCTGAGCCCCATGTTTTTCTCACAGACCATGATCTCCTTTAGGGTCCAGCATTGCCGCCTCCTGTCCAGCTCAGAAGTTCAGTGGACAGAGCTTGACCCTCTGGTTTCTACGGAAACCTGGCAGACAGCTGGGTCAGATCACAAACAGGCCCTGACTATGAATTGTGATCCCCGTTGGGGGAGCTGGGTCAGCACAATCCTCATAGCCTGCCCCTAGTCAGCTGGTTCTCTTCCTAATTCTGCTGGCCTTCGAAAGCCAGCTCTGCCTCATCTAAGGGATTGGCAGGGGTCAGCACAGAACTGGGGTGGGAGGCAGCACCTCAGAGAACGTCTCCTCAGCGTCCCTTCCAAATTCTCCTTGGTGTCCAGGGTGCTGAGGGTATGGGAGTGTCTGGTGTTCTGCATGTGGGGAGAGAGCCGGGCATCCAGCCGCAGGTGGTCCAGGCGCTGGGAGACGGGGTCGTGTTCAATCAAGAGCTGGAGCGTCTGGCTTGTCTGGCTAATTGCATCCTCTACCTGTGGCCAAGAGCAGTGTAAGGCTGGCTCCCACAGGCTGTCCCATCCCAGGCCACCCACTGTCAGCCCAGATGATCCAAGTGCAGTGTGGCCAATGCTCAACTTGGCTAATGGTGGCCTCCAGCTGCCGTAGCCCCACGGTGCCCTCTGCCTGGCATCCTGTCAGCTTCCCCATCTGTCAGGCCATCCCTGCTGCCCTGGGAACATGCCAGGCTGACACAGGAGGTCACGAGTGGTCACAGACTCAGTGACAAGACAAAGAGATAGAGTCGGGGTGGGGAAAGGTAAAGGCCAGAGTCTGATCTCCCAGAAATCTATTTCATGTCCCACCCCTACGAGACTGACTGGACACACATGCTACCTCCTCCACTCGGAGTGTGCGGACGGGGGTCCCATTGATCTCCAGGATGCGGTCCCCAGGGTGGATGGCGTTGCGGTTGTTGGGACTGATGTGCATCCGGTTGACCCTGGACCAGACAAGAATTGAAGCAAGGCAAAGGCATCCTAAAAATGGGCCTGACCATTTCACACATGCAGGGAAGGCTCACCAGGCCCCAGGCCCCCGCTGACCTCCAAGGCCCAGGCCGCTCACAGGGAAAGGCAACACCCTTCACAGATGCCTCGTCTCAGTGAAGGGCACTCCACTCGCCCAGTGGCCTACGCCAGAAACTTAGATGTCATCCTCCCCATCGAGAGTTCCCTCACTGCCCCCAACCCTCACCATCTTGGAGAATCCTTCCTTCTATCACCAGACACCAAAATCTCTCATCTGGATCTTACAACAGTTTAACTGGTCTCTACAGGCTTGCTCGCTTGCTCCTCTCCCGTCCAACTTCCATACCAGCCATCCTTCAAAAATGCTAACCTGGTCACGTCACCCTGTTGCTTAGATCCCTCGATAGACCTGCTGAGTCTTCATAATCCAGGCCCTCCATGATTTAACAGCCCCCTCTCCGGCTACTCCCAACCACCTAATCTACACCAGGCACAACCAGAGACTCCCACCTCTGCCCTGAACACAATTCCCTCCCTCTTTCATCTAATGAGGCTTTAGAGCAGACCTCAGCTTCTCCTGACTACCCCAATCCTAGCACTTCTCACCTATACTGCAAGCACCCAGTGCCCAGCACAAACTCAGTGCACAATCACGATTTACAGGGTTAGCAGCCATAGGTGGCTCATTACTGGTATTAGACGGACACAGATTCCTTCCCCTTCTGGTCTCCGGCCTGGACCTAGAATGGAGGCTTTCTCCTCCTTCCTCCATTCATTCACTCAACTAACAAAACAATCATCAATGAACACCTACTACATCCCAGGCACTGTTCCAGGTCCCGGGCATGCAGTACTGAACAAGACTAAGTTCCAGAAGGAACTTGTGGGGAGGACAAATGATAAACTAATACACATGATTAAGCAGATAATTTCAAAGAGCAAACATGATCTGAAACCTGACATGTGAAAGGTGAACAATTCTGGCATCAAGTGTCTGGTGGGAAGCGGCCTAGGCACAGAGAACAGTAAGTGCCAAGGCCCGGGTGTGATTACAGTATAGTGACCTCAAGGAGAAAGATATGGGATGAGGATGAAGGGAGCTCTGCATAAGACTCTGGAGTTCTGAGCCACTTGAGGCCCATCTATGGACTCTGCTCACTCACGAACCTCTGCTCCAGGGTTCCCAAAATACTCACTCTTTTACTTGCACAGTGGTGGCGTAGTTGGAGCAGCCACTCTCCACGGACACGGAGAAGCCCCGCCTGCCCTCAGTGGTGGCTGGCATGGAGATGTGTGTCACGGAGTAGGGCAACTGGTCCTGAACAGACTCCGTGGAGAGCCTCTCAAACATGGGTGCCAGCACCACCTCATTGTGGCACTTCCCACTGGGGAGAGGAGCATAAAGGGGGCTAAGATCCTGGAGCCCCACCTGGAAGCCCCCAGCAGCCACTGCACCATGTGGCTTCCAGCAATAGCATCCACAGTCCCATTATGACTGCCCTTGCCATGATTCTAGCTGGCTGCTCAGAATGAGGAGCCTGGGTTCTCTGGGGCAGGCTGGGATTGCGGATGAAATGGCCTGTGTTCTCTCCACTCTGCCTGACTCACAGTGAGAACCCAGCCCCCTTCCTCTCTGGGTCTCAGCCTGACTTCATTGGTCAGTCGAGGCAGTTGGACTAAGTGAGCTCTCAGGGGCCTTTGCCTTTAATATTCTGGGATCCTTTTTCAAGAGCACCTTCCCAGCCATCCTCTTCCTCTGGGAGGACTGCAGGGCAGAACATCGTTTTCCTCACAGCAGGTAAGAACAGAGGGCAGGGAAATGTTAACCGTTTTGCTTACAGGTTACAGAGCTGGTTAAGAGCATTGCTGATAGGAATCCAGTTCTCTGATACCCCAGTAGTCTTCCCACCCAACTCACACTGCCACCTGTCCCTCTCTATGGGCCACTCTTGTAGGGGAGAGATACAGGGCCACCATCTTACCAGTAGAGGGTGGCGTGCTGCACCAGGGCATATGCGTCCCCATCCTCGATGATCACCTTGCAGCTCATGCAGGCAAAGCACTCTGGGTGGTACTTGAACTCCCCGGCCACCTGTGAGCAGGTGAGGAGAGGGGTGGACAGACGGAGGAAGTGAGTTGTCACTGTTGCTGGAGTGAGGGTAGGGGTGGGTCAGTGATCTCTGATCAAGGATCTACAGATCCCTGTCATAGTCTACCTCTGCACTTGAGCTTCCAGAGTAAGTGTCAGATTGGTGGCTCCTTGTCATTTTTGAGATTGCAAAAAACTGTTTTGGTCTCAGCCATGAGAACAAGTCCTCAGAAGTAACCATCCCCACTAGAAGGCCAACACAGGGTTGGCAAGTCTGTGACTAGGTTCAAAGCCCTTTGTTTAGAGCAGGTAGGGGAGGCGGTACCTCTCTCTGCCAGTCCATTCCGGGGTCTCTTTTTCTGATTTCCTAAACACAACTTAGGTGTATCCACCTCTCAACCTGTACTGCTCTCCTTTAAGGCCCGCATCCCATGGTATTGCGTCTCGTCCCTGCCTGGCCACCCACCCACTCCCAACGCCGGACTGTTAAGTCTTTGAGGGAAGGATCTTGCCTGGCTCAGGAGCTCAACAAACATCGGTTAAATTACTGAATAAATAAACAGAGAGGCCTTGATGAATGGCCTCAGAAGATGAATGTCCATGGAGAACCAGAGGCGCCTTCAATGGACTCTGATGACCAAGAGGGACAGAGGTGGAGGGACTCACTCACCATTACGGGCCCTGTCATCAGCAGAGAGCACCCATGGCAGAACTCCCCAAACTTCCCCCAGTAGTCCTTGTGGCAATAAAGCTTCCCATCCTTCTCGTAGTACCAGTTGGTGAGGGAATCCTGGCATTCTGAACACCTGAAAGGCAAGACAAGAACAGAAACTCTTCTGGATCCTTGGAACAAGGCCACACAGGCTGTGCCTGCCTTTCAGGTCTAACAACAAAATGGACAGACCTCTCTTTGATCCAAGGCCAGAATGGGGGAAAGTTACAGTTTACTGCTATCTCCCCAAAGGAAGCTGGTTCAGAGTGAACAAGACCCCAGAAACCAGCTCTGTATTGCCTGCCTGAGCTGGCAGACCAGTGTTTCTTAACCTCTTTGGGTCTTGAAACCCTCTGAGAATCTGATAAAAGCCAAGAAGCCTCTCCCAGAAAAATGCACATACAAGGAAAATGTGCACGTAATTTAGGTACAGGCTGTGTGTGTGTCAATGACTGAAGCCTATTCACGGCCCCAGTTAAGCACCTCTGGTCTAGACAGATAGCTTGATGAACCAAAGACGCTCAATAACCTCCACTCTTCCAAACCTGCCCTGTTAGCCAAGAGTACTACCGATGTAGCATTCTTGCGAAAACCATGTTAAGCCTCAAGAAACAACCAGGCAAATCCAGAATGTGGCTCATTCTATAGACAGCTGGTCTTGACTTTTCCAAAAAGTTAATTTCTTGGGGGGGGGGGGGGCGGGGGGCGTTGCATAGGGATTAAAAAAGCCTAAAGACATAGCAACCAAATGCAACACGTAAATCTTAGATTTGATTGTGGATTGAAAAAGCAAACAGCCATGAGTGACATTTTTAGAACAATTATGGAAATTTGAATTTGGACTATACATTAGATTATATTGTGAAATTACTGTCAATTTTCTTAGATGTGATAACAATACTTTGGTTATATAGAAGAATTCTTAGAAGAAACATATTACAGTAATTAAGGGTGAAAATCAAAATACCTACCACTTGTTTTTAAACAGTTCAGCAAAAATACATAAATAAATACATTGTGTATATGTGTGTGTGTACACATATAGACAGATAAAGAGAAAGTGGCTTAAAGTTAACAAATGATGAATCTAGGTACAGGATCCATGAGTGTTCGTCGAACTATGCTTTTGACTTTTCTGTTTATTTGGAAAATTTCTCTTCTTTTTTTTTTTTGTAAAGATTTTATTTTTCCTTTTTCTCCCAAAGCCCCCTGGTACACAGTTGTATACTTTTAGTTGTGGATCCTTCTAGTTGTGGCATGTGGCATGCAGCCTCAGCATGGCCTGATGAGCAGTGCCATGTCCGCGCCCACGATTCAAACTGCTGAAACCCTGGGCCTCCGAAGCACAGCACGCGAACTTAACCACTCGGCCACAGGGCCAGCCCCTGAAAAATTCCGAAATAAAATGCTGGGGGGAAAAAACCCAAAACTCCATTAGCATTGTGTGAGATGTACACGTTAGACCCACGGCTCCTTTCTCCTCCAGTCACCTGGTTGTGACGCTCCACCTCTCAGTCAGGTCAGGTGTGTTCTCAGGCCATGTCTGCACAGACAAGCTCCTCCTTATTTCTGAGCCTTCCAGCACCCAGAGCTAAGAGCTCCCTGGCCTGCTGAGCCCATGCCACCTCTTTCTAGTCAACAGACTATTCTTCTTGTCAAGGCCTCTCACCACCCACATGAGCCATAGCCTTGCTTCTGAGAGGCCGGGTGGAGCTGCCTCTTGGTTTGAATCCTGACTCTGCCACTTACTAGTTATGTCATCTTGGGCAAGTTATTTCACTTCTCTGACCCAGTTTCCTCATCTGTAAAAAGGGACTACTGTGAAAATGAAATAACATGTATTAAAGTATGGATAGTTTATATAAAAGGCCTAGTACAGTAGGAACTCAATAAATGTTAAGTGCTATTAAAGATGATGATGATAATGGTATTGGCCATTACTCACATTATTGGCCACTGTCACTAGCTTGATAGCTTTGGACAACTTCTCTCAATAGCTTTTCCTCACTGACAAATGTGACTAATAGCATCCTACTACAAAGAGCCACTGTGAAGACTAAATAAGTTAATGTATGAGGAAAGCCTTTTGCAACCTGTGAAGGGCAAGGTAATTATTATAGTTTGCTTGTATTAAGTGTATTATTATAACTTGCTAGACACGGCTGATATAAAAGATAGATACATAAGATTCCCTACTCCACTTTCCAAGAGCTTATAATGAGTTGGGGAAGAGAAAGTCTAAACAAAACTTAACAATGCAAGCTGAGGCCACAATGGGTGCTACTACTTCTGGGCACTGCGGGAGGCAGGGGAGGGAGACGGGAATGAAGTGAAGCAGCTGTGGAAAGCAGCTGAGCTAGGGAGGTCTGGAGAAGCAGGTGAACCCCTCTCTCTGGAGTGCCCAATTCCCCATGGATGCTTAACAGACTGATGGCTTCTGCCATGAGCCATTCCCATCCTACAGCATTTCCTACTTGTCCTGTGCATGCTGAACTTTAGGCTCTTGAGAGCTGGGTAGAGCACGAAGACTGTGAAGTGCCTGAGGCGGCACAGTGAGAACCATGAATTACAGGGGGTGGAGGGGAAGATCCCATTTTGGGCAAGCAGCCCCAACTCCTCTCAACGTAAAAGACATGCTGGATGAGCTCTGAATTGGGAAGAGAGAGACCCGGGGTTCAAGTTCGTGGGAGCTACGTGCCCTTTCCCTCTCTAGGTTCAGTTTCCCCACCTGTAAAATGAGGGGATTATACTATACACCAGAACCCCTCAATTCTGTGCATATCTTTGTTTTTCCCTGGATGATCCAAGGTTCATAGCTTAGCACCACCACTACCACCTAAGTGATCTTGAGCCAGCTACTTCACGTCTCCTCTGTGAAACGGCAACATCACCACCTGCCTTCGGGGTAGCAGTGAGGACTAAGTGCAGTTCTGAATGTCTGGAAGGTGCCTAGCAGAGGGCCAGCACTAGGAGCAGGGGCTTCCTTCTCGCCTCTCACCTTCTCACTTAAAGCTCCTGGGTACCTGTGTTTCTCCTTCACTAGACTGTGAGCTCCCTGAAGACAGGAACAGTGTCCCATTTACTCTCGGGAGACTCAGCACCTAGCAAAGGGCAAGGTGGAGTAAGCCCTTAGCAAATGTTTCCAAACTGAAAATGGTGGGAGCGGCAAGAACCAGCA
The DNA here is from genome assembly GCF_037783145.1 of Equus przewalskii. NCBI lineage: Eukaryota > Metazoa > Chordata > Mammalia > Perissodactyla > Equidae > Equus > Equus przewalskii. The sequence continues at coordinate 6,919,364 of NC_091837.1, forward strand.
GTCCAGGTGGAAGCACAAGGGTTCCATGGCTCAAGGTCACTAGGTCCTGCCCTTCTGTCTGCCATGGAGAAAAGTTGGTACAGACGTCTTTGTACCCAACTGCAGGCCTGGGCCCTGTTACACCCTCACAATGGTATGTGTGCCGCAGGGCACAAGAGCACCAGAACACGTCCTCCTTTCCATTGCCAATATCCTGCTTTTGTTTGCTGTGAGTAGCCTAGCTAGGCCCAGGAGAGGGGGCAGGGAGAAAAGCGAGTGCAGGCCTGCAGGAGAGCCACGCCAGCCTCCTGGGAAGACACCTGGCTTGAGAGCGACATTACCAATGCACATATCTGTGGAAGGAATGCCTCTGAAGGGCATGGCCAGCTACACTGCCAAAGTCGGCTGCCACAGGTGTCTCTGAAGAGCAGGAAGGTGAACAACTGATAGGAAAACTGGCGGGGGTCCCCAAGCTGTTTTGTCATAGAACACAAATGGTTCTTACGCCACTGGAGAAGTTGCATGGCAGAGTCCTAGTTTAGATATTAATAACAGCTACTGTTACCTGTTACTTGAATGCCAACCATCTTCTGGGCACGAGGTGCCTCGCATCTGCGATCTCTAATCCTGACCACACCCTGCAACGTGACAGGATGATCTCTATTTTATAGACTAGAAGACTGAAAAGCAGAGTCAAATCCCTTCTGCAAAGTTGCTAAATACATACATGATGGAGCTGGAATCCCAACCTATGAGTACTTGGCTATGAAGCCATTTCCACTGTCCATCGCCCGAGTGATGCAACACATCTACTAAGCTGGGCCTCGGGATTCGCATTTGTGAGAATAAGGAGGCTGGAGCCCCAAGAGCTCAAGTCCCCAGGAGAGTTAACACTCCGTGAGGCTTCTCCTTGGCATAATGATTGGCATAATCAAGTTATCTTCTCCTTCATTTAATCCACAGCGTTCTACTCCCCAGCAGTCTCTGCCCTTTTAAGAAAAGAATCCGAAACCACCTCTGGAAATGTAAAGTGCTACTCAAAAAAAAAAAAAAAAAAATCCCACCTCAGATTCTCAGAGGCCATGGCCACAATATGTTCTTTCCAAGCCAAGGCTTTTTTCCAGCTTTCAATTTTTGGAAGTTTCCAATGAAAGTGAGAATCTGCCCTGGCTGCAGGCTCAAGGGCACCCAGCTTGGAGGTGGTGGAGCCTCAAACCCAGGGCTGCAGCATCAGTCACCACACTCTTCTGAGCAGCCAGAGATCACTGAGAGGCCCACATACATTGAAGGCAACCTCCAACACTCATCTTCCAAAGCACTCCAGAGGGCTTGGGTAGCTACAAAGTGAACGGAACCCTGGCATTTAGTTCAGTGGGCAGCTCAGAGCCAAACAGACTTTTTGAGTCAGCAGGGAACAGAGGTTTAAAAAAAGATAATCAGTTGAGATTCTCACAAATAACTCTTTTAAGACCCAGATCCATACTCCTTCTTTGCCATTTAATATCTGCATCACCTAAAGCCAGCTACTTCATGGCTGTGAGCCTCAGTTTCCTCATTTGTATACTGGTGATGATAAAATCTCATGGGGTTTTTGAGAATTACATATGTACAAAGGCCTAGCATGATGCTTGGCTCACAGCAGGTGCCCAGTAAGTATTCATTTCTCTCCCTTTCCTCTTCAGTTTGAGGACACCAAGGGTGAAAGGAGACAGACCCCTTTCCCTCCTATGACCAAGCAATATGGATCTGCTTATCAGTGCAGAACCAAATTTCTGTGAGGAGAGAAGGTCCTAAAATGAATTATTTATCTAATCAATTAGAAATCAACTGATTACAATCAATCTCTATCAATTAGGAAATAGTTACTGTGCATCTAGGATGTGTAAGACCAAACAGGCAAGGCGCTTGCTGTTGGAGAGGAGCCAAGTGAGACAAGATAGAGGTGCAGCCCTCACTCACACGCAAATTCTTCAAACCAAATGTTTATAGGTAAATTTTCAACCTTAATGTTACGGGAACCAAAGAGTCACTATTAATAGTAGATTTACACATGTTAAACAAGCCCTCCCACATCCTAGTAAAGGCCTAGTTGGATGCTCATCGTTAGCCTTTTTTTTTTTTTTTTTACAAGATTGGCACCTGAGCTAAGAACTGTTGCGAATCTTTTTTTCTTTCTGCTTTTTCTCCCCAAATCCCCCCAATACATAGTTGTATATTTTAGATATGGGTCCTTCTAGTTGTGGCACGTGGGACCCACCTCAGCATGGCCTGATGAGCGGTGCCATGTCTGTGCCCTGGATCCTAACCGGCGAAACTCTGGGCCGCAGAAGCAGAGTGCGTGAACTTAACCACTTGGCCAGGGGGCCGGCCCCTCATCGTTAGCCTTCCACATGAGCAGACAGACAGCTGGGGCGAAGATTCTTCCAGCCCCTTGCCTGTGAGCTTTGACTGGGCTGAACGGGAGGATGGGCAAGCTTCTCTGCCTCAGCCTGAGAGTGCCATGACTGGGGATGCCAACTCTCCTCTAGGGCCCAGAAGGCAAATATAACAGGGGCCTACAGACTCTGGTCCATCAGAGTCCAGTTTGCTATCACCACAGATCCCTTTACTACTCCTCCTTCCTGCAGACCCTGTAGATTGAAACAGGCTATCAATTAAGCTGTAATTATTATGGAATATGTTGTTATCCTGTTTAAAAAAATTAACCAAACATATAACAAGCCTCTGATCAGCAAGAAATAAGTGTTACCAGAGTGCGTTGATTCAGTTCCAACCAAAAGCCAGGAAGCCTGTAGTTTCAAGTAATTTGTGCAGTCATACTGCAGTTAAGGGTAGAAGCTCTGTTATTTGGAAAAAATGGAAAAGAGCTGTGTGTCTCTGAGGAGCGACAGGAGTTGAGGAGTTGGGAACCATTCACCTGATCCAAGTCCTTCATTTTTCAGATGAGGAGAAAAAGAGTCCCAGAGGACTTGAGGCAGCTGCCAAATGTTACTGCTGAGCCAGGCAGGGTTAAGAATAATTTTTCCCTTTAAACATGGGTTGCTTTAGAATACAAAGATGCACTTGTTTTCTTCAAGAGACAATGTGTAAACCAAACCCATTAAATCAATGTTGGACGTTAAGGGAAATTCTATAAAAATAAAAATTTAATTTACCTCTTTTATAAATTCCAATTTGAAGTGTTTTCTTACTTGGGAGCACTCCTGTAATTGCATCTCACCCCTCACACTAGTGGCACTGGCAGAGGAAGACAGTGCACTCTGCTGAGCATGGCCTGTCAGGCAGGGGTGTACAGGGCACAAAAATTACATTCTTCATTCCCGCTCCCTCTTCCCTCCCTTGCGTGCTGTCACGCCTGATCATGTCCCCGTGGAATCTGGTTGCGTCACTTTCTTGCAACCACAGCCCCAGAAGTCCTGCGGACTCTGTACTCCCCCAGAGGCGTGAGGTCAAGGACTTAATTTGTTCTACAGAATTTGGCAAAGGTCTTATTCAGGAGCCCAGGAAGTCCAGCCCCTCTGCTCTGTAGAAGAAACTAAGGCCCAGGAAGGGGACAGGCACCTGGTCAGAGAGCAGCCCTGGAAGATGCCCTGTAATAAAGGAGGGGGCTAATCGTATAAGCAGCTTTCTGACCAAGCAGTGACAGTGATGACTGATTAGACTGATACCTGGGAGAGCAGAGGGTCTGGGTGGTCCCTCCTGTGGGGCACAGAGCCCAGTGTGCTGGCTATCTCTTCAGAAGTGGTTTCAGGAATGTGGCCTCCCATTTGGGGGAGGGTCTATAGTGACTCAGTCAGTCAGTACCCCTCTGACTTCAGCTGGGCAAACAGAGCTGGTGATGGGGAGGGGTTGTCAGGGTCCCCCGAGGGGCTGGGGCAGAACAAGACAAAGGACAGGCAGCTCTGGGCAGCAATGGTGGCCAAGCCCTCAAAAGTCCAGGCTGAGAGTTCATTATCAGCTCTGCTTCTTGAGAAATTGTATCCTGCTCCCAAAGATTAAAAGGGGCACAGCATGCCTGACTCCTAAGGGAATAACCCCTCCCCCAAGATGCCTTTCCAGGATTAAGAGTAAGAGGGATTAATGAGGCTCTGGCCTAAACTGGTGGCTACTTCAAACACTTGGCATCTTGACTCCACGTGGTAAAACCTGCCTCCTAAACTCAAGATCAATTTCCGAAGGCTCTTCAGAAAAGAATCTCTGCCATCCCTTCGACATGCCAGGCAAACTATGGGGGCCCTTTTTCTGCTCTCTCTCTGCTAGGAGAGGAAAGCAAACCTGAGAACACCCCTGGGGGAGGTGCGGGCAGAGGGAGGTTCAGCTTCCTGAAGGATGAGAAACTGGGAAGACGGAAAAGCCTGGCCACAGTGACCCCACATGAGAACTGTTGCCTCATCTGTAAAGTGGGTACACGTAATATCTTCAGGCTGTTGACAGATCAAAGGATAAAGTGCCTAGCAGGATGCCTGGTAGTGTCAGCACTGAGGACCAGTTCCCTTCGCCCTCCTCCAAATCCAGAGGCTTCCCACCACTCTACCAGGGTCCAGTAATTCCGTGAAACCACATAGTGTTCTGCTTTTCTGCCCAGGGCACAGCCACTTGACTAGTATCCCAGCAGCGAGGTTTGGGCATGGGGTTGGGTTGGGAAAGCCAGAAGGGAGAAGTTGACTGGGACCACTGGTGAGGGGGAGGCAGCCCTTGGAACAGGCTGCTCCCAAAGAATGAAAACAAGCCCCACCCCAGCCAGGAATGGCTCCATTCAGAAGGGACCCTGAGGGCTAGAAACCCCCTGGGGAGTTTCTGTTGGAGATGGGGCGGGGCAGAGAGCAAAGAAAGGCAGGTCAGAGGTAGAAAGTTTCCACATCTCTCTGAGAAGGCCCACAGAAAAGAGGCCCCCCTGGCTGCTTGGGGGCTGGAACACTCCAAAGGAATTGCCCCGGTCTCAGCAGCACTTGCCCAGGCCTTTCCCTAGCAACTGTACTCACCTGGGAGCTCAGAAGCCTTACGTGCTTGCCATTAAGAGAACAAACGTTTACAGAGCACCTACTGTGTACTACCAGGTTGCCCACACCCAGACCTTGCCAGCTTCCACGCTGTTTGGCAAAACCTGCCCATCCTGCTTGTTGGGGCAAATTCCTGGGCAGGCGGCACAGCCTGCAGGTAAGACATGTGAGAGCTAGAAGAACAGCACCCTATTTGTGCTCTTCCCCCCGGAAGCAGTAAGACCAAGAGTAGGCAGCGTCAGCGGCATCTTTTGGAGGCTCTTCCAGGTGTGCCTGGGAAGGAAGGAGAGCCAGAGTTCCCCAGGAGCTTCCTTCTGGGCATATCCCTCACCTCACCATTACCAGAACATGGTAGGGAACCCTCGCCAGGCCAGTTCTGCTTGGGAACAGATTCTCCTGGCTTCTGCTTGACAGAACTGATGGCCAAAGGACAAATGAAATCTGAGAAGCCGATTCAGGGAGGCCTCTGCCCTCCCCTCAGGACCAGGGGCCAGAAGAGGAGATGGGGAGGGGGGACTCAGAGCCCAACTCACCGAAAGGGGTCTCTGGAGGTGAAGTAAGCCGGGACGGACAAGTAACTCCCCATCTTCTTCCCACACCAGATAAACAAGCTCAGCTGCAAACCCGTCTGGGAGTGCCTCAGGCTGGCTGCAGACGGCCACCATGACAGGCCCAAGGCTCTCGGCACCTCTGGCTGCGGGCCGGCTGCCCAGCGCTCACCTCTCCCTCTGGAGCAGCCGGAGGGGCATGAGGATTCCGGGCCACTTGCCCCCTGGCAGATTCCCGCAGGGGCTCATGGCTGGAATGGCTCCTCCCCAGTTCTCGGAAGCTCCGGCGGCCCCTCGGGACTCCGGGAGAACCACCTCTCTGCGGAGGCTACACACACACAGGCATTCTTGGGCAGGGACCGGTGACTAGCTAAGAAAGAAGCGCTGCTGTCAAGTTAGCCTTCTTCTCCAGTCCCACCCCTGATGAGGGAGGGAGGGAGGAAGAGGAGGGGCTCCTCGCGGAACCGAGGTGTGTGGTTGGAGCAGCTATTAGGAAACAGACCTTGCAGGCAAGGGGTGGAGCTGGGCTGGAGGGAGGCTCCAGGCAGGCGCCGCAGACAATAACCAGGACTGGCTGAGCGTCCATCCCTGAGCTCAGGGAAGGGCTGGGCAGGAGAGAGGCTGAGCTTATCTGCCCCCAAGTGTCCCCAGCCTGAGGAGCTGCGTAAAGGACAGTAACTCATCTTGGAGGTGAAGGAAAGCACAGGATACCAGCTCTGGGCCAAGCCATGCCCCCAGAAAGCGGTGGTGTGTGTGTGTGTGTGGGGGGGGGGTGGTTTGGTGTCTCTCTGGAAGGAGAGGCAGGTCCAGAGAGTCGCCTTCTGGGCTCTCTACTTGGTCCTGGTGCTAGAGTCCCCATTCGTCCCTCCCCTGGCCTGGCCCAGGGACAGCCCCAAGAGCTGGCCAATGGGGGCTGCTACTCCACTTCTGGGCAGAGCTGTGCTGCGGATGAGGAAACAAGGCCCAGTATTAACTGACACCTGATGTTTCTCCCTGTGGCAAGCACTGTGTAGGCACCCTTTTATTTCCCTGCCGAGATGGGAATTATCTCCACTTTAAAAACAAGGAAAGTGAGGTAGAGAGTGATCAGGTAACTCACCCAAGGCCAAAAAACTAGTTAGTGACAGGGCTGCGATTTTAATGACGGCCCATGTTGACTTAGAGCTGGGGCTCTCAGCCCCTTAGCTTCACTGGGCCTCTTCAAAGGGAGACACCTCCCTCAAAGCCCTTCTGCAGGTAGGAGAGAGCACAGGGACTGGAGCGCAAGTCACCCGTCCCTCTCTGTCATCCATCTGCCTCAGTGGGCAATGGTACTTATTCTGCTGTGTTCATGGTAACCAGGCTTCTCAAACTGAAAAACGGGGCATGATGGACAAGGCCCAGCGTGCCTGTGGGGATGATGGGCCTAGGTATCTGGAGTGGGGGCCTGCCTGAAGAGCCCCAGCTGTGCGGATGGCCAAACCAGAGCCCAGCACTGGGAAAGCCCCTTATCCCCCATGAAAAGGGGAAAAGCAAGGCTGCTGGAGAAGACTGGGGCGTGTCCAGACCTAACTGTTGGACTCAGGGGAGTGACACCAGCTGTCTCCCACCAGGCACATACTCCTCTCCACTGCAAAGAGCCACAAGTCACCCTGCAACTGCTGTCTCTCATTGCGAACTGTGACAGCAAAGTCTGTGGTGAAGGTGGTGGCTGGGTTAAAAGGGAGCCTTTTCTCATTCCGCTGCTTCTTGGGCACAGGGACAACAACGAATGTGCTGAGAGATTGGGTTTGCATCCTGTTATAAGCTACCATTTATTGAGCAGTGAATATGTTTCAGGCCTGTGTTATTAAGTGCTCTGCATCTGTTATTTACTATACCTTTTTTTTTTTTGAGGAAGATTAGCTCTGTGCTAACATCTGCTGCCAATCCTCCTCTTTTTGCTGAGGAAGACTGGCCCTGAGCTAACATCCATGCCCATCTTCTTCTACTTTATATGTGGGACGCCTGCCACAGCATGACTTGCCAAGCAGTGCCATGCCCGCACCGAGGATCTGAACCAGCAAACCCCAGGCTGCCGAAGCGGAATGTGCGTACTTAACCGCTGCGCCACCAGGCTGGCCCCTCTTATCTACTATACTTAAATTGCCAATGTATGAGGTAGATGTTATCATCCCCATTTAACACATGAGAAAACTGAGGTTCTGAAGGGTTATGTCACTAGCCTGAAGACACAGCTGGTAAGTGGCAGAGATGAGTTCTAAACCGAGTATGATTCTAGAGCAGGAGTCAGGACACTTTTCCTGTAAAGGGCCAGAAAGCAAATATTTTAGGCTTTGCAGCCATTCAGACTTTGTCATAGCTATCAACTCTGTCACTGCAGTGCGAAAGAGGCTATATATAAAAAGTAAACAAATGGACATGGCTGTGTTCCAATGAAACTTTATTTACGGACACAGAAATTTGAATTTCATGTCCCACGAAATATTCTTTTGCTTCCCCCCACAACCATTTAAAAATGTAAAAATCACACAGACTGTACAAAAACAGACAGTGTGGGCTACAGTTTGCCAACTCTGCTCTAGAGCAATGCATTCAAACACTCTGTTTACTGCCTCTAATAGTGAAGACCAGCTTTTGGCATTTGGGCAGAACTCAGCCATGTCTATCTACTGCCACAGAGACACCACACTCCAGCCCCAGAGGCAGCCAGTGGGGAGCGGGCACTGGACGAGCGCTCCCCCCACACCAAGCACTGCTCACAGCACTTACGTGTATGAATAAATTTTAACCCACACTGTCAGTAGTGCTGTGATTTCTACCTTTTCACAGAGGAAGAAATCAAGGTACAGAGAGGTTAAATCACTTGCCTGAGGTCACCCAGCTGCATGAGAGAGAAGTGAAGCCAAGATTCGAACCCAGGCTGCCTATTAATGAGCTCTACCATTGCTATGCTGGAGCCCAGCCTGGGCCCAGAGCCAGACTGTCTGGGTTTGAATGCGACAATGCACTGCACGTAAGCCCTTGGCACAGAGTCTGGAACACATTAAGGGCTGATAAATGTTAGCTGCTAATATCATTAAGACTATTGTTACTACCACTAAGGGCTAGCTATGTGGCCTTCAGCAAGTCGCTGCCTCTGTCTGGGCCTTGGTTAGGTCTCTAAACAGCTTCCAGCTTCAACATTTTGCAGCCCATGAGGTTGCAGAGGACTCCTTGTTTTCCTTGGATCTCAAGTTGAGTTTAAACCCCTTGAGCTGGCCCTGAGATCAGGATCCTAGCCTGGGGGCCACACAAGAGCCACAGAAGAGGTGGGGCAGGGTGTGAGGGGGGAATGACACACGGGATACTGAAAGGCCTGCCCAGCTGGAGAGTGGGAGCTCTCTTTCTCCCAGCGACAGAGCCAACTATTTCTCACCAAAAATCTATTATGTTCCCCTGTAACTCGATCAGGCAAGAAGGGGGCCCCAAGTTAAGTCTGGAACTAGCAAATTATCTTCTAATTGCACCCTCTGATTTCCATCTGATGAACAGAGTGCGGGTGGAAGAAAATGCAAGCCACAAAGAGACTGGGGCCAGGGAGCCCGTGAGCATAACTCCTCCTGACATTTCACACAGCTCCGCCGTTCCAGCGGCGGCGGGTGCAGTGAGTCGGTGTCTAGGAATGCGAGCAGGAGGCTGCAGGCATTCTCCATTCCCCCCACTCCCCTTCAAAAGGACTCAGTGGGTGGGTGGGTTGGTGTGCGGGGAACTAGTAAGAGGACTTCTCAATGCCACGAAAACTGCCTCCTCCTGGCAGAGGGGCAGCCGTCTCCCCATGTCCTGAGCTGAAGTGGACGCCCCTCCTCGGTGGAATCCACTTGACCCTCATAAATCCAGACTTCAGGAGGAACCACTGAAGGATTGATCACCAGATGCGATAAGCCGCTGGCCGCTCAGACCCAAGCGCGTGGTTCCTCAGGGCCAACTTCAAAGGGCCCAAACCACCCAGAACTGGGAGGTGAAAGGTCACACTGGAGGATATACTTCCCCCGCCCGCCCTTGGATACTGCTCTTCTAGGTCCCCAGAACAGCTGGCAGAGGGTTCAGCAGTTACAGCTGCCAGAGGCAATTGCAGGGATCTTTGGGCTGGCAGTTACGGACAGGATAAAATGGCAGGAGAAGTGCTAATCTCCTGCACATTTCACAAGTTGGAAACCTGGCGGGGAGCCGAGCAAACCGACTCCTCGGAACCAGATGAGCCACAGGGCTTCAAGGCGTCTGTGAGAGGCTAGGGACAACAGCCTTCAAGGTCAGCAGGCCCAAGTGAGAGGCCTGGGGAGGAGCGGTGAAGGACTGAATCACCCACCCTCTCCTCGAGAGAAGGCGCTGGTCAGACAAACTGAAGTCTAAGGAACTGTGTTCGTGTGGGGCCCTCTACGGGACGGGAGGACTCCAAACACAAAAGGAAACTTCAGGGGACTCTGCAGCTTCTGAAACCTTGAAAGGTGAGCACTGCCATCCCCATTTCCTGATCAGTTCTCCTGCCTCTGCTGCTGTTCTCTTCCAACTCGCTTTCCACACATCTACAGCAATCACCTTTCTTTTTTCCTTTTTTTTGAGGAAGATTAAGCCCTGAGCTAACATCTGCTGCCAATCCTCCTCTTTTTGCTGAGGAAGACTGGCGCTGAGCTAACATCTGTGCCCATCTTCCTCTATTTTATACGTTGGACGCCTACCACAGCATGGCTTGCCACGCAGGGCCATGTCCGCACCTGGGATCCGAACCAGCGAACCCCGGGCCGCCAAAGCAGAACATGCGCACTTAACCACTGCACCACCGGGCGGGCCTCCAATCATCTTTCTAAAACAGCAGTCCTAGGGCCAGCCCCGCAGCAGAGTGGTTAAGTTCACACGCTCTGCTTTGGCAGCCCAGGGTTTCGCCAGTTCGAATCCTGGGCGTGGACATGGCACCGCTCATCAGGCCATGCTGAGGCGCGGCGCGTCCCACATGCCACAACTAGAAGGGCCTACAACTAAAAATACACAACTATGTACCAGGGGTGCTTAGGGAGAAAAAGGAAAAATAAAATCTTTAAAAAAATAAAACAGGAGTCCTAGAAATTCCACTATGAGAAACTGTGCCTAGAGAAATACGCCAAGACATGTATCCAGCATCCTAGGAACAGACTACGTGTCCATCAAAAGGGGTGGGCTAAATACTATAAGGCATCCACATAACAGAATACTATGCAGCTCTTAAAAATAATGAGGTAGATCCATGTCCCGAAACAGAAATTGTCCTGGGTAAGGTGTTACATGAAAAGGCCAAGTATCAGAGAAAGTGTACAGTATAATCCCATTGTTTAAAAAGTTGATGTGCATAATCCTTAGAGACCACCTAGAAGACTCCACTACATGGTTATGAGTTTCTCCTTTACAGCAGTGAGACAAGAAGCAGGGATAAAACAGCATCCATGTTCTACCATTTTGATATTGTTTACCTTTTTTCTTACACTTAAGCGCTGCTTTTTATTTTTTTATTTTTTGGTGAGAAAGATTGGCCCCAAGCTAACATCAGTTGCCAATCTTCCTCTTTTTGCTCGAGGAAGATTGGTGCTAAGCTAACATCTGTGCCAATCTTCCTCTATTTTGTATATAGGATGCTATCACAGCATGGCTTGATGAGCGGTGTGTAGGTCCGCATGTCGGGTCTGAACCTGCAAACCCCAGGCCGCTGAAGCAGAGCACACGAATTTAACCACCCACCATGCCACTGGGCAGGCCCCAAGTGCTGCTTTTTAAAATGATAAATGGAGGGGGCCGGCCCGGTGGCGCAGCAGTTAAGTTTGCACGTTCCACTTCTCAGTGGCCCGGAGTTCACCGGTTGGGAACCTGGGTGTGGATATGGCACCGCTTGGCAAGCCATGCTGTGGTACACATCCCACATATAAAGTAGAGGAAGATGGGCATGGATGTTAGCTCAGGGCCAGTCTTCCTCAGCAAAAAGAGGAGGATTGGCAGTAGTTAGCTCAGGGTTAATCTTCCTCAAAATAAATAAATAAATAAATAAATAAAATTTTAAAAAAGAGTCTAAAAAATAAAATGATAAATGGATAACAACAAAAAGAAGTCCCATAAAGCAAAAACCTCCTCACTCTTTTTTCCTAGTGCTCTTGTCCAGAGGCAAATCCACCCTACGTGCACGGCACTCAGGACCGCTGGCGCTGTCTCTTTAGCTTTTCCACCAGGGTCACCACTGTGGCCCCCTCCTGCCCCACTCCGCTTCCTGGCCTGGCCATGCAGGCTCTCCCCAGCAGTCCCCAAGCCTTTGCTCTCTTAGCTCCTCTGCAGCCTCCTACATCTCCAGCTGGTGGCTGTCGTCTCCTTTTTCCAGGCCCAACTCCAACAGAGCACTCAATCTTCTCTGGAAAGGATTTCCTTGACAGGTCCCCAAGCACATCACCACAGGAAGCGCTCTGAGCCTGTATCTGTCTACCTCCAATCAAACTACACGGAGCCCACACCAAGCCCACAGCTAGCAATTCAGTTTCCAAAGGGCTTTTATGCTCATCATCTAGTTTAGTCCCTGCAACAACCCTGCGAGGAGCACCTCCAGCACAGACAGGGCAAGGGAGGCCCGGAGACGGCAGGTAATTCATCCAAGGTACTGCTGGGAAGGGCAGCGCTGAGAGGAAAAGCCGGGTTTGCTGACCTCAAACCCCACGCCCTTTCCTCACCACGAGCCTTAGCAAGGTGTTCAGGAATCCCGCCTCTCCAACACAGGGCCCAAAACTGCGGCGTACGTTGAACTCCGGCGTCTGATTTTTCTAGATTTCCTGCCCACATTCCTGCTGTCAGGATATCATGAAAGAGGTTACCAAATGCCTTGTGGAAATCAAGAGAGGGTCTCATGACTGGCAATCCAGTGAAAACACAAAGTCAAGTCTAAGTCACAACTAATTCACTCCTGCCGAATCCTAGCGATCAGCTCCTTTTCTAAGTGCGCAGTGTCCACCTATTCCATCTTCTACAAAATTCCACAGAATTCCATCAGAATTTGTCCACAAAATTCCCTCAAGAGTTCTGTGAAGGAGTCAAGTCAAAAAGACTATGAATTTACTTTTTCCAGGATCTCTTTTTCTTCCTTTTTGAAAACTCAGCCAGTTAGCCATCTCCATTTTCATTTCACTAAGAGATCCCCAGTGCCGGGTATATGGTAGGTATGGAACAAATAATCATTATACTTGGGGTGTTGCCCCCATTCTCTACGGTTTCTCAAAAGTTACTAACAGTGGTTCTGTTACTGTGCTAGAAAGGTTTTTTTCTTTTTCTTTAGTTGGGAAACACATTTTTCTGGTCTGAAAATCTAAATGCATTTCATGTGACTGGGCACCCTCATACATCTTGGGCTTCCTGTCCTCCCTTCCTAATTTCAAGTTCATGAGCTGTACAGTAAGGAACTGGACTAAATCCTTACGCTTCTATCTTGATTTCCACAATAGTCGATTAAGGTGGATACCAAGGATTGTCTTTTACCTGGTGTTTGTTAACATGACACCAGGAAACAGAGGTCGTGGACACTTAGCTCTCACTCTGCAAAACACTGACCGAGTTCCACAAGCCAGGTGCTGAGGTGGGCTTGCTCTCGTTTGCTCTCATTGAATTCTCATAACTCCGTGAGGTGGGGCTGTCATCTCCTTACGGATGAGGAACTGAAGCTCACAGAGAAGGCTGTAGTCCAAAGTCACAGGTCTAGGAATTGGCAGAGCTGGGGTTTAAGCCAAGTCTTTGGATTCCAGGTCTGAGACACTAAAGTTGCCTCAACTAACTCCTTTACACTTGCTATTTGATTTATGGGGGTGCTTCTGAAAGCGCGGTTGAAAGAGCAGCAGCATCGGACTTCTCCAGGCAGAAAATGAAGATGTCTGGCCCTACCCCAGGCCTACATACGAAGAATCGCTGAGACGGGGCCCCATAATCTGCATTCTTCAATAAGCCCCCATGTTTCTGATGCACACTGAAGGCTGCAACCACTGCTTCACGCTTTCCTACATGCGCGTCCACTAGATTGCATTCTACCCTCACGCTAACCCTGAGAGGCAGGCAGGGCAGATCCCTACTGTTCCCTTGCTACAAATGAGGAAATGACTGTAAGACAGGTTGTTCATCTTCTTATTCTGGATGCAGCTTAATAATAAATGTTTGCCGGTTGATATTTTGTCAAGCCTTGGCTCGCTGGGGACTTTCACCTTCCTGGTACTGTTCTGATTCACTTGTAACCCCACAGTGGCTGCCTCTCTCTTTTCCTCAGTGACGCTGGAGTGGTGCTCAGGGTATGGTGGGAAAAGGTGACTCCAGAATTCAGGGTCATCTCATGAAAAGGCCACCTTGGTAACTGAAACAAGTTAAAAAACCCCACAAAGAACACAAGGGCATAAGCCAATTTCAGAACCAGCTTGTGCTGCTGCCAGCATCAGTGCTACTGAAGGGAGTGGAGCGGAGCAGTCTCTGATCTAATCAGGATCACTACAGGGCAGCCTCAGGAAGGCATGACCAGGAGACGACTGACATGCAGAAGAAAACTACCCTAATTCAAATCTGGCGTGAGGAACTTGGAGGTTTTTCCCTGTAACGGTGAGGAGTGTGGAGAAAGAGAATTTGTTAGCACCCCTCCAGCAGTGCCCAGGGGAGGAGAGACTGGCCCTTGGCGTAAAAAATACAAGGCAAATTAGTACCGTGGGCTGCCGCAAGGCAGAAGGCATGCCATCCCTTGAGGCCTTGGCTTTGATGGTTTTAGACTTTAGAATAACATTTACACACAGAGGTCTTATTCCAGGCCCCTACTTCAAAACAAAAGTGCTTGCCTGGGAGAATACTGCAGAGCAGACATGGTGATGGTGCATTTTGGACACTTACCCAAGAGTCCAAAAAGAAAGGTGGTCATTGGACAAAAATATCATCCATTCAACAAACACTGAATACCAACTCTGTTCCAGGCACTCTGCTAAGCTCTGGGACACAAAGACGAACTATATATGGCTCCAGACTTGGAGAATTTCATACTCCAGAAGTGATGTTAGATGTGTAAACAAATACTGATAAGGCTCTAACTGAGGTACGAGGAGAATAACAGCGAGGGAGAAAATTGTCCTCTGATTGGTAGGGAGGGTGAAGGTGGACTTGGGGAGGCTCCTCCACAGAGGACGGGATGTAGTGGCTGAATCTAACTGGCTGATTGCCAGGCAGACAAGAGCATTCCAGCCTGAAGGAGCAACATGTGCAAATGCTCGGAGGCATAACAGTTACAGTTACTGTAAACGGCAAGGAGGAATACAGTATGGTCCCTAAGCTGCAGTGCAGGACACATGTGAGGAGTGATCAGGGAGGAGGCTGGGACGGTGGAAGAGAGCAGGCGCAGATCACGATCACCAAGCGCCAAGTCGGCCAGGTGAGAGTCACCCATAGGCTGTGAACAGTTATCAGAGGTATTTAAATAAGCAGAGGTTCCCAACGAATAGAATGTAAAGCCTGAAACACCAAAGACAGTGTCAGTCTTTAGTTGCCAGTTTGTCTCCCTGAATGGGCATTTATGCCTCAAGTCTATAGGTGGCTGCATGTACGTCCACGTGGAGTCCCTGGCTAACTAGTGTTCACTAACAGCAGACTATGGCTTCGTCCTCAGGCCACATCTCTACCGAGCTGGTCATTTTAACAGCTGAGATTTGCCTGTATTGGCTGTAAGCAAAGAGGAACGGGGTCACAGCCTCTTGTAGACAGACAATCATCCATTGTTGCTCTGTGATACTAACATTAGAAAATTGAGTGTCTGACATTCAGTGTCAAATGCTTTGTTCACACAGATATTCTTCTTCTGGCTGCGCCGGGGGAAAAAGTGCTCTGGACACCTTAATTAATCTCTGGGTAATGCCAGGAGAAGAGCCCCGGCCTGGCAGAGAAGACCTAAAATTTGAACTGTCTAACAACAAACTTGCCGTGTGATCTGATGGAAGCCATTAAACCTCTCTGGGCTTCAATTTCTTCCTCAGCAGAAGGAAGATGTTGGGTGAGCAAAAAACTCCACACCAGTAGGTCAGTGCTGCAGGGAGCAATGAGGAAGGGGTTGTGGTCAGAGAAAGGTAGGCTGGCTGACCACCCAGACACTGTTCCAAGGCTGGCATCACCTTGGTGAATGATGCTAATTTGGGCCTTGTTTTTGGCCTTTTAGGTCCAGAAACAGGACTTCATAGTACACAGAGAGGTGCAGACATTCTGTGATGATCTATCCTAACAATTTATCAACCCCACTGTCCATTTATGAATTGACACTTGAAATTGGAACACCCACAGCCCCTAAACAGGTGCTACCTCCCGACTCTTCCTGTTATCAAGAGTCCCAGGAAGCTGAATTAGGCATCAGAAGGTTGCTCTGTGAACATGGACTTAAAAAGGGACATAAGCGGCCATGGAGAGAAATTTCATTCTGTCGGTGGTGAGCCGGCCAAACCAGCCCTGCCTACAACAAAGAACGCCCTTCTAGGGACCAAATCCAGACTCAGTATCTTTATCTGGACACACTGCTAGTTTTGCCTCTCTGACTTCTCACTTTCTGTTTCACTGCTGACCACTCATTATTATATTGGTTTTTAAACTAATTTTTTTTTTTAAAAAAGATTGGTACCTGAGCTAACATCTGTTGCGAATCTTCCTTTTTTTTTTTCCTTTTCTTTCTCCCCGAAGTCCCCCAGTACATAGTTGTACATTCTAGCTATAGGCCCTCTGGTTGTGCTATGTGGGACGTCGCCTCAACACGGCCCGATGAGCAGTGCCATGTCTGTGCCCAGCATCTGAATCAGCGGAACCCTGGGTCACGAAAGCGGAGTGCACGAACCTAAGCACTCAGCCACAGGGCTAGCCCCTAAACTAATTTTTAATTGAAAAAAATCATTACTTCTTTAGATATGTAATGATCACCAATTCACATATTACTCAGCCCTGGAAGACATTTGCCTCCTTAGTAGCTAACACAAACGGCTAACACATGAGTGCTCACTCTGCGAGGCCCTGTTCCCACCCAGTGCTGCACATGACTTCACTTGTTTACCCCTCACGATAACACACTGAGGTTGGCAGTAGGTCAGTACCTCCATTTTATAGATGACGAAATGAAGCACAGAAAGGGTAAGTAACTTGTCCAAGGTGCACAGCTAATAAATGGCAGAACTAGGATTTGAACCCAAGCAATCTGGTTCTAGAGTCTGTGGTCTTAACTACCACCTGAGTGTGCTCTCATTACATGTAGATCTAACTAGTTTAACTCATAGAGGACAAACTTTATTTCCACGTTCTTGGGGAACTGCCAACCTATCTACCAATACCCTGCCATAAATTACCCATAAGTAAAAGATACTATGTTAAGTATTCCAATTTTTCCACTCTATACTTAATGGGCATCTTTAGCTAATAGCATCCTTCAAAGATTTCTAAAACTTAAAAACAAATAAATTTAGAAACTTACAATTAAAATTGAGATTTGTCAGATTTCAGGGCAATTCATAATTAGTTTGGGCTGAAATCATTTTTCCCTCTATTGCCTCTCTCTCCAGGGCTTGCTCCTGTCTGGAATTGTGCCTACAGAGAAACGCAGCTCAAGACCTACTGCTGGACAGGAGCACTCCTGGGCCAGCCTCTCTGGCTATTCTGGGGGCAGAATAAGTTTCAACTTCTCACCTCGACATTTGCAGGCAAATTTCCAAAACAACCCAATGTCCGGAACCGATTCCTCCCTGCCGTTTACAGTAAGTGCAGCCACGGTGGCTGCTAAGGGAAGGATGTGGGGAAGGGGCAGGGCAGGGAAAGACCTCGCTTACATCATATCTTTTGGCCACCTCTGGCAATTCATTCAACAAATATCCCTCCCATGCTAAGGATATGTTCAGTGGTGACCCAACAAGGGGCAAAAAGCCCCGTGGTCCCTGACCAAGTTATGCTGACAGACTATTAGAGGTCTCAGGATGCCACTAAGGAGACGATCACATGAATAAACGTGAAATTAAAACCACAAAAAAGCTTCAAAGGAAAGGTCTATGAAAGCATAAAACAGGGGCCATGACCTATTTTATAACTACTTCCCTGAGACATCCAGGTAAGGATCTGGAGGATGAGCAGGAGTTAATTAGGCCAAAAGAGGGCAAGGGGGCATCCCAGGCAGAGGGAATGGGAGGAACAAAGGCCTTGTTAGAAGAAAGGAAGACACACTTTGGACAGTATGAAGAAGGGCAGAGAGGCTGAAGTAGAGAGAGCAGGAGGCTGTGGGGAGAGGCCAGACTACAGGGGGCTCTGTATGCCACGGGGGGCTCTAGGGGCCAAAGTAAGGACTTCAGTCTTTATCCGAGAATACTGGAAAGTAAGTTGTGGAAGTGTGTAAGAATGGAGAGACGACACAGTGTGACGCAGTCAGACTTTTTTAAAGATCACTCACTCTGGCTGCTCTGTGGAGAAGGGATTGCGGGTGCAGAGTGACTATGGACAGTTAGAAGTCCTCTGCAGTCACCCAGGTGAAAGAGGATGGTAGCACGGAACAGGGTGGAGGTGGGGGAAATGGAAAGAAGTGGATGCATTCAAAATATAATCTGGACATAAAACTGATAGGCTTGGGTATAGAGGATGAGAGAGAAGCATCCAAGCGGACTCCCAGGTGCCGGCTTGGGCAGTGCGCGGATGGTGGTGCCATTCAACAGGACAGGTGACAATGGAAGAGGAACCAGTTTTGGGAGGAAGACAAAGTCCAGCTGGGTCTGAGGTGCCTGGAAGACATTCAAATGGACATGTGAAGGTGACGGCAGGACACATTGGTCTAGAGTTCAGTCAGGGGAAAAGTCTGGACTGGAGATACTGATTTCAGGATTGTCCTTGTGTGGAGGACAACAGAAGCCACAGGCGAGGGTAGGACTGCCTAGAGAGAAAACAGAGAACCACATCTGGGAAAAACACCACCATTTCAGAGCTGGATAGAGGAGGATAAGCAAACTGGAATGATGAGAGAAGTGGGGCGAAACGGAGGAGAGTGTGGAATGTCATGGAAGCCAAGGGAAGAGAACATTTCAAGAGCGACAAAGACACTAATAACAAATGCTACCATCTATTAAGTCCTAATTATGGCCAGGCACTGTGCCAAGGGCTTGGAATACATGATACAATTAATCTGCACAACAACCAATTGAACTGGGAACTGTTTCCCCTTTTCTAGTTGATGAAACTGTGGCAAAGAGAAGTTCAGCAGTTGGTTCAAGGTCAGATGTCTGATAAGAGAAGCTGGGATGGAAACTCAAGCAGCCTGACTCCAAACTCTGAGTCGCTTTTCTCTACTACCTCTAGTGCAGTTTAGGAGTTAATATAAAATGAAGACTGAAGAGTGCCCAGTGCACGAACCAACGAGGCTGTCCTCTGGAACATTACGAAGGGAAGCTGTGTCAGGACAGAGACAGCACGGAAGCCCGCTATTAGGAACGCCCTGTGTTATTACCTGTGTTCAGCTGTCTGAGGGAGTCAGTTAGGAGAGCAGGCCAGTACGTAAATCTGTATCCCCAATAGCATCTAATTTGGTGCCTTCAATACAGCAGACGATGCTCCAAATTAAATGTGAATGATTAATAGAAGAAGCACAATGCTGCCACATGCTGCTAATCCTTCACATTATACCGTTCGAATGGTTTCAGAATGCTTTCTTCTCCGTACCTCCTTGCTCCTTACAACTACTCCATGAGGTAAATTACTTTCACCACATTTTATAGATAACAAACTGAGGCTCAAGCGGCAAAGGGACTCGCCCACAGTTACACAGCCAGCCTGGCTCCACTGAGACCTAAATCTAGGTCTTCTGACTTCAAGTCCACTGTTCTTTCCTGGAAGTCCCAGTGGAAAGATGACCCTCCTGGGAGCTAGGGAGACTTGAGTTCAAATGTCAGCTCTGTGTGACCCTGGGCAAGTTCTTCTACCTTTCTGGGTCTTCCTGTTTTATATAAAATGGTGTTGCAGGGGCTGGCCCTGTGGCCTAGTGGTTAAGTTCAGCATGCTCTGCTTTGGTGGCCTGGGTTCACGGTTCGGATCTTGGGTGTGCACCTATACTACTTGTCAGCCATGCTGTGGTGGCAACCAACATATAAAATAGAGGAAGACTGGCACAGATGTTAGCTCACGGTGAATCTTCCTCAAGCAAAAAAAAGAGGAAGATTTGCAACAGACGTTAGCTAAGGCTAATCTTCCTTAGAAAAAAAAAAAAGAAGAAGGAGAAGAAGAAGAGGAAGATGGGGTTGCAGGGTTATTGTGAGGGTTGACTCACATAATCTAAGTGAAACTCCAGATACAATGCTTAATAAATACCAGTCATCCATCCCCTGCCCCACCCCCACCCCTTTCTATCCCTGCCCCAGACTGCAGCTGTGGGGCTTCTGTTATAGCATCTTAGTTGTCTCTTCCCAAAGAACAGAGCAGGATTAAGGCACATGGAAGGTTACATGCTGCTGCTGCTACATACTAGGAGTCCCACCCTGTGTTCATGCTAGAGTCCCTTGTGGGGGCACAGGAAGGCCGAGGTGGTAGCCTGTGCCTCTGTCAGGCAGGTCCCAGCTCCCTGCCCAACAGCCAGCCTTAATGACCCACTGGCCAGCTGTTTCCTTAGAAATAAACTAGACAAATGGCAAATCGGAATCCCAGGCCTGGGTCAATAAATGCAGCAGCAGCGTCAACAGTCCAACAGCAGATGGCAGAGTTGCTCCACTGACTCCCACGCCAGGAGCCGGCAGACCCAGGGGAAATTTAATAGCACTTTTATTGACACTTGAGAGTTCCTCAAGCCTTTGAACCAATACCCTTCAGTGTTATCTGACACCACCTGTGGCACGTAGGGTGAGTGTTTTTACCCTGAAGTTACAGAAGAGGAAACTGAGCCTCAGGGAGGTTAAATGACACGTCCATACCCAGAAATGCAAACAGATTCTTGTAAGCCAGGAGTCAGAACCCCAGCGAACTCTACTTAGTAGCTCTGTGACTAAGCAAATAACCTCCATTTCCCTATTTGTAAAATAGGTAAGACCAGTACGACAATGAGGTTATTGTAAGAATGCAATGAGATAACGCATGTGAGATGCTTAGCACAGTGTGTGGTACAGAGTAGGTACTCAATAAATGGTACCTATTACTGTAATTATGATTCTACCTCACTTGTTTAGAAGGGGGTGTGGGTGAGAAAATGACCATGGCTTTCAGCACCACAGAAATACTCTGTCATCAGTCAGCCCATTACACCACAGTCTCTGGTCGTTACGTCTGTAATTTCTTCACCAGCCTTTCCTGGAGTCAGAAATTTAGCGGAAATGATCTGTTGCCCGCTGAAATGACAAGAGCTTGCTGCATTATCCCTTTTCAAGGGCATAGCCATTAGAAACCACTTCTCAAAAGAGAAAGCTCAAATAGTGTGTGTTCATGGCCCTGAGAAAGGAGGCCCTGAATAGTTCCCAGGAGCCTTAAGAATGGTGGATTTTTTCCCTCTGATGATGCTGTTAGGAGTCAGGTCAAGCAACAGAGTCCCATGTAGGGGCCATAAAGACTAACAGAGGCAGCTTTTCCCTCTGCCCACGAACCCTCCTCTTTGGCCAAACACCTCTGATGAGGTGAAAGGGCAATCATCAGAAAACTTGTCAAGGTTCTTTGGCTTGCCAACCTGCCAAGAGGCCGGGTCACCATTCATAGCTCGACACTCTAACCTCAGCCACAAACGACGTGAGCCTGGCTGCTTTCCTGGCCTCCCCCACTGAGAGGGAGCCAGTTCTGGAGAGCTTCAGAGAGAAAGGACACAGCTCTGGAGCCAATGACACTGCTCGAGGAAAGGAAAGGCCAGAGGTACTTAGTGTCTAAACAGGCCTATTGCAAAGACAGAAGAGAGGAAGTAGAAGGGCTGGTCAGCTGAGTGTCCAGAGATCAGAAGGATCCTGGCCAGGCGCCCAACTGCGCCAGCACAATTACAGACTGGGCTACTTCCAGGAGGTCTGTCAGCTGGCCTCCACTCTACAGTCCCAGGTTCCAGCCCTAAGTGGCTCCCTATTTTCCTGGGTACCTGAGAATCTGGCGGAAGGTTATCGGAGGCAGGATTAGGGATGTAGACGCAGTGAGGGGGGAAGGGGTAGTGCAAGGAGAAGGCGAGGGAAGGAGTTTGGGCCAAACCCCAGCAATTTGTCCACTCAATATCCAGCCCCACCCTGTGACTAGGAAAACAAAGGTGTGGGGGAAGGGGAAAAGAAAAGTCATTTCCTTTATTGTAACTGCAGCCCAGCTGGGTGAGAGCAAGGTTGGAAGGGAGTCATGAAGAATGAACTGCTTTGGGTAGCATGGAGGGAGGGTCCTGCTTCCAGCAGGCCTGCACCCAGACACTCTGAATTCATCAGAGAATCACAGATGAGCTGGGGTGGAAGAGACCTTAAAAGACCATTCAGGCTGATGCCTCATGCTCCGCATAACCCAGGTTACTTCCGGGGTCAGGCTGGGCCTTCACAGCCCTGAAGATCTTCCTCCAATTTGGGCAAAAGTCAAATTGGCTCCAAAGCAGATGCCCCCACGGCAAATTACTAGACTCCGTCTAAGGGGCTCCCCATCTTCCAGTTTGCACGGGAAAGCTCAGGAGTCTGGAGATGCACCCCTGCAATACGGCTGGATTAGAGACACTCCACCCTTGAGGCAAAGTTGTAAACAGGAGACGAATCTTCATGCTCTACTTCCCTCACAGGCATGATCTTTGGTTTAATTGTGCCAGAGTAATTCAAGGTTGACATTCATGCCGAGCCTCCACATCAGATGACCCATGAGTATGTAATAAGAGAAATAAATGTACGCATGGCGGTGTATATAAACACACACATAGTGTAATATAAAGTGACAGCTACTGATGATTAAGGGTTTTGTATGTGTCAGATGCTATGCTAGGCACTTTACACAGGTTCTCACACTTAATCCTCCCCAACCACCTTGTGGGAGTAGTACACTCTTATCCCCATTTTACAGATGAGGTGCCTGAAGCTCAGCAAAGTCACCTAAAGCCAGTTAATAAATTGCAAAGCCAGGATTTGAAACCAGATAGTCTCATTCCACAGCCTGCCTTCTTATCCACCACGATATCGTGGCTCACTTCTTTACGAGCATGTATTTGTGTGTATGGTTTTCTCTCTCTGACACATATCTCACACACACACAGCTAGCATCTGACCAGATCTACAAATGACCCAAGACTTCACTTCTAAGGCCGGCTCCTGCCATCCATGGCCCGTTGTGTAACTCTTTTTGTCTTTTTGGTTTCAGGCCTCTCATCTGTGATATGAAGCGGTTATATCACACAGTAGGTAGTCCCTTCTAGTTCTGAAGTTCTTTAGTTCTAGGAGAATCCAGAAATCCCAAAGATTAGCATGTTGTACCCTATCCTGCTTATTTTGGATAAAAAATATTCATACAAATAGGAAAACAGCAGGAACAAATATGACCATCTGGGTTAGACACCAAGGCAAGCCCCGGCCTGGGAACTCACTAGGTTCAGATGCTGCTGGTTAACCTCAGCTCCAAAAGGGAAGAGTCAGCCAAAGCTTTATCTGTAAGGTCCCTTAACAGCTCTGACGCTTTGCTCCTGTCTTACTAAAAGGCATAGTAAAGGTAGAATCAACTTGCCTGAGGGTAAAAGGAGGAGGAACCAAGGCAATTAGATCCACAGAGAAGATTGGAGAGCTCTGAATTAGAGCTGAGACGGCACAAAAATGTTGGTTCCTCTCCAACTATTCCAGAGGCCAGAGCTCCCCAGACCAACCCCCTACACACCCCAACCCCGCGTAGTTCCTGTAGTTACGGGTGGAGGCAAGTGCTTAAAGGTCAATTAAATTACTTGATAGCAGCAAGAAGGATGCTTTACAACAAGAGCTGTGTGCGGGAGCTGGAATCTACACCACAGCACATGGTGCCTGTCTACGCAGTCTGTCTCATTCTCAGAATGTGAGCACAGTCCCACCACTTCAGACCACGGGGGCCACACATGCCTACCCAGCCTCCGACATGGAATGACTGCAGGCCAGGCACTGTTTTATGTTCTGGAGAATGCAAAGACAAGCTCCCACTCTTGAGGATTCCAATCACCCAGGGGAAAGAAAGAACCATTCAGTGTGTGCCTACCATGTGCTGGGCCCTCGGTACACATGATTTCATTCAATCTTAACAAGTCTATGAGATAGAGTCTTAATGCCTGTATTTTCCTAATGACGAAACTGAGCCTCAGACAGCAGGAACAAATCTGATTTTAAAGTCTGCGTTACTTTCAAGAAACTGAGCTGTCTCCAAACAATAATCTAGGAGCTATAATAAAGTTCATAACAAAAAGCAGGACACTAGGGAGGCATCCTGTGGTGAAGAGCGGGCTCTGCCAACTGTGCTCAAAACAGCCCTTCAGGCACCTGCATAATGAGCAGTGCAGCGGCGGGAAAGTCACTCTTTCTGGGCCTCGGCTTCCTCATCTATAAAGTGAGGGCGCTGGGACACCCTGGAAAGGGCTCCTCCATCCCCACACCCCACCTCTAGCTGCAGCTGGCCCATTTATGGCTCTTCCACTTTCACCTGGTGTTGGGGGCCACACCTGACGTTTGCTCATGTGCCCTTCCTTGGCACGCCCCGCCCCCTGCCCCCAACTCACTCACACTGACATGGAAACTCTCAAGTCAGAAGCTTATTTTTGCATTTTCAGAACATGAAATAGTGCCTGGCCCTTACTGCACTGGCAAAGACAGGAGGACAGGCCCACTTACCGGAAGCAAGAACTGTGCCAGGCTTCATTGACAGTCCTATACAACCTCTGGCTTGGTGCGACGTGGTCCCCACAGCCCTGACACCTCCAGGCATCCTCACCTGCACACAAAACCAAGGGGTTCAGAGGCTGAAGCAGCACGGAGCACAGGGACGGGATTTCTACTGTGTAGAATAAAACTGAGTTAAGAGACTCATATTGAAAGGGCTGGGCCAATGCTCGGCTAGATGCACAATTTCCTCCTCCAGAGGATCTCTGGTAAGTAAGCACTCATCCAGCCTCTGCTCATCTCTCCAGGGACAGGGAATTCAAGGCCTCAAAAGTAATCTCATTCCATTTTTTTTTTATTTTTTTTTAAAGATTTTATTATTTCCTTTTTCTCCCCAAAGCCCCCCGGTACATAGCTGCATATTCTTCGTTGTGGGTTCTTCTAGTTGTGGGATGTGGGACGCCGCCTCAGTGTGGTCTGATGAGCAGTGCCATGTCCGCACCCAGGATTCGAACCAACGAAACACGGCCGCCTGCAGCGGAGCGCGCGAACCTAACCACTCGGCCACGGGGCCAGCCCCAATCTCATTCCATTTTTAAAAAATGGTTCTGATGGTTCCTTTTTCCTCTGAAACAAAACTTGCCTTTTCCTTGAACTCTCAGCCTTGCTCATAGCTCTGAGTAGATGAAATGAACAAGGTCTTTTTCTTTTCAGGGTCAGCCTTTCTTACGACTGTTCCCAGCCAGCACCCAGAAACTTCTCTCTAGGTTAAATACATCATTGCCTTTTCCTATTCCTCAAAAGCTCTGGTTTCCCATCACCTAGTCCAGGAGCTCATTCATTCAGCTAACATCATGGGTCTTCTTGATGTAAAGCTCTATGTTGGAGACTGTTGGATAACACCATCCATGCTCCTCCAGGAGCAAATCCACTGGAAAAGAGACATTCTTCCATATTGTAATTTTTCATTTACATATTATTTCGGAGGTAGAAACAAAGTGCTATTTTAGCTCAGAGAAATAAGCTATAGGTACAGAAGGCAAAGAACAAACATCTAATGAATATCTCCTATATGCCAAGAACTGTGCTAGGTGCTTTCACAGACCCGATTTCATTTAATTCTCAAAACAATCCTGTGAGACAGGGATTATTATACTCATTTAATAGATGAGAGAACCATAACTTGGGGCTGGTGGTGACAGGCCAAGTGGCAGATCTAGCATTTTAACTCAAGTCTGGCTCATTCTAAAGCCCATGCTCTTCCCACTCCACCATGTTAATTCCTGCTTATTCCACTGAGAGGAGTCAGGAAAGTCTTTGAAGGGGAAGCTGACACTTGAGCTGAGCCCTGAAAGATGGGGCACGTTTACCAAAGGCTGAGAAAGGATGCAAAAGAGCTGTGGAACATGGGTAATAGCACAGAGTCGATCCACGTTCCTCCAAAAGCGACAAAACACAATACTCCTGGTGTGGCTCAGATGCCACCTTCTTGAAATAAAGAGGGCAGCTGAGCTCAAGCTGTGGTACCTGACTCAGCCCTAGAAAGCGGGACAAGGTTGTTACAAGACTCCCTTGTGCGCTCCGTGTATGCAGCTTTGTTCTCTCTGGGTAACTCTAGACTGCCACAGGCACAGTGACAGTCACCGAATCTTGTTTCATAGACACAGGGGCCATGAATAGACAATGCACGGCTCCGGGCACTTCAAGATTGCTCAGCAGCATTCTGGGGCACCCAGGGCAGATAGCCCTGAGGAGAGTTAAATAAGCTGGCAGAAGGCTTTAAAACCTCGACCCACCCACTCCTCTCCTCTAGTTCCACAGCGACAGGACATACATGCCCATCACCTCCTGGATTTAAACTTCTCAGACTGTCAGTTGGGGCCTTTTGTTTTTTTGGGTGGCTGTGGCCAGAGACTACACCATCATCTTCACAAAAACTCCAAGGCAGAAAGTCTGCGAGACTCACTCAAATTGGGTTATGGACAGTGGGGGAGACAGTGAATTAGTGAGAACACAGATATCCAAATGAATCTTCCAAGTCTAGAGGTACCAGTTTGAAACATTTCTGGAAGTCTTACATGGAAGGGTTTTCAGAGTCAGTTTGTGAACTGCCACACCCCACCCCCAGCAAATCTTCCTTTCTTTCTTTTTGCAGAGGAAGATTCGCCCTAAACTAACATCTATTGCCAATCTCCCTCTTTTTTTTCCTCCCTTTTCCTCCCTAAAGCCCCAGTACAAAGTTGTGTATAGCTGTAAGTTCTCCTGCTTCTTCTATGTAAGCCGCTGCCAGAACATGGCTATTGACAGACAAGTGGTGTGGTTCCACATCTGGGAAGCAAACTGGGGAGTCCAAAGGAGAGTGCACCAAATTTTAACCACTAGGCCATCAGGGCTGGCTCACTCCCAGCAAATCTTATTATTTTAAGTCACACCTTGTGTCTTGTTTTTACTTGTTAACCAAAAGGAATAGTCTGTAACCTGACCACCCACTTAAAAATTCAACATCTTGGCTCTACAACTTCTGGCTATTTCCAAAGTTCGAAAAGGATCAAGACTTTCCACTAGGAGGATATTCGAGATACTTTCTATCGCCACACCCTCTAGAGCCTGCCCTGCTTTCTCCAGTCCCGAGAAACTCAAAGCCATTCAATCAACACTTATTTAGCACCTGCTCTGTGGTAGGCACTGCGGACACAAAATCAAGACCCCTGCTGGCTTCTCTCACATCCACCTGGTTCCACCTGCCCAATCTCTCTCCAGTCCCTCCCTGTGCCTCACCGCAGCTGGAGTTCAGGTCTTTGGCTTCTCTTCCCCGTCCCCTGCACCATCTTGGCTGGCTCACCCAGACTCGCCGATGTCTACAGAACAAAGGCTCAGCTGGTGAGCACGGCACTCCTGTTCTAGACTCATCCTCTCCCACCTCTCAGAAGATATGCTCTTTCCGCTATCTCTACCACCACTCCCTTCTCCACTGGCTCCTTCCAGTTATCATTTAAATAAGTTCAAGTCTTTCCCATTAAAAACAAAAAATCTGGACTCCATTTTCTCCTCTAGCTACCACCCTTGCGAACGCTTCACAGCCACATGTATTAGAAAGTTGTTTACACATTACCCCTCATTTCCTCTCTTCCCACTTACCGCATAATCCACTGCAATCTGACTTCCACCCCCGCCATTTCTCTGAAACTGTCTCACCAAGGGCAACAGTGACCGTTTATTGCTAAATTCAATGGACACGCTTCAGTCACTCTTTGAGCAAATATTTCCTGCATGCCAGCTATGTGTCTAACACTGTGCTGGGAAAAGGGCAGCAAACAAGAGAGAGATTAAACATAGAGCAGATATTAAACAATAACATAATTATTTTAATTATAATTGGGGCAAGTAGCATGAAGGAGCTATCAAGTTCATAACTAGGAAAATGGGGGTGCGGTAGGGCAAACAAGTAATACTTAGGGAAGTAATTTCCAAGCTGAGCTCTAAAGGATGCATATAAATTAACCAGGTAAAAAGGAGGAAGGAGGGCCGGCCTGGTGGCGCAGTGGTTAAGTTCGCAGGTTCCGCTTCTTGGCAGCCCGGCGTTCACCGGTTCAGATCCATGGCACCGCTTGGCAAAAAGCCATGCTGTGGTAGGCGTCCCATGTACAAAGGAGAGGAGATGGGCATGGATGTTACCCCAGGGCCAGTCTTCCTCAGCAAAAAGAGGAGGATTGGCAGTAGTTAGCTCAGGGCTGATCTTCCTCAAAAAAAAAAAGGAGGAAGGAAGGATAACAATGGAGACTGGGGTAGGGGAGACACGTGCAAAGGTCCTGAGGCAGGAATACAAACTCCCCACACATCATTAAAGTCAGCTACTGTCAGCTCCAAAGGACTAGGGGAAGCAAAACCGGTCTGCTACAGCCTCAATAAACATTTATTGTAGGAACCAATGGCCTTCCGCAAGGTGGCCCTAAAGAACCTTTATCTCTCACCATCCCTTACAAAGGATGCTCTAGCCACATTTCGATCTACTTTCTATTCCTGCCACACACATTCATGTTCTTGCATCCTAACATTCACACCTCAAGCTATTCTCTGTGTTTAGCATACTTTACCCACCTTTTTCCTTAATCAAACATCTAGCCTTCCTTGATGGTCCCCCAAAGGTAGGCAGTGTTTCTTTCACTTTGTCTATACCTGCTTTATATTATTTATTCTGTAATTACAGTTCATTATGTTTCTGTCTCCTCCAGTCCCTCCCTCCACCCCCAGCTCCAAGGGGCAAAGACTGCACCTTGATCATCTTCAAATCTCTAGGGCCTAGCATACAGCCTGGTGCAGAACAGATACTCCTTTGTGTGGCAAATCCAACTGAAAAAGTGGATCCAACTGCCAGCTGTAAAGATAAGCTCCAACCGTCAGCAGGGATGATTCAACCGGCAAAAGTGTTCTGGCTCTCAGGCTGACTACCTACAGGTAAAGTCACATGTAGGTGCACAGGCCTCAGTCTATCATGTTCTACCTGAGCAAGGATATTCACGCAGAGCCTTCAGCCTCCCAAGCCCAGACGTTCTTCCAAAGAATACTCTTGGCCTTTTCAGCTCCCTTACAGCCCTGAAAGTCCATGATCCTAGCTCTCTGATAACCTTCACTCTAGGAAAGGTGAGAGAAGTATAATAATACAAAGTCTTGGAGATTTCCGTGAGGCCCAATGGAAGACCAATCCCGAGACAAGTCTGCCTAGGAAATTCTTCCTCCAGGAAAACACCTTGTTGTACCAGTTTGTTCACTCTCTCCCTCTACTGTATTTATCTCTCATATTTGCAGACTTATCAACAGTGGCTACTGACTGAGTCCAGAAAGGGAGATTGATTAAGTCAATGTCCTCAGTAGCCTCAAATAATAAGGGGCCCTTATTAAATGTTTAATAATCAGAAAAATGTGCCCTGACAGTTATTATTGGAATTTGTTGCCTACAAGAAGTGGTAAATGTGCAACGTAAACAAGATGAGAATTGTACCAAATGGCTCATTATAAAGTTCTCACCTTCAGGTTCTTTTGAATACTAGTATAAAACATATTCAGTTTATGCAGGATGCAAGGATGGTAAGGCTGGAAGGGCCTTTAGAAATCATCTACTCTAATCTAATTCTTTCATTTTTCTAAAAGAAATGGAGAATTGAGCTGCCTAACCATCAGAAAGCTGATGTGGGGGGGGCTCAAACCCAAGTTCTGAGACTACCAGACCAGTCGCATTTTTATTATCTTACGCAGCCTCCGACAAGCTGAGACTTGCTCAAGACTACACAGTTGTTCCGTGGAAGGGCTTGGCCTGGTAGCTCAGCTCAGAGCCCGTGCATTTCCCACAAGACACTAACATTCACCTTAATCTTGGTCTAAGAGCTGGGTTTCTGCAAACTAGTCCTTTTCAGACTTCAAAGTGGTGAGAAATCCCCAAGTGCTGAGAACTCATGAGACCATAAAGCCTAGCCTGAAGCAACATGCACAGACCCGATCCTCTTGTTTGAGAAAAATCCTTGATGCTTCTCATGTTCCACCAGGCAATGAGAACCAGGAACAAAATCCAGCCAATTCAGTGGAGTGCAAAACAACAAGTATGGTAACTGTTGTGACCCCTGGGATCTGGCAGGTCAGGTGTATAAATTGCACTTGTTTCAGGACAAAGCAGGAAGCAGAGGGGCAGGGCAGCAGCTTGTGGGGAACAGCCAAAAGAGAAAAGATCACATTTTAATGAAGTGACTACCAACGAGACTAACAGTAATGATTAACATTCCTTTAGATACTTTCCTCTATATCCCAAAGGGTTTTCCACCTCACTAGCTTACCAAATATTACCAAAGGGAGTGTCTAAGGAAAAAAGATTAGATGATTTTTAAAGGAGCTTTGGAAATTCTCTGGACCTTAGATTCTTCCTTCATAAAAGGAGGCGTCAAACGACTCCTTCTAGCTCTGAGAGTCTGTGACGCCAAACCAGGGGCTTCTCATTCAGGTGAAAAAAATGTCTATGTACAGACATAGGCATCTCAGAAAGTTTCATTCTTGCTGTTGTTCTCTTCTGCTTTTCTTCATCAGGAGAAATTTGTGAGGGTCAAGCAGAACTAGAGTTAGACCTGGGTTTGAAACCTGGCTCTGTGTCCTTGGGCAAATTATTTAACCTCTCTGAGCTTGTCTTTTAATCTTTAAAAAAGAGGATAATGCCACCTACTTTACAGGATTACCAAGAGGATTAAGAGAAACAACAATATATGTGAAAATACCTCCCGCAGTACCTGGCACTTAGTTGGCAAATGAATTGAGAGTGGCTTTTCTTCCTTCCTTCATGTATATCTAGGGGGTTGGCTGAGTAAAGGTTGAGCTGCATACGCTAACCTCTAAAACCTGAAGGGAACGTTTTCAACATAAATTGAGCAAATATTTTCTATGTGTCCACTTGCAAGACACAGACTAGGCCACAAACTGCTGGGGGCCCTTGGTGGGTACTCATGGGGCGTGAGGGACAAGGATATGTAGAGAAATAACACACGTCAGAAAGGGACAAACCAGGTGCCAGGGGCAGGGCAAGCTCGGCACAGTAATAAGACACCTGGTAGAGAAACAAACGAACAGATGGTTCCTGTGGCTTTCGGGCACTCAGGTTCTCACTTCCAACAGTGAGTTTACTCGGCTATGAGTGAGCAGGCATTTTCTTATCTGGGGGAAGACCTAGAGAGAATCTCTTTATCAGAAGACGAGTTCACCAATTCACATATTCCCAGATGGCAGTTCTCTACCCATTGTCAATAACAGGGAAAAAACTCCAACTACTTTGAGTCCTTATCGTGTGCCGGGCAGCGTTCTCAGCACTATGCAAGCACGAACGAACTGAACATAAAGATCCCACGATAAGGACTAGTTGTGAAGGACTATTACTGTTCCCATTTTACCGAAGAGGAAACTGAAATGCTCAGCAAACAAGTGTTAGAGCTGGGATTAGACCATAGGTCTGCTAAACTCCAAAGTCTATATCTTTACATTTTAGACTTTCTTTCCAGGAAAAATAAATTACAGGCAAAAGATCTGACAAAATAGAATCCCAGGGTGGACGCTCAAGGAATACTTTAATAGAACCAGGCAACGGTTTCACGTTCTAGTTACTGTTGGATGTAAATTAATAGGTAAAACAGTCTAATTCTTGTTACTGGATAAAGAAAGGGGAGGGGTGAGAAAGAAAACAGACTTGTAAGAGACTGCCACAGTTCTCACAGGTCCTCTCACTGAAATGCCAAAGTGATGCCTGGGGGTGCCCCCCCACCCCCCCGAGTATGCCCTGAGCCCTAGCCCCCTCCAGGTTGCACTGATCAGATGCCAGCCCTGGGCTGGGTATCAGCCCAGCTTCCAGAAGGTGCGGGAAACCCACCAGGAATGTGGAAAGCCTAATACAGCCCCTTGAACATGATGGGTTTCTACTCAGCTCTGAAACCTTGTGGTTCTCTTGGATCCTACCTTGCTCCCTCCACCCCATATCTACGGCCATCCAAGTCACGCCGCTCTGCCCATGACAAGAGGCATTTCCTACTGGTTGGTGCTTTCTTCTCCATTCCTATCACTAACACCTCAGCTCAGGGCCCACTCTATCTACCTCCAGACTGGTGCCCTGTCTCACCCTTGTCCAATCCATCCTGCCCACCAATGCCAGATTGATAGTCTAAAAACAAAATGCCCATGTTATGACTCTTCCTCCCTCTGAACCTATGGTCTCTATTACAGACTGGAAAATTCCACAAGCCTGGCATTAAACCCTCCACGGTCTGGCTTCACCCACCCTCTCAGCCTTACCTTCCACCTCCTCTGACTCCTCCACTCCCAATCCTCATCTCTACCACACATATGAATTCCCCACCCTTGTGAAGACCTTGAAACTTGACCACCTTTCCCTCCTACTCCCACAGGCTTCTTCCCTACCAGGATATCATCCTGACCCCACCCCCTTTTTTTAACCTACCTAAGACTTCTCAAACCTCACCTCCTTCAAGAAGCATTCCCTGACCAAATCTGGTAGCCACCCTGGACACCTTGCTGTTCTTCAAACATGCCAAGCACATTCCTGGCTCAGGGTCTTTGCTCATTCTCTTTTATCCTCTCTGGAATGTTCTTCCCCCAGATATCTAAATGGCGCACTTCCTTGCTTCAGTTCTCTGCTCAGATGTCGCTAACCAGAGAGGCTCCCCTGACCTCCCACTGCTCCTATGCCCTTATCCTACTTTATTCCTCTTCAGAGCATTTAGCCCTAATGGATGATATTCATATATTTACACATTGTCTATCTCTCCCGCCAGAACACACACTCCATTAGGGAAGGGATATGGTCTACTTTGTTCCCAGTTGTATCCTCCAGGGCCTAGAAGTGCTTGGTACACAGTAGGAACTCAATATATATTTGTGGAATGAATATGTGTACAGAGTTCTTTCCCACCTTTGAAATTCCATGTTATTGCAAATAAGCCTTATAACAGTGTGTCTTGATTTGTCCATTTTTTTCTTAATTACTCTCAATAGACAGTGAATTTCTTGAAGGTGTAAACCACAAATTCATTTCCACAAATACTTATTACGGGCTTCCTGTGCGCCAGGCCCTGTGTCTCAAGCAGCCTGGAATACTGGAAAGAGCACTGCGGGGAGAACTCCTAGATTAGCCCTGGCTCTACCACTCGTTCACCAACCCTGGACAAATCCATTTTCCTGCCCGGGCCTCAGTTCTTCACATGTAAAATGAGGAGTTACATTATCACAAGTTTCTCCCGGCTCTAGCATCTGCTAAAATTCATAAGAGGTGAAACTCGGCCCAGCCCAGTGCCTTCGACATCACAGGCACTCAGTAAATATTTGATTTCTTTCTTGTTGATTCTCCTGTTACACAAGAATCTGAGTTGTCTTGGAACACAGTTTGGACAGAACAAGTAAAAGTTTAAGTCCTACTTCCTTCTCTGACTCCATGGGCAACCTCATTCTGGTGTTCGTGATATAGAGAGGATGAAGTATTGAATTTGAAATTGGAAAATATGAATTATGACCATGGCTTATTTGGCTATGGAACCCTGAACAAATCACTTCTGAGTCTTAGTCTCCCCACTCCTAAAAAACCCACATTGGCCTTCTCTCAGTTCTTCAGAGGCACCACATGACTTCCTACCCCAAGGCCTTTTTATGCTGTTCCCTCTGCCTGGAATGTTCTTCGCCCTTTCTTTTCTGAATTAACTTCTACTTCTCCTCAGCGATGAGCATAAACTTGCTTTTTTAAGGACAGTATTCCCTATCCACTCTCCTTCCCCTGCTGCACTCTTACAGCACTATCTCAACTGTTTATCTTGAATATTGTACCATTTATCTCAATTGATACCTCAATTATTTAATGTCCATCTCTAGGACTGCAAGCACCACAAAGCAAGGACTGTGTCTGTTTTGTTCATCACTATACTGCTCAGCACTTGGCTGAGTACATGGCACAGAAGTATCTAACAAATACTCTTATGGAAGAACGTATAAACTAATGCATCTAGAGGCTTTAATGCCTCTAGACAGCTTTTTGGTTTACTCAGAGAAAATGTAATAAACACTATTGTACTTTAAGATCTTCTGCAAGTTTCTGAGAATCAAGGTTCAAGACGGGACACCTATGTTACACAGAGGTTAGAAAAAGTCATCGGAAATCATGAGCTGAAGAATTTTGAAAGCCAAAAAAACAAAAGATGAAGGGACAGGGAGCATTTCTACCTCTAGCCCTCTTTCTCCAGAAGCCTATTATGAAGAATGAGAAAATCCTATGCTCCCAGGGTGAGGAAGTGACCCACTGGTGGCCTGGTTCTTGTATTCAGGATGCAGGAAGTGACTGTCCACAGGCTGAAAGGCAGGAAGCGGGGGTAGATATCCAGGACAACTTCCCTCCTCCACTAGTCCCTCCTGCCACCTCTAGAAAGCTTCTGGACGCTGACCCTAGCCGACCTAGAGACTGAGCCACCTACACAGGTGTCTGGGAAACACAGGCAACAGAAAGTCCCTGGTGCTGGGGGACACGCCAGGAGGGCAGGAAGCTGCAGGGTGGTGTGTGAGGTGACCGGGAGGGGACTGCAGGGCCAGCTAACCTAACCCTGAGGCTAACCTTCACCCTTAGACAGCTCTTCTTTCCAGGAGGTGTTTGGCCCCATTCCTCTCCTGTCTCAGAGAGGCCAAGGGAGGACCCGGCTCCCATGAGAGGGCTCAAAACCCCAGGGAGCCTACCTTCCCCAGGAAGAATGCTCCAATCTCTCCCCAGCCTCGATCTGTGTCCTAAACCCCAAGGGAGCCCACCCTCTCCTTTTTCCCCGCAAAGAGCCCCAAGACCCAGGGGACCGCAGGCATCAGGACCCCACGAGAAGCCTTGGATCCTATCGGGAAAGTCATACTCTCCTCCATTTCCCCCAGAAAACCCAGAACCCGGGGCAATTCTCCATCCCCTCCTAATTGCCCCGAAGCCCGAGGATCCCGTACTCCCCATATTCCACAAAACACTCAGTCCAAGGGAACCCAGGCCCCCTAGCTGCCTTAAAAGGGTTTTCATTTGAGGACCTGCAGTCGCGAGGTCCACAAAAAAAGCTGGCCCCCTGGCAGAGCCAGCATCCCTTCCTCCCGGGGACCTCAACTCGCGGGAAGCCGCCCAACCTTCCTGCCCCGCGCAGCTCTATCTCCGGCCCCCCAATTCCCGGAGCCCCACAACCTCCGAGTCCTCGAGGTGTGCTGTGCTCACTTTCCAAATTCTCCTTCTAAGGAACCCGGACCCAGGGGCGTCCACTCAGCCCGAGACCCCCGAGAGGCCGCCGGCTCCCCTCGGGCGCCCGGGCCCGGGCTTCCGAGATAACGGTGGGACAGGACGACGCGGCCCTTCCTTACCCGCCTCCTCGGCCATGGTCCCGGGGGCGCAGAAGTGCGGCGGAAGAAGCAGGGGCGCGGCAGCCACTCTCAGCTCCCGCCGCCGCCTCAGGCGCGGGAGGACCTCAGCCCCGGGCGCCAGCGGGATGCGCCGCCTACGGCGCCCGGGGAGGACCAAACCGCACCTGGCACCGGGGCCCGCCCGCCGACGCCAGGACCCGCCCCCAGACCCCGGACCAGGACCCGCCCCCTGGCTTGGGCTCCTCGACGGCCCTGGCGCCCTCTGTGGGCGCCAAGCTGGTAAGCGTAATTTTGCTCAGGCCAGAGGTCTCAACTCAGAGGATCCTCAGCCCATTTTACAGATGGGGACAGCTGAGGACCAAAGGGGACAAGTTCGACTCCTAATGGCTCAGCTTATTAGCAGCTGAGCTGGGATGGAAACCCAGGTCTTCTGACTCCCAGTCAAAAGCTCTTTCCAGGAGTGTTTGGAATCAAGAATATGAATAGAGAGGGGCTGGCCCCGTGGCTGAGTGGTTAAGTTCGCGCGCTCCGCTGCAGGCGGCCCAGTGTTTCGTCGGTTCGAATCCTGGGCGCGGACATGGCACTGCTCGTCAGACCACGCTGGGGCAGCGTCCCACATGCCACAACTAGAGGAACCCACAACGAAGAATACACAACTATCTACCGGGGGGCTTTGGGGAGAAAAAGGAAAAAATAAAATCTTTAAAAAAAAAAAAAAAAAAAGAAATGAATAGAGAGAAACCAGGTCTACCCCACAAATAGCTTTGGGGGTTGAAAGTGGACTTTTCTTAGAAGCTTCCAGCTCAGAGAAGCCATTTCTCTGTGCCACTATGAGTAAGCTGACACTCAGTATATAATCTCTAGGTCAAAGATGGCATGGAGGTGGTACAATCAGCATTCCAGGGGCAGATCCTTAGCAAGGCCAAGTAGGTATATAAATGAACCCAGCACACCAGATCTTCCAGTTTTTCACGACAAGCCAAAAATCCAGGTCTTTAAGTGAAATTTCCCACTTTTTAAAATGTTGGAAACATTAAAAAATTCTAAGAATGCCATGTAGGCCAAAAGAAACACACCTGTGGACTAGATTTGCCCTGCGGGCTCCTCTTTGTGGAGGAAAGAGCACTGGACGAGGAGTCGGGACACCAGACTGGTTTCTGGCAGCTGCTAGCAGGCTGAGGGGCCTTGAGAACCACTTCCCTTCACTGGGTTTGGGAGTGGATTGGGGTCCTCCGTGTGAGGAGGGGTTGGCCACATCATCTGCTCCCTGAGATTCCTCCCATCTGATTCTCTTGTGCTGGATCTTTGGCAACTGTCATTTCTCTAGATCAGATTTAGGTCATGTGAAAAGTGTCCAAATGACCAAGAAGGAACAAGGATAGGGCCCAAGGAAATGGATCACGATGCCCCCCAAGGACAAAGTTCAACCCAGCTGCTCTGGTCCCAGCACTCTTGAGTAAGCAAAGATGAACACTGCTCTCTTTCTTCCTGCCCTCTGTGGTCCAAACCAGATGCTGGGCTTATGAGTTCCTGAAGTTCCCTTATCTTTCCATTTCCTACTACAGTTGTCCCCGGGTGTCCATGGGGGATGGGTTCCAGGAGCCCCCCGCGAGTACCAAAATCCATGGATGCTCAAGTCCCTTAGTGGACCCTCCATATCCACGGATGCAGAACCCACGGATAAGGAGGGCCAACTGTATATCTTGGCGCTATTCAACTTGATAACTGTTAGGTCAGAGTGTAAGAGGGAGAAAAGAAAAAAATCTCCTTTCAGAGTGATGACCCGTAGCTCTAGTGTGCTGGGGAGCCTGAGGCTGGGCCAGGTTTGTATCCTCACCATCTTCCATCTCACACTCTGCTACTGAGGAAACTCAGGAAGCAGCACACCCTCTGCTCCAGGTAGAGGGGTTGGTGGGGGCCCACCTGCCCTGTTGAGGAACATGCGGAGAGATGAAGACACTGAATAACCTGGTTGTCCTCAAGGCTCTGACAGACTACAAGCTAAGCTCCATCATGGCAGCTTGCAAGCTTAGGAATTCCATGCACTTTTCAGGGCCAGGGCTGCCTGTCAGACAGGTCACACCTTGGGCAAGACTGTGTATGAAGCCAGGCCTCCAACCTATGCTTCTCATCTCTAATTATGATGGATGGCTGTCTGAGAACTTTCATCCTCAGTGTGACATTTCCAGGTGCTTCCCACAGGCCAGACTGGTGTGGCCACTCCCCAACCCATTCACCACCTCCTATGACAAAGACAAGAAGTTCAAAGCTCATAGTAATGTAAAACCATTTGTTTAATTCTAAATCATATCACTTTCACAACAGTGAAAATCAGTGACTGGTCAAGGTGTGTCACTGTACATGGTGTCATTTTCTGACTGTGGCTGGGACCTGGTCCTAACCCACAAAGGTGGCAGGCGGGGGGTGGAGGCAAAGAACATAGAAAATACACACAAAAGAAGGGAGTATTGCCTTGGCAGAGGGGCAGTGGGAAGGGGGCTCCCTGTCGGGGCTGGGCCAGCAGTCCCAAGTCAGCTCTCCTGCCCCAGCTCCTGGAGGAGGATGAGTGGGGGCCTATAAGGTTTAAAATCAAAGGGCACGTGGCCAACCTGGCTTTGCAAACAGGTTCCTGGGATGCCTTTGCTGGTGGTGCTCTCCAGGGCTCACTCCATTTCGTAAGGAGTCCAAGGGATTCGTCTTTCTATCCACGACGCTTTAACCTTTCTTCTGGGACCATCTGACTGAAGTCCTCTACTTCACCCACCACTAGGTGGAGCCATTGCACTGAGGGAATCCCACCAATCCTCTTCAGCTGAGAAACTCCAGGGGCCACCCTCTGACTCTGGGGATCTCCAGAAGGTAATAAAAAGAGCACTCTTAAGTGGGTGCCCCCAAGGACATTTAAAATCCAGCAGGCACACTGTAAAGCTGGTGGCTTATTCCTACCAAATGAATTCAGCAAACGAACCACCTATTATCCAATACTTATATTTTGTCTGTTTAAACACTGAACTCTGGCATTGACAGGTACAAGGGAAATGGGTGGGGCTGTGGAGAGGGGAGGAGGGCTTCCTTCATCTTCTTCCTCAAGGTCTTGGTTCACACACTATGCAGAGCCATATCTGGAAAAGAGCACTAAGTGGGGCTTTCTACCACTTGTTGGGTACTGCTGGGAGTAAGCCAGGAGCAGTGTGGACTGGAGAAGTGACAGAGAGGCCCCCAGAGGAAGTCCACCTCCCCCCACCCTCGACGTCTCCTGTAAGAAGATGGATTTCTAGGAAGAGACCTGACTGGCAGAGTGAGAACCATTCCACCAAGTGACCTGTCTTCCTGCCTGACACCGCACTCCTTCAATCAGATTCGGAGGAAGAAGCTTGTGAAGTTGAAAAACAAATCAAAGGCTTGGGAAGAATGAGTGCCCCTGGAAATTTCCAGGGGAAGACTTCCACAGGAAGACCATATCACATTATCATATTGAGGCTCCCCAGGTCCTGTGCCTGGCTTTTACAAATCATCAGGGGTTGCCTGTTCTGCAGTCCCAGGCTTCCCTGGTTTTAGAACACACACAAGGAGTTTTCAGGAGAATCCATCAAGCCACACCAAAATCAGGGTCACAAGCTGGTCTCCCCCTTCCCTGCCTCTTCATTGAAAACAATTTAGCTTCTGAGGAAGGTGGTCTTCAACATGCAGCTGGACTGACTTGACAAAGCCCCCAGTTTCCTTTGGGCAGGTCTGGGAGAGGATGCACCCGGAGCTTCTGCAGCCTTGCGGACAGGGCCCCTTGTTCGGTTGCTCCTCCATCAGAGCTCGGAATGCCACTGGAGTCCTGACTGCAGGTCTTTCCTCACAGGCAGCAGTCAGTCCCGGCTCGGCAGCAGTCTAGGCTGTGTGCCCTCTAGCCAAGAGGCAGATGCACATAGTTTTGGGGGGAAAGCTGATGGGAAATCTGGGAGTGAAGCCACATGTCTCCAGGGACAATCTAATCCAGGAAACCAGGAGGTCATTCAAGCCAATCTCTGGGGCCAAAGACACTGAGCACACCCTAGAGCCAAAAAAAGATCTTTGGGTCTCTGGTGAATTCCTGAAGTGGCTCCAGCTCCAGCTGCTGCCATTATGATCTTTATAGGACAGCAATTTCTTGCATTTCTGCTGAGAAGGAGGAGGAAATAGGACAGAGCAGCACTGGGACCTGGAAGGAGAACCTCTCTGTACGAGGAGCCCTAGGGATTTCAGAGGTCATTTATCAAGGGGTATTTAAAGAGATAAAAGAAAGTACTATTTGGTTCATCCCTTTGTTTTTGTAGTATTAAACTCAGGTGAAACTGTACTGCCAGTTTTGCTCTTCCTGCCTTTTCCCTGTGCAGAGTCAGGACGTGCTGAGCTGGCTGGAACAGGATTTCATGGTGTAACCCATGAGAGATGACTCAATGCCAAGGACTGAGGATAGCAGGGTGTTCCCAGCAGTGGCCACATTCTAGGGTCCTCGACAGCTGGTCTTGAGTCCGAAAGCTCTGATGGAGAAGCAAAACTCCTTGATGTATTACTGACCCCATTGATTCCAGGGGTCAGGATTAGCCAGGAAGTCAAACATCAAGAGCTGGGGTGGTGTGTCACCAGTCCAGAGGCCCTGCCACGGATGTAGGCCAGGAGCCCAGCATTAGGCAATCAGGAGCCAGAACATGATCACCAGGGCCACAAACAGGAAGAGGCGTGACAGGAACTGCTCGTCCACATACTGGGGCGTTCCAGGGACAGCTGCAGAGACAGGAGGGAGAAGAGAGACTGTCAGAATGCTGCTGCTGTGCACACTGCCCATTTGGGCCAGAAGTGGAGAGCATCACTGTTCATCTCTTTACAACAGAATCCTGCACACTAAAAAGCTTTCCAAACCCCAAATAATATTAGGCAAAATAAAACTGGAATTACGAAAAGACATGGAATAATATAACAATGAGGATAAGGTCTCCAATTTATCCTAAGAGGGTTTGGCCTGCAGGTGCAAATAAAACAGGAAACTCTTAGAAGAAATAATAAAAGAAAAGCTACTGTTTGTTAAGCATCTTCTGTGTGCTAAGTATTTTGTACACACATTATTGTTTGGTGGGTATTATTCCTCTCACTTTGTGTAAGAAGAAATTGAAGCACAGGTAGGAGGTGACCTGCCGGAGATCACAAGGCTCAGGAGGTGGTGGCAGAGCTCTGCAGCTGCGTGCTCAGCCTCTCTGCACACCGCATCTCGAGTCACGTAGTCTCCAGATTCTGGCACTTTTGAGCCTGGAGGGGTCTCAGAGAGCCCCACACAGAATGCCTTTCTTTTCCAGAGGAGAGAACTAAGGCCCAGACAGTCAAAATGATTTGTCTCCCTCATCACACAGCCAATAGGGGCAGAAGTGGACTGAGAGGCTGGCTCTCCACTCCTCTCTGCTTTAAGAAAAGCTACTATGTAGAGCTCTCTGTCTTGACTTTGGGGGAAGGAGAGTAAGAGAATCTAGATCCAGGATGGGCAAATTGTACCAAACATTACAAGGGAAAACTGTCTGTGATTGTGGCAGGGAGATAAAATGATTCAGAGTCCAGCCTGGCTGTGGAACTCTGTTTACCGGGGGAACCCAGGGTGAGCTCTGGACCAGGCTGGAGGGAAGCAAGCTACCAGGCAAATTCCTGCTGCCTCCACAGGGCTCTATTCCCACTTCAGAGTACAGCATGCCCCTGCCCTTTGGGGTCTCCTTCCTCTGAGAAAACAACATGTGAACACACGAGAAACCTTTGCAGTAGATGAAGTAAGGAGGAGCATTCCCAAGATCTCTGGGTGCTGTACTATTCCCAGTTAGGTGCTCTGATGGACTCATGCAAGCAGGCAGTCAACAGAGACTTACCGATTGCCCACTATGTGCCAAGCACCAGGGTGGGAATGCAGGAGTAGGCTTCTATCCCTAGAGCATAAGCTCCTGGCCAGGAACCACACACTGGTCCCTTCTGTACTCCACACTGTGCCCAGTACACATGAGGCTCCAACAAGTGCAAACAGAGCTCAACTGACCTTGGCATCTCAGCAGACTCCATGGGAAGGATCTTGGCCCAGGGGTCAGATTGCGATACAGTACAGGGCACCAACCTCACCACCCTGCTCTACACTGAATGCAGCTGACACCTTCAAGCTGGCTGGACGGAGAAAGGCAGCAGCAAGTGGCACACCTAAGAAGGGTTCCCAAAGGGCTGGGGCTTGGGACCAGCCCCATGTGTGTCCTGAGGGAAGCTGGACAGAGAATGGAGAGGCCATGATTCCTGCAGGGTCGCCTTGCCCCTCGCTGCCCCCAAATGGTCAAAGTGGGCGGTATGCACAGGACTAGGCTTTTCCTCAGGTGGGTATCATTTATACTTTTTCATCTTATGGCCATGGGGTACGTCTTGGGAAACATTTGTAACTGAGCTAACTGCACACCTGTCTCAAAGGCTTGTTGTGAGGATCCCCCAAAATTGTAATGGCAAGTGCTGTGAACGTGCCTAATACTTGGTAAGTGCGCGATATCATTAGCATAACTACCAGTAATCTGAAAAGAGTTCAGCATATTTTGAAAAGGCTGATTATCCAAGCAGTGACAATTATCTGCAACCTTTATACTGCCGAATTCCAAGGAGGCTTCAAGCAGGATTACCAAAGAATTAGGGTCTTACCTGGAGGAGGCCGCCCATCATTTATGTTAAATGCTGTGGCAAAAATCCCAAAGGGAAATGCCCCAATTCCAAAAGACATCTGGAAGCCACCATCCCCAAATCCAAATCCTTGAAATCCCTGCGTGGAAGAAATGCAAATAAGAACAAGAAGCAGGTTTCTCTTACGCCTATCAAACACGTCACCTTAAATGTGGCATCCACCTCTCCTGCCACCTGTTTCCAAGGGGGGACATCTTTTCCTCCCATTTAGACCCCAAAGCAAAGGCCTCAAACCAGGTGGCCACTCTGCCTTTCTAGCCTTCAAGGGGTCCCAGCGAAGGAGCTGTGAATGCCAGAAAGGACCGGCTCTGACCCAAGGTAAAACATTGCTGACGCAAGTCAGGGTTCTTAGAGCTCCAGGCTCTTTCCCAGAGTGGCACACTAGCCAGTAAAATTCTCTACATACTTTGTAACAGCAAAATTGGCAATAACTCCTACGCCCAATTACAAGGGAATATTAGAACAAGCTACACATTATCGGTAATAGCAAATAAGTGGAAATCTAATTAACCAACAATGGAGGTCATGATCAGAAACTTGATACATGCTGTCTGAGGACCATTACACACTGACCCTGCAGCAAGAGAAACTCTTGTGACCAAGTTACTAGACAAAACTGAATACTATGGTCACAAGTATATGACAATATGTAGGTATGTGGACAAGACATAGGTATAAGTATTTTCCCTTAAAATTTTAATATTGTTACAGAGAATTTTTAAAATTTAAAATACTTTAACTTTTTTCTGATTACAAAAAGATACATGCTGGGGCCAGCCCGGTGGCGCAGAGGTTAAGTGCGCACGTTCCGCTTTGGCGGCCCGGGGTTTGCTGGTTCGGATCCCGGGTGTGGACATGGCACCGCTCAGCAAGCCATGCTGTGGTAGGCGTCCCACACATAAAGTAGAGGAAGATGGGCATGGATGTTAGCTCAGGGCCAGTCTTCCTCAGCAAAAAGAGGAGGATTGGCAGCAGTGAGCTCAGGGCTAATTTTCCTCAAAAAAAAAAAAAAGATACATGCTTATTATAAGAAATTCAAGGGCTGGCCCCGTGGCCAAGTGGTTAAGTCCACGCGCTCTGCTTCAGCGGCCCAGGGTTTCGCCGGTTCGGATTGTTGGCATGGACATGGCACTGCTCATCAAGCCAAGCTGAGGAGGCAGCCCACTTAACACAAGCAGAGGGACCTACAACTAGAATATACAACTATGTACTGGGGGGCTTTGGGGAGAAGAAGGAGAAAAAAAGAAGATTGGCAAGATGTTAGCTCACGTGGCAATCTTCAAAAAAAAAATTCATATATTAGAAGAATAATTGACATAGAAAGTTAGAGTTCTCCATACTCACCCTCCATTTCACTGCCCCTCCCCACCAATA
Organism: Equus przewalskii; assembly: GCF_037783145.1. Lineage (NCBI taxonomy): Eukaryota > Metazoa > Chordata > Mammalia > Perissodactyla > Equidae > Equus > Equus przewalskii. The sequence goes on from NC_091837.1 coordinate 6,962,657, forward strand.
CCCACTGCTGGGAGTTTGGTATATCATCCTCAGCTTTTTCCCCTATACATGTTCTACACTGCATTATCTTTCACATGAGAAGATTCAGCAGGAATCCTAATGTTGTGAGTAAGGAACTCCCATTCTATAAGTGCTAATTCTGTGCTGGCACTGTGTTAAGCACAAGCTACTCTAATTGCATTTAATTCTTACATCAGCATCAGCCACATTTTACAGATGACCAAAGTGAGGCTCGGAGAGGTGAAATAACTTGACCAAGTTTGCACAGCTAGTAAGGGGTAGAGTTTAGACCTAAAACTAGGTCAATATGATCCAAAAACCCATGCTCTTATTTTGCACACCTTACCAAAAAATCTCTTCCTCTCCCACATCCCTGGGTAGATCTCTAGAACAAATGATTAAAAAATAAAGAAGCAGTAATCATTGGGCCAACTGCTCTCCACAAAGAGCTGATTGGCTGTCATTTGTGAGTGTTTTGCAAGTCATGAAAGTGGCTGCTCCCTATCCCATACTGAGCAGTCTGGCATCTAGCTCCAAACTTCTTGTTGGGTGGCACCACCTACAAAGCTTAACAGCCGGTTTAATAAGAGGGCAAACCTATAGGGAAGGAAACAACTGGTTTCCATCTCCTCAGTGCAGAAATGCCTCCTAATCAGACCCAGCATGGTTGAGTCTGAGGGCTCCTGGGACCGAAGCTGCCTTACCCAGGAAGGTGCAACTGTTTCATCAGGAAACACCACTTCACCCAGTGCAATCCTGAAGACTGACCCCACAGCATCCCTTTTAGCAACCCCTATACAAATCGCACAGGTCCTCACATTTGGTGGGTTTATGTACCTGGGGCAGAGAAGGCAAAAAGCATCACTGGCAGCTGCAGGTGCTTGTAAATGCTAGAGGTGTGGGACTGCAGTCATCAAGGCCAGGGCCTCTGACTTCCTGGGGCCTCTGATTCCTGGGTTAGGAGCTAATACTCTGTTGGGAACCAGAGCTTGGGAAGGTTAAGTGGCGCTGCCTGGTAGTCAAGAGCAGGGACTTCATACCAGCCAGATCTGGGTTTCAGCCTTGTCTGTGTGGCTCTGGACAAGTTACTTCACCTATCTGGGCCTCAGTTTCTTCTTTTGTTAAATGGGTTGATGGGAGGCTTAAATGAGATCGTGCATATAAAGCCCTTAAGATATAATTCTTTGCATATAATAATTATTCAACAAGCGTTCACTGGTATTATTATTGAGGGTAATATGGAGAAGAGACTCTCAGTTTCTATCAAGATCCCTGACTCAATAATCCCACTCCTGGGAATCCTAAGGAAATGCCAAAATTAAAATAAGAAAATAGATACGTGTGCAAAGATGGTCACTGTAGCATTATTTACAACAGCAAAATCTGGAAGCAACTAATTATAATGCAAACCCAAATTATAATGCACCAAAATTCAATGGAATAAATAGCAGCCTTTAAAAATAATAAAGAGAATACTACAGAGCACTATGGAAAATACTGCCAAAATTAAATTTTAAAGAAACAAACAGAATGGTGATGGCTACATAAAAATACATCACACAAACGAAGAGAAGATGGAGAAATGAAAATATATTTGTTCTGGAATTCGGGTAGTGTGGGTAAATATTTTGCTTTCAAAATTTCTTTAACACATATCTATTTTTTTGTGAGGAAGACTAGCCCTGAGCTAATTTCTGGGCTAATCCTCCTCTACTTTGTATGCGAGACGCCTCCACAGCATGGCTGATGAGTGGAGTAGGTCCGCACTCAGGCCGTTGAAGTGGAGCACATAGCACTTTAACCACTTGGCCACAGGGCCGGCCCCCTAAAATTTCTTTAATATTTTAACAAGAAAAATTTTTAGAGGGCCGGCCCCATGGCCTAGTGTTGAAGTTCACGCACTCCACTTTGGCAGCCCAGGGTTTCGCTGGTTTGGATCCTGGGTGCAGACATGGCACCGCTCGTCCAGCCATGTGAAACCCTGGGCCGCCAAAGCAAGCGTGTGAACTTAGCCACTCAGCCACGGGACCAGCCTCAAATGTGCAAATTTTTTGAGCCAGTAATTTCTACTTCTAAGAATTTAGCCTGGGGCTGGCCCCGTGGCCAAGTGGTTGGGTTCGCGCGCTCTGCTTCCATGGCCCAGGGTTTCACCGGTTCAGATCCTGGGCACAAATATGGCACTGCTCATCAAGCCGTGCTGAGGCAGCATCCCACATGCCACAACTAGAAGGATCCACCACTAAAAATGTACAACTATGTACTGGGAGGCTTTGGGGAGAAAAAGGAAAAATCGGCCGGCCCAGTGGTGCAGTGCTTAAGTGCGCACATTCTGCTTCAGCAGCCCAGGGCTCGCCAGTTTGGATTCCAGGTGCAGACATGGCACTGTTTGGCACGCCATGCTGTGGTAGGAGTCCCACATATAAAGTAGAGGAAGATGAGCATGGATGTTAGCTCAGGGCCAGTCTTCCTTAGCGAAAAGAGGAGGATTGGCAGCAGTTTGCTCAGGGCTAATCTTCCTCAAAAAAAAAAAAGGAAAAATAAAATCTTTAAAAAAAAAAAAAGAATTTATCCTCATAATTGTGAACCTGCTCAAAATTTATCTGTAAATTCATCAGATTATTTTCAAAAGAGAAAAGAGAAAATGAAGCAGCTAAATGTCCAACAAAGGATTATGTTAAGTCTGTGCATCTGAACACTAAACAGCCATTAAATAAAATATTACTGACATGTAAAATCTCCAGATCTCTCTCTCCCTCTGACAATGTAAACTCCGTAGGGCAGGGATCTTTGCTATGTGCACTGATATATCACCAGTGCCTAGCATGATGACCAACACACATAAGGCACTTACCATAGAATGAATAAAGTTTCAAAAGAGGGTTACAAAACAGGAGCCAAATATTGTAAAAAAAAATATATACATATGTATGCACATAAGTATACAAGCACGTATATCTATAAAATACACAGATAAATAGATGTATAAAATTTGCATGCGTATATAGGTAATTACAGAAAAATAGAAAAGAAAACAGACCAAAATGTTTCCAGTGGTTATCTCTGGATGGTGTGATTCTAAGTGCTTCCCTGCCCCCCTTTTCCTTTCTGTCTCTTACAAATTTTCCTTTACTTTTACAATCAAGGAGAAAAAGGCCAAGAGAGAAACTTCTAAAGTCATGGGTTTATTTCTAGAGACTTTTCCTGGAATTCTCCTCACCCCTCTGTTCTCCGGCTCTGGCCTCTGTCCTTGAGGACGGGGAGGGGTCTTCTCTCTGAAACAGAAACAGTGTAAAATAAGTCTATTACAAAATGCTTTCCGCTGCTCCCTGAGTGGACTGAGAGCTCTTCATCAACAGGGGCAGGGTCACAGCGCCCTTTCCTTCCAGCACATGAACTTACGTCAAATTAAACCAAACACTAACTCTGTTCTACCTGCAATCGTTTTTCCCTACTGTATAGAAAACCAGGGAGACACTCAGGCTGTTACAAGATGTTCCTCATATTGCACTCAGCCTACTCCTCTCAGAGCCTGACCCAGACTGGTTACGAATGCCAGCCAGATATCTTCGCTGGACCTATGTGACGTATGATGTCAAAAATCCCAAATCCAAACTGAAACAGAGATGGTCTGCCAGCAGAGCGGGCTGAGATTCAGGGTCTCTCTGATCTGCCCCTATTAACTGCAGTTTTACCTCCCACTACTCTTGGGCAAGTACTCTACACTATTCTTTTTGCCTCTGGGTTCTAGCCCCTTCTATCACTCCTCCCTCAAATATTGGACTGAGGGCTTGTTACCTATCAGGCACTAGGCAGGATGCTACCAATACTAAGACTGATGACCGACTCTACTCTTGAAGTGTCCATGGTTTAAAGGGGGCCACAACCAATCACAACACAGTGTGGAAAGGGACTTCTTTAATAGAGGTATCAACTAAATGGGGTAGAAGCAGGGGTGAGAGCAACTAATGTGAGGAAGAAGGGCTACTTCATGGAGGAGGTAGCTTTAGGGCTGCTCATTAAAGATGGGCAGACGTTAGAGGAGGAGGAGGGGGCTGAGCAGGATTGGGGAGGGCAGAAGAGGCAGAGGGAAAACTAACACAACCATGAATGTGAAAGGGTAAGCCCAATATGTCTGGGTACAGGATATGCTGCGGTGGAGAGGGAGAAAGTAAGAGATGCTGCCAGGGAGGTCGTGTGTGTGTGTGTGTACGCGCGCACGTATGTGTGTGCACATGTGCACGCCAGACCATGAACGGCTCTCAGTACTTGTGTTTGTAGAATGCTGGACCCAACCACACCTCCATTTCCTGTATCTCAAACTTCACAAAGCCTCCTAGGCCCACTGTCCCCTCCTCCCCTTGTACTTTATACTTCACTGTTCTAACAACTCTGCTCCTTGCAGACTCTCCTGCTGGATATCCTGCTTCCCAGGCTGCTCCTTCACATCACTTTGCACACTTGGAATTGTGAGGATGTGTGCACTGCCTGGCACATTGCTTGCCTGTTGGCAGACGCTCAGTGGATATCTGTATTACAGTCTAGCAAGTGGCAACTTGGCTCCCCTCTCCTCCTGGCTGACTCCCATCTGGATCCCAACTGCCTGCCTCAAAATTGAGGGTCTGTAAGCACTAAGTAAAGGGTGGGGTGAGGGGGTCCTGAATGGAAATGACTTCACGTCCAAGGGGAGAAGTGGGCGTGAGAGATGCCTCAAGGCCTCACCTGGGGTCCTGCTGCCCGGTGCTGCCCCTGCCATAGAGCGGGATGACCTTGTCTCGGCTGATGCCAGCTTTGCAAACTGGACACACTTGTCTGTTAGGTCTGGTCTCCAACCACTGCAAGCAGGAGAGAAAAAGACATGAATGGCACAAGCCTACCACAGAGCACTCAGTCAGTCAAGCCACCAGACCCACGTGGACCAGAGGCCTCAAACTGGAAGTACCAGCACCAGCTGAGAACACCTCAAGGAACCCAACTAATTCCTGCTCCTGGCACTCAATAAATATTTACTAGTGGTTAAATCAAAACTGCCTTTAAGTACCATCATAATTAAACATGCTTCTTCAGGCTTCGTCTCTCTAGGGGCTCCCAGCAATAAAGCAGGAAGGCACTTTAATCCTGGAGCTGTGTCCACCAGCTCTGACAGACCCAGCTCAGTTCAGGCCGCAAGTGCAGGTAGAGGAACTCTAAATCCCCACTTTCCCCGACAGATCAACTATATTACCACGGCAGTCGGGTTTTTCTTTCTGTGATTTCTCATTTTGACAGCACTTCCTCAACAACTCTGTATCCCAGACCTCAGGATCTGGGCATAAACTGACCACTTTCTGGTGATTTACTATGTGCTAAATGATAGCTTTTGCTCATTATCTAAATTTGCTTAGTGTTTCTAACGTACTTTCATTGATTTTGCATTCAATTATTTCAATATTAAAAACACCAAAATTCTGTTTGGGGTTTCCCAGGCTCTTACACTGGTTATTTTAAAAACATTTTGTTTAACTTTCTTAAAAACAAAATAAAAATGATAAAAACATGTTACCTATAGTGTCTTTGTAGACATTAAATAATAGTTTCTCAACATTTATCTTAAAACATAAATTGCATCTTTAGACCCAATGATATAAAGTTTATTACATAAATGTGAATCTAGGACTTCAGGGCCGAGGAGAAGGCAGCATTTAATGATTTTATATCCTATTTCTTTTATCTTACTGTCAAAGGCTCCAAAACTTGTATGTTATGTGTGCTTTATAAACTTTCAGCAGACATGTTCCACCAAGTTCCACTGGGGTCAGAATGCATAGCCCTGAACATAGCGGGAACCCCTCTCGTTTCCCCCGCTTCTCTCTCCCATCCAGATTCTGAGGCTCTCGCGGTGTGGAACTTCTGTCCTCCCTCTCCATTCCTAAGCCACCTCCTAGTGTCGGGCTCTACTGCCAACAGTCGTGGAGACAGTCAGCTTGCAGCGATTATTCACAGTCGGTTGTGAAAGCCAGGCCCTGCTCTGTCACACCAAGCAGGCGCCTGGGTCTTCGTGAATATCTGCTAAGTGGTTTTCATAATAATCTAAAGCTGGGAAAACAGACTTCTTTCCTCTCACAAAAGCTCTCTCGAGAAAAAAATTTCCCTTTCTTAACATTTTTAAGACCGTTAAAGGTAAGGGGGATTGGTGATATGACAGGAGGTACTATTTTAGTACCTTTTAAAAAAAAAATTTTTTTGAGGACGATTAGCCCTGAGCTAACCTCTGCCACCAATCCTCCTCTTTTTGCTGAAGAAGACTGGCCCCGAGCCAACATTCATGCCCATCTTCCTCTACTATATGTGGGACGCCTGCCACAGCATGGCTTGACAAGCGGTGCCAGGTCTTCACCCGGGATCCAAACCAGCGAACCCCAGGCCGCCGAAGCGGAATGTGCATACTTAACCGCTGCGCCACTGGGCCGGCCCAGGAGGTACTATTTTATAGAGGGACAATCTCAAAAATAAATACCTAATATATTATCAAATCCAATGCAATTTACATGAGGAAGTGAGACTCAGAGAGGTAGTGGCCTGCTAAGGCCACAAAGCCATCAGTAGCAGAGTCAGGACCATCCTGGGTACCACACCGACCCCTTGTTTCATTAAGTGCCTGTCAGTGGGCAGATGTATAAAGAGGGTTGAGGGGAAAGCAAGCAAATGAGCCCACAAGCAGGGGAGATTGCAGCTTCTGACAGCAGTCTCCTGAGAGCAGTGGTGTCTTGTGCAACCAAAGCTGATGAAAGACAAAGTAAAATGAAATGCATCTTACCTGATGTAAACACGGCCAACTGCCAATGTCCCCAGGGCAACCAATCATCAAAGAGGAAAAGAAAGGGAGAAAGATGCTTTTATTAGCAGAAACATCAATGGGTCAGAGCGGGAGTAGAAAATGGGAAAATAGAATCAAACTGTGGAGCAACACAACCCCACTGAGGGTCTGAGGAGATCTCTGGCGTCAGAAATTAGAAAAGACTGGGCTAAAATCACAGGAAAAATGAGGCAATGGAGACAAAACCCTAGTCTCCATCCCTGGGATCCCAGTGCTTGTGAAGACCCCAGGTTCCAGACCACCCCAGACCCAACTTCTCTACAAGTCAGCCTTTGAGGGGTTATGGCATATGAAGGAATCCAATAAAAGCTAAGGACCCCCTGTGCAGAAAAATTCATGGGGGCATTCCTATGCACAGATGCACACATGTGCACACACACATACGTGTACTATTTTAGACTCAATTTCAGTGGGTTCACAGCCTCTTCATACTCAGATCCAGTTTAACAAAATCCTCAGGCTGTCCTCTGCCTTGATAGCTCTGCTGGCAGAAAGTAGGTTAAAAGTTCAAGTCTACTGTAAAAACATCTTTAAGTAATGGAAAGGATGGGGAAGCTGCTTGGCAGAAAGGACTACCTTTGGCTTAGTAAGCGACACTACAGAGGTTGCTGCCCACTCTCTCATTTTTCAAATGAGGAAACCAACCTCAGAAACGTGAAAGGACTTGCTTGCGGCACCAGGACTAAACAATAAGTCTCTTGACGTCCAGTTTATTGTCCCTTCTATCACCCAGCACTGGGTGCAAATAATGACATTTACAGAATTGAAGGAAAAGTTACTCTAACTCCAGATTTTTTGACTTTTCTTTCTCTCTCAATTCATTCATTCAACTAACAAACGTCTACTGCACACCTACTACATGCCAGGACAGGAGAAAATGTGGACATGGTTTCTGTCCCTCACATAACTTGTCTCCTCTAGTTGAGTAAAATTTGGACTCAGAGAATAATTCCTTTCTCAATTCCTGAACCACAGTTTAGCCTCACAACCCAGGTACACAACCTCCTCGGACATAACAGACACCTGACATCTGATTCCAACATTAACCTTGAAATGCCATTCCAAACTGAGTGAAGGGCACCCCAAATCATGGCAGATGGCCACTGGCCATTTCCCACAGAGGCTGTGGGGGAGAAGTGGAAGTGACTTTCCCTCAGGGGAAAGTTCAGAATTATAACAAAGATGGTGATTACTCCCATTTATTAAGCAACTACTCTGTGCTAGGCTGTGGCTGAACAGCTTTTCATTTGTTAATGTCACTGGATGGTCACAGTAACCTACAAGAGAGTGCCACTATCTCCATTTTACAGATGAGGAAACTGAGGTACAGAGAGGCTAGTAGATTTGCCTAGGGAAAAACTACTCTAGTTGGAAGCATCTGTTAGAGTCTGTGTTCTTTCCAACGGTACCCTGACTTAATTCTTAATTTTGTCACTCATTTCAAGTCCTGGTTTTCTGATACCTGAATCACAAAATTGGAGTATCTCCAATTTCTAGGAGAGGGCTGATGACAACAGTTTCTGCATAAAACTTAATGATTAGGGCAAGAACCTCCAAAACAAACATTTCCGCCCCATTCTATTCATTCACCAACAAATTTCTCTTTTTCAATGGTGCCAACTTAAACTCCCTTAAATATTGCTTAAATGACCCTTTCTTCACACCACTTCCCTGCTCAAAAATATTTAATAACTTAATGTCCTACTCAGTCAGATCTGGGTTTGATAACTTGGCCCAACCCTCCCTTAACCATTCTTGTTTCCTAACACTCCCCAGACCAGAGTGCCCATCCAAGGTGCTATTCCAGGTCAACAGTAGCCTCAGGGTCTCAGACAAACCCAACAGTGCATATGCCTGTCCCTAGAAATTGCCTGCCTTGGGATGGCACACACTCTGCCTTTCCTGGCATTCTGACCCCTCTAGTTACCCTAACTCACCCCTTAGGTCCAGCTCACTACCAAGAGAAAAAAAATAAAATCTCAACCTTCACTCAGATCCTCAGAGCCAGGAGGAGCTTCTGTAGCTGAGGCTGGAACAGACACTGACTCTGCCACTTTACTTTGATATACATAAAATATAGTAACAATTAATAGGATCATAGTTAACACACAATATTTACTATATGCTAAGTGCTCTTCTAAGCCTTTTACATATTTCAAGTCATTTTATGCCCACAAACAAGCCTATAAAATGTGGCAGACTGTGTGTAAGGGAAGTGGCAGAGTCAGGATTCAGAGCGGAGAAGTCTGGCTCCACAGTCCTTGCTCATAACCACTCTGCTATACTGCCTGTTGGCTCAGCACGCAGGTGGTGTGTAGTAAGTGCTCACTAAATGGTGCGTGCTATTACTTTAGAGATGCGGAGATGGAGCCCAGGTGGGGACAGGATTTGCCTGAGGTCACTCAGCTCATCAGCAGCAGAGCTGGGATGAGAACCCAAGTCTCCTGCCTTGGACCTGAGTGTATCAGGACCCAAAGTGGGTGGGAAACCTTCTGCTCCAAAGCTGTCCAGGGCCATGAACTTTCTAAACTTGGCAGTGTGTCCTCTGGGGCAGTGGCAGGGGTACTGACCAGAAGAGGTGGCCGCACAGGCTGATGACGGCGTCCTTGGCTGTGTCCAGGCAGATGTTGCACTCGAAGGTGCTGTCCTGCCCTCCGCTCTCACCAGTGCCATTGCTGCTGCCGCTGGGGCCCCCTGCACTGGAGTTCTCAGGGGACGCAGAGGCCGAGGGCCCCTTGCTCGCCATCCTTGGCTGTCAGCAAACTCTTGAGTAAAGATTCTCCCCAGGAAAATCCTGAAAGGCAGAGAGCCCTTGATTGCCCGTTTCTGCAGCACACTCCCTCCAGCCTCCATGTCAATACGCCCACCTTCTCTCAGCTCCAGAAGTTCAGATTATGACTGCACCCCTGAGTAGACTCCCCAGAGGCTGCAGAGGCTGATAGTTGTGGGCCACTGCCTGGAGAGCAATGACTCAGAAACTTCCCACGAACACGGACCAAACGTACCACAAAAACACACAAACTGCGCAAATACCGAACAGCCTCCAGATGGCTCTCCATAGGAACTGGGAGCCTGTCTCACTGTCTTTACATTCTCCCAGGGTATCCACGCCAGGTGATAAATATACGCTCAACCGAACTGAACGTTCACAGGCTGTCTAACTCTGGACAGCCTCTACGTTGGCAGGTGAATCTGCTCAGGCCAGAAGGCTGTGACTGGTATATGCCAGAATATAAAGAAAATCCTGTAACTGTGAAAGGTTAAGAAGCTAAGAAGGACCAGAAAGATCATCTGGTGCAATGTCTTCCGTGCTACAATCTTCTGCATTCCTCCTTCTGCCAGGTTAGAATACCACCCACTTTATTTTGTCTAAATCTATCAACTTTTTAGTGTCAATACATTTAAAGAGGAGGCTTATGTCACTGCTGAAAGTGGAAAACCAGCATTACTTACCATAAGCGAAAGATACATATAAACGTAATGAAGGAAAATCTTTTACCCTTATACCACCTGAAACCATCTGGCACACATACCATGCTCTGCACAAAAGTGACCCGGTCCAATCTCTTTAGGAAACTGCGGACCAAGACATCTCAGTTAGCTGATTGATGTATAGCTGAGACTGGGACTCACGACACCTGGTTTGTATTCAAACCACGGTACCACCACAGTCCAAGCTGGCCACCAAATGCTGGAAGAAATGGACCATTATTTGTTACCACCTCCAAATCAAAGAACTTGCCAGGAATTGAACAAGGAGGACAAGACCAACACCAAAGGATACTCAGAAATTCTGGGTGCAGATTAAGAACCTGTCAAGATCCTGATCTGGCCACCCTGATCATCTCAGAAATCCCAAGGGGGCCAACCCCATGGCCGAGTAGTTAAGTTTGCGCGCTCCACTTCGGCGGCCCAGGGTTTTAGCGGTTTGGATCCTGGGCGTGGACATGGCACTACTCATCAGGCCATGTTGAGGCGGCATCCCACATGCCACAACTAGAAGGACCCACAACTAAAATATACAACTATGTACTGGGGGAATTTGAGTGGAAAAAGAAAAAAAAAAAACAAAAAACAAAAAAAACATTGGCAACCGTTGTTAGCTCAGTCTTAAAAAGAAAGAAAGAAAGAAAGAAATTCCAAGTAGGAAATGCTGGCTGGTACCAGAGTGAGAGAACTGGAGGGCTGGATGCTGGCCTTAGTTGAGCCTCCAGCTTGCTAGGTAGTTTTGGGAACCTCCGTTCTCCTCTGTGGGTCAGTTTTCTCATCTGTAAACTGAGGCACTGGACTACATGGTCTCCTAGGTGCCACCTTCTAGCTCTGAGACTGTGCTACTCCAGTCTCTATGCATCTGGTGAGACTGTGCATCTCACTCATCCTCTCCAAAGTAGGCGCCCCGCCACAAGTCTGGAACTCACCGTGGGAGCACCAGACGACCACTCTGATTTCAGCTTCCAAAGTACAAGGAGTTAAGGACCAAAAAGCCGCATTCCCCTCAGACCAAGAAGCCTTCCTACACACCACGAACTCAGAAGTCTGGACTCGTGAGCATCCCTCACCATGACAGCAGCTTAGTGACTTGAGCAGGGAGAGAAGGCCAGCTCACTGCCAATTTTTCACTCAGTTACATCATTTTACATAATGTCCCAGAAGGGCAGCTGGCTGCCAACAGCATCAGTGCCTTGCTGGCCTTGGCTCTAAGACCTTCCCCGCAACCGAGTGCTTCCTTCTTTCCATACACATTTGCTCTGTTCTTCGTAGGATGGAGCCTGCTTATAAGGGCCACATTACGGCCTTCCTTTGTTGTTCCTGCTCAAGTACTTGATACGTGTGTTTCTTTAAAAAAAAAAAAAAAATCTTTTAAAATCAAGGACTATGTGTACAGATGTGGAAAGACAACCATAAAGTCAGGTTCACTGATCAAACTTAATGAGAGTCTCCTTATGTGATGCAACAGGAAATATACTGCAACAATGAAGGACTCTCACCTTAAAACATAGACTTTAATCCAGTCTCTAAAATAAATTACTAGTTTACAGAAAATATGGGGCATAAATGCAGGTGTTAACTCCAGGAAGATGCAACCAGCTAATCCAGAACGAGGTTACTTCCTGCAGAACACATAACCCAAGTTCTCCAAACAAATGAACAGCACAGGTGAGGGGTGGAGCTACAGATTGAGACGAGACAAACTAACCACCGGTAGGGTGGGGATCTCACCAGAACCAGATTCAAACAAATCAACTGGAAAAAGACATTTGTGAGATGACAGACAAAAATCAGAGTTAGCCTGGACATTAGTTGCTATTAAGAAATTCTTAATTTTGTTGAGTATAATAATCGTATTGTGTAATATTTCTTAAAAATTCTCATCTGATAGAAACACATATTTAAGTATTTATGAAGGAATGATAAGATGTTTGGGATTTGCTTCACAATACTCCAGGGGAAAAGTGAAAGTGGAGAGAAAAGATGAAATAAGAACTGTAAAGTTGACAGTTGTTGGAGCTGGATGATGAATAGGGGTTCATTGTATTAGTTTATTTTTGTGTGTGCTCATAAATTTCCATAATAAAAGGTATGTTTTAAAAAGTTCAGGTTGCAGAACAGTAGGTGGGAACTTATTTGGGTAAAAACAAAGTATATAAATGAATATATATCTACACATACACAAAGAAAGTGTCTAGACAGCACACACTAAACTATCAACAGTTATTTCTGGGACTATGAGGGCTGGGGAACTTTGAATTTCATATTCTTATCCTGTTTTAATGTTTTAGGACAAGCAAGTACTACTTTTTACAGTAACTTTTTTTTTTTTTTGCAGGGAAAGATTTGCCCTGAGCTAACTTCTGTTGCTAATCTTCCTCTTTTTTTTTTTTCCTCCTTCCCACAGCCCCAGTACATGGTTGCATATCCTAGTTGTGAGTTGTTCCAGTTCTTCTGTGTGTGCCGCCCCCACAGCATGGCAACCGACAAACAGGCAGTGTGGTTCAGTGACCGGGAAGTGAACCTGGGCCGCCGAAGAGGTGAGAATCGAACTTTAACCATGAGGCTATCAGGTCTGGCTCTAAAATAACATTTTAAAAAACTGTAAAATATATGTATAATATTATATTTGTTGCAATAATGAATATAAATATTAGAAAACGTCTTTAAAAAATGTTGAAGAACATACCAAACTGTTAATAGTGATTATCTCTGTACTGGTAGGGCTCAGAGGTAGTGACTTATACTTTCTAACTCCTCCCCATTCACAAAACTGACATTTTTACATGTATTAATTTTGAAATCAGACAAAAGAGTAACTACTTTTTAAAAAAATTTCCCCAATGTTCCAGTTTTCCCTAATCGTGAAAAGCTCTGAGTTCAAGTCCTGGATCCACCACTGACTAGCCATGTGGCTCTGGGTAGATCCCTCGATGCTTCCATCTCTCTTCTCACCTAAAAAGTGAGAGTATCATGCCTCCTACAAGACTGCTAAGGTGGCCCTATGAGAGAACACAGTGACCTGCAGGGCCTGCCAAGGTAGCAGGGGGCTGGGGAGACTCATATACATGCTGCTTACCCTAGTCCACTGCCCTCTCGACTCCCTGGACCCAACAAGGCTATGCATGGTGCACACTCCTACACAAAGGCCTAAGGGGACAGTGAGGCTCAAGGTAGGTGTCGGGATGGAAATGGTCAGGGGACAGTAACAGGTCAGCTCAGAGTGTGCAGGGAGTAGCAGCCTTGCAGCAGGCCAGGCATTGCAACAGGCCTGCACATCCCAACTCTAGGCAGACCACATCACTCTCATTCTAATTCTTAGCAGAGTGACCATGTGGTCCCTACCTGGGTTCTACAGCCTCATCCTGGTAGGCACTCAAATACTTGCTGAGTGAGTAGGTACAGGCATGCATGACTGGTTTTGGACAACTCCCAGGCGGGCTGCTCACAAACCTTCCTTTCCAATATATCCCCAGTCACATACCCATCCCTGGAGCCTCTCCTCCTCACCTCCTCCCTACCCTCATAAACACCAGGCCAGCATGGCAGATGTGAGCAGCCCTCCCTGGGGCCTGTCCACGGAGCATGTGTAGAACAAAGAAGTGGTCACAGCATCACAGGCCCAGCTGGAGCAGGACAGTGATTCAGAGGACAGAGGGCCCTGGTTGGCTCAGGAACTAGACAGAATAAAAGGTCCTGAGCATGACTGAGTTGCCATCCTACTAAAATTTTCACCTAGTCCTTGTAGGGCCTGTGGACTTGGTCCTGACCACAGAGCAACCTTGTGTGGCTGGTTCTCTGCCCCTGTTCCTACCCTGACAATTCTTTACTCCTGATCTGAATCCACTTTCTGGTTTTCAAAGCACATTTACATGTATTACCACTTTCAACCTTCACTCCATTTTACAAATGAGGACATCAGGCCAGGGAAGTTAGAGGACTTGCCCAAGGCCAGGCATCATATAGTGCCAAATTCAGACTTCCCAACACAACATCAGCAATCTTTTCGCTCTTACATTTTACCCCTTTAACATGCAGCTTTACAAAGTTAAATACTTGGTCTTTGTTTTCACTCAAATTTATCGTGCAATGCTGTAACTTTTGTGTTCTCTGAAGTGAGTGTAAAGTAAACTCACCACTCATCCATTTATGCATTCAATCAAGAGATCTCCAGTACCAAACTACATTGGAGGCATGGGGCTATCAAACTGGGGACGGGGTTCACAAAGAAGAGCAAGGCCAAGTTGACGCTCTGGAGTCTAGAACAGGAGCTAAGGAAGTCACATGGATAATTCTAAGAATTCTTTAAAAAAAATTTTTTTTTAAAAGATTGGCACCTGAGCTAACATCTGTTGCCAATCATCTTTTTTTTTCTTCTTCTCCCCAAAGCCCCCCAGTACGTAGTTGTATATTCTAGTCGTGAGTGCCTCTGGTTGTGCTATGTGGGTGCTAGGTCCATGCCCAGGATCCGTACCAGCGAAACCCTGGGCCGCCGAACTGGAGCACGTGGACTTAACCATTCAGCCACGGGGCCAGCCCCTATAAGAATTCTTACCAAGGGGCTCCATCAAACTTGTCTGTTTTTCCTAAACAAGGCACTCTCCCCGAGATCTGGTTCTTAGACCCCTTCAGTAACTTAAATAGGATCTGGATAGTGCCCAAGAATATATACATGTACACATATATATATACACATTAATAATATATAATAATATATCATATACATTAATATATTAATAATATATAATATCTATAAATAAATAAATATATATATGTATTTTTTTTGCTGAGGAAGATTCACCCTGAGCTAACATGTGTGCCAATCTTCCTCTATTTTATATGTGGGCCACCACCTCAGCATAGCCACTAACGAGTAGTTTAGGTCCATGCCCAGGAAGCAAACCTGGGCTGCTGGAGTGGAGTATGCTGAACTTAACCACTCGGCCACAGGGCCAGCGCCTCTATATTTTTAAATATGTGTCCCGACCTTCCAATCCAGATGACCATCTGATGAAGAGTTTTGGAAACCCAGGTCTTGAACAGGGAAGAACTCTACCAAAAGCACAAAGCAACACAGCACAGCACAGAGTTTGGGAGGGACAGTAACCTCAGGGCCTGTCCTTCAGAACACACAACCCCCAGCTACAGTCCACAGGGATTACAAAGAGGTCAGATAAACTTGGGGGGCGGGGGACAAGTGTGCTGAGATCTCAGATCAGCTAGCACCTTGCCTATCCAGGAGAGAGCCGGCCATTTAAGAAACAAGTTCAAACCTAGTTTTGAAAAACATTCCTAAATTTGAGATGTCCAGGGTAACACATGGTGCTGGGACTAAGGCAGAGGTGCAATACTTATCCCCGGAGGAGTGCATAGCCTGGAAGCTGAAGTCGACTGACCCAGCATCCTCACTCCTATTACCTTCCCAGAGCTGGCCAGGACCACCTCACAGGAGCTGAGCAAGGAAAAGAACACAAGAGTTGCATATCCCTGTAGGAACTACCAGGGAACTCAACCTCATGAAGAAATCTCTTTGTAGCATTCTTGTGATCAGTTCTCAGGTTCTAGACAATTGCAGATATTCATAACTTGCCTTCTCTGCTCCTTTAAGAATTCCTGAACCAGGATGTACACAGACATCTAGAAACCTTAATCCTAGTTATGAATATTAGAAATCTGCGTGATAAATAACTAGCATGATCAGAGAGGGGATCCAGCAGAGGTCTTGCTCCTGGTGGGCACACACTTGTTCACAGGGAAGCTTTCTGCCAGGAACTGCAGTGTGCCTGAGCCTGTCTGCGCTGCTCATTAGGCTGCTGCTGGATCACATGGAGGCAGAAACAGGATCCAGACCCTAAGAACATCTACATCACATTCACAGAAGGTTGGCGTGGGAGGAAATCTGAGTAGGTTGATTGGAACACACAGAAAGCAGGCTCTAAAATTTTGGAGACTAAATGGAATTTGGGTCTCTAGGCTAGCTCACAGAGGCCTGGCCCTCAAATTCAGGACTAAGGGCATGAATGGCCTTTCAGGTCCAGAAGGACAGAGGAGGCTAGAAGACTGGCCTCTTTTCCTCGGGGTTGCACTGGTCCTTTATTCTGGTACCCTCTAATCCACCCTCTGTTGAACCAACTCCTCTCTTACCTTCAAAGATTTATTAAAGATCCTGTTTGCCATGCATTCAGGATACAGAGATTAAGGATTTCAGTCTAAAGTGACACACAGACAAGTAAACCAACAAGGCAGCCCAGTGTGCTGGGTGCTGAGAGAGGTGTGTACAGAGTGTGTGAGGGCAGGGAATGCTGGGGAGGACACAGACGCAGCACACGGGACAAGTGGACAATTCAATGTGCCAAGTTCAGTGTGGCTGGAGCCCAGGGCACATATGAGAATGATAGGGCAGCAAGGGCTGGGACTGAGGCAGGAAGAACGGCCTTAGAGTCCTTGCGCCCGTCATACTTGAATTGGGATTCTAGGGTCAGCTGTTTCTACTTTCTCATATTTTCTTCCACTATTTCTGAATCAAAAGGGCTTTTTATTTTGTTTTAAGCTTCAATGCTTTTTCTAAAAGTTTATCAGGTTTCCTAAGAAAGGGTGAAGTAGGACTTGGGCACACCTAGCACAAGCTCTTAAGGACCATCCAAGAGGCTGCCTTTTGTCAGCCCTTACATCACTGTCTTAAAATGTCCCTTAACTTTTTATGGACTTTTGTCCTTAAAAACTAGCATGGCACAGAGGAATTTGATAGCTTTGGGTTCAAACCTCAGCTCTGCCACTCACTCTTTCAGACATTCTTCCCTCTCTAAACCTTTGTCTTACTCATATGTAAAAAAGGAGCTATTACCTTCCTCACAGGACAGCTGTAAGGAGTAAAGAGATAAAACAGTAAGGGACTAGCACAGTGCCTGGCACACAGTTAAGTGCTCAAGAAATGTTCCTCTCTCCACCGTAAGGTCTCTCACGGAGTACACTGAAGGTGTACTGCTTCATTATATTCCCCACAGAGCTACGCAATCAGCAGGTACTCGGTTCATTTGCTGAACGAATGAATCACAACTTCACTCTCTGAATAAGCAACATTCCTTGAAGGGATGGTAGGTGAGGCATCAGAACCGTCTATAAGGAAATCTAGAATGGGACACAGTTTGATTCAGGCAAAATTAGATTTTCCCATAAAGCGTTAAAATCACGAGGCACTTGTTATATTTATCATCACTATGAATAACATCAGCTAACACTCTGCCCAGCCCTTTACAATGAATTATATTATTTAATCTTTACAGCCTGCCTTTGAAGTAAACACTATTATATCATTGGTAGCATCTCCTGGGATGTTAGATTAAAGCTCAGAGTGGTTAGGTCACTTCTCATGGTCACAGAGCCAGTCAAAGGCAAAGCTTCCCAACTCCCAAGTCAATGTGCTTAACAGACAGTACCTCAGTGATCTCTTGGTGTCTGTCTCCTCAAGACCACACTCAGCTTCCAGGTGCCTTACTCAGCCCAGGGCCAGGCACCTCAAGAGCACCTCACAAATGTGTGTGGGTTGATGGATCTGATGCCCAGGAGTACTTAGAACTGGACAACTCAATATGAATCAACTAGGCCAACTCAAGTTGTGGAAAATCAATATCCTAAAAGAATAAGACATTCTTCAGTGATGTTTTCAGAACTGGAATGTTACATAATGGTTTTAGAGTAATTTTTTTTTAAATAAGTATTACCCAACACTATTAAACAAGAAAAAAAGATCAGGGATATGCCACCAGAAAAAGGTTTGGATTTTCTCAAATTGTACCCACCTCTATTGGGGATAATGACACACACACAGAGGATTAATTATTCATTGAACTGTCTATTACTCACTCTAGTTAGACACCTCCTAGAGCTGCACGCACAGTGTCTGTCACACAGTAAATGTTCGATAAAAGTATGTGAACAAATGATGGGGACGTGCAAATTTCAATTCAAACCAACATAACTGAGTATTATGTTAAGGAAAAGATCTTCAGACTGGTCAGCTCCCAGTTAAGGGCTGCGGATTTCTAGTACAATATAGTGAAAGGAGCCAGAGGACCTAGTCTGATGCTCATCTTTGCCACTCACCAAGCCAGGGTCCTCACTTGCAAATGGGGGAATTGTGTCTGCCCTTCCTTTGTTATCAGAAAAGTTTTCAAAATGAGAGTTTTGGTTTTGTTGTCACATAGGCAGTTAATCCTAATTAATTCAGATTCTACAAAATCTCATCAATTCAGATTTTACCTGAGATTGAGCTAAAGACCTATAAAATACTCTGAAGGTACAGTATAAAAAGAAAATGAATAAGGTTGACAAGATTTAATTAAGAAAGAAAATTTCTAAGCGTTTAATAACATCCAGTATATACTTGACAAAACAATGATTTCACTTGTCATTTCAATAGGAGGTCCCCAGGAGGACCATCAGGAAAGCATATATAAGATAGACCAACTGTGGTTAAAAACAATAAAACCAAAATGAAATCATTTTGAATAATCTATTAATATTGATTTTTACAAATCAGGCTTGTGTCCCAAGCTACCTGACATTAATTGTCGGTGTGGTTTTGGAAACATTTAAAGAATGCCAACAACTAGGCTCAAAGATAAAAATAAATCAGACAAGGTTCTGGTTCCTGCTCTCAAGGAATCCACCATCTAGTCAGGATTTAACTGCTATTTTTTAAAAAGCGCCTCACAGTGAGAAACGCCTCTGTAGAAATAGTAGTAAAAAACAAGTAATTTTCCTGAGCTTTTGCCCAGAATCCACTCCCATATTCAGAGTTGTCCATCTTTTTTTTTTTTGGCAAGGAAGATTCGCCTTGAGCTAACATCCATTGCCAATCTTCCCCTTTTTTTTGCTTGAGGAAGATTAGCCCTGAGGTAACATCTGTGCCAATCTTCCTCTATTCTATCGTATATGGGATGCTTCCACAGCATGGCTGATGAGTCCATGCCCGAGATCCGAACCCACGAACCCGGGCCACCAAAGCCGAGCACACGGAACTTTAACCACTCAGCCATGGGCCGGCCCCCAGAGCTGTCCATCTTTAAAACCCCTGCCATGCCTACATCACAAGGCACTTCTGAGGAACAATGGGGAGTGTGGACAGTAAACAGCCAAGTGCTGTGGAGACTACCATGGCAGTCAACCTGACGAGTGGTCCCAGGTTGAAATGGCCAGCCAGTCACCTAGGCCACTTCCAGAAGCAGGCACGGCCTGTTGCTTCTGATCTCTGTGTGTCCTTAAGCCAGTTGGTGGACAAGGGCACCACCACTTAGCGGTGCTTTGCTCCCACTGCTCAATGAAATGAAGAGATGGACCCACGCCATTTCTAGCTGATGTGAAGAGTAGAGAAGTAGGGGCCATGGTAACAATGCAGCAATTTGGGCCACCTCTGATAATCTTAAGCCAGGGGCCACTTGGTGGCTTCCTCCCTACTTTAAAAACTACATTTCTCTGGAACTGGCCGGGTGGTGCAGTGGTTAAGTGCGCACGTTCTGCTTTGGCAGCCTGGGGTTTGCCGGTTCGGATCCGGGTGTGGACATGGCACTGCTTGGCACGCCATGCTGTGGTAGCCATCCCACATATAAAGTAGAAGAAGATGGGCATGGATGTTAGCTCAGGGCCAGTCTTCCTTAGCAAAAACAGGAGGATTGGCAGCACACATTAGCTCGGGGTTGATCTTCCTCAAAAACAAAACAAAAAAAAAGAGGAAGATTGGCAACAGATGTTAGCTCAGGGAGAATCTTCCTCAGTCAAAAAAATTTGAGTGGGGGTTGGCCCGGTGGCGCAGCGGTTAAGTTCACATGTTCCACTTCTCGGTGGCCCAGGGTTCGCTGGTTCAGATCCCAGGTGCAGACATGGCACTGCTTGGCAAAAACCATGCTGCAGTAGGTGTCCCACATATAAAGTAGAGGAAGATAGGCATGGGTGTTAGCTCAGAGCCGGTCTTCCTCAGCAAAAAGAGGAGGATGGGCAGTAGTTAGCTCAGGGCTAATCTTCCTCAAAAAAAATTTTTTTTGAGAGAGATTCTCTAAAATAATTGACCAGTCTGACCAGTCCTCTTCAAAAGTTTCCAGTCATGAAAGACAAAAAAGATGGAGGAATTGTCTCAGATTAAAAGAGACTAAGCAGGCCAGCCTGGTGGCATAGCACTTAAATTCATGCGCTCCGCTTCAGCAGTGCGGGGTTTGCCAGTTTGGATCTGGGCACGGACCTACACACCACTTACCAGGCCATGCTGTGGCAGGCATCCCACATATAAAAAAATAGAGGAAGATGGGCACAGATGTTAGCTCAGGGCCAATCTTCCTCAGCAAAAAGAGGAGGCTTGGCAGTGGATGTTAGCTCAGGGCTAATCTTCCTCAAAAAAAAAGTAAAAAAAGAAATAAAATAAAAAGAAAACAGACTAAGGAGACTTAACAACTAAACGCAATGTGGGAAACTGGACTGGATCCTGAACAGGAAAAGGACATTAATGGGACAAATGGCAAAATTTGAATAAAGTCCATAGATTAGTTAGTAGTATTACATTAACGTTAAATTCTTGTTTACATAATTTGAATATGGTTATGTAAAACATTAACATTAGGGAAAACTGGGCAAAGAGCATACAGGAAGTTTGTGTATTATTTTTGCAAGTCTAAAATTATTTTAAAACAAAAAGTTTAAAAAAATGTACATGAGGCTGCCCCAGTTAAGTGCGCACATTCTGCTTCAGCGGCCCAGGGTTCGCCGGTTCGGATCCCTGGTGTGGACATGGCACTGCTTGGCACGCCATGAAGTGGTGGGTGTCCCACATATAAAGTAGAGGAAGATGGGCATGGATGTTAGCTCAGGGCCAGCCTTCCTCAGCAAAAGAAGGATTGGCAGCAGTTAGATCAGGGCTAACCTTCCTCAAAAAAAAAAAAAAAAAGTACACGATGCAGGTCAGGGGTTGACAAATTTTTTGTGTCAAGTGCCATATAGTAAATACTTTGCACTTTGTGGACCATATGGTCTTTGGGGCAACTACTCAACTCTGCTGCCAAAGACTATATGTAAATTAACAAGTGTGGCCGCGTTCCACTAAAACCTAATTTATGGACACTGGAATTTGACTTTCCTATAATTTTCAAATATCACAAAATTTTATTCTTCTTTGCATTTATTCTCCATCATTCAAAAATGTAGAAGCCAGGGGCCGGCCCGGTGGCCGAGTGGTTAAGTTTGTGCGCTCCGCTTCGGTGGCCCAGGGTTTTGCAGGTTCAGACCCTGGGAGCGGACATGACACTGCTTGTCAGGCCACACATCCCACATGCCATCCCACACACCACAACTAGAAAAGGACCCACAGTTAAAATATACAACTACGGACAGAGGGAATTTGGGGAGAAAAAGCAGAAAGAAAAAAAAAAAAGGACTGGAACAGTTGTTAGCTCAGGGGCCAATCTTTAAAAAAAAAAAAAAAAAAAAGAGTAAAAGCCATTCCTAGCTCACAGGCATGCAAAAACAGGCATTAGGGCCAGATTTGGCCCACAGGGCAGGGACAGCAGACTCCTGCTCTAGGTCAGAATTTGCCAATGCGTGCTTCAATTAAGGCAAAAAAATTGCTTCGCATCAATTAAGTTTGGCAACACTAGATCAAAGAAGGTTAGGTACACGCCTTTATTGCAGGACATCTCAGTGCCTTTAATGTGGTACTACACACTGACAAGCTCCTAGAAGGGATAATGATACGTAGCTTTTTCCAAACTTATTTTTACCACACAACACTTTTTTCAGGGGCATCTCTTCAGACTAGTGGCCTGAAGACACACAACAGAAATGCTGATTTAGGAACTTTTTTAAAAGGAAATTTTCAGATTGAGAAGCTTTAAAGACGCCACCAAATTAAAATAGTTTTACCCAGCACCTGGATAATATCTGAATAAGCATTTGAGAACTTTTTTTTTTTTAATCCTAGGAAACACAAACAAGGCAGGAAGACAAACACAGGCAGGAAGTCTTGGCTCAAACCCAACCTTTTCTGGGGGGGAGGGGAAGAGAAGTGGAGGGTGGTGTCAGCAGAATTAGGTCATAATATGGAATCTCTGCGCCACAGGGCAACGTAAGCATTCTAACAGGTTCTGAAAAAGTGATCTGCTTAGAATTTTGTAAATCACAAAATAAGGAGTTTTGATGTTTGATTAGAAAACTAAAGACACGCTAGAGTATTATCTGCAGATTACATGTAAGTGAGGATTAACTAGCAAGTCAAGTCCTTAAGAGGACTGGTTTTAAATGCTGGATGGAAAGTTAGCTGACAGATTTCAAAAACTCTCTCTGTAGACACATCTATACAACACACTGCTGGAGAGAGGATTAAAGAGGGATTTATGTCTCAGGGAGGAAAGGCTGGCCTGAACGATCTCAAGGGGCCCTTCTGACCCCTCATTCTGTGATCCAAAGAGTCCACTGGCTTCTTCTGATCAAACACAAAGTCTTCAGAGGCATTTCCAAGTTGTTCTAAGAAAATAAGCTACAAACCCATAGGGTGGGGACCCTGCTTAGCTATTCATTCAATAAACCTTTAAGGAGCCTTTATCAGATGGGGTGTTCTAAAGTCCTTAAAAGGAAGGATGGTGCACAGGACAACCAGGAAGAGATTACATAAGTTCAGACCCACCGGCCTTACTTCTAGAGGATGTAGGCTAGGGGGATCGAGGTGTCAGGAAAGAGGGCAGAAAAAAAGCACTCAGTACCAGAAAGATTCAAAATAACCACTCAGAATCAGACACTCTTAAGCTGGAAAGGAGCTTCATCCGACACCTGTATACCTCCTTCAACAGGGAGTTCACCACCTGTGGAGGCAATCTATTCCATTGCTGGTCACCTCTGCCCAGCATTTAGTTCTTAATTAAGTCAAAATCTTGTCTTCTTGTAGAATTCACCTGTTGGTCCTAGTTCTGCCTCTTTCAACCCCAAAGATGAAGTGGAAGCCCTCTTCACCATAACAACTTTTTCAGTTTTTAACGACACTTCCTTTGCAGGGCTCTCTTTTCTGAGCTAAACATCCCAATTCTTTCAAAGATCCTGAACTGGCTCCAGCTGCCAGAAAGCGAAGAATGGATACCTAGTACTCACAGCAGGAAAGCACTTAGGATCAGTGGGTTTCAAACATCAGTAAGCAAAGGACCCCCAAGTCTAAGTTCAAAACGCAGTTTCCTAGGTTCTGACCCAGATGCTAAATCAGGGGTCTTATTTGAGCCTCGTCGTGTAAAGCATGCATCTCAGAGCATTTCAAAGCAGATGGTGTGAGCACCATACTTTGAGAAACACTGCCCTGTTTCACAAATGACGAAACTGAGGCCCAGCACAGGGAAGGAATTTGGCCCAGAACGCACAATTGGCTGTCGGCAGCGAAGTCTCGAACCCGATTCTCTTACTCCCAACCCCAACTCTGTTTACCACGGTTCCCGGCTTCGTCTGACCATTCGGGAAACTCGTTAAAAGCACCTCCACATGAGAGAGGCAGCTTCGAGCGGGGCACAGAAGGAGAATGAGTCCCTGCCTAGAAAGGAGAGCTCGTGGGAGCTTTCCCCTTCTCGGGGCCTCAGTTTCCCCAAACTATAATCCCGGGACGGAAGACCACAACGCCAGCCCGAGCTCTCTTCTGGGGCGGCGGGCCCGGGGCAGAGCTGGGCTTGCTGTCTTTGCGCCCCTGGGCTCAGGAGTCGCAGCCCGGGGGCCGGGTGAGGAAGGAACGCAGCGCCCTGCCCCCGTCCCTCAATCTCGACAGCCCAGAGCTGCCGACCCAGCCCCTTATGTACCTGCCTCTGCTCAGATAACGCCGCCGAGGCCGCCGCAGCCCCGTCCGTCGGCCGCCCAGCAACTCCAGCAGTCACGTCAGTCGGTCGAGGCCAGACCTCTGATCCCTCCTACGCGGACTCCGGTCACCTGATACAGAACCGCCCCTCCCCGAGGGACTTCCGGCCACAACCGGAAAAGGTTGGTCCGCTGCACTGTCTTCCGATCCAGGTACCCGGCTCTAAGGTTCCGCCTGCGGGCAGGCAGCGGGGGACCCTAGGGCCTACTTGGTGTTACCAACTGAACATTCTCCGCAACTGGGGAGCCGCCCGAGGAAGGGTCTCTTGCCCTTCCTCTTGGAGTTCTTCCTCTTTTCGGTGTCGCGAGCTAAAGATAACATTTTGGCTTGTTCTGAGCAGGTTGTGCTTAATGTCTTATGGAGCCAGAGCTGGGGTAACGTTGGCAGCTTCTAAAGAGCCTTGGTTGAGGCAGAGAAGGTACCAGATTGATGCGGGCTTGGCGAGCGGAGGAGTCAAAAAAAAGATTTCTTGGACTCTCAAGGTCTGGTAGTAGTACTCCTTTATTCAGAGAATAGCATGGGGACAGGAACCATGGGCAATGAAGGGCTGCAGGCATGTAGGCCAGGACACCTTGGCCTTCTCTACCTGGGGCAGCCTTGATCCACATCAAGATAAGCTTAGAACTTCTTGTTGCATCAGAATGTGAGGATGATAGGAATAAGAATGATGGGAATATGTCAAAGGGGTCAACACAGAGGTTAACTTGAAGGAGATACCACTGGCCAAATCAGGGCAATTTGACCATCAAGATACATAATGATAGTAACAGAGTATAATTGAATAAAATGGTAATCCATGAGTCTTTACTGACATAAATAAAGAAGTGAATAAATAAATGAGGGAGAAGGGAAAATTCTTCCTTTCGGTAGAATGCCAACCAACGAATATGATTGAGTTAGAAAAATCAATAGTGAATGGTAAAACTTGAGAACAGGATGGTTACACAGTAAAATTGTCTCCCATAAATTACTTATTGATTACAAAGGAAAAAGAGTAATTTTACAGAGGTATAACCTTGAAGAACAAGTGAATCAAAGTGATCAAAGTTAACATCACCAGTTATGGGTCAAGTAGAGATCATGTGCCTCCTAATAAGATCAACTGAAAAGGTGGCCGAGTGGTTAAGTTCACTTGCTCTGCTTTGGCAGCCCAGGGTTTCACTGGTTCGGATCCTGGGCACGGACACGGCACCGCTGTTCGGGCCATGCTGAGGCAGCATCCCACATGCCACAATTAGAAGACCCACAACTAAAAATATACAACTGTGTACTGGGGAGATTTGGGGAGAAAAAGCGGGGGGGGGTGGGGGGGTGGGAAGATGCGCTGAGGAGGACACAACATCTCTTCTGTGGTATTTGTCAAAAATGCATATCCCAAATCTTATGAGGAAGCATGAAATAAATCCAAGTCCAGAAACACTGTACGAAATAACTCTGTCATGGGAGACAGAGAAAGGCTTAGGAACTCTTTAAAGAAGATTAAAGAGGCATGACAATAGACTGTGGTGTGTGATTTTTTTTTCTTGAGGAAGACTAGCCCTGAGCTCACATCTGTGCCCATCTTCCTCTATTTTATATGTGGGACACCTACCACAGCATGGCTTGCCAAGCGGTGCCATGCCGGCACCCGGGATCGGAACTGGCAAACCCCAGGCCACCTAAGTGGAACATGCGCACTTAACCGCTGCTCCACCAGGCTGGCCCCTGGTGTGTGATTCTAAATTGGATCCTGGACTGGGGTGAGGGGGGACAGAATAGGTACAATGGACAATATTGGGACAAATGATGAAATTTAAAAACAGATTGTGGGCTAGCTGTTAATACATATTGTATCAATGTTAAATTTTCTAAATATGATTGTCGTATTGTGGTTATGTTAAGGAAATGTCCTTGTTCTTAGGAAATCTTTGTGAAAGTATTTAGGGGTAAAAGGGCACAATGTCTCCAACTTAATTTCAAATGATTCAGAAAAAAATGCACATATATATATAAATAGAATGATTAAGCAAATGAGGCAAATGAAAACAACTGTGAATCTAGGTGTTAGGGAGGTGGGTGAATTCCCCCCGTTTTCCTCAAGGTTTTTATGGCTGATGAAATAATTTAATAGACAAGTTAGCAGGAGAAAATAAGTTTAATAGCATGTGTAAAAGGGAGAAACTCAGGAGAAACTGAGTAACTCAGCCATCCAGTAGAGGCTGCCTGTTTAAATATCTTTAGCCACAGACAAGGAGGACGTTGTGGGTAGTGATTTGGGGCTTCAAAGGCGGGGAAGGCAATTCACATGGAGATGGAAAAGCAAATGTTTGGTAAATAGAACTTCAATAAGAGTGAGCTTAGCAAGGACCCTCCCAGTCTACAGATACCCAGAGTTATCTATGGTGATGACCTGTAGGGGACAGGCCTTTATTTTAAATTTCTTTTAGGCAGTTAGGGGGCAAGGTCAAATGTTCTTCCTGAGTCTTCTAAGACTCTATTGTCTTCAGCTTGAAATAATCTGCATACCAAAGTGGTGTATCTTGGGGTGACCTACTCTGAACCCCATCATTGGTAAAGGTTATATGGAGTTCTTTATGTAATTTTTGCAACTTTTCTTTAAGTTTTAAATGATCTAAAAATTAAAATTTACCCCCAAAAAGGGGGGAGTGCTTCAGTCCTAGTGAATTTCCTTATTTATCTATCACACATTTATTTATGTGCTAGGCACTGGTAGTTCAGTGAGAGACAAAGCAAGACCTTTGCTTTCATGTCTAGTGGGAAAGATATTAAACATGTAATCACATATCTAATAGACTATTTATCTAGAGGAAGATGGGCACGGATATTAGCTCAGGGCCAGTCTTCCTCAGCAAAAAGAGGAGGATTGGTGGCTGATGTTAGCTCAGGGCTAATCCTCCTTAAAAAAAAAAAATACCAACTGTGGGGGAGGAAGACATTTCCTCTACCCACTGTGGGTTCTTCTGGCCAGAGAATAAATTAAATTCACAGGAGACAGGAGAAAATTAAACAGAGCTTTATAACATGTATACATGGGAGAGGCTCAGGCAACCTCAGCAACTCGCCAAAATGGCTGAATCCACCACCTTAAATATCCTCCTCAGCTAAAGACAAAGGAGGATGTTTGAGGTGGGTGGAGTCAGTTACAGGAGGTTACCAGACAAGTACAGTAAAAAAGATGCAGATTTAAGTCCTTGCCTTTGGCGTTAAGAGTCTCTAGAGATAAGGTCATCCCCTCTTCTTCCTGGTGCAGAGAGGAAGACACCTTTAAGATGGAGATTTCCTTTACAATGTAAATGTCTCTTAACAAAGGGTAAGTAAATTCTACTTTTCAGATTTTCTTTCCTGTCTGCAGTTTAAGTAACCAGCCCCAAATAATCCTCATGCCAAAGAGACATATCTTGGGGTGGCCAATTCCAGTCCCCCACACTAACATTTACTGAGCTAAACTAAGCATACTCCACACAATGGTTCATTTGATCCTCACAGCAGCCCTATGAATGGTTTTGGTGACTATCTCCATTTTACACATTAGTAAAGGAGAGTTTTTAAAAGTTTGGACAATTTTATCATTCAATTAAAAGGGTTTTTTTTTTTTTAAGTCTGAAACCACTATACAGGCAGTCAGTCTCTGGAGTTCTTGACACTTGTCTTCATTGTTTCATTAATTCAACAAACATTTGTTATTAAGTGCCTACAATTATCCCAGACGGTGCAGGCTTGCGAGCCAAGGAGTCGAAAGAAAGATTTCTTGGACTCTCAAGGTCTGGTAGCAGTGCTCTTTTATTCAGAGAATAGCATGGGGACGGGACCCATGGGCAGTGAAGAGCTGCAATGGGTTGAGGGTTAGGGCTAAATTATAGGGCATAGGTATGGAGTTATTTCTTTACAAGACAAAAGAAAGATTATATTAAAAAGTCATTAAAATGGTATCAGTACAGGTGGCGTCTGGTTATTGGAGTCTTATAACTTTGGATACTAATCAGGTCAGGACGTCCTATACTTCCCGGAGGATGATATAGATGGGTATGTAGGCCAGTACGCCTTGGGCTTCTCTCCCTGGGGCGACCTTAATCTGCATCACCAGAGACTGTGTTTTTTAAAAATATAAATAATGAGTTCAAATTAGCCTCAACAACAGAGAAAAGTCAAGCCTGAAATCTGTGGGAATTAAATAGCCCTACTATGAAAGGTGAACGATGTGGTAGCACCTGGAGGAGCTTCCTCAGAGATTCCCTTAGTCTGGCCACCCTGGGGGAGGCATTTCAAAGGTATAGGTAATAACAAGCAATGGGCTCCCTCTGCTCACCTCGATCTGAGCCAATTAATCACAAGTTAGAGATCGAGAAAGGAAGTTTAATTAGATTAAACTAGCCAGCAAATCAGAAGATGGGTGACTAATGTCTCAAAAACCCATCTTCAAGGATTACAGAATCTTGAGGCAGTTTGTAGGGAAAATGGACAGTAAGGAGGGGATTTAGAAATGTACATGATGGACTCCAGGATCTCTCATTGTTCTTTTCTTCTGTCGATAATGATGTATATTCTACAAGTGTTCTTTCTTTTTAGATGCCTTCTTATTCCCTGGGAAAATTCATTAAAATTGTTAGGAACAAAGCTATCAGAGTCCCTCAGCAGGGGTACGTGCACAGGATCGGGGCCAGAAAATTATGAAACCATGCAGCAATTTATAATGATCATATGCTAGAAAGATTTCAACTAAGAAAGGGTTATTCAGTGTAACAAGATGGCCTCACTTATGTTCACTTACATAGGGTCTCAGTAGGGGATGAAGGTAGTAGGCAAAATAACTCATAGATGAAATTCCTCATCTGCCAGCCTTCTTCTCAGGTTCCTGTGGACAGAGAGTAACAGAGGGGATGTTTCTAGTCACACAAGCCTGGATTTGAGTCCAGGCTCTGAGAAAAAGGAAAGAAGCCCCTGATATCCAGGACCTGGCCTGGCACTCACAGGTAGGCCTTGGTGTTCTGTTGAGCATAAAAATGTCACAGAATATCAACATCAGACAAGGCCACTCTGTGACTGTGATGAATCCAGAAAATAGCAAGAGATTTTCGTAATCATGTTTGAACAAGACAAAACATGAGCATTGTCCAAACCACAAAAATGACCAGACATTTCCCTGTCCTGGTTTATATAGAGATTGCTGCTTCTTTACTCATCACAGCTTTAGTCTCAGGCTAGTCTTCCTGCCTTCTAGATTAGATTTACCAAGATATCCAATCATAGATAGCATTCAATCCAGATCAAAACCCTGCCTCTTTAACCGCTCCAGATTTCCTAACACAAGCCTAAATCTTAAATGCCCTTCCTAACACCCTGTTACTGAATACCTCATCATTCCTCCTGATTCACATCCCCTCTTCGCTGTAACAAGTAATAAGTAATAAACCCACCTTGTTCAACCGTGAATATGTTCCTGGTGGTCTCTTTTTTTTTTTTTTTTGAGGAAGATTAGCCCTGAGCTAACATCCACTGCCAATCCTCCTCTTTTTGCTGAGGAAGATTGGCCCTGAGCTAACATCTGTGCCCATCTTCCCTATTTTATATGTAGGATGCCTGCCACAGCATGGCTTGATAAGTGGTACGTAGGTCTGCACCGGGATCCAAACCAGCGAACCCTGGGCCGCCAAAGTGGAACGTGGGAACTTAACCGCTGCACCACCAGGCTGGCCCCTCCTGGATTTCTGACTGGAGGGTATTGAAAGCTCCCACACTCACTAGCTCTGTGACTTTATTTCTTTTCTTTGCTTTTTAATTTTTTTTGAGGAAGATTAGCCCTGAGCTAACTACTGCCAATCATCCTCTTTTTGCTGAGGAAGACTGGCCCTGAGCTAACATCCGTGCCTATCTTCCTCTACTTTATATGTGGGACGCCTACCACAGCATGGCTTGACAAGTGGTGCCATGGCTGCACCTGGAATCTGAACTGGCGAACCCCGGGCCGCCAAGAAGGGGAACATGTGAACTTAACCACTGTGCCACCAGGCTGGCTCCCCAAGCTCTGTGACTTTAGACAGCAGTTTCACTTACAGAAGTCTCCGTTTCCTCATCTGTTAAAATGGAGAGATTTATTATCATCTCAGAAGGTTGCTGTGAGGATATAGAAGAGGTTTAGCACTGAGTAAGCTCTCAGTATACTTTAAAAAATTCCTGCTTGAGCTCCTACCTCCTTTGAAAAAGTCAGAGGGGCTGGCCCCATGGCCTAGTGGTTAAGTTTGGTGTGCTCCACTTTGGCGGCTCAGGTTCACTTCCCAGGTGCAGACCTACACCACTCATCAGTAGCCATGCTGAGGCAGTGACCCACATACAGAATAGAGGAAGATTGGCACTGATGTTAGCTCAGGGTAAATCTTCCTCAGCAAGAAAAAAAGAGAAAAACTCACAGAGCACCATCATTATGAAAAGATCTTGAAGCCGTCAGCTTCAATGAAGACAAACTTGCTGATTATATTCCCCTTCACTCTTTTTGTTGGGTTCCCAAGGCAGACTAAAGGTGAGAGTTCAACTTTTCCTTTGTCAGAAATGGGGTCATTCTCATGGTCTCTTCTGGCAAGCAATAACCACATTCCTGAAACTTTAATGTTAGGGAACCAGCACTGTTTATTTCTTCATGTTCTTGTTATTAAAAACGTTCCCAAGAAATAACAGAATTGAAACTACCAAACTTGAAAGCACTTCAGTTTCAAAAATATGCCAAGTAATATCTTCTCAACTTTAGCACACTAAGGCACTCATAGACCCCAGACGCCCTGTTGGTGATGTCTGCATTTATCCTGCTAGGACCCAGCATGAATTTAATGTTATTTGATGCCTACAACAGATTGTGCTGAATGAAAAATATTCATTCCAGTGAGAAAGAATAAAATCAATAGAAATGTTCTGATTTCTTCCTCTGCTTGCTCTGAGCATCCCAAGTGTTCTCAATTTAATAGCCCTAACCTTCGCCCCTACTTCTTCCCTTACTCCTTTAATACTAATACTAATGCTAATATTTATTGCATGTTTATTAATGTGCCACACATTGTGCTAAGGGCTTTATGCAATTTAATTTTCACCTCTAAATTGTGACACAAGTATTATTACATATGAGGAGCTGGAGGCCCAGAGAAGTTAAATAACACCCCCAAGGCCACATAGCTGGGAAGAGTCAGGCTCAAGATTAGAATCTGTCTATAAAACCTGCTCCTGTTGAAATGCTGCCTTGCCACTCTGGGCCAGAGAGTGTTTGTGAAAGGATGGAGGGGAGGGTGGGGCTGGAAAGGAAGGAAAAGGCTTGGGCAGGGGGATGGGGATGGGAATCCGTGGAGGGGCATTCGGAGCTTCTCCCGAGTATGGAGGGGAAGGGTGAGATTGGGAGCACAAGACAAGTAGGAGGCCACTGCAGAGCATCAAAGGGAGCAGGGACCTGCGTCAAGGGGCTTGGGGGGCCAGCAAGGGCAAATGGTGGGAAAGGGCAGGTGATTGGGTGGGAGAAGGATGCGACTGAGACCCTGAGGCTCCAGGTGTACATCTGACAGAAGAGGAGAGGCAAGGGGTCTGAGGGACCTTGTGGCCTATTTGGTCTGTTAAGACTCACAGGTCTCTACCCTTTCCTGGACCTCAGTTTTCTCTGTTTAATGCAGGGAGAGAAGATTCCAGGATCCCAGGAACCAGCCCAGCTCTGGTAGGTGGTGAGGAGCTGGCATCAGTTTTTCCTACAGTCCCCTCACTTGACATCAGGGAGAAGGTTCCTTGGGCCTGGCCTGTCCCCACCCTCCACCCCAGGCTGAGGTTGGTCTCCCCTCGTGGGTACAGGAGGCTCAGAGAGGAAGACTACGTGTGCAGACAGAAGGGAGAATAAGCCAGAGAAATCACCCCCTAATCCTCCTCAACCGCAACCCTTCCACGGAGCGGAGGAGACCGGTTAGGAGCATGGCCTCATTGGTGACGCAACCTGGGGCAAATGTGCAAATCCTTGCTGTGTGCCTTCAGGCATGTCACCTAACCCCTGGGCCTCAGGCTCCCTAAGCTTAGGTTGAAGCCCACTGCACCCCTGCCATCAAGCCTCCTGCCCCAGGACAGCTCAGGGTCTGTTTCTTCTGCCTCCCTCTGGGGCCTGGCCTAGGACTCTGCCTGCATGGTGGTTTTGCTGGCTGAGGGCAGTGTCTCACTTGGCTCAGGGACAGAGTGAACCAGACTGACTTCCTAGGTTTGGGTCTGGACAGTATTATTTGATTAGGGACATGGCCATTAGGTGGTATTATGGCCATATTCTGGAATCCTCTGAGAGCTGGGTCAGGAGGACCCAATTCCTGAGAATTAGGCCCTTCCCAGAGGATTCTGGGATATTCCCAACACAAATGAGGCATGGACAAAAGTCCAGGAAACCAAGCAAGGGAAAAACTAGCGAAGGAGGGGAAAATCTGGAAGGCTCTAAGAGATCATGGGGTCCAATCCCTGGGCAGTGTGGGAAGGAAGGCAGGGTACTCATTGGGCAGCCCATCTCTGCCCTTCACTTCCGGGAGCCCAGGAAGAAGGGACACATGTTTACTCAGGGCCTACTGCATGCCAGGCATTATGGGGAGTTCCTTTTCTTATGTTTTTCCCAGTGAGTCCTCTTAATAGGTCATTGAGAAAAGAATTATTAGCCATTTTACAGAGGGGGAAACTGACGCTCAAAGAGGTGAAGAAATATGGCCAACGTTACACAGCAAGAAAGCAGAGCCGGATTCTGTGCTTCTGAGTCCTGGATGATGAGCTAGGAGTCTGATTGCCAAATAAAATACAGGACGCCCAGTTAAATCTGAATTTCACATAAACGAAAATGGGACATACTTATACTAAAAAAATTACTTATTGTTTATCTGAAATTCAAATTTAACTCAGTGACTTTTATTTATTGCTAATCTGACAGTCCTAGATAGAGGGGCTGCTTATGGCTCCAACAGCAAGAGCTTTAGACTGTAGGGTCTACAAGAGAAGTTTGAGTGACACCGTGACCTTCTCTCAGGTCTTTGTGGGGAGGCCCAGGCACAAGGCCAACTGCTGCCTGCCACCTGTCACCTGACCACCAGGGGGCAGCCGAGGTCTGCACAGCTCCTGGTCAGGCGACTCTGCAGACTATCAGGGTCTGAGGGCAACAAAGACCCAAAGGACAAAGATCCTCAGACTCTCAGCCTTCCCCCATCCTGCACCCCGTCTGTTCACCTTCAGCTTCGTCCATCCTAGGAAATTGCCCCACTCTTTGTCCATCCGTGTTCAGGCCAGAAACCTGGAAATTACTTTTTTTTCTCTAGGCTAGATATAATTTGCATACAAAAAAGGTCAAAGTCTTAAGTGTTCAGCTCCAGGAAGTTTTACATATGTGCACACCTGTGTAACCACCACACAGATCAAGATACACAGCTGTGCTGTCCGATAGATACAGTGGCCTTTATATCCTCATGTGGCCACTGAGTACTTGAAATGTGGAATCCGAATTGAGATGCGAGGTAAGTGTAAAGCACACATGGGATTTCAAAGACTTAGTATGAAAAAAGAATATAAAATAGCTCGTTAATAATTTTAAAATATCGATTACATGTTGAAATAATATTTTACACATGGGTTACATAAAATGTATTATTAAAATTAATTTCAACTGTCTTTTACTTTTTAAATTGTCGCTAGAAAATTTAAAATTGCATCTGTGGCTTGCATTAGAGTTTATTGTTCAGCGCTAGTGTAGACAGAATCTGATTTATTCACCTGTAAAATAGGGACTCGGAGAGGTGGAGTCATTGGCTGATGTTTATACTGCCCAATCATGGCAGAGTAGGATGGGAAATCAGATCAGTTTGAATTCTGAGCCCATGGCTCCCCACAATGGCCACTCCCAACACTCTGGCCTGAATGGACTGCCATTTGACCTCTTCCAGTGTCATATCCCCATTGAGACTTCAATCAATCCTCGGTGGGGACCTAAAGTATGCTTGCCCATCCTGGGTTGGCGGCATCAGGAAGGAGGGCTTTCTGGAGAGGGTGATTAAACCCACACTTGAAGGATCAGTAGGAACAAACCAGGTGAAAGAGAGGAAAGAGTGTTTTAGGTAAAGGGAACAGCATGTGCAAAGGCCCTAAGAGGCCCTGATGATTGAGGAAATGAAAGCAGCTCTGTGTGGCTGAAGCAGAGAAGTGGGAGCTGGTGAGGTAACCAGACGCAGACCCTGCAAGGCATGACAGGCTTCAACCTGAAAGACAGGGGGTGTCAGGGGACAGACCTGGCCAGGTTTGTGTTTTAGAAAGATCAAGCCTGCTGCCATTTAGATAACCATTATTCTAAAAAAGAAAACTGAGAGTCAGAGAGGCAAAGGACTTGTCAGTGTCATACAGAGAATCAGAGGGTAGAGCCCAGATGAGAAGGGTCAGGTAGGTGCAAGGACAGACCAGAAAGGCGCGAAGATCACCTTCCTTGTTCAGGAGTTTCTCTAGGAGGCGCTGGCTTTAGGTGCCCACTAGGTGGCAACAGAGGCTGGACCAAACTTTGAGAGCTCCCGGCAGGACCCACCACACTGTCCCACAGGCCTTCCGGCTACCAGGTCCCTGGTCTGGGGATGAGGTAGCTGCTCCCTGGGCCTTCTTGTCCAGACCCCAGAGCAGCAAGGAGAGCCATGGGTGTCAAGAGGCTCAAAGTCTGGTCCTAGCTCCAACTGCCCTTTGCTGTTGACCTTGGGCAAATTCCCAAATAAAACTGTGCTTGAGAACTTGAGTCCTTGGCTGTAAAAAGGGAAGATTTATTATTTAGTCCTCAAGGGGCCAAAGTCTGCAGTCAAACCTCCCTCTGAGCCTCTTGATCTTCCTTTTATGTTCCCCACCCACACTCTTCATCTTGTTGAGTGGATTAGACTCCCAGGGCCTCTCAAGGGTCCCACAAACCAGGCTAAGCCCAAAAGGGAAGGAGGGGATGTGAGCTAAGTTCTCTGAGCTAGAGCCAACAAATAGCCCAGGTTTCAACCTCAAGAAAGAATCCTGTGTGTAATGAAAGGGTGGGTAAGCAGCAGATCTTTGGGAAAGCCCTATCTCCTCCCTGTGCCTCCACTGTGAAGTGGGGTGAAAAGCTGCTGCCCTGCTTTTCCTCACCTCATCCACTGCTGGGGAGAGTTACCATATATAGCAAATAAAAACACAAGACACTCAGTTAAATTAGAATTACAGATAACCAAAAGACATTTACAATGTTGGGGGCATACACTTACACTAAAAATTATTCACTGATTTCTGAAATTCATATTTAACTGGGCATCTATATTTTATCCGGCAACCCTACCACTTGGGCTTGGTGAAAATGTCAAGTGCCATCTGAACAGGAGGAGTGTGAATCTTGCACTCAGCATCATTCTGTCTTATACCCCAAGACCCTTTGTGGCCTCCGTGTCCAGCTAGAAAGAGCTCTCAGGGCCCATTCTGCCCCCTTGTTTCTGTTGGGTTTCCCTACAGTTCTGGGGGTGGGGTCTCATGCCGCATGAAGGACTCATGAGGGCTTTTCTTGGCCTAATGTGAAGTTTTCCCTTCAGTGAGCAACTCTTGCATCCTCTGATTCTCACCGAATCCCCTGGGAAGTAAGAAAGGAAGGCATGAGCATCCCAATCAGCAGATTACATCATGGGGATTCAGCCAAGGTAAGTAACTTGCCTAAGGCTGCCGAGTGAGGGGAAGCGGAGCCAGGGGTGAACCCAGGGTGTGGATAAGGATGTGCTGAGCCTCTTAGGACCCCTCTAGCAGGCTGGAGTCAGTTGGGGAAATGGAACGCATCCTGGGAATTGGGCATCAGATCAGTCACAATGTGATCCTGCCTGGCTGCTGCCTTCAAATCCCCTCCTAAATGGAGACCCCACTTGTCAAAGGCTACTGTATGTCGGCACTGAGGCACTTTTTATATTCTCACATTAATCCTCATGGCATAGGATTATTATTCTTTATTTTTTTATTATTATTTTTAATTTTTCCTTTTTCTCCCAAAGCCCCCCAGTACATAGTTGTGTATTTTTAGTTGTGAGTCCTTCTAGTTGTGGCATGTGGGATGCCGCCTCAGCATGGCTTGATGAACAGTGCCATGTCTGCGCCCAGGATTCGAACCGGCGAAACCCTGGGCCGCCAAAGCACATCGCGCAAACTTAACCACTCGCCCACGGGGCCTGCCCCAGGATTATTGTTCTTATCTCCATTTTACCAGTGAGGCCCCAAGGGGTGAAAGGACTTGCCCAAGATCACACAGAAAGTAAGGGAAAAGCTAGAACTCAAATCTGGATCTGTCTCAGGCTTATTCTGTTCCACTGCCCTGCTTTCTCCACTCAGGTGTGGGATACATCTGGAGTTTCTGGGTAGGAAAACCAGTTTACAAAAATGACACTTTTGTTTCTTCCTTTCCAAACTTGACAATTTGTATTTCTTTTTCTGGTGTTATTGCATTGGCCAGGACTTTCAGAAGCATTAATAGTAGGCACCCATAATGCATTCCTGAATCCTTCTGCGTTCATTACGTATTGCTGTTTAATAAATATCTCAAAACTTAGTGTCTCAAAACAACAAAAATTTGTTATCTCACATAATTTCTGAAGGTTAGGAATTCAAGAGTAGCTTCGTGGAGTGGTTCTGGCTCAGGGCCTCGTGAGGTTACAGTAAAGATGTCTGCTAGATTTTTTTCAGAGAAAATATGCAAATAGCCAAAAGGTACATGAAAAGATGCTTAATATCGTTAGCCATCGGGGAAACGCAAAAAAATCCACAATGAGAAACCACTTCACACCCAGTAGGATGGCATTAAGACAGACAATAACAAATGTTGGCAAGGATGTGGAGAAATCAGAATTCTCATACACTGCTGGTGAGAATGTAAAATGGTGCAGCCACTTTGGAAATGGTCTGGCAGTTCCTCAAATGGTTAAAGATAGAGTTACCACATGACCCAGCAGCTCCACTCTTAGGTAAGTGCCCTAGAGAAATGAAAACATATGTCCACATAAAAATTTTTACATGACTGTTCATAGACATATTATTCATAATAGCCAAAAAGTGGAAACAATCCAAATGTCCACCAGCTGAGGAATGGATAAACAAAATGTGGTACATCCATACGATGGAATATTATCCAGTCATAAAAAAGGAATGATGTACTGATATCTGCTACAATACAGATGAACCTTGAAAACATTAACTGAAAGAAGCGAGTCACAATAGACCATATATTGCATGATTCCCTTTATATGAAATGTACAGAATAGGGAACCCTGTAGACACATAAAGTAGATTAGTGGCTACTGAGGGCTGGGGGAGGGAGGAAGGCAGAATGACTGTTACTGGTTGTAGGATTTTGGAATCTTTTTGGAATGATGAAAATGTTCTGGAATTAGGCAGTGGTGATGGTTACACAACTGTGAACATACTTAAAAACCATTAAATTGTACACTTTAAATGGATGAATTGTATGGTATGTGAAATTATATCTCAATAAAGCTGTCACAAAAGAAAAAAGGTCAGGTGGTGCTGTACTTGTCTGTAGGCTTGATTGCGGCTTAAGGCTCTGCTTCCAAGTGGCTCACTCATAGGGCTGTTGACAGGAGGCCTCAGTTCCTCACCACATGGGCCTCTTCACAGGGCTGACTAAGTGTCCTCATGCCGTGTCAACTGGCTTCCCCAGACCAAATGATCAGAGACAGAGCAAGGAGGAAGCCACAATGCCTTTCAGGACTTAGTCTCAGAAGTTATGTCACTTCCACCATATTTTATTTGTTGGAAACAAGTGACTAAGCACGAGTCTAAGTGACTCGTACTGAAGGGGAGGGGGAGTAGGCGCCATCATTGGAAGGGAGGAGAACCCAAGACTTTGTGCATATCTTTAGACCACCACAGCTTCTTTTTTTTTAAAGAGAGATTTTATTTTTCCTTTTCCTCCCAAAGTCCCCCCAGTACATAGTTGTGTATTTTTTTTTTTTTTTGAGGAAAATTGCCCTGAGCTAACTACTGCCAATCCTCCTCTTTTTGCTGAGGAAGACTGGCCCTGAGCTAACATCTGTGCCCGTCTTCCTCTGCTTTATACATGGGATGCCTACCACAGCGTGGCTTTTTACCAAGCCTTGCTATGTCCGCACCCCAGATCCGAACCGGCGAATCCCGGGCCGCTGAGAAGCAGAACGTGCGCACTTAACCGCTGTGCCACTGGGCTGGCCCCATAGTTGTGTATTTTCAGTTGTGGATCCTTCTGGTTGTGGCATGTGGGATGCCGCCTCAGCATGTCTTGATGAGCAGTGCCATGTCCGTGCCCAGGATTCGAACCGGTGAAACCTTGGGCCGCCGAAGCAGAGCGTGCAAACTTAACCACTCGGCCACAGGACTGGCCCCCACCACAGCTTCTAATGTTGCTCAATTAGGTAGAATGGTTTCTGTAGTCTCCCTGACTCCCCATCTCTCCGTCTCTCTTCTATTCCTAGTTTAATAAGCTATCGAATTGAATCTAATGGGTCTCTTCCTATCTACTGATACGTCTAGTTTTAGACACATTTGGGTCTCGTTGTTTACTCCCTTAGACCTGCGGCTGAGCTTAGTTTATGCTAGGTGTGCTAGGGCTGAACTCCTACCTAGAAATCTTATGAGGATGGTCTTGCACCCACAGATTCCTATTCCTTAGCCCTGGGATCTCTTGGATGAAGACTGCCTCCTGGGCTTCCTCTCCAGGTCCCAGGTTCCATCTGCCCCATTGGGTTTCCTGTCCCAGTCTGCAGTGGGGGCTGTCCCAGTCAAATGGGGGGCGGGGAGTAAATTCCCAGGTGTGGCAGCCATCAGTTGCAGCACCTTCAGCCTCTGCAGCACTGGAGTGGATGCCACTGTCTTTCTGGGCAGCCTCCAGCTAATGACTGGGCACAGCTGGGGCACTAGAGCCTGGCCATTTCTGCCCAGCTGGGGCTCTTCTATGGGCAATCTGCACCTGAGCTCCCTGTTGGCTGACTGAGACTTTCACAGAGCAGCACTGCGATGTGAGGCTTTTCTCACCCAGCCCTCCTTCCCTTCTCCTCTGTCCCCATACATGTCAGATCTGCAATGGAATCCAAAGGCTTTCCCTGCCCAATCCTGCTTCCTCTCCTTTTATCTTTCACAGGCATTTCCTCCAATAAATCTCTTGCACTTCTAACTCCATCTTGGTGGTGGCGGCTTTCTAGGGGACCCAACTGATACGCAGGCCCTGGTTCCTCCGGCTGCCAGATCCCTTACCCCTGGGGATGAGTTCCCTCTCCATCCCCCATCTTGTGCATGCTCTCTCCTCTCCTCCCTCTGTCCAGGGCCTTACACAGTGCCTGGCACATAGTAGACACTCAGTAACTGTTTTTGAATGAACACAGAATGTTCTGGAGCTAGGCACTGCCTGCACCATTCTCCTGGCACAGAGAGCTTCAGAGAGCCCTCTGGGTGGGACCAGGAAGGCTATCCCCAAAGAGCAGAGGGAGGGGACCCTCTGGGCAGTGGGAGGAAGGCCGTGAGGGAGGCTTTGGGGGAGCCAAGAGTCTCCCAGGGCCAGAGGAGGCACTCTCCACGTTGCCGGCACATTAGGTTCTTATCGTTCCCCGGGATGGAAATCAAGAGAGACAACAAACGGGAGTAGAAAAGTAAAAGTTGATTAGCTTGTGCACAGGAGAGGCACAAGGGAGTTGGTGTGGAAAGGAAAGGGTCAGGTGACCAGCTCGTTAGGTAAGAGGATTGTGGGGCTTTTATTAGGCAAAAGCTGGGGAGGAGTGACTTGTCATGGCCTGTAGCGGTGGGGTTGTGCTTGTGCCTGTGTTGTCATGTAGCATGCTACTGCATGTGATGCATGTGTCATTAGCATGCTAGATTTCCACCCCTGGGTGTGATGCTTACTATGCTAATGGGGCTAGGGTCACCTGCAGTGGACGTCTGGGTGCTAGGGCACATGGGTAAACCCAGGGAGGTCTGGAGGCTGCAGAATGTGGATCTTGGTGGGCTCTATCTGATTCTCCTAGCTTGCCAATTGGTTAGGGGCCTTATCTTGTTAGGCCAGGGGCCTTGCAGATGGCCCTGTCTCTTCCTGTCTCACCTACATGCCAGGGGAAGTCTGACCTGGCTTCTTTCCTGTTCTGTTGTATGACTCCCCACAAGTCACTTCTCTTTTGGGGCCTCAATGGGATGAGCAGCCCTACCCTGCCTGTCTCCTTAGGGAGGGGCAGGGGTTGTAAGCATGAAATGAGGTCATGGCTGGGAAAATGTGAACAGGAAAGGGCGAGGTACACAGGTCTTGGGCCTGGGGTCAGGGTGTGGAGGAGAGCAGAGAGGTAGGAAGAGAAACGCATGAGGAGAGGAACAAAGAAAAAAGAATGAGAGATAGAGAAAGAGGGAATGAATGAGAGGGAGAAGAGGAAAGGAGGAGAGAAACCAAAAAACACAAAGAGACAGAAAGACAGAGGAAAACTGAGAGAGAGGGAGAGAAAAGGAAGAGAAATTAAGAGAGAAATGGGAAAAAGAGGGAAGGAGAGAGTGGGAAGAGAGCACAGAGAGAAACCCATAGAGATGGAAAGGCAGAAAAAACGAGACAGAGAAATAGGGAGGGAGGTAGGCAGAGAGAGATTGAGAGAGAGAGAGTAAAACAGAGGGAAGGGCAGTGAAAAACTGTAGAGAGAGACAGAGAAAGAAATGGGGCAAGAAAATAAAATGAAGAGTTAGAGTCAGAGAGAGAGAGGGAGGGATGGAAGACGATGAGGATCAAGGCTGCCCCAGGGCGAGAAGGCCAAGGTGTCCTGCCCTACGTATCCATCTGTGTCATCCTCCTGGAAGCTTAGGACATCCTGACCTGACTCGTATCCAAAGTTATAGGACCACCCAATAACCAGACCCCCACCTGCACTGATACCACTTTAATGACTTTTTTTACATAATCTTTCCTTTGTCTTATAAGAAATAACTCACATACCTATGCCTTATAAGTTTAACCCTAACCCTCAACCCATTGCAGCTCTTCACTGCCCAAGAGTCTTGTACTCATGCTATTCCACGCTATTCTCTGAATAAAGGAGCACCACTGCCAGACCTTGAGAGTCCAAGAAATCTTTCTTTCGACTCCTCGACTCACCAGGTCCTCATCATTTCTTCTGGTGGCCCATATGGGGATCTTGCTTCATTGGCTTGTGAGCTTAAGTTCTGGTAAGTGCACTTTTCTTCCTTGTGCCTTCCTCTTTTTCAAGGATGGATCTAAATTCACTTCTCTTTCTGGAACCTTCTCGGACAGCTGTATGAATCCAGGTTTGCTGCCCATGGCTACTCTATGGGGCAAATCATGGCATTCAGCCTGAAAAGAATCAGTACCTTAAGCCTGAGGGTGATGAAGAATGAATTAATCCATTCCTTCCTAATCCTATCTCTAATATATAAATTTTACATGGGCAGTGGTTGACCACTTAAGTCATTAGGACGGTCACCAATCTCCAAGACTCCTGTGGCAGGTTTCTTTTCCTAAGGCTGGATTGGTATCCCTCCCTATGGCTCCTGACCACACTCCAAACCACGGGAAAATCCCAAGTGGGCCTCTGGTTCAAGGAAAGTACCAAACTCTAACCTTTGGTTTAGTATGGGAACACATTCTTGGGAGAACCGCTCCAGGACACAATTGGATAGAAGTCCCCTGGACCGGTGGAAAATTCTTCTCTGTTTATCTCTATTCTTTTCTCTCTGGGATCATTCACCAGGCACCTATTACTGCCAGGCATAGTAGGGAAGATATACAAGGGATGCAATGCAGGGGGAAGCCCCCATCACCCCTTCCTACAGGAACCCCACAGGAGGAACAACGGGTAGGATGCTGCCCTAGGTTCAGGAGCGATTTTCAAGGTAATGGACCCTTTTCTTTCATCTCTCTTAGAGTTACAGAGGCCATTTTGGTCTCCTTTTGAGCTTTTCCACTGAGAAACAAAGAAATCTTTAAAGAGTCAAAGGCTCCACCCCTTGGAGCCCCCACTTTGGTTTCTGGGCCTGATCACTCCAGTGACCTCAAGTGGGGTGCCCTCTCTTGGCGGTTGAGTTGTTGAGTATTTTAGTCACCTACTGAGTCGGTTATGAGGATAGGAGACCTGTGATTCATTCTGTGAACAGTCCTGCTGGGGTTGTGTGTCCCAGCATGGAACTGTTGTGTAACTCTTACCTTGATAACCATTGGGGAGAGGCCATGAGGGCAAGGCCTGATCTCTTCCTTTCTTTGTCTGTTTCATTCATCACCTCCTCTGTTGTCACCAAGTCAAGGTTAAGTTCAGGCTGGACCTGAGCAGAACCTGGACTTTCTGTAAGTTTGAAA
The DNA here is from genome assembly GCF_037783145.1 of Equus przewalskii. Classification (NCBI taxonomy): domain Eukaryota; kingdom Metazoa; phylum Chordata; class Mammalia; order Perissodactyla; family Equidae; genus Equus; species Equus przewalskii. The sequence continues at coordinate 7,005,188 of NC_091837.1, forward strand.
ACTTGAAAAGCTTTGGCCAGGGACTTAACTCTCAACCCTGGCACTGGGAGACCCAGTCCCCAGCCAGCTCCAGGCCTTTGCCTCCTGCATCCCTGGCTTGCCTTGTGCTGGCTCAGGGACTAGATGCCCAGGCGGGGTGGGACTTGACTAAATCTTATAACTATGTTGACACCTGCAGTCGGGCTCTGCACCCTTTCTCCAGCCACAGTCAGTTAGACACTGGCTTTACCACCGTGGGGAATGCCCCAAGCATCCCCAGAGACTCACCTCTTGGGTGCATTTTAATTAATTGGAAACACTTTCAATTGGATGGGTTATGCCCCAGAAACTCCATCTGGGAGAAAACTTGAGGGGTTTCTCTGTGCCTTTGTGATATAGTTAAACAGGCAGATCAACCCATAATGTCATTTGAGTTAAAACCTAGTTCCTGAGAAACCAAGAGCAACTGTCCTTGGAAAATCCTTGTAAGACTGGAAAAGCAGCTGTAGAGGCAGTTCAGGTTCCACCCACTTCCCTTATCTCAAAGAGCATGCAAATCCTCTGGGGACTATCTAGCCCATCACTGATTTCTAAGACCGAGGGAAAAAAAGGGAAAAAGGAAAAAATGGCCATAATTGTGCCCTTGCCAAAAAATCTAGCATCTTGAGTGTCTTCTCCACAAGTATTGGTAAAAAGGCTTAAAACAAAATTTGTATTCATAATTAGGGAGCTTTATATTACTGTACCTGATTCATGGCAGTAATTTTAAAACAACAGTAGTGGAGATTCTGTGTATGTGTGTTCATGTATGTTATATGTGTGTGGTATTTTGCCTCTGAATGGTATGACCAAAACTAAGCGCTCTGTTTAATTGCCTTAAAGTAAGCGCTTACATAAATTCTAAATGTAGTAGAAATTAACCCAATGTCTTTCAAGTTAACATGATAATCAGTTAACCCTTGGTAAATGAAAGCTTGTTTTAAGTTTGTTGGTTTGATTGAAATAGGCATGTTGTCAGAGTTGTCGGTATTTGGATATGATGCAGGCATGCAACTTGGGTTGACTAGTCAAATAAGCTCACGTTGTCAGAAATTCATCAGCAAAATAATAACTTTAAATGATGGCTAATTTTGTCTAATGTCTCATGAAGTTTTCGTGGGTAATATGAACATAATTGTTGGAAACAAATAATTTAGATAGATGAAAATGGGTAAGAGTCTGTGGGTACAATAACTGTTTTATGGTCTGTATACTTGGGGGAAAAAAATAGCTTCCAAATTCTTTTTGGTAACAATCTTGAATTTTGCCAAGTTAAGTTAAATGATAAAAATCTGTTGAGTATCTGGGCCATTTTTGGATAGAATGGAACACCAAAACATTATTGCTGAACACGTCTAGGTTATCTGCTTTTGGCTTCTTATTGCAGAGAGGCTAAAGGATGTTTGAGTCTATTAGTAAACATAACTGTGTTTTACTACTGTGAAGTAGCATGTTTCTAGAAATTATGAAAAGTGTTTAGGATGCTGATATAAAAGACAGTTCATAATTGCTTAGTTTTTCAGTTTTTAATAGGTCTGTTAAGGGTCAAAAATTTTAGGGGCCAGCCTGGTGGCACAGTGGTTAAGTTTGCGCGTTCCGCTTCGGCGGCCCGGGGTTCGCCGGTTTGGATCCCAGGTGCGGACAAGGCACCGCTTGGCACACCATGCTGTGGAAGGCGTCCCACATAGAAAGTAGAGGAAGATGGGCACGGATGTTAGCTCAGGGCCAGTCTTCCTCAGCAAAAAGAGGAGGATTGACAGTAGATGTTAGCTCAGGGCTAATCTTCCTCAAAAAAAATTTTTTTTAAATTAATATATGTAGTTAAAGCTATTGGAAATTAATAAGGAAAACAGCTCTGTATACAAGGAAATTAAAATGTATGTTTTCAGTAAAGAAGGTATAAAGAATGGAAGTGTTCTTGTTTGTTGGGTTAAGAAAGATAAATCTGTCCTAAAGTACTAGAAGGGGATAGAGCAAGCATGGGACAAATTCTGAATGTAAAAAGAAAGTTGTAGAAGGTTTTTTTTAAAAAAAGATTTTATTTTTCCTTTTTCTCCCCAAACTCCCTGGTACAGAGTTGCGTATTTTCAGTTGTGGGTCCTTCTAGTTGTGGCATGTGGGATGCCGCCTCAGCATGGCTTGATGAGTGGTGCCATGTCAGCACCCAGGATCAGAACCGGCAAAACCCTGGGCCTCTGCAGCGGAGCACACGAACTTAACCACTCGGCCATGGGGCTGGCCCCAGAAGGTTTGTGAAAGAAATTCAAAAAGGAGTTTTATGCTGGTCAATTAGACTAAGATTAAAGTAAGTCCAATTAAGTAAATGAGTTTTAATGTTAAAATAAGCTGGTGCAAAAATTAAAATTGGGTTTTCTCTCAAAGGATAATTTTCTTGAACTTTTGGCCTGCTCTAAGTCTAGCTAAAAGACAGACAATCTATGTTTTGCTAAAATAACTTCCTGTGTTCAGAAGGACTGAGGTCTCTGAAGATTTTTTTGACTGTTTCTGTTGTCACTTTGAATAGATACCCGAGCATTGTTTTGCAGTGAGCATTGTTTCCTATATGAAGAAGTGTTTTAAAATCTTTTGATATTTTTGACAAGCTTCTCAGTCAAAAAAAAATTCAAATCCTGGGGTCGGCCCCGTGGCTGAGTGATTAAGTTCACGTGCTCCGCTTCAGCAGCCCGGGATTTTGTTGGTTCAGATCCCGGGTGCAGACATGGCACCGCTCATCAGGCCGTGCTGAGGTGGCATCCCACATAGCACAACCAGAGGCACTCACAACTAGAACATACAACTATGTACTGGGGGGCTTTGGAGAGAGGGAAAAAAAATTCAAATCCTGAATGAAGGCTTTCTTTTGACCTGGTAGAAGGAAGAAAATATCTATGAGGATTTTTTCAGAGAGCCCCTGAGACTTCTCAAAGAAATTTGCTCTCTCTTCCTCTAAGAAGAAGATACTAAACTTATTAGACTTATTTGGTCTGTTAAATTACATGGGAAGCATTGTCAAATAAGTGATGATAAACTTTCTTAGGTGGTATTACATGGGTGAATGTCATTGATATAAATGTTTTAAAATTATATAGCATTCCTAAAATTCTGATCTGTCCTGTTGTCTGCCATAATTCTAGTTATTATCTTGATGTTGCAAAAGTAGCCAACTTTATTTGTTAATTGCCCTTTTGAGTCTTGTGTCATTTGCAGATAGTTGCTGTTTTACTCTGATGCATTTTGCTTTCGCATATGTTTCGTCTTCAGAGAAATCCCTGGAAAGGATTCTAACACAGGATTCCAGAATACAGGTTTCTGATAAACTTTCAGATTGTAAAACTGAACTGGGTAAGAAATTACAGAAATCTACAGAGAAACTGATGACCTCATAAAACTGCTAACAGAAGATTAAGATCAAGAATCTATTATACAGGTCTGTATGAACCGATGAGGATGGTCATAATTTTTATGACTTTTTTTTTAAAGATTTTATTTGTTTTTTTCTCCCCAAAGTCCCCAGTACATAGTTGTATATTCTTCGTTGTGGGTCCTTCTAGTTGTGGCATGTGGGACGCTGCCTCAGCGTGGTTTGATGAGCAGTGCCGTGTCCACGCCCAGGATTCGAACCAACGAAACACTGGGCCGCCTGCAGGGGAGCGCGTGAACTTAACCACTCGGCCACGGGGCCAGCCCCTAATTTTTATGACTTTTGTTTGAAATATTATTGAGGGGCCAGTGCCATGGCCAAGTAGTTAAGTTCGAGCGCTCCAGTTCAGTGGCCCAGGGTTTCACTGGTTCGAATCCTGGGCATGGATATGGCACCGCTCATCAGGCCATGCTGAGGCGGCATCCCACATGCCACAACTAGAGGGACCCACAACTAAAAATACACAACTATGTACCGGGGGCCTTTGGGGAGAAAAAGGAAAAAGAAACCCAATTTGCTTGGGACTGACTGGGCTAGACGGCCCAGCATATGTTGGTTAGCCCCTAACGGCACTCAGTGGCTATGTGGCTCCAACTTATGGCCTTGGCTGCCACCTGGATGGATTGGACGATGCACCCTAGGCTTCATCTGGATGCAAGGTAGAACTACATTTACTATATCTCCTCCTGCTAACCTACCCAACATATAACAATGCTGGACCTGTTCTGTCTTCTACTAGTACGATCACCTTGCCTCAATTTCCCTTCCCCAATTAGGAATCAAAAGTGTAATCTGGCACATGGAAGCCCTAAACTAATTTCCTATCTGATGAGTTACCAAATTAAATCTATGTCTGACCCTACCTTATCCCTAAATGATTGGTTGGACTCCTGGTCAGGTACAGGTCTCTGGACTACTATCAAAGCTTTATTCATTGGTTTAATCATATTGCTAGTATTTCTTATTATAATTTGTTGTCTGTTTCGTTGTTTGTCTTCCACATGTCAACAAAATTTTGCCTCCTGGACCACTTCTCATCGAATGATTCTCTCATCTCCAGAGGATCTGTACACCTTGTCAGCCTAGGACTCCGAGGGTGCAAACTTCTGGTCCGCTGAACTTCCTGCCTGTACCCTTATGGCCTCATTTATTTTATTTTATTTATTTTACTTTATTTTATTTTTAATTTATTAATTTAATTTAATTTATTATTTTTTTTGAGGAAGATTAGCCCTGAACTAACATCTACTGCCAATCCTCCCTTTTTTTCCTTTTTTTTGCTGAGGAAGACTGGCCCTGAGCTAACATCCGTGCCCCTCTTCCTCTACTTTACATGTGGGACGCCTACCACAGCATGGTTTGACAAGCAGTGCCATGTCCGCACCAGGGATCTGAACTGGTGAACCCCAGGCCGCTGAAGCAGAACGTGCGAACTTAATGACTGTGCCACTGGGCTGGCCCCTTTGGCCCCATTTAGGGACAGCTCTATGACCTTGTACAGCCAGAAGTAGTTATAGAAGATTGACCATCATCCATATCCCCAAAAGATTTCGAGGCCAAATGGGTTCTGGGGGGATTTTATGATGTGGATCAAGACTGCCCCAGGGAGAGAAGCCCAAGGCGTCCTGACCAACATACCGATCTATATCATCCTCTGGGAAGCATAAGACGTCCTGACCTGATTCGACCTGATTCATATCCAAAGTTATAGGACCACCCAATAACCAGACCCCCACCTGCACTGATACCATTTTAATGACTTTTTTACATGATCTTTCCTTTGTCTTATAAAGAAATAACTCGCATACCTATGCCTCATAAGTTTAGCCCTAACCCTCAACCCATTGCAGCTCTTCACTGCCCGTGGGTCCCGTCCCCATGCTATTCTCTGAATAAAAGAGCACTGCTACCAGACCTTGAGAGTCCAAGAAATCTTTCTTTCAACTCCTCAACTCACCAAGCCTGCATCAGAAGAGACAGGAAGAAATTATGAGAATCAGAGTCAGAGAGGGAAAGAGACCAGGAGACAGAGGGAAGAGACAGAAGCCAAAAGGAGGCAAGAGTGATGGGGCTGATGGAGGGAGACACAGATAGACAATTAGACAGGGTGGGAGAGGGAATGCTTTCTCCCAGGGACCTCCACCCCTCCTCCCCACTGGCACCCACTGTGCACCCTGCCCAGCCCCAGACGGGTGGGGACCAGAGGAGAGCCTCAGCCCCTCTTCTGTCTGCAGGGCCCAGATGGTCCTGTCCTGTCCTACTGGTTTGGCTCCTGCCATCCTCCCTCCAAGACCTCTGAGGGCCACCCGGTGGGAGGCAGGGCTCCAGAGTCTGCCTTATAGGCTGGCTGACGTGGCCACTGGGTGAAATCTGAAAGGAACTCAGTGACACTCTCTTTAGAGGCCTGCACAGGCCCCAGCCTGCCTTCCTTTGTGGCCCAGACAGGACAAGAGCTCAAAGGTCAACTGCACTGTACCTCTCACTGTACCAGCCCAGAAAGGGGCAGGTCACACTGTCAGGCAATGGTCTAGCCAGGACGAGCTATCGCAGATGCTGCAGTCTGAAGACTTTGGGACTTGCTTTCTCCTGGGTAAACTGCTTCCTGCCCAGGGATGTCTTGAACCTTTAGTGACAATGTTTTGGACGCCAGACACTGTGCCAAGAGTCTTGCCCAATGACAAGAGATTTTAACAGTGAGCTATATGGAGTAACTTTTCAGGTTCAGAACTGATTTGGCTTGAACTAAAAGGCCTAATTTATGGCCTGTCAAACATACATTGTACATCTGCTTTAACCATTACAGTGAAGAATGCACTCTCTTAAAATAAGAATGCATACTTCCCCTCATACGCCATATTGGCAAGCTGGATTAGTCCCTTTCTTGACATCAAGGTCATGTTGACCTGCTAATTTGCAACTAAATATTTCTTAGATACTTTGAAGAAAATGTATCCTGGGTGTGTTTAACGTATGTTCTTTGTTCCAAAAAGATGTAAGACTGTACCAAAAACTATGCTTCTCCAGAACACTTTCTAAGGTCTTCCCGGGTTATAATTCTCACTCTGGCTCAAGTAAGACTCACCTTATTTCTCTTCTCTATAGAATAGTTATTGGTTATTTTACATTGACACCAACATCCTGTGACATGACTGCCATGATTATGCCCATTATACAGATGAGAAAACTGAGGCTCAGAGAAGTTAAGACGTCTAAGCATGAGGTCACACAGTACTGGGACCCAAGATAGGTCTGTCTGACCTTGAAAGTTGGGTTCCTGCCGTGGCATCTCCCACCTCCCCGCATTCTGGGCAGGGAAGGGCTCTGTACTATGGAAGAGGGAGGGGCAGAGGTTAGTGGTCTTTCCTACAACTGGGGAAAGTTATCAGAATGATGGTCTCCAAATATCAGAATTCTTCTGAGAGAGACCCATTTGTGTTCAGTTGCGTCCCTGCCTTTGGGGATCCCAGGTCTCCCTACTCTTCCTGCCCCTACTTGCTCTACTCCACACCCACTTTCCCAACCTCTAGAGAGAAAGAGTTCGGCTCCCAGGTTACCCCACCCTCTCTTTCTCTTCTCTTCGTTATCCCCAGCTGCGACCTCTTGGGCCACAGGCCCAGGCTGATTCTGAAGCCACAGAGATGGGCCTGCACACGCTGCAGCGCCCTTCTCCCTCCTCTGCAGAGTGGGCCCCCCTTCTCCAGCTTTGCCTCACGGGGGCTCATCCTCCTGGAAGAGACTCGGATGGAGATTTCGGAGGGTCGTGAGGGAGCGGTAGGCTGGCGGGCAGATGGACAGACAGACAGAGTCACTGTTCTGGCCAGCTCTGACCTCCTAGCAAAGTCCCCCAAGAGCTGCACTCCCAGCCTCTAACATCTCCCCAGCTGAGGCATGAGTGTCACCGGAGGTTTCTCACGCTCGCTGACCCTTGATTTCTTCATCTGCACCATGGGCGGCTTCCCAGGATGGCTGGAAGCTGAACGATACATCGACTTTGACACACAGAAATGTGCTGAGTGCAGCCCCTCCCTGATGGAGAGACCACCCCTGTCTCTTGGAGGAACACATGATGCCTGCTGTGCCCCCCAGGTGTCTATAGTCCAGGGATGGAGGTGGCCTGCTCTGGCTGTGTCTCCACCATCTATCACACCAGGAGGGTTGCTGCTATGCTTGGAGTCCCAGGAAGTGGAGCGCCCTGCAGCACTGTCCCCTGCATATGCTGAAAGCCTTTTTAAGAAGCAGGACTCAGGGGCCAGCCCAGTGGTGCAGCGGCTAAGTTCACACGTTCCGCTTTGGCGGCCCAGGATTCACTGGTTCAGATCCCGGGTGCGGATGCTGTGGCAGCATCCCACATAGAAAGTAGAGGAAGATGGGCACGGATGTTAGCTCAGGGCCAGTATTCCTCAGCAAAAAGAGGAGGATTGGCAGAGATGTTAGCTCAGGGCTAATCTTCCTTTAAAAAAAAAAAAAGAGGCAGGACTCAGGGGAGCACCCGAGGTGGCCAGAAGCCTCAGGAGCTCCCAGGGGTGTGGCCACACAGCCCCAGCCCTGTTCTCACCTCTTTTACCCAGCTCAGGTAGACGCCCATGGCCCGCTGCTGGCTTCAAGGAGGTGGGTGTGGCAGCCACTGCTGGGGTAGGGGGATGAGGATGAGTTCTGGGAGCCTCCTCTGAGCCCCTGGACCCTCTTCCCTCCCCTGGGAGACACAGATATCCCCCCAGCTCCCACTCCTAGAGCCCAGGGCTTTGGCTCCCACAGGCCCTGTCCAGGCGGGGTGGCAGAAGGTGACTGGATGGCTTTGAGTAAGACAGGGTGAGTAGGGGCGTGGGCCTTGGCAAGTGCACTCCTCCTTGGCCAATCAGCGGGCAGCCCAGCCGGTGGATTCAGTTACAAGCCCGAGATCACCCCATACTCCAGCCTCTTAATCACTCCTCCCAAAGCTCCATTCATTGGCCCTGCCGCACTGGGTCTGCTGGGCACTACTTCCTCTCAGCTGCTGAACTGCTGCCTTGGGTAGGGATCCTGGGGCCTTTGTCTGACTGGGCTGGGCAGGGTGGAATGGGGGTTCTGGTGGTGCTGTTGGGGATGCTGAGCATCCAGGAGGTGGCTCTGAGGGGCTCCCCTGCCCTCCATTGGGACAGCACCTCCTGCCACTTGGCCAGGCCCATCCCCGGCAGCTTCTTGGGGTCCCTGAGCTTCCTGGGCAAGGATGCGCATGGACTGGCCCTGTTCCACGCCCACTGGGATGAGCAGGGGAGGCTGCAGGAGTGTAGCCGGCAGGATGAGCCGGCGCTCACGGCAGCCTTCAGTGCCCTCTGTGCTGGTGAGATCACCCGGGGCTCCTTCATCCACACCCCTGGACCTGAGCTGCAGAGAGCCCTGGCCACCCTTCAGAGTCAGTGGGAGACCTGCCAGGGGTCTGAGGAGAGTCCACCAGGGGCCAGGCAGAAGCGAGCAGCAGGGCAGAGTGGAGCGCCTGTCGTGGGGCACCAGCGGGTGAAGAGAGGCTGGACCATGCCTGGCACGCTGTGGTGTGGAGTTGGGGACTCTGCCAGGAACTCCTCGGAGCTGGGTGAGCCATGGGAGTGTGGGCTGGGGGGCTGAGCTGGTGGGAGTGCAGACTTTTGCCCTGGCACGCACCCTCCCAGGTTGTGTGTCCTTGAGGGAGTGACAACCACTCTGAACCTCAATTTCCTTATTTGTACAATGGGGGTGGGCATAAGTCTCATTATGGGATGCTTAAATGAGGTCATAGATGGGAAAGGCCCTACTCAAACCGAGGGAGGGGACAGGCTGGGGTGTGTTCAAGGTTGGCAGAGCCAAAAACTCGCTACCCACGAGGCTTTATGGGCACAGCATGCCCAGTGGAGGGAACACTGAGACCCAAAGGGCTGGGTTCAAATTCCACTTCAGCACGTCCAAGCTCTCTGAACCTCCTTTCATCACCTATACAATGGAAGTGACACCTCCCTCACAGCGCTGCTCTGAACTTGGGTGTGGGAAGTGCTGGGCACTTGGGAAATGCTCAGTAAAAGGGCACTACTGCTCAGTGGTGAGAAACACGGATGGCTTTTTTGCACTCTTAGTACAGCTGTCTGTGTATATGCTTGGAGGGTTGGGGGAGGACTTGGCACCTAAGTGGCAGCAGGTTGGCACCGTGGCAATGCCTTATTGTGTTGGCAAGAAAGGTTGCACCTTGTCTGTCTGCCATTCCATTTCACATACATTCATCGCTTTGCAGTCTTATTTGGCGCGTGAGCTTGGGAATACTGGAGGCAGACTCCGGTTCCCCCAAGGAAGACCTTTCCATGGGCAAGGGCTTCTGGAGGAGGGGGTGCCTGGCACTTGGAGTTGTCTAGCAGAGGCTGCGCCTGGGTGCTCTCTTCAAGCTGTGAAACTCCCACAGAGAAGAATGACTGGCCTGAGGTCACCCAGGGCATTTGTGTCAGGGCTGGGGCGAGAACCAGGTCTCTGATCCCGATACCAGGTGGGCATAGCTGGCGGGTGGTGCCCAGGACCCTGCTGAGTTGTGCCCCCTCTGCTCCCTGCAGGGGTCTTCCAGGGCCTTGATCTCTGCTGCCGGGAACACGACGGCTGCCCACAGACTGTCTCGCCCTTTCAGTACAACTATGGCATCCGAAACTACCGATTCCACACCATCTCCCACTGCGACTGTGATGCCAGGTTGGCGGTGGGCAGGGGGTGCTGGGGGTTTAGGCATGAGGCAGAGTTACCCAGTTCCTGGGTGCAGAGGCGGGAATTCCAGAGAATTCTAAAGGACCAGCCAGCCTGGATCCCACTCTGCAGGTGGGAAAGCTGAGGCTTGAGAGGAGAAGGGACTCTTGGACCCCAAACCACCTGGCTGGTAGTGACTGGGTGGACTGGGGGAGGAGCTGGGTGGCCTTCTGTGGTCCGGGGACCTGAGTGCTGGCTCTCGGGCAGGTTCCAGCAATGCCTTCAGAATCAGCGAGACTCCATCTCTGACGTTGTGGGCGTGGCCTTCTTTAACGTGCTGGAAACGCCCTGCTTCGTTCTGGAGGAGCAGGAGGCGTGTGTGGCATGGTACTGGTGGGGTGGGTAAGTGGCTGCCCCCTTCAAGACCCTTCCCCACCAGAGGGGAAGCCTGTGTTCCAAGCCTGGGGAGGGAGACCTGTCTGTATGTCTGTCCTCCAGGGAATGTTGCCTCGTCCTCTGCGTCCTCTCCTCAGGGCAAGGACCAGGATGCGTGTCCTCCCTGGGTGCCCTGCACGAATCAGCGGGATGAGGGATGGGAGTGGCAGAGCCTTGGTCTCCATGAAGAAGAACTCAGGGGCTTCTGGGACCAGGGATTCTGGGTTACCAGTTGCCACCCATTGCCACCTCCCAGGTGTAGAACATATGGCTCCCTACCCGTCGCCCGCCTCCAGCCCAGGACCCTCTACAATGCCTCCTGGAGCTCCCCAGCCACCCAGCTGACTCCCAGCCCCCAGAACCCAGCTCCCAGCAAGCGTCCATGGAAGCAGCACCCTCGGAAGCGGCCACCACAGTGGAAAGAGTCCAAAAACCCCAGCAAAGCCAACACCACAGCCCTCCAGGGCCCCATGACCTCCCCTAGGCCTGATATGGCCCCCACTGGGGGCCCCCATCCAGGCCTCCAGGGGCCATGGGGTGGCCTAAAACCTCAGGGTGAGCTCAGAACCTAACCTTAGCGGTCCCTGATGTGAGGAGGCGTCCCTGCCTCTGTGAGGGGTGAGGGTGGGGGGCGTGCATTCCTTCCCTTCTTGCTCTGAACTCCTCCTGGAGCTTCCCAACTTCTCTCATCAAATCGTGCTACAGTTCAAAGGATTTTCATAAGCCCCAAATTTGACTATGTCACTCCCCACTGAGCCCCGACTATGGCTCCTCTTACCTCAGCAGACATTGCCCCAACACCCAGGGAGCCTCAGGTGCTGGTCCCAAAGGCCCTACTCCCCAGTTTCACAAACTTCATTTGGTTCCTCAAAAGCAGCTTGTTCTCTCCCACTTCTGGGCCTTTACACATGCTGTTCCTTCTGCCTGGAGCACTCTCCCCTCCTCTTCCTCTCTCCCAGCCTCCGCTTAGCAACAACTGCCTCCAGGAAGCCTTTCCTGACCACTCTCCACACTCTGGGCATCCCCCATGGCAGTACAGCCATGTGTGTGTGTGTGTGTCAGTGTGACTCCCACGTGTACATACTGAGGGCATGAATAGCACGAGTTGGAGGGAGACTTTGCATGTGTGAGTGAGCACGGATGCCAGCGTTTCTTCTGAATGGCAGTGGGCACATCAGTGGGGCCTCCCTGGGGGACTGGGCTCCCTTCACCACCACACCTGCCCCCAGGTGCCCGCTGGGCCTGCCGCAGCTTCCGCCGCCTAGAACAGTGTGAACGCCAGATCAGGCCTCAAGAGACCAAGTTCCAGCTGCTCAATAGTGCCCACGAGCCCCTCTTCCACTGCAATTGCACACGCCGGTGAGGCCCATTTGTACCCTCAGGGGTGGGCTGCCTGTTGCCAGGCACTGGGGAGGGCCACTTGGCTGGCAAGGCCCTGCCCTAGCCTGAGCCTGCCTCTACCCTCAGTCTGGCACGCTTCCTGAGACTCCACAGCCCACTTGTTGGCACCCACATGCTTTGGGAGTTGCTGGGCATGACCTGCTTCAAGCTGGTCCCTCCACTGGACTGCGCTGAGGGCAAAGGGTAAGCAGAGCCAGGAGGGGTGGGGGATTTTCCCAAGGGGTGGGTTGCCTATACCCTCTTTGTGCGCCTGGCCCAAGGAGTGGGGGAAAGGGTTGGGGACCTCTGAGCTCCACTGTCATCATCCCCTACCCTCTGGTGCCCTGGGTTCAGCTCTGCAATTGGCCCATGTGAGTAGCATATTGACTCTGTCATTTACTTCCGAGGTGACGTTGCAAGTTGAGTCACCTCGCCACAACACCATTTCCCCATCTGTGAAATGGTTGTAGAAGCCCAGGAAATGGTGTGTGTGATGCATGTAGCCCAAGGCCTGCCGGGCAAGTGGCAGTTGCTTAACTCCTCCTAATCCACAATCTCACTTCCATTCCGATTCTCAAAGTCAGCCCCTTGTTACTTTTCCTATTTCACAGGTGAGGAAACTGAGGCCCAGACTGACTCAAGTTTCCGTAGCCAGCTAGTGGTTTATTCTTCCCCCTTCTAGGTGTATCCCACCCCTCCCCAGCCCCAGCCCTGCTCCTCTCTGGGCCTTGACCCCGCTGTCTGCAGACTAGGGTGGGATCCTTGGCAGCGACAACTGCCTGCCCTACTTTTCTCTTCCCACAGCTGTTCTAGAGACCCTAAGGCCATCAAGGTCTCAGCTCGGCACTTGCGGCGACTTCAGCAGAGGCGACTCCAGCTCCAGGGTGCAGGCACAGAAGAGGCACCGGCATGGCTTTCAGAGCACCCAAGGGCCCCCACATCATTCTATGACCGATGCCTGCAGCTGATGCAGGCAGCCCGAGGACCTGGGGGGCAGCAGAAATCTTGGAACCAGTGACCTCAGTTCCAGCTCTCCTGGGCAGCAGACTGGACCTTGCCCTTGGCTTTGCCAGGCCCTCAGGTTGGCCTCTTTTCAGTGTGTTAGACTGAAGCTTGGCACAGGCTCTGTGGACAGCCAGGACACTGGATGGGGAAGGCAGGGGAGCAAGACCCAATGCTGGACCATGTCTCCTGCTGCGCTGGTTGATCTTGGGCTGGTGACACAACCCCCTCTGTGCTTGGATGTGGTGTCCAGCAGGCTCATTCTGATCCCCTGGGCTTAGGCCTTGCCAAGGAACTTCACATCCAGATGGGAGCGGGGAGGGGGTAGCTTACTGCAGCAGCCCAGCAGAAGTACCAGAAGGAGGTACACGTATCTCCATGTTGCAAAATTAATACATGTCTCAAGGACCTGCCCAGGGGAGTCCCAGCGCCTGCCTGCTGAGGCTTGGGGCAGCAGGTGGGGAATGAGGATGTCACAGAAGTGCCGATGTCTGGATCTAGGATGGAGGGGCGCTAGAGGGGCTCCCCACTCCCCTCCTCCTGGGGGATTCCTTCTCTTAACAGCTGCTGTGCCCTTCCTGGCCCATTTTTTTCTGCTCTAAACCTAAATTCTAATCTCTCCCGTGCCTTTGAGCAGGGGACCTCCCTCTCCCACTCTGAGCCCTAGTTTCCTGCTCTGAAAAATGAGCGTGTAAACAGGATCTACCTCATAGGGTTCTTGAGGATTACGTGAACCAACACACGGATAACGCTTAGCACCCAATAAACGTTTCCTCCCTCCAACACACAGCTAAACTGTGCTAGGCATCTGATTTTGAGAGGCTCACATAACCTCTTGGAGGCCTCAGTTTGCTCACCTGTGAAATGGGTCTAAGAATGGCACTGACCTCAACACCACAACTCAGGGTCACGGTACAAATTAAAGGAGATTGCGTGTGTAATGTATACAGCTAGTGCCTGGTAATTGTCACATCTGTCATCCTCTCGCCTCTTTAGTCCCTTCCTCTGACTATTCCCACCCCCAGACTGCTAACAAGTTAGGAAGGAGTCAGGAGTGAGGCTGGAGAATTTAATTCCTAATCGATGACCTCCAGGTCGCGCCCCAATCCCAGATGGGGGCTCATATAGGGCTTTGCTGATTGTCACAGTTGAGGTGCCAGGACCGAGTTTGGAGGACCCCAGTTGGCCACCCCTGGCCAGGACAGAGTGGCAGGTGCGAATTAAGCTGGAGTAGCAGCAGGAGGAAGGCAGGTGGATTTACAGAAGATTGGGGCAGAGTGGGGGCCACCTGGGCCCTCCTGTCCACCCCACCCTCAGGGCCCCAGGCCCCCTTCCTCTAACCCCTGCCGGCCCTGGGGGCTGGGAGACAGGCTGTCGGGGGCTGAAGCCTCCCGATCAGGTCCCCAGGGGCCGCCACCCCCAGGGTCTACAGTCTCCAGGCGCAAGGCAGGCAGCAAGCCCAGGCTTCGAGGCACAGATGACGGGAAAGCCCAGGTGCCAGGCAGCCCAGAGGGCCCCTCCTCACTACTGCCCCAGCTGCTGCCATCACTGCCCGTGTCAGAGGCCACCCTGGGCACACAGCGGCTCTGCGGCGAGGGGCTGCGGCTGGTGCCACGGCGTTCGCGGGATGAGGGTCGCAGGGCGAGGCCAGGAAAGCGGGCCAGGCCCGGGCTGCGGCTGCGGTGCCGTTTAGACTTGCCAGGGCTGGGGCTGCGGGACTTGGGTGCAAGCAGCTCCAGGGTGCTGTCATCCTCATCCTCCGAGCTGGCACCTGAGCTGTCTGTGCTACTGCTGGCCGACTCTGAGGTAGGCAGCGAGATCTGGGGGAAGACTGGTCACTGAGGTGCCTTGCTCCCCAACCGGCCATGGAGGCCTCTTGGAACTACTCCAACCCTCCCCACCGGCAGACCCAGGAAGGCCAGGCTACTTGTAGGAGGTCACAGAGTAGAATGTAGAGGATGTAGCATGTGAACAGGGTCTTATGGCACCCCCGACCGTGCAGTCTGGCCTACTCACCTGGAAGGGCTCAGTGACCCCAATGAGGATGCTGTGGGTGTGGCTGTAATAGCCCAGGATGAAGTCTCCATGGCCCTTGGGTAGCGACTCTTCACTGAATGTCACCTGGTGGGCCCCGGGGGTACAGGCCCAGGTTGGAGTAAGGGAGGCAGCTTCAGGACCACTCAAACCGAGTCCTGAGTCCCTAAGGCCAACGGGGACTTCTTCCCACTCTCCTCCTCCTGTTAAGTACCTGGAAGATGTTCCCGTCCACATCCTCGTGTTTGGCCCAGACATAAGCCACATAGTCCTTGCAGTGACGGAAACCCACCTGGGGAAGAGGAATCAGGGTTGTGACCCCTAACCGCTACCCTGAGGAGCCTTTTGGTGTGGAATCAAACTCTGCAGAAGCCAGTGATCCCACCTGGGTGCCCGGCTGCTCCTCCAGGCCCTTCCTTCCCCAAGTCACTGCCCACCCCTGCCCTTCTTACCCGGTACAAGCCGATCCAGTCCCAAGAGCTGCGGGCGAACACTGTTTCCATGCGGTACCTCACCACAGCCTGCTCTGGCCGCACCCACTCGTCTGCCACCTCCAGCCGCACCAGTGGCATGTCATCCCTGAAGGCGAACTGCCCAGGGGCAGGGGGCAACATCAGGGGAGGCCCTCTAGCATCCCTTGGCCCTAGAGCCCTTGGGCCTGAGTCAGCACAAACTGGCTGAGATGAAGGGCCTTTGAAGCCACTGTACAGACTGGGAAACTGAGGCAGAACAGGTCTAGGATAAAAGCCAGGCTTCCTGCCTCCCAGCCCAGGGCTTTTTCTGTCCATAGCCTCCTGAAGGAGTAAGTGAGAACACAAGGTTTGAAGCTAGCAGACCATGGGTTTGGCCCTGCCTCTGCCATTAACAGGCTGTGTGAGCCTGGGTGAATTTCTCGACCTCTCTGAACGCCAGAGCTCTTATCTATAAACTCAGATGATCTTATTTAATTCTTGGGATTATTCAGCAGATTCAATGAGACACCATTTGTAAAGCATCCCATAAACTTCCCAGTACACAGTACATACTCAGTGAATGATTCGCCTATATGCTTGCAAGGGACACAGGTAAAGTCCCATGATGCACTGGATTTTCTGGTGTAAGCTGAACAGCCCCTGAGCTGACAAGAAGAGCCCTGGTAGAAGGCTAGAGACCTCAGTTCATTTCCAGGTTTTGCTACTAACGTGCTGCATGACCTCAGGTAAGCCCCTAGCCAAGCCAAGACCCAGTTTCCCCACCTATACTAAGGGGCCACCATTACCTTGTTTGTCATCGGTCCACGAAGACAGTTATAACCATGAGTATCCTCTTCCCAGGGTCACCCCAGGCCGATAAAGGGGTCAGCCATGTGGGTGGTGTTGCTGCGGTGGCTGGGGTGGCAGGTGGCCAGGGTATTGGTTCCACCTCTGTCCCTCAGGGAAGGACAAGGGTGGTGCCAGCCTCAGGCTTTTGTCTGCTCCCCTTTCATCTGGTTTCAGGTTTCCCTCTGTCCTCAGCTTCTAAGCCAAGCTTCTCCAGAAGAAACCAGCACATCCCCTCCCGCCCCTGGCTTCCTAACAGTGGGTCTGGACAGGGTGTGCTCTTGGAAATACCCTTCAGGGCCTTGCGGGGTCAAAAGTTTCAGTGAGCCCCCTTCTGACTGTGTTGCCTTGGGTGAGAGACTTAAGTTCTCTGAGCCTCAGTTTCCCTCACCAGTAAAACTGGGAGGAGAATTTGGACATCTCAGGGCCTGCTAAAGCACTCAGAGGGATGACATGTGAAGTGCCCCGCACAGGACCTGGCACGTAGCAGGTGCTCCAGAGGTCACGTTTTGTGAGGGACAAAGTTCAGGGTAGGTCGCCCAAAAGGAGTGGTTCTCCAGGTGAGGTCTCTGACTGAGGGCTAAATGTCTCACCCAAGCCTTTTACCAAAGCTCACAGGAGGCCAGACATGGGAGATTTCCATCCCCGGCTGAGGATATTGGCCAACGCCCCACCGACTGACCGTGTGACAAAGTTACCAAGGAAAACACTCTCTGGCCTGCAGGGCTCCCTCTTCTCAGATCAAGAGAATCGGAGAGCCCAGGGTTGGGTTTCAGAGTTGAAAAGATGGGACCTACCCAGGCCTGCCCCTGAGCCTGTGTATGACTTGGGGCATGTGCCTACCCCATTAGGGGCCTCAGTTTCCCCATAGAAAAACAGAGAGTTGGACTACATGGTCTCTCAGGTCCGGTTCTGACATTCTGGGATTTCTCCTTTTTACTTTGTCAACCAGGGACCTCAATCTAACACAATGCTAAATTATAGTACCTATTTAGAGTTAAGCTTTGTATTTTTTATTTATGTACTCTGTGCCCCCCCCCACCATTACTACCCTCTCTAATAGTGCCTGGCACATGGTGAGATGGTAAATAAATAATGAATGGATATGAATGAATGCTACCTGAGGTTTGAGTAAATGTTTTGATTTTGCTGGTCTTATTATCTATGTGAATTTTTTTTTTTTGAGGAAGATTAGCCCTGAGCTAACATCTGCTGCCAATCCTCCTCTTTTTTGCTGAGGAAGACTGGCCCTTAGCTAACATCCATGTGCCCATCTTCCTCTACTTTATATGTGGGACGCCTACCACCTGGCTTGACAAGCAGTGCGTAGGTCTGAACCTGGGATCTGAACCAGCAAACCCAGGACTGCCGAAGTGTAATGTGCAAACTTAACTGCTGCACCACCGGGCCAGCCCTCTATCTATGTGAATTTTAACATAAATTGCCCTAAACCTTTCTCAGAAGAAGGGAGTTAGAGATTAGCGGAAAAGGCATGGGCTCTGAAGTTAGACTAGCCTGAGTTCAACTCCTAATTTTTCCCTTTACTAGCTGTGTGACCCTGGGCAAGTGATGCTGTGTCTCTGAGCCTCAGTTTCCTCATCTGAAAATGGAGATCATAACCCACTCCCACTCTGCTATGATGAATGGACGCTGCTGAAGGCACGTGCAAAGGTTTCTGGTGGAGAGTGGGATGCTGAGCTGGGCTTACATGGGGATGTCATGAGGGGAGATGAGGCCAGGACTCACTTGCAGAATGAACTGGGCAGCCACGGGCTTGTGGTCACTGACTGTGTATTCCATGTGGCTGCGGTAGCTGTGCTGGGTCACCTGAAGCCGGTGGCTCTCCCGTCCTGAGGGGCTGGGACCCCCACCTGGAGGCTTGACCTTCCATAGGATACGGTCTGTCCAAGCTGGCTTCCGCTTCTTGGCACTGCAGTGGGCAGGGGTAGCCCCAGTTTCAGGGGCTGGGGCTCAAGGCACAGCCCCCAGCCTTGGCTTCCGCCCCTCTTCCCAGTCTCCTTTATCCAAAGACCCCAACCCATGTCCCCACCTCATCCAGCCCTGAGCTCACCTGGTATCATATTTGTTAGTACCCACATCAAACTTGAAGGTAGGTGCAAAGTTGAGGGGCCCTTCCTGGAAGCCCTTCAGGATGGGCCAGGTGTTCTTGGCCATGTTGAGCTGTGAGAGTCCAGGAGGGTAGAATTGGACAATAGCTTGGGCAGGCCAGGTGAGGGCAGGGACCATAGTCTAGGGAGCAGGTGTTCCTGGGGCATGCTCTGTGTGCTTGGGGTTTTGGGGTGCAGATTGGGATTCCGCACCTGGTCCTTCTCCCAGAGCTGATGGAGTTGGTCACTGTCGATGGCAAACTTGACAAAGTGCAGGTCGTAGCTCTCGATGCGGAAGTTCAGGTCTCCGAACCAGAACACAAGGCTGTTTGGGGGAGGGGATCAGCAGGGTGGAAGAGCCCAACCAGATCCTTCTCCACCCTTATCCGACCCAACCCTACTGGCTGCCCTAGGGATGATGCAGTGGGAGGGTGGTGGTGGCAGAGCCGTCAGCCCTCCAAGAAGCAGCAGGGGAGGCGAGGGCCAATCTAAAGCAAATTTAGGTTCCGACCCTTAGCAAGGCCCTGCCTCTCAACAAAGCTCCACCTTGCAGGCTTCCTCCTGCACCATCAAATTAACTAGCATTCTTGTTCCTAGATGTAGTTTTGGGGCTCACCCACCTCTATAGGCCCCTCCCTACAAGGCTCGCCCAGGCGGATACACAGCTCTTTGCGGCAAGTTTTCAGAGACTATAGCCTCTGAGACCCACCTCTCCTTCACTAGCCCCGCCCCAGCTCCATTCGGCCCCGCCCCTGCCCCTACTCGTGATCCAGGATGCCTTGCGCGCCGGGCCCCTGGAACTGCTGGAGGCTGAGGATGGTCTGGAAGTTGTCCTTGCGCTGCTCGGCCTTGTCCATGTGCGCTGGCAGGTGGCAGTTCAGGAAGCAGAGCATGTGCCCGAAGGCTGCCAGTCGCACGCTCACTCCACCTTTGTTGCCCTTGGGAAGCAGTGTGGGCGGGTCATGGGCGTGGCCTAGGTGAGGCGGTGAGACACTGGGCGGGGCGTGGAGAGGTGCGGGGCCAGCCAGCCAGAGGAGAAGCCTGGAGAGGGGTGGGCTCTAGGAAAAGGGAAAGAACACGGACCGACAGGAAAGGGGCGGGGTACTGGATGGGGTTGGGGAGAGGCGGGCGTCAGAGTAAGGGGTGGAGCGTTGGGAGGGGACTTTGCCAGTGCGTGGGTCCGAGTCCGGGGGACTAACCTACGGACCCCTCCGGTGCTCACCCAATAGCCACCCAGGCCAGTGCGCGTGCAATCGGTCTGCACGTTCCTCAGGAAGGGCAGGTGGTAGTACTTGGCGAACAGCAGCAGGATGACGCCCTGCATCCGCACAGTACTCACCTGCGGCAGGAGGCGATGTGGCTGAGGGACAGGACACAACTCCCCCGCCCCCGACTTTTCCGGTCCTTAAGGTCTGCTCCTCCATCCTCCCATTTCACGCACCCGGCAACAGAAGCCTAGCGGGCCCCACAGTGAGTCAAGGCAGAGCTAGGGCCAGGAATCCAGGGGGTCTCCGTCCGTCCAGGGACTGAGAGAGGCGTTACCAGCACGAAGTTGAAGGGCCCCAGTGCGTCCATGAAGAGCTCGCTCCACTGGTCTGTGAAGAGCGCGTCCTTGAGCCGCTTGTTGATCATGGAATTCACTTCCTGCAACCTGGTGGGGGAGGGGGGAGGAGGGGAGTTGGGGGGCGCCCTAGAAGCCCCTCCCGTGAGTAAGGGTCTAGGAGGCACGAGGGGCTCAGGGCGGGGTCCACGCGCCCTGCCTCCTTACCCTATGGCAATCATGTCTGCCCCGTCACTGTCATCGCTGCTGCTGCCCAGGTGGAGGAGGGAGGTGACATCGTCGGGGGGCATGGCAGTGCCCACATTCCACGTGACCACAGTGATCCTGGGGGTAGGGGTATAGGAGGGGTTATTGCTGGGTACTACTCTGTCGTCCTCAACCTCCCTCCCACAGGGCTCTTTCCGGGGACAAAAACTGAGGCAGCTGTGGGTGTAAACCCTCAGAAGGACCCACACTGGGCCCAGTATTCCTCCTCCTAGGCTCTCCCTGGGGAGATCAATTGAGGTAAGGGTGGGTAAGTCCCTTAGGAGGGGATGCTGTCTTCTGAGGGTCCCAGACTGGTGGTCCCAGCACCTCCAAAGGTACTTCCTCAGAGAGGTAAACTGGGGCAGAGTAGGGCAAGCCACCCTGAAAGGATGGCTCATCTTAGAGCTCAAGCCCCAGCAGTCTTTCTTAGGAGAGGGCCCCCTTACCGGAAGCCGGGGTCGCTCTTGCAGGTGGGCTGAGCTGACCAAGAGGAGGATGACGAGGTGGATGTAGAAGGGGAGGTGGTGATCAGGGTTGGGGTTTCTTGAGGCTGAAGGCTGGGGCTCAGGTGCCTGCCAGGCCCTGCACCCTGGGTGCCAGCCCTGGGGAGGGCCATCTCAGGGGCTGAGGGGACACCGGGGGAGCGGTTGGGGGAGCGGCTGGGGGAACGGCTGGGAGAACGGGGCGGCTTGGGCAGAGTTGGAGGAATGGTTTGGGTTGAGGGGGCCCCTGGCCGGAAGGTGGGGGACAGAAGTCCTGGGGAGCGAGTGCCAGGCTCTGGAGGGCCCTGGCCCACATCCAGGGGCAGGGTCTGGGGTGGCCGGGGCAGGACGGGATCCTCAGGGCTGCTGCGGGGGGCCTCAGGCCGGGCTCTGAAGGAGGGGGAGATCCGGGGATCCGGGGGGGCTTGGATCAAGGATCGGGAGCCCACAGGACCAGCTTCCTGAGCGGGAGGCTGGAGATGCCCTTCAGAAGAGGGGAGAGTTCTAGGCGCTGGGGCAGCCCTCTGTTTATCTGGTGTCCATCCCACGGAGGCTGGGGCTGATGTTTTGGATGCTGGAGCCAGGGCCTGTTCCTGAGAGGGCAACAGAACTGGACTGGGTGCTGGGGAAGAACTGGAGGGGGGCTGTGGGGGCTTTTCCTCAGATGCCAGGGCCAGGCTCAGGCCCGAAGCGGCCAGTGCTGGCTTGGGTCCCACGGAGGCAGGTGGCGCCTGCTTCTGGTCCCTGGGCCCCATGGTGACTAGGGGAGGCCTCGGCCCGGCTGAGGCAGACATCACCAGCTGCCCCAGGGATGTCGGAGCCAGGACCGAGCCTGAGGTCGTTGGAGGAGGCTTCGGCCCAGCCGAGGCAGACATCACCAACTGGCCCACAGATGTTGGAGCTAGGCTGGAGCTGCGGCGGGCAGGAGCTGTTTTCTGTCCTCCAGGGGTAGACAGTGGAGCCAGGATGGGTCGGGGAGATGCCAGAGCCAGCCTTGGGCCCTCTGAGGAAGGTGGCATCGCTGCTCGTGGCCTCACAGGTACCAGAGCCAGCCTTGGTTCCGAGGGCACTGGGGCTGCATTCTTCTTTGCTGGGCGCTGAAAACTTGAATCCACCTTGTAGAGGACAAGTCAAAGAATCAGGGTAACCCGAACGAGGGGGTCAGGTCTTGACTTCCAAATAGACCCCAGCAGACTCCATCTAGCTAAAAAGGGAACATCTTCCCAAGGAAGTTCTTCCTAATTTCTCCCCTCAATCCATTCTGCTTCCAATCATCTTCTCTTTTGGAGGAAACAGGACACAGGCCCCTATTCTCTCCCTCAAGTCTGATGCCTCTTTCACAGATGGGGAAACTAAGACCCCCCCCGACTCAAATGAGGCAGAGTGTGAACCTGACCCCATGGGCTGTCCTTTTCTTCCTGGCTGGCACTCACTCCCTGGCCACCCTGGAGCCAGTTTCCCTGGGCAACCCTCCCTGCCGTCCCCGCTTCTCCCCTGGCCAAGGGCAACTGACCTGACACCCGAGATCTGCCCACCCTGGGTCCAGCCTGTTGAATACCCTTCCCTTCCTCCACCATGCCCAGGACCCCTCAGGTTGCTCCTCCCCCTTCCAAACATCCCAAACTCCTTGGCCACAGCCCTCCCTGACCTCCTCACTCATTCCTAGAGCTCCAAGCCGGAGCAAGAGTCCGGGGCTGAGCCTGGCCATGTGGATTCCAAGCCCAGTTCTGTGTGACCTTAGGCAGGCACCTCTCTGCCCAGGGCCTCAGTTTCCCTGTCTTTAAAATGAAGGAAACTGCAAAAGGTCGCTGGCCATGCCTGGTCCCTGGGAAGACTTGGTCTCATATTCTCTGCATTTATGAGCCCCACGTTTGCTCGGATTTTGCTTGAGCCCCGTGGAATAGTCCCTTCTCACCAAGTGTGATTCTAACATTCAGAGGAATTCCAGGGTTCTGTTGATCCCAACATCGCACCTCTCTGTGCCCAGGTTGTACCCTCTGACCCTCTTCACCCTCTCCCCGACCTGTGAGGACAGGCAAGCAGGGATCTCCTTTTGGTCCAGCAGGTGGAGTGGGGGTCACGGTGCCCTGCAGGGACCTCCTCTCCCTTTTCCATTCCTCCCCTGTTTCTGATGCCCCTGCCTCCAGAAGACAGGATAGAGTGTCTTTTGCCAGGGAGGGCAGAAGGTTTACACTCACTCTGGGTGGCCCCATCCCTGCCTCCAGAGGTGCAGTTCTGTCTGCATCCTCTGTCCTTCTCAGTTCAGAGAACCTGAAACTCAGCTGTTTGAGGCAGCATTTTGGGCATCTTCCTTGGCTCCAGGTGTCCCACACGGCACTCCCCCCATCAACCACCACACCGCCTCCAGCACTAACAACTTAGACATCCCAGATGTCACAGTTTTAGTCTTCAGGGACAAGCCTCCTCATTTTGCGTTGGCTCAGAGAGGACAAGCAACTTGCCCAAGGTCACACAGCAAAGCTGGAGCACAGCTGGGTCCCCTGACACCCAGTCCACCCAGCCTGGGGGCTTCTGGAGATGGCTAACTCCATCACTCTCTGGGTGTCCTGTCACTGCCCCCTCAGCCCCCAAGGTGCCCTGTTTGCCAGCCCTGCTTTGTGGGCAGAGGAGAGTGCCAGCCCCTCAGATAGGGGCACCAGGGTGCCTTCGGTGTGTGTGGGGGTGTGGGACCAAGGATCAGGAATGTGGGGGCTGGGTTTTCGGAGTCTTACCTTGGAGGGTGCCCCAGTTTGGGAAACCCCATGGGGCATGGGCAAGGGGCCCAGGCCAGCCCGGGTCCCTTGCCTCCTGCGGCTACTGCTGCTCTGGCCCTCCA
Organism: Equus przewalskii; assembly: GCF_037783145.1. Classification (NCBI taxonomy): domain Eukaryota; kingdom Metazoa; phylum Chordata; class Mammalia; order Perissodactyla; family Equidae; genus Equus; species Equus przewalskii. Next base: position 7,028,681 of record NC_091837.1, read on the forward strand.
TGTCTGCAGCCCCCGGCAGCTCCCGGGCTCCCAGGGCTCTGGCTCCAGCCTCTCCGCTCCCGGGAACCAGTGATGTCATCAGCCGTTTCAACCTGCTGAGAATTTAAAGGCACAGACGCCCACTTCCCAACCTAGAGATGGCCAGGGCCAGGTGGCCTACCCCCTGGGAACCCTTCAAGGTGGCTGCTGAGGCTGGAAGGGCCATGGGGCGGGGAGGAATGTGCCTGTTAGCCTGGCCAGGTCCCAACTGGCAGCATGGAGGAGGCTGTCTGTCTGTCTGCACCCTCCTACCTGTGGGCCTGGCCAGCCCTTGCCCAAGGGAGGGGCATTGACATACCTGAGGGTAAGCTAAAGGTAAGTAGCTCAGAGGTCATAACCCTCTTCAGGGCCTCAGAGACACCTGAGTCCCTGCCCTGATCCATGACCTTCCTGATGCCCTGCCAGCTCAGAGCTTGCCATGGCCCCCACCCTTGCCCCATTTTCAGGCCTTGGTGCCCGCTTCCCGCCTGGCTGTATCCTTCCCATCTCAGAGCCAGACACTCAGGCTCCAGCAACTGGAGTCTTTTCCCATCTCAGCCACAGCACTGGCCCCTCCTCTTCTGCAGATACCTGCCGCCTGCCCTCAGATGTCCGCAACCAGGCCCTTCCCTGCCCAGCTCCTCTCAGCTTTCCTCTCTCCGTACTTACTGGGTGTGGTTTGGGAGAGGGACTTTCTCAAGGTCACCTGGTGAGCTGGGGAGGTCTCCTGAGTTTCAATGAGGAAAGGGACCTCCCTCAGTGACCCAAGACCAGCACGAGCCAATTGGGGTATCTGGAGGAAGGGAACTGGGGTGGAGAAGGGCCCAACAGTAGGGGAACAGATTGGCAGGAGGGTCAAAAAAGGCCTGGGAGGTCCTTTGGCCAGGACCCAACACAAGGTCTGGTCTGCAACAGGCCTAGGGAAGTGTTTATTCAATGAATGAACGAATGAATAAATGAGAAGAGTGAATGAGTGACAAGTTCAGATATGGCCAGGGAGGGCTGTGGGCCCCCTGCTTCTGCCTCTTCTCCACTCTCATTCTTATCTGCTAAGCAGTCCCTGAAATGCCAATCCCTCCAGAATTGCTGGATTGCTTAGAGAGGATTGACCCTGCTCCATTTAGGCAGAAAATGTTTAGAGTTTTATGTTCAGAGCTCCCTGTTGGCCAACAGTCACCTCTGTATCCTCTTGGGCCTGCGTGGTCCCCTACATGAAAGTCATGTGGATGATGCCTCAGTCCTCTCTCCTGGATGGGCTTCCCACCTCTGCTTGACTGTCTCAGGGTCTAGTCAGTGTTTCTGGGCCAGCATTTCTGTGAGGCTGGAATTTGCAGGGGTGAAGACCCAGACCATATTAGAGCCCTGGAGTAGAAAGGATTTTGGACAGTGATTGTGGAGGTTATGATGGTGGTGATGAGGAAGTGATTGTAGAGGTGGAGATGATAATGTATGTAATTATGATGGAAGTGAAGGACTGAGAGTGATGGTGGAGGTGATGGTGCTGGCAAAGGTGGAGGTGATAGTGATGGTTCTGATAAATGGAGATGGTAGAGGTAGTGGAGGTGATGATGATTGCAATGGTGGAGGTGCTAACAGAGGTACAGATGGTGATGGTGGAGATAGTAGAATGAAGGGGTGGTGGTAATGGTGATGAGGGTGACAGTAAAAGTGGAGGAGCAATGAAGGCAGAAGAGGTGGTGGGGGTGTTATGTTGCTGGAAGAAGAGGTGGTAGAGGAGTTGGAGGTGAAGGTGGGGTGGTGGTGTAGAGTGGACATGAGGGTGGTGCTCTGGCCACCAGAGAGTGAGGGAAAATTTGAACTTGCGCAGCCCTCTGACTTCTATTTTACAGCTGAGAAAATGAGACCTCCAACAGTACCCGGCTTCTGATACAATCCCGGAAGGAGTTGGGAGCAGATCCAGGCCTCCAGGACCAGTCCTAGGGCTCAGCTATCTGAGGCTGGGACAGGGCATCAGTGCCCTTTGGAAGCCAGGCAAATGTCATGCAAGTGAGTGTATGGAGGGCTCCTCTGCCCCACCAGGGCAGCCCAGGATTTCCCGTCATCTCCCCTCCATCCACTCAGACGCGCAGAGTCCTTTGTTCTGGAGTTGCCACTGATTTACTTGGGAGGTCACTCAGATTTCTGAATTGTGTAAAGGAGATAAAAACAGTAGATACCTCCTAAGATCGCTGTGAGGATTCAATAAGATAAGACATATGAAGTGTTTAGCACACAGCCTGGCACAAGCAAGCTTTCGGTAAGGGCAGCTGCTCTGGTCGTCATCATCGTTGTTGTCATCATCATCATCATCATCATCATCATCACCATCATCATCAATCATCATCTACTCCAACCTTCCCATTTGGTGGATGTGGAAACCGAGGCCCGGTGTAGGTACATTCCTTGGGGGAAGGGGAAGGGGCTCTGAGACCCAGACATGGCCTTGCCAAGGGAAGGGAGCAGGGGGCGGACCTGGGCTGAGAAGGGAGCGTGTTAAGAGCTATATTTGAGCTCCTAGTGTGATGACTAAGGAGGTTGATAACAGGCTGTGGGGCTGCAGGCCGGGGGCAGCTGCCAGGGAGAACCGCCCCCCTGGAGACGGCTGTCTCCGGAGGCCCCTCCTGGCTCCCTCCGTTCCCTCGCTCCAGGGGGTGAGGGGGTGTACTGAGGCAGAGGGTACAGTCTGTCCAGCCTCCTCCTGGAAACTCTTGGTGTACCCTTCAGGCTGTTTGGGCCAGGAAGAGGAAAGGAGGGGGCTAGTGGTTGATGGATTATCTCAGTAACCCTGTGAGGTTGGTAATAAGATTCCCATTGACAGAGGAAGAAACTAAGGCCTAGAGATTACACAGCTGGTAGGAGACAGTGCAGAGGGTTCCCAGGGAGATAGTGGATAATATTCCCCCACAGAGGTGACTGTTGAACCCCTTCTTTGGCGGAGAGTCTGTGTAGCCACACTGAAATAAGGAAAACTGCCCTGGGAAGCAGAGAGGGCAGTAGGTGCAAAGGTATGGTGTGTGGAAGGTTCCAGCTGTGAAAGGATGCAAAGTTTGGACACGTGCCCTCGTGGCCCTTTGGCTCAGAGTAAATCCACCATGAGCAGGAAAGAGAGAGAGACTTTCTCCTTCCTCTTTCCTCCTCCTTTCCCTTGATTCACCTCCCAGAGGCATCTGTGGATGGCAATGGTACAGAAGGGTCTGTCCTCCTTCCTTTCGCTCCCCAGTCACTCTGACCCATGCCCATCATGAGGGAGGTCACACTGTGGGCACTAGCTGAGAAATGTCTCAAGATGTAGAGGGTGCTACAGGGTATTGTGGGAAGGTGGAAGAGGTAAGCTTTAGGGAGGGCTTCTGGAAGAGAAAGTGCACAGGCCCTGGAGGAGCATTTCTCCTTCTAAGACTTCACTCCAGGGTTCCTTATTGGTACCAAGTGCCATATGTTATGGCACTGTCCCCTCGTTCTCACCCTCTGGGGTGGGTGTCATCCTTACCTCCCATTCTGCCCCTGAGGAAATGGGCTCATGGAGGAGGAGTGACTTTCCCAAGGTCACACTGTTGGGGCTGAGCTCAGGCATCCCTCCTCCCTGTCCTCAGCTCCTCCTCCCCCCAGGCTGCCTGGCACCCGCTGTCAGCTGCTCTGAAGTGAGTGGCTATTTTTATTCTGGTGCGAGGGGATCTCGGGCAGCAGAGCCATGTAGGTTAGAAGACTCTAGGACAACCAGCTTTAGCAGGCAAGGGGAGGCTTACTGCAAGGATGTAAGCTTGCCTGGGGGCTCTCATTCGCAGGCCAACATGCCCTGGGCTCCCATGTCTCCAGAAACTTCTTTACTGGAGCTCAGAACAGAGCATTGAGCCAGACTAAACCTGGGCCCTGATCCTGGATCCAAATTAAGCCCTAATCTTGGTGTTAACTGAGCCCTGATCCCATGCCAAGACTGAGCCTCTATCCCAGCTCTATCTATTGACCATTAAGCCCCAACTCTAGTCATGAACTGAGCCTGATCCAAGCCTGACTAAGGCTGATCAACTTGAGACCTTGATTCTGGACCCAGACTGAGCCCTGATCCTAGCCTAAGACTGAGCCATAGTCACAGACTGAACTCAAACCCTAGTCCAGACTAACTCTTGATTTTAGACTGAGCCCTGAGCCCAGGGTTAGACTGAGCTCCAAGTCTAGTCATTAACTGAACCCTGAACCTGCTGGCAGACTGAGCCCTGATCTTGGTCAGAGACTAAACCCTGAGCCTGATCATTGACTGAACTCTGATACTGAACCCGATCATACTGAGCTCTGACTCTGGGTCACACAAAACTCTGGTCAGACACTGAGCTCTGATCTCAGACTATGCACTGAATCTCATCCCAGACTGATCCTTGATCCTGGTCACAGGCTGAGACCCAATCCCGATCACTGACTGAGCCCTGACTTCAGCCCTAGACTCAGTTCTAAATCTGGTCTTAGGCTAAGTGCTGACCCTGACCCTGTCTGAGCCTGACCCCATCACAGACTAAACCTCAAACCCAGCCCTACCTGAGGAAGGCTGCTGGCCTAGATTATAAACTGCCACATAAGGGCATGGATTACGAGCAGAGATCTGTACTGGGAGATCCTGGGCCTCCCATGGCTACTGATGCCAGAATGTTCCCGGTACTGTTGTGGCCACTGTCTCTACCACCAGTTCCACTGGATGACTAGTCAGCCCTCAGCAGCCTAGGCTGTGGCCCCTCGAGGCTGCAGAGTCCAGGTTAATGCAATGAGAGTGGTTTGGTGGCATCTGTCCAGAGAATAATGTGGGCTCATGGGGTACTGAGGTTTGGCTCTGGCAGCAGGAAAACCACAGCCTCCGTGGGGTCCTCTGGCTTCAGCCATTCTCAGGCCCCTGTTGGGGTGTGGCGTGGGGTAGAGGGAACCTGTGGCATATATTCCATTATTTTTGTAAACAAAGTTTATTGTTTGAGTTTAGGTAATACATGTTTATTATAGAAAATACAGAAAAAAGTGTAAAGGAGAAAAAAAATTCACCAATAATGTCATCTACCAAGAGATGCCCATTTTGACTTCTTGGGTTGTTTCCTTCTAGATTTTGGTTTTTGGTCTAGGCATATATATGTACATATACATATGTGTGTGTGTGTGTATATACATATATATATATTTTGGTAAGGAAGATTGTCCCTGAGCTAACATCTGTTCCAGTCTTCCTCTATTTTGTATGTGGGATGCCGCTGCAGCACGGCTTGATGAGCAGTTTGTAGGTCCACACCTAGGATCCAGGCCTGCAAACCCTAGTGGGGCCCGCGAACTTAACCACTATGCCACTGGGCCGGCCCTATATATATATATATTTTATAAAATTGGTTGGCTGTTGCCTCCACAACATCTGTTGCAGCCCATATCCTTCTAGGCAGGCTTCAGGAATGGGTCCCAATTGGTTAAGTCAGTGAGCAATTCCCATTTCCCTAGCCACATGTTTGGATCATGGATGGACCAGTGAGATAAAAGGAGACTTTTGCTGAGAGCTTTCGGGAGAGAAAGTTTATTTTCTCTCCTGAGGAAGTCACCAAAAAAGATTTTCCCTACAATTAGATATGAATAAAGAAGTCTGTGGCCCTGGTTACTGCTGGCAGCCATCTTGACATCAAGTAGGTAGCTAGCCTAATGATAAGCTGATTCTGTGGAAACCAGAATGGAGACAGATCAGGTCTTGGTGACTTTATTAACTGGATGAAACCTCACCTGAAGCCCTTGCCGTCATTGGACTTTTTGTTATTTGAGTGAACAGATTCCCTTCATTGTTTAAGCCAGTTGAACTTGGGGTTTCTGTGACTTGCAGCCCAGAGCATTGCAACTCCCAACTGATATTACTGTCTCATAGCTTTTATTTTTTTGATATTTAATGCCATAACTATGAACATTCTCCATGTCATTCAACACTATGCTACATCACTTTAAACAACTGCATGGTTTCCTATCCTATGGAGGTACCATCATTTATTCACGCATCATCTGCTGCGACATGCTTAGGTTGTGTGTCCAGTTTTTCACCATGATAAACAGTGTTTTGTTTTGTGTTAGATTTTATTTTTCCTTTTTCTCCCAAATCCCCCCAGTACATAGTTGTATATTTTTAGTTGTGTGTCCTTCTAGTTGTGGCATGTGGGACGCCGCCTCAGCGTGGCCTGATGAGCGGTGCCATGTCCGCGCCTAGGATTCGAACTGGCGAAACCCTGGGCCGTTGAAGCAGAGTGCGCGAACTTAACCATTTGGCCACGGAGCCAGCCCCACTAAACAGTATTTTGATAAACAATCTTGACCTAACAATTGGTCCCCTCTTTGATGATTACTTTGGTTCAAGTTCTGAGAAGTGGAATGACTGGGTCAAAGAAAGGTTTTTAGGGTTTTGATTTATTGAGTCAAATTGCCCTTCAGAAAGCTTGGATGAATTCACACTTCCACAGCAATAAACAGAGTTTTACACAGAGCCTATGATGTCAATAATTTAGAGAGAACCAATTATATTTACAATATTTACAGAGAATGTATTTATATGGAATATTAAATAATTAACAATTTAATTAAATAATAAGTAAGAGCTCTAAGTCTATAAATCTTTACACTAAAGTCAGCAAATGTGAACTAGCAGGATACCCGCAAAGGGCTCAGTGCAGACCTGACTTAACCATTAGGCTCAGTATCAAGGGCCTACGATACTTCTAGGGGTCCACGAAAATGTTTTAATTTTAATTTCTTTTAAAATTGGGGGAAAAGAATGAATATCTAATAGTAATGAATCCAGTCAGGATTGTATTCATCTTTTTATTAAAGCAGTTGTAAGATCCCATTTTTAATATATTTTTTTAATGGAGGAAGGGGCCCAGAAAGGCAAAAATGCCTAGGGTCCATGAAAGTCGTAATGCAGCCTTGGTTTGATGTTGAGAAGGATTCTGAGTCCCAGTCTAGATTCAGTGGGAAAGAGAACTGCCATCAATTTGCTGTGTCTGCCTTAGGCTTGAAGATGCGGAAGTTGCATCCTGATCTAGTCATCTTTCGTTTGCTGAGATGAGCACAGAGACGTTTCTGGTTCAAATCCCAAATCCACAACTTAATCGGTTTACCTTTCTGAACCTGTTTCCTAACCTACAAAACGGAGTCCTGGGGCCTTTATGAGGTAAGAAATGAAATAATGAAAGCTGACACTGTGCCAGGTACTGTTCTAAAGAGCTTTACGTGTATTAACCTTTTTATCCTCTCAGCCCCTACAGAGTACTCATATTTCTGTTGCCACAATGTGTGCTCCAGGGCATTGAAACCCAGATGAGAATTTCATCCAGAGAAATAAAAAACACAAAGATTCCCCAGGCCTCAGTTTCCCCATCTTCAAGCCGAGCGTCTGCCCTAGAAGCTCCCGTATCCGTCCGCAGTCGGCCCGCGCCCCCTGCCGCCGTGAGGGGGCACTGTCTGGCCGCATCTTGCCGGAGGGTCCACGCTCTCGGTCGGCAGAGGGAGCGTGGACACCCCCGCGACTGCGAAAGAAAAGGCCTGAGGGCCAGACGGGAGCCCGAACGCGCCAGGAGCAAGCGGGAGGCCCCCACGCAGGCCCCGGGGCGGAGACCGAGCGCTGGGGGCGTGGGCCCGAGTGGGGCGGGGCCTCGAGCGGGGCGGGCCAGCCGCGGGCCCAGACGTGGCGCAGTGGCCGGGCGATTCACCTCTAGCTCACGGATCATCCTCGGCCCGGTACCCATGCACCTCCCGCTGCCTCCGCCGCCCCTACTGCTGCTTGTCGCGGCAGTTGCGGCTGCCGCCACCACCTTCCGGCCCGACTGGAACCGTCTGCACCGCCTGGCCCGAGCGAGGGTAGAGGTAAGTGAGCCTGCCCCCAGCCTGAGGACCACCACCCCTCACCCTTGTGGCCCCTTAGCCTTGGAATCACCGCCCGCTGTGGCCCCAGGACCCTGTCGACTCCGATATAGGCGCCGGGACCAACCCTCCCGCTCCCCAGCCTCAGGATGCCCAGCACCCACCGTGCGATCTTGCGGCCTGGAAATCTGAACCCATCCCCCAGTTCCCCATCCTGTCGGACAGCAGGCCCCCAGACATGTTGGCCCTGTCCCCTGACTCTTCACCCTGCCTATGACTCTCCCAAACCTGCTTTCTGGAGCCCAACTTCCCATCCCCCCCAGCACTCCACTTTTTCCTGGAATTCCTCCCCCACCCCAGTTCCGGTTGGTCTCTCTCCCATTGCCTGTGGCAGGGAAGACCTGGGCGCCAACCCCCCCCCCCCCATGTGAAAGCCAGGGAACGGGGCTGGGAACTGCATCACCCAAACTTCTCAGCAGCCCCCCACGCTCCCCCGCGAGGAAATTACCCGCCAGAGTCCTGTCTTGTTGTGTGACTTGGAGCGTCGCAGATCCTCTGTGGGCCTTAGTTTTCTGTCTGACAGAGGAGAGGGAGGAGGAGGGGGGACTAGAATGGGGGGTCCTGGGGTCTGGACTCCTGCTGGGAGGTGGCTCCCCCTCAGGGAGTCCAGGGAGGGGCCCTCCCATCCTCCCATGATGAGGAAGCAACCTGATGGTCTGTAGGTCTGGGCCGCAGGTGGCAGGGAGGGCCAGCTCTGCATGGGATGGGGCAAGGACCAGATGGCAGGTGTCTCTAATGGGGCCCTCAGGGCAGTTGTGAGCTCTTTCCGTCTGGTCTGCCTCCGCCCTGAGGTTCTAGGGGCCAAAGGCCTGGCCCAGGTCTCTACTGCCTGAGAGGATTAGGGTGATCATTTCTCTTGGGCGTTGGGAGTGAGTCAACAGTCAGTAAGGTGTGCAGGCAAGAGCCCCAAGGCTGGTAAGTGCCCTTCGGGTCTCTGGCCTTGCTCTTCTTTTCCCCTGGTGTCCCTAGGCCTCAGTTTCCCCATCTGTACAGAGTTCCCCCGTCTGCCCACAAGGGGCCTCCCATCTCCACACCTTGGGAACTTCTGTTCCAGGGTTAATCCACAGCCCCACCCAACTTGGGGATCAGCGTGAAATGGCCTTGAGGGTGTGGTTGGGACAGATGTGAGGGACTCCTGAACTATCCCATTTTGTCCCCCTCCAGACCTGTGGGGGATGACAGCTGAATCGCCTAAAGGAGGTGAGTTTGAAAGAAGGGGTCTCCAGCTCTGTTTCCCCAAGCCTTTTGGGGGTGGGCAACATAGTCTCAATGGATTGGGTGGGGAAGGATCCCTGGGCTGGGAGTCAGGAGCCTGCACCCACCTCGGTGTGTGACCTCACTGGGCTTCAGTTTCCCATCAGTACCTGGAGGGGTTGGGGTCTGATGCTCTGGTTCCTCCCTAGGTGAAGGCCTTTGTCACCGAGGACATCCCATTCTAGTATCCTTCTTGTGTGCCAGGGGAGGGAGAATGGGGAGAGGATCTGGGAAAATCTCCTTCCACTTAACTTCGAACATAGGGATGACATGGTTTTCATCTGACAAGTGGAATTGATTGGTAGTGGCTGCCCAGAGAATTCTGAGGTAGTCTTGGGTAGGCAAGAGAAATTGACTAGTGATGACAGACACAGGAAAGAGAGGAGGGCCCTTTACTTCTTTGAACCCTAATTTCCTCACATGTAAATGGGGATCCCTGCCTTACCTGGGCAAACGAGGCAGTGCTGTTCACATTAGCAAGGCCCCGGGAGACCCCACCTGCCTCGGTCCACGGCTACCCACCTTAACACCATCTCCAGCCACAACCTGGTAATGAAACACCTCCCAGGGGCCGACCCAGAGCTGGTGCTGCTGGGTCACCGCTACGAGGAACTGGAGGTGAGACCTTGGGAGGGGGACAGAGGGCGGGGCGAGAGGCGGGGCCCAGCGCGCTGACCCCACCCCTCCTCCGCTTCAGCGAATCCCACTCAGCGAAATGACCCGCGAAGAGATCAACGCGCTGGTGCAGGAGCTGGGCTTCTACCGCAAGGCGGCACCCGACGATCCTGTGCCCCCCGAGTTCCTGCGGGCGCCCGCTAGGCCCGCCAAAGGGTCTCCGGCCCGCGCTGACCTGTAGGTCCGGAGCCCCAGCACCCCCCTGCCTGAGCCCTGGGGACAGAATGAAGCGTTCAGCGTCCCGGGAGCACCTCCCTCGCTGAGGGCCGACGCTCGGTCCCGGAGCCGGCAGGGATGGAGTTGGGGGTTCCTAACCCCCCTTCCCTCCCCAGCTCAACTAAATCCCCTTCCACCTTAAATTGAGACTTGACTCCTTCCTTGCTGCGGGCGGGTGGAGAATAGGAGCCTCCCGAATACCCCCAGAAGAGCCCCATACCCAAATGCCTGGTTGCCGGAGTGGGGACGGGGGCACGACTTGCGGGGCTGCAGTCCATTTAACCACCCAAGAGAGGCAGAGAAGAGTCAGGGTCGTTGAAAACCAATAATTTATCAAAACGCTGCGTGTGTATGCGGGGCACGGTGTCGCGACAGACAAGGCAGCGATGGGCAGGCGCACAGGGAGGGGATAGTGCCTGGATGGTGGGGCAGCTTGCCGCAGGCGGGCGGTGGGGGCGGGGAGGCTAGACATTCTTGCCGCGCAGGCGCAGCTCGTGGCGCCGCAGGTGGTTGTAGAGCGACTGCACATAGGTGAAGACGCACTTGGGGTCGGGCTTCTTGCCCATGATCATCATGTCATCCACCTCCACCAGGGGCACGCAGTCCACCAGCATCCTGCGGGGAGGGGGCACGGTGGTGCTTGTCAGCGCTGGCCCTGCCTCTTGTGGCGACCCTCCACCTGGAGGTCTTTTCACTGCCGCAGCTTGATGGTCTTTCATAAACTCCAGATTCTTGATTGACTGAATGGGGTAAAAGCCTTCCAGGGAAGCAGGAAACCCCAGGCCCCACTCACTCAAGCCTGGAGGCACCCCTGTGGGGACCGAAGCCAAGCAGGTGGAGGTGGGATGGAGGAGAGGAGCGCCGTGCCCCATCCCGGTCTGGGCAGGGTCCGTGTCTCTACCCCCAGCCCTGGGGAGGTCCTGACTCCCGACCTCGCCCGTGTTCTGGCCACCCTCAATGGCACAAGCCTCTCAATTGGGCCGTTGCATCCGGAGGGGGCGGGGCCGTTAAATCTTTCTCTGAAGCCAGGACCCGCCCAGTGACCCTCTGGGCCTGGGATTATCTACCAGCTGCCTGGCCTGGTACCTCCTGCAGAGAGGCCCAGGAAACCCTGTCCTTGCTCCAGGGGACAATCTTGCTGCTAGTGATGGAGGCCAGGGAGTGAGGGGGGAGGGCGGAGGAGGTGGGTAGCGGCAGTTCTTTAACCCTTACCACCCACCTCAGGTAGAGCAATGGAAGCAGATGATAGGACCAATACAGACAGGGCCCTCTACAACATGCTTAGGGGGTGGGACCACCCTTCTGTCCATCCTCCAGAATGCTAGCTGCACTTTACAGATGGGGAAACTGAGTCACAGAGCAGAGGAGTTGTTTGTTTCAAGCTCCACAGCTTAGTAGGTGCAAGGCTGGGCTTCATGAGACCCAGGCCTCCAGCCCTGGGTGTTGGCACCTACCTGGAGCCCCCTATTCCCCACTGCAGGAGCTCTCTCCCCACTCTGGGGTGAGTGGGCTGCAGCTACTAAGCAACTGACAGCCCTAGAGCTCTAAAGCTAGAGTGTGCTCCCTGGCTCCATTTCCCCTCCTCTCCCAGGGCAAGACCTACTTCTACTTCTACCCCCTCCCATCTGCCATGCCTGGCATATAGTAAGCATGCAGTCAATGTTGTGAAGTGAGTCTCCATTGGCAGGAAAGGCATAAGGGGAGGAATTGCTCCTGTTCCCAAGACACCCAAAGGCCCATGACTACCTCCCATCTTGTGCCTTCAAGGTCAAACCTGGGACCATGGCCTACTCCCAGCTCACCTGGACTCCAGGGAGGAAGCCTGTTTCAGTCCAGGCTGTACCCGACTTGCTCTGTGACTCAGTTTTATTGCGACAATATAGTCATTCTCTGCCTCATTTGAGACCTTGGAAATACTTAGGATGAGTGAGGGGTTCCTGACTCTGTTGCTGATGTACTACGTCCCCTTGGGGTCGTCTCTGCCCCAGACGGGGCTTGTTTCCCCAGCTATACTGTGGTGGGGAGGCAGCCTGTCTCTGCAGCTTCTTCCAGCTGTGGCTATCTCTCCAGGGATCCCAGCTTCCCTCCCCCAATGTGGAGCTCCCTCCCACCCCTGGTGTCTTCCCTGGAGACCTTATAAAGCCATTGTTTACACTGGGGCTCACGGCTCGGGGCTCCAGTGACAGGCCAAACACCAAGCAATTCAAGCAACAGCACGGCTGAGTCACACTTTCCAACTGGATCAGGGCCGGGCTGGGCCCCTCTCCCTTCAGGCCAGCTTGCTGGGCAGCAGAGCCTAAGTCCATATATGACCTGGAGACAGCACCAAGTCCAACCTCCCCTCACCTGCATGGCTTCTCTGAGTGTATGTGTGCATGTGTGGGCTGCCCCTCACAATGGCTCCAGGCCCTGAGGGACATCTGAGTGTACCCCTCATGAGCTCTGTCCCTGACTCATTACTTCAGGCAATCCCCTTGCTCCCTCTGGGCCTCTGTCTTTTTTTTTTTTTTTTTTGTCTATGAAATGGGTGGGAAAAGTGATGGGGCAAGGAAAAGAGCCACTACATGGGGAATCTGGAGTTCTAGTTTCTGGCCCCAGCTCTGACCTAAACCTCTTGGGACACTCTGAGCCACCTCTGTCCTTCTCTGAGCTCCTTATCTGTAATGGGCAGTTAGCTCAGGATCTGAATTCTCTACTGTAGCCCTGAGGTAACCACACAGGAAATACTACAGCTGGCTTGGGGATCCAGGACCCCAACCAGAAACATGTTGTTAAAGTGGCCTTGCTCCTGAGCTCCCCAACTTGGAGCATGGCATCACCAAATCCCCAGTGCCCAAACTGGAGGCCTGGGAGGCTTTCTTGACCCGTCTTCTCTCTCCCCAAACCGGATCCATCAGGAAGCCTGTCCCTCTCCTTAAGCTGCTCCAGCTGTCTAGTCCACCCCCTCCCCATCCCTCATCCAAAGGTTGTTCTAGAATGCTAACCAGACCACATACATCTGCCTGTTTGAAAACCTTTTATGACCCTTGTCCTTAAGAGGAAGTTCAGACTCCTGACTGGTCCCTTCCTCCCCCTCATACCCAGACAAAACTTCCTTTCCTTCCTGGGTGTGTCATGCTCTCCATCTCTCTCGCCCACAGCCCTGTGCAGAGGCTCATCCCTCTGCCTGGGACACCCTCTCCCTCCTTTAGCCTGAACTTGTTCAGATCCCAGTGTAGTCTGCCCTTTCTTCAGATAGCTGTCCTGGAGCAGCAGGCTGGGTCAGGTGCTTCCCCTGGGCTCCCTCTGTCTTAATCCTGCTCACCTGGGTTATCAATGCCCATTCTGGAGAATGGTCTCACCTGTTAGGCCCTGAACTGCCAGAAGACAGGGCCATGTCTGGCTCCCTCTGGCTCTTCTCAGGGTCCCCTGCTTCCCCCACCCACCTCCGGGGCCTCTCTTTCTGCCCCGCTGAGCAGATTCCAGCAAAGCAGGGCAGGCAGGCCAGGCGGCGTTTCTCACCGTGGGGCCCCGAGCAGGGGTTAGGGCTTTTTGGTTTTTACCAGCCCCTTCTGGACCAGACAGCGGTAGAACTCCTGGATGTACGTGTACACGCACTTCCAGTCAGGCTCTCGAAGCCGCACCATGTCCTCTGTGTCCAGGAGCTGCGGGCAGTCCGCATGGGTCCTGGCGGGGGGGGGCCGGGAAGGGGCAGGGAGGCGGGGCCCGGGCAGGGAAGAGGGGGAAGAGGCAGAGAAGAGAGAGGGGAGGAGAACAGAGACACACACACATACACACACACACAGAGACATGAGTTCAGTTACGTTCTCAGTGCCGCAGTCTGCCAGCCTCCCGCATGCCCCCTCCCCATCGTGGACGTGCCGCTCACTACCCATCACTAATGGTGTGCGATGCAGACAGGGGTGGGGGGGCCAGACCAGTCACAGGTGCAGAGAACTCTTTGGGCAAGCGGGAATGCTGGGTGGGGGGCAATGGCGTTGGCGCCAAGGTTGGAGAGGAGGGCTGTGCCCCAGGGAGGGGGGGTGAGGGAGGCGTGAGAGGAAGTGGAGGGAGGAGGAGGAAGAAATCTGAAGGGAACCAAAAAGAGAAACGGAGAGAAGGAAAGACAGATAGAGGAAGGTGCTGAGGGTGAGGTGAGCAGACGGGGCAACGATTCCAAAGTGGAGGGCTTGCTGATGTCCTATATAAGCCTCTGGCAACACCTATATAGGCTGGGCGGGCACGGTGCCCGGGCCAGGAGCCTCCTTTTGGAATCTCCAGCCGGGATCCCGTGGGAGCAGGAAGCTCTGGTGATAGTGGGAGGAGAACAGGACAGAGGAAGGGAGAAAGAGAGGGAGAAGGGGGCAGAGGGAGGATGGAGGGGATATGGACAGGGCCACCTGGTGGGCCTTGGCCCGGGCTGGTAGGCGGGCCTGCGGCTCCTTCGTTCCGGCGGGCACCTGGCATACTCAGCAACGAGTGGGTGGGGTGGAAGAGGACAGGGGCTTTCTGGGGAAGGGGGTCTCAGCCGCAGCCTGACAGTGCGGCTGGCCAGCTCCAGGGGGCCTCAGGGCACCTGGGCCTAGCCCAGATGCCCAGCCCCAGATGCCCAGCCGACACCAGCAAGGCTGGGGCCCACACTTACTCGGCGGATGAGAAGGCCACCTCGAAGTTCTGGCGCCGGTTCTGCGGGCTGAGCTGCCCGTAGTCAAAGGCCTCAGGGAAGAAGTTGTGCACCAGGGCACAGAAAGCCATCCCGTCACTCCAACTCGAGGAGAAGTTCTGGATGTCCACGTGCTATGGGTGGTGGGAGGACTGGTCAGCTCCCCCATACCTTCTACCAGCCACCGTTTTAGCATTCCAGACCTAGGGCAAGTGGGCTCAGAGAGGCCCTGTAGCTTGCCCAAGGCTGCACAGTGGGTGAGTAGTGAGAACACGAGCCTCCTTCAACTCAGTTTGTCAACTGCCATGTCTGCTACTTACTGCAACAGAGCAACCAAGAGGCCCAGCACCACCCAGCTAAAGCCATGGTCATGCCTCCATCACTCCTTCCCTTATATATAGAAATTTACCAGTGCCCCCCAAGGAGCAATGAGAAGGGGATCCCAAGGGTGGGGTCTGGCCCTGAACCGTGCCCACCATGCAAGGGGCCCTCAGGCTTTGCCACTTAATCACTTATTCTGTAATCTAGGGCACGTTATGTGTCCTCTTTGAGCCTGTTAGCTCATCCCAGACGAGGGCTTCCCAATTGCCCTGCCAGGCATGGTGGCTGTGAAGGGTGCGGAGGCGGGACGGGGGTTGGGGGTGGGCGGCTGAGAAGGAGTTCAGCCACGAGGGAGGTGCTGAGCTGTGGTCTGCGGGGTCCGCCAGGCAGCCTGGCCTCATAGAGCTCACCTCATAGCCACGCGTCTTGGCTCGGCACCAGTCCAGCAACATCTGCTTGATGCTGTTGGCGTTGGGGACCCCGAAGCTGGTGGAGCGCTGCACGGCTGCGCGGGGTCCGCCAGGGCTGCTGAGGGGACGGTGTCGGGAGCGGGGTCACAAGGGCAAGGGGGAGCCACCTCTGTCCGCCCACAGAGCGGGTCCCAGGCCCCGCCTTCCCTGACCTTCAGGCTCCACCCACCACAGCTCCAGCCGCGCCCTTCCCGTTTCTGGCCCCGCCCACCACTGCCCAGCGCGCTCCGCCCCTCGAGCCCCCGCTGACACTTACCCCGCGGCGCCTTCCTTCTCCAGCTTCTCAATCATGGCCTTGCGCGCCTGGGAGGCCGAGGTCTTGGGCAGGCTCTGCGCCTTCATCAGCTCTTTCTTCTTTTCCGCCTGGCGCTTCTCGAGCGCCGCCAGGCTGCCGGGCCGCGGGCTGGCCTCATCCTCGCGGTCGAAGATACTGGGGGTTGGGGGTGCGAGTGTTAGGCCGCTCCTGAGCCTCGACCCCCAATCGCCAAGGGAGAGGTCTTGTCGCGCTCGACACCCTATACCCTGCGGCATCTCCACGACCCGCAACTTGGGCCAGCAAAGGAGGCGTCATCACACCCATTTTACAGAGGAGTGGACTGAGGCTCAAAGGACAGGAAGATGGGAGCCAAGCTCTTTCAACAGACTTGGCCCCTGGGGAGTTCTCTGAGAAGGCTCACTGTATCATCAGGTTACAGGTGAGTTCAGATCTGGGCACTGTCAACCAATAAGGACGACGAGTGTAATAATAGTAATGGTAATAATAATAATAGCTCATGTCTATTGAGCCTTTCCTTTGTGCCACTTTAAACTTCACAAGAGGAGGGAGGGAGGGACTCTTATCATTTCCACTAAAGAAGAGGAAACTGAGGCCTCTGGCTTCAGATTTCAGAAGCCATGGGGGGCAGTGTAAGAACCTGAACGCAGGCCTCTCTGACCTAGAGTCCCCTCTGGTTTCCAGCCTGAGTGCTGATCCTACCAGCCCCACGTCCTCTGTAACACAGGGGTGTGTCCCTCCCTCATGGGGTGAAGGAGTAGCCCCGTGCTCTGTGACGTGGGACGTGGTCTGCAGACACTGGGAAGTGGCAGTGCCACCAGGCAGCTCAGTGTGGCAGGTAGGCCTCTCTAAGGGTTCAGTGCTATCACTGCCACTCAGAGCTGTGAGACCCAGAGCAAATCGCTGGCCTCCCCCGGGATTAGGTGAGATCATGAGGGGAGCAGGAGTGGTCTGACTCCCACCTGCCCCTCCCTGGCTGTATGCATATCACATCCCAGCACCTCGGTCTACCCCTCGGTAGAAGGAATGTGCACTGACGTCCCCTGTGGCCTGGGCTCACCTGCCCATCTTCTTGGATGATGAGGAGGAGAAGGTCTTGGTTTGCACCATGGTGCTGCCGCCACCATCTGCAAGAAAGGGGAAGAGGAGCAGGGTGAGGGCCTGGGCTGGACGTCAGGAGATGGGGTGGGGAGCTATGGGGCAGGATGGTGGTAGCCACAGGCAGAGAAGAGAAAGTGACTGCTGGACAGAGAGATACACAGATGAAAGTACGGAGAGAGAGCTTGAGGAAGAGCCTGAGGAGGCAGGCAGGCAGGCACAGGGCGACGCCGGGCGGCCTTACTCTCCGAGCGCCTCACGAAACTGGACTCCACGGTGGTGGTGCGGGCCGTCTGTTTGCCATCATCTGGAGGGGCAGGGGATGAGAGGAAGGGTGTGAGAGGCATGGGGGCCAGTGGAATGGACGTGTTCCCACCCTGAGCCCTGCTTGGCCCCTTACTGGAGTGGACGACCCGCTCAGTCTTGGTGACAGTGCTGACAGCTGAGCCGTCGGCTGCCCGCTGGCTGTGCCGCGTGGTGGTTTCAGTGGCTGTGTTGCCACGGCCCTCCCCTGGCCGGGCCCGTGCCTCTTGTAGCCGCCGTTCTCGTTCCTTGTCCCGCTGGTCTGGGGCAGGGGGTGCCCCATGCATGCCCAGAAGGGACACCCATCACCCACACAGCACATATGCATGGGCACACGGGGTACACAAGATGGGGTGGAGGGCAACTTGTTAGAAATACCAAAGACACAGGGACAAGGGTCTCTCTAGGAGTAGCTGGGGGTGAGGGGATAGCCATAGCTTGGCAGGGAGTAGGCGTGTGTGATGTGTGGTAATGGACTCGGCAGAAATGGGGGAATATGGAATAGCTGAACTCAAAGGGGGAGTATTTAGATCCAAGAAGGGAGATTCTATGGGAATGAGTAGCTGAGTCTGGTGGGAGGATCTAGATCTAGGGAGGGAGTAGCAGAGTCCAGGGAAGGAGAAGCTGGGTGAGGGCAGTAGTTGAATGGGCCTTCAAATGGGTTTCACTGGGGAGAAGAGCAGCTAGAGGAAGAAATATCCAGGTCCAAGCAGGGAATAATTGGAGGTATCTGAGAAGGAATTCGATCCAGGGAAGAGTAGTTGAGAAGCTGGCAAAGGGGGTAACTGAGCCTAAAGAAGTATGTGGGTGGGGATAGAGGCTGGGTGGCCATCAGTGGGCCCTGGAGGAAGCAGCTGGATTCAGAGAGGGAGTAACTGAGAGTATCTGGAGAAGCAAATGAATCTAGAATCTGAGGGAAAGAATAGCTGAGTTCAGGGAGGAAGTAGCTGGAGGAGGAAGTAGCTGTGCCCAGGGCAGGGGAAGCTGGGTCGGGGCAGAGGCCAAGGTGGTCATCAGTGGACCTCAAGGGGAGAGAAGCAGCTGGGAGAAGGCGTATCTGGATTCAGGGAAGGAGTAATTGACAGAACCTGAGAAGCAATTTGATCCAAGGAGGAGCAGCTGAGAGAGAGAGAGAGTAACTGGGTCTAGGAAGAAAAGAAGCTGATTGGGGATGGTAGCTGGGGTGGCCAGGGGGAGAGAAGCAGCTAGGGTGGGAAGCAGCTGGATCCAGGGGGAAGGGGCCAAGGAAACAGCTGGATCTAGAAGGAGAAGCTAGGGAGGGCAGTTACAGAGCTGGAGTGTCCACAAAGGGACCCCAGAGTGGGGGGAGCAGCTGAGGAATGGAGTAGCTGGATCCAGGGCGGGGCAACTGGCTCTCTACCTCTCTTCCTTTGTCGGAGCTCACGTAGTGCAGCCCGGATGAGCTTCCGCTCCTCAAAGTCTGTAGTTTGATCCAGCTGCAGATAGAGCCCCCGTCATTGCCCACCTGGTGCCTGCTGGTCCCCGTCCCCTGCCAGCCCCTAGCCCACCAGACCTGGCCATACCATCTTGTCCAGGACACTCTCATCCTCGATGGTCATCAACTCCTCAGCACGCAGTGGGCTCCGCCTCTCTGGTGCTTTGTCCACTTGGGTCTGCTTGGTGCCATTGGCTACTTCCACTGCTGCAGATGGGGGCTCTGCTGGCTCTGGCTCCATCTGTGGGGTGGGGAGAGGTCATGGACTTTAAGCAAGGGTATACATGAATCCAACCATGCCCCCATGGACAGGACCTGGGGCTGCTGGCACAGCCTTGGAAATAACCACTAGCCAGCCAGACTGCCTGTCCAAGGATGGCTATGTTGGTGTCAGGCTCAGGGCAGAGGAACTGAGAGCCTTGTAGGGCTTCCCATGTACCCAGAATTGTGTTAATACAATAAACAGGGGTAATAATAGTGATTGCCATTCAGTAGTGAGCATTAAGGATTTTACTATCCCTATTTACCAGAAGGGAAAATTGAGGTTCAGGGCAGCTGAATAACATGCCCACAGTCCTTCCATAAGTGTGATGCAGCTTGGGGTCTGAGCTGAAGGTATCTAACTCCTGAACTTGAGTTATTTCTGCTGCTCCATTCCCAGCCCCCTCCCAGGCAGGCTGTGCTCTGTCCTGCCAGTTCCCAAGGCCTGGGTCCTCCTGGGCCAGTGCCCAGGCAGCACATGCCCGCCCTCCCCCCTCAAGGGGGCTGGACCAGGGCCTATAGGCTCCTGACCAGGTGTCTGACTGGGGCTGTCCAGAGCCAAGTCCTCTCTGAAGCTCATCCCTGCTCCCTGCCCCCAACTGGGAACCACCCCCTAAAGGGCCTCCAGCCCCAACCTAGCCCCTGACCCCTCCTAGGGCATTTCCCCAGCCACATATAGACAAGCCACTTATAGACAAGCCCCCAGCCCAACTATCACAGCCCCGCCCCTCCTGGCAAGGCCTTTCTGTCTTCTGTAAGGGTAAGGAGAGCTGAGGTGGCAGCTGTTCAGGGAGGCTCAGCCTGGCTGGGGCAGGGGATGGGGGTAGGGCTAGGGGCTGGGCCCTGGCCAGGGGCTGCCAGGGCAGCCACCACGCGTGCCTCAGGGCCAGGAGCCTGGCGCACTCTCGCCTCAGTCTTGGAGCATTAGCGCCCCAGTCCCCTGTACAGATAAATAAACTGAGGCTCAGAGAAGGTGGGAGCACACCTAAGGTCACTCAGCAGAGGCAGAGCCTGGCTCAGAACCACCCCCTCCCCCAAGCCCATAGGGACTTACAAGACTGCTGCTGCGGGCAGGGCCGGCAGAGGAGCGGCGGCGGGTGCTGAAGGCAGGTGGGTGGGCCACGGGGGTCCCAGCATCCTCGGCCGCCTGGAAGAGGGCCTCAGGGTCTGCAGCGGCCAGGAGCAGCTCGCTGGGCTCCAGCTCAGGCTCAAGGTCGGGCACAAGTGGGACCCCCAGCCGCAGGCTCAGCACCTCCACCTGCCTGCCCAGTGCATCCAGCCGCCGGCTCAGTGCTGCTGTCTCCACCCGCAGCTCTTCAGCTGCCCTGGCCACTGGCTCCACGGCTGAGGCAGCTGCCTCGGCTGCCTGGGTCACTGCTGCCCGGCCTGCCTCAGCCACTGCCCGCAGCTCCTCCAACGCCAGGCCCAATCGCTCCTCGAGGGCTGCGGCCAGCTCAGACCCGGGCCCTGGGACCCCCGGCATGATGATGGCGGGGGGTCTATGGCGGGGTGATGATGGGAACAGTGGTAGGGACTGCTGCCTCTGGCTGGCAGTGTCAGAGTCTTTGCAGCTGGCCTGAGGGCGAAGGCAAGGGCAGTGGGCCTGCCCCGCCCCTGCTGGCCTCCCAGTCCATCACCCGCCAGCTGGGGCTGCAGCCCAAATAGAAACCTATTCTGGGCTCCCTGTGGAGGGGCAGCGGGGGAGGGGTGGCTTGCCCAAGCAGGCAGACTGCCAGGCCTGGCCCTGGCCCTGCAGAGATCACATACCCACAGTACAGCAAGGCTGCACCCGTTCTGAGGGATTACCAAGGCCAGGGCCCCAGGCCCCACAGGTGGGGAAACTGAGGTGGGGAGCAAGGAATGGGCCTGCTGGGCCATAATGTGCATTAGCTGTGAGGATCTAGTCTGGATCCACTCCTTTGCCCTCACGCCATGCTGCTTTAGAGAGCCCTGAACAGATGGGGGAAATGGAGGCACAGGAAGGTGGGACTTTGAGCAATCGGCTGTCCAAGTGTCTTGTCCCTGAGATAAATGTCTTCTGGCCCATCTAAGGTGCTCAGATCCAACCACAGACTCTGAGCAAGTGCATTATAGGCACATTATCTGCTTCCCCTTGCTTCTAGGTGGGGAAACTGAGGCACGTTGGCAGTATCAGACCTAGGGCTCACTCTGGCACCTCCCACCCACCCCAAGGGCCTCAAACACCCCCCTTCCTTGCTCCCTTGGCAGAGCGTAGTTAGTCCTGCTGTGTGTGGAGAAGCGTGCTTTCTGGCCTCCACCCTCTCCCTGTCATCCCTGAGAAGGCCCAAAGGTGGCTCTAGCCATCTCACCTTGGCCAAAGTCCCATTCAGTCCCTGGTGCAGCACAGAGGGCATTACCTGGGCAGCTGGTGGCCTGCTGGGGATCCCCGACTGAGCTCCCAACCCGCCGATCCCAGGCTCGGGAATGAATAATGGAAGGGTGCAGCGTATTCGGTTCCCGTGGCACCTGCTGGGCTGCTGCCTCACCTGACTGGTGCCCCTCTGCCTGTCTGTCCCCATCAACGCCCCCCCAGAGATGTTGACGCAGATGCTAATCACTAATCTCCAATCTCCTAATGGGCCAGGCTGATCTTGGATGAGCAGATGAGCAGCTCTGCACCTCGGGGGGTAGGTCCAGTGTGGGGTAGGAGTAGAGCACGGGGGCTGGCACAGGAAGAGGGCAGCAAGCCCTTACCACCCTCTCTGAGCCTCAGTTTTCCCGTCTCCTCATTAGGAATGAACCAACCAATTTTGGAGTAAGGATCAGAGATCAGCATGTGGGAAGCTTAAGGCCAAACAGAGTGAGTTTCTGATGCGTCTAGTGACTGATACGCTAGGGTCTGGCCTTAGCTCTGCCACCACTGGCTGAGGACTGTGGACAGCCACCTTCTCTCTGGGCCTCAGTTTCCCCGTGTGTGCTGTGGGGGAGGAATGGAATAGAGGAATCCTGCCAGCCCGACACCCTGAGGCAGTCTACATGAAGATGATGGATGGTGAGGCTGGTGGGGTGAGGATGGGCTCACCTTAATGCTGTAGCCTCCCCGGCTACCGGGGGAGGCATGGCTGAAGCTGGTGACGTGAGTGACACCGCCCAGCTGGGCCAGGGTCCCAGGGCTGCTGATATGGGTGATGGTGCTCTTGCCCCCACTGCTGGTGCTGAGGAGGGTGGGGGGCGCCCGCAGCCCCAGCGTCAGTTCTGGAGAGGAAGAAGAGCTGCTGTGAGGATCAGGGGGTCTGGGCAGTGCCGGCCAAAGTTGATGGCACCCCTTGCTCCCAGGGCACCCTTTGGAGATGCCCTGAGCCCTGGCCGCAGCACCTGTCCTATGTGCAGAGCTGGGCGGCTACAGACACTCATCCCCAGCAGTGGGGAGGCTAGCGGGGAGGCCTACCTGCCCTCTGGTTGCCTGTGGGCAGCAGCACCCGGCCCGTGGAGGCCTGGCCTCGGCCATCCTTGATCTCGATGGTAAATGTGGTCTTCATACTGGCCCCTGGTTCGGCAGTGCCGACGGCCACGGGCAGTGGGGCACTGGGCTCCTCTGAGCGGGCCACGGGCCCCCCTGCTCTGTTTTCAAGGGGCCTGGCAGCCAAGCCCCGCCCCCCGGGGCCCTCCTCCCGTCGGCAGCTCTGAAGCTGGGCCAGGGGCTGGGCTGTTCCTCGCTGTTCCTTGCTGAACCGGGAGGAGGTGTCACTTGGGCCCCGTGAGGAGCTGCTGGAGGAGGAGGCAGGGGTGGTGCTGATGAGGGAGGGGCCCAGGAGCCTTGCGGGGGTCGAAGAACTTAAGGCCGCCCGGGGTGGGCCATCCTGGAGCCCAGCAGCCATAGGAGAATCAGATGTGAATTTGCGTACGCGATCCCGCACGGAGCCAGCCCGCTGGAACGGGGAAGGTCCGCTGGCAAGGGGGGTGGGTTCTAGAAGGGATAGGAGGGCTGTCAGTGGCTGAGTGGGACAAGGACTGCCCAGAGCCTGGGGTAGTGGGAATAGGCAGTACCTCGGTTCTGGGCTGGCTGGCGGGGGCTAAGCACGGACAGGGAGCGTTGGCAGGGACGGGGTCCAGCCAGGTCTGGCAATATGAGGAGGCGATGGTGGCCATGTGGAAGAAGAGAAAGGAGAGTGGATGGGGGGCTCCACTCCTCATAGTCCTCTCCGCCACACCTCCTCAGCCTCCCAACCCCTTCTTGCACCCCGGTCTCCCCATTCCGTCCTGCACCTCCCACAGCTCCTAGCCTCCCCTCAGCTGCCTCTCTCTTATAGGCCCCTCCTTCCCCTCCCGCACTGACCCCAGGATGACTTGGACACTCCTGGGGGCTGGGGCTAGGCTTGGGCTGGAGGAAGGGTGCCTGGATCCTCCCTGCTGATGGGGATGGTGGACACCCCCGTGGCCAGCACTGCCCATGGCTCCAGCTGGGAGATGGGTGCACTCCCTTATTGGGGAAAAGAATGTGCCTGAGGCCCGTTGCCTTTCAAGGCTGCAGGAGGCCTCTGGCCATGGGTGGGGGGTGGGGACACCTCAGGGGCAATGGGAGGAGTGTTAGGGACTGCCTAGACCTGAGGAGGCTGGAGCTATCTAAGCACCAGAGCCCATTTTCCAGGCAGGGAAAGAGAGGCTGGGGGAGGGGAAGGCAGATGCCTGTAGCTACCCCTGCTGGGACCCTCACCTGCTCTCTTTGTGTCGGAGGGACCTTTGGTGGGGCCTTGGGCAGCAGGGGGCTCTGTGGGGCCAGGCAGGAGCTGCAGGGGAGACATGGCATGGGCAGGGCCTGATTCCCAGACCGAGGGGCTCACCTGTCTGGCATCCCTGCCCCTCGGCCAGACTCACCTTGTTGACTACCTGCCCCTCAGTGCTGGGGGCCACTGGTGGCTCCTGGGGCTCAGAGCTGGTGGCCCTGGGTGGGCTGGAGGGTGGCTCAGGGCTGTCCAGAGCCTCAGCGACAGGGCACTGGGCCTCAGCAGGCTCCAGTGGAGGTTCAGGAGAGGTAGTGGTGGGTGAGCTGTCGGGTGAGGCAGGTGGACTGGGTGTGTCCCCAGGTGGGACCCTCAGCAGGAGTGTCACTGTGGTCACATCCCGGCTGGTGCCTTCAGGAGTTGGGGTTGGCTCTGGGACCTCTGCCTGCTGTTCCTGTTCCTCTCGCTCCGGTGCCTATGGGGGACCCAGAGGATGCAGCCAAGGCTCCCCAGGCTGGCAGGTGCCCAGGGCAGGGCATGCAAAGCAGAGGGGCTGGGCATGGCTCCCTGCCAGCACACCTGCATCAGCATGGGCACCAGCACACCACAAGTGGTCTCGGATCTTCACTTCCCACCCTCTTGGCACTGCCTAATCAAGGGCAGTTCAGAGAGGACCAGATCCTAAATCCAGGGTTGGGGATGACAAGAGACTTGCTGGGGCCTTCCAGCCTTAATAGATCCCGGGAGGGAGACCCCTGACCCCTGGCATCAACCTTGGGGCAGCGGAGGAGTCCTGCCAGAACTGGGGACCTAGCGGCCTCTGCTGGCCACTTAGGGAACCTGCAAAGCCTGACCTGCTGCCCACACCCCCTGAAGAAGAGAGATGGCTCTGTGAACAGCGCTCCACAATCAGCTGGGGTCTGACACGCAGGCCCTGGTAAGCGAAGGTAAGGATGCAGGCTGTCTGCTGGGGAGGTACCAGGGTCAGATTTGCATTTCAGGGAGATTCCATTGGCTGCTGAGTGGAGGCTGGATGACCAGCATGGGGGTGGAAGTTAGGTGTGGAGGCAGAGAGGCCAGCAGGGAGGTCAACAAGGGTGGCAATGGGAGACGGACATGAACTTGGGAGCAGTGTAGACAGGCTGGCTTTGAGGGGAAGGCCTGGGTAGAGACAAAGTCTGGAGTGGGGGACATATGGCTAGAGGCCTGAAATAGAGCCCTGGTGTCCCCCAAACACAAGCTGGGGGGCCCCTGTCAGTCAAGTACCAGTCTAGCAAAGATACACGCA
Source organism: Equus przewalskii (assembly GCF_037783145.1). Lineage (NCBI taxonomy): Eukaryota > Metazoa > Chordata > Mammalia > Perissodactyla > Equidae > Equus > Equus przewalskii. Next base: position 7,053,553 of record NC_091837.1, read on the forward strand.
TTCTGTGCTGCTGGCATCTGTGGGCAGAGGACACTGGTCCGCCCTCCTCCACGCCCACACCCCTTACCTCACACCGTTCCAGCCTGTGTGTTGCTCGCCCCTTGCTGTCCTCTCTTGAGCTGCTGTTGGAACGCCCGCTGTACAACCTCCCAGCCAAGGTGGCAGCTGGAAGGGAAGGGAAAAGTGTCAGGTAAGTGGCCTGGGTGCTGTGAGCAGCATGCACCAGGGCAGGGCAGGGCACATACCCTCAATCTCCTGGGCCCGGACACGGCGGATGGCAGCTCGGATCAGCTTGCGTTCCTCATACTCACCAGCACCTCGCAGCTGTGGGTGAGAGGCAGGTCACGGGTGTTGGGCTGTGGAGTCCAGGTCTTCACCTGCCCTGTCCCCATCCCCTGCCCGGGCCTGGGCCTCACCAGTGCTGTCAGCTCCTCCACATCACTCATGGACTCCAGCTGCCCCGCCAGCTGTGCCAGAGCAGCCCGCTGCTCGGCCTCCCGCTGCTGAGAGCTGCAGGAACATCATGACTGTCACCCCATGGTCAGATCATGGAGGACATGGGCTAAGCGTAGGAGCCAGGACAGGGTACCCAGAACCTTGGCAGGGGGGCATGTTGCTGTGCACACCCTCTGGTTGCACGCGGGCCCATGCATGCCCATGGACATGAGCACTAATACCACATGCTCAGACATGCTGTCCACACAGGTGTGGCCAGGACACCATGACTGGCATGTTGTCCCTGCCCACAAACATCCCTGTGTATTCCCGACGCATGCCTGTATTGCCATTTGTACACCAAGATGGGCAGCAGCCACACCCGTGCTCATGCCTGCCTGCAACACGAGCTGAGCCCTGGCACATAACTACCCCACCTGTATGTCCAACCCCCTGCCACTCACTGCAGCCAGTTCTCCTTGTTGTCCTGCCGCTCTGCACGGAAGCGCTTGGATGCTAGGGCCTCCTCCTCACGCTCCAGCTCCTGCCGCTGCAACTCCCGGATGGCCGAGCGGATGCGCCGCCGCTCTGCCAGATCCACTGTGACCTCCAGCTGCAGGGCAGGCGGGGGCGAGGGGCAGGTCATTTTGGCTGCCATGGGCGGAGGGCGGGCACCAGCTGCCTACGGCTCATCCTGGGGCACAATGAGTGGTCTGTCTCCACTCCCTCTGCCCCAAGTCCGTCATGTGCGTGCCGCCCACCAAGGGCCTCAGGGGAGACCCAGCTCATGGCGCCAGGGCTCCTGGACAGCCCACTGTGCAGTATGGTTCATAGAGTGGGTACCAGCAACTGCCCACCTGTGCCAGGTGCCAATCCAGGCACTCCTTCTTGCGACTTGACTCTTGCCCCTCAGAGCCCTTCATCAAACCCCTGAGAACCAGGGAGTCATGGCAGGAGGAGAAGGGAGGATACGCTATGGGCCCCTAACAGTGTCCCAGGGGAGGGAAGGGTGATTTGGACAGCTGGAGCCCACCCTGTGGGCAAGGGAGACTCCCATGCTCTAGTCCCAAAGCACCCCAGCCCCGCTGGGAGGGTGGCAGCCTTATCCACATTAGACAGATGGGGAAACTGAGGCATAGGCAGGGGTGCAGGAGTCTAGCTCCTGCTTAGCTAGGGGCTATTTTTTCCCCTGCGCTGGCCCAGCTCTAGCCACCAGTGAAGTGGCTGGAGCCCAGAGTGGAAGGGCCAATTCCCCCAAACAGACAAGGCAGCTGGCATTCGGGGCCACCCAGGGCCCTAGAGAGGAGCATCCAAGGGGATAAGTGCTCCCACCAGCTTCTTAGCCCCTCAGTCCTTAGGAAATTGGGGGTGGCTGGTCTAAACAGGTCCAGGAAAGGGCACCTTCTCTCGGCAGAGTCAGCCAATCCTGTTGCCTCCCCCACAGCTCCACCTGCCATGGAGCCTCTGTGGCTCAAGGGAGAGAGGACTGGCCCAGGGCCCTCAGGAAGATAATGGCAGAGATAAACCTCCAGTGTGGGTCTGAGTCAGATGGGAGCAAGTATAGGCAAGGTGATTTCCTCTGCCTCACCCCCCAAATCATTCGGGGGTGGGGGTTAGGGCCCAGGAACCCTCTACCCTTTTCCTTTTTAGCCTCCTCCCCGATCATTCCTTCCTGCTCCATGGGGGACCCATGTTGGGGGTGGGAGGGATAGTTTTCAGCAGGGATTATAGGCTGGCCCAACTCAGCCATGAGCTCACTTGTCCCAGTCTGAAAAAAGTAGGGAGAGCCCTGGGGGACAGAGCTCTCCAGGGTCCCTTCAGCTCTGCCTTCCTGAGGAGCTATGGGAGGGTCCCCTGAGGCTGAGGCCAGAACCCCTAGCTGGCTCCAGCCCCAGTCCAGGGCTTGCTGGGTGGTTAGAAGCATGTCCTTAACCTCTCTGTGTCTCGGTTTTCTCATTTGCCAGGTGGGACAATGGCCACACCTCAAGGCAGTGGGTGGGGATGGGGTCAGTGACTTGGGGTCCCCCTGAATAGCTGAGGATGCAAGAAGCAGCACCCCCCCCTCCCCCGCTTGGTTCCAGCCAGTCAGGAGGAGGGGGAGAGAAGTGACGGCAAATGAGGACAAGATACCCAGAGGCATCAGTAACATTTATTGAGAATCTGTATGCCAGATCCTATGCTGAGCACCCCACTTGTCCTAACCTCACAGAAACCTTAGGCACTTTATTACTCCCTTTGATGGATGAGGAAAGTGAGGATCAGGGAGGAGAAGTGATTTGCTTACCATCAAATGACCTGAGCCAGCATTGGAACCCAGGTCTGACTCTGGGGCCTGCCCTGGGCTGAGGATAGCTCTGTTACTGGGGTCTGTGTGTCATGGTGGGTAACCTGAAGACCCCGATACTGTGTTGGGGACCCCTCTAGCCCAGACTGGAGATGCCATGGGGCCCAAGGGGACCTGTTATAGCAGAGGGAGGGAGAATGAAGCTCACCTTCCCACCCCCCAGTCCTGGCCTTGCCTCAGGCCCAGAGCCCTCTGGTACACTTGGAGATTGGGGGCCTGAGGGGACAGCTGGTCCAGCCCCTACTGTACAGATGGTAAAGAGGCTCAGAGACTAGCCCTTTGTCTCCTGGGCCCCTCTTTCCAAAGCCCTGGGCTCCTGAGATGGGGTCCTCGTCCCTGAAAAAAGCGTGATGTGGGAACTTGGCCACCTTTACAACCCCTGGGAGCCTCAGTGTCCCCATCTGGAAAATGGGAGCTTCTGTCTGATCACCGCCTCCCCCGCTCCCCAACTGTAGGTGGGGCAGCGCTGGAGAATGGACAACCTCATTCCACTGGTCACCCTCCCGCATGACCCTTCCCTTTGGGCCTAGAGGCAAAGGTCCACCCACAGTGTCCCTGCTGTGTGTCCTGTGTTCCCAGCCCTCTCAGGCCCCACCGCTGTGTGTGGAGGAGGCTGTAGGAGGGAGGGAAGGAAGTACAAAGCACCATTGTCCACCAGGGGGAAAGGGAAGGGGATGGGGCGGTTTCCGAAACTGCCCAGTGAAATTCTCCCGGGAGGAAAGAGGGCGCTTCCTCCTCCTGGGGGGCCGGGCCTCCGGGTACTTCCAGCCCTCGCTGCCGGGGGCGTCTAACAGGCCCTGGCGTCTCCCCACCGGCACAATGGAGGAGACTTCCCAGGCCTTCGCTCTGTCCCAGCTCCTCCAGATGGGGGACCGGCCGGCAGTGGAGCGAGGCCTCGCCAGGGGGCGCTGAAGGCCCGCAGGCCCCCTCCCGCGGCCCCGCCCACGCCGCGCGCGCTGGGCGCAGAGTGGGTGCCAGACGGGAAAGCCGCCGCCGCCGCCTTCCTTAAGGTCCTCGGCTACAGAGCGCAAAGCGAGGTTCACAGCACTTAAGAAGCTACCCCGGGTCACCCAGCTAGTGAGTGTCGCAGCCGGAACTCGAACCTGGGCCCGAGGCAGGGGGCGTCCCCGATGTGGCGGAGGGGCGCGCGGCGTGCACGTCCCCAGGTGCCCCCGTCCCGCGCAGCCCCCCGCCCCGTCCTCAGGAATGTGCGGGAGCCGAGGCAGGAAGCGGCTACCGGGTCCCCGAATCTGCCCGACGCTGGGGCGCGGGCCAGCTTTCCCTTATAAGGTCCGGCCCCGCGGGGAGGAGCCCGGCTCAGGGCGCCCCCGTTCCTGCCACGAGGCCGGCGGGGGCCGGGACGGCGCGGGCCGGGAGCTTCGGCAGCGCCCGGGCGCAGTAATGGCGGGCGCCCGGTGGCGGAGGAACCAGTCCCTGGGTGGGAAAGACCTTGGGTGGCTTCGTGGTCTCGTTAGTCTTTTCCCAAAGAGGAGGGCAGGGGCAGGCTGACTCTCTAGTCTGGCTTCTTTGAATCCTTTTTCCAGCGCCCAAACCCCATATGAGGGTGGGGGATGGCAGCTGGAGAACCCTGAGCCTCAGAATGAACCCCTAGAGATGGGGATGCGCAGAGACCTGGCTTTCTCTCTAGAACGTTCTGCCGCTGTTACCCGCATTAGGATTCTGACCTCCTCAAGGGAGGTCGCGCTGACGTGGTGGGAACTCTTGGAAACGCATCCCCTCCAGGCTGCACACAGCCGGCTGTGGCGGTGGCAGACAGAGTCTCAGGTGCTGGTCGGAGGGCACACAGGCTGAGTGCCTTGGGTAGGCCGCCTGGTGACTGGGCTGGGCTGGCTGGCTCCAGCTCCTGCCTCCAGAGGAATGGTATGGGGGTGGGGTGGGTCACTTGCCTTCTCCTAGGGAAGGTAAATCTTTAATTTCCCCCTTGGACAAGGGTCAGGGGCTGGTGTTTGGGGCTCTGGCCCCTCCTCCAGTTCAGCTACTCCGTGTCCTTGCTGGTGGGCAAGTGCCTGCCCTTGTTGTGTTGCTTCATTGCCTCTCTGCGCGTGGTGGTGATGGGGGGGGGGCGGGCATTAGATAGGACGCTCAAGAAGCAGCTGAAGAAAGGGGATAGAGTGGCCCCATCCTTCTTTCCCCTGAAGATCTGGGCCCATGCCTTGTTTCGTCCCCATGCCAACTCTAGGACCACAAATCCCCCCTCCCATTTTATAGGTAAAGAAACTGAGGCTCAGAGTGGAAAGACGACAGACGGAAGTCACAGAGCTCATAAGGGCCCCCAAGGCCTGTCTCTCTCTATGGGCTCTTCCGACCTTGACTTTCCCAGGACTCTTGGTCCCCCATGTCCCCCTTTGGGATTGTTTGGATCCTGGCACACGCTCTTCCTAGCTCGGTGCCCTTGGGCAGAGGATTTCATCTCTCTGAGCCACAGTGTCCTCCTGGCTCTTGGAACTGCTGTGACCATTCTATGAGATGGTGTGTCCAGCACCAAGCCTGCCCCCTGCTGTGCCCTAGCATTGTTAATCATTGCTGCTACTATTATCATTGGGCCAGCCTCCAGGGGTGGGTGCTGCCCAGGCTGTTGCTTGGGAGAGGCAAATCCAGCCTCCCCACACCTGTGGCTGCACATGGGCGAGTCCTCAGCAGTTACTGTTTAAACAGGTGGTGGCACTGGGGGGCTGGGAGGGACTAGGCCTCAGCACCTGCCATGGACAAGCACATGCCACCCGTGCCCCTGCATCAGCCACTGGGAACAGACCTAACCCTGTTCCTCTGAGCCTTCCTCCTGCCCCCTCCGCCATCACCTCCTCTTGTCAGCTGAGAGGTAGCCTGGACAGGCCCTGCCTCTCTGGCTTGCCTGTTGTCACAGTAGGGATGATAGGGCCACTTACCAGCTTCCGCAGGGCTCCCTCATCCAGCCCAGCTAAGGCCTCGTCTGCCATCTCGCTGGCCCCTAGCTCCGTCAGTCCCCTCTTGGTGAGATTCCCAGTGCCCGTAGCACCTGATACCAGCTCAGGGAATTCTGCAGGGGATAGACATGAATCAGGCCTGCTGGGACCTCTAGAAACTCCGGGCACTTGGGCTCCGTGTCTCAGTTTCCCCCTCTAACCCATGGTCATCCATTGGTGTCCCGTCCTTGCTACCTGTGATGTGGCTCCTGGCTGGGAGTTGCCCTCTGCCCTAGGGTAGTGTGCTGGAAAATTAAACAAACCAAAGTAGGAGTGCCTGGTTCCAGCCCAGCCAACCCGACTGCCAGCCTGCTGTGTGGCCTAAACTGGGCCCTCACCCTGTTTAAGCATCAAACAGGGAGGGTCAGGACCTAGATTGAGAAGCCTGAGCCCAGCAAGGCTCCCCCAAGCTGTGCTCACCACCAGGGGGTGCCTGCCAGACTCCACAGTTTCCTGCCCCACCCACCCATCCCCAGGGCCTGTCCAGCTCCCACCCACCCCAAAAGTTCAGCCTCTGGCTGTGAGCTGAGCTGCCACTGCCTCTCTCGTTTTCCCAGGTGACTTAAGCCATCGGAGGTAACTGTCTTCCAGTTCTTGAGAAGAGCACTTTGTACACATCCCTCTCCACTCCTCTCTTTCCTGCCCTCCCCCTGATGCCAACTGCCCTGACCTCATGAAGCCAGGTGTCCAGGCACCTAAGTGTGCCACTTCACACACTTAGAATTCAATTCCCTAGCTGGTAGGGCCTTCAGAAGCTGACTCGTCCAAGCTCTGGACTTAAGCACACTGAGGATTGGAGAGGGATTTGTCACAGAGGGAAGAAGGATCCCAAAAGACCCAGAGGGCAGGGATAGATTTAATCAAACTTTTGGCTGCCTCTGGCTTCTGAAGCCCCCTTGCCCCATCACTCCCTCTTGCCTCATCACTGACCATAAACATGGCCCCCTAAATCCTGGCCCAGCCTCCTAGTGCAGCTCTTCCCTTCCTCTGCAGCCCTAATGTCTTTCTGGAATTTGAGGGCCCACTGCCTGACACACCATAGGTGCTTAGTTAATGTATGGTGACTGAAATGGCCCCAGGATTGCCCTCTCTCCTATTGATTCATCCCTCAGTCATCCCTTCCCCTTCCCCAGAACGGTCACTTGTCGCATCACCTCATCCGGTGAATGGGTCTGGGGGGATCCTAATCCACACAGTTGGGGTTTGTCAGACCCTGTCTGTTCAAGTCGCTGCTTGCTTTTCCCATCCCACTAGGCTCGGGCAGGTGTCAACCTCCCGACCTACCTCTGTTGGGCTCCTTGGCTCTTACCTACCTACTTTGAGATACCCCCCCCCCCCCAGCCCTAAGAGTGTCATTCAGCAATCATCAGACTTAGGTTCTGTGGACACTCATATTCCCCCATGTGTTCTGAGGGGCAGGGGTCCCTAATGCGCAAGCTAGGATGTCCAGGGGGCTGTGGGAAGCCTCTTTCTCCTCAGGGATTCCCGCTGCTGCCCCATTCCAGTCCATGGCTCCCTGTCACACAGTCTGGAGTCCCCAGAGATTGTGAGAGGCCTCAGAGGAATGTGGGAGCTTCCCCAGGGTGTCTGCCCCCATAGACTAGCGACCCTGGGGATCGTGAAGCCTCCTGGAGGTCCGTGGGCGTCCTCTCCCGCGGTCTCAGAACCTTGTCCCATGGCTTAGAGCGCCTGTGCCTGGGTGGGGGATCCTAGGTTTGGGAGTCCCAGAACCCACGTCCAGATAGCTGAGTTCCACCCCGGGACCCGTCGGGGGTCCTGGCGCTGCCTAGAGGCCCGCACACCCACCTCTCAGTCTGGCTCGCCCGTCCGGCGGGGGCTCAAGTTAGGTCACTTGGGGTCCGACAGATGGAGTAGGAACGGTCAGGCGGAAGGCGCCGCGACCAGGATCCCAGGCCGGCTCAGCAACCGTCCTCCGGATTCTGCTAGCGCCGCCCGTCCAGCGGCGCCAGCAGACTCGCCGGCCCCGCCGGCCCCACCCCGCGCCGCCGTGCCAGCCAGTCTTCGGGAGGGTCCCGCCCACCCTTGTGCCCCATTGGGGAAATTCAATTTGGTGGCCACGCCCCCGCGGGAGGCTACGCCCCTTGTGGGCCGGGGTTGTAGGGGATTGTAGGCTGGGGGCCACTGCCGCCTGGGCCTTTGGTGGTCCGGAGGGCATCGGCAGGAGGACGTAGCTTTGCGCCAAAGCTGGGGTAAGTGGCCCGGGGTCGTCCGAGTCGCAGAGCTTTCAGGACAGTCCCTCTCCGCCTCCCTCTTTGTTCGTAAGACCGTGTCCCCTCCCCCGACTCCGCCCCCTCCTCACGTCAGTGCCTGGGTTTGGCCGGCGCCCCCAGGCTGCTTTCGGGACACCTGGTCTGGGCCACCTACCTCAGAGCAGGGACTAAGTGACTGGCAGCACCTTGACCCTATGTTGGAGAATCTCAGGGCCCATCTCAGATAAAGCAGGATCAATCATGTAACACATCTCCAGCTGACACACCTTTGCACAGACATTGGCTCATCCGTCATGCTTCTCCCTTCCAAGCCCTTCAGGGTCAGCATTTAGGAGCACCAGAGTCCTAAATAGGGAGTAGAGTCCGGACTTTCACTCAACAAATGGAGGAAATTGAGGCCCAGAGAGAGCCAACATGCCCAAGACAACACAAGGAGTCAGCCACGGGACCCAAGAGCTCAGACTCACTAGGGAAAGCCGCTCCACCTCCCGCGCTGGAGGTCAGGGAGCCCCCCACAGGTCTCCATGGAGACCAAAGGGAGTTGGAGTCTGTCAAATAAAAACAATAATACTATCAACTCGTTTATTTTATACTTGCCATGTACCAGGCATATAATCTCTATAACAACCGTTTGAGTCGAGGATTACTGTCTCACTTTACAGATAAGGACAAGAGCTGATAAGTACTGGAACTGTGACTCATACCAGCACCTTTTAAGTCCAGAATCTGTGCTTTTGGCCGCTATGATGTGAGGTGGTGGGGAAGTGGTTTCAGCCTGTTGCCCCAGCAGAGCCTCTCAGTCCTTCAGTCCAGATCCTCTGTGACCGCCCACTCACCCCACCTCACCGCCATCTGGAGAGAGAGCCCCATCCACTCCAAGACTCTTAAAGGTGTCATTTCATTCCTACATCCCTGAGAGATGGTCCCATTTTACACGTGGGAAAACCAAGGCGCAGAGAGAGAAGAGACTTCTTAAGGGCACACAGGAGGAGGAACGAACAGAACCTAGTTTGCAGATAATAGTTCAAGGTCCCTTTCTGCTGGGCAGACCCCATCTAGGTCCTCTCTACTTCACCTAGGCACCATCTCATTCTCCAGAACGAGGGTCGGCACCCTTCAAGGCCGAGTCGGTCCTACTTCAAACCTCGCGCGTCTCTTGGAACGGCCCCTTGGGGTGGGGCACACCTGGGCTTCCTGCGATTCTCAGGGCCTGCCTGAGTGGCGGCTGTCGGCTCCAATGAATGGCTTGCTTCGTGCTATCTCCGCCCTCGCAGGCTGGGAGGAACCGCACAGGTGAATCTGTGCGTGCGGACTTACTGTAACGCGCACGCGCTAGGAGTTCTTAGCGGCCCCGGAAGAGATGTATGGGTCTCTCCCCGCCGTCAAACCTTTGGGGCTGGGGTGCTCCTCCAGAGCTGCCTGTCTGCCTCTTTCCCTTCCTCCCTGCAAGGGGCGAGGCAGGATGGTGGTGGTGGTGAAACAAAGATCAAAGGGCAGCCGGGTGGTCCTGGGGAAGCTTGCAGCCACAGCCCAGGAAGGAGTAAACATCCCCGGGGGGGGGGCGGGGTCGTAGTATTTACTGCCTGTTGTATGTCAGACACGGGATTTACCCTATTGCAGGTTGAGCACTGTGCCAGATAAGTATTATCAGGATCAGGAGGAAGCTGAAGCACAGGGAGGTGAAAGCACCTTGGGCTGGTAATTGCATTCAAACTTGAGTGGAATTCTGCCCCATTCTCAGAGGAGGTGATGTGCAAACTGATCCTTGAGGAAGGGTGCAAAGAAATCCATCTCACAGAGAGGGGGGAAAAGCATGAAAATGCGTTCCTGGCAGGGGGACAGAATGAGTAAAGGCTGGGAGATTTGTAAAAAGGAGGAGAGATGGGCTGTGGATAGCAGGAGATGGAGATGGAGGTGGTCCCATCTGTGAAGGGCCCTGAATGCCAGACAAGCAGGGTGAACATACCGTGTGGGCACTGGGGAGGCCTGGGCCTCAGTTTCTGCATCTGTGAAATGAGGGGATTGGACTGGCCCCCTTCAGGCCTGACCACGGTAAGGGACTAACAGGAAGGGTCTGGATTCCTCCAGGTCCCACTGTGGACTGGGAGAGTGGAGAGCAGTTGGAGCAGCTCAGGGGCCAAGGGTAATATTGTGCTCCAGTGCCGGAGTCTGAGAATAAATATTTTACCAAGCTGGCAGCGCCAGATCCCTGAATCACCCTGGCTTCCCCTCCCCCCCAGCCAGGGTCCTGCAGGGAAAGCCCAGGCCTGGGGTCAGGAGGCAAGAGGGGTGATGGTCTTTGCCCTGGCTCTGTCCTGGGCAAAGTTTTGGTTCTCTGAGAGGCTCAGTTTCCTCATGTGCACATGGGGGAGTTGTGGCCTGAGCTCTTAAGCCCTGTCCCCCAGACTAAAACAACATAAAATTCCAGGATTTGCAGGGACACCCCTCCTTGGGATATGCTTACAAGTGGCTGTGAGGCCAGCCAAGGCCAAGACCTTGGGCCTCTGAGAGAGTCCGGGGGCCGCTGGACCATGGGAGGAATGGAGGGGTTAGAGATGGGTCAGGGTTGGGCCTTCTGTTGGGGTCTCATAGCCTAGTGGGAGTAGGGGGAGAGATGTATCTGGACTCTAAAAGTTGTAGAGAACAAAGCTCTCACTTGCTGTTTGGCATGCTGAGGGGATGGGGAAAGGCAACCTGGAGAAGGGAACAGCATGAGCAAAGGAAGGGAGGTAGGACTGTGAGCACTTGGTTGGGGAAAAGTCAGGCAGGCGAGGCTGGAGCATGGGGTCCCTAGAGGAGGAGAACAGGTTCTTGCTGGGTTGGCTGGATCTAAGGGCTGTGACCCTCCTCCTCATGGGCAGAACTGGAGGCCCCTCAAGGTCATGGCCAGCAGCCCCAGGAGTGGAGCTGGGGACCTGTTTAGCAAACCAGTTTGGCAAGGCTGTCTCCTCTATGATGTCATCAAGCTGCTGTGTTCTCTAAATGACAGTGCCAGATAGACTTCCGGCCTTGGAGAAGAAGGGCGCCTGGCCCCAGGTGCTGAGGGATGGGAAAGGAGTGACCTTTCAATGTAGGAAACTTGGAGGCAAGTGGGCCCTGGGGAGGAGAAGGCGGTGTGAGATGCCCACCAGGCTGTTATCAGCCCCAGGAGACCAGCCTCCTGGGCAAAGGAGAGGGTTCTGGATGGGCCAGCCTGGACTACTTGTGACTTCTAGGGTTCTCTGATGCCTGACATCGTCTAGGCTCATGACAGGGGTCCTGTGTAATTGCTGCCCAGTGGGTTGGGAGCCTGGCTCCAGATCAATTTTTTAATACATGGGTGGCGATTTTATTATTACCATGACCCTCACAGCTTGAGCCCTGTGAGGTAGGACCATCATTATACAGATGAGCAGACAGGCTTAGTGAGGCCAAGCCATGCCAGCACCTCACACAGGATTTGAACCCAGAACCCTGTTCTTTTTTTTTTGGTGAGGAAGAGTGGCCCTGAGCTAACATCTATGCCAGTCTTCTTCTATTTTGTATGTGGGATGCCGCCAAAGCGTGGCTTGATGAATGGTGTGTAGGTCCACGCCCGGGATCTGAACCTGTGAACCCTGGGCCGCCGAAGTGGAGTATACTAACTTAACCACAACGCCACCAGGCCAGCCCCTCCAGAACCCTGTTCTTAACTATGGTACCCTACCATCTGCCATTTGAGATCTCTGCCCATGGGGGGCCTTGTCATATTTCTTAACTAGTTGTGAGCACAGCAGCTGAATCTTGGCATCACAGAGTCCTAGATGCCCATCCTGTGGTCCAAATAGGTAATCTGAGTCCCAGAGAGGGCAAGGGACAGGCTTCAGGTCACACAGCACGTTGACGGTAGAGCCATTCTGTGCCCCAGATCCCCAGCTTCCCAAATTCCTTTTTCCCCCTCAGAGCGTGGCACAGCCAAGCATGAAATAACAATAACTGACACCTTTTGAGTGCCTACTGTGTGCCACTCACTCATTTAATCATCATCACACCCCCATGAGGTAGGTACTAAAATTATATCCATTTTACGGATAAAGAAACTGAGGCCAGAGAGGGGAAGTCACTTGTCCAAGTTGACACGCATTTTGGTGGTAGGGCTGAGATCTGAACCTAGATGTGTGAGCCTTTTTCCCTTGGTGGACCCGGTAGGCTTCATCGGAGGCATGAAGACCTCTAGACAGGAGGGCGGATGGCACCTTTGCAGGCTTTGGAGGCGAGCAGTGTCCAGTTCATAGTTTCCAGGCGGGCCTGGCCTCCCTGGGGCAGGCAGAAAAGTGCTGAGACTGGGAAACGCTCTGAACCTTCCCAGAGGAGGCGGCCACGGTGGGAGGGAGCGCTCGGTGCAGACCTCAGAGCCAAGTGTAGACGTGGCGGCTGGACCCGCTGCAGGCGAGGGAGGGCAGGCGGGTGGGGCCCAAGCCCGAACTGGCCTCCCAGCAGTATTCCCAGCCATCCGCCAGCCAGGCCCGGCCCTGCCCGCCCTTCTAGCTCGCCATCTGGATTTGAGATGAAGACGCTGGGCCTAATAATAGCTGAATGGCAGCAAAGGCAATGCCTGGAGCCACAGCCAGAGGGGGGCTGGGGTCCCTCATCATCTCGTGCTGGCCTGGTACAGGTTTCAGAACTTTTAAAATAATAGCAGGTGCTTATGAAATGCATACGCGTGCCAGGCATTGTGCTAAGGCTTAGCCCACAGTAACTCATGTATTCCTCACGACCATCCCAATGAGATAAAACTGTTATTAGCCCCATTTGATGGATAGAGAAACTGAGGCACAGAGAGTTAAGCAACTTGCCCGTGATGATTATGGCAGCCTCCAATTGCTAAGCACACACATGTCCATCCTGAGCACTGTGCTAAGCACTTTCTGTGTATTTTCCTATCTGAGAAAAATACAGGAGGCATTATAGGCAGCTCATCATTTATTTAGATGAGGGAAAAATGGGACCCAGAAGGAAAAGGGACTTGCCTAAGGTCACGTGGCTACGAGGAGCAGAGTCAAGACTCAAACCCAGGACTCTAACTCTAGAGAGGTTAAGACCTTGGCTTCTGGAATCAGACAAACCCGAGTATGCTGGGGACATCGCTGCTCCTTAGCTGTGTGGACTTGGCAAGTCACATCACCTGCCTGTGCCTCTGTTTTCTCCTCTGTGAAATGGGCGTTTGGTTGAGATGATACTATCACCTGCCAGCTATTAAGCCCACCTTGGGGACAGCAGGTCATTGACGTCGTGCATTTACATTGTGCATTCCCTCCTTCAGTTATCACAACAGCCCTCAAGGTGGGGATTCCTCTTCTCCCACACCTGTTTTATAGAAGAGACATGTGAGGCTCAGAGAGGGAGAGGATTTGTCCAGGACCAACTACAAGTGAGTCAGGACTTGAGCCCAGTGCCGTGTTTCCAGAGGCTGAGCTCTTGTCTCTTTCTTGACACTTTGCATCCTGATGCTGAGGCACAGATGGGGTGTGGGCTGTGCCTGGCTCACACAGCGAGGTACGTCTCTAGGGCCATCTGCTGTGTGAAGGCCAGCCCCACTCAGCTCACTGCAGTCACAGCTTCTCCGGGCTTGGAGCAAGATGTTCTCTAGCCTCAAATTTCTGAAGAGATGCCCTGTTCTTCCAAAGCCTAGAGCAAGATCCAGATTTTTGGGACCCTTCTCTGGGATGCCAGGGTGCTGGATTGCAGGTTCGGCTGGCAGAGGTGGGGAGGTCTCTTCTGGCCAAAGAGGACTAGTGGTGGAGTCATGAGGGAAGCTTAGGGCTTGCAGTCTTCAAGTTTTGCTTAAATCCTCATTCTTCCATTCACTAGCCACTTCCTCTCCCTGAGCCTCAGTTTCTTCATCTGTCAAATGGGGGCACTAATGTCTCCTGTAGTAGATTGTATGCAAAAATGACTTGAATGCTTTGCCTCCCTGTATGCAAGCCCCTTTGCAATGTGACTTTGGAACCCTTCCCATCAGGAGAGAGAGTACTTCCTCTCCCCTTGAATCTGGGCTCAGTCATGTGACTTCTTTTGGCCAGTAGAATGCAGCAAAGGTGACATTGCCAGTTCCGAGCCTGGACCTTAAGAGGTCTTGTAGCTTACGCTCATTCTCTTGGGACCCTCCTGGCTGTCATGTGAACATCCTGCTGAAGGATGACAGACCACTGGAGCAGGAACGGGCTGTTGAGTTGTCGTAGCTGAGGCCATGCCAGTCCGTCCCTGGCTGATCCAACAGCTGACCACAGATGAGTGAGTAAGCCCCACTGAGACCAGAAGAACCCCTAGCTGAGCCCAGCCCAAACTGCCAATCCAGTGAAATCACGAGCTAAATAAATGGTTGCTGTTTTAAGGCATTAAGTTTTGGGGTGATTCGTTATGCAGCATTGTTGGGTAATACGCAGTTTTATTCAGTGTTATTGATGGTAACTGCTGTGACAAACCGAAAATCTCAATGCCTTAACCCAGTCAGAGTTTCTTTCTCACTCACGCACAGTCTTATATAGGCCAGGACTCTCCTAACCCATCTTCCTTGGAAGGCAGCTCTCTTTCAAGCAGTGACTCCCCCAGGCCCTCCCTGAGATTCATTCCTGAACCCTCTGCATGTGGAAAGGAAGCCTAAAAATCAAAAAAGGCTCACCATCTCTTAATTGCCTTGGGCCAGGGGTGACGTGTGATTTCCTTGGCCAGAAGGTAGTCACAGAACCCACTAACTGCAGGGGAGGATGAGAATGTGCCCTTCCTGTGTGCCCAGGATGAGGAAACAGGTTGGAGACCACAGAGCATCACTTCTGCCACATTCCTTCCCTCACCAAGCTGCCATGAGGGGTCAGGCAGGGAATTAACATCTATAGCAAACTGACTCCAGCATCTAGAACAAGGTGGTTTAAATAAGGGGCAATTTGTAGGTGAAGAATCTGAGGCTCAGAGAGGTTGAGGAATTTGCCCCAAATCACACAGCGAGCCAACTGAGCAGCTGTTTGTGGTAGTGAAGGGCTCAGGATAGATCTGAGATTGGACAAGTCTAGCTGCAAATCCCAACTCTGTCACTTTCTCACTGTGTGACATTAGGCAAGTTACCCAATTTCTCTGGGCTTCAGTTTCCTTATCCACAAAATGGGGAGAGAGGAATAGTTCCCACCTCATAGGGTTGGGGTGAGCACTGAGGAGCTTGTGTGTGTCAAGAGCTTAGCTTAGATCCTGGGACCTGGGACCTGCTTAATAAACATGAGTCACCCAGGCAGACATGATGCTATTTCTGATCTTCCCTTGCCAGGGTCAGCAAATTTATTATGTTTTGTACAAATCCTGTCCCTTCCTCCTACCTCTTGTGGTGTGAATGGTTTTATTTGCTTGGTTAAGAGAAGAAAATTTTTCCCTGGTTGGATACTAGTCAGTCAACAAACCTTTACAGGCAAAAAGCCCCCAACAGCAATGACTGTTCTGCTGACAGAGGTCTGAAATGCCTCCATGCCTGCTTCCTTTAGACTGAAGCTTGGCTCTGTGAGGTGCATCCCCTGCCCAACCCACCTCTAGCGTTGTCCCATAGCTGGGAAGGGGACAGGGCCAGAGGGTCTGGAGCTAATGGGCTCCGGCTGGGGAAGGGCCAGGTCCAGAACAGATCCTGCTGGGTGTGTCGTCTGTGCAGTCTGAAAATTTCTGCCCACCCAGAAGGAAAGGTCCAAGATGGATGAGGGGTGGGTTCCCCTCCTTTCTCCCCCTTTTAACCCACCTCTGAGTCTCCCCTTGCAACCAGCCAGAGGTTCGTGAGCATCCGCTGACACTTGGTAGGGCTCATGGAGCTCACAGTCTGGAGGGCAAGACAGACTCAGCAAACAGCACCCCAGGTAAAGTTACCATTACAGATTAGGTGAGCTCTGTGAAGGAGGAGCCACGTGGCGCTGTGGGAGCATGTACTGGGGGTCTACTTTAATTTTTTTTTTCTTTGTGAGGAAGATTCGCCCTGAGCTAACATCTGTGCCAGTCTTCCTCTATTTTGTATGTGTGACGCCTCCACAGCATGGCTAATGAGTAGCGTAGGTCCACACCCATGATGTGAACCTGCACACCCTGGGCCCCGGAAGCAGAGCACATGGAACTTTAACCACTTGGCCACAGGGCCAGCCCCCCTAAATTATTTTTAAAGTTTTGTCTTGACAAGATAATCCTGGGAGGTCAGAGAATCTCTGGTCTCTCATGAAATAATTATGCTCAGATCTGGAAATTTGCTAAACAAAGGACTGAGTTGGTCTTGGGGTGAGGGTGGTGTTCCAGGCAGGAGGAACAGGCTGTGCAAATGCCCTGAGGGAAGAACAACCTCTAGGATTTCATGGAGGACCAGTATGACTGGAGCTTGAAGGGTAAAGGAAGGAGTGGGGTGTGAATGGGAAGGGAGAGGGGAGCAGGGGCCAGGCTCCCCGTGGGCAGGACTGGCTACATAATTTGTGGGGCCTGGTGCAAAATGAGAACATGAGGCCCCTTGTTCAAGAATTATTATGAATTTCAAGATGGTTACAGTAAAGCATTAAACCAAGCATGGGGCCCTGTGCAACTGCACAGGTCATACACCCATCAAGTTGGCTCTTCCCATGGACCATAGTAAGAAGGAAGACTTCGCTGTGAGGGCCGTAGGGAGCCATGGAAGGCTTTAGAGCTGGGGTGATAAGATCTGATTTGCATAAGCCATAGTTGCTGTCTTACTACACCACACCTGGATGGTATTTGACTTTCTCCTCTCTGCACATGTGGTCTGATTCATTTTCCTAAAATATTTTACTCAGAATGTCACTCCCCTGCTCAAGAACCTGCAGTGGCTCCCACCTCCTAATCAGATCTAGTCCAAACTCCCTACCTACACACTCAAGGCCCTTCATAATTTCCCCTCACCTGATTTAGTTAACCTGATGTCAACATAGGCTGTGTGCTGCATGCCACAGATGATGAATCCAGACCCAGGCTTGAGACTGCAGAGAAACAAAAATGCGTATTGCCATGTGAAATTTCCTGATTTTTAAATGTTAACGATGAATTCAAAAAGCTATTAAGAAGCTGTGCAGGCCAGACACACATGTCCATGGGCAGGACCTGGCCCACCAGGCAGCCCCGGGGTGCGATTGGGCTTGGTGAGCGCCTAGAGGTGAGCGTGATGAAGACGAGTCAGGAAGGACCTAACTGCATCCTGGATCCTGGAACACCCTTGCCCTGGCAGAGATGTGCCCTAGGTGGAACTCACTACCACAGGCACACATTGAGCACCTACTGTGTGCAAGGCTCTGGGCTAGGTTGGGGATACAAAGTACACTGTGAGGCTGCACCCTCCTCCAGGGCAGGGGTGGGCCAACTACAAGACACCCGGGCTCCAGTCCTGACTTGCCCTCCTGCAATTGCTCTGTGTCCTTGGGTTAGTGTGGTGTAGTACTAACTTTTTTGAGGAAGATCAGCCCTGAGCTAACATCTGCCGCCAATCCTCCTCTTTTTGCTGAGGAAGACTGGCCCTGAGCTAACATCCATGCCCATCTTCCTCTACTTTATATGTGGGACGCCTGCCACAGCATGGCTTGCCAAGCGGTGCCGTGTCCACACCCGGGATCCGAACGAGTGAACCCAGACGCCAAAGCGGAACATGTGCACTGAACTGCTGCGCCACCAGGCCAGCCCCTAGGAAACAATTTTGAGCGAACTAAAACAACGAGTTTGAGGGTTTCTCTCTTTCTACCTGGAAATTTTTATAATCTTGATACCACTTCTGATCACCTTCCAACAAAGTCCCCTTTTGCTCAGGGTAATCCAGGGAGGTTTCTAGTATTTGAAAACGACCACTCCTAATACCCAAAAGAATTTTGCCTCCAAAAGTAGAGAAGGGCTACTCTTCCTCAGTCCTACCCCTTACCTTTGACCAGTTCTTCCAGCCCCAACCATCACAGCCTGGTTAGACCCACCTGCTTCTTAAAGGGACAAAGTCCCTTTTGGGAGACTTCTGATCATTTAAATCTCCTTCAACAACACAGGAGTGGTGTTCAAACATTACCCTGGGAATTCTTCTTTGCCCTCTCTCAATATTTTCCCAGAAAGAGAGCTGAGGCTCCTTTCAGAGCGCCAGTCCCTTGTTCCCCTCCCAGCCCCTCAGCTGTCTTGTGCATCAATTAGCTGGTGACTAATTGCTCCCTAATTGCAAAATGACTGACCCACCCACACCAGGGACACGGGGCCATGGGCATCTTCCAGGGAAAGGTCTTTTGTGAGTCCCGGTGGTTCACTTGTTCCACAAATGTGGGTTGAACCTTTTCTTTAGTGGCAGCTCTTGTTCCAGGGCCTGGGGACTCAGTGGTGAGCAAGAGAGACAGATTGTCCTGCCTTCAAAGAGCTCAGTCTAGCGGGAGCCAAATAGCAACAAATAAATCATTTCCGATAATAACTGCTATGATAAAAAAAAAATTAGGGGCTGGCCCCGTGGCCAAGTGGTTAAGTTCATGTGCTCCGATGCAGGGGGCCCAGTGTTTCGTTGGTTCGAATCCTGGGCGCGGACGTGGCACTGCTCATCAAGCAACACTGAGGCAGCGTCCCACATGCCACAACTAGAAGGACCCACATCGAAGAATATACAACTATGTACTGGGGGGCTTTGGGGAGAAAAAGGAAAAAAATTAAATCTTAAAAAAAAAAATTTAAAAGGATAACACAGTATAGACTGCCAGGAGCTTCACATATGGGTGCCGGGAAGGCTTTCTACGGAGGTGACATTTGAGTTGAGACCTGAATGGTAATTAGGAGACAACCAGAGTGAAGATGAGGAGGAAGCACGGTCCAGGGAGAGAGCACAGGCCAGGGCAGAGGTCAGGTGGGAGGGACCAACGTGGCCTGTCTGAGCAGCACTCACTGCATCCACTCAGCCCCAGGGATTCAGGAGTCAGCCATCAGGCCGGAGCTGGTTGAGAACGGAGCAAACACCCCTCCCTGCCCTGTTGGCAGAGACTGGGGGCGGGGTTTACTCCTCCTGGCTCCGCCCCGAGAAGGAGGAATTATCCATCTAATTGGTCAGATTCCAGGATCCTGATTGGTCTTTGGTGGTAACCCGGGGCTCTTTCTTCAAGGTCCCAGACTCACAAAACACCCTCCCCCCTTCCCCGGGGGCTTCGAACAGAGCCCCTTAGAGGGTTCACTTTAAAGGGAGTGGCTGCTGTGCTCTGGGAAGCAGTTCCTAAAAAGCTGCCCTTGGGGCACAGGATGGGAACTGCAATATTGACTTGTGTCTGTAGGAGTTCCAATGTCATATTTGATCTTAACAATGATTTCGTACAAAGGACCAAAGAGAAACAGCCAAGCAAGGAGGGCTCCTGCCTCTAAAAAGGGTTGAATTTAACCCCAGGAACAACTGTAACGCTAAGTTTAGTGAGAACTGCTACTTAACTCGTACCTCCCTCTTGGTTCATTAAACTCCTGTTCTCAAATTAAAAGTGCTGTTGGGTTCGGAGGTTGGGTCAAAGGTGAGCTCATTCATTCACATTATGAAGTTGTTAATTTGAAGTGTGCCCATGTTAGATCTCTCTGTAAGACACAAGTATCCATCTGGGCTGTTCAATACTCTATGGGGTTCGAGAGTTTCCTTTTTAGGGCCAAAGCATTACTGGAGGTGGGCAATTCCTACTGCTCTCACGTATTTCTGCCATGGGAGAAAGGATCTCCCGCCTGTCACCACAGGTCCCAGGCATCACTCGGCACCTTGAGGCAGCTCCCAAAATTGCAGACAGAAGCTGTAGAAGGAAACTGTCAGTCTCTATAGGGCTTGCCTTGTGTCTCCAAAACTTATTAAATGACATCACAAGTAAGGCTTGGCAAATAGGATGTGGGAGTCCGGCCAGTGAGGGCAGACAGGAGCCTGAGGGCATGGATGCAGGAAGGATGGAGATTGAGACTGCCAATAGGTGGAGGTGAGGACAGAGCTGAGCACCTCGGAAGGAGAATGAACAATACTAGTTAACATTAGAGAACACTTTTCACAAGTGTGGTCCTCTTTTATCCTCAGAACCCCTGACTGGTGAGATATAATTATACTCATTTTGTAGATAAGGATCCTAAGGTCCAGAAAGGTCATGGAGCTACACATAACCAAGCCACGCAGCTTAGACTGGTGCTTAGTGAGTGAGCAGTTGACATTTATGGAATAAAAGTAGAAAGTGTGCATTTGATAGCACTTTTTAAAAGAACTGTAAATGATGAGAAATTTACATTATTGCGTAGTCTTAAGTGTCTCTCCACAAGACACTTACTAATTTCAAAGGGGTGCTTTACACCATAGAAACTGAGCTGACACCTCCTTAACCAATTGATCAGTGTTAACATCACCAGTAATAAATCACGTTGACAGACGCCAGCCTGGTGGCGCAGCGGTTAAGTGTGCATGTTCGGCTTCTCGGCGGCCCGGGGTTCGTCGGTTCGGATCCCAGGTGTGGACATGGCACCACTTGGCACACCATGCTGTGGTAGGTGTCCCACATATAAAGTAGAGGAAGATGGGCACGGATGTTAGCTCAGAGCCAGTCTTCCCCAGCAAAAAGAGGAGGACTGGCAGTAGTTAGCTCAGGGCTAATCTTCCTCAAAAAAAAAAAAAAAAAAAGTCATGTTGACAGAATGTAGCCCCTGTATGATGCACTAAGACGGGTACAACATCACTTCTGTGGGATTCTTGCCAAAAATGCATAATCTTGAACTTACCATGAGAAAACATCAGACATCCAAACTGAGAGATTTCTATGAAATGACTGATCAGTACTCTTCAGTGTCAAGGTTATAAGAGATAAGAGAGACTGAGGAATTGTCATAGATTGGAGGAGACGAAGAAGACATAACAACTAAATGCAATGTGGGATTCTGGATTAGATCAAAAGGAAAAACTCAAATAAGGTCTATAGGTTAGTTAATAGTGTTGTATTCGTGTTAATTTCCTGGTTCCGATCATTGTTAGGTAAGATGTTAACGTTACAGAAAGCCAGGTGAGAGTATAGGAGGTGAAGAATTTAGGAGAACTCTCTGAACTATTTTTGCAACTGTTCTATAAGTCTAAAATTAGTTCATAATAAAACATTTTTTAAACTATCAAATCAATTGGAGAATATGTGAATTATATCTCAATTGTTAAAAATTATAAAAATCTTGACAAAGTAAGGCATTAATATAGAGCTTCTTCACATGGGACCTTCTCCTCTACCAGTGCTCATTTTTCTCTTCTGATTTGAGGTGGCATTTAGAATCTCTGGATGTTCCAGATAGTCTTAGCTCAAATGCCATCTCTTCCAAGAAGCTCTACTTGATCTCTACAGCCAGGAGTCGTGACTTCCTCCCCTGAACTACCATGACACTTTTTCTGCACCTCTATTAGGGATTTATCATCTGCTTAGTGGACATCTATGGTATGGTCCACCCAGCCCTCCTGCCCAGCTCTTTTTCCCCCTTCTGAGGACCACCAGGACGTTCTCTCAGGAGCTGCCATGTTCTTACAGACCCACCCTAAGCCACAGTTGATTGGTCCAGGGGTAGAGCTCTGACTCAGCTGGGCCAATCAGACGCCTTCCCAGGTTTTTTTCCCTCACACTGGAACTGAGAAGTTAATTGGCTGTCTCTGGTTGCTGGCCCCAAGAGATGTGAAACATGGGAGCTGTTAGCCATCCTGTTCTCTGCCCCATGGAGGAACCCTGTCTGCAACTAGAGAGAGAAGTCAGCTCATACAGAGAGAAGCAGAAAGAGAGAGCTGATTCCATTTGTTTTTGAAGTTTTTTGTCCTTGCCAGAAGTGGTTAGTTGGTTGACCCCACTGTCAAATACGTAACCCCCAGAATCCAATCTCCCAATAAAATCCCCTTGCAATAAATCTTTATTAAGGTAGCCAGAATAGTTTTATGTGGCTTTCAACCCAAAGACAAAGAATACAACTACTCTGAGTTATTTGCATAAATGCTTTATCTCTCCCATTCATCTGGCAATTGCCAAATGCCCATTTTAGATACAATTCTCACTGGCCTGTGACTAGTGAGAAAACTAGGACAATGTGGTGAGTTACTTAGAAAGGTAATTTTTTTAAATTGCTGAATTCTGAGATTAGTACTTATTAAATTTTATGGTGACTTCTTTAATGCTCTTTGACAAATAACCAAATGTTGGCAATGGTGTGCCCCATTTGGGGAGAATGTTTTACTGGGAAGTGAAATCCCAGAGTCTGGGACGCGCTGTCCAGGTAATGATTCCTCTGGGACAGGGCCCTCACCTGGTTCCCTGCACAGCTCCTGGCACATGGCAGGGCAGGTGCCGCTGAAATGAGTGAGATGAGCTAATGGGTTTAGATCTGTTCTGGTCTCCTGCCTGTCACGCGGAGATGATCTGATTTTGAGCTGTTACAGCTTGTTCATTCACTTTATTCTTTTATGATTTTCAAAGGAAGCCTAATTTCTTTATTTGCAAAATGTCCCACTAGTCCTGCCTGGATCCACTTTCAAGTGGACCTCAGATTAATTTTCTCTTTTATCCTCACATCTGTCTAGGAATGGCTTGGCTAGGAGGAAGGGTGAAGGCTCTGCTCTCAGAACATGGTCAGCTCACTGTGGTGGGGAAAGAGCACTGGAATGGGAGTCAGACAGCACTGGTTTCTCCTCTGACTGGTTCCAAGGTCTCAGGCTACTGACTTTATTGCTCTGAGCCTCAGTTTCCCTGTCTATGAAATGGAGATGCTACCTAGCACAGGGCTGTTATGAGGGGCTGAATAAGGCTTTGGCAGCAATTTGGAAACTGGAAGAGGGGAGACAGGTGCCAGGTGTTACAGGCAGTGTTAGGAGATATTTGAGGGGGAAATGATTAAGTAATAGAAATGGGAAGGCAGGGAAGTGTAGGGAAGTTGTTAAGCACTTCCTAGCTGTTCCTAGCTCTATTACTTGAAAGTGGCCTCACCTGTCTGTGCCTCAATTTCCTCATCTTGAAATCCAGGTCCCACAGGTCCTCCTGATACCTCACACGGGGCACCGAAGTACACATAGAACTGGTTAGAGAAGGAGAGGCCATCCAGGTGGAGGGGACGGCATGAGCAAAGGCTTGGAGTTAGGAATTATTGCGGCGTGGATGAGAAACACTGGTCTCACATGTTTTGTTTCATGGCGACAATAGTAATACTTCTCTATCATGATGAGAATTAAGCGAGATAATGCGGATAGAGCACTTAGCACAGACTGGCACGTGGCAAACTCAGTAATGGTCCTTGTCCTTTCAGCCGTTGTTTTATTTTACAGATAAAGAAAACGGAGCCTCTGAGAGGTGATGTGGCTGGCCCAGTCACATAGCTATCAGAGATGGAGTAGGATTTGAACCCACATCTTGACTCTAGATGCCAGGCTCTGAAGAGGCCAGGCTCTGAACAACCGTACAGTCACCCCGTTATGGGGCCTCTGCTCCAGACCTCGGCTGCCTGCCTGACTCAGCAACTGTGGGTGGCCTCGCTTCTGTGCGTAGGCAGGAGAGCCAGCGAGAAGGCTCCCCGTTTCTTGGAAACCAAATATGGCCAGACCAGGCCCTCCAAGCTGACCCCTGAGCTGGGCTTGCTTCTGCCTGCTCATCTGTGCTGTGGGGCCCTCCCCACTGTGTAACCTCCTGGCTCTGCCCTGGAGGATGCTGGGAGAGCCTCCATTCAGACCCCTCTCCTAATAGGAGCTTGTTGAGCAAGTTACTGAAAGAGAACATGTGAGATCAGTGTCTCATCCATGTCACAATAACCAGCTCTTATGCATCCTTCAGTGCCCAGTGTGAGGTATCAGGAAAAATTACTTCCTGACTGGGTGACTTGGAGTAAGTCACTCATCTCATCCGTCCTTCCTTGCTTCCTCCCTCCCTCCCTCTCTTCCTTGCTTTCTCCCTTCCTTCCTCCCTCCCTCCCTTTGTGTCTCCCTCCCTCCCTTCCTTCCTCCATCTTCCTTCCATCCATCATCCATCATTCATCCATCCATCCAGTGGGCACCTACATGTGCCAGGCACTTTACATACAGTCTCTCCTTCCAGGCTAGAAGCCCCTTGAGGATTGCAAACCAGATGCCAAAAGATAACTGTTCAACCAATATCCATGGGCGAAGGCTTGCCTTCACTACAGGCTCTTATCATTAACACCCCCATTTCACAGTTGGGAAGACTGACACTCAGAGAGGAGAAGTCTAAAGGACACACAGCAGAGATGAGTGAAGCCAAGACTTGACCCCTGATCTATCAGGCTCTGGAGGCCAAGTTCTTAACCACTGGTCAGTACTGCCCAGCTCCTAATGGAGTGAGGGACCATGGTGAGGGTCAGGTTCTGGGGCAAGGCTGGGACCACTTCTCTTTCAGTCCTTGGTTCCCATGTAGTCCCCTTAACCCACAGCCTTTTGAGTTCTAAGGCAGCTGTCCCTCACTCCCTTCCCTACTCCAGCCCCTCCGCAGTCAGAGCTGGTCTGACACTTGCCAGGCTGGCTGGAAGAGGATGAATTCTTCCCCTTGCCTCCCCTGACTGGGCTTTGAGAGTGCCTGTCCCATCTCAGAGCCTACAAAGTCCTTTTCAAGGTCACTGGCATCCTCACCTCAGCTCTTTGGGGGAGGCAGGGCAGGGAGAGTCTTCCCCACGGTTTAGACAGGGGAACTGAGGCCCCAGCATCAGTCATAAGCCACATCAAGGAGTGCCCAGCTAGGCCTGGAATCTCTTGCTTTAAGGAACTGAGCATGGAATTGGCTGCTAAATCTTTCCTGAAGCCATGGTATGAGGTGCTTAGAGTCCGACAGATCCCAGTTCTGCCATTCACCAGCTGTGCAGCCTTGGGGGAGTCAGGTCACCTCTCTGAACCTGAGTGTTCTCTGAAAAATGGGGACAGTGCTAATATCGATTTGAGAGATGTTAGGCGGATGAAATGAAATAATGCTTGTGAAGCACTTAGCACAGTGCCTGGAACACAGTGGGTGCTCAGACAATGAGGTTATTATTAAGCTAGAACATCAGATCCAGAGAGTTATCCCGGCCAAGGGTAATGGTATATAACATTCCTTTATCACTGCAATGTGCCAGGCATGTTCATCAGGGCAACATATCTATAATTCAGTGCCATTTTACAGATGAGGTCACTGGGGCTCAGAGAGAGAAAGTGACTTGTCCTAACTCTCTGTCCAGAAGGAGGAAGATTCTGGGCTTGGACTCAAAGGTCTGTGTCCATAACCTCAGCTCTGCTCCACTGGGCTGGATTCTCTAACCCCATCACGCTAAGGCCCAGAGAGGGAAAGGAAGTTCTGTGGGGCCCCATAGCAGACCACGTTGGGGAGGCCTTTTCCATCCTAGCAGCTCCGCATGGGTCCGGGTAATTCTCCAGCCCTAGGATTAAAGCAGGGCCTGATGGACACATTCACAGTCCTTGGAAAGGTCCCGAAATCTGGTCTACGGTCTCAAGCTGGCCAGCAGATCCCATCTTCCCCAGACACCCCTCAGCCCCCACTCCACCCTGTGACCACTCCTTCCCCACCCACAGCTTTCTGCATGGGCCCCCCACCTTTTAAAGAAATCAGTGGAACCTTCTGCCAAAGAAAACTCGTTGATGCCCGCGAACCAGCCAGCTGGGGAGGAGGCTGCCCTGGAATGTCAGAGGGGGGTCACCAAGCTGTTTGTGAGCAGGCCAGCAGAGAAATGTGAGCAGCTCCCTTTTTTGGGGAAAGTCAGAACTCCTTCCGTGGGAAAGGATCCAGGGCAGGCCAGCTCAGAGGCTCGGGCCTCAGTTTCCCTATAATCACCACCATGGCCTTCATGGGGTAAGAATAACATCAGTTATTGATTCAACAACTATTGGTTAAGTGCCTGTGTACCAGGCACTAGCTGGCTGCTTGGGACAGAGTGTGTCATCGGGGGCCGACTTCCCAGCAGGAGGCAGTCTCTCAGCAACTCTGATGAGTTAGAGGCAAGCACCCCAGGCCCACAACCCCTAATCAACAGTCTTGTAGCTTGGCAGGTTTCAGAATTCGGGATTTTGGGGAGTTTTAAAAGGTAATCTGTTGGGGTCTGGGCACCCCCCCCCCCGGCCCCATCTCCAATCAAACATGTGACTATTGCTCTATCGAGAAGCGTGAGTATTGACTTTAAGTGGGGTAGACAAAGATTCTGCACAGCCTCAGTCCTTTCAGGTCAGATTTTCCCCAAAATGAGTTTTCTTCCAATATACGGAAAAGCCCTTGGTTGTCTGGGCTTTCTGGGCTGTGGAACTGAAGATAAAGGATTGAGGAGCTGATTCCTCTGCCCATTGTACAGATGAGAAAACTGAGACTCAGGGCAGGGGAGTCACCTACCCAAGGCCCTGGAGCAAGCAAATGCTGCAGGTGGGTGGGAACACAGGTCTCGGTGACTCCAGATTCAGAGCTTGTCACCACCAGGGATCCCGCCTGGGAGAGAAGCACAGGCTGAGTGGAGAAGGTTCCTTGGCCAAACCTCAGCGGCCCACCAGCCAGTTCCGCCAGGAAGGAGTTAAGCTCAAGCTGGGCCTCCGCCAGGCCTCTGCACCACGGCTCCTTGCCGGGCCTGCCTGTCTGGGGCCTGTTTACCAGGCTGCGCTTGCATCACCGGCTTCGACGTGCAGTGCAAACACACTCACATTCTTGGGTCATGAGAAATGCACAATTGCGGTGACATCATGCCCAGAGAGGAGGTTTTCGCCAGCCTCCCTCCTGCCCACAGTCAAAGCTGTTTAATTAGCACCCTTAACTGGAACACTTGTCTTCTTGTAAAAACCAACTGGAGAAACTCTTATGGGTGGGGGTGATGGGGGTTGGAGTGTGTGTGTGTATGTGTGTTTTAAGGGATAAAAATAGCTCATCTGGGACTCCTTTTGGGGTATTTGTGAGTATTAATGTACAACTGTTTATATGAAATCTATGTCACACTGGACATTTTCGTCTGAATTTGGCTTGGAGATGGGATGAGAGAAACCACCCATGTCTTTTTGTTCCCTCTAGTTTTTCCTTTTGGGAGGAGACACGTAGGCCAAGTAAGAGGGCCCTTAGAGACGATTTAGACCAACCCTTCATTATACAGCCAAGGAAAGGGAGGCCCAGAGAGGGGAGAGCCTTGCCTGAGGTCACACAGCGAGGCTCTGAGTTCCACACCCCTCACGTGCATTTGGCAGCATTGTCCTCAGTGCTCACTTCTGCTTTGTGAGTTGGTTTTTCAGGGTGTTAGAAAGAGAGATGCTTCTGACCAGAGCTTCCTGGCTGTGTTTTGAGATCAGAGTGGAGGTGATGGCAATGGTGGTGGTGGTGGTGGTGGTGGTGGTGGGTGTGGAGTTGGGGTGGGAACAGAGAAGAGTGATTGGGACCACAGGAGACCTCAACCTCACTGTCCCCCACCAAAAAGAACCTACCATAGGCTTTGAAACATCTGTTCCTCCCCCAGACAACCCCAGGGGTCCTTTACCTCCCCCTTCTCAAGAAGTCCCACACCCTCACTGGCCTCCTTCCATGATTATTGAAGACTGATTTCCCACTGAGAGGGGCTAGATTTTTAGCAAATGAAGATAGAAGACACCCAGTTAAATCTGACATTCAGATAAACAATAAATAATGTTTTAGTATAAATATGTCCCACGCAATACGGGGACATGGAGTTATCTGGCAGCACTGTTCTTCATCTTTATCATCATCCTTGTGGCGGACACTCTCAACTATCTCCTCAACCTTCCTTCTCCTTCCTCATTAACCGCACTCTGCTTTTTGTCTGGGGTGGCATTGTGTCCCAGGGGATGAGTCATGATTAGTCTAAGCTAGTCATGACAATCCTGTCCTCCTTTGCTTTCCCAGACTCCCTTGCGGTCAGGGATGATCTGGTGACTTTAAAATATGTCTGCACATTTTTCAACACCCTCCTTTTCAGAAGGTGGAAATTCATCCCTTCCCCGTGAATGTAGGCTGGACTTACTGACTCATTTCAAAGAGTGACTTCCCAGGCTAGGTCATAAAAACCATTGTTGCTTCTGCCTTATTCTCTTACATTACTCATTCTGGGGGAAATTAGCTGCCATGTTGTGGGGACACTCAACAGCCCTGTGGAGGGGCCCACGTGGGAGGAACTAAGTTTTCTCACCAATAGGCAGCACCGACATGCCAGGGATGTGGGTGGGCCACCTTGGAAGTGGCTCCAGCCCCAATCAAGCCTTCGGATGGCTGCAGTGTGGGCCAACATTTTGACTGTAGCGTGAACCAGAGAGATCCTTGTATTAATCATATTTTTTATTTTCTACATTTTATGATGTTTTGACATCTTTGGGGAGCCTTGGTGGCTGGGAAGAGACTGCCCTTCCCGGGGTTAGCCAAATACTAGAGACAGTAAACAGCTTGTTGGTGAGCCTACCTTTTATATACAAACCAAACAATCCTGAGTCCATACCCCCGACCACCTCCATATTTAACTCTCACACACTAAGCCAATATTTCCTCTGCCATAATCAACCCAGGGCCAGGTACCGGACAACTAGGGATAGCCTCTATACCCCAGAGCTAACTGGAATTATTCAAACTAGCCAGTCCTAAGCGTTTACCCTGCCCTGACTTGTCTTTCCCACAGAAACCCCAATAAAGGTCATGGCCTTGGCCTTCTCTCGCTCCTTTCTGCCTCTGACTAACACTGGTGCTTTCCCCTGTGGCCCTACATGGCACACTGTGCCTCCTGTTTCTAGAGGAACATTAAACTTCTTTCAAAGGCATTGACCCCTCCATGTCATCACACAGTCACCTTTATAAATTAAGACTCAGGCTAGATCACCCCTGAGAGATCCTGATCCAAAACCACCTAAGCCATTCCTGGATACATGACTCACAGAAACCTTGGGAGATAGTAAATACTTATTGCAGCAACTAAGTTTTGGATAATTTGTTTCACAGCAATGGATAATACAGATGGTCACGTGACCTAGTTCTGGCTAATGAGAGATAAAGGAAAGCAGGCTGAGGTATTTCTAGAAGCTTTCCTGATAAAAGGATCAGAAATGAGAGGAGAGCTCAGGGGTATCACCCTCTTTGAACAAGGATGATGCTTACAGAAGTGACAGTCATCTTGGGACCATGAGGCACTGAAATAAAAGGATAGAGGAGTGAAAAGTAGGAAAAACTTGTGTCTTTTATAACATCACTAAGCTGTGGAACAACTTTGTGACAGCCTGCATCCATATTTGTAGACATAGAAACAATAAACGTCCTATGGTTTAAGCCACTGTATCCTGCAACTTGCAGCTTAATGCATCCCTAACAGATATAATCAGCATGCACATTAGCGTCTCACTTAACTGAAGTAACTTATGCAATGACTTCACTTATCTAGAATCTGAAACGAGGCTAAAAGGGCAACTGAGGACCAAAACCAACACCACAATATCCATACCAAGCACCTTACTGTAAGGTAAACTTTCCTGGCCTTCACTCATAGCCTTTTTACTTGTCCTTTAGATACAATCCTAGCAAGCTTTTTGAGGGGATCTTCCCAGACTGTAGCTTGGAAATCAAATTCAATTCAATAAGCAATCACTTGCTGTGTGCAAAGCACAGTGGGAGGCCCTTCTGGGCACCAGGTATGCACAGAGGAGTTTTAAGCAGGAGAGCCACGTGATCCAATTGGCCAGGTAGCCTGGGCTGCAGTGTAGAGACTGGAGCAAGCCTGGAAAAAGAAAAGAGAACATTTCCTAGTGAGTGCCAATTTATTGAGAAATATATATTTAAAATTATTTTCCATGAAAAATTTCATCTATAAGACAAACCACTCTAACTCTTCTTAATTGTTGCTAATACTGGTTTCCAAAATACCCCAAATATTTGTCTGCTTTGACTTCCCGAGTCCCTTAAAAGTTTTCACGAGTGAAGCGGTGTGCCAGGCCTGGACCTGAGTTCTGAGGGCATGCAGGATGCAGCAATTCTAAGATATCCTGAAGCACAACTGGTCCGTCTCTATACTTCATAGAGGGAAGCTAAGGCCCAGCGGAGGGGAAGGAACAGCCCAGAGTGTCAAGTAAATAAACGAGTGGCAGAGTGAGGACAAGAACCCAGAACTCTGAACTTTCCCTTTCTCCAGGCAGTGAGGAAGGCACCCTATTCCCTCAAACCACTCGAACGTTTCCTCTCGTGAGGAGGAGAGCCTTGACCCAGTGCTGCGACCTCCCCCCGGGTCAGGAAGCTCTGCCTGCACAGCATTTCCTGCGTGTGGGAAAGAAACAGGATGAGCAGATAAATCCCCCGAGGCTTATTTTCAAGTGTGTGAGGCCTTCTGTTTGGTGAGTCTGCAGCAGCCCTGGCCAAGATGACCAACGGTGACGTGTGTTTCTAAAAGTAATCAAAAAGGATGACCGTGCACCCATGAAGCACAAGGCTGGATGTGGTAGAGGAGAAGAGCACGGGTCATTGTCCCTGCTCTTTAGGACTGCCTTGGTTTGACTCTTCCCAGAAGCAGACCCTAAGATAAGTATTTAAGTGCAAATAATGTATCTGGGAGGCAATTTGGGGAATCTCTGCAGGGGAACCGGGAAGTGAAACAGGGACGGGAAGGTGGCCAATGAGGGAAGCATTATCAAGGTGGCTACCTTGGTGGGAACCCAGAGTGCAACCGCGCTAGGGGACTCTCAGAGACAGTGTAGAGCATGCCTTAGTCATCCCAACAAAGGGGTGAGGGAGCTGGGGTGTCTATCCACCAAATCTCTGTCCTTTGTTGGTTGAGGGCTGTTTCTGGGGGCACCAACTCGGGGCACTTCTGGCTCGGCCGCCTGCAGGCCCAAGTTGCTCCTGAGGCCAGAACAACACCATTCACAGTAAGCAGGCTTTGGTGGGTAGAGGCGATTCTCAGCGGGGATATGGGCGGAGTCTGCTCTAGGGGCTGACCACTAATTGATTTTACATTCACAGGAAAAGGCAGACACAGGCCCAGGAGACATGTCTCCCCGTCCCTGGGTGAGGATGTGGAGGGCGTAGGCAGTGTAATAGTGGGGGCTTTTCCTGTCCAGGCTCCCATCTCCTCATGCTGAGAAATCACGTTGCCACACTGTTGGTAGAGTCAGCTAGTATGCGCAAACAGCCATGTCTTCCTCTTTGACACTCAGCTAGACTACATTTCCCAGCCTCCCTTGCAGTTAGGAGGCATCATATGATTAATTCCAGCCAATGAAATATGAGCAGAAGGGGCGTTTGCCTCTACCAGGCTTGGATCAGAAGAAACCTCCCACGCACTACCCTTTTTCTCTCCTTCTCTTTCTAAGGTGACCTTGGAGGCCTCATTGCAAGTGGTGCAACATCTTCAGTGATGCTTTGGAGGAAGACGACGTCATGCAAATTACTACACAAATCACTATTGTTAGTTGGGGTTGGCTCTAAAAAGGAAAAGGTTAAGGTGTCTTGAACACTTTGCCTGGTGATCCAGGTGAAGGTAAGAGCATGGACAAGGGCCCTGAAGCAGGAAGGAGGAACCCAAAGCAAACCAGCATGACTGGAGGTAATGAGCAAGGTAGAGTGGCATGAGAGGAAGGAGCATGATCTTGATGCAAGATGCATGGGTTTGTGGCAGGAATTTGATGGATAGGGACTGGACACTGCCTTGGCACCCTCCCCCCTCTCCCTAGGGGCAGAGCATCAATTTAAGAAACCAGATTGTAACCAGGAGGGGGTGAACCTAGAAACTCAGAATTTGGGGGGGTGGGGGTGTGGCTTGGATAGTCGTGGAGTTCAGTGGGCCCCATGCCTGGAGTCCCCTGTCCCAGAGTCAGGGCCTCCTGCCCTTGTCTGCGGTGGGGGAGGGGGTTTCTGTCTTCCAGTCACAGCCCAGCCTTGCCTCAAGGGATCATTCCCAGGTCACCTGACCCAAATTTGGTGAGTCGTGAAATCAGATAGCCCAGACCCTCTCTTGGGCTGGGTTCCTCTCATCCTAGACATATGACTCTCCAGTATCAGTACTATAGACTCTTCTTGTGGGATAGCCTGGGAACTCACCATACTGTTTTGTTAAACCTCAAATAACTGACTTAATAATGAACTGTTGGCCAGAGCTGCTTGCCTGACCTGGGGGACTGCCTTTTGCCTGCCCCACCCCCTCCCCCACAGCAGTGTCCTCTCGGGAAGTGCGGCTGACCCAGCTGCATCCGTGGGAAGGCCTGGCCCCCACACCTCGCCCGCCCTCCCGGCCCTGTTGAGGCCACAGGAAATGACCCTCTTAGCTGCCACGAGCTGTGATCCAGAGGACAATGACAGAGGGACGGAAGCCTGTTGGTCCCAGCTAACATGTCCCCTTGGGTGGATGCCAGCTACTTGAAACACAAAACTGAAGCTTTAGTGGAAAAATATATTTTTAAAAAACAAACAAACAATCCTTTGGGCTTTAGCTAACTTCTGAGGCTCTGAGAGGTTTTGTTTTCTTTATTTATGTGTGTGTGTTTGTGTTTCAAACATAGATAAGGCTCAGAGAATCAAAGAATCTATGGTTTGGATGTCAGCTGTCCCACCCAAGCAGCAGGCCCCCCTGTGGCGTCTGTCTTCATGTGGCTGAGCCCCACCTCTCCATACTGCTGCTAATCATGTCCCTTGGCTCTAAGCCACTGTCCTCACCCCACCTCCACTCACCACCTAGCAGATGGAGAGCTCTTCTCAAACCCAGATCGGGTCACCCCTGTTAGGGCTCTGCAGGCCAGCTCTTTCTCATTCTTCAGGTCTCAGCTCAAAGGCCACCTCCTCCAAGGGGCGTCCTGACCACTCTCTATGAAACAGCACCTCTCAATCGTTCCCTCTCATAGCACTCATTGCATTTCACCCCATCTGGAATGATCTGGTTTGTTTACACATACCTGGCGCATAGTAGGTACTCAGTGGATGTTTGTTGACTGACTGAATGTTTTTCAGTGGTTGTTGCATTCAAATTAGAGTTGGCTCAGAGAATCTATGTTTCATTGTATTTCAACAAGTATTACTGGCTACAAAGTGTGTGCCAGGGCCAGGAAGCAAAGCAGTCAGGAATTCCACTCATTCATTCCTTCATTCATTTGGAAGATAGAGCCCTAAGTAGATAGTGATTCAGTCTGCAGGGTAGGGGTTGGGGGGCAGAGACCCAAGAAAGCTTCATGGAGGAGGGGATTTGAGGTGGGTTTTCCATCAAAAGAGAAGCCAGGTGGGGTGGGGGAGAACGGTTCAGCATGAGGGAGCTGCCGGAGCTGAGGTTTGGAAATGCGAATGTGAATGTGTTTGGAGAAGGAGAGCTGTGGAGCATGGAATTTAATTTATCCCCTCTTCGGACCTCCAGGGAAGGCAGAGAACTGGTTTTCTGTGGGGCTGCAGGGGAGACACTCCACTTTGTTTGCTGAAGTGATGGAGGGATGGATGTGAAGGGCTGAAGGGAGGGGGTGAAGCTGCTCTGTTGCCATGGAGGCCTTGAATGCCATGCTAAGCAGTCTGGATTTTCATCTAGAGGCAACAGAGTCTAAGAAAAATAATGACGTTGAGAAGTCTATTTTAAGAACCTAGATGTCATTGACTCCTGAATTCTAGTTCTCTAGTGATGCAGGATGCTTCTGGAATACAGTTGCTTAGACCCCATCCTGGAAGAGTTTGATTCTCTGTAAGATGTAATTGGAGCATGGTCATCTGCATTTTCACAACCTTTCCACATGTTCCCATCATTCACCAGGTTTGGTGAGCACTAAGGCTCAGAGAGGTGAAGGTATTTGCCCAAGGTTACCCAGCCAGACAGTGGCAAAGGGGGCATTTGAGCCAGGCCCATCTGGCCCTCCATGTTTACCAGCTTCATCTGCAGCTGCCCTCTGGACTAGCTCCTTTCTCCAATTTTATTTTGCCCTGAATACAAGAATCTGAGCCATGGCTGGATCTGGCCGCCCTGTCCTCCCTTCCCCTCCCCATCCCCAGCCTCAAAGGTCAGGTACCTCCCAGCCTCCTGTGGGCATGTCCATTTATGGCTCTGTTGTTCCAAAATGTGGCCAAATTTATAAACTCCCTCTTCCCGGAGACACGAAACAATTTGTGCAGAGCGCAGTGCGGGGGCAGAGCTGGGAGCTTCGTCCGAGGCCTGGACTTCAGCCTGGGCCTGAGCCTGAGCCCAGGGAGCTGTGGGGTTGCACAGGCCTCAGTCTCTCCCTGGGCCTCAGTTTCTCCACCTTCAGAGCAAAGGAACTGATCATTCCTAAGTCCTTCCAGAGTTTACACACGTCAATTTACTGCCCACGACTCCGCCTCCCTCACTCCGTCAGCCCGGGATTGTAAAAGAAGGTCCCAGAGGATGGATTGCAACCTCCAGCCTCTCTCCTCTGCATTGCTTCTTTTCTCTCTTTCTTTTTTCCCCCCCGCTTGATTTTTTTAAATTAAAAAGTAAAAGTCCGCCTCTCCAGCCCTCCATTCCTGCTCTCCTCCCCAGAAGGATCTGTTGTCAAAGGCGTGGGGTGGCGCTTTCAAGACAGGAGTCTCTGCGTTTGTTTATAAACGTTCATGTTCCTACGGGAGGGTTTTATTTCACTTATTTTTTTTTTACCTAAATGGGAATTGTATGTTTTGTTTGACATCTTATTTTTTCTACTTAATGTTTTATCCCTTTTCCCATTTCTCCCTCATCTTTTTAAAGAAAGTTTGAGGTATAATTTACATACTATAAAATTCACCCACCGTGAATATATAGTTCAATGATTTTAAATAGATTTATAGAGCTTTGCGACCATCACCGCCATCTAGTTTTAGAACATTTCCGCCCCTGCAACAATGTCCTTTTGCCCGTTAGCAAGTCAGTCCCTGCCCTCACCCTCAGCCCCAGGCAACCACGGAACTTTCTGTCTCTATAGGTTTGCCTTTTCTGAACATTTCGTAAATGGAATCGTACAATACTTGGTCTTTTGCATCTGACTTCTTTTATGAGCATAACTGTTTGGAGTTTCATCCATGCTGTAGGCTTCACGTCATCCTTTATATGGCTAATATTCCATTGCACAGATGCGTTCCATTTTGCTTATCTGTTTACCAGTTGACGGACATTTGAATGTTTTCAGTTTGGGGCTATTACAAATAGCATTGCCGTAAACATTCACAGACAAGTCTTTATTTGGGCTTGTGTTCGCCTGTCTCTTGGGTGAATACCTCAATCCTAACCTTTTAAACTGCTGTGGCATCTTCCACCCGAAGGACGCACTCTGATGTCCTAACCTTTCAATGGATACTTCGTGTTTCCGAAGTTTTGCTGTCACCAACCGTGCTGCTCTGAGCTTTCTCCCTCTTTGGGCGTGTGTACAAGGAGAGAGACGGCTGGGTCACAGGGTAGGGACATTTCACATTTGTTGAATTGTTGCCAAGTGACAACATGACAGTCTTGCGTCCTCTTCAAAGGAACAGGAAGAGAAACAAAAGCCACTGTGAAGATATCACCCCCATACTGGTCCATTGAGCCTGAGGGACTAAACAAGGAGGAGAAAGGCTGCTTCGGGGGAAAAGTCTCCAGGGTGCAGACTGGGCAGTCACAGGATGGCTGAGACCAGGCAGGAGAAAGAAGAGGCTGGGATGGGGACTAGAACCCTTCCTCTCAAGCTTCTCTTTTGCAGGCCTGTAAGATAATGAGCTCTCTGTCACTGGAGGTGTGTAAGTGGAGGCTAGCCAGCCATTTGGCAGGGGCTGTAAAGGAGCTCTCGGAATCTGATGAGAAACCGAAACACATGGCTTCTGAGGTAGCAGTGTGGCCGAGGAGTTAAGAATGTGGGCTTCGCTGGCAGGGGCCCCTCGTTCAAACCTCGACTCTGCCATTTCCTAGCTCTGTGACGCTGGAAGAGTAAATTCAGCAATCGCAGCCTCAATTCTCGCAGCTGTAAAAGGAGAAGGTGACTCTACCTCTCGTAGTCTCTGGTGGGGGCAGGCCAATGACATCATGTGGGTGGGGCTCAACTGTCAGGCCTATGATTATGACTCCCTAAATCCTGTGATCGCGGGCTGTGCTGTCTGGGGACCCCAGGAAATGGGCATGAGAGAACAGTGAGGTGTGCCCAGTGGCTTCCAGAGAAGGAATGGCCTCCACAACCCTCACAGCATGGGACTCACATCCAGGCTCTCCCTATTTCCAGCCACGTGACCTCGGGCAAGGATTTAATCTGTGGCTCCATGTCCTCATCTGCACAACAGTAATAATACCAACTTCAGAGCGTTGTGGGGCAGCGAGGTTAAATTTCATGTGACAGAAAATGGCAAAATAACAGTGGCTAACCCAAGAGAGCCGTTTCTTTCTCTCACATAAAAGAAGTCTAGAGGTGAGCAGGTAAGCGATCCAGGGCTGGTGTGACAGCTCCATGGAGTAGTTAGAAATCTAGTTCCCAGCTCTTCTAACCTCTGAGTGTGGTCCTAGTCCTCATGATCCAGTAGGACAGCCAGAGATCCAGCCATCACATCTGTATTCAGAGAGCAGGATGGAAGAGGAGGGGACAAGAGGGCAAAGAGTATGAACCAGTCCTCATAAGAAGGTTTCCCCAACTGTCACCTGACAGTTCCACTTACGTCTCATTGACCAGAACTTTATCAAGTGGCTACACTAGCTGCAGGGGAGAGGGGAACAGATATTGAGTAGACAGGGAACAGCTCTGTCCGTTCCTTCCAGACCCCAGGTAACCACTATTCTGATTCCTGTCACCATAGATTTATCTTGCCTGTTCTAGAACTTTATACAAATGTCGTCACACAGAACCTTCTCTTGTATCTGGCTTATTTCATTCAACATTATGTTCATGGATTCCTGAGCTTTTTGTTATTTTTTTTTTGATCTCCTTCCTTCCAGAAGGAGATGTTCGTCAACATTCAGGCTTTCATTAATTTCTTCCATCATTGAGTCACTCATTCAACAAATATTTCTTGAGCCCCTACTGTGTGCTGAAAGCTGGCCAAACACAGTCACCCATGGCAAAGACTGGTGAACCCTGAGTCTCCTGAGATGTCCTCTGACCCAAATCTATTTGGGCTCCAAATTACGATGGTGACAGCCCTTCTCTGAACTCCCTCAGCACCGAGTAGAATCCCCGGTAGACAGAGGCCAAACAGCCTGGTGGTGGGGAGCTCAGGCTCTGACAGCCACAGACGGGCGCTTAGTAGGCGCTTAATAAACAGCAGCTGCAACTAGTTCCTTGGCATGGGAGCATTGTAAGGAGCAGAGCCTTCCTCTTTCCTAATCCTACTGGCCCTATAAGGTAGGTACCGTTATAATCTACATTTTACCAACGAGGAAAGGGCACTCAGAGAGGTGAGGTAACTCTCCCAAGGTCGCACAGCTGGTGAGTGGCTGAGCCAGGGTTCAAAGCCAGGCCTGTT
Source organism: Equus przewalskii (assembly GCF_037783145.1). Lineage (NCBI taxonomy): Eukaryota > Metazoa > Chordata > Mammalia > Perissodactyla > Equidae > Equus > Equus przewalskii. The sequence goes on from NC_091837.1 coordinate 7,090,847, forward strand.
GAGTACCAAGTCTGAGTTTTCACCTCTCTGTTCTGGGGAATCGGCTCACGCCTCCTTGTCCTTCCTTTAAGCCTTGACCCACTTGAGGAAGAGCCTAGAATCGCCAGGCACAAGGCTGCGTACTTTGCTTTGCCATTTCTTCCTGTCTTTCTCCCACTGTGGGGGTCAACCCAGGATGTTTCCCTGGCTTTGGATCTTGTCTGTTTCAGCTTAAAATCATATTGGGGGGGTGGGGTAGGGGGAGGCATAACTCACCAGCGGCTCCCCCTACCCTGTCCAACACCTTGGGCCTGGGTTCTAGAGGGTCTCCCTGCAATCTGTCGCCCTCCATCCTGCTTCCTGGGGACTGTCCATCTTGGGGCCCTGCTGGGCCCTCATTCTTTAAGCTTCTATCAAGTGATGCCAAACAGCGGCATTTTCCTAAGTGACATTTTTCTGAGTGATGGACATGAGATTATACATCTGGGCCAGCTGTTAGCAACGCCCTGACTCACCCAGCTCATTCCTGCGAGTGAACGAGCCTTTCCTTTTAACGGCTGGCTTTTAAAGGGCCCCTGCCTCTGTTTTTCCCAGCAGAAAAGGGAAAAAGGTGGTTCGAAGAAACAGTTAAGTTTTCTCCATGGGAGCAAATTTTCCGGGGAAGAAAATATGTCAATCCTATAATTGAGTGGCTTTCAAAAGATATTTTTTCAGCACATGAACCCTTTTGCAGACGCTGCTTAAGCTGGAGCTCAATGTACAAACAGTAAAAGTGGAGCTTCAGTGACAGAACGGGGAGGGGTGGGGTTGCCCAGTGACACAGCTTCCCTCGACACGCGCTTCTCTGTGGAACCTGCCACTGTGTGTGGAACCCGATCTGAGTAGCCCTGAGAGTCCCCTGGCCCAGGAGCCGGAACCCTGGGCCTGAGCCCCAGCGTCATCCTTTTCTACTCTGTGACCTCAGAAAAGCGAGCAGGATTCTCTGGACTCGGTTTTCCTGTCTGGGAGATGGCGTCGTTGGACTGCATATTTCCTAAACTTTTTTCCGGTTCTAAGATTCTGTTTACCAGGGAAAATTCAGTCTGACGTGGGGAATGGTTGGAAATGTAGACTTTTTGAAAACAGAAACAGAGTTCTCTTGTTTGAGGAGATCCAGGAACCAACCAGCGGCTGTAAAAGTGTTTTCCAAGTAGCGGTGCTGTGGGCCTCCTTGCGTGAGTCGATAGAACATGACCAACAGCATCATTTACTTCATTGCTAGAAAGCAGGTTAGGTCAAATCATGAGGCGGGACACTTTAAACTTATCCACTGCTGTGTGTCAGTTATAGCTCAATAAACCTGGAAAGAGACAGGAGTAACATTAAAATGTAAAAAAAAATTACTACGCAAGAAATACCACTCCCACAAATCAATGCAGAAAAGTCACTAATGCATGACCATATCTGGCGTGGGGAATGCTCTAGAAAAAAAAAAAGAAAGAGAGTAGGCTAAAGATGTTCCGTGCTAGCCCATCTGTGTAACTAATTCCTCAGTAACCCTTTCCTCACGCTCAGTATGTGAACTTGGTAAGTACTTGGTAATCAAGTCAAATTGAACATTAATATAGACGGGTTTTCAAAAATCAGACATACACGTACAGCTAGGATAACCCACTGTTCCACTTTGCTCAGACTGAGGGGTTTTTGGGGACACAGGACTTTCAGCGCTAAACCCAGGAAAACCCCGGGCGATGAGTTGGTCACTCCCTCTACATACAGCAGTTACTATGTGCCAGACACTGTTGCAAACATTTTTCACATATTAACTCTTTTAATCTGCATCACAACCCTGTAAGGTAGGCACTGGTATTATCTCCATTTTACAGATCCTCAGGGGAAACTAAAGCTCAGAGAGGTTAAGTGGCTTTTCCAAGGTCACACAGCTGGTTGGAGGCAGAGCCAGGATGAAAACCCACCCAATATTACATCACATGGTCTTGCGCCTAAATGTATCTTTGGCGAATCACACAGCTGTGGCCAGTCTGTGACCAAGCCCAGCTGGGCACTCCGGAGACCCAGGCCTGAATTATTGAAGGGTCCCCAGCTTCTCTGGGTCCTGGCTTCTAGCTTGGTGAAATGAAGGGGCTGGTCTGGAGCAATGGTTTCCCCCAATTTTTTAAGCAGTAGAACTTGTCAGACAATTGGAACCCAAATACATAAAACAGACCATAGTCACAAAATTTACATCTTCAGCGTTTAGCTGAAAATTCTGCACGGCGTACAGAATTCCTGAAACTCTGCCCCATAGCCTGAGGCTTCCAGAAGCAGAATGTGCAAACTTGGAGTTTAATTGCTCTCCAAGGACCTTTTGGATTTTAAAATTGAATCCAACATTTAATTCGAACATTTCATTTGTTCATGCTGCAAAAATGTTTGAGCTGCATAAGATTTGCCAGGCGTGGGTCTAGGCACCGGGGCATTGGATGAGCTAGACGGGGCTTTCTCCACGGTCGCACTTTTGTCACTTGGTGCTAGATAATTCTTTGTTTTGTCCTGTGCATCGTAGGATGTTTAGCAGCATTCCTGGCATCTACTCACTAGCTGCCAGTAGCACCTGCCCGTTTGTGACAGCCTAGAATGTCTCCAGACATTGTCAAATGTCCTCTTGGGGTAAAAATCAACCCTGGGGAAGAATTTCTGAGCTAAACTGATAAAGATCTCTCATCTCATGAGCTTATGATCCCTGGGGAGAGACAGACAAACACATTAGAAAAAAAAGAAAAGAGAGGCTGGCCCTGTGGCCGAGTGGTTAAATTCGCGCACTCTGCTTCAGCGGCCCAGGGTCTCGATGGTTTGGATCCTGGGCGCGGACATGGCACTGCTCATCGGGCCGTGCTGAGGTGGCATCCCACATGCCACAACCAGAGGCACTCACAGCTAGAATATACAACTACGTTCTGGGGGGCTTTGGGGAGAAGAAGAAGAAGAAGAAAAAAGATGATGATTGGCAACAGATGTTAGCTCAGGAGCCAATCTTTAAGAAAAGAAATGATCAGAGAACGAAAAATGTATGACAAAACTAAATTGAGGTGGTGAGATAAGTGTTACTGTGGGGCTTCTTCAGGTTGGGAGGGCAGAGAAGGTGTCTCTGAGAAGGTGATATTCGATCTGGAACCAGAATGTCCAGCGGGGAGGAGCCAGTCAGTGACGATCTGAAGGAAGAGAGCTTTGCTCAGAGGAACCAGGGAGAGCAAAGGCTGAGAGGCTGGATGAAACTTGGCTTGTTTAAGGACAGACTGAAGGCCTTCTCAAGTGTGGTAGGAGCATTAAGGATGAGGGGCAGAGGAGGGAGAGGTGAGCTGAGGAGGGTGCCGAAGGCACAGAAATGGGGAGGATCAGATCATTGAGGGCCTCATAGGCCAGGGGAGGGAGGTTGGATTTTATTTTTAAATATGAGCATCTGCTACGTGCTCCTGGGCTAGATGCTGGGGACACAAATGTGAATAAGACGGTGTACTTGTGAGCTCAGAGAGGATGAGGCAATTAATTCTATCTGGGGTGAGTCTAGGAAGGCTTCATGGTGGAGGTAACATTGGAGCTCACTTGGAAGAACGAACAAGAATCCATCATGTGATAAAAAAGGGGCAGTGGAAATTGCTTCCTGTGCCCTACGCAAGTGATTCTCTCCATGCAAGTTGTTAAATTGCTGACTCCTGGGTTCTGTCCCCAGAGGTGCTGGGGCCCAGGAATCTGTATTTAACCAGCATTATAGTGATTCTGATGCAGGTCGGTGGGGGGGGGGGGCTGCACTTTGAGAATGGTGCTCTGTAGCTTTTATGCCACTTGTGTAGTGCTCTTGACAAGTCTTATTCCAGTTGGAAAGCATTCAATGGTCTATTGAGTACCAGGACCCAGAGACAGAAGAGAAAATCAGAACCCCTCAGCCTCTGCCTCTCTACACTCCCAGAGACTCAGAGGGGATGAATGACTCCTTGAAGGTCACGCAGCTCAGAAGAGGCCCATCCAGACACTGAATTCAGGCCTATGGACCCCCAGTCCAGTGCTCTTTTCCCTCCAGCAGCAACACTCAAGATAGCCTTCCCTGGAGGAGATCTCTGCACACGCCATCCATGAAGCCAGTGTCCACCGATTTGAAAAGCAGCTCTGACTCACACCAGAGTGAGCTGCATGAAGTCAAGCGGGCGAGCCACCAAAAGCCTGGGGAGGAGAATATACACAAAGCACCACACATAAGGCAATGAATGCGTAAGTGCCCCAAAAGCTGGTTGTTTTCCTTCCAACTTGACACACATGGAGATGAAGGAAAAAAATCCCACAAAAATGTTCAGACCACAGGAAATATGTTGGCAACTGTCGGAGGTGTGGACAGGGGCTCTTGCAAGAACAGGCTGGTATGAGGCAGGCGCCAGGGACGAGAGTGGGCCTGACTGCCGGGAGCATGACTAAGAGCCTGCCTTCCCTGAAACCCAACCCCCTTTCCTTGTTAAACTGGGTGCCTTTGCAGCTGGGACCGCACCAGATCTGGAGCTGTAGCTGTATCAGTGGGTCATAAACATGTAATTGTGTAAGCTTGTAATCATATAACTGTAATTGTGTCAGCTTGTGTAAGTGGTAAGTGTGTAATTGTGTAAGTGACTAAGCTTTTGCCTAAAAGAGTAAGCGTGGAGGAGGGTAAGCAGATGAGCAGTAAGTGTATAACTGTGTTAGCATGTGAGAGTGTAAGCATGTAAGAGGTACATGTGCAAGGAGGTAAGCATATAGCATGTAAGGAGGTAGACAGATAAGCAGGTAAGAGTGTAAGCGTGTAATTGAGTAGGTCAGGGAGTAGACACATAATTGTGTGGGCAGGAAGCTTGTAAATAAGTAAACATGTAAGCAGGCAATCATATAAATAGGTCAGCATGCAAGTGGCCACATGTGCAAGCACGTGAGCACTTGGCCTGCTGCTCAAGGTGAGACGTGCAGCTTCTACACACAGCACTGATGTGTACCAAGGCTGTTTGCAGCATTTCAACCTGATCATGGTTTTGGCCTGTAATATGGTTAAGTGACAACATCTAAGTCCCATTCTAGAGTGTTCTCAGCACAAGATGGTCTTAGGTCGTTTGGGAGATTATTTCTAGCCATCATGCTGTCAGGTGGGGCATATAAAGCTTTGATCCGGTGTGCTGGAGGGCTGCATCCCCAGAGTGGTCTTAGGTGACCATGAAGTGATTTCAGGTGGTACAAGGATAAACGCATTTTTCTATCAATCTTAACCTGCGTCTTAGAGGAAAATTTAAAACTGGCCTTCCAAACTTACGATTTCATCATGGCCTTTGTTTCTTAGGTTGAATTAAAATTGGGAATACATGTATGTGAGTTTTGAAAAATTGAATTGACCCCACTCCACAGCTGGGTCCCCTACGGACAGCCTGATTTGCCAGTAACAGTGGCAGCAGCAAAGCCCTGGGCCATCATAGCTTCCATTCCACAACCAGGGCACTGGTGGGTGGTCTCATTCGTCCATACTGGCTGCAGAAGCAAAATCCTGTTTCCACGCTCTCTACCCAGTGGCACAGGGAGACCTAGGCCCAGAGGCTTCTACCAGGCCCCACCTCTGCCAGAAGCTCCTCAGTGACAGAAGGTGACCCAGAATAGCACCTCTTCCCTCACAAATGGCACCAACAGGGATTGAGCAGGATCCTTAGCATCACCAGAAGAATGAAGCAGATCATAATAGCACTGCAAGGGCTCAGAAAATTAAGCTGTCATTGGAACTAAAGCCCACAGAAGTAGGCTAGAGCCTACACCTAAACAGGGTGATTGCTAAAATATAAGATTTCCATAGGATTAAGAGTCTCCTAACATAATAAACAAAATCTCCAGGATGTAATAAAAAAATCACCTATTATACCTGGAAAATTACAACTTGAATGAGAAAAGAAAATTAACTGATGCTAACATTAAGCTAAGGTACATATTAGAATTAACTGACAAGGATTTTAAAGCAGCCGTCATAAAAATGCTTCAACTGGGGCTGGCCCGGTGGCACAGCAGTTAAGTTCACACGTTCCACTTCTCTGCGGCCCAGGGTTCGCCAGTTTGGATCCCAGGTGTGGACATGGCACCATTTGTCAAGCTATACTGTGGTAGGTGTCCCACGTTAAAGTAGAGGAAGATGGGCATGGATGTTAGCTCAGGGCCAGTCTTCCTCAGCAAAAAGAGGAGGATTGGCAGTAGTTAGCTCAGGGCTAATCTTCCTCAAAAAAAATAAAGTAAGAATCGCTGTATTAATAGTAGACAAAGTAGACTTCAGAGAACAGAAAATTGCTAGTGACAAAGAAGGACAACACATAATGATAAAAGGATGAATCCACCAAGAAGATATAGCAATCCTAAATGTGTGTGCACCAAACAACAGAGCTTCAAAATATGTAAGTAAAACTGATGGAAGTGAAAGGAGAAACAGACAAATCCACAGATATAGTTGGGAATTTTAACATATAATTCTCAGCAATTGATAGAACTACTAGGCAGAAAATCAGAAGAGATATAGAAGAATTGAACAACACCATCAGCCAGCAGAATCTAATGGACATATATAGAACACTCCTCCTAACAACAACAGAATATATATATTTTTCAAGTGCCTAGGAACATTCAGGAAGATAAATCATATCTTGGGTCATAAAACAAACCTTAGCAAATTTTTTAAAAATTGAGATCTTATAGCATATGTGCTCTGACCATAATAGAATCAAACTACAAACCAATAACAGAAAGGCAACAGGAAAATCTCCAATCTCTTGGAAATTAAACAACACACTTTTAAATAATCCATGGGTTAAAGAAGAAATAGCAAAGGAAATTTAAAACATATATATATATATATATATATATATATATATATATATATATATAACTAAATGAAAATGAAAGTACAACATACCAAAATTGTGGGATGCAGCTAAAGTAGTGCTGAGAGGAAAATTTATAGCACTAAATGTTTGCATTAGAAAAAATTAAAGATTTCAAATCAATAATCTAAGTTCACACCTCAAGAAACTAGAAAAAGAAGAGAAAAATAAACCCAAAGCAAATGAAAAAGGAAATACTAAAGATAACAGAAAAACAATAGAGAAAATTAATGAAACAAAAAGCTTTCTTTGGGAAAAATCAATAGAATTTACAAACCTCTATAAAGACTGACAAAAGAGAGAGAAATAATAAATATCAAGATGAAATAGGGGATATTACAACAGACTGTGCAGCTATTAAAAGGATAATAAGGGAATACTGCAAACAACTTTATACTATTGTACTTAGAAAAAATGGATCAGTTTTCTGAAAACCACAAACTACCAATACTCAGTCAACATTAAATAGATAATCTTAATAATCTTGTAACTATTAAAGAAATTGAATTTGTAATTTAAAAACTCTAAAAAAAATCTCCAGGCCCTGATGATCTCACTGGAGAACTTGACCAAACTTTCAAAGAAAAATTAACACCAATTTTACACAATCTCTTCCAGCATATAGAAGAAGGATCACTTCCTAACTCGTTTTGTGAGGCTAGTATTATCCTGATATCAAACACAGACAAAGACAGCTCAGAACAAAGAAAACTCCAGACGAATCTCTCTTGTAAACTCAGACACAAAAATTCTCAAAAAATTTTATCAAATCAAATCCAACAATGTATAAAAATAATAATATACCATGACCAAGTGGAATTTATTCAAGTTATGCAAAACTGGTTTATTATTTGAAAGTCAATTAATGTAATCCACTATTACATTTAAAAGCGATATGCTTAGGTATAAGTCTAACAAAGCATGAGCAGAATCTGATGAAAGTTACAACACTCTGAGGAAAGAAATCAAAGAAGCCCTAAATACCTGGATAAACATACCACATTCATGGATTGGAAGATTCAACATAGTAAAGATGTCAGTTCTCCCTAAATTCATCTACAGGTTTACCAAAATTCCTATCAGAACCTCAGCAAGTTTTTTTGTAGACAGAGACAAGCTTATTGTAAAATTTATATGGGAAATTTTTTTTCCCAAAAAATAGAATAGCCAAACAATTTTAAAAAAGAATAAAGTAGGAGGAATCGCTTTTCCCAATGTTAAGGTATAACTATAGGAACTGATAGAGGGATAGACACACAGATCAATGGAACAGAATAGAGAACCCAGAAATAGATCCCACAAATATGCCCAATTAATTTTTGAGAAAGGAGCAAGAGCAATCCAATGGAAGAGGGATAATCTTTTGAATAAATGGTGCAGAAATGGCAAAAAAAGAAAAAAAGGAAAACCTCACACAGCTTATAAAAATTAACCCAAAATGGATCATGGACTGAAGTGTAAAATATAAAACTATAAAACCTCTGAGAAAAAGAAAACGGGGGAAAATCTTTGGAACCTAGGGCTAGGCAAAGAGTTCTTAGACGTAATACTAAAAGCGTGGTCCATCCATTATGCTAAGTGAAATAAACCAGACACAGAAAGACTTACCACATTTCACCTATATGTGGAAGCTAAAAACGTCAAACTCATAGAAGTAGAGAGGCAGAAGTTACCACGGGTAATAGAAGCAGAGGTTACCAGGGTGGTGGTGGGGGAAATGGGGAGTTGTAGGTCAGAGTACAAAGTTGCAGTTATGTAGGATGAAGAAGTCTAGAGATCTAATGTACAGCAGGATGACTATACTTAATAATACTTTACTGTATACTAAAAATTTGCTAAGAGAGTAGATGTCAGGTGCTCTTATCACACACACACAAAACGGTAACCATATGAGATGATACATTAATTAGCTTCACTGTTGTATTCATTTCACTACATATATGTACATCAAATCATCATGTTGGACACTTAAATATATATAATTTTTATTTTAAAAAGCATGGTCCATAAAAGGAAAAATTGAGAAATTGGACTTTAGCAAAATAAAAACTTTTGCTCTGTGGAAGACGGATAAGAGGATGAAAAGACAAATTACAGGTTGGGAGAAAATATTTACAAACCACGCATTTGACAAAGGAATAGTATCTAGAATACATAAAGAACTCTCAAAACTGAACATTAAGAAAACCAAACAGGGGCCAGCCCAGTGGTGCAGCGGTTAAGTTCGCATGTTCTGCTTCAGCGGCCTGGGGTTCGCCAATTCGGATCCTGGCTGCGGACATGGCACCGCTTGGCAAGCTATGCTGTGGCAGGCATCCCAAATATAAAGTAGGGGAAGATGGGCATGGATGTTAGTTCACGGCCAGTCTTCCTCAGCAAAAAGAGGAAGATTGGCAGCAGATGTTAGCTCAGGGCTAATCTTCCTCAAAAAAAAAAAAAAAAAAGAAAAGGAAAGGAAAGGAAAGAAAAGAAAACCAAATAATCCAATTAGAAAATGGGCAAAAGACATGCACAGACATTTCCCTGAAGAAGATACACACGGATGGCAAATAAACACATGAACAGATGTTCAACATCATTAGCCATTAAAGAAATGCAAATAAAAGCCACAATGAGATATCACCGCACACGTATTGACTAAAACAGTAGTTATAGCACTAAATGCTGGTGAGGATGTGGAGAAACTGGATTGCTCATATTGCTGGTGGGAATATAAAATGGTACAGCGTCTCCGGAAAACAGTTTATTTTAAAACTAAAAATGGACTTACCATATGACCCAACAGTTAAAACTTATTTTCTTGCAGAAACATGTACACAAATATTCATAGTAGCTTTATTCATAATAGCTCCAAACTGGAAACTACCCAGATGTCCTTTAGTGGGTGAATGGTTACACGAACTGTGCTGATCCATACCATGTAATACTAGTCAGCAAGAAAAGAAACTATTGATACATGTAATCATTTGGGTGAATCTCAAGGAAAATATGCTGAGTGCAAAAAGCCTCAAAAGGCTTTTTGTACTGCATGTACTGCATGATTCTATTTATATGACATTCATGAAATAACAATTATAGAGATGGAGACTAGATTAGTGGTTGCCAGGGGTTAAGGATGGGGAATACAGTGGGTGTGGCTACAAAGGAAATCAGGAGGGAGTTCTGTGATGGTTCAGCTCCACATGCAATAAAATTGCATAGAGCTACACAAACTAGCACACACACACACACACACACACACACACACACCAGTGCATATATATCCCTGTAAAAATCGAAATGAGCTCTGTGAATTGCACCCACATCAATGTCCTGGTTTTGATACTGTGCTACAGTTATGCAAGATGTTGCCATCAGGGAAGGCTGGGGGAAGAGTGCATGGGTCCTCCCTGTACATTTTTTTGGTACCTTCCAGTGAATCTATAATTATTTCAGAATAAAATGTTTTGTTAAAAAAGCGAGTTGATTGGGGCTGGCCCCGTGGCCGAGTGGTTAAGTTCGCGTGCTCCGCTGTAGGCGGCCCAGTGTTTTGTTGGTTCGAATCCTGGGTGCGGACATGGCACTGCTCATCAGACCACGCTGAGGCAGCGTCCCACATGCCACAACTGGAGGAACCCACAACGAAGAATACACAACTATGTACCGGGGGGGCTTTGGGGAGAAAAAGGAAAAAATAAAGTCTTTAAAAAAAAAAAAACTTAAAAAAAAAAAAAGTGAGTTGATTTAAAGAAAAATATTAAGTAAACAATAAGAGACATAGACATGGCAAAAATCATAAAGGCAGTAATGCAAATGACTTTCATTTGGAACACATTGTACTGATGGAAAGGGCACAGGGCTTGGGATCCTGGGTTCAAATCCCGTCTCTGTCACTTAAGAGCTGTGTGACTTTGGGTCAGTCTTTGCCGCAGTTTTCTTATCTGTGAAGTGGGGAGAATTATGCCCACTTGAGGGGATTGTATGAGGCTCAGAGGTGAGGGGGTATTCTGAAATAGCAGGTTTGAGGGTGAAGGGGCAGGAACCATCATCTCAGGTGGAACTCCCCGCCTCACCCATATGTAGGGCAGGCCCCTAGGTTTGTTCAGCTCCAGTGAGGGAGCTGGCTTTGAGTCACCTGAGGCAAGTGGAAGGTATTCCAGGTGGCCAAGGTTGGGCATGGGGTAGCCTGAGAGAGAAAGAAGAGCGTGACTCTTCTGTCCCTGGGCCCAGCATCTCCTCAGACCAGTCTGAGGTAACTGAGAATGACTATGCCAGAGTAGGCCCGGGTCAGATAAAAGGACCAGCTGTCCCACCCCAGCCAATAACCAATGACCCTTTCCTATGTTTTAGGAAACTGTTGAGCCCACAGGCTGGCCTTGCCTTCTGCCTTCCTATCTCCAGCAAGCCACGGGAGGGAGGAAAGGGCAGCAAGGGCTGGCAGACTGAAATGCCTTTCTGCTAAGATCAGAAACAAAGCAAAGTTGTCCATTTTTGCCACTTGTATTCACGTTGTACTGGAGGTTCGAGAGAGGCAAGAAGGCAAAAAAATGAAAGAAATTAAAGGCACCTATTTGGGCACAACCAGAAGGACCTACAGAAGGACAGCAGGCTCTTCTTACTCAGTGGAGAAGGGCTCTGAAATCTGAGAAGGTTGCAGACCTCCCGCCTTGACAGGCAGGACCAGAGTGCTTCATCCAGAACCTGCTCAATGCTGAGGGCCAGGTCACAGGCCCCAGAGGAACAGTTTACCAGCAAAAGCAGCAGCCTTCTGCACCCACAACGAACTCACCAGGAGGCGCTGGGAGACAACATAATGAAGTGACATTCGCATCCTAGGGCTAGTGAAGAGTGGTCACCTTCTTTCCTTAAGTGAGCACAAGGCTGATCCTTGACAGGTTGATGCGTGATGCAATACCTACAGGCGCCAAGATGCTAACATAAATGAGAGAAGCCCATTGGCTTAAAAATAAATAAATAAATAAAAACCAGTGAAATAAAGGACAAAACCCACATGATCATCTCAGTAGACACAGAAAAAGCTTCTGACAAAATCCAACACCCAGTCATGATAGAAATTCTCAGTAAACTTGGAATAGAAGGTTACTTCCTCAATTTGATGAAAACCTATAGCTAACATCATGCTTAATGGTAAAAGAATGAAATGCCTTTCTGCTAAGATCAGAAACAAAGCAAAGTTGTCCATTTTTGCCACTTGTATTCACATTGTACTGGAGGTTCGAGAGAGGCAAGAAGGCAAAAAATGAAAGAAATTAAAGGCACCTATTTAGGCACAACCAGAAGGACCTACAACTAGAATATACAGCTATGTACTGGGAGGCTTTGGGGAGAAGAAGAAGAAGAAGAAGAAAAAAAGATTGGCAACAGATGTTAGCTCAGGTGCCAATCTTTAAAAAAAAAAATCCCAATTTTTTAAAAAAGGCACCTATTTGGGAATAAAGAAGTAAAACTGTCTTTATTCACAGACAACATGGTCATGCATACAGAAAATCCTAAGAAATCTCCCTCTCATCACACACACAGACTGCTAGAACTAATAAATAAGCAATGAAATCACAGGATACAAGGTCAATATTAAGAAAAAAATCAATTGCATTTTTCTACACTAGCAACAAATAATTTAAAAAATGGAATTAGGAAAATAATTCTATTCACAGTAGCAACAAAAAGAACAAAATAGGGGCTGGCCCCATGGCCGAGTGGTTGGGTTCACGTGCTCTGCTTTGGTGGCCCAGGGTTTCACCGGTTCGGATCCTGGGTGTGGACATGGCACCACTCATTAGGCCATGTTGAGGCAGCATCCCACATGCCACAACTGGAGGGACCCATGGCTAAAATATACAACTATGTCCTGGGGGGATTTGGGGAGAAAAAGCAGAAAAAATTTAAAAGAACGCAAAATACTTGGGAATAAATTTATCGAAAGGAGTGCAAGACTTGTACACTGAAAATTATAAAACATTGCTGAGAGAAATTTAAGAATATTTAATTATTTGGAGAGAGATTCAGTTCATGGACTTATTATTGTTAAGATGGCAATTCTCCCCCAACTGATCTATAGATTCAATACAATCCCTGTAAAAATCTTGGCAAGATTTTTGTAGAAATTGTCAAACTAATCCTAAAATTCATATGGAAATGGAAGGGCCTAAAATAGACGAAAGAATTTGGAAAATGAAGAACAGTTGGGTGACTTACAATACCCAAGTTCAAACCCAACTTGCAAAAGGCTAGATACAGATCAATGAAACAGAATCAAGAGTCCTGAAATAAAGCCTTACATTTATGGTCAACTGATTTTTGACAAAGTGTCAAGGTAAATTGATAAGGAAAAGGTTCAATAGATGGTTCTGGTACAACTGGATATCTGTATGCAAAAGGATGAATTTATACCCTTCCTCACACTGCACAGAAAAATGAACTGAAAATGGATCAGACATAAATTTAAGAAGTGCTACTATAAAACCTCTGAAAGAAAACACAGGAGAAAAATTTTGTAATCTTGAGTTAGGCAGAGTTCTTAGATATGACACTAAAATGATGATCCACAAAAGAAAAAATGATAAATTAGGCTTCAACAAACAAAAAGCTTTTGTTCTGTAAAAGACACATAAGAAGATGAAAATACAAATTACAGACTGGAAAGAAATATTTTCAAACCATATATTTGATAAAGAACTTGTATCCATAATATAGAAATAACTCTTACAACTCAATAATAAGACAGCATAATTTTAAAAAACGGACGAGAATCCAATAACATATGATAAGAATTATACACCAAGACCAAGTGGAATTCATCCCAGGAATGCAAGATTGGTTTAGCATCCAAAATTTAATTAATGTAATACACAATATCAATACAATAAAGAACAAAAACTACATGATCATCTCAATAGATGCAGAAAAAGCATTTGACAAAATCCAACACCTTTTCATGATAAAAAGACTCCACAAAGTAGGAACAGAAGGGAACTTCCTCAATCTGATAAAAAATATCTATGAAAAACCTACAATGCTTTCCCCCTAAGATCAGCAACAAGACAATATGTCCACTCTTGTCGCTTCTATTCAACATTATATTAGAGGTTCTAACCAGAAAAATTAAGCAAGAAAAAGAACTGAATTGGAAAGGGAAAAGCAAAACTGTGCTTGCAGATGACAGCATTTGTAGATAGAAAATCCAAAGGAATACACTAAAAAAGCTAATAGTACTAATAAACGATTTCAGCAAGGTTGCAGGATACAAGATCAATATGCAAAATTATTGATTGTACTTCTATACATTTACAATGAACAATCTTAAAATGAAATTAAGAGAACAATTCTATTTACAATAGTTTCAGAAGGAATAAAATACTTAGGAATCACGTAACGAAAGACACGTAAAACATACTCTGAAAACTACAAATCATTGTTGAAAGAAATGAAGGAAGATCTAAATATGTGGAAAAAGATGTCATGTTCATGGATTGGAAGACAATATTGTTAAGTGTCAAGAGGCTCCAAATTGACTTACAGAGTCAACACAATCTCTATCAGAATCTCAGCTGCCTTTTTTGTAGAAACTGGCAAGCTGATTCTAGATTTCATGTAGAATTGCAAAGGATGCAAAATAACCAAAACAATCCTAAGAAAGAACAAAGTTAGAGGACTCACACTTCCCAATTTCAAAACTTACCACAAAGCAATAATAATCAAGACAGTGTGTTACTGGCGTGAGGAAGAACACATAAATCAATGAACTAGAATTGGGAATCCAGAAGTAAACCCATGTGTTTATGGTCAACTGATTTTTGATTAGGGTGCCAAGGTCATTCCATGGGAAAATAATGGCCTTCAATAAATAGTGCTGGGACAACTGGATAGCCATATGCAAAAGAATGAAGTTGGAACCTTACCTCACAGCATATGTAAAAATTAGTGAAAAAATAGACCAAAGACCCAAATGTAAGAGCTAAAATTATAAAACTCTTAGAAGAAAATGTAGGGTTAAATCTTCATGACCTCAGATTTGGCAATGGGCTCTTAGATATGACACCAAAAGCATGAGGGACAAAAGAAATATAGATAAATAAATTGGACTTCATTAAAATTAAAAACTTGTGCTTTGAAGGACACTGTCAAGAAAGTGAAATGACAACCTACAGAATGGGAGAAAATATTTGCAAATCATGTATCTGATAAGGGATTGGTATGTAGAACGTATAAAGAACTTTTATAATTCAATAATGAAAAGACTAATAACCCAGTTAAAAAATGAGCAAAGAACTTGATTAGCCATTTCTCCAAAGATAGACAACCCTTACACCATGTGAGAACACGGAGAAGATGGCTGTCTATGAACTCACGAGACACCAAATCTACTGATACCTTGATCTTGGACTTTCCACACTCCAGGACTGTGAGAAATAAATGTTTGTTGCTACCAAGAAGTGGGGTGCTACTGTAACAAATACCGAAAAATCTGGAAGCTGCTTTGGAACTGGGTAATGGGTAGAGACTGGAAGAGTTTTAAGGTGCATGCTAGAAAAAGCCTACATTGCTATGAATGGACTGTTAAGGGCAATTCTGGTGAGAGCTCAGAAAGAAAAGAGAGGAGCAACAGAGAAAGCCTCAGTGTTCTTAGACAATACCTAAGTAATCATGAATAGAATGTTGTTAGAAATATGGATAGGAAGGGTCCTTCTGTTGGAGTCTCAGGCGGAAATGAGGAACGTGCTATTGGAAACTGGAGAAAGGTCATCCTTGTTATAAATTGGCAAAGACCTTGGCTGAACTGTGTTTGTGTTACAGTGTTTTGTGGAAGGTAGTTCTAGGGAGGGATGAAATTGGATATTTAGTTTAAGCTATTTCTAAGCTAAGTGTTGAAGATGCAGCTTGGCTTCCCCTGACTGCTTACGGTAAAATCCGAGAAGAGAGAAAAGACTTAAAGATGGAATTGTTAAGCAAAAATGAAGCTGAAGTTAAAGATTCAGAAAATTCTCAGCTTATCCACATTGCAAAAAATGAGAACACTAACCGTGTGGCCAGGTGACCGTTTGATAAAGAGATTAGTTTGGATCAGCCATCTCAACAGAAGCCAGGTGCTGCTCTTCAAGACAATGGAAGGATGACCCTCAGGCAATTCAGAGGCCATTGGGGATACTACTCCTATCACAGGTCCAGAGTGCGAGGGCCTGGAGGGCAGAATATTTTCAAAAGGTGGGGCCACCTCTCTGGTTCAGGTGAGGCAGCATGCTCCTGCCCAGTGCTTCAGGGGTGAGGACCCCTGCTGCGCTGCCCCCGGCTTGGGCTGCACCCAGTGGAACCATGGCCTAAACAGGGCCACCTGTGAGAGTCACTGGACCCTAGCAGAGAACTGTGGTGCAGGCGGGGATGGAGCCCCAGCAGAGAGCCACTGCAAGGATGTCCCACTGAGCCATGGGGTCGTGATGTCACCCCAGTGGGCCTGGAAGGCAGAGCATTGAGCCAAAGAGGATTATCCTGGAGCCTTAGGATTTAATGTTGGTTGCCCTGCTAGGTTTTGGACTTGCTTGGACCTGACATCCTTTTCTTCTTCCCTATTTATCCACAGGAATGGGAATGTCTATCCTATGCCTGTCCCACTGTCGTATCTTGGAAGCACAAAACTTGTCTGGTTTCACAGATTCGCACTGGAGAGGAATTTGCTTCAGGATGAATCATACCTTGAGTCTCTCATTTCTGATTTAGATGGTAATTAGATGAGACTTTGGTCTTTAGACTTTTAAATTGTTGCTGGAATGAATGAAGACTTTAAGGGCTACTAAGATGGAATGAATGCATTTTGTATGCAAGAAAGATATGAATTTTGGGGGTAAAGGGGCAGAATTCTATAGACTAAAATTTTGTGTTTCTCCAAAATTCATCTAGTGAAGCCTAATCTCCAATCTGATGGTATTTAGAGGTGGGGCCTTTGGGAGGTTTTTAGGTCATGAAGGTGGGGCCCTCATTAGCTATGAGCGGAGCTAACGTGCTTATAAAAGAGACACCAGAGAGCTCGTCTACTCCTTCTGCCATGTGAGGACACAGTGAGAAGACAGCCATCTACGACCCAGGAAGTGGGCTCTCACCAGACACCAAATACGCCATTGCCTTGATCTTCAACTTCCCATCCTCCAGAACTGTGAGAAATAAATGTCTGTTGTTTATTAAAAGAAGAAGAAGAAGAAGAAGATATATAAATAGTCAATAAGCACATGAAAAGATGCTCAAATTCATTAGTCATCAGGGAAATGCAAATCAAAACCATGGGATATTGCTTCACTCTCACTAGAATGGCTATAATTAAAAAGTCAAATAATAACAAGTGTTGGTGAGGATGTGAAGAAATCAGAACCCTCATACACTGCTGATGGGAATGTAAAGAATGCACCCCTTTGGAAAACAGTGATCATTCAATGTAGAATTACCACGTGGCCCAGCAATTTCACTCCCAGGTACATACACAACAGAAATGAAAACATATGTCTATGCAAAAATTTGCACATGAGTGTTCATAGCAGCATTATACACAATAGCTCCAAATTGGAAAAAATCTAAATGTCCACCAATTGGTGAATGTGTAAACAAGATATGCTAACAATGGAATATTATTCAGCAATAAAAAGTAATGAAGTCCTGATACAAGCTACAACATAAAAAATGTTATGCTGAGTGAAAGTAGCCAGACACAAATGGTCACATATTGTATGATTCTGGTTATATGAAATGCCCAGAAAAGGCATATTTATAGAGACAGAAAGCAAGTCAATGTTTGCCCGGGGCTAAGGTTGGGAGTGGAGATGACCACGAATGGTCACAGGGTTACCTGTTAGGATGATGACGATATTCTAAACTGACTGTGGTGATGCTTGCATAACTCTATAAAGTTACTAAAAAATCATTGAATCGTATGCTTATCTGCGGTGAATTCTAGATATAAATACCTCAATTAAGCTGGGGAATAAAACAACTGGCCAAGGGTAGGCGGTGGGAGGCATGGATTAAACAAGTTTGACAATATAGAGATAATTATTGCAGGTGGATGATGGATAATGGGGATGTGTGGTGGGATCCACTGTGTCCCCTGAAAAGATATGTTAAAGTCCTAACCTTGACTACTTGTGACTGTGACCTTATTTGGAAATAGGGCTTTGCAGATGTAATCAAGTTAAAATGAAGTCCTACTGGATTAGAGAGAACCCTAAATCCAATGACTGATGCCCTTACAAGGAGAGGGAGATTTGGACCCACAGAGATGCTCAAGGAGAATATGTCATGTGAAGACGGAGGCAGATATTGGAGTTATGCTGCCACTAGCTAAGGAACACCAAGGATTGCTGGGAATTACCAGATGCTAGGAAGAAGTAAGGAAGGTTTTTTTCTTAGAGTCTTCAGAGGGAGCATGGCCCTGCTGACAATTTTTTTTTTTTGAGGAAGATCAGCCCTGAGCTAACATCTGCTGCCAATCTTCCTCTTTTTGCTGAGGAAGACTGGCCCTGAGCTAACAACCATGCCCATCTTCCTCTACTTTATATGTGGGATGCCTGCCACAGCATGGCTTGCCAAGCCATGCCGTGTCCGCACCCGGGATCCGAACCGGCGAACCCCAGGCCGCCAAAGCAGAACATGGGCACTTAACCGCTGTGCCACTGGGCCAGCCCCTAATGCTTTTAATCCCCTCATAAAAATAAGAACGAGTAGGATAACAAAAGAACACCCTCCACACATACCCACTAACACACACAGCTCCTGTTTGGGCCAACTGAGATTTCTGCTGCTTGTATCTGATCCTTAATTAACACTGGGAATATGGTTTCTTAAGTGCCTATTATGTGTCAAACACTATGAAGGCAACTTCCAAACTGTATTTCACTTAATCATCATGAGGTAGGTATTATTCATAAGAATTTTTTTACACATGAGGAAACTGAGGCATGTTTGCATATGTTCTCTATTCTACCATGACCTAAGAGTTGTTTCGAAACTTGACAGATATCAACTGGTCAAAAGAATGGACCCTGGAATCAGATGGACCTGGATTCAAGGCTCAGCTCTCAAGTTAAACACTATATGACCATGGGCAAGATACAAACTCTCCAAGCCTCAGTTTCCTCATATGTAAAATGAGAATATCGGTGCTTAATTCACGGGGCAATTGAAGGATTAAATGAGACAGTGTATGTCAAATGCTCAGCCTGGTTCCCGTAGATGCAACTAGGAACTAGGAGATGCAAGCAATCATTATTGTTTTTTTAAAATACCACTGCCAGCTGCAAGGATTTGTTTCTTTAACTGTAACTTCCCCCAGCATGTTTAAAATTACTGATTATAAAAACCCAACCAACATCAAACTTTCTAGAAAAATCCCCCTGTGAAGAAATCTTTTGGTTTTCTTTTAAAGCAAATGAGTTATAACCATTGTTTGTCATGTGTACAAATGGCCCACGGGCTCTGTAAAATGCCGTGTTGCTGTCCTTGCTGGGGAGCACTTGTTGCCAGGGACAGCATTCTCTCCCCTCCACCACATGCTGGGGCAGGAACTGCCTGTCCACAGAGTCCTGGTCTTTTGAATGTTTCTTCCTGCCTGCCCAGCACATGGCAGCAGACAGCCACTGGGGTTTTTGTTTTCCTTCCAGTTCAATGCTGTAGGGCTGACTTTTGAGGGAATAAACAAGTCCCAGGACAGAATCTGATTGGCTCAGCTGGAATTTGATGTCCACTCCTGGCCCAATCAGCTGTGGTCTGGGGGGGTGGTCATCTTAGCAGGGGGCTCTTGAGCACTGACTCTCTGAGAATCAGGAGCATGGGTCACCAGTGGCTGACAGGGCCATCCTGCTCATGCATCCAGACAAAAGAGGCTGATATGTACCTGGTATTTCAGGTGATGCCAGAGATGACAGCCACGGCCCACTGGGGAACATCACCGGGAGATGCTGTTAATAATTTTCTTTTTTGGATATGCACCAAATTTATGAATGGCCACCTGTGGGGATTAGGACTTCAGGACAGAAGAGAAAGATCTTCACTTTCTACACCTTTGTGTTGTTTAAAATGTTTTTCTTTTTAATACACTTCATTTTTTAGAACCTTTTAGATTTATAGAAAAATTGAGAAGATAGTACAGAGAATTTCTACATACCCCACATCCAATTTCTTTATTATTAACACCTTCCGTTAGTATGATACATTTGTTTACAGTTAATGAACCATATTGATAAATTTTTATTAACTAAAATCTATAGTTTATTTAGATTTTCTTAGTTTTCACCTAATGTCCTTTTTCTGTTCCAGGATTCCATCCAGCAGACCACACAACATTTAGTTGTCATCTTTCCTTAGGCTCCTCTTGGCTGTAACAGTTTCTCATGTTTCTTGTTGATGACCTTGACAGTTTTCAGAAATACTGGTCAAGTATTCTGTAGAGCGCCCCACTATTGGATTTGTCTGATGTTTTTCTCATAAGACTGGGTTCTTGGGAGGGACACCAGTGAGACCTCCATTTTCATTATATCCTATCAAGCATACATGCTATCCATATGATTTATGACTGTTGTTGTTGACCTTGATCACCTGGCTGAGGTAGCGTTTGTCAGGTTTCTCCACTGTCAAGTTACTCTTTGTTCCCTTGTTCCATATTGTACACTTCAGAAGGAAGTCAATACGCACAGCCTATGCCTAATGGGTGGAGAGTTCGCTCCCCCTCCTTGAGAGTGAAGTATCTACATAAATTATTTGGAATTCTTTTGTGCATTAGTTTCCTAGAGCTTCTGTAACAAATTACTGCAGACTCGGTGGCTTTAAACAACAGAAATTTATTCTCTCAGAGTTCTGGAGGCCAGAAGTCTGAGTCAAGGTGTCAGCAGGTCTTGCTCCCTCTGAAGGGTCAAGGGAAGAATCCTTCCTTGCTTAACTAATTACATTTGTAAAGACCCTATTTTCAAATAAAGTCACATTCTGAGGTGCCAGTGGACATGAGTTTTGGGGGAACATTAATCAGCCCACTCTATTCTGCATAGGAAATTTGCCTCTTTTCTCCCCTTTATTAATTTATTCAATCATTTATATTGTTATGGACTAACAGATATTTATTTTTTACTTTGGGTCATAATCCAATACTAATTTATTCTTTTGTTTCAATTGTTTCAGCTTCAACCATTAGGAGCTCCTTCAGTTGGCTTCTGTGACATATCCTCATTAATTTTCTTTTAAAGCATTTCCTTACTCTCTGGCACTGGAAGATGCTCCAGGCTCATCTTGTATATTTTCTGCTCCAGTCCTAGAATCAGCCCTTTCTCCAAGGAGCTCTGGTTCCTTTTATTGGAGAATGGTATTAGAAACCAAGATCTGGCCATTAGGCATTCTCCTGGCTATTGGGGTGTCGTTTCTTTTAGGCCCTCTCAGCTGACACAGCAAAAAAAAAAAAAGCGCTTTTATTAACTCACGTATATATACATATCTATAAATTTTTGTATATGTAACCATCTATATCTATATTAAGCAGAGCATGAGTTCATAATGATGTATCCAACTCTAATCCATTATCACATGGATCACTCGATAGCCTCCTCCCCTTGCTTATCTGTAAACTCTTATTCCCACAGTGAGAATGTTCCTGGCTTCCGCTATCTGACATCCATTTACTAAATTGTTCCATTCCAGTATATGTGTATAACAGAATCAGAATTGTTAACCTGCACCCTCATAGGAAACAACATTATCAGTTAGAGTACAGTGCTTATGTGCAGTTCCTTTCCCCTTCAGTCTTACAGACTCCACTTATTCCAAAGATTTCCGTAGATAGCACCCTCATTCCTTCAGTGAAGTGGTTTCATATATTCATACGTTCATACAGTTAAATTATCTTGTCACAGTCTGTATTCCTTCCTAGGATCCACCAACTACCTAAATGATTTTTAAAAATTTGTGTAAATTAAGGTTCACACTTTTTGCTATATAGTCTACAAGCTTTGACAAATGCAATAAAGAATCGTATCCATCATTACAGTATCATACAGAATAATTTTTTTAAAAAAGATTTTAGTTTTCCTTTTTCTCCCCAAAGCCCCCCAGTACATAGGTGTATGATTTTAGTTGTGGGTCCTTCTAGTTGTGGCATGTGGGATGCCACCTCAGCATGGCTTGATGAGCAGTGCCATGTCTGCACCCAGGATTCGAACCTGCGAAACCGTGGGCCACCGAAGCAGAGCGCACAAACTTAATCACTTGGTCCCAGGGCCGGACTCCCAGAATGATTTTTTTAACTAGTTTAAGCTCATCAGTGTTTTGGATTTTTTTGGGAAGATTGGCCCTGAGCTAACATCTGTTGCCAATCTTCCTCTTTTTTGTTTTTTTTACTTCCCAAAGCCCCCCAGTACATAGTTGTATATCCTAGCTGTAGGTCCTCCTAGATCTTCCATGTGGGATGCCACCACAGCATGGCTTGATGAGTGGTACTAGGTCCGTGCCCAGGATCCAAACCGGTGAACCCCAGGCTGAGGCAGAGTGCATGAACTTAACCACTCGGCCACGGGGCCAGCCCCCAGAATAATTTTATTGCCCTAAAATTTCCCTGTACTTCTCTGTTCATCCTTCTCCCCGAACCCCTGAGCCAATGTGTGTGTTTTTCCCAACACTCACCAAGCAATTAACCTGGAGATAGGGTCAGATCCCACGGGTTGAGGGCTCAGTCCTGCAAGACTGCCCATCCCCAGCCCCAACACTTCAGATGCCAGTCGCATATCCAGGTTGACAGCGGTGCTTCCGATCTACCAGCTGTAGATCGAAGGTTCCCATGATCCCCTCCTAGGGTTCAGTTTCATATAGCAGCTCACAAAACTCAGGACATTTTACTTACTAGATTACTGGTTTATTATAATAAGATATAATTCAGGAACAGCCAGATGGAAAAGATGTACAGGACAAGGTATGTGGGAAG
The DNA here is from genome assembly GCF_037783145.1 of Equus przewalskii. Taxonomy (NCBI): domain Eukaryota; kingdom Metazoa; phylum Chordata; class Mammalia; order Perissodactyla; family Equidae; genus Equus; species Equus przewalskii. The sequence continues at coordinate 7,113,662 of NC_091837.1, forward strand.
AGCCATGGATCTTCCATGCCCTCTGGGCTTGCCACTCCCCCTGAATCTCCATGTGTTCACCAATCTAGAATCTCTCTGAACTCCATCCTTTTGGGTTTTTGTGGAGGCTTCATTATATAGATGACTGATTAAATCATTGGCCATTGGTGATTAAACTCAATCTCCAGCTCTTCTCCCCTCCTCAGAGGTTGCAGGTAGGGGATACGGTGGGGGGGGGGGGGCCGTGAAGGGCTGCAGGGGTGGGACTGAAAGTTCCAACCCTCTGATCACATGGTTGGCTCCCCTGGCAACAAGCCCCTATCCTTTGATTGCCTAAGGAATTTCCAAAACCCAACTCATTGACATAAGAAAAGATACTTTCATCTATCTCATCACTTAGGAAATTCCATCCAAGGGTTTTAGGCTCTGTGCCAGGAAGAGTGAGGAAGACCAAAGATATATTTCTTATTATAAATCACAATATGACACCTGTCATCCATTGATAATTTGACTGTTTCTATAGTTTTGTGTTTTCCAGTTGGGATCATACAATATATAGCCTTTTCACACTGGTTTCTTTCACTCAATAATATGCATTTAAGATTCTTCTATGTCTTTTCACGGCTTGATAGCTCACTTCTTTATATTGCTGAATAATAGCCTACTGTATGGATGTACCATAATTTGTTTATCGATTCATCAGTTGAAAGACATCTTGGTTGCTTCCAGTTTTGGGCAATTATAAATAAAATTGCTATAAACATTTCCATGCAGGTTTTTCTGTGAGACGTCGTTGATCATTTTGGGGGGCCTTGGGATCCTGGTTTTGACCCCTGATGATCCACGTTCTCAGATGTAATACGAGAAACATCATTCACGGGTTTGCAGCTTTATAGTGGTGGCTCAGGGGTTCACAGAGAGACTATCCCTCTAGCTTAGAGAATCCTCCATTCCCAGCCCATGGCTTTGACCGCCCAACACACTGACAACTTGCTGTTTCCTGCTCCAGCCTTTCCCTAGACTGCTCCACTAATGTCCCACCGCTCCCTAGTCCTCCACTACCACCTCTATGAATCTCAAACTGAACTCATCACCTTCTCCCTCAGACCTGCACTAGGTTCCTTACTCACTCTTTTGGTGGGGGCTCCTCTCCCCCGGCACTCATGCCCTCCTCCACTTCCCCTCACATCTGGTCACTTATCCAGCCTGTGGATTCACCCTGAGGTCTCTTCCTCCTCTGTTCCATCGCCACCAGTGCTCCCTAGGAGAGATCTTTCAAATCTTCTCCCCACCCTTTGAACGTGGTACTTCAGACAAACCATATCATTTCATGCCTCTGCACCTTTGCCTAAGCCGTCCCCTCTACCAGGGTATGCCCTTCCCCTCATTAACTCTCTGGGAAATTCCTATTCATCTTTCAAAACTCAGGCATCTGGAAAGCTCTTTTTATCTTCTATTTATACTCTTGCTACTCAAAGGATGGTCTGCAAATGACTATACTTTTGGCGTCCCTTGGGAACTGGTAGACATGCAGAATCTCAGGTTTATCCCAGACTGAGTGAATCAGGATCTGCATTTTAAATGATCCCCAGGTGATTCGTGTGCACCATAAAGTTCCAGAAGGTTCTAGGCCACTGCTGACACTGCCCTTCCATTGTGAGATGAATTGCATTGTTTTGTAATTATTTGTGTCTGTTTTCGCCTCAAGACTGTGAGTTCCCTGAGGTCAGGGTGAGGGTCCACGCTCCATTCACGGCTCAGCCCAGGCTATGGCAACTAAAATGGAGCCTGGATATTGTTTAACCCTCAGTGTTCTTCAGACCCAGGTCTGAGCCCAGTGGCAAGGAGAGGAATTATAGAAGTGAGGTTCTTCTCAAATATTAGAACAATATCCTCACAAAGATACTGTTAAACGATACATAATCCCTTTTTCTCCTTTAGGATGAATTAACAGATGAATCAAATGGAAAAACGAACAAGGGCTTATGTACAAGAATTGATATCGACCCTGATATCAGTTTCCCCACATTAAACCCAGCATATCTGGGGTTAAAACCAAAACACTCATTCCCTGCTTACTCTCTGGCTTCCTGGCTCCAGAATCCACTATCCTCCATGGAGACAGACACCGTCAAGGACAAGCACCTGGACTATCTCCTCCCGCAAAGAGATATGGGCTGGTGGGAAAGCTGCTGACCAGCAAGGTCATGGGCTCCCTTCTCTCTGCAAGTGTCTCAAGGCTGAAGACAGGCTGGTGGGAAAGCTCCAACCAGCAAGGCCATATGCTCCCCCTCCCCTACCTAAAACCCCAAATAAAAACCCTTCCTTTTAGCTTTTCGGGGAGTTTGGGATTTGAGCATTAGCTGCCCTCTCTCCTTGCTCAGCGCTGTGCAAAAATAAAATCCCTACTTTCTTCCACCACACCCGGTGTCAGAGATTGGCTTGCTGCGCAACGGGTGAGCAAACTCACTTTAGGTTCAGTAACAGAATGTTTATCATTATAAAAAATTAGAAAAGAGTTAAATGTCCAATTATATGCAGCTGTTAAAAATGGTGTTATATGAATACATATTAATACTGAAGGATAATATGCATCATAAAAAGACTTATGAATCTTTCTTTCTTTTTTTTTTGAGGAAGATTAGCCCTGAGCTAACTACTGCCAATTCTCCTCTTTTTGCTGAGGAAGACTGGCCCTGAGCTAACATCCATGCCCATCTTCCTCTACTTTATACGTGGGACGCCTACCACAGCATGACTTTTGCCAAGTGGTGCCATGTCCGCAACCAGGATCTGAACCAGCGAACCCCGGGCCGCAGAGAAGTGAAATGTGCAAACTTAACTGCTGTGCCACTGGGCCAGCCCTCTAAGTTTTAGAAATGATAAATTATGTGTAAATTTAACGAATCCAAACAATATAGAACGATATGTGGGTAAGCATTAAAAGTAACAGTCTGTCCTGCAGCATGTATTAACTCATGAGCTATCATCCTCCCAGAATTTCTGGTCCACATATAAAGAGTGAAGCAATGTCTTATGCAGTGTGAGGTGATGGTTTCTAAAGTCAGCTCATAATGTAAAGTTTTATTGTTGTCAAAATTGTCCTTAAAATATTTCACATTTTGTACAGTTCAATAGATGTAGTGTGAAAATTAATAAACAGAAACCTCATTTAAAATAAAGTCAGGAGGTGAGAAGAGAGAACTCTCACGCACGTGCCACTCAACTACACTACAGACTCCAACATGAAGAGTGGCACCTCGTATCTGTGAGAGGAGGTGATACTGCTTACTGCCCCAGGAGAAGGAAGGAAGAAAGTCCACCTCGCCCAGCAACAGCTCAGCCAATGAGAGACGGCCATAACTCAGCCAATGAAAAGCCAGCATACTTGAACTCCTAGTCTCTTCCAGTACTTTTCCTTTAAGACAGCCCTTCCCAGCTTCATAAATGAACTTCCTCTGCTCTGTTTCTCTGGACTTGCTTGTGGTTCACCATAGACCACATGTCCCCAATTGCAACTCTTTGCTGTTCTCTAATAAACCCATTCTGCTGGTAAAATAACTGGCTGTTTATTTAAGTCAACAGTGGTCATAAGGTATACCATACTTTCTTTAGTCAGTCCACCTAGTTTTCCTACATCAGGAAACAGATCCCTTTTTCCAGGTGTGTATCCGTTTGCATTTAGGGGCCAAGTTGAAATATACATACATATACATATATCTTTATCTCTGTATCTATGTATCTCTCTCTCTCTTTTATCCGCAATCCCTTTGAGTTGTATTTGGGTAATTTAAATTGAACTCTTTTTTCCCCCACAAAAATTCGAGAACGTATTTTTCTGAAATTTGCTTTCCTCAATATTTTTCCAAGTCCCTTCACGTAAGACGACCTTAGTCCTTTCAATAGCTCCATTGTTGTTTACGGGGTACCATAATTCGACCACTCCATTCGCTTGTTGACGGACATTTCAGTTGTTAGCCATTTTTTGGTTTTGTGAGCAATATTGCCATTAATATTCTTTTACGTATATAATTGGTTTTCTTTTACAAAATAACTTTTCATGGTTTCAAAATAATGCATATTTGTGGTTAAAGTTTTAAAGAAAATTACAGAAAAGCATAACGCATAAAGATGAAAATTAAAAATCACCCTTAATTCCATCATCATGACAATTGAGTCTCAGTTTTCAAAATAAAATTCTTTTTTTCTTAAAGATTGGCATCTAAGGGGCCGGCTGGTGGCGCAGCAGTTGAGTGCGCAGTTTGGCTTCAGCAGCCCAGGGTGTTCGCTGGTTCGGATGCCAGGTGCAGACATGGCACGGCTTGGCAAGCCATGCTGTGGTAGGTGTCCCGCATATAAAGTAGAGGAAGACGGGCACAGATGTTAGCTCAGGGCCAGTCTTCCTCAGCAAAAAGAGGGAGATTGGCAGCAGATTTTAGCTCAGGGCTAATCTTCCTAAAAAAAAAAAAAAAGATTGGCACCTTAGCTAACAACTGTTGCCAATCTTCCCTTTTTTTTTTTTTTGGGTTTTTCTCCCCAAATTCCCCCCAGGACATAGTTGTATATTTTAGTTGTGGGTCCCTCTAGTTGTGGCATGTGGGATGCCGCCTCAACATTGCCTAATGAGCAGTGCCATGTCAGCACCCAGGATCCAAAATGGCGAAACCCTGGGCCACCGAAGTGGAGAGGGCCAACTTAACCACTCAGCTATGGGGCTGGCCCCCAAAATAAAATATTTATTTTACAAGAATTTAATAGAAGAAAAAGAATTGAAGTGAAACCAAATTCTCCCTTCACCTCCAAAAATTCTTCTATATTTAAAAAGAGGTTATGAAATAGTAAGAGAATGGGAACATTGTGTTTTTGGTTAAACTTTGTTTTTCTTAATAGATATAACTTTAAATTTCCATGTAATAAAACTTCGTTACCTGGTAAATGAAAATCAGAGGACAACTGTGATGGCTAAATAGACAATAAACACACACACATTTAAAAATTTATTGAAAGGAACAAAGTTTAAAGCCTGAACCCACTAGAAGAAAGTAATTGAGAAAGGCTGATCTTCAAGAAAATATCCATTAAAAGTGACAAATTGCTTGTAGGAAAAGAAAAAAAAAAGACATCCTGGGAAAATGCTTACACCTGCTATCTATTATAAAGTCAACAAAATTAATCATGATTCAGAATATTAATCTTACTCATCCCTCAATTTTTTTGTCTAATAGGGGTTGGGCACTGTTTCATGCTTGTTAAAAAATCAAAAGCCACCTTGCTAAGCTTTGAACATGCACATTCATGCACCTCTGCTCAATGCCTGGAGGCCCAGGGGAATCTTTTATAACGTGTTTTGGACTTGCTTGAAATCAGCTTCCTAATGTCAGTGACAGAGAACTTAAAGGTGACCCCTTCAAGGATAACTTGACAATCTGCTTTGTAAGCCAACTAGAGACCATAATTCAGAATCTTGCCTTATTTGGTGCACTTTCTTTTTCTCCCCTCTTTATCTATTTACTTTGATTTTTGCACAGAGAGACCTGTGGAACTTGCTCTTGAGTGACATGGCTCTCCCATGCCAGAAGGCAATACGTTCAGTTTTGTTTCTTTTTTCTTTTAAAGATTGGCACCTGAGCTAACATCTGTTGCCAATCTTTTTTTTCCTTCTTCTTCTTCTTCTCCCCGAAGCCCCCCAGTACACAGTTGTGTACTTTAGTTGTAGGTCCTTCTGGTTCTGCTATGTGGGATGCCACCTCAGCATGGCCTGACGAGTGGTGCCATGTCCGCGCCCAGCATCTGAACCTGGGAAACCCTCGGCCACCGAAGTGGAACGTGCGAACTTAACCACTCGGCCATAGGGCTGGCCCCTCAGTTTTGTTTCTGACTGCTATGTGGTGGCCATTGTTTCTCTCTGTTTAAATCATTGTCAGTTGTCTCAAATCATGTGCATTTTAGCTTGAGTATGATTTTCAAGCATAGCTTATGCCCCACTCCCCCTGGCCGAGTTTCTAACTGCACTGCCCTTGACAAAGAGCCTTTTGTCTTCACTTCATCTTTAAGAACTTCCAGATTTTCACTTAATCAATTTGTGCAATGACATCTATTTCATTCTTGAAGTTTTTGTCCCAGAGATCTCTAACTTCCAGTTGTACTTTTGACAGATTTATTGTAGGTCTGCTGCAAAGCTGTCAGATTGGGATTCTTTCAAACCTTCTGTCCACTGTTTCTTGTTTCCCGAGTCTTTGTCCTGGACTCCTTTATCAGCTTGTTGGATTGCTTGCTTTCAAATATCACATTTGCTTCACAGTATGTCTGGATGGGAACTTTTCCTTCAGAATAATCTTCCCTATACAAAGCTTCTTTCATGAAGGAAATTTCATTATTTTAACAACTGGCACCAGAAGTCATTTAAAGGAGGGGACTGTCTAAAGGGTAAATACATTGATAAGCTCTCAGGGATAGAAGAGTAGGGCAGGAGTGTTTGGATGACCAGGAGAAAAAGGAAATCAGTTACACTGCTTGTTATGAGACAAGAAGGGGAGCCCGTACTGGCTCTGAGAGAGCAGAGAACTGGGCGGGAGGTGGGGGTGGGGGTGGGGGTGTCTAATGCCCGATGTGAAGCGGAATATGTGCTGTTATGGTGTTTTTGAAAAAATATATCGACAAATTCTTTGATATTCCTCTCTTCAAGAGAGAGAACTTAATTCTCCTTCCCTTAAGTGTGGGCTAGACTTAGTGACCTGCTTTTAATGAACAGAATCAAGCAGAAGTAATGGTGTGTGATTTTGGAGACTAGGTCATAAAAAGGCACTGTGGCTTCCGTCTTGACTGCCTTTAAGAGGACTGACAGTTTCCACTTCCTCTTTCTTGGAATGCTTGCTCTGGGCGAAGCCAGCTGCTATGTGGAAGTTTATCCTGAGACTGCCATACTGAGAGGAAGTCCAAACTAGCCGTGTGGAAAGGCAGCGTCACAGAATGATGCCCAACCTACCTCCAGCTCTCCAGCTGTTCCCAGACCAGGTGCCAGAGATGGAAGTGAAGGAGCCATCTTGGACATTCCTGTCCCACAAATCACATTATGGAGAAGAACTGAAACCCCAGATGTAGTCCCAGATGTTCCAGTTCTGTCCAGCCATCCTAGGCACTCCAGCTGGTGTCCCGGATATCTAAGCACAGAGATGAACCATCCGTATTGTGCTCTGGCCAATTCCAACCCAGAGAATCATGACTATAGAAAATGATTGTGGTTTTATGCTACGTAGTTTTGGGGTGGTTGGTTATGCAGCAATAAACAACTGAAACAATCACATAGTTTATGTTAAACTAACTCAGGCATTCTTTAAGAAAAATCTTTACTAAACATCATATTTTCATTGTAGAAGTAACATCTGTTTGTTTTATCACATTCAAACACAGAAGTATTGTTTAGGGTTGGGACCTTGTCGTACTTATCTCCATAGTCCTTAGCTGGCACAGGGCCTGGACTTCCAGAGGCTTGATAAAGTTTACTGAATGAATGATTCCTGCCTTCTTTTTCTCATCTCCTTCCTTACTACCTTCCTGCTCACATTTAAAAGGTCAAACCGTAGCAGTTCTGAAATGGTGCTCCAGGAGTCAAGTTTCAGCTGCTCTGGGGGCCAGGGGAGAATCAGGCCTCCCGGATGGGGGGCTGGCCAGGCCTTAGGCAGAGGGGTGCTGCCTTCGCCCTATTCCACATCCCACTGAGCACCCCTGTTGTTTAGGGGTGAGGCTTTGGCTTATACAAACTCAACTCAGACAATAATCCCAAGGGTAGCGGCTTTGGGGATATGGCAGCTCAACTAGAATGTTATGAGGAGTTTGGAGGGGGAGAAATTTCTGGGTGACCAGAGGCTATCTGGCCGTGGGTATGTCCTCCCCTCTCTGGCCTCATTTTCTTCTTTATGAATCTCCTTTGCTAAAGCCCAGCCTGGGAAAAACCTGAGATCCTTAAAAGTGGTGTGTGGCAATGTCCCAGAATGCCAGGAACAAATTCACCCTCCTGATGCTTCAAATTCTTTAGAAAATGTGGGCTGATACTGTGGAAAGGGCAAGTTCCAAAACAGTGCGTACAGAGCATTCTCTGTTTGTAACTTTATCCAGCCTTTCTGCATAGAACCAAGTTGGGGAAGGCTGTCTGCCAACACACTATCTGTGATTATCTGAGGGAGTGGGAGGAAATGATTCCTGGTAATTTTTACTTTTGGTGTGCCTCCAAATTTTCTACAATGGACATCTATTACTTCTCATAATCTAGAAATTAAAAAAAAGTGTTTTTTAAAGCAAGCAGTTTAGCACATGCCCTTTGTTATGCTCGGTAAGTACACAACCTGCTTCTAGGTATAATTAAAAGAGGAGAAGAATCAACCATGCAGGCTTGTTCGTGGAACTTGTGGGGTTTCTAATATATTCGTTTTCCATTGTTGTGTAACAGATGACCACGATTTAGTAGCTTAGAGCAGCACATGTTTATTATCTCAGTTTCTGTGGGTTGGGAGTCTAGGCATGGCTTAGTTGAGTCCCCTTCTCAGGGACACACAAGGCTACAATCAAGGTGTTGGCTAGGCTGCATTCTCATCTGGAGGCATGAATGGGGAAGAGCCTGTTTCCAAGGTCACTCAGGTTGTTGGCAGAATTCAATTCCTTGTGGTTGTAGGACCGAGGGCCCCAGCTTCTTGCTGTCTTTTGGTTGGAAGTCACTCTCGGTTCCTAGAGGCCACCAGCAGTTTCTTGCCATGTGGGCTTCCCCAGTATGGCTACTTACTTCAACAAACCAGCAAGAAAACCCTCTAGAGCAAGCTTTCCCAGCAAGATGGGGTCTTATATATGTACAGTCATGCATCGTTTAACAATGGGGATGTGTTCTGAGAAAAGCATCCTTAGGCAGTTTTGTCATTGTGCAAACATCATAGAGTGTACTTACACAAACCTAGATGGTATAGCCTACTATATATCTAGACTATCTGGCACTAATCTTATGGGACCACCATCGTATATGTGGTCCGTCATTGACTGAAATGTCATTCTGCAGTGCATGACCGTAACGTAACATAATCACAGAGTGACATCCCATCACCTTTGCCAGATGCTGCTGGTTAGAAGCAAATCACAAGTCCCACCTAAAGGGAAATCTGACTCAAGGGGAAGGGATCACACAAAGATATTGTTATGGACTGAATGTTTGTGCCCCTCAGAATTCATGTTGAAGCCCCGACCTCCACTGTGGCTGTATTTGGAGATGTGGCCTCTAAGGAAGTAATTAAGGTTAAATGAGGTCATAAAGGTGGGGCCCTGATCTGATAGAATTAGTGTCCTCATAAGAAGAGATACCAGAGAGCTCTCTCTCCCCACCTCACGCACACACTGAGGAAAGGCCATGTGAGGACAGAGTGAGGGTAGCCGTCTGCAAGCCAAGAGGAGAGCCCTCACTAGAAACCAAATTGGCTGATCACTCTGATCTCAGACTTCCAGCCTCCAAAACTGTGAGAGAATAAATGTTTGTTGTTTGAGCCATCCAGTCTGTGGTATTCTGTTATGGCAGCCTGAGCTGACTAAGACAGGTGTGAACGCCAGGAGGCACTAAGCACGGTGGGGGCACCTTAGAGTCTGTCTGCCCCACTTAATATTGTAAGGTTGGCTGGAACTACAAACAGAAATTCCACAGAGAAATCTCAAAGCTTCTAGGTAACATGCGGAATATCAAAAAATGCAGATTCTCTCCAGAGATTTTCATTCTGTAGGCCAGTGTGGGCCCTGGGAAGTTTCAGTGAGCTCTCCCAAGGTGATTCCAATGTTGAAGCAGGTGGCCCACATTTGAGGGTTAGAGCCCAACAGCATCAAATTCCAGCCCTGCTACTTCCTAGATATGGGGCCTTAGATCAGTGACTCCTCCTTCCAGCCAAAATTTCTTCATTTGATATAACATGGCAAGCTATTAAAAGAAAATAAAAAACACCCTCTGGTGTTAGCAACTTCTCTGTGCAGCCCAGCCCTGGCAAAAGGAGGCTGGAATTACTGCCACATTTCCCCATTGCCCATGCCCTTACTGTTTGGTGTCTCAAGGCCATGGAAAAGTTTGAACTCAGAAGGGGGACAGGGTTTGAGGGATGTTCAAACATGGAGGTGACCTGGGTCTTGCTGAAACTTATGGGTCCTTTTGCAAGATGCAGAAATATACCACTGGGGGCTGGAGAACATGAGGGTCCAGGTGTAGATCTGAGCTCAGCTGGGGGACTGAGATAATGCCCAGTGTCCCTGGACACCAAAGGGAGAGCAGTCCTTGGCCACGGTGTCCATGAGCAGGTCGAGCAGCTTCCGTGTGGTGGCTGCCACGGAGGTGCTTCAGTTTTCTGGCATCATAGAGAGGCCACGGCTGGGAGTGGGGCTGTGTGGGGGCAAGTTGACACAGGGCAGTATTAAATGACCTATGAAGTATGGGGAACTTCTGTACTAGGGCTGTGAAATAAAATTCCTACCAGAAATGTGCCACACGAGATGATGCATGTAAACTGCACAGCACAGGCACAGACTAAGGGTCTGAAAAATGAAAGTTATTATTCCATGATGTCAAAATCTCCTGGTTTGAGTGTCTGTAATGCCTCTGGTTTTATTTATCTGCCCTCGTGGGTCCCCTTGCTTTCCAGGCAGAAAGAGAGCCATGGTTCGGAGGATGGGGCTTTGGTTAGAAACCTGAGGAGAAGGCCGCTTATAAGCTGAGGAACTCTGATTTTCCTCCTCTGTAATGACTGGAATGTTATGCGTATTAACTGAGTCAATAAAGGCAGAGGGCTTGGCTCTGTTTCTACCCCTAGTAAATGATTGTTATTACCCCGTATTGTAATAATCATGCGAATGCTGGCCAGAACTGGGAGACGGGGTGGCATGGACATGTTTCAGACTGTTAATCAAAGGGTATTTGAGCGAAATATACCACCAGGGCCAGATTCCCGGGCTTGTGACCTGTACACTCACACAAGGCCCCACACTTACATGGGCCCCATGCTCAGGAGAGACTCACATTGGGTTTAATGTTCTGGTGTCGCCATCTTGAAATTCTTAATAAATTTTTGAACAAGGCCCCGGCAGTTCATTTTGCACAGGGCCCCAAATTATGTAGCTGGTCCTGTAATGCCACATCTTGACTCAAATTCTTAGTAGCAATCTGCATGTGAAGTTTCCAAATTTCTTACAGCCTTTTATTTTGTATGGGTCTTGATATATCTTGAGTGCCTTCCTCCATGTGAAATTTCACAAGGCAGGGGTAGGAGAAGGTGGACATGACAGGATTAGAAAAAGGGGAAGGAGCCAGAGCTGGGGAGAGTGTGTGAGGATCCCCTCCATAGAGATCTGGTACCTACAGATGTGTAAAAGGAAGTGGTTTCCCCTACGGCCCATGTGTGAGGTACGTGGAAGCTTGACTCAAGTTTTTTTTTTTTTCTGAGGGAGATTAGCCCTGAGCTAACTACTGCCAATCCTCCTCTTTTTGCTGAGGAAGACTGGCCCTGAGCTAACATCCATGCCCATCTTCCACTACTTTATACATGGGACGCCTACCACAGCATGGCGTGCCAAGCGGTGCCATGTCCACACCCGGGATCCGAACCAGCGAACCCTGGGCCACCGAAGTGGAACGTGCAAACTTAACCGCTGCACCACCAAGCCGGCCCCAAAGTTTTTTAAGTGGAAGAAAGACCAGGGAGGAGAGGAACAAGGAGGGAGGGGAGCAAGCATGTTCCGCCTCTCCTTCTTAGGCTGCTAGGCCCAAGGACAAGTAAAGAAAGTCAAGCCAAGAGTATCTGGTTATCATAAACAAAGGTCCCCATAGGCGAGGCCAGGCTCTGGGGCACAGAATGCTATTATAGTGGTGCTCTTTGCCTTAAAAAAGGGAACTGGGAGAGGCATCCAGGCAAAGAGACATAAACACAGCCCGAGCCCTCGTTCCCTTTTTGGATGTCCCAGGCATGAGGAAACAGCAATCCATTTGGCGAAGTGCTAAGAACAACTTGGTATCAATCCGCTTTTCTGCTAAAGCCAAGGATGCCTGCCATTACAGACGAGTTTTCTTGAAACGTCTCCACATTAGTTTTGGATTACTGCAAGGTTTCCCATCGTTAGAGGTAATGAACAATCTCAAAGTGGTTGGGGGGCTTGCTTTGGGCCTGGAAGCGATGGGAAGAAGCTGTCTAACCACTCAGTCCCTCTGTAGCACCCTCGAGGAAGTTTGATCCTCTTCTGCCACAGGCTGCCTTTCATGGAGATCCCAGCCTGGTCCTGCCTGTGGGGCTGGCTTCCTGACTGTCTCAGCTCAGCGGTGGTAGTGACAGGTGTGTGTGTGTGTTTGTGTGCAGCCCTGGACTCTGATTTCATGCTTGCTTTGTCATATACTCTCCAAAATTTGTGGAATAACTTAAATAATTACATTGGAAAATTAACACTGTAAAAAACACACAAAATATACTGCAGTATAATTGTGCTGGTCACAAGAGAACCATAGTATTTATTTAAAAATGTTAATTCATAGAGCACTGTAAATGATGTGTTCTGAAGATGGGACATAAGTTGAATGCCACTTTGAGGACTTCTTTTTTTTTTTTGAGGAACATTAGCCCTGAGCTAACATCTGCTGCCAACCCTCCTCTTTTTTTGCTGAAGAAGATTGGCCCTGATCTAACATCTGTGCCCATCTTCCTCTACTTTCTATGTGGGACACCTGCCACAGCGTGGCTTGATAAGTGGTACATAGGTCTGTACTTGGGATCTGAACCAGTGAACCCCGGGTGCTGAAGCAGAGTGCACCAACTTAACTGCTATGCCAGTTGGCTGGCCCCGTGACTGTCATCGTCTTTTGAGTATCAGCAAATCTTTGTGACCAGAGTGAAGTCTAGGCTTGTTGGTCCTCCTGTCCCCCCATCCCTACCCCCTATCCTATCCCCAATCCCAACTCTGAAGGCTTTGAAGTCCTGGTCTGTGTATGTCTCCCAAGTCCTGGGCCACCCAAAACAGCATCTCGGCTTGAATACTTTCTTTGGGCAAACCGTCTTCTCCCCAGCTCCAAACAGTCCCAGCCATCTTCTGAACTTGAAGAATCAGAGCTCCTGTCCAAAGAGGCCAGGTGATTTTTCTCCTTTTGTTTTTTTTTTTTTTTTGCTGAGGAAGATTTGCTCCAAGCCAACATCTGTTGCCAATCCTCCTTTTTGTATATGAGCTGCTGCCACAGCAGAGCCACTACGAGTGGTGTAGGTCCGTGCCTGGGAACTGAACCCAGGCCACCGAAGTGAAGCATGCTGAATTTAACCACCAGGCCACAGGGGTGGCCCAAGGCCAGGTGCTGAGTCAGGCAAATGTGAATGGGATGTTTCTGTTCTGCTGCTGCTGCCTCAGGAGAATGACAAGGATGAGCCCAGGGCTCCCCAAGGCCCTTGATGAAATGTGGCTTTCGTGCATTTCCCTGACCTAACAACTAGGTCTGATTTCAGCTACTTTCTCTAACACTCCAAGGCCTGGCAGTTCAGGATGGCACCCTGGGATAAAGTCACAAGGTTTTCTGGGATATTCAGAATTATACCTGAACAGAAAAAGATCTTTTATTCTTACTGGTGTGAAGGACCAGGATTCTTAATTCTGTAGTTTAAACCTGTACTTTTTTTTCCTGAGGAAGATTCACCCTGACCTAACACCGGTTGCCAATCTACCTCTATTTTGTATGTGAGCCACCGTCACAGCACGGCCACTGACAGACGAATGGTGTAGATCCACACTGAGGAAGTGAACCCCAGCCACCAAAGCAGAGTGCACCAAACTTAACCTCTAGGCCACCGGGGCTGGCCCTGTAGTTTTTTAAAACAAGGAACGGTTGGGGTGCTGGGCCTCCATCGGATGCAGGGAAGCGGTGAGTTGCTCATCCTGCTGGAGCATGCCCAGGCTCCCGACTGGCTGCCTGCTCTGGTACAGATGAGGAAGGACATTTTTCTATCAGTGGGACTGGACATCCTTAATTCAGCCCTCTTACTACATTTGCTAACAGGCCAGCTGGCACAGGTGGCATCCAAGTACCTCAGCTCATGAGAAAAATGGAATGCGACATGTTTTGCTGCCACCAGCACTCCAGGATGATGGGGCAAATAAGGAATTGATTTTCCCTAGAAAAAAGAAATTAAATGATAGTGTGTGTGTCACTGACACTGGCAAATTGAGGTTACAAAGATGAAAGAGAATGGCTGACAGGCCGAGCTGAGAGGCTTCCAGGGTATTGTCACCCTAGTAAGATTATTACTAACAACTGTCATTTACTGAGGGCTTACTAGGTGCCAGGCACTGTGATCAGCACCGTGTGTTCATCACCTCTCCTAATCCTCACACACTTTGAGGTAGGGACAATCACCACTCCTCTTTTTAGTAGCTTGCTGGCATCCTCAGCTTTGCCAATGCAGAAACTTCCGTGGCTCAGTCTACTGGAGTTAACAGGGTCTAAGATTCTGCCTCTTACAAAATGATCTCATACTATTTTCTAAACACTTATTATGTGTCAGGTGCTGGTAATAAGTAGAAATGGAATGGTTTAGTCAGGATTCTGTCCATTTTATGAAAAGAGAAGACAACTCAAACTGAATAGGCAACAATTGGATTTATTGGCTTGCAAAATATGTCCAGGATTAGTTTAGTTTCAGGCATGGCTGGATCCAGGGGACAACAATGTCTTTAGCATTCTCTTTCTTCGTCCCCTGTGCTGGTTCCATTCTCAAATAGGCAATCTTGTGTTGATAAGGTGGTTTCCAGTAGTGTCAGGTTTGCAACCTTACAGTTCTAAATTCAGTGGATTAATAACGAAAGGAAATGCTTTTCTCAGTTGTTTAAACACCTCCACCCCCACCCCCATCCTCCAACCTTCCAGAACTGGCTGTTTGTATAAGATTGGTTTGGCTTAGACCATATACTCTATCCCAACTATCCTGATCAAGGGGCTGCAGGGCTCTGGTAGATCTGTCTGGGTTATGTGGTCATCCTTGAACCAGGGGTAGTAAGCATACGGGCAGAAAGTGGAGGAGGGCTGGAAACCCAGAGGACAATTGATGTGCAATTATCAAAAGAAGTGAGGATGGATACTGGGAAGACCAAAGCAACAGATGTCAATAGCAGTGGTGGTTCTGGGACCATAAAGGAGGGGCACGTAGCTAATAAAGAAAGGGGCCAATTTATTAATTTGTGATTTATTAATTTATGATATGCCTGGCTCATGACCCAACCAGTCATCCACCTAGGGCACCACCCTCTTGTCAGCAAGTCCGGCTAGGGGCAGGATGCTTCAGTAGTGTAAAATTAGAACAAATGGAATGAGATGTTCCTATTTAATATTTCCATCAAACTATTTGTGGGCAACTCAGGTTCTGCTGTGGGGAGAGAAAACCTCAAACACTAATTATGTGAAGAGGATGGAAGTTCATCCTGTAAACAAGGTTCAGAGATAAACAGCTCAGGCCTGCTATGGTGGTTCCACATTCACCACAAACCTGGGCTCCTCCTCACTTGTCGCTCCATCACCAGTGACACACAGCTCCTTCTCCTTCACGGTCCAAGTGACATGCTCAAGTTTCAGCGATCAAGCCACATTCCAGCCACAGAATGGAAGGAGGAGATGGGTGCACACTCTTTTAAGGACAAATCCCAGAGGTTGCTCATGTCCCATTGGCTAAAATTCAGTCAGTGGGTTATACCTATCTGCATGGGAGGCTTGGAATTGTGCTGTTTCTTCTGGGAAGAACCGATACAGGGAGACAACCAGTCTCGGTCAGAATGTGGCACCCTAACGGACAGCCCCTTCTTTGCTGTAGAGAGTGGCCTAACCAAAGGCTGAGGACCAGTCACCTGGAAACCAAGCACCTTCAAAAGGCAACCCTAAATATGTAAGACGTGTTATTCCTTCCTGCCCTCTTTTTTGATCATCACTCTTCTATAAGCAAATTCTAATTCAAAAAGGTCCAACTACAATTTAATTGCTTCTTTCTATTTTATCTTATCTTTTTGAGGAAGATTAGCCCTGAGCTAACATCTGCAGCCAATCCTCTTTTTGCTGAGGAAGACTAGCCCTGAGCTAACATCCGTGCCCATCTTCCTCTACTTTATATGTAGGACGCCTACCACAGCACGGCTTGCTAAGCAGTGTCATGTCCACACCTGGGATCTGAACCTGCGAACCCTGGGCCGCCAAAGTGGAACGTGCACACTTAACCACTATGTCACCTGGTCAGCCCCTAATGGCTTCTTTTTAAAGCAATTTTCTCTTAGAAATGAGTAAGCTCTTAAAAAAAAAGGCATGTGCTTCCCACAACTAACGAAACACTGCCAATATGTATTAAAGTACTAAGTTTCTCCAAACTCCTTAATTTAAACCATGATAGCCTGTTGTGTGTCTTTCTACCTTTCTTTCATGATCATTCATTTAGACACATTTGTAGGTTCTGCTTTCACAAAAATGTGTTCTCATGATATCCATTACTCTGTAACTTTGTATTTTTGCTTAAAAAATATATCACGGACATGCCACAGGTTAAGAGCTAGAGATCTGACTCATTCTTTTTAACAGTTGCATAATACTCCAGGGTATAGCTGCTCTATAAATGACTCAACCATTCCCCTTTGATGGACTTTCAAGTTGTTTCCATTTTTCTGCAACCACAGGCCATGTTGCAGTAAACTTCTTATACTGATATTCTTATATCTCAGTGCTTTCAGTTCTTTGAGACAGTCTTTGAAGTAGGACTGCTAGGTTAAAAGGTCCATCTAAAAATTTTAATCAGTATGGCCAGATTACCTTTTACAAAGATTGGAACAACCCACATTCCCACCAACAATAACGTATTCAAGTTTTCATTTACCCTAATTCCTGCCAATGCTGGAGGTCACTGCTCTTCTAATTTTGCCATTAAGTGACCAATGGTACCTTGTTGCTGCTTCGATTTACATCTCACTGATCACATGTACACTTGATCCTCTTTCATATGCTTATTAAAATGTAGAAGAGCACAATGCTTCAGAGCACAGACTCTGGAGTCAGAATACCTGAGTTTGAGTCATAGCTCAAGATGTGTGACCCTCTATTGTGTGACTTGGGCAAGTTACTTTATTTCTCTGAGCCTGTTTCCTTAGCTATAAGACAGGAATATTACCTGTCTCATAGGGTAGGTTGTAAGGATTAAATAATACTTGTAAAGCGCCTGAAATAATGTCTAGCACATAAGAAGCACTAAATAGTTAGTGATTATTACTGTTGATCTTTTAGATTTCTTTTCAGTTATCTATTGGGGTGACTATTTTGTAGTTATCAATTTGTAGGAGCTCTTTGTATATTAGGGATATTAATCCTGAATCTGTCACTTACATTGTAAATATTTCCCTAGTCTATCCAGTCTTTTACAGAACCAAGATTTATTTCCCCAAAATTTGTTTTATGTAGTCAAATATGTCTGTAATTTTTTTATGCCTTCTGGGCTTCCCATTTTGCTTATGATCTCCTAAGATTATAAAAATGGTCTCCTAAAAATTCTTCCAATATTTCACTTTAACATTTAAATTTGTATCCTCCAGGTATTTATTTCTGTGTATGTTGTGAGGTGGGGATTTGGCTGCTCTCTAGGCACCTCACTATAGTTCTATTTGTATAGTAGTCACACATAGCAGATTTAATTTAGAAACTTCATGGGAAGAGAAAATTGAAAGAAAATAAATTATAGTATTCACAGCAATAGGTAATTGAGTAGTTCTGAATTATCAATGGGCTTCAATTTCTTTTCTTTTAATGGAACCTTCCCCTTCTCTCTTTTTAAAAAAGTGGAACCCTTTTTACAAATGAAATATTACAGGAAACTCCAATAGACAAAATTGAGCTGTTCCTGTGTGAAGTGATGCAAGGTGAGGTTTGAGGAGTAAGATAACGCAGAGCCTTGTAAACAAGGATAAGGTTTCAGAATAAAAATTTAGGTTTCATTCTGATATAATAGGGGAACTATTAAAAGGTTTTAGGTAGGGAAGTGACACAATCAGATCAGCTGCTCTGCAAAGACTGGACCACAGTAGGACAACAGCAGAGGCAATGACACCATTAGAAGAGCATCACAACAGTCCTAGCAACAGATAGTTTCCTTGGACAAGAGTGACAGAAGTGGAGATGGTTTTCAGGTATATTTACATGATACAGCAAGAGAAGTTAATGACTAATAGGGATGTCTTGGGTGAGAGAGAAGAGAGGGAATTGTCAAGAAGATGCTCTGGTTTGAGAAACAGGGTAGAGGCTGGTGCCATTTATCAAGAAAAGGGAACAATGGAAGAAGAGTGGATTTTGAGGGTAAAACGATAGGGTCAGTAGGCATCTGCGTGTTAATCAAATGGGGATATCCAGAGGACAGGTGGACATTCAGATCTGGAACTTGGGAAATATATCTGGGCTGAAGATAGGAGTCTGGAAATCATCAACATAAACTTGGAAACCAAAGCCATAGGAATGGATGAGATTTTTCCAAGTCTCTAGGGCAAGAAGGCCTAAAACACAGGAGGGACACTGATTCAGTTGGGATTCTCTGACTGTTAGCAACAAAAATGAACCCTGGCTACAGGGCCTCTGCATGTGGTTCTACAGGGGATACCTTGCAGCTGTATCTAACACCAGCCAATATAATTTATTGGAAAAACATGAAGCAGTTCACAAAAATTAGAGCAGCTTAACATTCAAGAAAATCAGGAACTTGGGCAACTGAGGAAATCTCAGTAACAGGAACTCATATGCCTCTTACACATCATCTTCTGGTAGCTTGGGAGAGGGTTGGCTTCCCAAAGCAAACGTGAGGTGCTGTTCTCAAAGGAAGAGGAAAAAAGACACTGGGTAGGCAATTGCAGCTGTCTACTATGTTCTACCCCTTGGCTGCCCAGTAGATGCATTCTTCAACATGAACAATTTTATAAATGCCTCCTCCATTAAACATACTGTAGAAAATGGATTCATCTTTTCCCCAAGGAAGATAACCTAAAATATCTTCCAGTTATCACAGTGTCAAGTCTAAGATTTCTGGGTGATATTCATTCTCCTGTAGTTCTTAATGCTATCTTGATCATCTACAACTTATGATTTACTGGTATATTTAACCATCACCAATGCACCCATATACATTAGTGAGAGGACACTGCCAGCAGAATGGCTCAGTTCCAATCAAGGAGAGGTCTGATTGGACTAACTTGGATCATGCTCAAACTTCAGCCAGGAGGCATGAGGAGAAAAGTGAAATGGAGAAAAAAGGAGAGGGGGATAAGACAAAAAGGCAAGCTAGGAGCTACGGGTGGAGGTTATAGATTTTATTTCTACAAGTCACAGGGCTGTAGCTGGTACTTATCTTTTCCTCCTTCACTATACACTCTCTATTTTTTCTTCACTTAAGGGCTTTTGACTAAGGGAAGACCCAAACTTTCATTCCTGAGACATGGGGGTCAGGATTTTCCAAGTCTTTTGAATCCTCCCAGATATAAATACTCTGTTGTCAGTCTCTTTTCTGATTAATGCCTTAACTCTCACAAGAGATCTTAGTAATGCTGCAAATTCAACCAGCATTGTAATTTTCTAATTTGTGGAATCAATCTTCAAGTTCTAGTTTGGAATTAAGCACAAAGAGATTCATTCATCCTGGACACAGAAAGGTCCTGGATTGTATTTCATGCCTACAGATTAAGTTCCTGGATTTGAGCTTCGTTCTCTCATAAATTATCCAATGTAATCCAAGTGATCATCCTAATTTAATGATCTTGGCCTTCTTTATCCACTTCCAACTACCTAATTTCAAAAGCTACCTGGTTATCCAAATTTTGCCCTCAATAGGCATGTGATTCCAAATGACAAGGGAGAGTATCTTTACTAGCTGTTTTGCCACTATAAATTGCTCAATTCCCTACCCTAGGACATAGAGCAAGAGTTGTTGCTGCCTGTAATTCACTCTCAGTGCAAGAATCAATTCCAGATCCTCCATGTTACTGAGGGTCCAAAGCCTACTATTTAACTGTTAAAGATTTCTGTAATCATTGTCATTTGGTTGCAAGCAACGGAACTTTTTATTTGGCTGACAAATTAAAAGGGAACATTATTATAAGGAGGATATATGGTAGTCTACAGAATCAAAAGAAAATCTGGATGACCAAGCCTTGACAAGAGGAACCAGAGCACCTCTGGGGACGTCCTTGCACCAACTCTTATATGGTTTCCTTGGGACACTACCATCAGAATGACTCAGCTCCTACAATTTTGCTACCTCTGTTAAGACTCGAAGCTCTGGTGGGAGGGGATTTTTGATTGAACAAGCTTGGATCACATGATCAAACCTCAGCCAAGGGCGTAAGAGGCCAGAATATTGTAATTTACCATTCTACTAAAACCACAGAATGGGAAAGAGTTGCATTCCACAGGAAAAGTGGGGATCTATCATGAAAGGAAAGGGGAAATGATTTGGGAGAGGCAAGATCGATGAATGTCCACTAAACCAATACTAAAATGATGGGGAGAAGAAAAGAACCTATAACGCAGCAATAGCCAGGAAGAAAATTGGAAGTGTCACAGCATCTAAGAGAAGAGAACGGCAAGATGCTGGCTGGAGTTGTCTGCACTGCTTAAAGTTCAGATAAGATGTAATGGACTTAGCAATGAAAAGGTCATTATTGACCCTGCTTGAAGTGAGATCAGAACACTCAAGGATTTAACTTTTTCCTTCTGTCTACTGTGAACACTCCAATAGAGGTCTGAATAGATTAACATCAGTTGAGAACTGGAATAATAATTGATGAACATTGAAACTATGAAGTCCTGATAATTCAAAGACACTCACGACATTTAAAGAGAGATGTTTGAAAAATTAAGAAAATTACTGAGCTTTGAGTTCCTCAAACAAATAAAGGTGCAACAATCTGTCAGTTTGAGTAAAGGATGATGAACATGTTTATCAAAATATTCACTAATATAAAGACAAGTATTTTAAATTATTTCACAAAACAGGCTCAGTGTCAAGTAACTTGCCAAGGTCAAACAGTAAGGACTAAATTTAATTTTTAAAATTCTTTATTTTTAAATAAAGTTTAAAAGTAATGTGAGTAGTGTAAAATATTCAAATACAGAAATGTATAAAGTTGAAAATCTCATGTAATCTACACTGTTCAAAGAAAGCCATTAATAGACTTTTCTATGCATTATAAACATAAATATGCACATTTTTAAATGAGTTCATACATTTTCCTGTCAATAGTTTGCTTCACTTAATATATTATGGCCATTTTTCCATGTCTACACACAATAAATTTACTTCATCCATTTTAACAGACACCTAGATTTTCTTTTATGGCTGAACCATGTGTTATTTAACCAATCCTTTTGATAAACTTTTAAGTTTTCTTCTACATTTTTCTACCATGTAATTTTCATACTTCTGTAGTAACTTGAATATTGTCAGTTCCTGTCTCATTTTGCGTTCCGATTTGGAAGATAATTTCAGTATGGCCATAAGCTCTAATTTAATAAATACTTGGATCTGTCAAGTTTCGATATTGGTAGATACTGTATCAGGTAGGACTCAATTTCAAGCAAGAGAAACCCAACTCAAAGTAACTTAAGCAAAACAGGGTATTTATTGGTTCACATAACTGAAAAGTCCAGGGGATATACTAGCTTCAGGCACGGTTGGATCCAGGGGCACAAACTTTGTTATCAGGACTCAAGTCTCTCCATCATTTGGCTCTGCTTTCTTCTGCACTGGCACTTTCTGACTGGCTCATTTGATATGGTGGGCCCTGGTGGTTTGAGTTTTTCATCTTACAAAGCTAAGCGACTTCAATAAAGAGAGCTTCTGAGCTTCTCCTCCTCCACAGTTCAGTAAAATTCCTGGGCTTCAGTATCACTAGACCAACTTGAATCACATGAACATTCCTGAACCAATCACTACAGTCAAGGAGATGGACTATGCTGATGGATCAGGTCTGAACCATGTGGACTGAAAACAGGTAAATATGGTTCCAAGAAACATCAGGGAGTTGTTACAAAGAGATGGAATGGATGCTGGTCAATCAAAAACAACTCCTGCCAATGATAAGACCAGATAACGCAAAAGTTTAATCTCTGGTCATAAAGTTGATGCTAACATTGTTACTTCCTCGATAATACTCTGGAAGAACATCATGAGGAGTAAGTTTGTCCTGTTCACAGGAAGTTTGTAATCCATTTGAATGAAACAATCATGTTCAATAGCATACTCTGGATGATACAACAGAGTTTCAATATAAGTAAACTCAGTGGTCATGAGTCTGAAGGCCCAACTGTCTTGCTGACATAAAGCAGGATAACTAGCCTCCCACCAGTGAACAGTTCTGTGAGGCTATTCAAGTCAGTGGTAAATTTTAAGTTCAGTGGAAGAGTTTTCTTGTGTTAAGTCTTTTGCCAAGTTGAACTGGTACATTTCTGTGAGTGCTGATGAATCAGACTCATCTCTGTATTAGTGCACGAGAGAGGAATGGACAATGATTTCAATCTGCTGTACTCCTGCAGATCTGATCAAAGGGGTCCCAGGTGCTGAAAACAATCAAATACAGGTGTAGAGGCTTACTCTGCACTTAACAACAAGAAAAAGCTGTTGGTCAAGGATTACACAGAATGGTCCTTCCTGTTGTGAACATTAAGTCCTGGTAGGCTGAGGTGCAGGTTGCTTCTGTTCAAAATTCCTTGGTGGGCCTGGGTATAAGTTAGGCCAAGATCACTGGTAGTCTTCTCAAGCACAGTCAGTCTGTTTGCAGCAACATGTCCAAAAAGGCAGGCAAGGGCTGAATCAGGTAACCAGGCAAGTAGGGTACCATCAGCAGGGCCAGCCATACTATTAGCCAGACGTGATCTGGAAGAACAGGATGATGACTATTGAAGCTCTGTAAATCAGTTCTTATCCTGAGTACTCCAGGGTTAATCCACAGGCTTTACTCTGGATACATTTTTCTGATCTTAAAGGGCCAGTCAGGCACAGCAGCTTTCATTTTCCTGTTCATTTCCCCAGAGCTTTCAGCTCAGGAGACGGCTTTATCCTCAATTCAGACTTGAGGTTCTGTTTAGGAACCTATGCTACATCTGGGATTGATAAGGTTGGGAGAGCCAGGTTTATCAAGATTGGCCCTACTTTCTTTGGTAATCAAGTCTCCATCCTCTGTAACTCAGCCTATCTGTGAGAATCACCTTATATATAAGTCAAGGCCTCAGATTGGTTGACTGATGAGATCTGAGGCATGGAGATAGTAGGCAAGATACTAGGTTTGAGTTTCAGGCGTTTTGGTTTTTCAACCATCAACTCTTATACAGTGTTCATTAGACTCTAGAACAGACGATCATCCTCATTCTTAAGCCCCTCATTTTGACAGGATTAAAGGGAATGACTGGCAGTGTAGATGAATATCTTTTTCTGTAAAGTACAGAGAAAGAGAAAATTGAGCTGACGTTTTGAAGGTAGTAGAAAAACTTAGTTTGTAGATGATTTCTTCTTTACAAATAATAGTTGTATATACAAGCAGGCTAGTCATCAGATTTTTTATTTGTTGAGGGTGAACAGTCTAGAGTAAACAGACTTAGGCCTTGTTTGATGATTTGTAGACCCAGTCATGTAACCACCATAAGGATAAGAGACAAAGATATAAAGAAACCTTTCCCAACATTTAACCAGTGCATTTGTTAAAGTAGTTGAGGACAGCTGGCCCTTACGTTGACTGTGTAGTAAAGGAATGAGATTTCTTTCATGACACAAATCGAAGTCTACTTGTTTGATGTGATTTGGTCTGGGAGTTCATAAATGGAATCCTTCCTGCAGAAACAGATAAATTGTCTTAAAGCCTGAGAATATCTCACGGCAAGGAATGAAGTCAGCCACTGTGAATAAGTGTGAAACAACAGCACTGAGACAGATGAAATTCCATTAAAACATCCACAAGGACGAGGGACTGTGGTCTTGTGACATTAAGCAGCAGCAGCAGGAAGCTCTTGAGTCTACTGATAATACTTAGCTGCAAGCTTTGTAGACTTTTTTTCAAGTCATTCTACATTTCCACCAAAAAGGTAGATGATATGCAATTTGAGATGCCAAGCAAGTCAGTCATCATGGCCTGGCCAACAGGCCTACCTCCAAATATCCCTAACATCTATACTTGATAGTACCAGACATCAAAAGATCTATCTTAAAAGAACATCCCTTGTGGGCTAGAAGAAAATTTTCCAAACAGCCACATTTTAAATTACACCCAAGTAAGGATATTCAAAGATTGTCTCTTGTGGATCGGGGTTACATGCAGTTAGAGCTGAGTATTCATAATTTTTGGAACAGAACAGGCAGAAATGCCAGTGATGGAGAAATTGTTTTAACTTTTTTTTTTAAGGTTATTAGCTCATTTATCTTGGAAACAGCAGTTAAACTGAATAAAAACCAAGGAGCAGTGTAACTGCCACTGGTTGAGTCACAGTGACTTGTAGTTTAAGATGAATGATAACCAGGTACCCTTTTAGGTAACGTTGCCAGTATCTGAATTTTGCTTTCATAGTTAATGGTTATCCCTTGCACACGAAGTACAGTACCATGGCCGATGACGGGAGGTTCAACGTACAAGTTGGTCTAATATGGCCTCAATGAGGCATCAACTTCAATATCAGCTTCAATACCTGGCAATTCAGGTATCTAAGGAGGATCAAGACTTCCAAGTCATGTATTTCAAGTACCACTAGAACATCTGGTGTGTGTGAAAGAAGTTGGGTAAAGGGGTTTGTCAGTGTAGAGTACATATGAATTGTTCTCTGGTTCTATCCAATTCCAGGAATGAGTGGAAGTCCATCTAGGGCAGAGGGCTGTTAATCTAGGTCCATCTGATACCACTTTCAGCCCATATGACTCTGGGGGGCAAAGACACGCCCATCTTCTTGGCCTTTTCTGAGTTGGCTCATAGTTAGTATCCCTTAGAATGTTCGGCAACAACTGAACTTGGACTGTTTCGGCAGAGGTATAGATGAAAATGTCATTCAGGTCGAACATATTGCTGTCTAGGGCAGTGGTTTTCAAACTGTGTTCTGCAGAATTCTAGCTGTTGTAAAGAAGTCTCCTTAGGTGTCACCATGGTGGTAAAAGAAGATGCTTGTGGCAGGTTTCAGGCCCCCTACTCCTGCTTCATCCAGAGCAGCTTCACTCTTACTCTGGGCTTCCACACAGTTTTCATTCAAAGGGCTTCACGGCCACAAAGCCTTTGGAAAACCAATGATCTAAGAATAAGGTGTTCACAAAATGCTGAAATACAAAAAATAGGTCACAGAAACCAGAAACTGTGTGAGCAAAGCCGTGGTAAGCCAAGGTGTTTTCCTATTCATTCTTTCCCTTATGTGGGCCACATTACAGAATGATGAAGTTAACATTCAGGTCTGCTATAAATTCTGATTGCCTGAAATTGAGCTTGTAAGTGACTATCATAGAACAAGACTATTGGTCTTAAGTGACAATAGCACTGGGGTTTTTAGTCAGCATACAGCTGCAAAATGCCTTCATTTCTTTGTAAATATTATTCCAAGAAGTCCATAGCATAGCTGGATGACTTCTCTTCAAGCACTGATAAGATCTCAATGGGCCACAACTCAAATTCTAAGAAAAAGTATCTGCTTCTCACCCCTCCTCCCCCTTTTCTCCATCCTTTTCCTCCTCCCTTCCCTTCCCAATCTCCTCACCCACCTGAGATGCAATGCCCTTGAACTAGGCTTACAGCACAATTCTAGTGACAGAGAAATATATCACTAAATGTCATGGAATTCAATTTGGGGACAGAATGAACTCTCCCCCATTTCCCTCCCATGTATCCCCACAAATCTTCTACAGGTTCCTCTGTCAGAAAATAAATGTAATGGTCAAGAAGCAGGACTCTCAGATGATGGAGATACACCAATTCAAATAGTTATTGACAAAGTAAGAAAAAGGGGGTTTCAAAGATCCTGTTTATTCCTGGGTCTCCAGGGCAATCTGTCGGCAGTCAAAGAACTAGCCATATGCTCTAGAGCAGTTTCCCCATTCCATTCAAAGGAATGCTGTAAAGATAACATTCTGTGCTTGACTAAACTTAGGACACACTGGGCTAAACAGCGAAAATGAGGCTCTTTGCTGCAAGCCTTCTGGGATCCTTTAATATACTACACTGCACTATGAATCAGGGAACAGGATATGTTTTACAGTATTTTACCACCTTAACTGACTAAAAAAGCTCTCTCTCTATGATATATATGTGTCATATGCACACACACACATATATATGAACAGTACTGCTCTAAAAAATCGATGGCTCATTTTTTGTAAATACTAGTTTGGGCACAGAGGATCACAGATAAGATCTTGGTGTTCAAGAATATTAATAAGACTAAAAAGAAAACAAAAAGGGACAACATACGAACGGGGATCCCCAATCAGTTAGGCCATCTTTGGGAAGACCATGAAGATGGATGAAAGGTCTAAAAGCAGCTTTGTGTTTCATGCTGGGTAGTCTTTTGTCAGATGATCATGTGCCTCGTTGACTGGACCGTCTACCACCAAGGAGACAGTCTGCTTCTAAACAGGGGTATTGTCATGGGATTCTGGTCTAGGAGCAGCTATCGCATTACATTTATGACATCCTGACTGAGTGAGGGCACCAGACCAGGAAGTTAGAAACTCTTCTCAGGTTCCCAACCTCCAGTCATTTCAACACTGCAGGTAAAGTAGAGGCTAAGTTAATTCCAAGGAGAGAACTGGACTAGGAGTCAGAAGGCCTGGCCTCTATCACTCTGTAGCTGTGTCACCTCTGATAACCTTTTAAATTTCCGTTTCCTCATTTGCAAAAAGGGATTATAATTTATGTTATTTTGATAATTAAGATTAATGCATGTAAAAGTGCTTTGAAACTGTAAAGTGCTCAATAAACATAAGGGATTGCCACATAGGTTCTACCTGGATGTATCAAGAGGCCTTTTCTGGCATCTGATTGGAGCTGTGTGAGATGCTGTTAGGCAAAGGGATTCCTTGGTAGAATTTCTTACATTTGTGTGAAAAGTTCTGGTTCCTGAGTAATCCCAAAGAAGATGCTATGAGGAGTTCATTGTGCCCGTTTTAATCCCAATGGGTCATAATATCTGCTTTCTCATTCAGTAGGCTACTACAGATTTGAAGCAAAAGGGACAGAGTCCAGTGATCTCAATGGGATCCTAGACACTTCATGAACTTCAATCATTTGAGATTATGGGGTGTGGTCCAATGTTGTTCTCAAAAAGATGTTGCCATGCTTCAGACAGTGTTGATAACTAAAAGTCCCCTGGTCCAAATTTATCATGTGTCTCTGAAGGCTCGAACCGAAGAAACGAAATGCACACTCATGGAACAAACTGGGCCTTTGTCGTGATAAAACAACTTCAGCTATTTGGCTTGAAGAGTTTGACTTTACTATAAAGGGCTGTGCTGAATCTGGGTAGAACAGGACAGGAGTGGAGGTAAAGGCCACATCATGATGGCTGAATGCCTCTTGGGTCACAGTGTCCACTGGAATGATGTCTTCTTCAGTAGTAAGGTGGTAGCAATCACCATGGGCAAAAATCCAGGTACCACATCTGTAGGCTGACGGAAGAGCACAAGGAAGGTGGTCAGAAGATCCAGGTGAACACTCAGCAATCAGGAGGCACAGGACTGAAAGGGACAGGGACAAAACAGATAAGATAAATGCATGGAATTACAAACACAAGACTAACACTGGGGTCCATCTGCTGTTAGCACATCAGCTACCTGATGGATACTAATTCTTTACAAGCCTGGCTTAGAAGCTGACAGATGATAAATGGGGGGAAAAAAGCGCCTTATGATTAACAATTAGTGATAAGAACAGAAAGAGTTCACTGGCAAAGACTGTTTCCTGACTCTTGAGAACAAACTGTCTCAGGCAAGCAGCAAAAAGGAACCGTCCTGGGTCTCATACTTTGGGGGAGTAATTTGATTGCATTCAGGCTGCAGGACAGTGGCTGGTGGGGGAGAAAGAAGTGGCTCCACATGTGGCCACAAGAAGAACTGAATTTAAGTGTATATATCAACACAAAAGCAAAGCAGCTATTTCCCTTCTTCCTTTTCCAATGCCTTCGTCAAACTGTCGTATGACCTTGTACTTTTAAAAAAGCTGCCCTGAACTTTCATTTTAACAAGATTCCATCTTGAGTGGGGGAGAACAAGGTACACAGGGAATAAGGCCCTGGTCCTTGCACTCTTCTGTAGTACCATATGCAACATTTCAGCTTCTCTTTATGTTTGAGAGCACCCTTCATCTTTTAAAATTTAGAATTAAAAAATAATAAAAACATGAACTAAAGGAAGAAACATGGCCGCTAACTAGTGACTTTTCTCCTAATCGAGTTAATTAGGTTATCACACAGCAATTACACAATTACTGAGTACTTATTCTGAGTTGGTCTGTTCTCTAAATTCCTCTTTTCTATTAAATGCTCCATTGTATGTGGCAGTACATGTGGGCAAAGATTTGCAAGACAAGGCCCTTGCTTTCATGGGGCTCGCTATCTGGAAAGAGAGGAAATGCATGCAAATAACTCCAGTCATGCGCTGCATGACCTTTCCATCAATGATGAACCATATATACAATGGTGGTCCCTAAGATTACTATCACGTAGCACAGGTATACAGCAGGCTATACCATCTAGGTTTGTGAGAGTACACTCTATGATGTTCACACAACAACCAAATCGTCCCACAATGCCTTTCTGAGAATGTATCCCTGTTGTTAAGCAAAGCATGACTGTACTTTACAAGATATCGCGAAGACAGATAAAAAGATATATAACGTGTTATAAAATTTAAAAAAGATTATTTCTAACTAAAGCTAAGAGAATCACGGAGAAGACAGCATCTGAGTTGGATATTAAGGAAATGGCAGAGTTTTGACAGGAGAACAACCAGAGGACAGTATTTCAGGGTAGAGAAGAGAGCAAGAACAAAAGGGCAGAGATGGTAAAGAAGGCGGCATTTTGGAAAATGGCAAATACCGTAGCTCACTTTGGATGGAGTGCTGCCAGAGTTTGCACCAAGGGTCTGGCAGCAACTCAGGTGTTCGAATTCCCAGAAACAGCGCTGGTGGCAGTGCTTGCTCAGTCATCTCTTCTCAAAGCAAGGTCAACAGTCTCAAAATTCAAAAATAAAACTATCCAGTTCCAGAGTTCCTGCCACATCCTGATAAGCTCTTCCAGGTCTCAGGTCCAGTTCTTGAAAATCCAGAATCCACGCCGTGGCTACACTGAAAGACATCTGCTCCAGCTAGTGCAGAACACTGTAGTGAAATCCTTTCAACCTCCTATCCTGGACATCTCACGTTCTGTCACAGAATTTCAAGCTTAAGTTCCAGTTGTTTTTTTCCTCCTCTCTCTCTCCTGAGGAAAGCATCTTATCACCACAGTCTTTAAGATTCTTTTGAGGTACCTCCAGAATTACAAAAGAACTAAAAGAACAACACATTTTTCTCCAAAACAGTCATTTCTCTGGAAGTGAGATCATCTGTCTCTGCCCTTTAGACAAAGGGAATAGTCAATCGATTTTTTCAGACATCTGTATGAAACAGCAGAACTGGTAACACCTAACCAGACAAAATACACTGAAATGTGTTTGTGTTCACTTGCTTAGAGCTGTACCACTGGTAAGCACCACTCCACAACACGAAAATGTTTGAAATCCAACTGTTCAAACATTTCTATAGTGTTTGCTGGATAATGGCCTGGAATTTGATAAAAGCAGCTGATAATTAACAAAGAAGCAAAAACTGGCATTTTGGCCATCTTAGTAACACACTTGCAAGCAAATAGAAGAGAAAGCAGGCCAGGAAAAAGTTAAGCTTTGAAATATTCCCAAATCTACTGATTTTGAGGTTCAGAGGTTCTAACAAAACTTTTCAGAGAATGTTAACTTTCACTTAATAAAGAAAAACCCCCAAACATCTTCAGTAATTCCACGCCTGGTTCAGTCTGTTCCAGGGAGCCAGCCTGCTAAAAATCCACCTGCACCATTAATTACGTGGACTGGGCAGCACCATTTAAAAATAAGCCTGCTCACTACCAACCACAGATTAGGGATAGAAAATAGGAGCAAGTAACGGATAGCAACTATACTCGTGGAAAATGGTCAATGAAAGTCAGAAAGGTAGTCAGGCACCAGTAAAAGCAGCAGAAAACACAGAGTTGTCGGGCCAGATTAAATAGGCTTCTTGATACCCGAAAACACATCCACTCCTGGTTTTAGCTGCTTTATATTGGGTGCCATTGTACCACATGTATCAGCCACCCTTCAGGCACCCCATGGTGAAAAGACAAGACTCAGAATAGAAGCCAAACAGCGGAGTGTCATTACCCCGAATATCCATTATGCATAGAAACAGCTCACATATCCCAGGGATTCAAACAGGGGCTTCAAATTGGTTGTGAAGGGTCCCAAATGACATCTAGGCCTCAGTTTCCTCCCTGTAGCATAAAGGAATTGTGGTTCTTAACTCTTCTGGGTCACAGAAGCGATGGATCCTTATTCCCCTAAAACACACATTCCCACTAATTTCTGCATACAATTTCGGGGAGTTTGGGGATCCCAACTCCAATCCAAGGTTCCCAGGTTCAAAATCCAAGGACTGGGCAATTGCTAAGTTTTCTCGTAACTAACAACAACCATTACAAACAATAATCATCCCTTACGAACACCGATGCTTTATAGTTTACAAAGCGCTTTCAATCCCACAAACATGGACAGGCATAGGAGGAAACTGAGGCGCAGAAAATTAGAGTGACTTGCCTAAGGTCACTCGGCCAGCTGGTGGCTAGGCCCGGAAGCAAACCCAGCTCTTCCGACTCCGGGGCTTGTCTCCCCACCCCGGAGCTGCCGCCAAAGCTCCTGCCCCTCACTAAGGCGGCATGAGGAGAAAAAGGCAAAGTAGAAAGCCCACCACCAACCATCCCCCAGCCCCCTCTTGCCCCCCCAACTGGGTCCTTGCAGGCCCCGAAGGGTGGCGCCAGGCCTCCAGGCCGGCCCCGGCCACCCCCGCCTCCCCGGCCGCGCCAAATCCCGCCGCCGCCGCCGCCGCCGCCTCCCCGGGAGCGGGGCGGAGCAGCTGCCCGCCGCCGCCGACCACCCGGACGACTCCTCGTCGAATCGCAAACGCATAGGCCGCCGCCCGAGTTCTGCGTACGAGAAGAAAGACGCGGCGCGAGCGCCAACGGCCACCGGGCGCGCGCCGCGGCGGCCGGGCCTGCGCCCCAAGAGCTGGATGCCAGAGCAGGAGAAAGAGCCGCCAACCGATCGCTCGATCGACCGCGCGCCCGCTCCTTCGCCCTACCAGACCGGGAAGGGGGGGAGGGCGCGCCAGGGCTTCTTCGAGTTAGGGGCCTGACTCCCCGGCGACGAGACAAGATGGCTCCTCCGGTCTGCGCCGCAGCTACCGTCCCGGCTGCGTCGCTCGGCCCGCCCCCGGTACTGTTTCTTTAAATGGCGGAGAGGGTCAGGAAAGCAGGAAGAGAGGCGCGCGCGCGCTCACGTGACAGGGGCGGGCCCGGCTAACAAGATCCGGTCACGTGGAGACACGCTACTCACCAATCAAGAGGCGTCGCATTAGGGCGGGGGCGGGAGGAGCTGCGGCTCTGTGATTGGTCGAAGGCGCCGCGGAGGCCTCGGGGGCTTGGGGCGTCGGGGAGTGCGCGAGGCGGCCCGGGTTGTGTGCACCAGCGGAGACAAAGCGGTGGCTGAGGTGGCGGCAGCGGCTGCGGCAGCGGCAGCGGCGGCGGAGCAGTCCTAAACGCCGAATTTCGTGGTGCAGAGTCCCGTCATCCTCTGATCCAGCGCGGCGCGCGGGCGGCTGGTTTCGCGGCGGCGGCGTCTGCGGCGGCGGCAGCGGCGGCGGCAGCACATGGTTCCAAGAGCGCGCTGCGGTTGTTGGGTTCCAATTCCGTGGGGAGGGACAAAGGCAGTTGCGAGCGCCGGGCAACGCCCGGTCGGGTGGTGAGCTCGCCACTGCCTTGGATCCTGGCCTTGAAAGCTGGGACTTTCTCCTGTGTGTGAGGTGGCGGCCACGGACCGAGGCCGGGGAAGGGCCTGAGAGGCTGAGTCCGCCGTCTGAGGGAGGTGGGGGAGGGGCGCGGCCCGCCCGAGGCGATTTGGGCGGGTCGGTTCTGAGGCATTTTAGCGGGTCATTGTGAGGTAATTTGACCCCCTCCTGTGAGGAGGCTGGGGCGGGACGGCAAGCTAGGTTTTGCCTGCGTTTTGAACACAGAAATCGGCCTCAGTGTTTAGGAGATCTCTCGGTTGGGAGGTGGTGAATCCGGAACTAAACGCCATATGCGCTGCGTCGACATCGTTGTCACCAGTCTGGGGCCCTTTTAAGGATCCTGCGATCATTGGTGGCGAAGAAATGGGTGATTGTCCAGTTTTGTGACAGAAGTTGATAAATTTCCAGATTGGTAAATTTCCTCACGGAAATTTAAAGGAACAACAACAGGAAAAGACGCGAAGATCTTGAAGATGGAGCAGTAATAAAACGGCCAACTCCAGAACCATCTACTCCAAGACCATCCACATTCGACTCCTTGAACTATCGCAATTTAAACGCTAAAGCTCCGTAAGACTACAGGCTTAGGACGTAGTTCTTTCCGAAATACTACATCATAGTCATTGAGAAGATAAAATATTCAAAGGAGAAATCAGTTGTAGGTTTAGACAGCTCTTTGAATATATTTTGGATAGGTGCTAGGTAACCTTGTTTAACTCTAGGGAGCACAGACTTACCAAACCTTTACTGGAAGGAATCCTGGAAAATCTATTCCATTGTAAGGTTTCATTTCCCAGTTAGTGGGTAAAGGACTTGGAGACCTCCCTGCACTCATGGCTTTCACAAATTACAGCAGTCTGAATCGAGCTCAGCTAACCTTTGAATATCTGCACACAAATTCGTAAGTATCTGATAGGTGCTACTGAGGTCACTGATAATGGATTTCGATGAATATGGAAATCCTTTCCCCAGAAAATTTTGCTTTTTTTACTTTTTGGGATATATCCCTGCATGAGTCTCGAGCTCTTGTGTTGAAGAACTGAGATCAGTGAAATATTTGTTGCTAATCCTGAAGAATATGATCTTCACTTACTGGCTCAAAATTATTTGATCAAACACAAACTAGGTATTCGAAGTCAATATATTGAGTTTCATTCAGGTGTTTGATAGGAATCCAACACGTACTGTTCTTTGGATTGCCAGAGTTGGACAGTTCTAGCATCAACTCTTTCTCATTTTTAGTGACAACAGCCCAAACGGTTGGGTTATAGCAAGTCTTTTCTTTATAACAAGAAAAAAAAAAGAATGAAGACATTTAATTGACAACTTGTGAGAAGAAATTAGTGATTTTTTTTTTTTTAAATTTCAGCAACAGTTGGCTTTATCTTCCTGGGAAATTAGTCCCTAACGTCCTATATAGTTTGTATATGCTAAACAGGAAATGGCAACTTGTTTAACCCATGACTTAAATAGCTTTTTCCCAAAATGTGTGCAAGTTATAGAACGTATGCTGTGTTCATGGTTTTTCAGTTCATGGAGAGAATGACCATCTCTCCGCCTTGATCTGGAATGTTTCAGGGTTAATCCCTAGTTCCACTCTCTTGGAAGTAATCCAGTGGGGTCACAACTACTTAGTGTTTTTATACATTCCTTTGTTGCTTTTGAGATGAGAGTAAGTTTTCTACCGTTTTAGTACCTTTAGAAGTGATGAGCAACTTAATGAATGGCCCAGAGATCTGAAGAACCACCTTCAGGGTTTAGACTATAGATTTTAGTTAGCCAGTAATAGTGCAGTAAGTTTTAGCCTTTTATGGGAAAGGCCAACATGTTACTTGTGATAGTCTGTAATTTTTTGTTTGCTATTTTTCCTATGAAGGAAATAAAGAATTTCTGAGTAGTGAAGTGAATTGCCAAAGAATCGGAACCTGGTTTTATTTTGTTTTGTTTAGGACACTTCTTAACTGAACAAGAGCGTTTTACTGTAGAGGTCACCTAGGTGAATTCTCATGCTATGGATGGTGAATCTGAAATTCAGTTAGATAAGGTCGCTGGTCAAAGGTTACTCATCTAGTTGATCACATAGTCTTAGGCAGAGCCTTCAGTATCCTTTTTTATGTTTGGACCGCTACATTAAGAACAAGCAGTTGAAGTCCACTTAGATGTTCACAGATGATTGTGTTTGATAAATGGTTATCTCAGTTCTGAATTTTGGAATGAAGGGCCAAATTTGGAAAGACAGACTATATGATAATTTTGGAAGACCATGAACCGAGACTTCAGAAACTGGGTTCTTGTTCCAGCTTCCCCAAAGACTGTCTTTGATGGTGAAATACAAGCATACCTCGTTTTACTGTGCTTTGCTTTATTGCACTTCACAGATAACTATGTTTTTTACAAGAACCTCCACGAATAAAAAGATATGACTCACCGAAGGCTCATGATGGTTAGCACTTGTGAGCAATAAAGTATTTTTTAGTTAAAGTACGTACGTTATTTTTGTGGACGTAATGCTGTTGCACACTTAATAGACTACAGTATAGTTTAAACATAACTTTTATGTACACTGGGAAACCAAAAAGTTTGTGTGACTCGCTTTATTGCGATATTTGCTTCATTGCAGTGGTCTGGAACCAAACCTGCAATATCCCTGAGGTAGGCTTGTAATAGTAACAGCAGTTAACTGCTTCATGTTAGTCACTGTTTTAAACATGGTTGAAAGTATTCTTTATAGTAATCCTGCTGCAAGAAGGCTTACTTCTATTTTGCATTTGAGGAAACTGAGGCTCGGAGAGATTAAGTTGTATGCCAAAGGTTACACAGCTGTTAAGTGGCAGATTTAAGGCAATAAGATCTGGTCACAATGGTTAGTACTTTTAACGATTAGGCAGTACTGACTCTAGTTAGTTTTACCTTTAAAAGCTTGTCTCCTTGTCTGTAAAGCAAGCGTTTACTTCCAACATTAAAAGTCTTCAATTTTAGTTTATCTTGTTGAGCCTGTAATTTGAGGATTTTCAGATATTTCTTTGCTTATTTCTTCTGCTACTTTATTAGGAGTAGGTGGACAGAGCCAAGGCAAAGAATCGAACCTCAGTGAAGTCACTTGTTTAAAGTGAAAGTGGAGAATTTTCTGTGAATTTGACTTACCATGTTGAACTGGAATCACCTCCTTGTACGAACATTTGAGGGTTGGATGTATCATTTTGGAAGCTCTGGAATTTTTTAGCTGGATCACACCTTTGAAGTTGTCTACTTTTGAATGTGTACGGTCCTGCCAGAAGAAAATGCACACCCTAGAACACCAAGAAAAGTTTTTGGTTTGTAGCCAGTCTCAAGAGATTTTTTTTTTATTGTGGTAACCTGACGGGAAGTTCATTTCTAGAGGAAACAAATTTTTAAATTTTCGTTAGATATGACTTGTTACTCCTAACGATGGTAGATGTATCTCATCTTGTCAAGTGGTACAATGTCACCTTCAGAGAAGGGAAGATTTGTCTTACAGTACCTTCTCCTTTGTTCTAATTTTAAAAACAAGACCATGTTAGGGTGTCTGACATTTACAGTATTGCCACATTGTGAATTATGAAAGAAATGACACTTTGCCTACCTGCCATTTCATGTAGACTTGCAAACAGAGCCAGGCTACAAGGGTGGAAATCAGTGTGGTGCAGTGGAAGGAGCATGGGCTTGAGAGCCAGCCAGGCTTGGATTTGACTGCTTCCTGGTTGTGTCCTTGGGCAGGTCAACTTCTCTGAGCCTCAGTTTCTTTATCTATAAGATGGGGCTAATCTGAGAGTGATTATGAGGATTTTGTAAAATAGTGTTTATAAAATAATTAACTCATACCTGGTACGTAGTAAACATTTACTAGATGGCGAGTATTATTTGTTCTGTTCGTAATATTAGCTTAAAGAAACCAAAAGTTGATCAGTGTGTGTACCAAACCTGCTGTTTGGTGCTAGTCATTAGATAAATTCTTAGTGAATTCTGGAACATTTGTTGGAGATGATAAACATCTGTCTTGAGTTTTTTTGGCTATTAACTACGATAACTATTGATGGTTATTCTCTTGGTTACAACAAAGTTAAGGTTTAAAGGAAACCTGGGAAATTCTCATTGTAACATGAGTCTTAGGCTAATTTCTTTTAATACTGGATGTTGCTAGTAGGAGATGATAAAAATTAGTGTTTTTTAATAAAAGGAGCTTTACGCTGTTACTGCTCTTTGGTGGTGGCTTCAGTGACTGCGAGTAAGAAGTTGATGAGAAATCTAGGTGCTAGATTCCAGATGTAGTGGTGGTAGTAATGTTCCTTTGGCTTAAGATGTATATCTTAAGGCACTCCACAGACCTGCTAAGTGTTCTGATACAGCAGGATGCTTCAGCCAGGATGCCTGCTTTCTATGTCTATTCCTGTTGGCACATTTACTAACTTATCATCTTGGCCACGTGATATTTTTGGGTTGTTTTATCCGTATGTGAAGTTAAGGTGGAGGAACTTGTCAATTCTAGAGGCAGTGTTTCTTATCACTTATAATCCTATTGAAATGTAGGTTCACACTCTAAATGTATTAAAGCCACTCAAATGTAAACTGGTTGCTCTAGAATTTTTCTGCTTTATTTTCTAGCAATTAGGGCAGTTAACTATTGTCAGCATATCGACGAACTCAGCCAAGCTATCACTGTGAGTGGGCTTATTGGTTTAAGTCTCTTGGTTTAAATTCAGGCTGAATATAAATAGGGAGACCATTTTCTTTACATAATGAGTAGATTTACATGTGAATCTATTACTGGAAATGCTGAGCTGCAAAACTGTTTCGTTCATGGTACAAATTGTATAAAAGCCAGGAAAAGTTGAAAGAGTTTGAAAATTTTTGCCTTTTTCGAGATGGTTAATCCTTCTTGAATCACATGCAAAGAGTTTTTAGGTCTGTGAAGAAAAAAATTTCTTTTGATATTCAAATATCTCTATCTCAAATGCTAGCTAGCAATGATACACCTCTTTCAACATTATTTGAAAGAAAGGGAGAACTTATGAGTTGGTATGTTTTGGTTTTTATGAGTTTAAGAGATACTAGAACCCTGGTGTTAGCATTCGTTAGTAGGATCAATTAATCAGTTGGCGGTCTAGAGAAGATTGACTGTTGTCACTGACATTACCAACACTTGTCACAAAAGGCCCCTTTTATGATGTGTTAGTATACATCACAAAAGTACCCCTTAGCTACATTTCAAGGATGTCTGTCAAAAAAAAAATATTTAACTTATCTGAAATATGTATGTGCGGAACAGCATCAATACTGTATGGAACAACAAAGACCATTTGGAATGTTTTCTTTAGATTCTAAACATACAAGGCACATTTCTAAACATTATGTGGAAAGTAGTGGAAACTTGGCCAGAGTTTCTTTGTGCTTGCCTTTTTGAGAACTTCTTACTGAATTCTAAATGTTTCTCATTTTCGTGTGAAGCAATCAGAAATATGTATTGCTGAGAAGCAGTTGCTGTTTCTGTTTTGATTTCTTTGCCCTGATGGCAGAGGGTATCAGAATTGATTTTCCAGATTATTCATATTCACCATTCTCACTACTAAAGGTCAGATACTTCATTATTTAACTTACTTATTCCAAATATTTCTGCATACAAGTTGTAGTCTCATTCTTATTATGATTGTGTTCTTGTTTTTTCCCCAGGAGCTGTGTTTCTGAGATTCCTTAAGTAAAAGTACTGATTCTTATTGAAATGAGAAGTATTGCAATAGAATTTATTTTATGTTTTTATATAACAACCTTCAAAATTAAAAAAATTCAGAGTATAGAAAACTAATTTACTTTGTAAGTTTCTCAGTCACTTCTAAGTCAGATGAATATGACTGGTTGAAATCTTGAGAGCAAATGTCACATTTACTTTTACCTTATGTTACTGTCAGCAAATTACCTTAATTTTCCAGTTTGTTTCTCCGTATTTCTTTAGTGGAGTAATCTACAGAGTACTTTTTGGTTCCTTCAATTGATAATTGGGGAATTTAAGATGATGATTCTAGAGACTTAGATATTTTTAATAATTAAATATATGGATGTGTTATGCAGGTTTTTCTCTTAGCAATTGTTTTTTTCAGGGCTGGTGTGGAGATGTGTACTAGTTAAGTTCATGCCCTCTGCTTTGGCAGCCTGGTGTTCGCAGATTCAGATCCCGGGTGTGGACCTACACGTGGATCATCAAGCCATGTTGTGGTGGTGTCCCACATGCAAAATAGAGGAAGATTGGCACAGGTGTTCAGGGCCAATCTTCCTCACCCCCTCCCCCCCAAAAAAAAGAAAAAGAAAAAAAATTGTGTTTTTTCATGTAAAATAATTAAGAATTGAATTTTGGTCAGAAGAATTTGAACTTTATTTTCTAGGTGAATTAGGTATAAAATTGCTGCTTTTGGTTAAAAAATATTTGTTGATGCTGCTTTTGGATTAGCAACAGATATATTCACTGATCTCATGGGTCAAAGTTCCTCCTAAAATTCCAAGAACTGGTAGTTTTAATTCAAAATTTGCATTTGTAAAAATTTCAAAACTTACTTGAGGAAAAACCAGTGTTCCTGGACAGTTCAGTTTTGGGTATTTATTTTATAAAAATATGTTTACAATTTATTTTAATATAGTGAGTGATCAGATTCTAGATACTGGCTTTTTAATATTGGTATATTTCATTCTAAATTTTGAGGAATTTTCACTTTATCTGCTGGCTGAAACTTTGTATTCAAAAAAATCAGCTGGAATAATTTGGTTACTTTTGAAAAATTGCTGATGGTAATATATTATGTGGATTAATGATCTTATATTTCTTTAATCCACAGTCAGGGTTTCTATGGGGGCTGGCCCGTTGGCGTAGTGGTAAAATTCACACATTCTGCTTTGGCAGCTTGGGGTTTGCAGGTTTGGATCCCGGGCATGGACCTAACACCACTTGTCAAGCCACATTGTGGTGACATCCCACATAAAGTAGAGGAAGATTGACACAGATGTTAGCCCAGTGACAATCTTCCTCAAGCGAAAAAGAGGAAGATTGGCAACAGATGTTAGCTCAGGGCCAATATTCCTCACCCAGAAAATAAAAATAAAGTCGAGGTTTTTAGTGGACACGTCCTACTTTTATATCTAATAAGACTTATAGGAAATAGCACAAATTAAAGAGAGTGTAAATGGAGGAAGAATTGTAAGGATACATCTTACGCATAAATATCATCTTTATTGAGTTCTGAATAACATGGTAATTGTGTGTTTACCCAACCGAAACTTTGAGCAGCCTCCTCGAGGAGGAGATGACCATTGGCTACCTTCCTTGAAGAGGTTAACTTTAATGGGTCCTAGGAGACCACACACATCTATTGTCCTCGAAGGAGTTGTTCAAGAGGGTCTTGGGTTCCTTTCTTTAATGTGGAGAATGTTCTGTTTTGAACCAGAATTAGAGAAAGTCTTCTCACTTTCAAGTGGAATATTTTTGCTTATAAACTGCGCAAAAGTGGATGGGTTTTCTTTTTTCACCAGTAGATCACACGCTAGTATTGATAAAGCAAAATGCTAACAAGTTATCCATTGAGCATGCTTAGAGATATGCAGAAACTGGCAGCTTAGTTAAGACATTGAAAAATAAAATACAGGCATTTTTCTAGGCAGAATATGAATAGTGAAAAAAACTGCTTTCAGCACTAGTACACATAGGAATCGTTTAATGCTTCAGAATGGATGTCTCTACTCAATATAGTAAGAATAAACATTTCTGAGTAGATAGCAGAACTTGATTAACACTTGAGGGGGATTAGCAAGCTCTGGAAACACTTAAATTGTGGGGAAGTTTAAATTTCAGTAGTGTAATTCGACAATACAAATGGCGATTTTAGATTGTCTAAAAACTTAAAAATATTTTATAACCTTGACTTTGTATTAGGAGTCATAGTTCAATTTCGTAATTCTTTTGCTAACTGTTAGTATTTATCATTTCAGAACCACTCATGAATTCTTGTTTGGTGCTCTTGCTGAACTGGTTGATAATGCCAGGTATGTAGTCTTCAGGCACATTCTTGGCTTGAAAAGTTTTTGGGTTATTGTGACCTTTGCTCTCTGAAGACTTGGGAGAAAGGCAATTCTGTAGCAGCTGCAACTCACTCCTAAGAGGCTTCTTATCCAAAAAGTATTTTTAATAGCACATTAGTTGATACTTGCACTTTACTTGATTAACTTTAATTTATGCATTACTCTATGTTCTAGCCTAAAAATAATGAACTTATGACCTCCAAAGCTACCTTCCCTTGTGTATTAGAGCAAGATAATTGTAGTGACACTCAGGGAATTAAGATAGAAACTTAGGAATCAAATTAATGAGCAAGACAAGCTCTGATTTAATTTGTGCTACCAGGATAGTACAGCATCTAATGTCTTTGAAATTATACCAAAGATATTGTGTCTTCCCAAAATGTATGTTTGATTGTTAGATAACTCTAGTTGATCAAAGCATCTTCCATTGTTAGCAGCTGTGCTTGGAAGAAATCATTCTTTAGCACTGTCTTATTGTGAGTTTTGAGTGATGGAAGCCTAGAAATGTTGCACAAGACTGAAAAGAAGTTTGGGTTAGTTCAGAAATAAACAAATAGCAAAGCCCAAATCAAGATTCTGTTTATAATTATATTATGAAAATAGTGTCTCAGTCTTGTTTCTGAATGCAAACATAATTCGGACACATTGTTTATTGACCAGGTATTGATGACTAATGAAGGAAGAAAAGGATGCGTTAACAGTAGAATTATTTTCTAAACAGATCTCCAGTTAATGAGCTTACTGATAGTTTTCTTTGTCTGCCTGTGTCTAGACCGTAAACCTGCACTATTATTACTTTTATTGTTCTTATTTACTGGACTGCTCATGGAAGTGTGTTGTTTAACAAGTTGTTTAACCAGAAAATTCCCATTTTGTTTCAATCTTGATTGGCTCATAATTTTTTTATTTAACTTAAAAATGTTGTCGGTTAATGGAACTATGTTTGAATTTGCCACTTGTTAACTTAGTGAGACCATGGTGTGCTGTGGCAGACTGCTTTGTAGTATATGGTGAACTGGAGATTTTCTGGGAGTATGTGTTCCTGCTCATGCACACATTTTACCAATCTCTCTCATATTTGCAAATATTTTTACATGTTTCAGAATAGGTACATGTCAAGCTCTATGCGTTTCAGTGGATTTTTTTGCATTTAAAACCAGTGAAACTCTCTGTGCCTCATTTTTCTTGCCTGCAGTTGGCAGAATTGGACTAGATTGCGTCCAAGCCTTTATGGAAGACTTCACTGATGGCTGAATTTGTATTTTAGCTGATGGCTGCAGTCTAATGGAGTGCCCCTACTTTCTTTCAAGGTTAGAGAGGATAAGATAGGCTCATGAATCAGTCTGCTGACTGTAGTACATATACCATGAGACCTGATTTTTCATAGGCTTTGTGGCAGACTGTTGTTTTCCTTTTTTCTCAATATTTTGGTGAGAAGGAAAAATGGACAAGTTATTGGAACATTTTTTGTGATTGCCATCAAATGAGTGAAACATATTTTAGTCATTTCTTAGTGTGTAAAGGGAAATGTTCTTATCCTCTAGATGTTTCAACTATGTAATTTGTATTTAAAAAATGTATCCAGGTCCTACGTGTCATGTGATTATTTTGAATAATTCGGAGCTCTAGAAGTGTCTCATAGACATATAAGGAAAATTGTGTTGGCAAGTTTGAAAGTATAGCTTTAATGTATACCAAGTTTCTGTATGATTTCCTGAAAATAGAGTCAAAATAGTAAGCATCCCACTTAAAATACTATGTATTTTGATGATTGGTATTTCATGTTCTCATTTGGATCTTGATTTTTTTCTTTTAATTTTGCAGAGATGCTGATGCCACCAGAATAGATATTTATGCAGGTAAGACAGATGTCAGTCCTTTCTTTTAATGTCTGGTTCCTTTTAATGCATTTGTTGTGTGCCTAAGAAGAAATGAGTGGGAAACAACTGGTTTTTGGTGCCCGGGGAGATGGCAGGATTACTCCAGGTCTTCGGTAGAAACAGGGCAGCCCCGGTCAGGTGTGTAATAGAAACCAAGAATGTTGGTGTAAAGAAACTACCATGGGGTGCCACCAGGAGATTTATGGGGATGATGGAGTAGAGTCATAGGGAGTGAAATGATTAAGTACCAGTGATTTTACTGGTTGGAGTTAGCAGGTGACCAGGTTTGTAGTACCTACAACCAAAGAGAGATCTTGTTGGAGGACTTTTTCTCTCTTTGCAACCTTGGTCAGGACCAGACCCAGCCTGGAGAGTTGCTGGTGTCAGTTGCATAAAACAGCTGAGTTCCTGGGTTGATAATCAGGTTTGCAGAGGCGATGTTCTCAGACAGAGGTGTCAGGTAGGAAGGAGCACTGCTTTGCTTGAGATTTAAAGATATTGTCGGCGTCTCCTGTTTTGCTTATTTAATTGGCTCTGCTGTTGGGCAGTAAGATCCTTTCTTTTTTTCCTAGAGTGGGTACAACAGTGGAAGAATTCTTAGTCATTATCACTGGCCTTTTTAAAAAAAATTTAAATAGTTTGCTTTCTACCTGTTCAATGTATGTACCAGCATGTTTTTTGGTCATTTGAATGCTAAAAATTTGAAAGTGGAATAGAGGAAGATGGTTTTTAAATCCAGTTTGGCTAGCATGATCTATTTTTCTGACAGACTTTTCTGAAGTCTTCTGAAAGATTTGAGGTAATATTTTGAATAACGTTGTCTTAGCTTCTGAGAAGACTTGAATGTTTTATAGGAATATACACTTATCAAATAACCCCTCTTCTTAATGGATCCATTTGATAAATGAGAACAAGCACACAACTAAGAAGTAATTCTCAGAACCTCCAATGTTATAATTATGAAAAATCTTCAAGATTTGATGAATTTCTCCTGCCTGATATACTTTGGAGCAGAGAAAATATGCTGAAGAGCTTAAAGTCAGCTATACTGCTTAAATTCTCAAAGCCTTTTGTTCAAAAGGTTCTGCCAAAGTGGTGAAAATAAGACTCCTTTTATTTTTAGAAGAAAGTAACAGGAAAAAGGGGCATAGCAGAAGAATGTTAAAAGATGGTTACTAAACTCTCAGGCCAGGTGGAGGGGCCATTCCCAAGCTACAGTGCGTATCTTACATCTCATTGTTCTTTAGTGGGTAATAGTAACCGTTACCTCTGAAAGAAATGGCACCTGTTTTAATCGTTGTACCAATGGCAAAGTAGAGAGTGGGGGCCTCCAAGTTACGTCGAAGGGACAAATCATCATGGCCGAGTCTATTTGGAAGAAGCTTTCTGAAAAACATCATCTCTGCCTCCTGCCACCTTTGGTGGGTGAAGTTCAGTAAGGAAATTTAGTCCTTTACACTGAGAATGCCTCAGAACAGTCGGATTTCAATGTAAATGACAAAGGCCCCGTATGCATTTATTCTGTGCTCAGTGTTACTCCTCCTGTGCTTTGGGAGGAGCTAAGAGAGGATGAGGGTGGGGCCTTTGCTAAGTTCTCATTAGAGAGCTTAGTCTCTAATTGGAGAGACAGTTAACATTCTACAGATGACAAGAGAACAATAGCTTGATCCTGAGGGAACTATCGAGGCTGTTAAGGATTAAATGGTGCAGTAGAAGCTCTAAGCACTATAGCATTTTGGAAAAGACTTGATTTACTCTCAAGATTGGGAGTCTTGGCTGAGATGTCCTTAATTTCGCACCTTTCTACCTCAGTGCCTTATTAACATATTCAACAGGAGGGAAAAAAGCAACCTCATCTTACAAGTGAAATAATAGAATTAGTAATATGTTAATACTGTAAAGTTCTTGTTGTTAGTACGTGGGGGGAAAGTATTTTCCTGTCTCCCCTTCTGAAACTAAATTGATACTGAACTTGGAAATCTCCCCAAATATCAGATGTAGCTTGAATTCACCACAGTGTCACATTTTAAAAGATTGTATTTAAACCTGAGAAGGGTAAGAAAGGAATCAGACTCTCAAAAAACCGAGGTGTTCACTCACCCAAAGCATTCTTAGACGGGGCGAGACCGTAACGTGCCTATCAGAAGTAGACTGTTTTTTTA
This sequence comes from Equus przewalskii, assembly GCF_037783145.1. Taxonomy (NCBI): domain Eukaryota; kingdom Metazoa; phylum Chordata; class Mammalia; order Perissodactyla; family Equidae; genus Equus; species Equus przewalskii. Next base: position 7,157,880 of record NC_091837.1, read on the forward strand.
TTGACTTGTAGACTTGCTTAGATAGGGAGTGCCAATCCTCAAAGAAAGATGACTTTTGTGTTGCCGATTCAGTGGTTAGTAAATGGAAAATTAGAGCAAATGTAACTGAAGTGAATACTGCTCAGACAGGTTGCAAAGTACCATGAAGAACTTGGATGTAATTTTATTACAGCTTCTGCTAAGGGCAGTATTTTATCACCTCTGACTTTTGACATAGAGCTCCATTTTTACATCTCTTCTCCCACTCCTTTTTTTTCCTGTCTTATCCTCAGTGGGAGTTGGATGGAGGGATGTCCGGCTCATTTGAAGAAGTGAGACTTAGCTATGTTGGGGGAAGCTTAGATGTGCAGCCTTGCAAACTGGTTCTGATAATCTTACATAGTTGCTACCAGGATCTGAAGCCCAACTGCAAAGAAGGTAGTTTGGCTTTGCCCTCCGTCTTGCTTCCAAGATATCTGATGGGAGGGGGAGCAGACAACCCCCAGCTGCTTAGACTCTCCTCTGTCCAGAACTCCCTCTCCTTCATCAAAATCCTGTCCTTGGAGGTTTCAGATCTCACTCAGTTGACTGATTAAAGTAAATATCAGGTATGAGGAAAGCCTCTCTAACAGGTAGACTGTTTGGGGAGATACTTTTGAGCAGGGAAACCTTCTAGGTCTTGCTCTCTCTAGCTCAGTGCTTCTCAAAGAGTGGTCTACTGATGGACAGTATTGGAATCACTCAGAAGTGTGTTAGAGACGCAAATTCTCAGGTACTACCTCAGACCCACTCTCCAGGGGTCTCTCCAGGGTAGAGCCCAGAATCTGTATTTTAACAAGCTCTTTAGGTGATTCTTAGGCACGCTACATTTTGCTCTAGCTGGTACTCTTCTTAGTCTCCTTCTGCTTAAACCCACATGCTTACCTAATCTGTTAGAGAGAGTAGCATCCATTGGACTGTAAGCTCCACGAAGGCAGTGCACATCTGCATTGTTCACTGCTGTTATCCTCATCACAGAGCCAGGCACACAGGAAGTGCTTAGTAAATATTCATTGATTACATGAGTGATTGGGATCAACATTGTGTCAGGTGAAGACTCAGCACTGCCTGTTACGAAGTTGAAGTTTCTGCTGTGTTAGCTAGTCTTTCTTGCCCCTGAGGTCAGTTTCACATCCTCCACAGGTGGGTCTCTTACCCTCATAAACCACAGGAAAAAGCTTTGAAGTGAAGGCCTTAAGCAAGAAAGGAATCTCAGATCCACTGTTAAGTGATGATTGTGTGTTAAAACAGCCTGCTGAATTCTGTTCTAACAAACACAAGGGCCTAGAAGTAACTTCCTAGGTAGTGTTCAAGAAATGCCAGTAATCCTTGGGGACTTTACAAATGTAATTGGCTTGAACTAGTTTCTAGATTCCAAAGCAGAGTCTTCATGTACAGTTTATGGCTGAAGTGTACATTGTACAGCAAATGGCTCTGGGCTAGATTTAGAACACTTCTTTTACCATGCTCTATACCTGACCCAGTTGGAGTCTCCTTATGACACTTTGCTTCCCCTAGGAGGAAACTTTGAAGAAAGTGCTTTTTTGCACTTTTCGTGCACTTGCTCTTGCTTGCTGGATCTCCTTTGGATTCTTTAGACTCAGATAAGAGGCACTGCCACAGGGAGAAATTTTCCTATCTACCAGTAGTACTTCCAAGAAGGACCTTGCCCTTGAACTTTCAAAAAGCATTTGTTACCAATGTTTCACAAAGTTCAGCTTCCTGAACACTGAGTGATACTTGAAAATCTCTGTGGTTTATAGTACTTCTGAAATAGCATTTTAAATTATATTAACTAGTCCATTTAACAGAAGGCGGTCATGACTCACTTGAATCTTTAGCCTGAGGGGAGGACAGAGAGCTTTTTAAACTGAGATTCCCCAGCTTAGATAGTTGTATAAAGTTGGTGAATTGCATCTTGGGGGAGACCAAAAAAGTCCTCAATTAGGAGCTGGGTTCCAAAGCAGCCTTGGGCTTGTCCTTGTAGTACCTTACACAGACCTTCCTCCTTTTAGTAGAAGTGGTTTCCTAATTCCTAGGCCCATGCTATTGCTCTTTTGTCCACCTAATCCTGATCATTGGGTCAAAAGGCACCTTGGAAACTACTCTGGGCCCCTTCCCTATTTGTGAATCTTCTCCAGTACCTGTGACATGCTTGGACTCAGAGGTTCTTCCACTGGAATGGCAGCCACAGCCTGTTGTGTTCTCTTCCTATTGGCCAGGAAGGGCTGTCGTGGCTTCTCTGTGTCTTATTGTCAAAGGACTGTTCCTCCTTCCAGTTCCTAGCAGGGCCAGCTGGGAACCCGGCAGCTCTCACTGCACCCTATGCCTTCTCACTCCTGGGTTGGGGAGCCATTTCAAGGACCCATAGCAAGCAGGCGATATGATGAATACAGATAGCTCAGAAACTGCAGTTTGCCTGGGGATAGTCACGTAGAGATGTAATACTTCATTTTCTAGATAGCAGCTGCCACCACTGTGCCCATAGCATGTCTAGCTTGATCAGTTTGTGTGGAAGCTACCCCAGACTTAACCACAAACGAGGTGTTCTGTTGAATTTGAGCAATGTTGATAAGGTAGAGCTTGTAGTACTTGGAGTGGCTTTAGTGGCTTGGGGTCCACAGCAGAGGGCAGAGGTAGAATAATCCAGGTGGAGAGAGGCAGAAGGATGATTGAGATATGTGTGAAAACGTGCGTATTCAGTGGTCCTGGGTGTGGTTAGATGCTGAACCAGTTATTCCTGCCCTTCTTATAGATTCTCTCAAACTTTGTCAGGAACTAGAAAGCATTAGAGAACCTTTGATGGGAATTCCCACCCCCAGGGCCCTGATGTTTAACTTGCCCTTGCTAGGACTGTTAGAAGGAGAAACTGGGTTTGACTTGACCTTTTTGGACCAAGCTTCACATTGATTCACCTGCTGATCATATCCATGTTGTTTCCCACTATGAGTTACCACCCAGTAATGGCATCTGCTTTTTTTCACAGAAAGGCGAGAGGACCTTCGGGGAGGATTTATGCTTTGCTTTTTGGATGATGGAGCAGGAATGGATCCAAGTAAGCGATGAGATGATTGCTGCTTTTGAGGAGGATGTGACCATTTTTACAGATACTTACTGTGTTAACTTGTTTTTCTGTTGCCTCACTATTGTGATCAGAAGATCCACCTGGGGAGAGAAGTCTGTTGCACCATCTCAGGCTTAATTCCACTAATGGATTTGCTGGGTCTTGTCCTGGCATGGGAGATAGGATCTAAATGGAAACCTGTAGTCAATCAGATTACCTGTCTCTTGGTGTTGTATTTGTCAACATCCTGGAGCTGGTACTACAGCGGCCTCCCCTAGCCTTATTACCATGTTCTGGTAACAGAACAAGGTCATAGAGGTGGTGGTACTGACAGGCCAGTCAGAGGTTGCCTCCATTTGCCTCATGGTTGTGAATTTCCTTGGACAGAGGTTTTCAGTAGACACACAACACTGCTTAGATTTATTAAGGCTCAGACCTTTGAATTTTTAGGACCCTGGGAAGGAAATGCAAACTTCTCACTTTCTCTTTTGCCTGCCGCTTCAGGTGATGCTGCCAGTGTTATCCAGTTTGGGAAGTCAGCCAAGCGAACACCTGAGTCCACCCAGATTGGGCAGTATGGGAATGGGTTAAAATCGTAAGTATACTAGAAACTTGTCACAGGACTCAAAACAAAATCAAGCATTGCTCTCATGCTTCTGTCCAGTGAAAACTTTCTTCTGCTTCCATCGTTGTAACTCTGAAACAGAAGGAAAGTCAGAAAGGAGTGGTGGTTTGAGGACTTACCAACTGTTGTCCAGCCTAGTTTACTTTACAGATTGAAAAGTATGAACATCCAAAACCCGTCGGAGTGAGAGAAGCGGTAGGTTTCTCTTGGCACTGTGCTCTGGAATTGTACCTCTCCTGTTGAAAATTCTTATTTTCACCTATGGTTGAGGACGCGAGTGGTTGTTATGTGGGGTTGAGATGTATTTGAGATGGTGAGGGGATCACTTCACAGCACAGCAGTGTTCCCTGAGCACATGCCACATGTCACGCTTTGTGCCAAGCACTGGGGATCCAGGGTGAGTAAGAGAGACCCCTGAATCCTCCCACCCAGAGGACATGGTCTCGACTGACATGTCCTGCTAGGCCCTGTAGCAGGGGCCTACCTAATGTCTTCAAATCCCTTAGGACTTCTTTCTCAGTCCTTGGTTCCCACTTGTTGGATGATTGGAATGTGTTGTTCTGTTTTTGAGTGAAGCCCCAAGAGAAAGGTTTCTATTTCTGAAATGCTCACTTCCAGCTGTACATACCTTTGGAAGAAATAAGATTTAGTGGAACTGGAGTTTATACAAATGGAATTCTGAGTCACGTTTCTAGTCTTGCTGTGGAAATGTGTTGTTTTGTTGGAAATAGGGCATTGGTTTGCTCAGTCAGCAGCATCAGTTGTCCCTCATGTGCAGTGTGCTTTGGGTGTGTGGGGAAGAAAGAAAGTGCTTTCAAAGACATCAGGGACCTGGTACCTCGACTTTGCCATTTGTCTCTCAAGGTAGGAACCAAATGATAATAAGAAGCACTTACCATGTGCCAGGCACTGTGCTAAAAACTTTAGTTGGAAGATCTCGTTTAATCCTCAACTATAGCCCCATGTGGTGTAGTTACCATTATTCTCATTTTCAGCTGAGGAAATTGAGGTTTATGGGGGTGAAGTGACTTGCCCAAAGGTGTAAAAATGCCCAAGTGTGGAGCTGAGATGTGAACCAGGTCTTTCTGACTTCAAAATCGGAGCTGCTGTCCATCTCACTTCAATTAGACAAAGTTTGAATCTCATCTCAGACCCTTAATTACTTCTCTGAACCTCAGCTTCCTCCTTTATAAATTGGGATTATAATATATACCAAGCAGGATAAGGTTAAATGCTATCATTGCTCTGAGAGCCCCAGCCTGCTTTCTGGCTTCTTATTTTATTTCTTCTCCTTTGGTCTTTCCGTGGCAGACTCCTGGCCTGATTCTGTGGGTCTGAGGTAGGGCCTAGGAATTTGTGTTTTTCATAGGTTCCCCAGGTGATTCTGGTGTGGGTGATCTAAGTCCCCAGTAACTGAGGTCGCCTAGTGTCAGTGTGATGTGAGAAACCCTGTCTTTCTATCTGGAATGTCGGACAGCCTCTTCCTGCCTAATCTTACCAATTCTGTGGCCTCAGGCAAGCCGTTTGAACCTTTCTGAATATCTTTCCTGATCTAGAAAATGGGGTTCTAATCTTTGACCATCTCCCTCACAGGTCAAGTTGCAGGAGCAAATGAAATGTGACTCTGAAAGTGCTTAGAAGGTCAGGAAGGAGAGTGTGCCGAAATTGAGAGTGTTGTTAGCATATTTTAGTAGACGGGCTTTTGTAAAGGACCCATTGAGATGGAGCCATCTAGTGTTCAGAGTGTATTAATTTGGAAACCTATTCAGAAATTGAAAAAGTTTCAGGAGGAAGTGATTTGTGATGAGAATAGGGCTGAGAAGCAGGGAAGCCAGCAGACAGGTGGCATTTTGCGGTTGTTGCTATTCAGCCTTCCAGGTCAGAATCAAAGAGAGAGGGAAGAAAAAGACACAAAGAGAGTTTTTGCCGAATTAGGGCAAGAGTAAGCTTTGACAGAAGGCAAGATAATGTGCCTCATTTTGCCACCGGTAAGCTTCAGGAAGGAAGGAAGAGGACTGTGAAATTGTCCGGGGAAGGAGCACTGCCAGCGCCTTGGGAACTGGAGGAGAAACAGAACTTGGCAGTCCCCAGGGTGTCTCTGGATAGTGTCCTGGGAGTTTTCCTAAGCATTTGGAGAACTGGGACATGGCATTCATTTGTGTGCTTGGCATGTCAGCCTGGTTTGTATTTGTATATAGAAGAGAGTAATAAGACTTCCCATTGCCATCATCTCCCTGGGGTATTATGAGGACTAAATGAGATAATAGCCATAAAGTCCCAGAAGCTGCTTAGAAGGAAGGAGCTAAACAGCCCAATTGTTTGGTGAGCAGTCCTCCCACTGGTGCTTCATGCTTCTGCCCTGTTCCATGCTGCCTGGAAAGGCCTGTCCTTGCCTGCTCCGCAAGGAGGGTTTAATGTGGCCAAACAGAGGAAGGAAGCAATTGATTCCATTCAGACTTTTGCCTTGTGGAAGTCAGCCTCAAGGCACATTTCCCAGAAACCTGTTGCATCCAAAAGCAGGGACCTGCGTGTATCATAATGAACTTGAGGTGACAAAACAACTCTGAGAAGATGACTGTAATTATAGAACATGAGTTAATTATAGGCCTCTTCAGAAACTGTGGTCAAGAACTACATTTTGTATGGTTAGCCCCTGCATTTGGCTGAGTCTTGGGGTTGTACTGGTTTTTTTTTGAGGACTTGTGAGCATAGACAGTAGGCTGTTCCCTTGATGGTGCTGCCATTTGATGAGTGGACAGGAGGGGAGTTTGTGTCAGCAAAGGAAGGACAGTATGGGAACTGGATGTGGTCAGCATGGAAGATGTGTTGAAGGTATCAGCTACTGGAGTGAAAGCTGATGGTGGCACAGTCAAAGGGTACAGCAGCCCTTGTGTAGCTGGGATGAACCCAGAGCATGGGTGGTAGGGTTACTTGTTACCATTGTGGCAACAGGTTAGGGGTGAGACTAACCTGGGGCTGGTGATCGGCAGTGAACGTGCCCTAGCAGGGTGGTGAGAAACCCCTGTGCAGTGGGTAAATGTGGTCAAGAAGGTTATAGGGAAAGACTAAGACCAATGGAAAGAGCCGAGGGAGGAGTGTCAGATGGGAGGAGAGGGAATGAGGGCTGTGGAACTCAGCTCAGGGTCCTGGGACCTAAGGGGGCCTTTAGGAGAGCCCTCCAGAGGCAGTTTCAGTCACATCCAAAGCGGGGGTTTGTTCCTTTTTCAGATGAGCTTTTGAATCCCTAGGAGAATAACCCATTTCTGCTTCCCTTTCAGGGGCTCAATGCGCATTGGGAAGGATTTTATTCTCTTCACCAAGAAGGAAGACACCATGACCTGCCTCTTCCTGTCTCGTACCTTTCACGAGGAGGAAGGCATTGATGAAGTAGGTCCCATCCTTATGGTCCCAGTCACCATTCCACATTTTCTGGGTCTTCCCAGGCTGTTTTTGTAGGTCGTTTGCAATGCTGGGCTCATTGGGGTTACAGGATTGCAGCCATGGCCCCTGTTATGAGATTAGCTGGTTGGATGAATTGGTTGAGGGGTTAAGGTAGATGTCTTAATGTGAGAGGAAGTAGTCTCAAAGCTTCAGAGGAACAGTTGTCCTGTTTCTGAGAATGAGGCCATCAGGTGGCAGGAACCAAGACTTAGATTTGAGACTCTGCTAGATGTGCAGCTTGGATTCAGTTTGACGGGGCAGGGGGCGGGGATCACTGTGGAGAGTTGTTTTATCAGGGGTGTATTCTGGGCTTCCGTGACTGGGTGGAGAGCACAGCTGGCAGTAATAATAGGAACAGCACTGTCTATCCCATATAATGGTGATTTTGTGGAATGTACTATGAGCGCATTTTCCTTTTGAGGAGATGTGTTGCTCTAACCATCTGTGTCAGAGGCTACAAGTCAGAGACCTGCAGGGCCTAGGCAGGTAGTGAAGCAGGTAAGCATATGGAAAACATGAACCTAAATTCTTCGATAAATGATAGCTGACACTCAGCCCCAGCTGATTATTGCTATGCTGGAAGGAAGGCCTAATGAATCTAGAATATTATGATTTTAAAACATTTTGGTAATTAGTTAATTATATAAGCTAAACACATGCTCATCTGATTCTCTTTGTGGCCTGGTGGCTCAGATATCTGCAGAGGTGGTCTGGTGAGGTGTGTGCCTGTCATGGGGGGATCAGGGAAGGCCTTGGTCTGCCCAGCCTCAGGCTGGACTCTTAGCTCCCTTTGTGTTTGAGAAATGGAGGCCAGAGCTTGAGAGAGGGGCCGAGAGGGTCTGCAGAGAGATCCACGGCTGTCACGTAAACAGATAGGTGAATTCGGACAAAACTTCTGTCTAAGTCAGCTGTGTTAGTTAGCTGTGACTAAATTTGTAATGGCCCTGTTTAATTTGCTAAATCATAGCAAATTAGTTCATGTTGGGAATGAAAGGCTATCTTTTTCTACCATCTTTGCTTGGCAAGCTAGTGGATTTGTTGGCCTTTTTGGTGCAGTGTGTCAGTTCTCGGCATACTTGGAGTGAGAAAGGGCTGCAGCTGAAAAGAGTGAGCTGCTGGGAGGAGGTAGGACGGGAGAGCTTAGTCTTGGCTAGAGTTTTCAGGAGTGTTTCCTGATGGACTGAGGGTGGCGGGAGGAGGGTGTTCAAGTCGATAGAAGCAGTCTGTTCAAGGCCCTGAGAGCTGGTGAGGGCTGTGGGAAGGGACTTGGCAGAGGGGCCACCTGAAGAAACGGGTGCTTTTAGAAGGCAGGGAGGCCCAGGTCAGGCTTGACCTCAGGGCCATGGTGAGCATTTGGGACTTCATTAAAAGCAACCGTTAAAGGGAATTTAAGCGAGAGTGTGGCCGTATCAGTTCCTTTTTTTAAAAGATTAGTTTGGTTATTGTGTGGTGACTGGATTGGAAAGATTGGGGCGTTGGAATGGACCAGTTGAGGAGCCCTGGCTGGTGTATAGCCTGGCAGGACTCGCAGCAGGGAAGTAAGAGAAAGGAGGAGTCATCTCTTTAGCATGTGGGACCCACAGGTTGGTGTTTGATCAGTGGAGAGGGGAAAGGGGAGTGAGGGGTCATAGATGACTCAGGCGCTGATGTGGCATTTGGGGTGTGGTGAGCTGACAGGAGCTGGGGAAGAATGGAAGAGGGGCAGTTTGGAGGGGAAGAGTGTAAGTTTTGTCCTGGACATACGAAGTTAAGTCTGGTTCTGGAGCTCGGGGGAGGCCTGGGCTTCAAGATTCTTGGTAGCAAATGAGTTCACCTAATGGAGTGTGTAGAGTGGGAAGAGGACTTCGGATCTCGCACATGCCGACATTTAAAAGCCACAGAGAGGAGAGAGCAGAGGAGACAGTAGTGGCCAGAGGGTAGAAGGAAAACCAAGAGAGTGTTGATATTGAAACTAAAGGATAAGGATTTCAGTGGCAGGGCTGGGTGCCAGTGGAAGTGAATGCCCATGGTTTAAAGTAATGCCATTGTCACCTGGGACTGCTGTGAAGAGTGGGAGGTACAGAGTGAGGTACAAATTTACAGAACACAAATGGAACTCAATTCCCCTGGTGAAAAAGCTAGGTTGAAACTTTTTTCCTTACTTGGTGCTAGAAGGTCACTGTTTTGGATTGTACTCCAGTGCGAACTCAGCCAAGATTTCAAAATAAGATCATTTTCGGCTGGGTAGGAATGTGTCCAAACCAGCCCTAGGGTTGAATACTACAGGCACGAATCTTCTTAGAAACCAGTAAAATGTCTCAGAACTCTTAATAGTGTATCAGTTTGGCACTTTTTAAAATACAGAGTTTCTTTTGCCTCAGGCTGGGCCATCTGATTTGAACCTCTGAGGTGCCTGGACTGGTTTGCTGTGATAGGGAATCCCAGCAGTCAGTAGTCCGCAGGGCTCCTGGGGCAGCTGGCTGGGGGAGGGGAAGGAGCACGTTGAGGCTTCTGGGGAAGTGGCGTTTGAAGAAGAATTTTTGAAGAAAGAGTAAGATTTTTTTTTCCAGCCTTATTGAAGTATAATTGACAAAAGTAGGATTTTTTAAAACATTAGTTAGGCATAAGATTAAATTCCATACATATGGAAGAGTGTATTAAAATATATGTACAGTTGAGAGAATAATCATCAAGTGAACACTCATGTAGCCACCATCGGAGACTGATGCTAGAAGTCCCCAGTGTGCCCCTCACCAATCGTACTCCTTGTCGCACATCTGAAGGAATTGCTTTCAGGTGACTTTTGTGATGATCATTCCCCTGTTTTTCTTTTACAGTTTTGTCACCTGCACATGCATTCTTGAATAATAGTTTAGTTTTGCCTATTTATGAGTTTTATATAAACAGACTCATACTGTAGAGAGTTTTCTTTGTGTTTTGTTTCTCTCATGTAAACAGTGAGATTCATCCATGTTGATGCTAGTAGCTATTGGTTGGTTCATTTTCATTACTGCTCAGTGTTCCATTGTATAAATATACTACAGTTTATCTACTCTGTAGTGGATATTTGTGTTATTCTTAGATGTTTGCTGGTACACATGTGCAAAGTTTCTCCTAGGATACGTATCTGGGAGTGGAATTGCTGAGTTATAGGTTATGTTTATGTATATCTTCAGATTCACTAGATAATTGCAAATATATTTTCCCTAGTGGAAACAGTAGAGTTATTACCAAATTAGGAAAATGGCCAGGGGCATCCCAAGCAGGGAACTGCCCATGCAGAGACCCCCAGGGCATAAACCAGCATAACCCAGAGAACCTAAGGATGTGAAGCTGAGTCTTGGGAAGGGTCAGAAGCCACAGAGCCTGTGGCGCCAGGCTGTGAAGCTTCAGGGCAGTGTGGAGCCACTGTGGGGAGGGAGAAGAAGGATGCCCATTTTGGGAGAATGCTGTTCTGGGGCCTCTCTCAAAGAGTCTGCCTGTGCTTACTTCAAAGGTGATAGTCCCATTGCCCACCTGGAATGCTCGGACCCGGGAACCTGTCACAGACAATGTGGAGAAGTTTGCCATCGAGACAGAACTCATCTATAAGTATTCTCCCTTCCGCAATGAGGAAGATGTAATGACTCAGTTCATGAAGATCCCTGGGGACAGCGGTAAGTAGGCTTTGAGCCTGCAGCCCTTAGAATCCGGGAGCTCCAGAGCCACGAGTGGTTTGGGGACGGGCCAGGGGCACCTGGCAGAATGAAAGGAGGATTTCTGTTCCCAGGAACACTGGTGATCATCTTCAATCTCAAACTCATGGATAACGGAGAGCCTGAGCTAGATATAATGTCAAATCCAAGAGACATCCAGATGGCAGAGACTTCCCCAGAGGGCACGTGAGTGTGGCTGGGAAGGGAGAGCAGTCCTGGAACTGGTGTTCATTCTCTCAGGGAGGAAGAGCTCAGAAGGTAACTTCAGGGAGAGAGGGCAGAGCTCATTCCCTGGATTTCCCAGTATTAAAGTTGATGGAGCTGAGAACGCCACGTCGTCTTGCCACAAGGCAGGAGGGATGAATAGAAGGACAGCAGATCTTAAGCCAAGCCAAAAGAAAAGATTATTGCTCCCTTGCTCCAGCTCTTTGATTTGACAGAAGAAGAAACTGAGGCCTAGGGAGGGGAGAGGACTTGCTGTGTCCATGGTGGGGCACTGGTAGGGCCAGGGCAGGTGTCTGTCTGGTGCCTGTGCTGGGGATGTGAGAGGAGGCAGGATGTGGTGCCCACACTGAGGGAGCACCCCTCCAGGGCAGCAAGAGAAGCTGAGATGTGAGGTGAGAAGGCGGAGGGCCTGCAGAGAGGCTCTCCTGCTGTACTCTTGTTCAGGCTGGTTGTGGGGGAGGTGACAGCATTCCTCCTTCCTGCTGCCTCCAGGAAGCCAGAGCGGCGCTCCTTCCGCGCCTACGCTGCCGTGCTCTATATCGATCCCCGGATGAGGATCTTCATCCACGGGCACAAAGTGCAGACCAAGAGGCTCTCCTGCTGCCTGTACAAGCCCAGGTAGGGGCCTGCCCACCCTGGCCTGCTGTTTCTCTTGGGCCAGGGACAGGGCCTGGCCGAATTTCTCTGGGAGCATTGTTGGAGTGATGCCAGATGAGAGACTCTGACAGTGTTGACTGCGTTTGGGCCTTTAAGCTGCCTGTAATTTACCGTGGAAAAACAACTGGGTCCTGAGGGGGGCACAGAGGTGGCCGACGGGCTGTGGAGGTTGGCTGGTGAAGCTCATTGAGTGTGAGTGCCTTCTGTGATGGGGATGATGCCCTGCCTGGCATGGTGAGCTGTCTGAGCCTCTCACTTCAGGGCCGAGGGGCCTTTACACACTGTAGAGGAAAGCAAAGGCCCTGGCCGATTACTGAGGTTTGTTTCTGCTGTGGGATTAATGACAGACCTGGTGAGTAGTCGGGGTGCTTATCAAAGATGGAGCGGGACACAAGGGGCAAGTGGAATAAGGAATTGAGTCTTTTTGCTAAAATAAACTTGGCTTTGACTCATTGCAAGGGGCCAGGACACTGCAGCTTGGTAGGAGGCAGGAAGGCAGGGTACTTTCTCAGCTGCTAGGTTGCTGCCCTGCCCGCTGCTGCTCTGGCCTTCAGGTTACTTTCTCCCCTGTTAAGGATGTACAAGTACACGTCAAGCCGTTTCAAGACACGTGCGGAGCAGGAGGTGAAGAAAGCTGAGCACGTAGCGCGGATTGGTAATCCTCCCCCTGTGCAGGAGGGGTTGGGTGGGGGTCATCTGGGGGACACTGCTTATGGCCAAAGCAGGATCCAGGAAAAAGCTCTGTCCAACACCCGGGGACAGGCTGTCCTCCTGAACCACCGGTCCAATTCTTTTTGTGCCTCTCCCCTCAACGTGCCAGTCTCCTCAGGAGTTTTTCTCCCCAGGCTCTACGTTCTCTTCTTCAGCCATTTATAGGGACTTGACTAAAACAGTGTCAACTCCTCCTTGGTTTGCCCAGAGTAAAGAATCCCGAATGCTGTTCTCTGGCCTGAATACTTGTGAAATTGGTTTTCCTGACTCCAGGGCAAAAATCTCAGTCTCTCATGCTGAAAGGGCTTCTTGGCTGCTTGATGGAAAGTGTTTTGCTGAGGATTTTGATAACTTCCACCCCCTGCTGAGAGTTTAACTCTGGTTGCCTTGGGCACTTTTTGACCTGTTCTGATTCGTTTGTAAAGTTTAAAAGCAGGACTCTGGTATAAATAGTGCCTGTTTTCCTTGGGGCCTCCTTGATTGTCCTTTTCGAGTCAATTCTGCGGTCCAGGCAGGGAGGTTGCTCTCAGAGCTCTCCTGTTCCTTGACAGTACACATGTCTTGTCCAGCGGGGACTGCACTGTGGGATCCAGAAGGCATGACTAAGAGTTTTGAATCTTTGAATTCCTTATCATGGTTTCTTCCGGGTTTCAGCTGAAGAGAAGGCACGGGAAGCGGAGAGCAAAGCTCGGACATTGGAGCTACGCCTAGGTGGAGACCTCACGCGAGACTCCAGGGTAAGGCCCCAGGCCCGTGCAGCTGTTCTCCAGTATTTCTGGCATTAGGATCCCAGAGCTGGCCTGGCTCAGGCCTAGGCCGTAGATTGCTCACCGTAAAGCTGAAAATGGGATGTTATGATGTTTTTATAGTCACTGTTGAACACATTGTATGGCAAAATCTTGGCTAATCATTTCAGCATTCCCAACTATCTTATGAGGTGGACACTATTAGTATCCTCAATCTATAGAAAGAGAAATTGAAGTGAAGAGGGTCGCTTGCCCTAGGTGATACTCAGTAGTGAGGGTAGAGCGGTTCTCTACCCCTCCAGGTCTGACACACACCTCCATAGACTATTGTTTCAGTTGGAGATGTTTCCTCCTTCCTAGTCAGTAGGCCTGGCCATTTGAAACACAGCTTATGACTTTGTCCCCAGCAAGGATGATTTTCTGGAGAAAAGAAGTAAATCTCCAGGTTTGTTTTTGCATCTGTGTGATTTAAATTGAGAAGTGTTAGATAGTTGTTATCATATTACTTGCTGTGGCCCAAAGCACCTCCTCCCGTCACTTGTTGCCAATGTACGTTTCCAGGTGATGTTGCGGCAGGTCCAGAACACAGCCATTACCCTGCGCAGAGAAGCCGATGTCAAGAAGCGGATCAAGGAGGCCAAGCAGCGGTGAGTGCCAGGGCTGGCCTTTGGTCTGTTAAAATTATGTAGCTTTTGTACTGATTATTGACAATTAAAGTGCTTGAGGAATCCCTGTCCACCCCATGAGGTTGCCGGTCTGTCACAAAGATCCCTTTGAGAAAGCCATTACTGTTGTGAACGAAAATGCTTGTCAAATGCCCACTGCAGGAGAGAGCTTTCTTCCTAGCTCACTTTTTTCTTGAGCTGGGAAAAGGCAGGGCAGGCCCAGCAGCTTGAATTGAACACCAGACCTTCCTCACTGGCAACTCTCATCTTTTCTTTCTTCCCTTCCCCTTTTCTCTCCCTGCCCCTTTCCTTTCCCTCTTCCTTTCCTTATTTCTTTTTATTTAAAGGATATATAAAGTGTTCATTGTATAAAACTTGTAAAATATAGAACATTTAGGAAATATAATTTTAAAACTCCTTATACTTCTGCCACCTGGTGATACCCACTCTTAATTTTTTATTTATGGTTACAAATGTGAAATAATGCTATAGATTGAGTTTTGTACCTCTTTCATCTTGAATGGGCATTTGTCCTGGCTTATTAAATTTTCTCTGTGTCCCACCTCCATGTCTGGAGCCTCTCCAGGCTCTGGGCCTTGAATTCCTGGCTTGCTTCTTATTGGCCTCCTTGCCACAGGCGTAGGTTTCAGGTTTCTTTCGTCAGAGTCAGTCCACTGCTCATCCATCTGCTTTTCAGCTTCCACGATTTTGTTGACAATTATCACATGATGGTCTCTTCCCTCACATGTGTGTCCATTGTTTTTTGTCAATTTTTGCCTTTTTAAAATGAATTACAGTCACATTAGTGGAGTAAGTATGCAGATAACCTTGTGTTTATTCCACCATGTAACTATCTTTGCAGAGATTTGCAGCAGCTTCCCAGTATCCCATTCATACCTAAATCCGTCTCTGTTTTGTTACCAAAAGCCAAAGTTACATGCTTTTAATTAGGGATGCTTAGAGTCCCTACACAGTGCATATCGCTACCAAGTCTAACAGGTTACATGCTGAACAGAAATGCAAAACTTTTTGCTTAATACATCTCAAGTTTAAGCTTAAGATTAACACATCTTGAACACTATGCTTGTTTGTGTGTTAGTGGGTTGATCTGCTTGAGTTTATCTTTTATCTTCTCAGAGCACTTAAAGAACCTAAGGAACTGAATTTTGTTTTTGGGGTCAACATTGAACACCGTGACCTAGATGGCATGTTCATCTATAACTGTAGCCGCCTGATCAAGATGTATGAGAAAGTGGGTCCACAGCTGGAAGGCGGCATGTGAGTACTGCCCAAGGAAGGCTTTCCAGCCCAAGGCTAATGGTGGGAGGATTTGGGCCAGTGGGGTGACAGAGCTGTGTCTTCTTTCCTACAGGGCATGTGGTGGGGTTGTTGGGGTCGTTGATGTGCCCTACCTGGTCCTGGAGCCTACGCACAACAAGCAGGACTTTGCCGATGCCAAAGAATACCGGCACTTGCTGCGGGCCATGGGGGAGCACCTGGCACAGTACTGGAAGGACATTGCCATTGGTAATGCCCATTCTCTTCACCTGCAGCCTTAGGATACTCTCACTGCCTGAGGGGGTGACTTTAGGAAGTGTGAGAGGCTGGCTTCTAATGTGGTGTGTGGGTGTTTGCCTTCCAGCTCAGAGGGGAATTATCAAGTTCTGGGATGAATTTGGCTACCTCTCTGCCAACTGGAACCAGCCCCCATCCAGTGAGCTGCGTTACAAACGCCGGAGAGCTATGGAAATCCCAACCACCATTCAGTGTGGTGAGTCCGTGGTCCTGACCTCCTCCTGGCTCCTTTCCGTCACAGTCCGTGGCCCTCTTCTCTCTGTGCTGGCCTCCTGACTGGACTGACATTCATGGACTTATGGTCCCACTAGGGATGTGAGTCTGTCTGACGATGGCCCTGGGAGCTCAGTCTTGGGGTTGTGCTGAGTTCCACCTGTTCCTCTCGAATGAGGCAGAAGGTCATCTAACCCGCCAGGCCTCACTTGGTATGGTGCCAGATTGTTAATAGTGTGAGTGATGACTGAGCCAGGATTCTGCTGGAGGAGGGAGAGGGGCTGGGGGCACTGAGAGTCCATGATGTAAAGTTTCCATCCTTGCGGGAATCATTGTTCCTGAGAAGAATTACTATTCTGTAAGGAAGGCAGAGTTGGAGCCAGAGTGAAGATCTTTGCATGGAAAGTCAGGGGCATCTTTGCTTTGGGCCCGGCTGGTAAGAACCTGATCACAAATATTGTTGGTGGGCATGGCTGACGTTTGGGGGGGTGTGTTTTGTGTCACAGATTTGTGTCTGAAGTGGCGGACCCTCCCCTTCCAGCTGAGTTCTGTGGAAAAAGATTACCCTGATACCTGGGTTTGCTCCATGAACCCTGATCCTGAGCAGGACCGGTGAGCACTTTCTCTAACAGCGAGATTGTGGGTATCTCCCCGCTCCCCTGTGTTCTTTCTACTCTTTGGGTAAATAACTCACTATGCTTCTTGAGGTCAGTGCTTATATCCTTACATCTCTGTCTTGCTGCGTGCAATAAGTGCCCCAGAAATAAGAATAGACGTGTGTCCTGCAGTGAGTATTAATTCTGTGCACTTGGGAAGTCTGAGGTGGTTGCTCTGGCGAGAGACAGCATGGGTTGGCTAAGGAGGAAGGACCCTGCCCTAGCTGGAGCCCTGTTTGGCACAGTCTCCCTAGCACCTTCTCTCTACAGGTGTGAGGCTTCTGAACAGAAGCAGAAGGTTCCCCTGGGGACATTGAGAAAGGACCTGAAGACACAGGAAGAGAAGCAGAAGCAGCTGACAGAGAAAATTCGCCAGCAGCAGGAGAAGCTGGAGGCCCTGCAGGTGCGTGGGTCATGGGCAGTGGGCAGAGCCAGCCTACGTCAGGGGTCTGTCCTGGATGGAACAGGAACCCTCAGTAGCTCCCTTCTTCCCTCAGGCTCAGTTTCACCCTTCACTCATCCACAAGTGCTGCCAAAGCTTTCCAAGCCCAACCTCCAGGCGTGCTCGTTCTCAAATACATCTTGATTATTCCTTTAAAAAAACAAACTATTTTGTTCATATATTACAAAGTGGCCCAATTCATTTAGAATATTTTAAAACTCCACGAAATGAACATGCTACCTTAGAGGCACCCACCATTAACCACATATCCTTCAAACTTTTTATGACTGCTTACATACATATAAATACATATATATATTTTTAAATAGAAATGAGATCATGACGGATGTCACGTGACACACATTTTTTTTTTAGTGTATAATTATTTTCTTGGGATAATTTTTTAGAGGTAAATTTGAAATGGTGAAGGGGTTGGTAATATTCTATGGCTTTTTATATCTATTTCCTAATTACCCTCCAGAAGATCTGTTAATTTTTGTTTACCAGCAGTACATTTATTTTTAAATGTTTTTGCATATTTGATAGGCAAAGATATGTGTTTTATAATTTGAATTTCTTTCATATTTCTAAAATTGGACAATTGTTTTATGTGTCTATTTACGTTTCTTTTAGAATTGCTTATTCTTCTCTTCTTTTTTTTAATTGATTTATCGGGTTTTTGGGGGTATATTTATGGGTGTCAACCCTTTATCATATTTATTGTAAAAGTTTTTCCCTTTCTGGCTTCTGTGTCTGCACAGAGGCTCTCACTAACCTGGACGTCTTCTTTGTGCCTCCCTCTCTGCTGAATCCCACCTGTCTTTTCTGGCCCTGTCCACAGGCCTTTCCCACCTTTTTTGGCTTCTTTAATAGGAATTTCATCCATTGATACTTTCTCCTGGTCTCAGTTGCTGGATTAATCACATAGAATCCTGTAATTTGCTGATGGTTTAGTGTCTGTGTATTTTTTGTTGTCCCCATGAGAATGGGAGGCTTGTTATAGTAGGACTTTGGCCCAGGTTTTCTTTTTTAAATTTGCCCACTGTCCCAGACATAGTGGAGATCCAGAAAGTTTGCTTAAATGTACCAAGTTATGCAAACAACCTCATCAGCATGTTTGTCCTGCAGAAAACCACACCCATCCGCTCCCAAGCTGACCTGAAGAAATTGCCCTTAGAAGTGACCACCAGACCTTCCAGTGAGGTAGACCCAGGGCCAGGGGAGGGGCTTTTCCTCAGGTGTCTCATGCTAGGATCAGTGTTCTCACTCTCTCTCGGCCTCTCTTAGGAACCTGCGCGTAGACCTCAGCGTCCTCGGTCACCTCCTTTACCTGCAGTGATCAAGAATGCCCCGAGCAGACCTCCTTCCCTGCAAGCTCCCAGGCCAGCTAGCCAGCCCCGAAAGGCTCCTGTCCTCAGCAGCGCCCCAAAGCCTCCTGCCCTGACAGCCCGCGAGGAGGCCAGTACATCCAGGCTGCTCCAGCCACCCGAGGCACCCCGAAAGCCCGCTAACACTCCAGTTAAGACTGCGCCCCGGCCTGCCCCTCTCGTGCAGCCGCCGTCACCATCTCTGCTGCCCAACTCCAAGAGCCCTCAGGAGGTCCCTGCCCCCAGAGTCGTCAAGACTCCAGTGGTCAAGAAGCCAGAGCCACCCAGTAAACTCTCCCCGGTGAGATGCTTTTCCTTCTCCACCCCAGCCCCCGTTCGTGGTCTAGGAACGGAATCTGTGAGTGTCAGGGCTGTCTTGGGGGAGCCTCGGTGGAGATGAGTGACTAAAGCTGCCCCGCTGCCCCTGAGGAGGCATCTAGGTGGCTGAAGGCACTTGGTCAGAGGCACAGAGCTGGTTGGTTCCTTGTCCAGGGAGCTCCTCACTGCTCCCTCTGAGTTTTGGTCTGCCACGAACTTGGAGTCCCCTCTATCAGCTTCTCACACTGTGGGCATAGTTTGGCGGCCTGGTGACAGACAGCCTTGGTGGGCTGCAGCGGTGGTCGGTGTGTCTTAGGGAAGCCAGGCAGGCTAAGCAGGGAGTGAACTGAGAGGCTTCCCTTATGACAAATGACAAAAGCTTTGAGCAAATGTCCGCATGGACCCAGGGCCTAGGAGGTTGCTGTGTGCTGAGTAATGTCAGGGCTGCTCAGCCCTGGTGGGGACTGAGAGATGTACAAGCCCCTCTCTGAACAGCTCCTTTAAGGCCAGTTGGAATCTTCCTGTAGCTCAAGGGCTGACAGGGTCCATCATGTTCCCGCTCCTCTTACTGTAGGCCACTCCTGCTCGGAAGCGGACTCTTGGGGTCTCTGACGAGGAAGAAGCTGAGGAAGAGGCTGAAAGGAGGAAGGAGAGGTCCAAGCGGGGCAAGTTTGCAGTGAAGGAGGAAAAGAAGGACTTGAACGAGGTAGGTGGGCAAGGTGAGGTGGTCACAGCCTCCCTGCCAGGGTCTCCACCCACCACCTACAGTCTGCTCTGTTTATCTTCTGTGACCTGAGCCTTCCAGAAGCCCAGTTCATCTCTGAAGGACTCTCAGTCACACAGATGACTAGAAACGTGGTGTCAGGTAGGATCCTGAGCAAGACTGGCTTCTGGCTCTAATCACAGGCCTGAGGTCACGCTGCTGGAGATCAGGGAGGCTTGAAAACCCTTTGCTTTCCCTTCTCTGTGACATCCTGCCCCTTGCCTGTTATCTCATTTGTAAAGGGGGCAGAAGTGTAGATACCTAAGATAATGGTTTAGAGAGTGGCTCTCGGTGAGGCATGGTGTTTAAATGGCCACATATGATGATGTGAGGTGATGGCTGATGACCCTGGGTGGCCAGTCATGCAAAAGTCTGCTCTTCATGGGCACTGGCGATGCCCCTGACAGACTCTGTTCTCCTTGCAGCTCTCAGACAGTGCTGGAGAGGAGGACTCAGCTGAGCTCAAGAGGGCTCAGAAAGGTGAGTTCAGGGAGGTAGCTGGCAGCCTGTGGGGGAAGTGGGAAGTGGGGCCTCTCGGCCAGCAGCAGCTTATCCGGAAGGCTTAGGGAGGCTTTCCTGGCTCTGGGCTCTCATGCAACAGTGGTTCCAAATCTAATTCTAAGAAGAATTCTGAAGATAGCATGCCCTCGTGTTTATTTTTAGCATTAATTCCTTGGCATTCACCTCTGAAAGTCACTCATCTTGCTGCTCTTTGACACCCTCGTGACAGATGGGGAAGGAGACCAAGGTGGCTGGGATCCATGTCCCTGTCATAGTGGGGTCAAGCACCTTGGGGTTCTTGTCCCTGTGAACCCTGGGATGACTTTTCTCGAGGTACGCTGGCTGAGTGGGGGACTCTACTTTTCTGAGTCGCACCCTGTCCCCATTCTCAGATAAAGGGCTGCATGTGGAGGTGCGTGTGAACAGGGAGTGGTACACAGGCCGTGTCACAGCTGTAGAAGTGGGCAAGAATGTGGTGCGGTGGAAGGTGAAGTTTGACTACGTGCCCACAGACACGACACCAAGAGACCGCTGGTAACGTGCTTAAGAGGGGCTGGGTTGACAGAGCTGGGCAGGGCAGAGGGAGGTGGTATCCTGACCCACTGCAGGTAGGCTATTCTGGGAGCCTGGGACACGTGACACAAGCACTGTGTCCTTCCTAGGGTGGAGAAAGGTAGCGAGGACGTGCGGTTGATGAAGCCCCCTTCCCCGGAGTATCAGAGCCCCGACACGCAGCAGGAGGGCGGGGAGGAGGAGGAGGCGGCGGCAGTGGCCCAGCAGGCTGTAGCTCTGGCAGAGCCCTCCACTTCAGACTGCATTCGCATTGAGCCTGACACCACCGCCCCGAGCACCAACCACGAGACCATTGACCTGCTCGTCCAGATCCTTCGGTGCGTGTGTCATCCCTTCCAGGGCCATCAGTGGCTCTCCACCCCCTCCATGCCATTCTGAACTCCTGTTCCCCTTCTTTCTTGTTTAGGAATTGTTTGCGGTACTTCCTGCCTCCAAGTTTCCCCATCTCCAAGAAGGAGCTGAGTGCTATGAATTCAGATGAGCTAATCTCCTTTCCTCTGGTGAGTCTGGCCTGACCTTTGGTTCTGTACTCTGTGTGCCCCTTTGTGCTTGTGATTGCGACCTCTCAGCTCTGTGCCCCTTCCCCCTCAGCCAGCTTCCTTTTCTTCTGCTGAGGGAAGGGAAAGGGAGACTTTACGTTGTGAGAAAGAAGTGGCTTAGCTGGACATGAGTCTGGTGTGCAGCTGGTGACATGCGGGGACGGAGTCCTAGGGACAGCAGGCCTGGTTTGACATTTTACAATGAGTACCTACATCCCTTTAACTCTGCACTGGCAGAGGGAGTAAACCTGTCCCAGGAAACTGTGAAGACCTTAGGCTCAAAGTGCCTAAAATGTCACTCTCGGAGGGAGGTATAGAGGAGCTCGTGGCGTGTGGAGATAAGCACCTGGCAAATGCTGATGTGGCGCCTCAGTGCTGGAGCAGCAAAAGAGAGTCCTGCCTCCAAGTGGCTTAAGAATTCAGTAGAGACTGGATTTTTAGCAGGAAGCTAGACATGAGGCCGAGAGCAGCAGGTGCTGTGGAAGTGGGCAGGAGGGCCGTGGCAGCCTGGGGGAAGGGGAGAGAGTGATTCAGTCTGAAGAAAACATGGGTTTTAGCAAGTGCCTATGTAAGTGACAGAGTGTTTGAGGCAGGGGGACTTTTGTGAGCAAAGGCTCAGAGGGATCAAAGGGCAGTTGGGGGTCAAGGCAGCAGACTGCGTGGTGAGCATTTAGGGAAGAAGGGGCCTGAGAGCCAGGGCATGATGTGTCTTGAATGCCCCATCTTAGGCACAGTGGCTTAACCTCTGTATGAAATGGAGGGCCAGGGAAAGGTTTGCGCTGATGGAATTGTCAGTCTGAACTATGTCTAGGGCAGGGGTCAACAAACTTCTTCTGTAGAGGGCCAGTTAGCAAATATTTTCAGGTTTATGGGCTGTACGGTCCCTGTGGTAACTGTTCAACTCTGCCATTATAGCGTGAAAGCCCCCGTAGACGTATGTAAAGGAGTGGATGTGGCTGTGCTCTAGTAAAGCTTTATTTACAAAAATAGGCAGCAGGCTGATTTGGCCCATGGGCTGTAGCCTGCTGACCCTGCCCCTACGCGGGTAACTCTCCTGGCAGGCAGCGTGTTTAGGTAGGGAGAGTGGATGGACGATACAGGGGCAAGGCGGCTGCTCTGGTTGTAGAAGGTCAGAGGTTGAGGGAACGGGAATGAGCGCCAGAGTGGTGGGAGGGGACTCGTGGGTGAAAGGGCCGTGTCAGAGGTGATTGAAGACAAGTGATGGGGGAGGAGGCAGAGGCCACATGCTTCCCTGTGTCTCAGACCTGTGGGAATTGGAGGTTGATGACAAAGCAGTTAACTGGGAGAGAGAAGAGAGGGTGAGGGTTAGGAGGGCGAGTTGTGATTTGATCATGTTGGGCTGGAAGTGCTGGCAGGACATTTCTGGGGACATCCAGTTGGGGACTGGCACTTGGGGGGATGGGAAGGCCAGGGCTGGAGCTGCATCCCCATTAAGTGGGATGTTTCTACGGCAGGAATAGTTAAGTTTTCCAGGGAGGCATTTCTTGAGAAGAGAGCTGGAGTTGAAACTGCAAGACTGGTATGTTCAAGGTGTCGGGCCCCTGTGCAGCAGCTGTGTGCTTGATAGAGTTTGCCAGAGAGAAAAACATGGCGTTTATCTCCATTCTACTTTAAAAAAAGGAAGTGAGGCTAGGAGTTGAAGAAACTAAGGCTCAGAGAGGCGAAGAGTCTGTTGTGATGGAGCCCAGATTTGAACCAGCTACTTCTTTTTCTGACAAGGGCTTGCTTTTAGCATGGTTCCTCCTCGCACAGTATACCTGCCAGATTGGGGGCGGGAGGTCGCTGCACGCTAATGAAGCTAAAAGATGGCAGAGTCGTGGTGGCCTCACAGAAAGCTCCATGCCTCAACTCTTGCCCTTGTTCAGGCTGCAGGTGCTCTCTGCAGATCCCAGGAACAAAGGGCTGATGAGCCGGCCAGGTCGGCATGGCATCCTCTTGTCAGTCAGATTTGTTGCTTTTGGCTTACACTTGTTGCCAGATTCAGAGCAGAGCCTGGGTACAGTGGGATCCCTGCAGCAGGGTTGACTGCTTAGACCAAAACAGTCAGCAGGAGCATCTGAGCCTAAAATAGTCTGTTAGTTTGTGCTTGTAAAAGGACGTGTACTCAATGCATCAACTTTATAGCCTCCCAGTTGTGATGTCAAAAGAGTGCAAACTTTAATTTTTTTAACATCAGGGACACAGCACCGAGTCTAATGTTTAATGTGCATTATGTCCTTGTCGTTCTGTAAACAACCGTCCTTTTTCCCATGGTGCTGGCCTAGGAGTTCCATAAAGCCCTCAGGGGTCCTGCAGATATTAGATTCAGATACATATATATTTTTAAAGTAATATCAGAACTGCATGTGAATTTATAATTACCTCAAAATAAAAAGTTAAAAAAAACTAATACAAATCACAGTCAGCTGAAGATGATGTATACTGAATTTTAATACTTTTGGAGCCTGCTCAAACATTTATTTTGTGCTGCCAAGGTAATTATTTTTTGTGAATTATTTTTTGTGAGCACTTGAAGTTTTTCTTGCCATCTTGGTTTCATAGGATGATATTCTAGTTGTAAGGTGAATGACACAGTTAAATACTTGCAACGCTTTTTAAAAACAGTAGTCAGGAGCCGCTCAGTGCTAGGTAGTTCACACATGTCTAGAGAAGTAAAGAAATGCTGGAGTTGGTCAGACTGCAGTGGTCAGCCAGGGCCTGCTGGTTGTGGGTTTGTGTTCATCAGAATGGCCTCATCAGTCTCACCAGTGATTTATGAGTAAATCAATAATGTTATAAATGTGAACTTTGAAAATAAATTAAACATAAAGAGATACTTCCTAAATTGTTTTTTACACTGAGATTCCATGTGACATTTCATTTGAAACAAGTGTTGTGCCAGCTTCTGAAAGTTTGAAAAGCCTCCTGTCTAGAAAAACCGCTAGTTAATATTACTACCCCATCCCTTGGAAGTTTCAGATACTCAGGGGAGATAGTAAAAAGTTCTGATGCTGTATAAATATACTACACAAACCTGGAGGTTTCTCCTGTTGGTAGATGTTTGATAAATATTTGTAGAAGAGAACTTTTGGTCTGACATTATTGAGTGTGACTTGGAAATGCCGAAAGGGCTATTGTGAAGTTAGGAAGGTATGATTGGGCTGGGAGACTGAGTCTGTTGTCCTTTTCGTGCCACCTGGAATGCTAAGAACCAGCCCTCACATTTACTCGGGGCTCTCTGTCTGCCGAAGCACTTTGCTTCGTGCTTCACACGTGTGATCCCGTCTTCGTCCTCTGGGCAGTGCCACGAGGTGGGCTCTGAGCACTTTCTGCTCTGGAGCTAGAGAGACCACTTAACCCTTGTGCCTGACAGCCCTTCAGGGTGACCATCTTTGTGCTGAGCCAGTTGGGGACACCAGTGCCCATCTAGAAGGACCCTGGGGACGCCCGTGGGCTCATACCTTCACCCTCTGGCTTCCCTCCTGACAGAAAGAGTACTTCAAGCAGTATGAAGTGGGGCTCCAGAATCTGTGCCATTCCTACCAGAGCCGTGCAGACTCACGGGCCAAGGCCTCCGAGGAGAGCCTGCGCACCTCCGAGAGAAAGCTCCGCGAGACAGAGGAGAAGCTGCAGAAGCTGAGGACCAACATCGTGGCACTCCTGCAAAAGGTGCAGGAGGTGAGCCAGGCAGCCCTCTCGTTGCAGCTGGTCTACCTGGTGCCTCAGGGAGGGGGGCCTGGGTATCTCCTGCTCCCTTCTCCCACTCACAGGAATCTGTGGTTCCATCCCTGGCGGCACAGCATCCTGACCAGGAGGGCTGCAGGTGGTGCAGGCTGCCTGGGCCTCTTCCCAGCCGGACCCATGGTACCAGACTGTTGCCCTTGTTTAGACATTCTCACGTACAACCTAGTTTGAGAACCCTCCAGCCGTAACACAGAAAGAAGTTTTCGCTTTTCCAGATGGCGCCCAGATGGGATTGGGTGGCCCAGAAGCGGGGAGTGCCCTCTAGAGTCTCAGTCCTTCATCCAGGCAGTAGACCCTGAGGGCCTGCACTGTGCCCGTCCTGTGGATACCGGGTGAACCAGACAGGCGAGATAAGGTCTCTGCTGTCACAGCCTGACAGTCCACTGGAGGAGACAGAATTATTGATGGCAGGAAGTGTTATGAAGTAAATATAACAAGGGAGATGGAAAATGGGGCGGCCACTTGATTAGGGTGGCCTCTCTGAGGAGGTGTTTGAGCTGAGAGTGGCACCTGTCATACCAGAGTGGGATGCGAGAGCTTTGGACAGAGGGAAGAGCGGACCCAAGGCCCAAGGCAGGGAGCTGTGGGCAACAGGAGAGGTGGGGCCTGTACGAGGTGGGAAGTCACTGGAGGGGTGTGGCACTATCCAGTTTGCAATCTAAGACATTTACTCTGGTTGGTTGTAGGAGGGCCTGGAGGGGGCGAAGGTTAGAATCCGGGACTCCAGTGAGGAGGTTCCCACAGTTGTCTGGGTGAGAGATTCTGGTGGCCTGAACCTTGGATGGTGACAGTGAGGAGGGAGAGAAGTGGGCAGATGTGTACTATCTGAGGGAAAGGGAGGAAGCAAGGGTGACTCTTCTGGTTTGTCTTGAGCCCCTGGGTGGAGGGAAGGTGGTGGCCTCTGTGGAGATGGGAGCATTGTGGGTGGGGTGGTGCAGTTGAGCTGTTTTGGATGTATTGAGCCTGAGAAGCCTGCAACACATCTAAGGCAACCGGGAACTTGAGGGAGAGGCTGGGCAGGAGCAAGAAATCCAGGCATCACCTGTGCACAGTGTGGGAGGGGGGAATGACCAAGACAGGACAGGCGTGACAGCCAGGGGGGGAGGGGGGAGGAGAGGGGAGGGGATTCTGGGCTCAGGCCCCGTGGGCTGTGAGAAGGGCGGAGAGGTGGGCCCCCGCTGCCTTACCCCTGGCTGACCCTGCCCTGCTTTATTCCAGGACATTGACATCAACACAGATGATGAGCTGGATGCCTACATCGAGGACCTCATCACCAAGGGGGACTAAGGGGCTTGGAGCCAGAGATCGGTTCCCCTGCCCCTCAAGGCAGAGATCCTGGGGTTTCATTTATGCGGTGGTGGACTTACCTTGGTTCGATGCACGTGGGACATTTGTGCTTTTGGAGGGAAAGATACTCTGATTCTTTGAATCTTCCTCCCTAAGTTTATAAATATTTATTTTTTAAAAGAAACAAGATGCTGTGCCTGCTGTGAGACCATGCATTTTTTTGTGACTCTTGGGCAGAGGACAGAGAAGCAGGATGCCAAGCCTGAGCGCTTCTCTTGGCTCCTGGCTCCTCAAGCTGTGGTGAATCCATTGCCATCTGGAAGTTGGAGAGGATCCAGGGGTGGGGCTGGTTTCTCTCCCGGAGGAGGAAGTGTGTGGGGATCTGAGGGATGGGGGAGGGAGAGAGTGCTCCGATCCAGGGGACCCCCAAGTGGGGCCATGGGGTCCGGAAGCGGCTCAGTGCTGAGCTGCTCTCCCTCTTGTGGCTCCCATCTCAGGTCAGGGATGTGAGTGGCAGCCTGAGCAGCTGTCAGTCTTCATGGCTTGGGGAAGGAGGGATCCTCCTGTTCACCCTCCCTGCCCACCACCCAAGTTCTCCCCGCTGGAGCGATTTCCTCCGTTAAGCATGGACAGTGAGGCTTCCCGCCTCAGAAACTTGAGTCCAGCTTGAGGAGTAGACAGATCCGACTCTGGTCAGACTGCTGACCTGGTTAGCACACTGAATGTTTGAATTCCAAAGGATTCCTTTGAGGAAAGGACCTTGTGTGTGAAAGAGCCCCTGGTGCTGCTATGGTGGCAGCTTCCACCTGTGCATGTGGCAGAGTCCTGAGGGAGCGCGGCTGCCTTGGATGCTGCTGGCTGACTTGGAGAACCTGCTACCGCTGCTGCTGCTTTTTCCTTTACTGCTTCCCCTGTCTGGCCCCCTGTGCCCAGTCAAGGTCCCTGCTCCGGGGCAGACAGGAGGGGGTCACTGAGCCTCCCTGGCCCACAGGTGTGGGATGTGGGCAGCAGGGACTCTAGAAACAGCTCTGCGGGAAGCACACCAGGCCTTCCCTCTTGTCCGGTCACAGCCTCCCATGGCTGTGTCCGTCAGGCAACTTCTCAGGGTCAAAGACAAAGGCAAGAGTTGCTGAGTTTTCTCTTTAACGACCATTGGAAAAAATTCTGGTTTGAGTTCCCCCAACTCTCTTCTCTCTCTTTATTTGGGGACTTTGGGTTTTCTGAAGGCACAACAACTATGACCTTGTACCATTGGGCTTCGATTCAGACCTCAGTGTGTTTCTGGCATCTGCCTACCCCAGGTCAGCAGTGGCCTCCACGCCGCCCTGTGAGTCTGCAGGAGACTGGGAAGCACTGGTGAGGGAGGCCGCCACCCACCAGTGCACGTGGCCAGAAGTGCCCGTGACTTGTGGGTTTGGGGCTTCCTCAAACCACATCCCTCTGAGGGCTGTTTGGGGAACTACCACTCAGAGAGACCCTGACCTCTTCCTCCGGAAGATTCTCTAGGAGTCTTGGGGTTTCTTGAGCTGGTGATTACTCTCCTGTTCAGCTCGCTCTCTTCATTCCAGGCAGCACGTGGTCCATTTTTGTCCCTAAACCTACTGTTTTAATCTCAACGGAAGTTGGTTCTGTATTTTTACCAGAGGGTAATACTCAAGCTTTTTATTTACACACTTGTAATCAAAATGCAATACCATAAACTTACTGGTGAGACTCCTGAACTCAGTCTGTTTTCTTCTCTTAGTAAAATCCAGCCCCTTTCTCCTCTTCATTCTTTCCACCACTTTAGCTTAAACTGTCTTCAAATTCTCCACCCTCTTCACTGTTTCCTGTCTTCACCCTCCTTGACATCCACAGAAACCGAAACACTGAATTTCAGTTTTAGCTTCGGCTTCTGGATGTGCCCACTATGCTGTTTAAATCCAACCACAGTTGTGCTGAATGCAGCGTTTGCCAGGTAGAGCTGCCATCCTGGGTGGGAAGGTAAAATGCAGGGGTCTCTCCCCTTTGGCAGTCACTGGATAGCTGACCTGCTTAGAACTGTCCAGCGGCCGGGGAGGAAGGAGATGGTCTGGCTGCTCTGTGGCAGGGAGGTCCTTAGTTCAAGGCAGGAAGAAGGTGAATGAAGGCAGCAACCCTTGCTTTTAAGGACTCAGAGGGAGGGGGACTTTCTTTAGGTTTTGTTTGGTGACGTGCACGCGGAAAAAATTCAAGCAGTATGAAAGTTTGGACCACGAAAAGCAAAGCTCCCTCCTCCCACCCCTGATCCTCGTTTTCTCCCTGGAGAGATTCTCCATCCTGAGCGCACAAATACACATCCACTCTGTTCTGTTCCTGCCTGTTTCCCACTTAGTGTATTTTGGCACCTGTTTCAGAATAGCCCATATGGGTCTACTTTATTCTTCTGAACAACCACATAGCATTTCCTTGTCTTGGATGCACTGTCATTTAACAGTCTCCTATTTATAAACACGGGTTGTTTTTAACATTTTATGAAAAATGCTGTGATAAGTATCTCTGTGTGTGTGTGTGTCCTTATTCATTAGCTCAGATCCGTATGTATATGGGATAAATTCCAAAGAGAGAAATGGCTGTGTCAGATGGTAGATGTCTTAAAAATCCTAAGATACATTCCAGAAAAGACTTCCAATTTCACCTCCTATCAACAGTGGATTTCCCCTGCACACTTGGCCAGTATACGGTCTCTTCCTTCTTACCTGTTTACCAATCTGAAAGGTGAAAAGTGATGGATTTTTCAGTTGGTTTGAACTAATTTAAGTGAGATTGAGCATCTTCATGGGCCAGTTTCTCTTCTGGTACAAGGCTACAGTTCTGAATCTAGGGTTAGGAACTCTTGTAAATCAGATGAAAAACATGGGGCAAAGTCCTCAGAAAAATGTCCACCTTATACAACCCCCTCAGCTCCTAAGTGTTTCATGGATTTAGGATTAAAAGCCCCACTTTAGGGTCAGTACTGTCTTTATTA
Source organism: Equus przewalskii (assembly GCF_037783145.1). NCBI lineage: Eukaryota > Metazoa > Chordata > Mammalia > Perissodactyla > Equidae > Equus > Equus przewalskii. The sequence continues at coordinate 7,186,670 of NC_091837.1, forward strand.
CCAGATCAGGACAAGGGTTTGACATTTTTGTTTACCAAAGGAAGGCATGGGGTAATAACAGGCCGAGAAAAACTTTTCTGATTCCTCCTTTATATCTGTCTTAGTTACACTGCTTTTTGGCTCCAGTTCCCTGAGAGACGCGACTGTCGTTCAGACGTGTAGTTCAAGCAGTGTTGGCTGAGAGTTCACAGCTCTAAGGACCAGTAAATGTGAAGACTGATAAAGCTCCAACTTCATTTAAATAGCACACAGGGCTTGAGTGGGCTGCCTGTCTCTGTTGGCAGGTCATTCTGCAGCTGGGCCAAGAAGTAAGGGACCCGCTGGCAGTCTCCAAGGTGCCTGAAACACCTTCAGAATTCCACTGGAGGCTTTAACCTCTTGGAGACGGACCCTCTGAGGCTTCCTTTGGAGCCCTGCTCAGTTCCCTGAGCAGGTGAACAGCCCGCTTGGCCGGGGGCGGCAGTGCTCCCAAGGACCGAACTTTCTCTGCTGCCACGTCTGAGGCCTCAGACTGCCCTTAGCACTGCTGGGGGCACCCTCTCCATAGTGAGCAAGACACGCCACTCAGCAAGGAGCCCGAATGTTGCCAGGCCTGTTTTTCAGTCTGGCAGTTTCCATGTGGTAACTTGGAATGTGCCAGGCCCAACTAGGGCTCCTGGGGGGTCCCGCAGAAATTTCCTTCCTCCTCCCCGTTGACAAGGCCTCAGACCAATCACTGACCGTCCTGGGGGCCCATTCCTCCTCTAAAATAAAGGAGTTGGATGACGGCAGAGGTTCTCTGGCTTAGTTAGCCTCAGGATTAGTTCACCTGAAATTTATCCGGAGGCCCATACAGCCAGCCAGTAACCTGGCGCTGGTCTGACTGCAGTTGGAATGGGGGCCGAGAGCCCTTGCTGCCCTGGCCCCCATCCTTGCTTCCAAGACTCACTGGTCCCCACCTGCTGCCTGTAGGCCTTCGGCTGCTTCCTCAGTGGCCCTCGTGGGGTGCTACTTACGCCTCCCTCAAGGCCCTCTAACCCTTTGGCCAGTTTCAGGATCCCCTCAGGGTCAGGAGGGGCTTCCTCCAGCCTCCTGGGCCCGCAGCGCACGCTGCCTACGGTGCTTCCTGGGACTCTGGCGTTCTCAGCAGCTGCCAGCCAAGGCCTGGAAGGCAGGGGAGCTCGCACCACTGAGGCCGACCTGGACCACTGAGGCCGACCTGGACCAGTGAGGGGAGGATCTGGCAGACACATCTCCCCTCCTTCCTTGTCTCCTCCGGACTCTGCCGAGGTGCAGGGGATTCTCCAGGGCCACTTCCTGCCCAAGCAACTGCAGGTTTCCTGGAACCCACCATTTTGAACTCACGATCCTTCCTTCCCCACTTCTTTTCCTCTCTTGAAGCTCTGGGCTCTCCCCTCCCCAGCGCCCCACCGTTTACACCAATCTCTCAGCAGCAGGGTGTGGGGCGCTGCGGTGGGAGGAGTACCCCTACTTGTCAGAGGGGACCGAGTTTTGAGCTCGTCACGCTAAATCAGCTACCACAGTACAACACGAGTCCCAGGGCCGCTGCGAATTCTCACCCGGCCCAGAGGACGCGGCCAGGAGCCCGCACTCGGCCATCTCCCTCCTCTCTCAGCCTCGCTTCTCCAGACCCTGGAGGCGAGCGCCCAACTGCGCCTGCGCTGTGCGGGGCCCGGCACGTGCTGCGCCCTGCACATGCGCCCTGGGAGCACCCTGAGCCGGCCGACGTGCCCCGGCTGCGGGCTCCGCGCCCCGCGCCGGGGTGGGGGCAGCGCCGGGAGCCGCCGTGCGTGTGCGAGGCGGGCTGGGGGGTCGCGTGTCGGGTCCCAGCGGCTCCAGTGCAGACGGCCAGCGAGGGCCGGCGGGGGCAGCGGGCTCGGAGGTCTGGCATCCTAGGGCCAGCGAGAGGCCCTGGGGCTCCGCCGGCCTGCCCACGCCCCAAGCGGAAAAGTAGGGAATTTTTTTTTTCTTGGCGGCTGCGTGTTAACAGCCTGAACGAGGATAAAGGCTTTTCCCCCAGTTGTTTTCCAGCTTTTTTAGGTTGCTACAGAAAACTTTTTGTATAGATGATTTTGTGGTCTGATGATTTATATCTGCAAGATTAGCGGACCTGGAAAGGAAGCAGCGTATTTTACGTTTTAAAACAGCCATGTCCAGGTCGTTTTCCTTGAAGGTCCAGCCTGTCGGTCTCTCTCGGGACCTGGGGCCTCTTGAGTTTCACAACCTTAGCCCATTGTCTTCCGGTTTGTCCTTGGCTTGGTTTATGGTGTTTCTTGAAATGTAAACATTTTTAGGTTTTTGGGTTTCCTATCATGCTTAGGAGCCCCCCCCCCCCATTTTGTTAAAATGTTTTTTAATTTTTTGTGTCAAGCTCCACTCCCTGTGAAATATATTTTAGTATAAGCGGTAAGGCAGGAGTCAAGCTTTGGGGTTTTTTCCAGATGGAAATTCTCTGATGCGGCCCCGTTTATTAAATGAACCACCCGTCATTTATATTCCCGTCTGTTTGGTTTTGGACCTGCTCGGTTTGAGATGCCGTTTAGACACGGAGGCATCCTGTTACAGGTTGGGCGGGCGATTCCTCTCCGAATTTTGGGCCTCATCTGCATCTAGGTATATCAGTCTCCCTGTTTTCTTTTTAAAATATTTTTTCAGGCTATTAGAATTTATTCTCTCCCGTGAAATTTAAAATCATGTTATCCAGTTCTCTCCCATTCCTGCCAAAAAAACCCACTTCCATTGGGATTTAAATTGTAATTTCATTAAATTTAGATGTAAGCTATGAGAGGGTTGACATTTTTATAATCTTAAATCTCCCCAGACGACGCGAAATGGTTTTCCATTTGCTCGACTTCTTTCACATCCTCCGTAAGATTTTACAGTTTCTTCATACGGGTTCTATAACTTTCTCGTTTAATTTATTCCTAAGTGTTTTATGGGTTTTGTCACTATTGTGAATGGGATTTTTTCCCATCTATATTCCTGATTATTAATATAGAGAAAAGCAAATTATTTAATAAAATTAATTTTCTATATGTGAACTTTGGTAGTTTTAAAAATAAACCTTTTATAGATATAATGTGTAAATTTGCCAGTTATTCCAATTTAATTTGTCCTTTTGCTTTCGCCAAAACCTCTGAAACAATGTTGAATAATTATTTGGGTCTTGTTTCTGATGGAAACCCACAGGTTAGAGTGGAGTGGGGTATTGACTTTGGTTTTGGTGAGTGTCCTTTACAGTGTGGCGTTTCCTTCTGTTTTTGTTTTTGTTTTTTTTAAACTTGGGGCTCCTGAGACGGACCTGTGGCTGCCGGTCTTGTCTAAGTTGAGCACCGGGGGGCGCCAGCTGCTCAGAATGAAATGTGTGTTCTGAGCCGGGACTCCCACTGTCAAATGCCTTTTCAGCATCTATTGATAAAACCATATAGGGGTTTTCTCCTGGTGTTTAACAATTATTTTTATTAGACATTGGGTAGCTGCAAAAGAATACGGCATTGATAAAATATTTATAAGGTAAGAATATGCCATGTACGTCTATCACCTGGTTTAAGAAAAAGCATGATTATTTCATGAATCCCTGTGTGCACCTCCTGGGTCCTCTCCCCTTTCCTCTTTGCTCAGTGGTAGCATCATCCTGAATTCTGTGTTCATCTTTTCATACTTTTTGTTTGTTTGGTGAGGAAGATTCGCCTTGAGCTGACATCCATTGCCAACCTTCCTCTTTTTTTCTTTGCTTGAGGAAGATTAGCTCTGAGCTAACATCTGTGCCAGTCTTCCTCCACTTCGTATGTGGGGTGCCTCCCCAGCACGGCTGATGAGTGGAGCAGGTCCTTGCCAGGGATCTGAATCCACACACCTGGGGCTGCTCAAAGCACAGTTGGAACTTTAACCACTCAGCCACAGGTTCGGCCTCATGTTCTTTTTGTACTTTACCACCTTGGTTTGTATTCCTAAATAATTGTTTTGTTTTGTGTGTTTTTGAACTTATGTAAGCAGAACATTGTGTGTAATGTTAATTAAATTATTTAATTTTTAATTGATTTAATGTCAGCCAGTTTGCTTTTTCAATATTATGTTCCAGAAATTTATCCATGTTGTTGGATGTAGCTGTAATTTATCCATCTTCATTCCTGAATAGTATTCAGCATAGAATTACACCTACAATGGAACATATCGCAATTTTTTGTTGATGTCTCTGTGACTGGCGTTTGGCTTGTTTCTAGTTTTTTGCTATTACAGCATATCTGTGGACATTTTTTTTTTTAATTGAGTTATTGATAGGTTACAATCTTGTGAAATTTCAATTGTACATTAATGTTTGTCAGTCATGTTTTAGGTGCACCACTTCACCCTTTGTGCCCACCCCCCACCCCACCTTTCCCTTGGTATCCACTAAACTGTTCTTAGTCCATAATTTTAAATTCCTCATATGAGTGGAGTCATACACAGATTATCTTTCTCTCGCTGGCTTATTTCACTTAACATAATTCTCTCAAGGTCCATCCATGTTATTGCAAATGGAATGATTTTGTTCTGTTTTGCAGCTGAGTAGTATTCCATTGTATATATGTACCACATCTTCTTTATCCATTCGTCTGTTGATGGGCACTTAGGTTGCTTCCACGTCTTGGCTATTGTAAACAGTGCTGCAATAAACATTGGGGTGCACAGGACTTTTGGGATTGCTGACTTCAGGCTCTTTGGATAGATACCCAGTAGTGGGATGGCTGGATCGTATGGTAGTTCTATTTTTAATTTTTTGAGGAATCTCCATACTGTTTTCCATAGTGGCTGCACCAGTTTGCATTCCCACCAGCAGTGTATGAGGGTTCCTTTTTCTCCGCAACCTCGCCAACATTTGTTGCTATTAGTTTTAGATATTTTTGTCATTCTAATGGGTGTAAGGTGATATCTTAGTGTAGTTTTGATTTGCATTTCCCTGATGATCAGCGATGATGAGCATCTTTTCATGTGCCTATTGGCCATCCATATATCTTCTTTGGAGAAATGTCTGTTCATGTCTCCAGCCCATTTTTTGATTGGGTTGTTTGAAGTTTTGTTGTTGAGTTGCGAGAGTTCTTTATATATTATGGATATTAAGCCTTTGTCAGATATATGACTTGCAAATATTTTTTCCCAGTTAGTGGGTTGTTTTTTTGTTTCAATCCTGTTTTCATTTGCCTTGAAGAAGCCCTTTAATCTGATGAAGTCCCATTTGTTTATTCTTTCTATTGTTTCCCTTCTCTGAGAAGGCATGGTGTCCAAAAAGATCCTTTTAATACTGATGTCAAAGAGTGTACTGCCTACGTTTTCTTCCAGAAGCCTTATGGTAACAGGTCTCACCTTTAGGTCTTTAATCAATTTTGAGTTTATTTTGGTGAATGGTGAAAAAGAATGGTCAATTTTCATTCTTTTTCATGTGGCTTTCCAGTTTTCCCAGCACCATTTGTTGAAAAGACTTTCTTTTCTCCATTGTATGCCCTCAGCTCCTTTGTCAAAGATAAGCTGTCCATAGATGTGTGGTTTTATTTCTGGGCTTTCAATTCTGTTCCATTGATCTGTGCACCTGTTTTTGTACCAGTACCATGCTGTTTTGATTACTGTAGCTTTGTAGTATGTTTTGAAGTCAGGGATTGTGATGCCTCCCGTTTTGTTCTTTTTTCTCAGGATTGCTTTAGAAATTCGGGGTCTTTTGTTGCCCCATAGGAATTTTAGGATTCTTTGTTCTAATTCTGTAAAGAATGTCATTGGGATTCTGATTGGGATGGCGTTGAATCTGTAGATTGCTTTAGGTAGAATGGACATTTTAACTATGTTTATTCTTCCAATCCATGTACATGGAATGTCTTTCCATCTCCTTATGTCGTCATCCAATTCTGTCAGAAAGTCCTTGTAGTTTTCATTATATAGGTCCTTCACTTCCTTAGTTAAGTTTACCCCAAGGTATTTTATTCTTTTTGTTACGATTGTGAATGGTATTGTATTCTTGAGTTCTTTTTCTGTTGGTTCATTACTGGAGTATAGAAATGCTACTGATTTATGCAAATTGATTTTATACCCTGCAACTTTGCTGTAGTTGTTGATTACTTCTAACAGTTTTCCAATGGATTCTTTGGGGTTTTCTATATATAAGATCATGTCGTCTGCAAACAGCGAGAGTTTCACTTCTTCCCTCCCTATTTGGATTCCTTTTATTCCTTTTTCTTGCCTGATTGCTCTGGCCAGGACCTCCAGTACTATGTTAAATAAGAGTGATGATAGAGGGCATCCTTGTCTCGTTCCTGTTTTCAGGGGGATGGGGTTCAGTTTTTGCCCATTGAGTATGATGTTGGCTATGGGTTTGTCGTATATGGCCTTTATTATGTTGAGGTAGTTTCCTTCTATGCCCATTTTGTTCAGAGTTTTTATCATAAATGGCTGTTGGATCTTGTCAAATGCCTTCTCTGCATCTATTGAGATGATCATGTGGTTTTTATTCTTCAGTTTGTTGATGTGGTGTATCATGTTGATTGATTTGCGGATGTTGAACCATCCCTGTGTCCCTGGTATGAATCCCACCTGATCCTGATGTATGATTCTTTTGATGAATTGCTGAATTCTGGTTGCCAAAATTTTGTTTAGAATTTTTGCATCTATGTTCATCAGTGATATTGGCCTGTAGTTCTCTTTTTTCGTGGTGTCCTTGTCAGGCTTGGGTATCAGCGTAATGTTGGCCTCATAGAATGTGTTAGGAAGTGTTCCATCTTCCCTAATTTTTTGGAATAGCTTGAAAAGGATAGGTATTAAATCTTCTCTGAAAGTTTGGTAGAATTCCCCAGGAAAGCCATCTGGTCCTGGGGTTTTATTCTTTGGGATGTTTTTGATTGCTGTTTCAATCTCTTTCCTTGTGATTGGTCTGTTCAAATTGTCTGCCTCTTCTTGAGTGAGCTTTGGGAGATTGTAGGAGTCCAAGAATTTATCCATTTCCTCTAGGTTATCCATTCTGTTGGCATATAGTTTTTTGTAGTATTCTCTTATAATCTGTTGTATTTCTGTAGAGTCTGTTGTTATTTCTCCTCGCTCATTTCTGATTTTATTTGAGCTTTCTCCCTTTTTTTCTTTGTAAGTCTGGCTAGTGGTTTGTCAATTTTATTTATCTTCTCAAAAAACCAGCTCTTTGTCTCATTGATCCTTTCTACTGCCTTTTTCGTTTCAATAGTATTTTTTTCTGCTCTGATTTTTATTATTTCTCTCCTTCTGCTGACTTTGGGCTTCATTTGTTCTTTTTTCTCTAGTTCAGTTAGGTGTGCTTTAAGGTTGCTTATTTGGGATTTTTCTTGTTTGTTAAGATGTGCCTGTATTGCGATGAATTTTCCTCTTAATACAGCTTTTGCTGTATCCCATATGAGTTGGTATGGCATGCTATCATTTTCATTTGTTTCCAGGTATTTTTTTATTTCTTCTTTAATTTCTTCCATGATCCATTGCTTGTTCAGTAGTGTGTCGTTTAGTCTCCACATCTTTGTGCCTTTCTCAGCTTTTTTCTTGTAATTAATTTCTAGCCTTATAGCACTATGATCTGAGAAGATGCTTGTTATTATTTCAATTTTTTTAAATTTGTAGAGGCTTGCCTTGTTTCCCAACATATGGTCTATCCTAGAGAATGTTCCATGTGTACTTGAGAAGAATGTGTATTCAGCTCTTTCAGGGTGGAGTGATCTATACATGTCTATTAAGTCCAATTGTTTTAGTTTTTCATTTAGCTCCACTATTTCCTTGTTGATTTTCTGTCTGTATGATCTGTCCATTGATGTGAGTGGGGTGTTGAAGTCCCCTACTGTTATTGTGTTGTTTTTAACATCTTCCTTTAGGTCTGTTAATAGTTTCTTTGTGAATCTTGGTGCTCCTGTGTTGGGTGCATAGATATTTATAAGCGTTATTTCTTCTTGATGAAGTGTCCCTTTGATCATTATATATTGTCCCTCTGTGTCTCTCTTTACCTGTCTTATTTTGAAATCCACTTGGTCTGATATGAGAATTGCAACACCTGCCTTTTTTTCCTTGCTATTTGCTTGAAGTATTGTCCTCCACCCCTTCACCCTGAGTCTGTGTTTGTCCTTGGGGCTGAGGTGTGTTTCCTGGAGGCAACAAATTGTTGGATCTTGTTCTTTAATCTATTTTGCCACTCTGTGTCTTTTTATTGGAGAGTTCAATCTGTTTACATTGAGAGTGATTATTGATGCATGTGGACTTAATGCTGTCAATCTGTCACTCATTATCTTGTTTTCCTGTGTTTCTTTTCCTGTGTGCTTTAGACTACCCATTTAATACTGCAATTTCTTATGCTGGGTTTCTTAGATTTTTCCTTATTTATGACTTGTGACTCTGTTCTGTACTTTTTTTTAGTGTCTACCTTGAAGTTTGTATTTAGAATCTCGTGTATAATATAGTCTATTCTTTGGTGGTCTCTTACTTACTTGACCAATACTGATTTAGACCCTTTGCTCTTCCCCTCCTAAATAATTATTTTCATTTTTTATTCCAACTTGTCTTATTCATTTGTAGTTAGAGTGCTAAGATCGTCCTTGTTTTGGTAGTTTCCTTACCTTTACCCTAATGCTATAATTGAATATTTGCTATCCTGTTCTGGTTGTATCCATCGGTCTCCCTAGTTTGTGGATTGTGTCCCCTTTCTCCCTTTTTTCTTTTTTCAAGTATGAGAGCCTTCTTGAGGATTTCTTGTAACGGAGGGCTTTTAGTTACAAATTCCCTTAACTTTTGTTTGTCTGGAAAAGATTTAATTTCTCCCTCATATCTGAAGGAAATTCTTGCTGGATAGAGTATTCTTGGCTGAAGGTTTTTATCCTTTAAAGCTTTGAATATATCACTCCATTCTCTCCTAGCTTGTAGGGTTTCTGTAGAGAAATCCGCTGACAGTCTGATAGGGGCTCCTTTATAGGTTATTCTCTTTTTTTTCCTTACTTCCCTGAGTATTCTCTCCTTATCATTCCTATTTGCCAACTTTACTACTATGTGCCTTGGGGTAGCTCTTTTAACATTGACAAATCTAGGAGATCTAAAACCCTCCTCTACACACATTTCTCCATTGATCCCTAGATTTGGGAAGTTCTCTTCAATAATTTCGTTAAGCACACTTTCTGCTCCATTTTCCTTTTCCATATTCTTGGGAATTCCTATGATCCTTATGTTCTTACTCCTCATTGAATCCATTATCTCTCGGAGATTTTCCTCATTTTTTTAAATTCTTAATTCTCTTTCTTCCTCTGTCTGGCGCCATTCAGCCTGTCTGTCCTCGATTATGCTAATTTTCTCCTCTATGTTGTCTACATGGGCATTCAGGGAATCCGTATTCTGTTTTATCTGGTCCATTGTGTTTTTCATCTCAAGTAATTCTGTTTGATTCTTCTTTATGATTTCAATCTCTTTTGTGAAGTAACTCCAGAACTCGGCTTGTTTCTCTATCTTTCTCTCTACCTCATTGAGTTTTTTGATTATAGCTGCTCTGAATTCATTATCACTTAGTTTACCTAATTCCAAGTCCTCAGGACTTAATTCTGTGTTTTTATTGTTTTCCTTCTGGTCTGGGGCTTTTATAAATTGCTGGATGGTAGAGGAGTGGTTTTTTCTCATGGTGGTAGAATTCAGTTGCAGTTACAGCCTGTCGCCATAAGATGGGGGTCGAGAGCGGCGTGTTATGAGCTCTCCGCCTTGGGGCAAGATGGCTGAGCCCACTGGCTTCGCTGGGGGGGAGGGGCTGTTACACGTGCCGGTCTGGGTTCAGATCAGTTCTGTTCTCTGATCTCCCAAGGCCCTTCATTCATGGGGTCCCCGCAGACAGAAGCTTTCCCCCCGTCAGCGGGTCTCCACCGAATCAGCGGCAGGAGTCCTGGATGATCCCCCAGTCGCGCGGCCCCTCCCCCGCTCCTTCCCGACCCCCGCCGCAGCGATCGCAGACTCTAGGGGACGGAGCGATGTTCTCTCCTACCGTTCCAGCGCCTCCGAAGGTGTAAGCAAGGTTTATGATCTCCGCCTTCTTGGTATTGTAGGTCTCTAACGAGCTGGCATTATTTTTGTTCTCTGAAATTCAGTTCTTCCAATCTTTTGTTGTATTTTGGAGGGGAGAGAATCCCGGGTCAGCTCACTCTGCCATTTTGCTCCGCCCCCTCCATATCTGTGGACATTCTTGTTCATGTCTCCTGTTGCCTGCACAGTCCTTGGAGTAGACTGGCTGAGTCAAAGGTCATGCCCATGTCAACTTTACTGGGTAATGCCAAATTGTTTTCAGAAGCAGTTGTATCAGTTTACATGCCTGTTGGCATGAAGTGCTTCATTTCTCTACCTCCTTGCCTATGCTTGATATTGCTAGACTTGAAATTTTTTGCCAGTCTGACAGGTAGTGTGGTGGAATCTCACTGTGGTTTGATTTGCATTTCCCTGATTTCTAATGCAGTCGAGCACCATTTCATGTCTGTGGACCATTTGGATTTCTTCTTTGATAAAGTATTTCCTCAAGAATTTTGCCCATTTTTCTATTATTTTGTCTTCTTGTTATTGATTTGTATTTTTGTATATTCTAGATACAAATTCCTTGTAGTCATCTGTGTTGCAAATTTTTTCCACTCTCTGGCATACTTTTTTTGCTCTCTTTTTATAGAGTCTTTTGATGAGTAGAAGTTCTTAATTTTAGTGGAGACCAATTTATCAATCTTTTCTCTTTTATTGTTTGTACTTCTTGTAATTTGTTTAAGAAATCCTTTCCTACCCTGAGGTCATCAAGATATTTTCTATCATCTTCTACAGCCTTTATCGTTTTCTCTTTCACACGTAGATCTTTTAATCCACCTGGAATTGACTTGTGTCTGGTGTGAGGTAGACCTCCAATTCTGTCCTTCCTCCTGACTGTCCCCACACCTCTCACTGAAAAGTCTTACCTGTCCCCATTAATCTACAGTGCGACTTCTTTCATACATCATATATTAATATAGGTATGAATCTGCTTCTGGATTTTTATTCAGTTACATTTGTCTGTTGTCTCTCTCCCTGTGCCAATACCGCACTCATTTAATTATTGCAGTTTTACAATACGTTTTGATATCTCATAGAGCCAGTCCTATCAATTTTTCTGCTTCAAGAGTGTCTTGACTATTCTTGGTCCTTTGCATGTCCATATAAATGTTAGAATCATTTTATCAAGCTCCATGAGAAAACCAGGAGGGGTTTCTTTGGAATTGATTGTATGTCATCAGTTTGAAAAAGCTGATATCTTTATAAGTCTTCCAAACCATGAAGATGATATCAGTCTCCATTAATTTAGATCTTTCTTTAGTCTCTCTCATAAAAGTATCATAATTTTTCCTTTAGAGGTCTTGTATGTCCTTTGTTAGATGTATCCTAGGTACTTGATGATTTTTGATGCTGTTGTAAATGATATTTTTGAAACTTCATTTTCTGAGTTTGTTGCTAGTGTATAAAAATGTAGTTGATTTTTATATATCGGTTATTCTAATTTATCTTTAGATTCTTTTGGATTTTCTAAGATATGTCATCTGTGAGCAATGATAATTTTGCCAATTCGCATACCTCAGATATTTTTCTTGTCTTATGGCATTGGCTGGGACTGCCAGTCCGATGTTGAATGTAAAAGGTGAAAACAGGTATATTTTTTGTTTTCTATCTCACAGGGAAAGGTTTTTAAAAAATCATTTTTTTAGACATCATTAAATCAGATTAAGGAAGTTCCTTTCTACTCCTGTTTTTAAGCCTTTTTTTTTCCTTTTAAATATCATGGATGCATGTTGGATTTTATCTGAAGTGTTTTCTGCGTCCATTCAGATGGCTAGGTAGTGTTATCCTTTAATTTGTTAATGTGCTGAATCACATTGGTTAGTTTTCTTGTTTTTAGAGTAAACTAACCTTGAATTTCTGGAATGATTATAATTGTTTTTTCTTCTTCTTCTTCTCTCCAAAGCCCCCCAGTACATAGTTGTATATTCTAGTTGTAGGTCCTTCTGGCTCTGCTACGTGGGACACCACCTCAGCATGGCCTGATGAATGGTGCTAGGTCCACGCCCAGGATTCAAACCAGTGAAACCCTGGACTGTTGAACACAGCACATGAACCCAACCACTCAGCCATGGGGCTGGCCCTCTATAATTTTTCTCTGTTGCTAGATTTGTTAATATTTGTTTTGAGTTGTACACTAGTTTGTAATTTTCCTCTCTCATACTGTCCTTTATACAAGCCTCAAGAACCAAGCTGGGGAGTATTTCCTCTACTCTTGGGGTAGTTTCTGTAAGGTTAGTTATCCCTTGGTCAGCTGTGTCTGGAGTTTTGTGTGTATAGAGATTTTTAACTAATTTTTAAAAAATGGTTATACTACTATTCAGGTTTTTCTAATTTTTGAGTCAGTTTTAAGTTATATTTTTCTAGAATTTTATCTCAGTTTTCAAAGTTATTGTCACAGAGTTGTTCATGATAGCCTGATTTTACAATATCTCTAGCATCTCTGCTTATGTCCTCTTTTCATCCTGAATATTATTTTTTAGGTTCATCCATTTCCTCCCTTCTTCCTTCCCTCTTTTTGTCTTAAAGTAAAGTTTGTCAATTTTAGTTTTTCTAAGAATCAACCTTGGCTTTCTTGGTCCTCTCTGTTATGTTTGTTTTCTCTTTCATTAATTTCTGATCTTTATTTCCTGTCTTTGAGTTTATCTGGATGTCTATGTTCTTACTCAAACTGGATGTTTAGCTCATTATTTGAGCTTTTAATGCTATAAATTTCCCTCTAAGTACTGCTTTACCTGTATCCTATAAGTTTTAATATATAGTGTTTTAGTTAACTGTATTTTCTGATGTCTGTTTTCTTCTTTGATCCATGAGTTATTTAAACATATATTTCTTAATGTTCCAACATGGGTTTTTTTCCCTTCTATTTTTGTTATTGATTTTGAACTGTCTTCATTGTGATCTGTATCCAGTCCTTTGGAATTTGCTGAGGCTTTATGACTGGTGCAAATATATGGTTAATATTCATAAATGTCCCATGTGCATTTCAGAAATATGTATTCTGCAGTTATGTGTAATGCCCTGTATGTTCCCATTACACCAAGTTTGTTAATTCTGTTGTTCGAAACCTTGTGAAATTTTTTTGTCTGAGCTCTCATTACTGGGAGACATGTTAAAATCTTCCATTATGATTGTGGATTTATCTATTTCTCTTTGTGATTGTGTCCATTTTACTTTATTTTGAGATGTTATTAGGTGCATAAGAGTTTTAGAACTTTATGAATTTTACCTTTTATCATTATAAAGTGACTTTTTATTTCTAGGAGTTGGCATCTAGTAATTTTTTTTTTGCCTAAAATCTATCTTATCTGTATTTTTATGTTTTAGGTTTATTCTTGTAAATAGCATATAGCTTGATTTTGTTTTTATTCCACATATTTTTTGTTCTTACCTGAAGCATTTAACTTAAATTTTGTATAATTATCAATGCCTTGATCATTGACTCATTTCTATCCTCTTTTTTTCTTTTCTTTTCTTTCTTCTTCTTCTTCTTCTTCTTTTTTTTTTTTGCTGAGGAAGATTCACCCTGAGCTAATATCTGTGCCAGTCTTCTTCTATTTTGTATGTGGGTTGTTTGCCACAGCATGGCTGACAAGTGGTGTAGGTCCATGCCCAGGATCCAAACCCATGAACCCATGCTGCTGAAGCAGAGCACGCAGAACTTAACCACTACACTGTGGGTTTGGCCCCTTATTTTGTAATTTTTATTCCACCTTATCTGTGTTCCTTTTTCCTCTCCTTTCCTGCCTTCTTTTAGATTGATTGAAATTTTCTCCCCCACATACAATGTTTTTCCTCTGTTTTGGAAATTGAGTATTCCTATTCCTTTAGTGATTACTCCATACATTTTACATAACAGTTAACTCACCGAAGTCTAACTCCACAAGATACTTAACATTGTTTTAATAAGTTTTTGTTAATAGCTTTATTTTCCTTTGGTTCCTGAAAGATATTTTTGCTGGGAATACTAACATTTTCTCCTCTACTTTGGAGCTATCACTCTCAGTCTAATCCATGCTCTTTGAAGGTAACCCCCCCCCCCCCGCCAGCTGCTTAAGATTTTGTTGCTTTAATGGTCTTGCAATTTCACTATATTGTTTTTATCTGTGTATGCCTTTTTATTTACCCTGATTAGGATTTGTTGGAATTGACTGTGTATTGGTGTTTCTTAAGAGTTCTCGGAAATTTTTCAGCCATTAACTCTTCAAAGATTGCCTCTGCTCCATTTGGATTAGACACATGTGGGACGTCCTCACTTTATCCTCTGTGTCTCTTAGCTTCTCTGTTATATTTTTCACCTCTTTGCGTTTCTGTGTTGCATTCTGGATACTTTCTTCAGATCTCACTTCCTTGTCACTAATACTCTCTTCAGGTGTGTAATCTGTTACAAAATTATTCTTTTTATTGATTTTTTTTTTCAATTTCTGCAAGTTCTTTAGTATTTTTTTGAATACTCTTTACTCATTTTCAAGCCATCCTTCTGTTTCTAGAAATATATTAAACAGGCTTATTTTATATTCTGTGTGTGATAATTTCACTATATGGAGGAGTTTTATGTCTGGTTCTGCTGTTATTTCTCTTGGCCCTTGCTCATGGGCCATCTTGTGTGTTGTGTTTCCTTGTGCATTTAGAGATGTTATACTGTGAGCTGCTCATTTTCCTTGCAGCTTTGCATCTGGGGTCCCATACAGCCTGGAATGAGGGGGGTGGGGGCTCCAGAGAGGATTTGTTTGCTTCTCTGGTGTGATTGGGGACGTTGCCAGTTCGGGACCATGCTGTAGTCTCTGCTAGAGGTTTTATTGGACCATTCAGGTAGCATGTGTTTAAGCTGCAAAACCAAACCAAGTGAGGTCTGCTCCCGATTACAGATCCTTAGGGGAATTTTTCCAGCTCTGCTTAGGACTAATCTTTAAGACAAGCAATTTTCCTTGTATTTTATCTTGGATTCACGATTATATTGAAGATACAGCCCTTTGGGGACCCAGCTTTATGGGGGACATCTCCTATGAGATACTCTACCTTGGGAGGGTCATTTGAGGCAGGGAAACTTACAGTTAGGTCACTGGGCAAGTGAATGGCTGTGAGGGAAAAGCAGACTTCAGAGCCTCTCTTACCTCTCCAGGTTTCCAGACCCACTGACTCTGTGGCCTGAGTATTCCTTCTCTTCCTCCAGCTCATGGATGCATTTAAGATGTTTTAAAATTTCATCCAGCATGTCTGCTTTCCCACAGAGGAGGATTATCCGGGCACCTGGTCTACCATGTTGCCAGGAAGAGAAGTCCTCCTTCAACTGGTTGATGCATCAATGATTTACCGTGAAAAGCTTCCTGACATTGACCCATTCTTGCATTTCTGTGGTAACCCAACTCGGGCATGGGTTTACCAACTTGGGGTGTCACTCTTTTGTATCTGGCTGTATTCTGTTTGCTGTTGTCATATTTGGATTTATGAAAATTCTATTCTGGAGACTGAACTATGTATTTCTTATATTTTAGTGCTGTCTTTGTCAGGTTTTGTTGTTGAAGTTATGCTGGCTAGCTTCCAAAGAAGAGTAAGTTAAATAGCATTGGGATCATCTCTGGTTCTGTTGTTCCGTGTTACAGGTTGAAATTTTTCTCTCTGGTGTCCTCTGCTCTCCATGCTGTGCCCCAGCCCTGGAGACGATGGAACCTCAGCCCTGCCCCCGCAACCCCACCCAGTCTGTTAGGAGCACCAACTTGGACTCTAGGGTTTGGGGGAAGCAGGAGTTTCCTGGGCCCCTCAGTTCAGCCCTTTCCTGTTCCACCCCTCAGCCCCCCTCACAACTTGATGCTGCAGCCACACTCCCAGCTGCCCCAGGGGTGTCCCCCTGAGCGTTTGTTCTGGCTAGGCTTCCTGGCCTGGAATCCATTCCTTGAGCACCTACTGTGTGCAGGCACAGGGGCTGCTACCATGTATCAGACAGACAAGGTCCCTACTCTCACGAAGCTCACAGTCCACTGGGCGTGAGGGAGACAGAGAGTCAACAAATGGGTAAAATACATGGTACGACAGATGATGCCAGAGTGTGGGGGAGAACCAGGAAGCCGTGTGCTGGTAGCATGTTTGGGTATCTGCGGTCAAGTCCACATTGTTCCCTGCCCTGTCTCGTTCTTCTTTTTAAGAATTGCCTTAGCTATTTTTTGTGCAATTACTCTCCCATTAAATTTCACAATCAACTTGTCAAGTTTCTGAAAAAGTATTGGTAGGATTTTGATTTGGATCATGTTGAGTTGTAGATTTGGGAAGAAACCACATGAGAGAGTTTGGCCCACCTGTGAAGATGGTGTTTTTCCTTTGAACTCAGGTCTTCTCTATCACTCAGTAAAGTTTGAACGTTTTATGATAAAGGTCTTTACATCTTTTTGTCAGATGTATTCCGAGGCGCCTTCCAGCCTATGCTGCAGAACCTTTTTTTCTGTTACATTTGCTCTTCAGTGATGGCTGGTGTACAGACCACTGAGTATAGGCTGATCTTGTGTTGTGCTGGTCAGAATGGTCTTTCTAGAACACGTGTCGCATGTCACTCTCTGTTCAGAGCTCTGGCTGGCTCCATTCCAGGCTCCTCCATCTCTCATTTTGCCTCGGCAGACTGGCCTTCATCACCTCTGGGCTTTGCCCATCCAGCCCATCCTCTCCCCTGGCAGGCCTCTCCCCCATTCCCCCCCTGGGTCAGGTCCATCCTGGGGTTGCCTTGCCCCCCGCTATCTAGTGAGAGGTGCCCCTCCAGCTCTTCTGCCAGGACTCACCAGGGCCTGCCTCCCCACACATGGGACAGCAAGGCCCTGGGAAGGAAGGAGTTGTGTGGGGCCAGCCTTGGGTCCCATGGTGCTGGGGTGTCAGGGCAGATGGCTAGAGCCTGGCTCTGCTGCCCCTGTGGCACCCTGCCGGACCCATCCTCTCACCTGGAAGTGCTGGCAGTGGGAAGAGGACCCAGTGGGCCGGAGCAGCTGCTCTTGGCCAGGGCCTGGGAGCTAGTGATTCTAGTTGCTTGGCAACAGAAGCAGCCCAGGTCACCACTGTCAAGCAGCCTTGGAACTCAGCAAGGTTGAGTGGTGGGTGTTCCCTTGTGGAGGGTGGTGGGTGCCTTGGCTCGGCCCCAGACAAAGCTGTGACCCCTCCCCTAGGTGCTGTCTTGGCCCTCTGCAGCCTTCCTGGCCCCACCCCCTCGCACCAGGTCTTCCAGCACCAGGTCTTCCACCCGCCACCCTCCATCCAGACCAACCTCCTTCTGCCTGCCTGGTGCTGAGCAGGATGAAGCCCCAGGCTCCTCCCCCATCTCACCTTGTGGGCTGTCACCTGTGCTCCTGCGTCGGCCCTGCTCCACCCAGCCACAGACTCAGGGACAGGGCCGAGGAAAACTCCAAATCCAAGGTTTTTATTACCGGTCAGCAGGTGCTCGCTCACAAACAGTGTTGAGAAGAGGTACATTTCACAGCGCTGCTGCAGGCCCGCCCGGGGTGAGGGGCACCCCGCCCACCCTGACTCCTGAGTGGGCACGCTAAGGCATGTCATACATTGATGTTTTCACTTCTGTTTTTTTATAAAAACAAAACCAGTCCTGGAGTAGAAAGAAAAAACCCTGTGATGAATTTTCAGGACCAAACTGAAGTGGGAAGGGTTGGAGTGAGGGTTCTGGGAGGCTGAGACGGTGGTCACAATGGCCCAGTCTCCCCACCACTGGCAGAAGCCATTGGAAGGGGGTTCAAGGAGAGGGGAGGACACAGCTGACAGGAGGACCAAACTCAGACAGGAGTGCCCTGTCTTCATCATTTTTTCACTTTCATATACCATAGAAATTTAAGCAAAATAGCTATTTTATATATATTTATATATCATATATATAAATCAGGCGGATAAAGAGTTCAGGGGGCACTGAGACGGGCATCCCAGTGGCGCCTGAGGGTGGGGCGGGCTGCTGGGTCTCTGGTGGCCCAGACGCCAGCCCAGGCTGAGCTGAGGGTTTGTTCTTATTGCTGATGTAGGGCCTGGTTCTGGGCCGGGAGCACCTGCAGGCCCTGCCCCCAGCCCTTCCTGGCCTCTTTGGGGCCAGGGAGCGCCCCGCATGGCCCAGGCAAGCCAAGGGGCTGTTGCCGTCAGATCCACCTGGAGGCCCCTCAGCTCCCCCAGCCCCACGGAGGGAGGGGCTGCAGCCCAGAGACAGCTGACTTGTGCTCTTCTGGGAAGGGCTCTCCAGTTCCCTTCTCTCTGGGCCCCTGGGCTCTGGGGGGCGGCCTTGCTATGTTGCGCTACAAAATGCTCCCGACTCAAGGGGGCCTTCCTGATGTCTTAAAAAGAAGGGGCTCTTGCCAGGACATTTTTGTGGCAAGAAAGCACACTTAGAAAGTTGTCTGCTAAGTGCCGTACTAAAAATATTTACTAAACATCTTGGCTGAAAAGAAATGGAGATTGTTTTTCTAAAAAAGTCAAAAGTGGCTCCCTAGGAGGGGCCAGTTCCTCCCTGGGGGGGCTGGTGACTGGGGCGGCCCAGGGCCGGGCCAGCCTGCCTGAGTTGGGGTGACTGGGAGCTGGGTCCCTATGGGGCCCAAATCCAGAAAGAAGGGGTGCCGGAGACCTGGGGCACCTGGGCTGGAGCGAACCCGGGGCACCAGTTCCTCCTTCAAGGTGGGCACTCCAAAACAGTGTTATAAAAAAAAGAGGAAAAGAAAACGGTGTGGGGGTGGGGGGGCGGTGAGTACTAAATTGAGCGCATTAAAGAAAAGGTGGCCCGGGCCGTGCGGGCGCCTGTATTTGGGGGGTGGGGGTGGGGGGGTATGTGTTGGGGGGGTAGTGCTCAGAAGATGTTGGGGCACATGTGCCAGTCCTGCCGCTCCTTGGCCTCCCAGTAGCCGCCCTTGTAGATGCAGGCCATCTCCCCGGTGTGCGGGTCCACTCTCTTCTCGAACCACAGCGGCATGTACACGTCCGTCTCCTTCTCTGCTGGGTGGGCACGGTGGGCGGGTGGGCGGCAGCCTCCTCCCCGGCCCCCGGAACTCACTGCCCCTCTTCAGGAGGCGCCCCCAGCACCCCGCCTCCTCTCCCGCTGGCCCCCCTCCGCGCCCCCGCCCTCCCCCTGGCCCCCGCCCGGCCTCACCGTCCTCGGAGCCGCAGCCCCGCGCGCAGGCCTCCAGCCGCCGGCGCCGCGACGCGCGCTGCTTCTCCTCCAGCCGCTGCTTCTCCGTGTTGGCCTCGTCCCAGTGCCCCTTCTCCATCAGCCGCTGGTCGGGCCGCAGGCGGCTGTCGGTGGGCGCCACGCCCTCCTCGTGCTCGTTGAGGGTCAGGGCCAGCTCCGAGAAGTAGTACATGTTCTCGGCGTTCTCCCTGCGGCGGCCGCGGCGTGAGCGGTCCCCGCCGTCCCGCGCCGCCCCCGCCCCGCCCCGCCCCGCCCGGCTCGCCCCCCGCGGTGACCCGCGCGCCCAGCGGCTCGAGCCCGCTTCGTTCTTTCCTCCCCGCGCCTCGCACGCTCGCTCCACTGACCTGCGTCTGTTTTGCTGCATTATACCCCTCTGGGAATTTGCCCATTTCGTCCAATTTCTCAGCGTAAAGTCATTTCGTAATATCCTCATTATTACTGCTTTAATGTGTGACACAGCAACGTCCCCTTTCGCATGTGTGATGCTGGTTCTGTGGCTTCTCTCCATTCCGACAGTCACGTCGGAGGTTCGTCTGTTTTCTCCATTGGTTGAGGATGAAAATTTGTTGATCCTATTTTAGGCTTTTCTGCTTTATTTTGTTTTCATATTCTTCCTTCTACTTTATTGGAGTCTATTTTGCTGTTCTTTTTCTAACTTCTTGAGATGGATGCTTGGCTCGTGGGTTTTCAGCGCTTCCTCTTTCTAACGTGTGCATTTTAGCGCTGACAAACGTTCACTCCCAGTACCGCCCCCCACCCCCGATTCTGGTATGTATTTCTCTCCTGATCACGCAGTTATATTTTCTAATTTCCATTACATCGCCTTTGCTCTATGGACTAGTTGGAAGTATAGTTCTTAAGTTTATACACATATGGGGAGTTTTCTAGTCATCCGTATTTCTAGTATAATTGCCTTGGAATCAGACAATATACTTGGTATAATTTCAGTCCTTTGAAATTTGCTTTGTGGACCAGGATGCGGTCAGTGTCTGCAAACGACCCGTCTGTAATGAAGAGACTGTCTCCAGTTCCTAGTGCGTGTTCCGCACGGTCCAGTGGGTTCTACTGTTCAAACTTATCCTCTTGATGTTTTCCTTCCGCTATCCATCACTAAGAGAGGTACGGTAAAATTTCCCACTTAGGTTGGAAATGGATCCATTTCTCCTTATGTTTCTCCCAGCCTTTTGCTGTGCGTATCTGGGGCTATGTTATTAGGTGCAGGGTGCATTCGGATGTAAGCTCGTCTGCTGAACTGAACCTTTATCATCACGTCCCTTTAACCCTTTAACCTCTAGTCAGACTTTTTGTGTTAAAGTCTCTCCTGCAGTATTAACATCACCACAGCAGCTTTTGTGGAGCATTTCTATGGACATATCTCCTTCCACCCTTTCACTCCAGTCTTTGTTGTCTTAGACAGCGCTCTTGTAAACCACTTACACGTAATATTGACAACTTGTCTGCAATCTGGCGCCTATAATGGGGGCACCCAATGCAATGACTGCTATGTTGGCTTGAAAGCTACTGTCTTGTGTTCTCTTTTTGGCCTGCTCCTTTTTTGGACCTGAGGTGCACAGTTTTGGATTCCTCATAATCCTTGGCACAGGACATCCTCTCTTGATAGGTCCTTGCATGGTCTGCTTTTATTAATGCACACTTGCCACCCGGAACAGAAGGTAGAATCTCGACAAACCTATGTCCAACCGAATGGAAGACTCACCAATCCAGCCCCTCCTCAAGTAGCCATTGGCAAGGCTCTGGGTTCATCAGCCCCTTGCTTTCCTTTTAACATAATTTTATTGCATCTTTAGTAATCTTCAGTGTGTGTGTGTGTATTCAATACACATATTTTACATACTTTTTTTTGAGGAAAATTAGCCCTGAGCTAACATCTGCCACTCCTCCTCTTTTTTGCTGAGGAACACTGGCCCTGAGCTAACATCTGTGCCCATCTTCCTCTACTTTATATGTGGGATGCCTGCCATGGCTTGATAAGTGGTATGTAGGTCTGTACCTGGGATCCAAACCAGTGAACCTCAGGCCATCGAAGTGGAATGTGCAAACTTAACTGCTGCACTACCGGGCTGGTCCCTACATACTTGTTTTTAACTATATATAAAGAATATCATGATGTATGAAACCTTCTGGGACTTGGTTTTTTCTTTTTCTTTTGCTGAGGAAGATTAGCCCTGAGCTAACATCTGTGCCAATCTTCCTCTATATTTGGGTCACTGCCACAGCATGACTGACAAGTGGTATAGGTCCACACCCAGGATCTGAACCCATGAACCCAGGCTGCTGAAGCCGAGTGCACTGAACTCAACTACTAGGCCACAGGGCTGGCCCCGGGACTCACTTTTTTTAAATTTAATATTATATTGCTAAGATTTATCTATATTGTTGTATGTTGCTGTGGTTCATTTGTCCCAACTATTGAATAACATTGTCCCCTGTGAAAATACCACCATTATTCATCCAATAAATTTGGGTTGTTTCCTAGTTTTTGCTTTGGAGTAAACTTAGGCATGTTTCCTGTTATACATTTGCAGGAATTTGTCTTGAGCATAGACCTAGAAGTGGAACCGCTGGGCCACGGAGCCTGTGATGTTCTTCTTTAGGTGGCGGGGCCAAACTGCTTTCCAACATGGTAGCACTAGTTCACACTCCCACACGCGATGTGTAAGAGATGCTGCGGACCCACATCTTCTTCAACACTTGGTATCATCAGACTTTTTCAGTTTTTCAAATCAAATGAAGGTAAAATGGTATCTCGTGGTTTTGATTTGCATTTCTGATTATCAATGATGTTGATCATTTTCATATGATGACTGGCCATATATGCTTCTTCTGTGAAATTCTTGTTCAAGACTCTTGTACTTTTTCCATTGGATAGTTTGTTTTATTGACTGATTAGAAGTTTTGTATGCATTCTTTTTTTAATTGTGGTAAAATACTCTATGTATTCTTTCTTTTTTTCTTCTTCTTCTCCCAACTCCCCCCCCCCCCCCCCAATACATAGTTGTATATTCTAGTTGTGAGCACCTCTGGTTGTGCTATATGAGACGCTGCCCCAGTATGGCCTGATGAGCGGTGCCATGTCTGTGCCCAGGATCTGAACTGGTGAAACCCTGGGCCGCCGAAGCAGAGCCCGTGAACTTAACCACTTGGCCATGGGGTTTCTTTGTCGGGTATAAGTATTCTGATTACCTTCTCCAAGTTTACATATTGTCTTCTCACTTTAGTTTTTTTTTTTTTGTTTTTTTTGAGGAAGATTAGCCCTGAGCTAACTGCTGCCAATCCTCCTCTTTTTGCTGAGGAAGACTGGCCCTGAGCTAACATCCATGCCCATCTTCCTCTACTTTATATGTGGGATGCCTACCACAGCATGGCTTGCCAAGGGGTGCCACATCCGCACCCGGGATCCGACCAGTGAACCACGGGCCGCTGAAGCAGAATGTGTGAACTTAACCACTGCGCCACTGGGCCGGCCCCTGCTCACTTTTAATGAGTAAAATTTCTTTCAATGAACAAAAGTATTTTAATATAGTTGAACACATCAGTGCTTTTTTGTGTCTTGTTTAAGATATATTTCCTTAAGGTCTGAAAGATATTCATCTATATTTTCTATGTAGAGTTTAACTTATTGTTTAAGAGCAAGTCAAACTTAATACTTATTATAAGACCTTTATGTGGAGTCAGTCTTTTTCCACATGGATAACTGTTTTCCCCAGATCCTTTTAGTGAACAGTCGCATATTTCCACATGATCTGATATACCACCGTTGTCATATATTGAAGATACATACACCCAAGGGCCTATTGTGGGCTTACTCTTCTTTGCCACGATAGCTTCAAAATAACTCCTGATATCTAGTAGGGGAAGTCCTCTTTTCTCTGTTCTTCAGAAATATCTTGGCCCTTTATTCTCTAATATAAATTTAACAATCTTAGTATCAAGTTCCATGAAAATCACGGTTGGGTTTTGCTTGATGGACTGACTCTGTAGATCACGACATCTTTATAATACTAAGTCTTTCTATCCAGGAACACTGTATCTTTCTCCATGAATTTAGCTCTTCTTTGATATCTCAGTAAAGTTTTCTAATTTTCTCTATAGAGGTCTTGAAATATAAGATTTATCACAAGCTCCTTGATGTTCTCTGATACAATAATTGATATCTTCTCTTAAGTTATATTTTCTAGCTGTTTGCTTTTAGTGTGTAGAAATACAACTGACTTTTTGCATATTAATCTTATACTGAGGCACCTAAAATGCTTTTTCTGAATCTATTGAGAAGAGATTTGTTAATGTGATCAATTAATTTATGGATTTTCTAATATAAAGTTATTCTTGAATATCCAGGATAAACTCAACATGATTGAAGAATGATACTTTTTTATGCACTGTTGGGTTGGATTTTGTGGTATCTTGTTGTGGAATTTTGCTTCTGTATTCATGAATGGAATAGGGTAGAACTTTTATTTTCCGACTATTGTTTTAGCCTAGTTAGGTATCAGGATTATCCTGGCCTTGAAGTACTAAGAGAGGAGAGTATTTCTTCTTCTTCTGTGGTCTGGGAGATTTTATATAAAATTAGGATAATATATTTCTTGAACATTTGGAGAATTCACTTATAAAATTATCTGGGCTTTATGTTTTCCTTGTGGAAATTTTTAAACTACTGCTTCAGTTTATTTAATTATTATAGGACTATTCATGCTTTTTATCTCTTCTAGACTCAGTTCTTATAAGTTATATTTTTCTAAGAATTTGTCCTTCCTATCTGAATTTTAATATCTCTTTATACTTTATATGTCATATGAAATTCTTTTCAATAATATTTATTTCTATATTCTCTCCTGATCAGTCTTGCCAATAGTTTCCTGTCAGTTTTTTTTCCTCAAAAAATCAACTTTCAGCTTCTTAACCTTCTTTATTTTACTTTTTTCTATTTTATTAATCTCTGGTCTTATTTTTAAAGTATATTTTCTTCTTTCTTTGGGTTTATATGTTAAACTTGCTCTGATTTCTTAGAAGGGAAACTCAGAAAAGAAAAAGCCTCAAACTTAATGAGCTTATCTACCTATTTAAGGCAATACATTTCCTTTGAGGCATTGCCTTTGTTACATCCAGTCAGTTTTTTTCCTCCTCCCCAAAGGCCCCCAGTGCATAGTTGGATATTCTCGTTGTAGGTCCTTCTGGTGGAGCAATGTGACGATGCCTCAGCGTGGCCTGATGAGTGGTGCCAGGTCTGCGCCCAGAATCTCAACTGGCGAAACCCTGGGGCGCCAAAGTGGAGTGTGCGAACCCAACCACTGGGCCACAGGGCTGGCCCCTGTCCAGTCAGTTTTGATACCTTTCCATTATCATTCAGTTCTAGGTATTTTTACTTTTCTATTCTAATTTATTATTTCACCCATGAGTTATTTAGCAACTTAAAATTTTTTCCAAATATCTGGGGACTTTTTGTCATCTTGTTCATAACTTCTAACTGTCTTATCCTAGACTGCGGTCTGTAAATACCTCTGTAAATCTGCTGAGGCTTTCTTTAGGGTTGAGTACACAACTGATTTTACATGCATTCCATGTATCCTTGAGTAAAAGTATGTTCTCTGATTGTTGCCACCATAAGTATGGGTGTAGCCTGCATGGTTTTCGTCTCCTTCATATCCTTGCTGTGCCCCCCGTCCCCCTCTTTGACCTATCATTAAGTGAGAGGGGGGTACTGAAATCTCTCAGTTTCCCACTATGCTGATAGATTTGTCAATCCCTCTCTTTACTATCAATATGTGCTTTGTATATTTTGAGGCTGTTTCATTATGTGCATAATGTTTGAAACTATTATAGCTTCTGGAAGAAGAGAACCATCTCTAATAAAAACGTCTGTTTTACCTGATACTAATATAGCCATTACAGCTTGTTTGGTTGGTATTTTCATGATGTGTCTTTTTCTTTTTTTTTAAAAGATTTTGTTTTTTTCCTTTTTCTCCCCAAAGCCCCCCGGTACATAGTTGGATATTCTTCGTTGTGGGTCCTTGTAGTTGTGGTATGTGGGACGCTGTCTCAGCGTGGTCCGATGAGCAGTGCCATGTCCGCACCCAGGATTCGAACCAACGAAACACTGGGCCGCCTGCAGCGGAGCATGCGAACTTAACCACTCGGCCACGGGGCCAGCCCCCTCATGATATGTCTTTTACTTCCAACCTTGGCACATCTTTGTTTTGGATCTCTCTTAGAAGGTGCATGTATCTGGATTTTAACAAATCCAATCAGTCAGTATTTTGCTTTTTAGCTGGTGAGTTTCATGTATTTATACTTATTATGTGGACCTATATCTGCTGTGTTAATTTACTGTTTTAATTTGTTCTACTTTTTCTACTTAATCTTTTCCTATTATTTTTAAAATCCTATATCTGTCTCTTCCCTCTAATAAGAACTAGCATTCCTTCACATCCCTCGGTGTCCTTCTCTGCTTCCCTAAAACCCATCATGTTAACATTATCTGCACTTTTAATTCTGGGTTATTATGGGAATATTTTCTCTTTTCCTTTGTTCTTAGTAATTGTTAAAAAAAAAACAATACCAACTTTTACTTCATGTATCTATTGCAGCACCTTCTGGATTTTTTTCTCCCTCTTTTAAAGTACTACTATGTCCAATACCATTTTCATTGTGGGTTTTGTGTGCCAAACCTTCTGAGGCTGTATGCACGAGGACATTTTTTTATCATGCCCTCATATTTGAATGATAGCTTGGCTGGATATAAAATATTACCTCTAATTTCATTTTCATCGTTACTTTGAAAATATTACTTCAGTGTTGTCTGTTGAAATATGTGACATCAATCTGATTCTTCATCCTTGACTGAAATCTTCTTTCACTCCTCTCTGACAACCATTAGAATTTTCTCTTTGGTATTCTTAATTTCCACTATAGCATGGTCTGGGCGAACCATTTTCTTTATCTCTTGCCTTTGGCAGTCTGCAGGCCCTTTCAATCTGAGGTTTTTCATCTCTTTATTTTTATTCTGGGAAATTTATCTCCATTATTTCTTTAACTATTTCTCTCTCCTCTCCATTTTTCTTTCTTTCCTTTCCTTTTGGGATTCCAATTAAACATATTATTTTAGTGGTTACTCTAGGAACACAATACACATACATGATACAGTCCAAAGTTAATGTGCATCTTGACCCTCCTCTTGGGTAGCATGAGGGCCTTCGAGACATTTCCATACATTTATCCCTCTTCTGACTTACGTGATCGTGCAGCTGTATTTTAGCTTTATGTTTAGATTTTAAACCCCCCAAGTAAAAATTATTCTTGTTTATTCAATGCTCATTTAGGTTCACAGAAGTTTTTGTTCTTCATTCATTTGTACATGTCAGATCTTCCATCTTGGATCAGTTTCCTTCTACTGGAAGTATATCCTTCAGTGCAGGTCTGCTTGTGGCAAAATGTGTTTATTTGTCTGAAAATGTCTGTGTCAACTTCACTCTGTAAAGACGTTCCCCCTGGGTGGATAACTCTAGGCCGGCAGTCAGTCTTCCCACACGTGGGAGAGCTCGTGTGACTGTCTTCAAGCTCCCGTCATTGCTGAGGAGGAGGCAGCTGGCAGTCTGCTGTTCCAGGGAAAGCCATGTCTTTGTAAAATCTGGCTGCTTAATACTTTCTCTTTGATTTCGTTTCAACAGTTTCACTGTATAGATTTAGGCGTGGGAAATCCTCTGCTGTATTCTCTTCAGATATGGTGTCTTTCCTTCTGGACTCTGACTAGAAGCAGGCTAGAGCCCGCTTCAAACTTGACGTGAGCACGGATACCCGGGGACCTCGCCGAGATCCTGCACTATCACTGGCCGCCGGCTGCCGGCGACGCTGCTCCGGGACTCACTCTGGGTCACTAGGTGGGAAGCCTTCTCCCGCCAGCTTCTCGTCTTTTCCAGGTTTTGTCTCTTTATCTGCAGTTTTTGATTACTTCTTCTGATCTACATTCAGTTGATGGATTATCTCTATGAAAGCTTCCCAGGGAGTTCTCAATTTCAGTTGTTTGATTTTCCCTTTGTAGAATTTTCTATTTCTCTCTCTTTGAAATCTGCTGTGCTACTTTTTATACTTTTTTGTTTCTATTTCATGTTTGGTGGTTGTTCCTGGGACCGTGCAGGGACTCTGTCCAATCAGCCTGTTTAAAGTCTCTGCATAGGACTTGCTACCACCTGGTAACGTCCCCTTATTTACAGCTGGCTGCCTGGCTTCCACAGTGGGATGTCAGCCACATAACACTGTTCTCTGCCCACATGTGGACTAAACCCTCCTCACAAACTGCTGTGCCTGCCACTTGCTTCTTGTCTGGCCGGGCAGGGCCCCCTGCCTATCCACTGTCCACTTGCCTCCTTCTCTCCCTCTCCCTGCCTGCTCTCCGCCCGCCCCACAGCCCACTCACGGCAGTGGGTACTTCTTCCACAGCAGCTTGGCTGGCAGCGTCTGGTACACTGTCTTCTGCTTCCCGTCGGAGCTGGGGCTGCTGGGGCTGCTTTGCACGATCTTGGCGCACTCCATCTGTTCATCCCACGAGCCTGACAGCACATATTGGGCCTTGCCCTGGCTGTCACTCACCACTCCTGACACCTGTGGACATTGGTAGGACTAGCGTAGGCACACGCCCAGCAACAGGCCCCTCGAGGCTCTGAGAGGTGGCCTTGCTTACCTTCCGGTGTACCTCTTTGGAGAAGTAGCTATAGGGCAAGAACTTCAGCTGGCACTGGTCCTTGGTCTTATGGTTCACAATCTCAATGTCCCCTGTCTAGGGAGGGAGAGGGGTGGTCAGTGGCCAATCCCTGGGTCATATGCCCCGTCCCTGAGGGCGCCCCTGACCTGGTCGATCCAGAGCTTGCCCACGATGATGTTATGCACCGTCGAAGTGCTCTTCCTCCACACGTAGTGATTCCCACTGGCCTGGAATTCTAAGTGGATGGCACCTGGAGGCCAGATAAAGGGTCAGAGGTCATGGCCTGCCATGCTGGGCCCCAGCCAGTCTGCCCACAGGCCTAGGGTCCTGAGAACGGGACCCTGGTTTTCACGCAGACTGAGGGCAGGGCACAGGCCAGGGAGGTGGCCCGGAAGCCTGTGGGGGAGAGGGGAGCAGGCCTGCAGGGAGACTAACGTCACTCCTGGAGGCCCCAAGCTGGCTTCCGGATTGGCAAAACCCTCTGCCTCCTCCAGAATGTCTTTCTACCCTGGGAGGGCTCAAGGCCCCAACTCACCTAGTGGCATGATGGAGAGGTATTTCCCCCGGAACTTGCTGGAGATGGTGATCTCCTGCCAGAGGCTCCAGCCGTGCTTGGAGAACACGTGGTGCGCAGCTGATGGTGGGTGGTGGCTCACCTGAGAGCAGACCCACAGGACATAAGTGTCTGCTGGACATGGGCGCAGGCCTGCCTCCCAACCAGCTGGGGGCAGAGCCTACCCCGTGCCAGTATGCCTGGCTCCATGGCCTTAGGAGCAGCCCTGGCTGCTCCTCTGGGGGTCCCAGACTCAAGGCAAGTCCACAGGAAGGGCAGTGCTCTGAGCAGAAGAGCAAGGGCACGGCAGTGGGAGCAACCTGGGCAGTGGTCCTGGGCCAGCCGCAGCCTGCTGTGGGCATAAGCCGAGGGCCGGGGCATCTCTGCACCTGGCTCTCAGCCTCTGAAATGGGGATGATGACAGCGTGTGCCTGAAGGATGTACCAGTGACAGGCTGCACTGAGGACTAACAAAGTGAGGGTGTTATTCTCCACCGAGGGCTTCCGTGCCCAATTTCTAGTTAACCTCCCCACATGCCTGCCAAGGGGCGTGTTACTGAGCCATGTTACACGGAGGAGGCCCAGACTGGGGAAGCCATCTTAACCGAAGGGCAGGGTTGGGAGTCCAGATCAATGTCGGACCTGGATGGCGGTGTAGCAAGCTCTGCGCACCCACGCCGGGGCCTCCAGCGCCTCTGCGCCTTCCTCTCGCAGCACTGGGCATCCCTGACTGCTGTCTCACCTGCCAGGACACTGCCCGCCTACCTCCTCAGCTTTCCTTGTCTGTTCTTCCTTATTTCCACTGCTCCTTTGGTTGCAGGGTCCTAGGGCTCAGCTTCTCCCCAGCCTCCTCACTCCCTAGGGCACCTCGTCACCATCTCATGGCCTCGTTCAGCCCCCTGCCCCAGCTTCTCCCCTGAACTCCAGGCGTGCACTCCAGCTGCCCACTGACCACTTCTACTCGGACGGCTTCTCAGACTGACCAGAGCTCCTGATGCCCCGCCTGCATCTCTTCTTGTCTCCCATCTCTGTCAGTGGCACTCCCTCTTGCTTCTTACATTTCAGAAGCACAGGCCAAACCCGCCAATGGCTCCTGTACAATGCTGGGTGAGCTGTCCTGAACCTACCCGTCACCTATGGCCAGGGCCCCCACATGCCCACTGGAGCCTCCCCGCCTCCGGCAAACTTAGGGATGTGACCCTCAGGGGCTGGCCCTGGACTCTGTGCCATGGCTTCCTTCCCAGGTAGATGATCCAGTCTTTCCAGCTGCTCACACCAAATGCTTTGGAGTCATCCCTGGCCCCTCTTTCTCATGTTCCTCATCTAATCCTTAGCAAATCCTGTCTGTTCTTCCTTCCAAATGCATTGGGAGCCCACCCCTTCCCCCACCCCCACACTGGATGGGTGCAAAGGCCTCCACCTGCCTCCTTGCTCCACCCTCAGGTCCTGTGCTCCATTCTCCCGACTACAGCCAGAGGGATCCCCATAAAACAAGTCAGGGTGCCAAGCCCCTCTGCCCTGCCCTGACGGCCTCCCACGCAGAGTCTTCCAGCTGCCCTAGCTGCCCACCCCGGTTCCTCTCCGGCCTTGGCTCCTCCTTTCTCCCTCACTGTCTGCATCACTTCTTGACCAACCACCTTCTAAAAGAGCCAGAACCATCGGACATATACAGTATAGTATCTGCCCCCACCACCCTGTGAGGACAGGCACCCCATCTGCTCACTTCCCAGCTAGCTGTACCCACAATGCCTGAACAGCACCTGGCACATTGTGTGCACTTGATCAGCTCTGTTGAACGAAGAAATTCATTCACTCATAATTCAAGCCAAGAACCCTGGGGTCATCCTTGACACCCTCCTCTGCCTCCCTCCCTCTCACTCTCTCCCCTAACATCCAGAACATCAGCAAACCCATTGGTTCTACCTTCTAAACATGCCTGTGCTCTGACCTTCCACCTCTCCCTGGTCCAACCACCATAGCTGCCTCCTCTGGGTCCACACAGCAGACAGAGCACACCCTTTAAACTAGCCACCACATCTGTGAACTGTCTGCTTTCTGAGCTCAACCCCAGGGCCCAGAGCAGCACCTGGCACACACACCCTAGAAGCTCTATCCTGGCACGTTTGTGCGGCACCCTCCTGGGTCCGCCCAGCACCCGGTGAGGCACCAACAGAATTGCCTCTCATCAGACAAGGCCCCCAAGGCTCAGGGTTGAGAAGCCGCTGCTGAGGCTCGCAGCCCCTGGGGCTCAGTTTTGGCTCTGCCCTACTGGGGCAGAGAATAAGTGTCAGACACAGAGTGTCAGTTTGGGGAAGGCGTGGAGAGGATGGAGGTGAGCCACCCCGTGCCCCAGGTGTGCTGATCCCTGGAGCTCCTCACACTCCAGCCCTCTGCTGGGACTGACCAGGGCCCCGCATGCGCAGACTCCTCCCCGTCTCCTGCCTCCCGGCTCAGTCGTGACCCGATGGTACGGCCCACCTGGACTCCCTGACAGTGTCCTGCCAATGTCCCTCCATCTCTGCTCCACGGTTCCTTGCTTGGAGACGAGTCCTCCCCTTCCCTGCACACTGTCCTCAGAAACGGACAGAGACTCGACTCTCTCCTCTCCAAGCTCTCCTCCTACGGCGGCCCTCACCGTCTCCGGGAGGCCTGCTGGGAAAGCGTGTCCCTGGACCTGCCCTTGCCACAGGATGCCCAGCTGCCTGACTGGACCTCGGCTTGGTGACCCCCTGGCATGTCAAGGTCAGAGGCCGCATCCCATTCGTCTTGCTCTGACCCTGGGCCTGGCAGAAGCAGCTGGACCAGAGTGTGAGCAGGCCTCACCTGCTCGCAGAGAGAGCGCAGGCCCATGTCATCGAGGCGGTCGAGCTCAAAGGTCTCCCCCAGCATGGGGTTGAAGGGCTTGGCGATGCGGTGCACGGTGGTGGAGTAGGAGGACACGGAGAAGGCAGCCACCAGGCACATCTGCTCCACCGAGCTGGTGCAGTGCACCGCCTTGTCCAGCAGGTGGTGGTACTCCAGGTCCTCCGTCAGCCGCTGGAGCATGGACAGGGGCTCGTTAAAGTTGACCTGTGGGCCGGCGGGTGGTGGTCAGGCTGGGCGTCTGTGCAGGCCGCCCACCTGCCAGGCCCAGCTGAGACTGCCGCTCCTGGTGCAGACCTGAGGTCACAAGCACCCTGCTTTACTCAGATGTTCGGGGGCATTGCTGCTCAGTGAGGTTCCTCTGCTGACCTTGTCTAAGATGCAGCTCCACTCGCTCGCCTCCCCAGCCCCTCCTGCCTCAGTTTTCTCTAGCCCTCACCACTTTGCGACCTGCTGTCTCTTGTACAGTGTCATTACGTTTCCTGTCAGTCTCCCCTCCTAGGACGTAAGCACCATGAAGGCCAGGGTTTCTGACTTGTTCAGCACTGAATCATAGGAATCAGTTGGTGAATGAGTGAATAAACGAATGAATGGATGGATGAAGTGGGTCTTCCTCATATTCTGAGCTATTATGCAAGTTTTCTCTCGAGAGCTCCTGGGGAGGGGCCCCCATCTCGGCCTCAGACAGGGCAGGGGCACTTGTCCCCTGTGATGCTGGGCTGTGACCCTGAGCCAGCCACAGGGTCTTCCCTGTGTTCTCTCATTTCACCCTCCAGACACTGTGAAGCGGGTGCTATTATTCTCCCCACTTTGCAGATGTGGACACAGAGGCCAGGGATGTGAAGGGACTCATTTTGGGTCACACAGCAAAACCAAGTCCGGCCTGGAACCTGCAAGCTCTTCCTCCATGGAGATGCCATCGTGGCCTGGTGGGACGGGGATAACAGTCCTGCCCTCTCCCGCCGTGTGACCTCACTGGGGTGGGCACCAGGAACAGCTTCCGGCACAGAGGAGGGCCTGCCTGTGTGCACACACAGCCCCATGAAGTCGGGACAGCCGGGACGTTGTGAGGCCCTGTCAGATGCAGAGCTGCCCTGGGGGCCCCCACACCTCTGATCAACACAGAGCCCCTCTCAGGCTCCGTCCCTCAGAGCCTGAGACCTCTGCTCTTGGGGGGCCTTCAGCAATGCCGATGAACATGATTCAGTAATTCGTGAATGCTGCTCAGGTGTCATGAGAATGACACCCTGGGCGGCTTGTACTTCACACAGGCCATTACTTCTCATTCGCACCCAGGAAAACAGCCCCTCGGGACCCACTGAGGCTGCCCTGCCGAGCCCCCTACCGGCATGGGGATCTTGGAGAGCTCCCGGCCAATGCAGTTCTTCATGATGCTCCAGAGATTGAGGCTGTAGTTGGGCTTGTCAGGGATGCGGACACGCCTCTTGACTTTTGGGGGGCCCTTGGGCACAAGTGAGGTGTTGTCTAGCACCTGGTGGAGAAGGAGAGTGTGTCTGTCAGTGGAGTCCAGAGCGCCCCCTCGGCCCTCCAGACCTTGCCCTCACCTCTGACGCAGCAGAGTCTGGGGACCCAGCAGGCCACTGGCACATTGCTGGTGGGAGGGGCAGCCTGACTCTGCCTGAACTGTCAGATGAAGGCAGACCAGGGACCCAAAGGCACCAGGGCGCAAAGCTCGCCCTGGGGGCCCTGAGCTCAAGCTGGCCTCCCCTCTCAGCCACCCTCGGGGGGTCCCCCCTCACTCACATTGTCTGTTGAGGTCCACTCCACAGAGCCTGTGGTCCCACCCTCAGCTTTTCTGCAGGAAACACAAAAGGGGAGGCAAGTTATTTACAAATCCTGAGGCCTCCTCAGGACCTGGCCACCTTCTATCCAGACCCCTCAGTGAGGTTAGAGGGCAGCCCACCCCAAGGCTGCTCCTCTAAAGGGCTGTCTCCAATTCAGGACACTCAAGTAGGGCTGAGGGACCGAGGGCAGTGATGTGGAGAGGCTCTTACCCACTGCTGCCCTGTGGCAGCAGGTGCTCAGCAAAAGCCTCACCTGAGGTCCCTCCACACAGACCCTCTGGGGTACTGGCTGCCCCAGGACCCAGATGAGGCTGAGGAGGCAGGGACCTCCTCTGGGAGAGCCTCCTGGAGCACCTTGGAGCTCCTGTGTCCTCACTGTCTGCTGGTCTGACTCCCACACTAGACCAGAAGGGGTTCCAGAAGGGCAGGAAGTGGGTTGGATGAATACCTGTGGTAGAGATGGTGAGCCAAAGCAGCAGGGGCTCTGAGGGAGCCCCAAGGAAGGGTGACCTGGGTCGGGTAGGGTGCGGGACGGGCTCTCGGTAGTCAGGGCCTCGGGATGGGAAGGATTCACCAGGGTCATTGTGGGGAAGGGGGACAGGGCGCTGCAGACAAGGGGACACACAGGCAGAAGACATTGGCTCCAGGGGCCTGTGGAAGGCAGCGTGCAGTGCGGTGGGCAGCGGGACAGACATGGGGAGAGAGGCCACGGGGGCACTTGCAGTTCCTCATCCAAGATGGCCTGAGCGCCCCGCCTGAGGCACACGCGCGTGGGTCAGCACGGGCGGCCTTGTGACTCTGACATGCCTCGTGGGCGAAGGCGGCAGTGGGCGGCGAAGGCTGTCGTCAGTTAGGTCGCTGTTCCCCAGGCTCGGAGCAGCAGCTCCCCCTCAGGGAATGGCAGGGGCCCCAGACAACTGTGCAGCTCAATGGCCTCCTCTGTGTCCCCCAATGCTGCCATACTCGCCAACCCTTCTATTGTTAGGACTTTAAGCAATTTGATGAGAATAAAAGACCCCACTGAGGACAGGACTCCCAATTATATTAAATCTATATTCAAGCCCCGGCACGCTGCCCTCTGATCACAGCCCGGCATGGGTGGAGCCCAGCCCGCCCACCTGTCCCACGCTCTTCCCTCAGCACATGTTGTGCACCAGCATGGTCCACACCCACAGGCACTTCCTCAGGGTCCCAGAGAGTCTGACAACATGACTCTCAGTTCTGGTCAATGTCCTGGTCACTACTGTGTGATCTAATGTGTGTTTAGAAACATCCTGAAAGAGCAGGCAGTTATGAAAAATGAAACAAAGGCTTGGAAATAGAAAATAAAAGAGACTTCCGGCATCTCTTGTCTGTTCTGGAATGCTGACATGGTGGGGGGAGTGGTCGGGACCCTGTGCAGCTCTGAGGCAGGAATGAGCAAGCCCCAGCCTTCTGGGCCTCAGCCCTTGGGCCCCAGTCACTCTTCCCCTCCACCCCCCTCTGGAACTGGATCCAGCCAATCCCCTGTTCTCCATCTCCATTTAAAATTAAATCCTGATACAAACTCTATTTGGGCATTTTTTATTTAAGGAAGAAGAGAACCAAGCTAAGCAAAAATGCCATCTGGAGCAAGATTTAAAGAAAACCCCAAGTACAGAGAAGAGCAGATGGAGCATGAGAAGAACAAGGCAGGGATGGAGAGAGTTCCTTCCAGAGCGGCCAACCCCGCCCAGGGAACCCACCTGTCCTCCTTGGCCTCGGTGATCACCGTGATGAAGGACGTGGAGTCTTCCATGGCATCGAAGTACTCTGTATCTTCATCTTCCTCACTGTCCTCTCCTTTGGGAGTCAAAAAGCTTCCTAGAGAGACAAGCAAAGCTGCTGCCTCAGTTTGTGACTTCAAAAAACTGGCCTGCTTCAGGAAGTCCAGAGCCCAATGGCCGCCCCACCTTTGACCCTACTGCCCCCTCTGCAGGAACTCCCCACTTCAGTCACCTGGTCCAGATTGAGCTGGCTGTCACTGCCCTTGCTCCCTTTCTGGAACGCACTTTCCTTTCACTGCTCTGGCTCAGAGGCCTCCCTCCTTCTGGAAGCCTTCCCGGATCTCTCAACATGCTGGTCAGTCTATCTGCGACCCAGCTTCCCTTTCCGACGGACCCCCTTCTGAGGGGACCCATGATCCCTAACCCAAGGTTAGGTGGCCTGCCATCTGGCACCTGGGCAGCCCTGCCAAAGAGGGAACAGCTGGGCTCACTGAACTTTTCTTTTGAGGATTGGAACCTAGATACAGGGAGACTGTTGCCCGTCGGTGGTGGGCATGAGAAATACAAAGCCACAGGGGCAGGCCAGAGTTGGCCAAGACCAGCCCAAATGTGGGCACGTTAAGGGGTATGTGTACTGGGGGACTGTGTAAGCAGAGCCAGCTGGCAGAGGGGAGGCTGAGGGTGGAGTGGATGGAGCGCCAGTCAGATGGACAGAGGCTGAGCGGCCTGGAGCAAGGGACCCAGGCGGGCCTGGCAGCTCTGCCCGACTCACCTTCGCTGAAGCTCTTGGTGGGGTTGCTGGCCCGGCCAGGGGCGCTGCGGAAGGCCCGCTCGAGGCTGTTGTGCTGCTTGGCCAGCTGCTCGATGGTCTCCTCCAAGTGGATGCGCTGCTCTTGCTCATACTGCAGTGCACGCTGCCATTTTCGGCTGTGTGTCTCTGCTAGTTCCAGGAAGTCCCTGCAGGCCTAGGGAGCGAGGTGTGGCATGTGAGCATGGCACCCGGGACAGGGGCCTGTCTCCACACTCCACACCCTGCCTGCCACTTTCGGGGCAGTGAGGAAGGCCCTGGGGGGGGAGCTGTCTCTCCTACCCCCCACTTCCCTGGAGTCATCAGAAACACCTTTGCTGCCCCCTTTGGCTTCTGTGGGGACATGAGGACCCTGCTTTCTCACAGCCAGCCGAGGTACTAGCATCTGCCGTGGTCAGTGTCCCATAGTCAGGATGCCACTTGAGAGCACCAAACCTGGTGCTCTCATTGCTGGTGGACGCTGCCTCGCCAGCAGTTGCTGGGGCTGCTGAGTTTTCGTCACAACTGGGGCCCAACTCTGGGCTGCTGCATCCTCACTGTGGGCTGGACCTGAGGTTTGTCATGACCCCGTCCCTACTGGAACCCAAGGCACTTCTACCAGCTCAAGCCAGTCCCTGGCTTTGGCACAGAAGGAAGGAAAGCCACATCCTACTATATTGCCCGGCTCAGAGAGGTAAATGGTCTTGTCTGGCAGAGGAACTGGGACTAGAACTTTCCACCAAGCTACCTCAAAGTCTGTGTCACAAAACTCTGCTTTTAAGGTTCCCCCTTCAAACTTGTGGTCTACTATGACATCCAGATTCTTTTCAGCTTCCCAGGTCCATAGGTGGTTCCACCACACTCTTATGCAGCAGGGGTTGGTCATTCTGCCCCTGTCATCACAGTGGAGAGGAGGGCCCAGGCCTCAGCTGTCCCTGGAGGGCAGCAAGGTCCAAGCAGGGACCTCTGGATTTGCCCTTTCTGGACTCTTTTAATGCAGTAGGAAGGGACACGTTTCTCCAGCCCAACCTGCATCGTTGGTCTCTGACTGCCACTCCCCAACACTCCCTCCCCACACTTTGTCTGACCCCACGTGTTAGAGACCTGCTTTCCTGGAGGGAGAGGCACACGGCCCCTCACCTGTGACTCAGGGACAACGCAGCACTATGTCATGGGGAACCAGGGAGGTGATGTGGAGAATCCTGGGAAGGAGCACTCAAGAGGCACCGTCGGGGGCCACCCCCGATGTTCATGCCTTCGCCTGCCCGCTAACTCCTCAGCCCTCTCGCCTCCACTGCATCTCATGTGGACAAAGTAGCTTCTCTAGCAACTGTGCCTGTTGCTCTTCATCCCACCGAATCCCCCAAACTCGGCAGCTGCTCCAGAACGTTTGCTGGATGAGTGAACGCTCTGCCGGGGGGTCGGTGTACTGGGCCTCCTCAGGAGAGCAGGGCTGGACCAGCACCTTGCAGAGGGGGTGAGCTCCTCATGGCTCTGCGTCAGGGCACTCGCCTGGGCTCGGCTGGCTCTCGCACCCCACAAGGAGAGTCAAGCCTTGGGGGCCAGCCTGCCCTAGTGGAAAGGGCCCCCAGCCTGGGACTTGAGAGGGCAGGCTGGTCAGCTGGCCCCAGGCACGTCACTCCTTTAACAAGCCCTCCTCTGGACGCCTTCCTGCCATCATCTCATCTCACCCCCCAGCACCCATGCAAGGCCTCCCCCACCCCCATGCTGAAGATGTGGAAATGGAGGCCCAAGGAAACCAGCAAAGCACAGTGGAAAAGGGCACATTATCAGGAGTGGGATGGCCTGGGATCCTGCACAAGCCACTCTAGCTCTCTGAGCCCTGTCCTGTCTGTGAGACGAACAGTAATGTCCAACAGACCCTGCACTCAAGGCCCCGTCTCAGCTCACTCAGCAAAATCCTTGAGGTAGGAGGAGTGGGATCATCCCCATTTGACAGATGAGCAAACTGAGGCTCAGTTCCCAGCAGCTCCCCAACAAGGCTTTGGGGAGGAGGTGTGTTCACTCCATCTCAGGTTCGGGGACCTCCCACCCTCCACAAAAAGGTCTGGGTGCTGGTGCCTGCCTGGCCATACCTGAGCCACTGT
The DNA here is from genome assembly GCF_037783145.1 of Equus przewalskii. Classification (NCBI taxonomy): domain Eukaryota; kingdom Metazoa; phylum Chordata; class Mammalia; order Perissodactyla; family Equidae; genus Equus; species Equus przewalskii. Next base: position 7,224,461 of record NC_091837.1, read on the forward strand.
AACTCACTTCTCCAGAAGGGGGGCAGAGATTTACACTGACAGGTGTCCTGGCACAGGCTGGGGTGGGAGAGAGACCTCCTCGGGGAAGAAAAGCAATCTCCTTAGGCACCTAACAGGCTCTGGGGAGGGGAGATGCTGCATCCAGGGCAGCTGTGGGTCTGGCCTATTTTGAATTTGCTAATTATGGATCTGTAAGGCTCACTTGCTGGTGTGGAGCTGTGGTCACTGACTGCTAAGCCATTTGGGGACCCCCCTAATGTCGACCTGAGACTGCTCCCTGGCTTGTGACCTGGAGCCAAGCCTTCACTGCCCTAGGTCCTACAGTGGCCTCCAGCCTTGTCCTCAGTCCCTGCCCTCCTTCACTACTGCAGGCCTCAGGGTAGGACCCCTGACAGCAGACACAGCAACCACCCATCCCAGGGCCAGAGTAGACGGCACCTCTTTGCTGGGTCTGCACGAAAGGGTGTAAGAAGTGGTAGCGGTGGGGGAGCAGAGTATCCCTCTGGGTGCCTCAGGAACATTCCAGACCCTCACAGGAGTCCTGTGAGATGAGTGGCAGAGACCCCCCACCCCATTCCATGGTAGGTGAGACTGAGGCTCTGAGGTCACATGGGAGGAAGCAGTAGACCCAGACTCAGACCCCAGAGCTGGGTCTATGCTGAGCTGCTGCTCCCGAGAGAGCTGGGTCCCATGTCATTCTTGCTTTCCTGTAGCCTTAAGCCTGGCCCCAGCATCCAGTCAAGTTAGTCTCGGTTCCTGCCACCTGTTGGCTGACTGAAGAAGGGGTCTTAACACGGGGAGGACACTGGTCGACTCTGCCACTGGCCGACTCTGCCACTGGCCCAGGCAGCTCACAGGCCCTGCTGAGCTGGGTGCACAGCACACATCAGAAACTCCCCAAAGAGCCCTGGCACTGGCAGAGGGGGAGCACCCTCATCTCCCTGGGCAGGCGCTGGGCACCAGGCACACTGCTTCAGGGAAGCTCCTTGCCAGGTCCTCTTGTGCCCCCAAGACTGAGGGCCAGGAAGAAGCGGGTGCCCAGGTCAACAAGGGGTAGGCGGAGTGGGAACCTGGGTCTATCCGGCTGCAGAGTCATGCTCCCTCACCACAGAGCCAGCCTATGTCCATCTGAGGCATGGTCCCCTTGCCTGCCTGATGGGGGTGAGGGTGCAGAGGCCTGGGCTGTGCCTCGCATGGGGCCTTATTACAGGCGAGACACATCATGGATGTTTCATGGTTTTCTGGGCTCTGCCTGGTCTGGGTGCCCTGCCGGGTGGCCTGACAGACTGGCCTGGCAGCTGCACAAGGCCTCTTGCCTCTGCCCTTGCCCTCCCCCGGCACTGTTCCATCGGATCTGCCGCCATCACTCCCTGCCAACCCTCTACAGCTCCTGTAATCATCTCGCTGTCAATGAGTTTTAACATAGATGGGTGCTTTGCTTTCCTATAACTCACGGTATTTAAAACAAGACTTGTGAAAGAGTCAGAAACAACAGTATAAAAGAGTAGCCAAAGGTCATGGTAAATAATTCCCACAAACTCATGTCAGAGGGCTCCATAAGGCCTCTGGACTTCCTAACAGCAAAAAGAAAAAAAGAAAGATGATTATAGTATGAAAATGAATTATGCTCCCTACCTCTTACCCTTGAAGTTCATGAGCTCTAAATACTTTAAGAATGGCCATTTTCTCTTCCAAGGGCAAATGGAATGTTTGTTGTATGTCCTGGGACAGTTGACTGCCTCTCAGAGTCTTGGCCCAAATCCTCTCCAGCCTCATCCCTCCCCACGCCCTCACGTGTGGCCCACCAGGCACCGTGTCTGCCTCCCCTTCTTCGGCTCAATCCCGAACACATCTGCTCATTCTGATGCCGGCTCACCTCCCTCACGACACAAACCCACCGTGGGTCAGGGCTGTCTGGAGCATTCTCACAAGCACTGAGGGAACCGTTTCAATAGTGTGAGGAGGAATGGAGGCTCAGGGAGGCCAAGGGACTTGCCCAAGGCCACTAGGCGGTATGTGTAGGGCCCATGGACCCCACCTGCAAGTCTCCCAGGGCATGGGATCAGCACCATCACTGCTTTTATTTTGTAAATCACTGTCTGGGTGTCCCTTGAGGGCAGAGGCAGTGTGGGGTCCCGTGGCCTTCCTGGAGTGGAGCTGGGCTCCTGGAGATGCTCACTAGCAAGGATGTCAGGGAATAACCCTGTCTGAGCAACAGGACCCAGCCCGGCCTCAGCCATGCCTGCCTCCCAGCACTCGGGCCTGCAGCTGAAGACAGTGCTCACACAGCCAGGGCAGCTGGGTGATAACCGGGCTGTGTGTGACCTCTACTTTGCTGCCACTGCAGGATAGGCTAGTACGGAGCGGCAAGGGGATAGGAAGTCAAATCCCCGGGACAGCTGGGGCTTCGTTTGGGCCACATGTAGCTGGGCTGGGTACACAAAGATCAGGCCACTCTGTCTTCTGCCTGAAGAGGAGGGCAGGGTGGAGGTTGCTGTCCCCCAACATCGAGGGGCCCATGTAGCTGGACCAGGGCCTTTGCCACTGCCACTGGGAGGGTCATCTGCAGCAGATGAGCTGCCCCGGTCACCCTGTGGGCTGTTGTGAGCCCGTCTGCCCCCTCCATCCCCATGTGCCTACCTGGTGTCCATCCCCAACTCCAGGTGTTTCCTCTGATGCTGGCCTTCTCCAGGCTTCATCCTGGCCATGCCACAGAGAGGCAGGCACTGGCCCCCCTGAAATGCTGAGCTGGGCTGTGAACTGTGTGCTCACTAAGCTGGATTAGGCCTGGGGCCCAGCGGAGGGGCCGGCTGGGGGCAGCTCCCCAGGGGCCCAGGGAGGGCCTGGCTGACCAAGGCCCTGAACACAGTCACACTTCCTCTGAGGCTCTGTCACAAGCCTCAGAGAGCTCGTGCCCAGCCCTAAGCAGGAGCAGCGCCCCTTGGGCCTCCCTCAAGCCCCCTACCCACACTATACTTGCTCCTAAATCACACAAGGGGCGGGAATGGGTGGAACAAGGAGCCCAGCATCTGGGCCCCTCACAGGCTCTTCCTTGCTGCCCACCCTGAGGCAGGCCCATAGCCTCCTGGGCTTTGGCATCCTCACAAGATGAACAGAGGGCTGAACCCCAGGACTCCTGCAGAGTCCCTAGTTCTGTCGCCTGTTGGAGTGATGGTCCTCAGGATGGGAACAGGGTTCCAGTCTCCCAGCCCTACCCCTTGCCCCCCAACCAGTGCTTTCAAGAGGGCCCCTGAGATGAAGAGGTGCAGGGTCCTGCGGGCAGTGCAGTTCTATCTCTGTGGGAGGGTGGGGAGCCTGTTAAGCCACCCCAAAACAGAGTGAGAACCAAAATGCCCAGGATGGAAAAGGTGGCCCCTCGCACTGGGGCTGGCCCTGCTCAGCAACAGGCTGGGGAGTCGGCAGGCCATGCCTGCCCACCGGGGACTCTCCCTTCCCAGAGGCTGGTGAAGGGGGCTGTGAGGGATGCCCACCCAGGGGAAACTGTGCTGAGGCCAAGCTGTGTGAGCTCCAAGGGGAACTGCTGCTGTCACCCTAACAGATGTCCCATGGGACAGACGCAGAATGTTTCAGAGCTGGAAATCTTTGCCCAGCTAACCAGGAGGGAGGAGGACAAACTCTAATCGCTTTTGCTGTTCCTAATCCTAATCCTGACAATGACCTTGCCGGTCCCCAAACATGGGTGGGTGAGCAGGGAGGGCATGGGGTCAGCCGGCCTGGGTCCCATGCCTGTCCTGTGTGTGGTCTGGGGAGCCTCTCAAGCTCTCAGGAGGGTCTGCAGAGCCAGGACCCCACTCGGGCCTGGCCTTCAGTGGCTGCTTGGAAACCTTCCCTCGTGTGGCACTCAGCCTGGGCTGCCTGGCACTGCAGAGCCAGCCCTTCCCAAACACTGAGGGGCTGGTCACGGCTTCTCCTTCATGTGACTCACATACTGCTTTGGGGAGACAGCTTTTCACTTCAATTCAAACTTTAAAATAGCCCTCTCCACATTCAAAATAGTTTACCCCTTGTGCATAGGAACCGGCACCATCTGGCCACCAGTTTGTCAACTGATTTTAGATAGTTGTGGAATCTATTTTTGTTCATCTCCCCAGGCCCCAAATGAGCAAGCTGTCAGGAGCAGAACAGTGGTCAGTTGGACAGGAACCTGCCCACAGGCCCCGGAAGGATGAGGGCGGGAAGCTCCAGGGCCCCTCACCACTGCTTCGCTCGGCACAAGGAGCCACACGTGATCTCCACAGGGGCTCAGAGAAGCCTCAGAGCGCTTCCAGAAGTCAACAGCTCCTTCTGCTCTGGGTCTTGATTTCTATGATGCCCCAAATCTGAGGCCTTGGCCAAGAACACTGTATCCGCATACCCACCCCACCTACCCCTATCTGGCCCTACTTGCCCCCAATCTGTCCCTACCTGTCCCCATGTGCCCCACCTGCCCCCACCTGTCCTCACCTGCCTGTACCTGCCCTCTCCCTGTGTCCCTCTCTGCTCCCCCACCATGCCTCCTCCCCCATCGTGTTCTGCTCTTGCAGCCCCCTTCACCTGGAGTTGGAGCCAACTCCCTCCCTCTCTGGCTGGGCACCCCTCCTCCACAGCTTTCCTGTGTCCTTGCCATGAGGATCTGCACCCCATCTCCCTCAAACAGCTCTACTGCAGGCACCAAAGTGTGTCCCTCGTGGGCCACCACCTTCCTTGGTAAACTCAGGGACCCAGAGTGCAGTGTCTGTTCCATCGGCCCTTTGAGGTGGGCCTGGTGGGCAACCACCCTCTGATGGCCAGGCCCTCTCCCGCTTTCTAACCCCACTGGGCACCTCGATTGTCTCTGGTCTCCTGTAGGGCTTACTTGCTGCCCAGCTCTGCTCACCCCATGGCTACACAAAACCTGTTCCTGGCGAAGGCCCTCCTGCATCCTGCCCGAACCCGTGGGGCTCACCTGTGGGCCCATGTCCAGCATGTGAGAACTGAGGGGGGTCAGACAGAAAGGGCGCCCCATCCTTCCAGTGGTTCAGCCCACACCCTGCAGTCCTTCCTGAGGGCCCCGCTCCCTCACCCCACAGCAGCTCTGCTGGCTTTACCCTCAACACTCAGCCACAGCACTGCTTCTCGCCAGCCAGCTCCTCTCCTCCAGTCCCAGCCACCATCCCTTCTTAGGTGACAACAGGGCCCTCCTAAAGGGGCTCCAAGCGCCTGGCCCTGCCTCACCCACAGCCCCTTCTCTAAGCAGCTGCAGGCTCTTGCTGAAATGCGGTTTGGACCATTTTCCGTGGCTGCGCGAGCCTCATTCAGAGTGGAAGGCGAAGTGCTCTCAGTGACAATACTCAAGGACCCCTGTGACCAGGCTCCTGACTCCCCCACGGCCCTGGCCTCCCGCTGCTCTTCTCCCCACCTCCCTGCAGGTACCTCGTCCCCTCCTTGCTCCAGCTGGTCTGTGCCCGTGACCTCTTGCCCCACCCAGCAGCCTGCTCCGTTTCCTCTGAAGGTCTTTTCCCTCTGACATGCCCTATCATCTATGTGGTTACGCGTTCCCAGGAAGATGCAGGTTCCACGAGGTGCGCTTTATTTGCTGTTTGCCCAGGGCCTTGCTGGATCACGGAGGGATCATGGAGGGCCTCCTGTGCCTCAGTGTCCAGTGGCAGCTGCACACCACTCTGCTGCAAAGTGCGCAGTGGGTGTGAGCCGGGCTGACCTGAATTCATAGCTCCTAAGAGCCCTGGGGGTCATGGGGTTGAGGGGCTGAGTCCTAGGCACTGGGACAAGTCACCAACTCTGAGGAGCCTCTCACAGCTCAGGTGTAGGAGCCATGTCTGAGCAGTCTGCCTTGCTTGGGCCCCACCTACAGGGGTCTGGAGGAGCAGCCGGCAAGGAACAAGCCCATAGGCTACCAACCCACCGAAGGGCTCAGCACTGCAGCGGGAGATGACCACCAGCACCTGCCACACAGCCCTCAGCGCCTTCTAATTGGGACTGTGGCTGCCTCTCCCCCTGCCAGAGCTGAGGGGAGGAGATGTGAGGGGGTGGCATAAGGAGGTCCCAAGGGCTCAGTGGGCAGAGAGGTGGGCCTATGTGAAAGTCACAGAAGCAACACTTCCCCAGCCTGGCTCTGCCACCCTGGCCCACAGACAGAACCTGCTTCCACAGGCCAGGGAGGGAGCCCTGGCAGCAGGGGGTGTGCACCCACATCACCCCATGGTAAGCTTGCCCCCAGAATGACCATGGAAATACTGTGGGGTTCTTCTGCCAAGGACAGGGGCCGTGAGGCCAGAACACGAGGCCCAAGGGCAACTCATGGGGAGCCCAGGTCTGGCCTGGTGACAGGTGATGCACCCCTAGTCTTCCACACATATCCCCTGGCAAGCAGTGGGGATGGCCCAGGGACCACTGGCTATGACCCCAAGTGCTCATACAACAGCCGGGCCTGCAACCCTTGGGCAAAATGATCACCCTGGGCCTCAAGGTGGCACCCAAAAAATACAAATGATGATCACGACAGGGAAGCTGTAACGACACCAACCTTGTGTGGCTATTGTGAGGAGCAAACAAAGTAATGGGAAGAAACTGGGATGGGCTGCTGTTGTCGCACCACCATCATCACAGAGGCCTGTCCTTCAAACCAGGGCACTTCACTTTGCTACAAAAATAAATTTATTGGAAAAGGGAATAAAACTGGAGTTTATTCTTTTCACTTTACGGGAACTAATACCCAAAATACTAGCTGGTAATACGTATTAATTCAATCATTCTCCACCTTAACCACACGGCCGATCCAATGCTACAACTCCAGGCACATCCTGCTCCCAGGAAGGACACTGACGAGGAAGGATTGAGCTTGCGGTCCCCACACCCAGGCCTGGAAGAGCACCTGCGCACTGGCACTCTGTGGTTCGAGGCTCAGTCTAACAAACCAAGACACCTATGGTGCTGTGAGGCTCCTCCGAAGCGGCAGCCTACTTCATAGTCACCCAAATGGTAATCTGAAAAGGGAACTGCTGGGCTGCCTTTGATCAGACTCACGAGATCACCTGCTAGGGAATTTTGCCAGACATGAAGCGATTCATTCATTCGCTCCTGCGTTACTTCACAAGCTACTCTCTCTCTCACTAGTTTGTTAAGGCTCCTGGATGCCGGGCCCTGTGCCAGGCAGGGAAGCTCCAGGGCTTCCAGGATTGCGAGGGAGACTGTGTCCCGTCCTAGCAGGGTGCCCAGCCCAGCAGGGAGGACGGTCAAGATGCTGCAGTAGAAAAATCTATGAGACACTGTGGACCCATAGACCGGGCGGTGGGTCAGCGGAGCCGGGGTGGGGATGCGGGGCGAGGGTGGGCAGGAGAGAGTTTCCTGACCCTCTGGCCCCTGCTCAAGGGAGGGGTGGGTTTATTTTTCTCCTGTGAGGCAGCAGGCTGCAGCGAGAACCTTGAAGAGCTGGGCACACCCTTAGCAGCGGTTTTCCCCACTGTAAGCCTGCTGAGTGGGCGGGGGAGGTCACGTGTGCAGAACGCCGGGCACACAGAGCCACCATGGAAAGTTAACTCCCTTTCCTGACCCGGCTCTCCTCCGGTCAGAGGCCTGCTCCAGCCCCTCCCAGTCCTTTCCTCAGGAGCTGGGGCAGGGGTGAGGGGGAGAGGGGCTGCCATCTGGGAGGGAAGATGGCATGCAGGGCTAAGCCACCTGGGTAGACTGTGAGAAGGGGCCCTGGGAGCAGCTGCGGGCTTGCGGGATCAGGGTGGGGGGCTTCCTGGAGGAGGTGAGTCCATCTGAGATGTGACAGGTGGGAATGGGGCTGAGAGACTGTGGTCTCTTCAGATCTGGTGAGTGACCCAGGCTGGCGGGGGATGGGGATGGGAGGTGGAGCAGAAAGGGGGAGGTGAGGGGGAAAAGGGGAGGTGGGGTACAGGTGGGTGACAAGACGGGGGAGGGACTGCTGGGCCCCCGGGGACGCTCAGGAGTCATGTGACTCACACGTCCTGTTTCTCCCTCCTAAGGAGGGAAGGAGATGTGTCTGCTCTCCTTTCCAGAGCAGGAGGTGGGGCCACCACCCACACAGTCAATCAGCTTCACCCAACAACCAGGTCCTGCCCATGGGGCCACCATGACTGGAGGCCAAGGAACTGTCTCCAGAGGCCCAGGAAAGGTAACAAGGTGGGTGGATTTAGAGGTGAAGCAGTGTGGGTCCCTGTCCCCGTGCGCCACTTACGGGGAACTGCATGTGTAAAGAGCTCAGCACCCCCTGTACGCAGCAACGGCCCGGCAGTGGTCACTGTTAATATTTTCCTTCCCTGCCTGGGAGAAAACTTCCTGACCCTTCCAGGCCCCGCTCTGTGGCTACTACCTCTGCCCTCTCCAGGCCCCACCCTGGCTCCCAGGACACACAACTGGCACCTGAGGAGCGCTCTCCTGTGGGCTGTGGTTAGCCGGGGCCGAGCCCACCTCCCTGGCTGACTGTGAACCTCCCCAGCTCTTCCCCAGCCCCTCCACAAGCCTGGCCTTCAAAAGCGGGCATGTGAGCTGCTGCGCCTGTGCAGGTACTCCTGGAGAGGGCTGCACTGCTGACCCCACGTGTGATGCAGCCTCACTATGTGAGTCCTCTGGACTGTGAGCTCCACGGGCAGGGCCCAGTGCCCCCCTGGCACAAACCCAGGCAGGCTCAGTAGGAAGCTGCTGAGGTCTGCGTTCCCAATTCCCATCAGGCAGGACTTCCCTAACTGCAAGAGCCACGGAGCCATGGCTTCAGTGCACGACGAGGGGGAGGGTGGCCCTGAGTTCACTATGGTGCTGTCCTGACCTGCTCAGATGCTGCCCCCAGAGAGGCCCCTCCAAGGCGCCACCCTCCAAATCCTGGCAACAAAAACTGCAAGAGGAGGGAGGGGGGCTCAGTGTGGTGGTCTCGTGGAAAACGCAATTACAACTTAATTTCACGAAGCACTGTTCTATTTCTTGGTGACCAGGCTGGGTCATTTCTCTGCAAGGCCAGGTGACCAGGTGCGTAGCGACAGCAATGAGCAGCTCTGCAGGCTGAGCCTGGGCTTTCTCACTGACCCTGTTCAGGGGACGAAACAGGCCCGGAAGGGCTTTGTAAACGGTAACACAGCAGGCAAACCTGACATGTGGGCTACTGAGAACTTTTTTCCCCAAGAGATGAGACCCACTTTGGTTGAAACATCACATATTAGGCACTCCCACTGGGCTAATGTTGGGGGCACATCTGAGTTAAGACCTGATCCTGACCTCAGGGGGTGCAAAGCCTGGTGAGAGAATGGATGTTGAAATAACAGGTGAAACACCACATGGTGGTTCCCTAGGTCCTGGGGGGTTCTAGCCTGGAGGAATGGCTTCCTGACTGGGAGCTCGGAAACCCATGGTGATGTCCATGTGCATCTCTGAAGGATGAAAAGGTATCTAAAGGTATGGGGAAAGAAAGGGTGTTCTAGAAGGTACAGCACAGGCAAAGGCACAAAGGGGCTGAAAGACCGGCACTGTTCAGTATTCCTGATCCGGAAACGTCCTCTGAGCAACTTGTTCCCTCAAATGCCTACAGAGGGGGCCATCCTCGACTCAGGGCTCGCTGTACCATGCCCGGGGAGCAGTGGCACAGGAGCGGGCCTGCGTCACCACCCACGGATCCTGGGATCTTGGGAATTGTCCAGAGAGGCCCCCTCCCTACCCTGCTGGGGCTCGGGACCTAAAGTCTTATGACATCAATGCCCTTTCCCAAATTTGAAGGAGGTTTTAAGACTGCCCCTCTGACTTTTCTCCTGAAGGCTGAACCACCCCAGATTCTTGGCCATCTTGGAGAAAAGTGAAGATGAAGCAGCTGATCCCTCCTCGAGTGGGAAGGGGACTGCTTGCCCAGGGCCCTCTGAAGGATGTGTCTCCCTGCAGCCTTGGTCTGGCCAGCCGTCCCTCATTTTCTGCTCCACTTCCGTGACCCAGGCTCAATCAGAGCCCATGAGGTGAAAACCCCACAGTCGTTCACCATTTACAGGAGGGGCCTGCCCTAGCCGAGAGCGGCAGTGGGAATAGAGGTTCTCCAAACTCAGCATGGGCGCTGCTGGAAGCTTCCCCACGAAGGGCTCACGTCAGCCAGGGCAGGGGGCAGGGAGGGAGGCGGTGGAGTTGCAGTGGGATTCCAACAGCTTCCTCCCCATACAGCGAGACCTGGAACGATCTGGGGGATCATGACTTGCGCCTTCTGGCAACAGCAGGGGTTGGAGGGGCTTCCACCATCCTGAGTGCCCTGCTTCCCAGGAAGGGCTCTGATGGGGCTGCAGCCTAAAGGGAAAAGGCATACCATGGACTCTGGTCCCTGAGATTGGGGGTTCACCCCAGGCGGATGCAAGGCCACCCACTCCATGTGCTAACTTCAGACAGGTAGGGGGCCTCTGCAGCGCTCTGGGGTCTCACCCTTACCATCTCCGAGAGCATGGGGGCCATCACTCCCCAAGCAGGCTGCACAGACCTGGGCTTGCATCCCAGCTTGGCCACTTACCAGATGGGTGACCCTGGGCAGCTCAGGTGACTTTTCTGAGCCTCAGATTCCACTTTGCGCTAATAATACCTAATGGTACTAATGATGGTGTAGGGAGGGGAAAGTGGTCCTGGGTGTGAATCTGCTCCCCTTGGAGCTTGGGATTGGGAGCCACATCGTTGCCTTAGTTACAGATCCCTGGTCCAACTCCCTCCAAGGCCAGGCTAGAGGTGGGGATGCTTCACCTAGGTGGCCCCTCTGCACACACTGGGGACATCTGAACCCTCCCAGAACTGACCCAGTTCCTGCCAGAGGAGAGGCCCTCATGACAGGTTCACAATAGCAGGTGGGCAGAGCCCTGCCCAGCGTCCAGCTCTCCTGTCACTGGGGTCTGACTCTCCTGGTGCCAGCGGAACTGCAAACAGGCTTTGTAATCAACCCCAGGGGGCTGTGCTTCCCACCAAACAATTCATTATATACTTAGATGACAAGCTGTTTTTATGGCTTCGTAAACACAGATGAGCCTCTGATGTCTGACAAAAGACTTTGCTAGAGATGCCAGCTGAGAGGTTCATTTTCTGGGAAAAGCCAAAACTGCTTCCTTGAGACAAAGCAGCTTCCGTTTCGCGGGCAGGGAGGCAGTGCCAGGGAGGCCAGGGGTGGTGGTGGCTTCTGGGATGGATGAGGAAACACAAATACATCATTATGTCACTAAATGCTTAATATCTGTGCCTGTCACCAGAAGAAGTGCAGGGGCCCAGATCCCTAGAATCTGGGGTCTGTAAGGAGGCCAGCGCGCCAAGAGGGTGGAGGCAGGAAAATGAGAGGGATGATGGGGCCAACTCACAGGGCAGCCGCAGAGCTGCGGGGCAGCAGCCTCTCAGCGCACGTACGTCAACTGCACCCCTGCGTGCTGTGGACAAAGGTGGCACACCTGCAGTGCTCAGGGAGCCTCACACCTGCAGGCCATGATTCCCAGCAGTCTGGGAAGAGGGTGCACCTCGTCAGCCTCAAGCACCAGGGAGGGGATTCCTAAGGCTTCTTCCTGCACCCAGGGTGGTTCCAGGCCCAAGCCTGTCTGTGGCAGGGGTAGGGGGTGGGGGTGGTTCACCTGTTCCCATTTGTGCTGCCCACAAGACCAGTAAGGAAGGCTTGGGGCAAGTCTTGGATTCCCAGCATTTCACCCGGGGATCTTGGCCTGCGGTAGGGCTCCAGCTTCCACCTTCCCCCTTCCCACCCTGCCCTCGGGTTTTCTGGTGGTGGGCTGAGAGCCTGGTCCTGACTCCTGCTCCTGCTCTAATCTAACCCCTTTGCTTTGGAGGCTGGGTCCCCTAGGTGGTACTACCCACTGTCTCCAGACAGCTTGATCGCCTGCCTGAACCGCATTCTATGGATCTGGGCCCCTCCCCTGCAGCGGCGTCCATTTCCCCATACCTCCCCTCTTGGGCCCCCTCGTTCCCAGCATGCCACCCCGGCCTGGATGTGTCTCTTGGGAGGAAGCTGTCACAGTCAGACCTGTGCCTGCAGGGTGGAGGCCTGGAGGAGCACACAAATCTCTGGGGAACACTCACCAGGCAGAAAGAAGGGCCCAGAAGCACTGTTAAGCATTATATTCTCTGCCACCATGGAGAGACCCTCCCAGCACCCGGTCACAGCAATGTGGCTTTGAGAACCCCGGGGAGCAGCGACTCCTGTGGCTGTGCCTCTCAGTTTACAGCCTCCACTTACCCATTTGGCTACTGTCAGGTTGGTAGGACCCATGGCAGGTTCAGCTTTAAAGCTCTTTTGGCTAAGGGAACCCCCAATGCCAGCCCCCCACCACACCTACATGGTTCCCCGATCCTGGGTCCTGATCCTGCTGCATCTGTCCAGTGGACTCGGGGAAAGAGCAGTGGCAGGTGTCGTGGGCCAATGTGGGAGCCGTGTCCCCACTCTGTGGGCAGAGTCAGCTGCTCAACTTGGGGCCCTGGCCTTCTTTACCCAGGCCTGAACCACCTGCAAACCTCAACCAGATTCCATACCCAACTCCAGTTTCCACCAGACGATTAAAAAGAACGTTCTCACCCACTGACAACCAAGTGGATGAGATGACACAGAGGATCAAGAGGGAGCTGGAGGGTGCAGGAGGGAGCTGGCTTTGGGAAACAATGTGAAGCCACTGGAAACGGAGGCTTGGTCTGTCAGCACCCCAGCCGCCCGCTCAGGGACTGAGTGACAAGGAGCCATGTCTCTTTCAGGGAGCCCTGTGCCAGGACAGTGATGCTGGTGGGCACTTACGTTGATCATAGCATTCGACGTGATGCGGAAGAGGGTGGCCCGCTCGTTCACAGCCTTCAGCTTCTCACTGCTCTCGTATGGGATTTTGAGGCCTTCCAGCTCGCTCAAGGAGCGCTGGAGCGCCGCACCATGCTTGGCGATGAGGTCATTGCACGTGCCGAGGTCGTCCAACTTCAAGGAGAGGTCCTTGATGGTGCAGTGTAGCTCGCTCTTGTCAGTTGGGGAGGTAGTCTCGTCGTCGTCCCCAGAGTCATCTGTGGAGGGAAACAGAGTTGCCATGGTTCTTACTGACCAACTTGGCACTGAGAGGCCCACACGGCCTGGGCCCAGGAGGGAAAAGCAGGTAGAACCACTCGAGAAACGAGAGTGCCCTAGAAGGTGCCAGCTCCTGCTCCCAGTCAGCCTGAGGTGTCCACCAGCTTTCCTGGAGTGGGCACAGGCCCTCCTGAGTCAGTGGGAGGGCATGGGAGGGGGACCAGCTTGAATGACAGGGTCTAGTGATGCTTCGGAGGGGGAAGGCCTGCAGGCACCCAGCCAGGTGCAGGGTGCCAGCTCCCTGACGCTGTGACGTGCAGGCAAGGGCTGTGCTGGGTGGAGAGGGGAGAATGCTGTGTGGGAGCAGCTCCCCTCCCAGACCACAGAGCATAAAGCCCAGGCGCCTTTCTTCACACTGCAGGCCCAGCACAAGCTGACCCGCACCTTCCCTGCCAGCTTTACTTTACTCTCCACCCACCCCCCAGCCACACCAAACTGCCCCCTGTTCCCTGTAAACACTTAAGCACTTGTGCTTGGGGCCTTTCCCACTAGGTCCCCACCACCTGGAACCTCCTCGTACCTCCCCCGCCTCCTCAGAGGTCTCACCCCTATGCCACCAATGACATCCCATCTTCAAAGCCTGCTTGAAGACCCCCTTAGGCCAAAGTCGCAGCTCCCGGATCCCTGCTTCTGCTCCAGCCCATCCTCCTGCAGGTCATCACCCATCTCCCCTGCAGGAGTAAGGCCACTCCCATTTATCGAATGCCTTCTGTGTGTACATGCTGGCTGTGGCCTCTTAATGGCCTTGTCAGGGTAGGGACTGTACCATCCCAGGGGACAGATGAGGTAACTGAGGCTGAGAGAGGTGAAGTCATGCCCGGAGCACCCAGCTAGTCTGTCTCCAGAGTCACCATCTTCATGCCATGCTTCTGGGGCGTCTGTGAGCTGGCCCAGGTGGGCGCTCACTCTCCTGCCTCTCCCACTCTCTCTCGCCTCTTGTGCAGCGGCCCAGGTGCTCTTGGCTCATCCCTTCCTAGGAGTCTGGGGCACCTTGGAACCTGGCCTGCTGCCAGCCCAGCCTATATCCAAGGGTGTGGAGGGCTGTGGGGGCTTCTGGGGGATGCACTGCAGCAGGTAGGGTGGGTGGCACCCACTCAGTTCCAAGGCCATGAACGACCAGTGACAGCCACACTCTCACGTAGTCCTCCCACCTCCACCAGTCCTCAAGAAGGAGGGAGTGGGTGTCATTCAGAAGCTGACATGTGGTCCAGCCTCCCACATTCCCACAGTGTCTTGGGCTCTTCAGACACATGCTGAGCACAGCAGTATGAACCCCCTTCTCAAGCCTGGGTGGAAGCAGATGAACAATGAAGGGGACTCTGCCTCCAAAATGGTGAACTCTGGCCATGTTGAGTCTTCAAGTCTCAGTTTGAGATCAGGGGTCCTTGTGAGGAGCAAACCCACATTGAAAAGACAGATGAAACTAAATATTAGAGACACAGATAAAACTACTTAATGTGACATTCCTCAAATCAGAAAAAAACAAATGGCATTAAATTAGCTTTTGATTTCTCAAGGATAAACCAGCAGATACCCATCAAGAGTGATGAAAATGATTCCCTGGCTCACTTCTCCCTCTGACAAGGAACTCTACTGGTTGGGAACTTACTCCAAAGGAAGGACAACACTTGTACGTACAAAGTTGTTAGGCCTATGCTTCTCAAGCTTATGGCCTTAGGGGTTCTCGAGCTTTTATGACCCCACATGTCCCCTGTTCCACTTCCACTAGGAATAAAACTCAGTGACAGTGAGCATCTCAGAGAAACACAGTAACAATCCACATAGCAACGACACAGCAGACACTAACCTATCCAGAGAGGTAAAATCCTACAGAAGTTTTGCAACTATATTAATGTAAGAACAGCAGCAACGGAAATCTAGGGCCAAATCAAAGCCACACTCCCAGGCACAAAGGAGCCCTCGCCTGCCTCAAAGCCCACATGAAGGCCAGGACTTGGTGCTCTGAGCAGCTCTCGGGAAGGGGCTTGCCAGGCTGCCTGGGTGGTATAAAAAGTGAGGTGGGCGGAGAGAACAGGCTTGAACGCCCGAGTTCCTGGTTCACACTGAGCTCTGCTGCTTTGTGTGGCCATTTCTTTCTCTCCTTTCTCTCCAAGGAGCAGCCTTGTACCCTGCACAGTGATTTCTCTTTTTCACAGGGCTAATGGGAACATCTCATTTTGCCCTCTCCTTATAGGCCTACGTCACCTCACTCCCTCTCTCAGACTGTCAGCCTCATCAGGAAGAGGACAGAGCCAGAATATCTACACTGGGGGCTTGCAGACCCCATCACCCCAAGCCCTCATCTACGTAGGAGGGCTGAGGCTCAGGGCAGGAGGCGTCCGGACCAAGACCACCAGGTAGCTAAAGAACAGCAGTCAGGGTGGGAGCCCACATGCCTGCACTGCTGGTCTCCAAGGACACAGCTCACAAGGACAGTGACCCCATAGGAACCAAGCAGGAGGGACTGTGATGGAGGAAGGACTGGAGAGCTGGAGGGGGTAAGATGGAGGGCCTGGGGCAGGAGGCAGACGGCAGGGACTTCTGCCTTCCCATCCTCCTGCGTTGCCCAGCCCCTGCTTTTCAAAGGACCAGCCATTTCCCTGCTGTGCCTCCCAGCAAGACTGCCAGAGCCATCTATCTGAACTCCTACCACACTTCCCCAGGCCTTGCTCTGTCTGTCTGTGCACTGCTGATCCTGGCATGCTTCTAATGTTCAGATCAAACCTTCACAGAAAAGTGAATAAGCAGGAGCCCAGCGAGTTGCTCTGCCATTTGCAAACGCCTCTGAAACAAGGACACCAGGCATGGAGGGCAGAGCAGCCGACTCTGCTCTTCATCATCCCCAGAGACAACTCAGGGCCAACGCGGGCCTGCACCTTCTAATGAAAATGACTTCTTGGTAATGGCTGGGCAACTCAGGCCTGACGTTCTTCAGCTAGTGGCGCTCCCAAGACTCCCTGGCTAAAGTGACAAAAGCAAACAGCAGCTCCAGCTGTGGAGCAGAAACAGAACAATCCAGCCTTCAGGCCAGGCGCAGAGCTCGAGATAAGGTGCAGGCAGCTCTTGGGATGGCAGGACCACGTGGAGCAAATGACCGTGGAATAAGCACTCCAGCCTATTCTCAGACACCACCATTTCTAGAAAAGCACCGATTCCTAAAATACTTATCAATTTTCACCAGTTACATACAAGAATGAATTCTCCTTTTTGTTAGATTAAGTCCATACAACTCAGTTTACCAATGTGTTGCAAGGCAGCAGTCACGACCTCTCTGAGCGTCCTGGCCAGGCCAGCAGAGTGTGGCAGTGACTTCTCATCTGTGGCAAGCTTCCTAAGTGGATGAGTTTCCAACCCTTAGCGGCTGTATTGGGATGGCTAGTGTCCCCCCAAAATTCATGTCCTTCCTGGAGCTTTGGAATGTAACCTTATATGGAAGCACTGATGTGGATGTAATTAGTTAAGATGAGGTCACATTGCAATAGGGCGGATCCTGAATCCAATACGACTGACGTCCTTAAAAGAAGAGGAGAAAAGACAGAGACACATGTAATGAACGACAAACAGAGAGACTAGAGCGATACGTCTACAAGTCAAGGAATGCCGGCAAGACAAGAAGCTGAGAGAAAGGCCTGGAACAGATTCTCCCTAGGCCTTCTGAGAGCATGGCCCTGCCAAGACTTTGATTTCGGACTTCTAGCCTCCAGGACTGTGAGAGCACAAAATTCTGTGGCTTTAAGCCACCAGTTTGCAGCAATTGGTCATGGCAGCCCTAGGAAACTAACACTGGGGCTTAAAACGACACACGTTTATTATCTTACAATTGTGGAGGTCACAAGTCCTAAAACCAAGGTGTTGGCAGCGCTGCATTCCCTCTGGAGTCTCTAGGGAAGAATCTTTCTTTGCTTTTTCCAGCTAAAAGAAGCCCACATTCCTTAGCTTATGGCCCCTTTCTCCATCCTCAAAGCAAGCAGAGTAGCATCTTCCAATCTCTCTGACTCTGACCCTCCTGCCTCCCTCTTAAAAGGACGCTTGTGATTATATTGGGCTCACCCGGATAATCCAGGATAATCTCCCCATCTCAAGATCCTTGACTTAATCACATCTGCAAAGTCCCTTTGCTATATAAGGTCACATACTCACCAAGTTCTGGGACTTAGGATGTTGACATCTTTGGGGGCCCTTATTCAGCTACCACACAGAGTAGCTGTGGCTGAACTGGACAGTAGGCCGAGTTCTCACCTGTCAGGGATCATTATGTTGGACTTACTGCCCTGGGAGGTGGTCCCTGGATGCTCTCTGTTAGGCACAAACTCCTACCTGGGCACAGAGACCTCACAAGTCCCTCTGTCCTCCCCTCAAAGCCTGGCACGTAAGCCTTCCTGATGGCTCAGGGAGGAGCTGGGTTCTGTGCCAGGCAGTCACGTGGCCTTGGTTAAGAGCACTCGTTCATACACTGGGGATATTAATCTTTCTCTGGAAAAGGATGTTAAGCACCGAATGTGCAGCCAGTATAGAGCTGGGACTCACTGGCCCCCTTCCTATCCATGACTCCCTCATTGGCACAGATCACTCTTGCATGTAACTGGTCTTGAGTTTACTTCAAATCATAGAAGGTTTGAACCAGAGGGAGCCCTTGTGTGTTTGCTGTGCCCCTTGCCCCCGCCCCCAACTTGGGGCTCTCCTCGAACCCTTGAATAGCTGGTTCTGGCTGAGGAGCCCACTGGGCATCCACTCCAGGCCTGGGACCCTCTTTCATAGGGAAACTCCTGGGAAAGAGCAGGTTGCTGTGGAAACAGCCAATGCAGTGGAGCCAGGTGGGCTATTTTTAGAAGTGCAGCTTCTTTTTTTTCATCTTTGGAAGAAAACGGATCAAGTTTCTGGTGGAGAAACCCTGTCAGGGGGCAGCTTTTTTAAACCAAGGAAGCAAAAGCCTGCATAGACTGGTTTGGAAGTGGGGGGAGGTAACATGATGGGGACGTGGGAGTCAGAGGCCCTGCAGCCACCCCATGTTGCACCATCTCCTTCTGGTTTCTCTGGGAAACCTGGCCTTGCCCTCACCTGCCTACGAGCTCCTTGGGCTCAAAGCACAGGATGACCGGGGGCCCTCTCTCCTCACACAGTGGCTGGAGATGAGTGAGAAATGCCCTGGCTGAGGAGGGCCTCAGGACAGCAAGGACAAGGCCAGGGGCAAGCCCAGCACTCACCTCTCCCTCTGCACCCACACTTCGTGCTGGGCTGGACGAGTTTTGTGGGGAGGTGGTGCTGAGACAGGTCCTGACAGAGGGACAGGACTGCAGGGGAAGGGCACTGGCCTATGGGGGTGGAGGCACAAGCGCAGGGGCCCCAGCAGGGTCCTGAGCAGGAAGGGACACTCAGATGGCTCATCCACCTCTGGGGGACAAGAAGGCAGGGACCCCCCGCCCTGTCCTTGCCCAGGTGCAGTGCCAGCCAATGTCCCATGTCCTTTCTCCTTCTTGGCTCTTCTGTGGCTCACCCAGGGCCACAGGTGGACACTCCACGGCCTCAGTGCTTTCCTACTTCTGCACCACTCCCTGGATTTCTTTCCTCCTCTCC
Organism: Equus przewalskii; assembly: GCF_037783145.1. Lineage (NCBI taxonomy): Eukaryota > Metazoa > Chordata > Mammalia > Perissodactyla > Equidae > Equus > Equus przewalskii. Next base: position 7,243,098 of record NC_091837.1, read on the forward strand.
TCTATCTGGCAGATGGCTCCTCCCCCCGGACAAGGTACACATCACTTCAACTGAGCAGCTGCCCTGAGCCCTCGGGCTCCCTCCCTTTTGGCTCCTCAGCACTGGGCTCCTCCACCAGACTCCAGCCAAGTGGAGTAATCCAAATATGTAAAAAGAACATGGTGGCTTCTTGGATGACAAGGTTCAGAGCTTGCTCATCTCTGCATACCCAGCAGCAAATCGGGCACTAGGCCAGAAACCAGGCAGGGACCTGGGGGGAGACAAAGAGAGAAGTCTTGCCCCACTCCTTGGGAGTTGCGGGAGGAGGCAGCCACTTGAGGGGCCCCAAACAATCATCCATGGGATGGGCAGTGCAAGGCAGGCAAAGGCCAGCAGACAGCCAGGGAATGCCACTGGCTGGGAGTGGAGGTGGTAAGGGACACATGCTGTCTGAGTGCCTGTGTATTCTTGCTCGCCCCAGACTGGCCCCACTGGCCCCGTCCTGGCCCTGCTGCTGTGCCACAGATGAGAGGGCACAGGAAGGGTAGTGAAGGACACCCCCTTCCCAGCACCACGCAGGGGAGCCTGCATCAGTGCAGCATGGGCTCCACTGCACCCGGCCTGAGACTCGACTTTCCAGCAGCAGCTGATGGGCACTTACGTCACCAGGAGGACTGGTTGTGACCCAGTGGTGCTCCCTCCGGCCAGCAGAACGGTTATTGGGGACAGGCACTATTCCCTTCCCTCTCTGCCGAGTCTGATGGGGAGGGGATGAGGACGAGGCCGAGTCCCTGAGCCCTGGCAGCTTTCCAGCCAGTGGTTGTGGTCCCTGAGTGGCCATACAGGCGGCTTTCATCCCATCCTGAGTGCTAAGGACTTTGAGCAGGGAGTGCGTCCTATTTTTTTGCAGTCTGGCTGTGCGAAGAGATGCCCCACTGCAGGGCCTCTGAGGAGCACAGCAGGTGTTGGTTTCAAGTGAGAACGGCGGGGGTGCTACACTCTTGGCAGAAAAGAGCCATTTCCAATCAGCAATGTTAGTGCCTCAAAAATTCAATTACAGCAGGTTTGGTGACTTTTATTTAGATTTCACGAGGTTTGTTAAGCTGCCTGAATTTGATCACAGAATCCAATCAGCTGGATGCTGAGAAGAGACAGAAACAGGCCTTGAAGCAGGTCCTTAGGAGGTCAAGTGACTTCCGTGGGTCTGAGAACCAACAGCCTGGTAGCTTAGTGCCTGCCTACTCTGAGCTCCCATATGTTGTGTCATTTCCACGTAGGACCCACTATGCTGAGAGAATCACATCCAGAAGAGGAAAGGGTGGCATGGAGAGTTACAGATGGTACCCAAGACCCCAAGGCTCCTAAGTGGCAGAGCTGGGAGTGGTGGCATGGTTTTTACAGAGAACCTCATGGCACCTACCACCCCCAAGGCCCTGGAGACTGAGAGACTGCAGCAGCTCGCCCACACCTAGCCCTGAGATGACGCTTGTGCCTGCTGGTGCCCTCTGGCCTGGCCTGGAGTGGGAAGGCGGGGAGGTGAGCCCTGCCTGGGGGGTGGTGCTGGTCCTCTGGTCCCCTGCCCCAGAGGAAGACCTGCCAGTGCTCCGCCCCACTCAGGCAATGGGGAGAGGGAGGCTGAGAGGTTTTCCAGGAGCTCCCAAGAGAACAGGGAGCCCAAGACCATTGACAAGAGAAGGGGCTCAGACAGAAGCCCAGGGTGGGGCTGTTGGAGAGATGACTTCAGGCTGGGGTGGGGCCCCGAGAGGACTTTGGGAAGAGATGGTTGCCTTTGCAGATAGATGCACACTGCAGGAGGGTGACGCAGTGGCGAGTGGCACAGGAGAAGAATGCTGTTCCAGGGAGAGGAAGGAACAGAGCATCGAGCCAGAGGTGGGACGGACCAGAGCACTGAATATGAGCACCCCTCAAGTGCAGGGCATGAGGCAGGTCAGAGGCCTCAGTGCTGGAGAGTGAAGCATGTGGACCAGGTCAGAGGTGACAGGAGCCACGGAGGGCTCCTAGAAATGGGAGTGGCCCCCTGAGGCACTGCCAGTCCTTTCTGACTGGGAAACCCAGAAGGAAAGCATGTCTGCCTTCCCCAAAGTAGGTCCTGTGGGACACTAGTCCTGCAGGGGGTTCTGCAAAAAAGGGAATCAGTGATAGGAAAAAAAAAAAAAAAAAACTTTGGAAAACAGGATGAATGACGTCCCTCCCCTCAAGGAGGTAGGTGACTGAATGCTCTGAGAAGCTTGGCCTTAAGGACACTGGAAGGCATGTCACGATCTAATCTGATGGAAAATCAGATAATAATAAATAATAAATTGTGAAACCCTGGCAGGCAGAGGAAACACAAGCCACAGTACCAGTGTCATCTTGACCTTCGCGGTCCTCTGTGGCTCATCTCCCCTCCTCTCTCATTGGTGATCAGCACAGGGTGTGTTGAGGACATCGGGAACCTGGTGAGACCACATCAGGGTTCTCCAGCAACTTCCTCTGGAGAGGGGAGCAGGGGTGGCACCCTAACTAGGCACAGCTATCAACAAGGCCAAGGTGGGGCCTAAGGGATGGGTGCCCTGGGCTGACGTAAAAGCCAGCCTTTGCTTCCACTCTACCAGGGCTGCAGGGGCAGAAACCTCAGCCCACAAACACCAATCTGTAGGCCAGTATCTGTGGCGGCTGAATCTCCAATCATCCCAGGGGAATACCCTCCCTGGGACCCCTCGGCCGGCGGGAGAGGCCAGCAAGCAGTGAAAGGCTAGGCAAAAATCTGGGAGGGCAAAGAAACGTGCTGCCTTTCCTCTCACTGCAGGGCGCTGGGGCACAGGGTAAAAGCCACGAGGCTAAATGAAGGGTGAAAAGTAAGTGCATGTGAGTGATTGTTAGGACGCCCACAGAACCAGGAGCCTCCCTCCTCAGCAGAAGGCTGTAACCCAGAGCCACACAGCATCCTCAAGAATACAGACAGCTCTGGGAGCAAGGTCCACCTCCAGGGAAATAAACACAGGCAGAGAGATGGAACGTAAAAATAGAGGCGCGTGCTCCAATTATGGCATCTGCTGTGATGCTGAAACAACCTGCCACCCACAGCCTCCTCCAGCCGGCAGTGCCCAGCCTACCTATGGCTTCCCTAACTCGGCTTCCATGGGGTGTCCTTGAGGAATGGGAGTGCCCATCCCAGATCTGGCACTGCAGGAAGCTGATCCCCCCAGCCTCGGGGCCTCTGGGCTCATTCGCCTGCCCTGTCCTGCTTTGAGTCTTGCCCCAAGGTCCCAAGGTGCAGAGGTAGCTGCTCCACAGCCAACCCGAGGTAGGTACGGGAGGGGCTGGGAGCTGAGGCACTGATGCTCCCTTTCCTTTGCCCAGCTGCATCTTAGCATGATGGGTGCCGCCCCGAGGCACCAGGCCCGAGGTTGGTTGGTTTCTGTGAGCCTGCCCCACCTAGACAACAATGAGCTTCCTTGGCTCCTCCCAGCCTCCACTGTGGGTCTTTAAACCCCAAGCCATTCATCTGCCTGCTCCTGGTTCAATCAGAAAGTCCCTCTGCAGCCCAGCCTCCTGGTCAAGGGAACTGCCTGGTTATTTGGTGGCGAGAAGGGCATGAGTATTTTTAAAAAGCTTCTCCAGGAGATTTTACACTGCAGCCAGACTAGAACTGCTGCGTTAGATGCCGGCAAGGCCCCACCAGCTTTAACATCCTGGAATACTAGAGTCTAGCCACATACCTTGCCCCAGTGCTCCATATCTGTCTCCTCCCCACTCTGCCCCCTGCAGCTCCAGGTGCTGCCTCCCAGCTGTGCAGAAGAGGGAACCAAGGCCGAGAGGCTGGAGCAGGGAGCCAGGCATAGTAGGCTCAGGCATCTAGCTCCTGCGGCTCCCTCTCTCCTGTGCCCTATGTGGCCCTCTGGGTAACCAAAGAAAGGGAAAAAATTCTCTCATTACCCTGACAGTTAAGGAAATTAAACAATGTCCTTGTTTCCATGTTGAAGTCTAGCCTTTGCCCACACAACACAAATTCAGTTTTGTGTGTTGCTTTCTCACCTACTGGTCCACAAGTCTTTTGCCAGTCTCTATGACTTGGTTACTTGTTAGCAGCTGCCCCACTTCCCATCAGGTGACAAGCTGTGGCCTCCCATGGTACTGGCTGTTGGGGCCGGGCTGGAATGCTGCAGGAGGACTTCCTTCTGCCCTTGCTGGCCTGTGGGGAGGCACCACCCTTGGCCCACCTGCGGGCACAGCTCCTCAAAAACCACGGGCCCTACCTCACACTTCTCTCAGCCAAGTCACCAGGCACCACCCAGACCCCATCACTTGGCTGACAGTTGTGGGGCCAGCAGCCCCTGACCAGCGAGAAGGATCCTTTAATGGACAACACGGAGCCCCACCTGTTTCATTTTGCTCAGCACAAACATCTGTCTCAAGGCCAAAGCAAGTGGGACTAAATTCCAAAGCAAGGTCTGGCAACCTACAGGCGAGAACCTACTGATCTGTCCCAGACGGCGCCAGCTCTGCTGAGCAGGTCACTGGAAAGTACGAGTTTACATTTTCCTGGCCTGAAGACAGCCACGGCTGCTTATCCCTGGAAATTATCTGATGCCCATGTAATCACACGAAAGAGCTTTCCACATGCGGCTGCCTCTAGGCATCAATGACACAGCGTGAGCTAAGACTGGGGGCCCTGAAGGGGCAGGGCTGCATCTATCTGGTTGACCCCCACATCTTGGGACCGGGCATGCAGCAGGTGCTAAATAAGTGCCTGTTGAATGAATGGGTGACATGAGACACATGGATGGAAAAGTGTTTTGTGAACTGAAAGGCAGCGTGCAGGTGTGAGGGGTGAGGAATAAGGTGCTTTGGGGTTAGGAGAAGAGTCCGGGTTCAGGGTTTTCCTTTGTGCCGCCCCTGCCTCTTGAGCTAATACAGGAATCCAAAGTGAAGTGAATCACAACCTGATGGCCCGGTGACCTGGCTCCTTGGCCAGGCCTCAGCTGCACAGTCCCTGCAAGTCCTCTTTCCCGCCCTGTAGACCTTCTCTGGGTGCCCTCCTGCCTCTTCTGGCTGCAGCGTGCTGAGTGGGGGCCCCAGCCCTGGGGTGAGCTCTGTGGGGATAGCGAGGAGGAGACCCACAGTTCCTGCCGAGGTGGAATCTCACCCTCTGCTCCATGTAAGGCAGATGGGCGAAGTCATGTCTTCAATGAACAAGGGGACAGAAGAGCTGCTTTTGTTTAATTGCCCTGGAGTCACTCTCTGCTTTTAGGAGCCAGGCAGACCTGGAAGTCCTTCTTTGCTTTTTATAAACCCTGCAACCTTGCACAGTTACTTAACATCTTAACCCAGCTCCTCATCTGTAAAATGGGCTAATGCCTGTAAAGTGCTTAACATAGTGCCTGGCCTACAGCGAGGCCACGAACATCGGCCATTATTACCTGGCTATAAAATGACTCCCACTGAAAGTAGAAAAATCAAAAAGCTCTATTAAGAAAAGAAAAGCATAAAGTAGCAAACAATCATAGCCATCCTCCTCAAGATGACCTCGTCCATCTGTCCGATGCCGGTGGCAATTCTTCCCTGCTCACTTCAACATGCTGCACAGAATGGGGGCTGTCTCCATTGTTCCAGTTCCATGACTGCCAGGCAACCAAGAACACCCAAAGAAGAGACCTCTCCAGAGCCAGGAGGGCAGATGGGAACTTTCAGCACTGGAAAGGCATGTGCCCTGAAGTCCACGCACACCTGGAGCCAGGTAAACATGACGACCCTCTCCCTGCCCGTTGGGGGCCCTGGAGTCAGTCCCTGAGGCCTGGCAGCCAGGCCTGCAGAGACAGAGTGAGCAGACAGACCAGCAGAGCTGAAGGTCAGGCCAGCAGAGGCGGCCATCTGAAGTGCCACCTGGGGAAGGCCCATCTCTAATGGCAAAACTAGAAAAGGAAACTTGGCAGAATGTGTTTGAAGTGAACAGGCTCAAGGAGAGGCCGTGAGAAAGGGGCAGCGGGTGGGATTTGTGGAGGCTGTTCTGGCTCCTCTTTCATTCTTCTCCTAGTTCTAGGCCACTGTAAATGCAGCTGGGAGCCTGGCACCGGCCCTGTATCTGCAGGCATCTAAACATTCTTTCTGGAGGACACTGAGGGTGACGTACAGTCCTCCCTCAGGACCCACCATCCTCGGGAAGCCAGTGCCCTCAGGCTGCTTGGGGCTGTGAGCCCTGACCCAGAACTGACTGCGAAAGGCCAAAGGTGAGGGTCAGCAACGCTGAGGAAGACATCCGCACCTGCAAGACTTTAGGGACTTTCCAATGCCCAGTCTAGTCCTTTAAGTTTTTTATGTTCCCAGGTTAGCAGGAAGACTGCTGGGTGAGCAGGTCCTGAGCTAAAGTGTTGGTTCAGCCACCAACAGGCTATGTGACTTTGAGCAGGTCCCCTCTCTTCTCTGGGCCTCCACGGGGCATACCCACACTCCTCTGCAAACAAGGCCCGCTGGCTAACGCAAGCACAGGCTTGACTCTGGGTGTGGGGGCTCCTCAGCTAGTTGCTCTGTGGGAGAGGGAGGAGGAGGAAACAACCATGGAGCCATGGAAGCATCCCCACTCCCCGCCCCCTGGGATTTGACAACGCAGTAGAATTGGTCATTTGTGAAGAAGCCTTGGGAGGCCAGGATCCAGCAGGGCCCCTGACCACTGCGTGACAGGGGCAGAAAGCTGACTGAGAGTAACTGCATCCAGTGGGGCAGGCAGAGACCGGATCTACCACCTGTGATTCAGGGCCTGGGGCTCAGACCCACAGGCGGAGCAGGAAAAGGAGCTGAGGAAAGGTCTGCAGCAGGAGAGACTCAAAGGAGCCATTCGCCAGCGCCCTCTCCCCCTGCACTCTTCCTTCCTCCTACGGTCAGGCAGCGTGGAAGCAGCTCCCAGGGAGGCTGTGCCCCAGCGCAGGTCCCCCATCACTTCCCTTGCCCGGTCCCCTCCATACCCCACCAGCTGGCCTGCAGTCATCACCCACAGCTTAAAGGGACCCTACCAGCAGGACCAGTGTAAATATCGCTGTGGGTAGGTGGCTTCCAAGGCTTGGTTTAGTGAAAAGCTACCCAAGCTGTTGTTGCAAAGGAGGGAAAAAAAAATCAATCTCAAAATAATGAGGTCCTAGTAAAGTCCACATTCAGGAAGGAAGCTGCTTAAGAGGAGCTTAACCAAAGACAAACAAGGTGGAATTTTAGCTGGCCCCTTCCTGGAGAGGGTGAGAATGAAGGCCTCAGCCTCAGCCTCCCTACAGCCCCTGGCTCTGACCAGCTGTCTGCCCAGCGTCCTTCAGAGAACTGCTTTCTACCGGGCCAGCAAGCTTCATTCTCAGGTTCTAGGCAGTTACATTTCTTACTGTAAATTAATCAATTGATTTATTTTCTAAAAGAAATGGAAATTAGAAATTCCAATACGTGATGGTATTTGTCAAGAAACTGAAGGTGACTGTCCCTAAAAACTGAACGGGGCTGTTTCCAGCTGCCAAGTGCTGGTGACTAGCAGCTGGTGCCTAGGCAGGAGACACGGCTTCAGGGAGCCTTGGGGAGGGTGACATGGTGGAAGTGAGAACCCCTGTGAGGCCAGGGGAGAGAAAAGCCGGCAGAGATGGAGGAGGGGCGGGGTGGGGTAAGAGTGGGAAAGGAAGAACTCATCTCAGAGCAAAGCCTGAGAGGAGGCCACTTGCCCACCTTGGCTGTGCCAACAGGCTCTCGACGCCAGTTCTGGGGACCCCACTACTCAGCAGCTGCTCCCTGAGCATGCCAGGGGAGGCTCCTCACAGCTCGAGCAATGCCAGATCCCCAGATCCTGGGGATCCGCCCCCTCCCTCCTGAGGGGCATCCTTCCCCTCACCTGCACAGCCAGTTTAGGCCCAGGGACTTCTCACTCAGGCTGCAGGGCTGAGGGAGAAACCTGGATGCACCCAAAGACACACCCACCATACAGTCTGCGGGGTGTGAGAACACGATCCAAAACCCCGCAGCCAGGTGGGCTTGAATTACAGCCAGACAGTCTGCAGAGATCCAGCATCTTTGGGCCAAGTTTCCACCCAAGACCCATTTCAGCTTGGCTCCACGGCGGCCTGGTGGGCTCCCCTTAAATAGGTCACTCTGTGGCTGAGAACTTTTTGGTGTCCATGCCCTAGACCCAGCCATGCTGGAAGGGGGAGTGAGGAAGAGTGTAGCAGGGCGCGACGCAGCTTTTGGAGGTCTATACTGAGGAATATCCAAGGCCATTTAGGACAGGAGAGCCGTGGGGCATTGGAATGGCCATGTCCTACAGAAGACCCCTCAGGTGAGCCTGAGGCAGAGACCCAGGCAACAATAACAGTGGCCACTGCCTGCTGACAATATAGTCCCTTTACAGTTCATTAAGCACTCTGCCAGACACTTCCCCCTAGGGTTACCACACCCCTGTGATGTGGGCTCGATTCCAGCCCCCTTAAATGTTGGGGGTGCTGAGGTCACGTGGGGCAAGGTGCCTGCCCACAGTCATCTGGTGGGCAGCTTTGACTCTGGGATTTGGCTACTGGGGCCCTGCGAAGGGCTGGGTCAGGGCAGTGGGAATGTAAGACAGAAGACAAAGAAGAAACAGCTTCTTTACAGTGCTGAAAGAAAACAAAAAAACCCTAGAATTATATAGCTCATAAAAATGTCCTTCAAAAATAAAGGTTAAGTAAAGATATGTTCAGACAAATAAAACAAAATATGTTCAGAGAATGTGTGGCTAGTTGATCGATGCTACAAGAAATGTTAAAGGAAATTCTTCAAGCTGAGAGGAAAGGATAGCAGACGGAAACTCAGATCTAGACAGGGGAATGAAGAGTCCTAGAAAAGATACACATGTGAGTAAATATAAAGGGCACTGGTTTTCTCACTTTTAAACTTCATTTAAAGAAAACTGTAGAGAGCAAGGAAAAAAAGCATATTGTAGGGTTTATGTCATCTTCAAAAGTAAAACAGGACACAGCAGAAAGGGTGGGTGCAATGGAAGCACATTGTTTTAAAGTTCTTAATTATAGCTGAAACAGTATATGATTTGAAGAAAGATTGTAATGTAAACCCTAGAGCAACCACTAAGAGATGTATAGTTATAAACTAATAAAGGGGAAAAACTGAATACTAAAAATAATACTACAGATGGCAGGAAAAGAGAAAAAAAATAGATGAGACCAAACAAATAGCAAAAGGGTAGATTTAATTGCAACCACATCAATAATCATATTAAATTAAAATGATCTCAACATTCTAATTACAAGAGACTTTATCAGACTAGATAAAAAAGCAAGACTCATATGCTATCTATAATAAGACCCCTTTAAATAGAAAAGCAGAGATAAAATAACCAACCATATGCTTTCTACAAGGAACAGACTTTAAATAGAAAGATAGGATGAGTTAAAAGTAAAAGATTTGAAAAAGAAACACCAGGCAAACAGCAATTACAAGAAAGCTGTGATGGTCTTATTAACATCCAAAAGGAGTCTTGAGGACAGAGATAAGGAGGGAAATTTCATAGTGACAAAAGAAGTCAATTCATCAAGATGACACAAACTCCTGAATGTGCATGCACCTCATGACAGAGCTTGAAAGTAAACAAAGCAAAAACAGAAATGAAAAGAGAAGAGACAAATCTACAATTACAGTTAGAGATTTCAGTACTACTCTCTGAGCAAACAAATGAGGATTTAGAAGATGTGAATCTTCAAATATCTTTTATCAATTAACTTGACCTAATTGACATTTACAGAATATGACACCCTACAATGGCAGAATACACATTCTTTTCAACAATACATGAAACATTCACCAAGACAAAGCATATGCTAGGCCATAAATCAAGTCTCAAATTTAAAATGATATAATGTATGTTCTCTGGCTACTACACAATTAAATTAGAAAGCAATAACAAAAAGCTATCTGGAAAATACCCTAATATATGGAAATTAAACCACACACTTCTAAATAACTAACGGGTCAAATAAAAAACCACAAGGGAAATTATAAAATATTTTGAAATGAATGATAAGAAAATACAACACATTAAAATTTGTGGGATGCAGCTAAAGCAGTGTTTGGAGGGAAATGCATAGCTTTAAATGGCTATTATAGAAAAGAAGAAAGGTTTAAAATGAATGATCTAAGCTTCCACCTTAAGAAACTAGAAAAAGAACTAATGATACTCAACGTGAGTAGAAGGAATAAAATGATAAAGAGCAGAAATCAATGAAACAGAAAACAATAAGAATGGAAAAAATTAAACTAAAAGCTTTGTAAAGCTTTTCTCGAAAAGATCAATGAAATTAATAAGCCTCTAGCTAGATCAAGAAATAAAGAAAATACAAATTACCAATAAGAGGAATGAAATAAGGAACATCACTATTGACATTAAAGGGAAATTAAAAGAATATTATGAAAAATGTTATGCTAATAAGTTTGACACCTTTGATGAAATGGGAAATTCCTTTAAAGAACAAATATCAAAATTGACACAAGAAAAAAAATCAGATAAGGCCTTTATAAAGAAACTGAATTTAAAATTAAAAACCTTTTCCTCAAAGAAAATTCAGGTCCAAATGGCTGCACTGGTAAATCTACCAAATATTTAGGGAAGAGATAATACAATTCTTATAAAAACTGTGTCAGAAAACAGAAGGGGGGAAACAGTTTGCGATTGCCTTATGAGACTGTATTATCTCATCTTATGAGGTACCAGTATTACATTGATACCAAAAGCTGACACATTACAAGAAAAGAAAAATACAGCCAAGATTCCTCATGAATATAGAGGCAAAATTCCATGACAAAATATTAGTAAATAAAATCCAGCTAAAAAGGATAATAGATCGTGAACAGGTGGACTTTTTCTCAGGAATGCAAGGATTAACACTTGGAATGAATATAATTCACATTAACAGTAGAAAGAAAAAATATAACCAACTCAACAAATACTGAAAAAGCATTTGACAAAACTCAACACTCATTCAGGATAAAAACTCAGAAAACTAGAAATTAAAAGGAACTTTCTCACTACTATAAAAGGCATCTATAAAAATCCTACAGCTATCTTCATACTTAACGACAAAAAGTTGAACTTTTTCCCCTAAGATCAGGAACAAGGCATGTCTGCTCTCACCTCTTCTATTCAACATTACACTGGAGATTTTTGCCAGGGCAATAAGGCAAGAAAAAGAAACCAAAAGCAGACAAGCTAAAAAGGAAGACGTAAAAAAGCTTTTAGTTACAGACAGCATGGTCACATACCCAGAAAATCCTAAGAATCTAAAGAAAAGCCACAAGAACTAACAAGTGAGTTTAGCAAGACAGTAAAGGCCAACAAATAACAAATAAAAAGCCAACGAATAACAATCAATTGTATTTATACAATACTAGCAATGAACAACTGGAAAATAATATTTTAAAAATAATACCATCTTTATAATAGCATCAAACCTTACATAAATACTTACAGATAAACTGAACAAGATATATGCAAGAAAACACACGGCTAAGAGAAATTAAAGAAAAGCTAATAAATACCATGTTCATGAATTGGAAACTTTAATAACATTGATATCAATTTTCCACAAATTGATCTACAGATTTGAAGCAATCCCAATCAATACCCTAGCAGACTTTTTCGTAGGAACTGACAAGTCAATTCTAAAATTTACGTAAAAAAGCAAGGACCAAGAATAGCCAAAATAGTTTTGGAAAAGAAGAACAAAGCTGGAGGACTTACACTCCCTGATATAACAATTTACTGCACAGCTATAACACTCAAGACAGTATAATGTTGATATGAATACAAATTTGTAATGGAACATAATAGAGAATTCAGAAACAGACCGGTACATATGCGATTAACTGGTTTTCAACAAATGTGTCAAGGTAAGTCAATGAGGGAAAAACTTTATTTAAAAAAATTGTGCTTGAATAACTAAACATCCACATGGAGGAAAAAGAACTTTGATAATTACCTCACACCATACACAAAATGAACAGAAAATGGATCATAAACTTAAATGTAAAAGCTAAAACTATAAAACATCTAGAAGCAATCAGTACTATCTTGAGGCAGGCAAAAATTTCTTAGAACACAAAAAAGCACTAACCATTAAAGAACTGATAAATAGATCTAATAAAAATTAAAATCTATGCTCTTAGGAAGATATTAAAATTGAAAAGTAAACCACAGATTAGGAGAACTTTTCTCAATATATATTCCTGAAAAAGAACTTGTATTCAGAACACATAAAGAACACTTGAAACTCAATAATAAGGCAAATAATGCCTCCAAATAGGCAAAAGATTTGAAAAGGCACTTTAGAAGATAATATATACAAATGACTAAAAAGTACATGAAAAAATGCTCAACATGATTATTAATTAGAGAAATATGACTACAATAGGATATCACCATACGCCCACTAGAATAAGTGAATTTAAAAAGACTAATAATAGCAAGTGTGGGCAGGATGCCAACAGGGCAACTGAATGTTCATATAGTCATGCTCCATATAATAGCATTTTGGTCAATGATGGATTGCATATATGACAGTGGTCCCATAAGATCAGTATCATATAGCCTAGGTGTGTAGCAGGCTATACCATCTAGGTTTGTGTAAGTACACTCTATGATGTTTGCACAACGATGAAATCATCTAATGACACATTTCTCAGAATGCATTCCCACCGTTAAGTGAGGCTTGACTGTACATTGCTGGTGGGAATGTAATATGGTACAACCACTTTGGAAAACAGTTTGGCAGTTTCTTATAAAACTAAACATACAATTACAATATGACCCACAATTCCATTTCTAGGTATACCTAAGAGGAATAAAAACATATGTTCACAAAAATACATGCATTTAAAATGTTTATAGCATCTTTATGCCTCATAGCAGCCCCAAACTGGAAACAACCCAAATGTCTATTAACAGGTGAATGAATAATTGTGGTATATTCACACTATGGAAAACTTCACACAACAAGGATGCACCTAAAAAACATTATGCTGAATGAAAGAAGTCACACATACTACTGTTTGATTCCATGCTATGAAATTCTAGAACTAATAAAACTACAGTGCAAAAAGAATATTAGTGGTTGTCTTGGGCCAGGTATAAGGGACATTGACTGCAAAGGGGCAGGAGGAAACTTTCTGAGATGATAAAAATGTTCCATATCTTATGTGGAGTGGTGGCTACATTTGTTAAGACTCACAGAATAGTTAAAATCAGTTCATTTTATCTTTTTAAAATTATACATCAATAACATTGATTTAAGAAAAAAAGAGGGTAATTACCTACTGATCCAGTTCTAGTAATGTATCCTATAGACATGCAGATACACATACAGATATCTGACCAAAGACTGATGCACATAAAATGTACATTTCAGCATTTTTTGCAATAGTAAAAAGTCTGGAAACATTCTAAATGCCCTTCAAAGGGACTGGTTATTAAACTATGATGCATGTATAAAACAGAATCCATGGACTTCTGTGTGATATGAAAAAAAGCTTTAAAACATAGTCAATGAAAAACATCAAGGTGCAGAACAGTATGTATAGTATGATTCACCTTGCCTTCCAAAAGGTATCTATAGTATATACGTTTTTAAAGAACACAAAAGAAAAACAGCAGATAAAAGCAATAAAACCAAAATCTGATCCTTTGAAAATATCAATAAAATCTGTACACTTCTAGCCAGATTGAGGAAGAAAAAAAGATATGACCAATTACCAATATCAGCAATGAAAGAGGGGACATCAGTACAGATCTTACAGACATTATAGGATAGTAAGGAAATATCAGGAACAACTTTATGCCCACACATTTGATAACTTAGGTGAAATAAATCCTCGAAATGCAAAAATATCAAAACTCACTCAGTAAAACAATAGCCTGCATAATCTATTAAAGAAATTGCTTTTATAGTTAAAAATCTTACAACAAAGAAAACTCAGAGCTCAGAAGGTTCTGCTGACAAATTCTACCAAACATTTAAGGAAGAAATAATGCTAATCCTACACAGACTCTTCAAGAAAATTAAAGAGGAGGGAATACTTCCCAATTCATTTTAAGGCCAGTGTTACCTAATACTAGAACCAGACAAGGACATTACAACGAAAACAGCAATAACTGTACACCAATATCCTTTATGAGCAAAGAGACAAAAATCCTCAGAAAAGTATTAACGAACATAATCTAGCAATACATAACATGGGTTCTACATCTTGATTAAGTGAAGTTTATCTCAGAAATGCAAGGTTTGTTCAACATTCAAACACCAATCAATGAACGACAACCCAATTAAAAGTGGGATTTGAATAGACATTTCTCCAAAGAAGATATACAGATGGCAAATAAGCTCATAAAAAAATGCTCAGTATCATTAAAAAGGAGATAAATAAGTGTTGGTAAAGATGTAGAAAAATTGGAACTCTCATACTGATGGGAACATAAGTGGTACAGCCATTTAATAAACACTTTAGCAGTTATTATATAACCCAGCAATCCCATCCTAGGTATACACCCAAGAAAAATGAAAACTTCTGTCCACACAAAGACTTGCACATGGATGCTCACAGCACAGCGGCATTGTTCATAACGGCTAAAAAGTGAAAAGAATCTAAATGTTCATCAACTGATGAAGGGATAAAAATTGTATATCCATGCAATGGAATATTACACAGTAATAAAAAGGAATGAAGTACTGATACATGCTGTAATATGGATGAACCTTGAAAACATTACAATAATTGAAAGAAATAAGTCACAAAAGGCCATACATTATATGGTTTCACTTATATGAAATGTCCAAGATAGGCAAATCTCAAGAGAGAGAAAGAAGATCAGTGGTCGCTTAGGGTTGGGGGGTGGGGGTGAGAAGAAATGCAGAGTGACTGCTAATGGATCCAAGGTTTCTTTTGGAGGGACAAAAATATTCTAAAATTGAGTGTGGTGATGGTTGTACAATCCTGTAAATATAGTAAAAGACATTGAATCGTACATTTAAAAAGCTGAATTGTACAGTATGTGAATTATATCTTGATAAAACTGTCAAAACAAAACAAAAAACTAGCATGTATGGAGCACTTTGAAGGTGCCAGGGGCTTTACATTTATTATCACAAATCCTCCCAACCACCATACAAAGAGGAACAAACATCTAATATTTAATAAGCATTTACTTTGTGTCAGACACAAAGTGATTACACAGATCAACTCTTTTACTCCTCACCTTATTGTCAACCCCACTTCACAGATAAGGAAGTTTGGTGAAGCTTTGTAACATGCACACATCCGGTAAGAGAGAGCGTTAAGTCTGAACCCAAGCTGCTGGCTCACCTTTTCACTGTTCCCCACACCATCTCCCTCCAAGCTGTTTATTAAAGTGGCTCTCAAAGTGTAAATCCCAGACAAACATCATTTGAGAACTTATTAGAAATGCAAATCTCTTTTTTAAAGATTGACACCTGAGCTAACATCTGTTGCCAATCTCCTCCTCCCCCTCCTCCTCTCTCTCCTCTTTCTTCTTCTTTTCCCCAAAGCCCCCCCACCCCAGTACATAGTTGTATATTCTAGTTGTGAGTGCCTCTGGCTGTGGCATGTGGGACACCACCTGAGAGTGGCCTGATGATCTGTACCACGTCCGTGCCCAAGATCCGAACCGGCGAAACCCTGGGCTGCTGAAGCAGAGCATGCAAACTTAACCACTTGGCCAGGGGCCAGCTCCAGAAATGCAAATCATTAAGCTCTATCCCAGACCTACTGAATCAGAAGAAATTCTGTGGATGGGGCCAAAATATAAAAACCAATATAATCCATCATATTAACAGACTAAAGAAAAAAGCCCACATGATGATAATTTCAATAGAGGCAGAAAAAGTATTTGACAAAATTCAACATCCATTCATCATAAAATGTCTCAGTGAACTAAGAATAAAAGGGAATTTCCTCAACATGATAAGAGATCTGGAAAAAACTGAGAGCCATCTTCATACTTAATGGTGAAAGACTGAATGCTTTCCCTCTGACTGGGAACACGGCAAGGATTTCTGTTCTTACCACTTTTATTTAACATTGTACTGGAGGTTCTAGCCAGTGCAATAAAGTAAGAATAAGAAATACAAGAAAGTACATCACAATATATGTTTGTGGACTTATGCTCTTTTATTTCCTCATATTTTTCTGTATTTTTCAAAAATTGTATAGATGTGAGTCAGACCTGGTTCTTATCCTCAGGAAATTTACAGTGTTCTATGATCACAGCCCCAGGGACCCCTAACACTGGAACACAAGTTGGAAGGGAGGCACACTTAACCTTTCAGTCTCCTCATGCCACAACTGAGGACCACACCGAGTGCTCTGGCTCTGCGTGCGGCTGTTACTGGGGCTGCCTAAACTGGACAGCTGGTGCCGCAGGAGGGACGGGGACAAGTTCTAGATGCTAAGAGGTGGGCTCGGCCTTGCTTCACCTCTCAGTTCTGCTACCTGTCACCAAGTGACAGTCCTGCTGTGACTAGTTCCCTCATCTCTGAAATCAGAACAGTGATTATCTACCTGAAGGGTTGAAAAGAAATTAAAGGAGACAATGTACATAAAGGGCACAGCACAGTGTGTGGCACAAAGAAAGCACTCACTAAAAATGATGACAGTGATGCCCTTTCACAAGCCACACATAAGCTTTAAAAATCAAGGCTCACACTATTCTAAAGAAGGTTTACATGTCCAATCAACATGTGAGAAGTGAGACTTGAGCGCTATAGAGGAAGGAACGAGGACAATGCTGCACCAAGGTTTAGCCCCACTGACCCTATGGATCCCATTGCTTCCGTCACACCCTGGGTTTCAGTCTCATTCTGAACCTGCCAAGAATCACATCACAAGCTCAGCCTCTGGTTGAGGGTCATGTGAGTGAGCAGCTGGCAAACAAGGTCAGGGCCCAGAGCCGCACATGCTCAGGGAGTTGCAGGGTGACCCAAATTCTAGGACACGCCACTTAGAATGGCAAGGCGCTCCATTCCTTCTGAAATGGGCACTAGGGAAAAGTGGAGACATCTTTCCCTTGAACAGTTTCTGCTTCACACAGTGCAGGATCTTGGAGGCCGTGAGCTGCGCCTACAAACCGCACGCAGCACTGCTGGGTGGCACGGCCCACCTCTTTCTCACAGGGACATGAGAGTCCCTTGCAACAGGGATCTTAGTGGTTTTCCATGCTTTTGCATCATTGCATGGGCAGAAATAACCACATCTATACTCCCTAGTGAAACAGATAAGGATGTCACGGTCCATCAGGGCTAAGGTCAAACTATATACACTGGGACTAGGGTGAGAACTCTGTTCTCTGATGCCCAGCACGCTGCACTGCTCAAAAACACTGACTGACAGCTTGGAGTCGCAATTCAATTAGCATTTTTGCTATGTTAATCACATTCACTCACTTAACGAGCTTTGACTGAGAACCAACTGTGAGCCAGCTACTACGTGAGGTGCTGGGGACAGAGGCAGCAGGTCCTAAAGGTCACTAAATCTCCAGGCCTCATTCTTTAGGCAACATCAACCGAGAACTCCAGTCATCACCCCTCTTGAGGTTTCTGGAGTCTCTCCTGTCCCAACTGCCCGCTCTGTCTGCTAACCATGGGTCACCTGCCCTGCCATGTCTCACCCGCTCTCAGGCAGCTCTTCTTTTGACCACACCTGCATCTTTGCCTAGGAGCTTGCCCAAAGATGTAGCAAACATCTTTGAAAAACTTTCCTTGAAATATCTCAAGTTTGTCAGCAGGAAAGGGTTAAAGGGTTAAAACCTCAAATGAACCAGATCTTGTTTGGGGGTTACATTTAAAATTATTTATCACACCTTTGCCAGGCAAAGAAAGAGAAGGGGGTAACGTTTTAAAGTGTCAGCTGATGGAGCAATTGTAATCTGTATGTTCAGGGATGCAGAGTTCAGAAGCTAAGAGCATGGGCTGCAATCCTAACTGCCTGAGTTCAAACAAGCCCGGCTCTGCCAGTCACTAGCAGAATGGCCTGGGATGTAACCTCTCCAGTCTCAGTTTTCTCATATGTAAAATGGGAATAAATATAACAGCACCCTGATAAACTGGGTCACTTGGCCTACAAGATATCACACTGTATTATAAAGTACTTAAGGTAGCATGGTACTGGCACAGGGAAAAAAATTGACCTATGAAACAAAAGAGGGAGCCCCAGACAGACCCAAGCATATGTGGAACTCTGACAGTTGTCAGAGATGGTAGAGCAGATCAGTAAAGAAGAGGGACTTCTCAATAAGCAGTGCTGGGCCAAACGTTTGACCACACGGGGAAAAATGAAATTAACTTCATATTTCATATCCTATACAGAAACCAATTCTGGATGTATTAAGGACTTCACTGTGAAACTTAAAACTTTTAAGGAGAAAGTATAGGTAAATATGTGATTTCCATGCAGAAATCTAAGACTGAATTTATCATAAGACTGATAAATTCAACTACATTAAAATTAAGAGTGTCTACAACAGTGTGGTAATGGCATAAGGATATACATATAGATCAATGGAACAGAATTGAGAATCCAGAAATAAATCCTTTATTTATAGTCAACTGATTTTCAATAAGGATGCTAAGACAATTAAATGGATAAAGAATAGTCTTTTCAACAAATAACAGTGGAATGACATGCAAGAGAATGAAGCTGGACCCCCCCCCACATCATATATAAAAATTAACTCAAAATGAATCACACACCTAAATGTAAGAGCTAAAACTATAAAATTCTTAGAAGAAAACATAGAAGTTAATCTTCATGAGTTTGGATTAGGCAATGGATTCTTAGATATTATCCCAAAAGCACAAGAGACAAAAGAAAATATGGATAAATTGGACACCATCAAAATTAAAAGTTTTTGTGCTGCAAATGATACCATCAACAGAGTGAAAAGACAACCCAAAGAATAGGAGGAAGCATTTGAAAATCATATATCTGATAAAAGACAGATACAGAATATACAAAGAACTCATACAGTAATAAAAAGACAAATAATTCAAATAAAAAATGGACACAGGATTTGAGTAGATATTTCTCCAGAGAAGACATACAAATGACCAACAAGCACGTGAGAAAATGCTCAACATTATTAGTCATTAGGGCGATGCAAATCAAAACCACAATGAAATACCACTTCACACCCACTAGGATGGTGGTAATAATAATAAAAATGATAATAACAATAATAATACAAGTGTTGGCAAGGATATGGAGAAACTGGAACCCTAACTGCTGCTTGTGGTAATGTAAAATGGTGCAGTTTTTGTGAAAACTAATTTGGCAGTTCCTTTAAAAGTTAAACCATATGACCTAGCAATAGGACCACGTGACCCAGCAGTCCCACTCCTCGGTATCTACCCAAAAGAAATGAAAGCATATATCCATAAAAACTTACAAACAAATGTTAATAATAGCGGCGTTATTCATAATAGCCTAAAAGGAGAAGCAACTCAAAAGCCCATCAGCTGATGAATAGATAAATAAAACGTGGTACAAGCACATACATTCAATACAATGGAATATTATACGGCAATAAAAAGGAAGGAAGTACTGATACACACTGCAACATGGATAAACCTTGAAAACACTATGCTAAGTGAAGGAAGCCAGACACAAAAGGCCACATATTGCACAATTCCATTTATATGAAACATCCAGAATAGGCAAATCTATAGAGACAGAAAGCATCAGTGGTTGCTTAGGGAGGGAGACGGGATGGGGATTGACTGCTAAGGGGTACACGGTTTCTTTTAGGAGGGACAAAAATGCTCTATGATTAGATTGTGGTGGTGATTGCACACCCTGTGAATATACTAAAAAACACTGAATTGTACAATTTTTATCAGTGACTTGTATAGTACACAAGTTATATTTCAATAAAGCAATTTTTAAAAAGTGTTTATGGGGGCTGGCCCCATGGCCGAGTGGTTAAGTTCACGCGCTCCGATGCAGGGGGCCCAGTGTTTCATTGGTTCGAATCCTGGGTGTGGACATGGCACTGCTCATCAAACCACGCTGAGGCAGCCTCCCACATGCCACAACTAGAAGGACCCACAACGAAGAATATACAACTATGTACTGGGGAGCCTTGGGGAGAAAAAGGAATAAAAGAAAATAAAATCTTTTAAAAGTGTTTATGTTCCGCAAAAAATATCATAAGTAAAATGATACGAAAATACAAACTAAAAGCTTATAACTGACAAATGGTAGGTATCCAGATCATATAAGAGCTCCTACAAATTCATAAGAAAAAGACGAACCATCCAACAGAAAAGTGCATTTCACATAAAAAGAAACATATATTTACCAATAAAATGCTCATACTATTTTGATATCAGGGAAATGCAAATTAAGATTATACAGAAATACCATCAGACTTGCAAGAATATATGTTACAATACCAAATGTTGGAGAGGATCATAATCAAAGGGAACTCACCCACTGCCAACGGGAGGGTAAATTGGTACAACCACTTTGAAAAACAATGTGGTATTATTTTTCAAAACTTGTCATTCATTTATCTCATAACCAGAAACGGCCCTTCTGGGTATACCCTTGACTTCTGTACATGTGTGCCTGGAGATTTGTACAATAATGCTCACAGCAGCAGAGTTCATTACTGTCAAGAATCAGGCACACATCTAACGTCCATCAACAGAAGAAGGGTAAATGAATCGTGTGAAGAATACTAGAAGCAGCGGAAAGGAATGCAAACAGCTACACCAAACACCATAGATAAGTCTTAGAAACAAAAGGTTGAAAGAGAAAAGTTTCTAAAACTTCAAATCCTAAAAGAGGTATATAGTCTTTTTATTTGAGCCAGAAGAAAACACTAAACAATGTGCCCTCCAAACAAAATGACATTAGTGACAAAACTGTATTTTTAAAAAAGCAATCAAATGATAAACACAAAATTTAGGATAGTGATTCACTGCAGGGAGAGGAAGAAAGGGGATCAAGTAAGGGATAAATATAAATATATGCAGGTGAGTGGTAACAGTCTAGCTAACTCTTGAGTTGGGAGATGGGTTCACAGATGACGATTATTTTTATGCTCTGTAGGTAACATTCATTAAATGCACAGTCTTTTCTCTTGCAAGTGTCCTCTCACGCTGAGGATGGTGCACACTCACGCTGAATGATTTTCTACATTCAGTATCACCCCATGATACTTCTGTTCAGCAAAGTATCTGCCCTTTCCAAAGATTTACCAATATTTTAAGCCTCAAAACACATGTCAAACTCAAAAGGGTCTTCCCATATTAGGGTTTGACAAAATTACAGTCAAATCCCACTTTCTTATCTTTATAAAATAATACTAAAGATTATCTGGAAAAAAATCCAGATTATTTCATAGTAAAAAAATAAAGACTAAAAAAACAGGTAAGAATAGCTCTGACATTTAAAAGTAGAATGATAAATCACACTCAGATATCACTACACATCCTTCAGAATGACGAAAATCAAAAAGACTGATACCACCAAATGTTGATAAGGATGTGGAGCAGCCTGAATTCTCCTGCACTGTTGGCGGGAGTGTAAAATGATATAACCACTTTGGGGAACTGTTTAAGTTCCTTTGAAAAGGAAACATAACACCTATCCTTTAATTCAGCACTTCCACAATTAGATATTTATCCAAGAGAAATGAAAGCAAATGTCAGCAAAAAGACTTGCACGAGAATGTCCACAGCAGCTTTATTTGTAATAGCCCCCAAACTGGAAACAGCCCAGGTGGCCATCAATAGGAGAAAGAGTAAACTATGGTATATTCATACAGCAAAATACTAAGCAATAAAAAGAGCAAACTTATGACACATGTGACAACACACATGAACCTCAAAAACATCATGCTGAGTGACAAAAGCCTTGCATAAGGGAGTACATACTGCATTATTCCATTTATAGAGCTTGTAGAACAGGCAAAATAAATCCATGGTGAAATAAATCAAAAGAGCAGTAATGCCTGGGGGTGAGGTGGGGACTGCCTGGGAAGGGGCCTGAGGAAACCCTGGCGTGGCAGACATATCCTGTATCTTGACAGGGTCTGGGTTACAGAGGTGTACACACTTATCAGAACTCAAACGATGGTACACATAAGACTAGTGCAATCCACGATATAAAAATGCTACCTAAAAAAGTAAACAAATACTGAAGTCTGATAATGGTATACATGCTGGAGTGTTTGGGAGGGGTGAAGTGTATTAATGTCTGCAATTTACTTTGAAAAGCATTTTAAAAACCAAGATGGACTTGGTTTTAATGGATAGAAGGATGGATAGAAGGTTACATAGGTGATAAAGTAAATATAATAAAATGTTACTGGTAGAATCTAGGTAGTAGGAAGACAGGTGTTGACTGTACACTTCTTTCAACTTTTCTCTGTGTTTGAAATTTTTTATAATAAAGTGTTGGGGGAAAAAAACACTGATAAGTGAAGACTTGCCCTACCACAGAAAACATACTTTCCAACTACAATAAATCATATCAATGTTGTCCAGATGCAACACTAGACAAAACTAGCACAAAGAAGTCACAGACCTGCGAGAGGCTAATAAATAGATGAAAAAATTTAACCCCATTAGAAATCAAAGAGATGTCCATTAAATAATGAGATACCATTTTCAATTCTCAGCATGTGTCACAATGTTACTAAATGCTGGTGCGGGTGTATGGTGAGACTAGCGGCTGGGTTTGAGTCTAGTTACTAAGGCTGTGTGTGACTAGGTAAATTTTGTCTGTTTCTGTCTCAGCTCCTACACTTGCAAAAGAGGGGGGTGGATCTCAAACTACCTGGGGCTCAGGTTGAAAGCGATCAAAGGGACAGACAGAGATGGATCACACACGTATGCCAATGGCACAGGTTCTCAATGCGCAATAGCTATGATTTGTGGTTATTTCTGTGCAATAGAATTACAGGTACTTTTTTTTTTCTTCTAAATGCTTTTTCTTTACTAAAGTCTCCACAATGTGCACAAATTATCTTTGTAATTTGGAAAAAATGTCAAAAGTTATTTTATCAACCAAAAGAAATGATTTGAGATGGCTCCTCTGATCTCTATCTCTAGCTGTGGATGGCTAGCTGTGTGGCTTCTTGACTGTGTGACTGCGTCCTTCCTGGTCTCAGTTTCCCTGTCTGTACCATACGAATTAGATAAATCACCTCCAAGATCCCATTTGATTGTGACAGCTGGGGATTCTATGGCTACAAGACTTTCCTTCTTAGTTCAACGTGCGAACTCTCACACTGACACCTTCCTGACTCAAACTTTGAAATGTGGAAAAAACCATGAGTGTAACGCCACATTTCCCATGAGAGTAAGAGCTAAAGCAAGCCACAGGCCATTGATACAAGAAATTTTTATACATTGAGGGGTATGGGGAAGCCATTCTGGTTTAAACTTGATTTGGCTTAAATTTATTTGAACCAAAGAAGCCTGACTTTGAGCCTGTCAAATACATTGTACATCTGCTTTAAACATTACCCTAAAGTAAGGATGTACTCTTTGAAGATAAGAATTGATGCCTCCCTTCTTGTGAGGCCAACTCTGAAGATAAGTCTCCCTTCCCATGACACCAAGGTCAAGTTGACTCGCTGTGTACATGCTCATCTGTAACCAAAATATCTCCTCGAACGCTTGAAAGAATGTACCCCTGTCATGCTTGACATATGACCCTTTGTTTGGCAATGGTTTACGACTGTGCTGAAAACCACTCTTCCCTAGAGTGCTTTCTTCTCTTGTGAAGGTTGTGAATCCCAGGCTATGGTCCTCAGTTTGGCTCAAATAAAACTCTCTCTCTCTTTCTTTTACGATAGAATGATTATTGATTATTTGCATTAACACCATTTAAGAAAGCTTCAAAATTATGCAATTCACAGGCAGAAACTCCTGGAATGTGGCTCCTGCTGCTGTGGCCAGCTGGACAGTCAGCCCCAGGTTCCTTGCAGAACGCTACTGCCCAGAACCCGCACCAGGGGTCCTCTTCCCTCCTTCTACAGAAACCCACCTAGTCCATTCAGAAGGCCACCAGGTTTCAGAGGCCCCTGCAAAGTTAACAGCCCGTGAGGAAGCTCTGCTGTTTGGGTGGGAGCATGGGGACTGTGACCAGGGAGACAGCCAGGCATTTCCAATTAACAGTAAGCGCAACCAGACATTACTGATTATCAGCAGTTTTCTGCAGCCAATTGGACTACCAGCTTCTCACTGTACAAGCGACAGCTCTTCCTAGCCCTGGGCTGGCAAGGAGAAGACTCTGGAGGGGGAATGTGAGAGAGAAGTGGGCGAGGCAAAGGTGAAAGCACACATTGGAAAAACCGCACAGAGTGTTAAATATTCAGGGCAGTGAGCAAAGATGAGCAGAAGGCCCAGCTTTCCACCAGAAAGAGCCGCTAGTGGTCAGGGTGAGGTGAAATTGGCCACAGAATGACCACGGAGGAAAAGACAACCAACTCCAGGGCTCAGGAGACAGAGACTGCTAAGGGCCACATGCGGCCCCATGTCCAAAGCCTGCCCACACCTAGATCTGGAGCGGCCCTTGGGAAAGCTAATGGGTGGATTTGGCATGGTCAAGCAAGCCACTTCCAAACTCTGTCTACTCCAACAAGATGACTCCAGAGCATGGGGGCAGGGTGTCCGTCACAGGCGTGTGACCTGTGTACACACATGGGCCCAAAGTCAGAAGGGCCCCGTGCTTGGTTTAATGCTTAGCTGTCTATCTTGAAACTCAATAATTTTTGAACAAGGGCCCCACAAGTTGTGCAGTGGATCCTGCTAGGGGATGATATTTCCAGGGACCACTTCTCTGAATCCCACCAACTAGGGAAAGCAGAGCAGTGCCAGGGTCCCAAGGAGTCCTGTCTGGCTTGGGTTCCAGCCACATCCAACATAAACCAACATTTATAACACTTCCCTTTGGGTTTCCACACAAGGGCAGGAGAAGATGCAACTGATGAGCCACGAAAGGGTACCCACAAATAACCACCACAAACTTGTGGAGAAAATTCATCTTTTTTCAGTTAGTCAAATGCAAGTTAAAAGACTAACAAGGCACAATTTTATGCCTGGCCAAAAAACACTCTCAGAATGATGGAAGCCTAATGGAGGGGAGATGGAGAGAAGATGTTCACACTGAGCCCCGAAAGCATTAGGGACCAGAACGCTTCCATTGAGGGTGATGTGCCAGAGGAAAGCAGTCACACCCTTTGACTCAGCTACTGCACTCCCGGGAATTAGTCCCAGAAAGAAACACCTGAGAAAAATTTTACACGCCAAAGATGCTCAGGCAGCAGTTTGGCTCTTGGACAATCTGGGAAAGACAAAAATGTCTAATAGAAGGAAAAGGCATTCCAAGTCATTCAACCCATACATATTAAGCCTGTGATAACGTGGGAAAGTGCTTATGATGTACAATCACACGAAAATGGTAATTTTTTTGTCTCTCAGTGATGTAAAAAGGATGTTCACATAAAGGAAAAATACTAAAATAGAGACCTAAAAACAGTGACATGAGGAGTAATGAAGTTATGGAAACACCATGATCTTGAACATGTGGAATTGTTGCCTTAAGAGCAAATAAGCCTTAACAATAATGAATGTATAGGGAGCAGAGGACTGGGCCAGATGAACCTCAGGGTTTGGCCAAGAACAAAGCGTGTGTGTGTTGGGGGGAGGTGAGGAGTGGGTTTGGGGAGGGGATTTCATCAGGCAGATGAGCAGCTGCCAAATGGTTAATGAGCTAAGAGTCACGTTGCAGGGACCCCACCCCATACAAACCACACTGATGGAAAAATACCCCGGGTGGAGGGAGGTACCCAGGGGGCTTGGCTGGCTGTCAGTTCTAGCCTCTCAGGAAAAAACATTTGTCCTCTAACCAGCTCCCACCTATAGTTGCAAGGACACTGGGCACACTGGGCCAGGACGAGGGAGGCTGCCCAAGTGGGGTTCTGTTCCTCAAGTCTGTGACCTCATTCCGCCTCACCACAGTGCCTAGCCTGGGCAGCTACTATTTCTGAAGAATGTGCGTCAGGAATCATTATTCAACACACACATCAGAGGGAAACAGGACATAAAAGGAAATTTATCTTTGGCAGCCTGAAGCCCATAACTTCATCTTTATTCATATTGTTCATCTATTTGATCAGATGCTGCTGCCGTACCGAGCTGACTGGCACTTTATGGAAAACGAGGCGTCAGGGGGATGACTCGTGTCTGCAGAGGGCAGTGCCGCATGCTGCTGGGAGACGCTCCCTGATGAGGTCAGAGGAAGATGCACCGAGAGCAAACCTCTCAGTCCTGGGCAGGAGAGGACTTGGGGCTCAAGCCTGACCCCATGCTGGCCACTGAGGCCTCCCCACCCAGCTTCTGAGGGCCCCTCCGAGCCCTGCTCCCACTTTGGCCTGTGCCAGGCCACCTGCAGGATCACCTGTCTTGGCTTGGCCACCTGGGCAGCCCTCTCTTTCTTGACCTGGAGTCTACAGAGGTCATTGTGTTATCCTCAGGACAGCCAAATATTGCTCTGGATAAATGTTTATATTAACAGGGCTGTTGCATATGGTTGAGCAGGTTGTGCACTGTACAACCCTAGGGGGCACCTTTCACAACAGACACTGTAGATTTGTTTTTATTATAAAACACATCAACAAATGGAAGAAAAGAGTATTTCTCTGACAAAATCAGTACGTTACAACAGTTTCAGTGGAAGTAAAGGGTCTTGAGGAAGTAGTGCCCTTTTCCAAAGACGGATGCCAACTGGGTCCATCACAGCCCTGCACACCAACCTGTGAATGACAAGTGAACCAGTTCCCTGCAGAGTGCACCACATTCTCCAGGCTCCTTGGGGCCACCAATGGCAACAGAACCCAGGCTGGGGCAGCCCAGGGCCTGTCACAGCCTTGTCAGTCTCGCTCGGCCAATACCCTCCTCACTGGCATGCTGCTGCTCGAGGGAATGGCTGCTGCGTACAGGACTGGCTCCTATTCTCCGCTGTTCCCAAGGCAGAGGTCTCTCGTGATTATCACCTTCTTTCCTTTCCGAGCCCTCACAATCCAGCACAGCGGTCCACTCACCACCCAGGGGCTCAGTTTTGGCACAGACATGAAGCCTGTTTGCCGAGGCAGACTTCCAAACAGCCAATCCAAAGCAATGGGGGAAGCCTGCTCTGCCCACCTTTCCCCTCCGCTCCCCCACCTCCTGGCTTCACCGCTCCTATCTCCCTACCCTCGGCCTGCCCCCGCCACACAGTGACATCCACATGTACGCAGGTGTGTGGTCCTCCTCGGCGCCCCCAACATGCCGCTCCCTCTACCTCGGACACCCTTGCATGTAGCCCACCCAATCTACCCCTTAGCTTCCTGCCCACCTCTCTGCCCCGTGGCAGTGCCTTTCCTCAGAGCTCATAGACTCCTGTGCTTCTCAGGCTGGGTGAACATTCCCAAATCTTCTCTACACGGCATGACCGGCACCTCCTGCACTTTGAGTTTGGCCAGCCAGGCCCGTGCCCCATCATCTGTCCCTTCCCAGGGGAGGCACCGGTGCGGGGGTCAGAAGGATGCTGGCTGGACTCCAGCATGCCCAGCCCCTCTGGGCTGGATTTCTGTTACCCACTGTGGACATAGTGTGCCCCACACAGCTGCTGGGACAGTTCTCAGCACAGTGAGTGGCCAGATTTTCTGCTAAATAGAAAAGACAAATTCTCTGTCTGCTCTTACTATTTACTGCTCTTGGCTCTGACTCAAAAGCATCAAAACTTTTGAAACTTCCCCCTGGCACTTAGCCTCTTTCAACAAGGAATCACCCAAATCACCACACTCTACATTCCCCAGATTCTGCCCCAGAAATTGAGCCCCCAGCCCCACCCACTGTGGCCTCCACTCAGGTCAGCTCCTGAGAGTCCCTCAGATTCTTGGTCTATAGCCTTCCCTGCTGGCCTTCCCCTGCCCCTTGACTCTCCATTCCACCGTCATGCAAAGTGCTGGCAGAGCGTGCAGGCTCTGGTCCCGCTCTGCCTGTGTGATCTTGGGAAAGTCACCTCTCCTCCTTTACCCTCGGTTTCCTCACCTGTTGAATAATATGGCCAATAATTGTTTTACTTGCTACCGCTGATAAAGTCCCCTTATATGTGGCAAGGGCTTCACATTGCCCCTCATTTCATGTTCCACGGCAGCCTCACCCCACTAGATGGGGAAGATGGAGCAGCCTCTCCCGCATCACCCTTGGGTCTCATCTGGCTCCAAAGTCCAGACTTGTACCATGCACAAGATCCCACAGTTGCCTTGGCAGGCCGGCTTGCTGAAACTGTTCTTCTCAGCCTCTGTGGAAATTATAGCAGTAAAACCCTGCTCCCCCGACAGGTATCTACTTGCAAAATAATGTGCACGCATACAAGTAGCCATACTTATGGTTGGAGGGATCCAAAAAGTCATAATAATAATAATGACGATGAGCAGCTACCACGTGCCAGGAAGGGGTGGGGGGCTTTCATAGGTATTACTGCTGTCAGGTTAATTCACCAGGTAGAATTCTCACCACCTCCATCCTACAGGTAAGCAGACAGAGGCTCCCCCAGGTGACATGTCTTTGAGAGAATGCCCTGCTTCCATGTGTCACACCAAGTAATGGTGACCACTCATGAGGCCAGATGTCCTTCCCCTCCCTGGGTGCAGGGAAGACATTAACGGGGTCAGTGCTATCCTGAAGACTCCTTTTTGTAAGCCACATACCACCTCCAGAGCCGGCAGAACTCACACCCCTTTCTGCCCACCTGTCCTTTTTGATCCAACCCAACAGTGGGGCCCACGCCTGCCTCTCACCTGTCATGAGGCCCTGACACCTCACTCGAACCTAACTGAGCACCTGCCTGTCACCATCCTCTACCTGCCTACTCATCTTCCAACACCCAGCTGGGTATCCTCCAGGAAGCTCTTCATGGTGCCTTAGGTTCACCCAAGAGCCTCCCCCTCCGCACACCTCTGAGCTTCCCCAGTTGTTCCAAAGGAGCCACTCACCATAGAGAGGGCAGGACAGACTCCACCCATCTCTCCAGTCCTCAGTTAGGAGTGTCCCGGTGAACCAGGAGAAATTCCCAGAGGAAAAACAGGAGGCTAAGGACCCCAGCTGGAAGGGAAAACACCAGCCCAGGATGTTCCTTGCCACTCAGCCTCAGATGGCCCTTCCTTCCATTCACTTCTAGGCTGCTGGGCTGGTCATGGAATAGTAATTACACAAGAGCACCGAGTGCCAGGTTGGGGGGCACATCACAGATGCAAGTGAGACCCAGCCTCCACCTTTGGGAGCTTACAGCCTCAGAGGAGGGCAAGACTGGCAATCAAACAACCCAGGCCTGCTGCAGAAGGGAGCCCAGGAGAGCTCTGAGGGGAGGGGTCACCTCTAGCCTTGAGGGGTGGGAGTGAAGCTTCTAGTTCCAGGAGGAACTTACTGGGCACTGGGCCTGCGAGGTTGAATTTGATCAAAATGTGAGGGACAGGCAAGGACATTCAGCCGAGTAGGCAAAGCAGGGTCAGGCTGTACTGGCCTGGCTGTGACACCAGGCCCAGCGAAATGACAGATGCTAATCCCCAGGCACTAGGAGGTCATTCTGCACACACATGGAAGATGATTAGAGCAGAGAGCCAGTCCCTCACTTCTGGCCTTAGTCCTTCCTCCCAAGGACCCCAGCAGACACTGAATGCAGGGAACACAACACAGACATCTTGGCAAGCTATCCCCAAAAGGACCCCACCTGTGACTTTTTGAAGGCCCCTCCCTATGGCAATTCTCACTTGATGTTCTATGAATTTCTTTCTCTAAGAATGGTACCTGTCCTAGAATTCAAAGATGCAAAAAACCTCATCAAAACAACCTGCCCTCAGAACATTCAAGTACCTGGACTCATGTCCCTGATCCCCTCCTGTTTCCCTGACACATGGCGCAGTCTTTGTCAAGCTGAGTTCAGCTCTCTACACTGCAAACAGTGCGGTCAGTCACATGGAGGGTGGCTGGTAGGCACGCAGGGGCTCTTTAGGTCCCCAATGAGAAAATGGCAACCCAAGGCCACCCAGTCCTGACCTCTAGTAAATTTACCTTGCCAGGGCGAGGGTCCCTATTTTCTGCAATTTCAGAGCTTTGCATTCCAACCAGAAAAGATGCAGAAGTCCCACATACATCCATGTACACACACGTGCATACACCCAAAGGCAAAGGAGTGAGCTGCCGAGGGCTGAATTCAGTGCTTACGAGAGACCCGGAGTGGGCATTTCCCCTATTTGCGATGCCCGGCTCTGTCTGAAGCAGAGAGACACAAATAAATAGACTGATTGATTTATCAGTAGGTATAGACACATATTATCTCATTTCAACCTCCCAGCCACCTTGTCAGGTAAGTGGGTTTAATGTCATCTTTTAGACAAGGAAACTGAGGATTAAAGAGGCTAAGAAGGTCAGGCATGTGGTAGAGGTGCAGTATGAACACGCCATTGCCTGCTGAGGAGCAGCTTCCTGTCAACAGCCTCCCCAGGCCTCCTTTTCATGTGCCCAGGTCCAAGAGCAGGGTGTAGGCCAGCCCTTCTCAATCCACTCCTCCCCTCATTTATAGGAGTGGGGGCAACTGCGGTCCACAGAGGGGCAGGGACTTGCCCATGGTCACACAGCCTGGCAGCAGAATCAGGACAAGAACTCAGGTCCTCTGATGCCCTGGCTACATTGTGGGACCCCCAGAGTAACAGCCCATGTGATGAACCTCCATAGGCCCAGACACTGTCCTGCCACTGAAATGGCCACTGCCTTGCCCTCAGTCCCTAATCCCCCTGGGCAGGCTGCAAGCCCAGATACCCACCAGTTTGCACACAGATGGGCTCAGGAGTGTGATGCAATTTCACTGGGACCCTTTTCTAAGGGGAAATTTGTCTGGAGTGACCTCTCATTTCAACACCGTTCAATCTGTCTGAAAAGAGGCCAGGACCCATGTCTGTGCCTGCCACACGCACAGTGAGGGGCCAGGAGGCTCCCACCTCCCAAGCCGACAGGTAACCAGGCCTCCCGCAGACCCCATCTCTGCCTCTGTTACTCCTCTCTCTTTAGCTGACAAGGTTCATAGGCATTATCCTGCCTGCAGAAATGTTCTGTTTAGACACGTGCAGATTGTTTTAAAAATGTTTTTTGGCCAACATTTAAAAACAGACATTTCCAGTTTCTCCTGAAAACTCCTCCATTCTGGCCTTCTTAGGCCCGCCTTCACAAAGAGAACCCAAGGGAGACTCTGCTGTTTGCCCCTGGGGTCTCTGACATTGAAGTTGAGTCCTGGCTGCTCTTGACTGCTGTGCTGGCTCCTGGGCCTCCTCTGGCTGGCACAGCAAGCTCTGCTCCAGGCCCTGTTCTAAGCACCGTGCCGACATACCACCTCCTGAGCTCCTCGTCCCCAGACCCACTGTGCAGAGTGGTATGGTGACAGGCGGGGTAAGAAGCAAGGCCTGGCCCAGAGGGGTCTGGCAATCAATGAGGTTACCCTGTCACCACTCTTGAAGTGCAGCTGCTCTGGCCACACCTGAGTTTCCAAAGGTGAGTATCCCTTCCACAACCAAGCAGAAAGCAAGTGGGTACCAGGCCCGATGCTTCCTGTTGGCCACAGATCTTCTAGAGAATGGCAACCAAGAAAATCACCAGACAGGCCAACAGATGAAGAACACTTTAACACCTATCTTATACATACTTTCTTTTCTTTTTTTTTCCTAACTCCAAAATTCACCCTCAGAATAAACCCATCCAAATTGATAACAGGAACATCATTTAAACTTTGCGTAAAGAACATAAGTGCCTTAAAAATGATTCTATATCCAAAATAAAAACTGGAAATTAAGATCAATCTTCTAAAATCAGAAGGCATACTTTGGACAAAATTCACTTGCATGTTTCTTTAAAGTATTCTTAAGACGGAGCTGAGGTATCAGCTCCCCATGAAATACGTTTCAAATGTTTATAATTACAAACACCCTAAGACTTCAGGTGGTATTTTCAGGAGAATTTGCATGGTTAAACGTGACTCTGGGGCTGAGGCTTGGGGTCTGCAGCTTCAAGGATGCCTGCACTGGGCCAGAGCCTTATGAAGCCATTACTGTGGCCAGTCAGTAGGCAAAGTTAATTACAAGGTTTATTACAGATCAGAGGGCATTAATTTCTAAAAGGAGCTGTTTCTAATAAACTAGAGTTAAGTGAAATTAACTGCCTCTGTGTCTTTTAGGTCTACAGGGTCAAAGAATCCTAATTTTTCCCCAGAGTTTCAAATTGTAACAGAAACACTCATTAAAGTAAACACAGCAAGTTTCACTCATGCAAAATCTCCCATAATGAAGGTGTCAAGCATCAGGAGTTGCATGCAGGAGCTTAGCCAGTTTGCAAGCTTCAACCTTAAGACAGCTAAGCTTTCCCCCTAATGCTGACAAAGGGCTCTCAGGCACGGATAGTGCCGGCACTCCCCAGGGCTGTCATTCAGGACCACCATCTTTTGGGGCAGCATCCTCAGGGCTGGCCCTGGCTCAAACCCAGGAGGCCACTTTATAGTGACTCTCCAGTTCTGTCGCAGCTTCTCCAAAGGGCAAAGGAGAGAGGGTTGGGTCATGCA
The DNA here is from genome assembly GCF_037783145.1 of Equus przewalskii. Lineage (NCBI taxonomy): Eukaryota > Metazoa > Chordata > Mammalia > Perissodactyla > Equidae > Equus > Equus przewalskii. The sequence goes on from NC_091837.1 coordinate 7,275,750, forward strand.
CTGGGCACAGTCGACACCACGGGTGGCCCCAGGACTAGGACATTGTGGGCAAAGCAGTAATTCTGCCCAGGCTCCACGGCATGTGGGCCCCAAGCAGCTCTGGGGCAGAGGGGTAGGCGGGTGGATCAAACACGGACCTGCTGCTTCCCCCTTCTTTCCAGAAAGCTCTGGATTATATTTCGTTTCTTTTTTGCAGAGGTTAATTAGACGGTCACATCTCTAGCTACAGCCCCCTCTCCAAAATGCCCCGCGCGTAAAGCTAGTCCAGAGCGCACACCAGCGGGGTACCGGGCCAGGGGTTTCCCGAGGCTCCCCGCGCCGCGAGGGAGTGACATCAGAGACTCGCGTGGACTGATCATGCAGCAAGCCCGGCGCCAGGCGGGCGTGTGCGGGGAGCCCGGCCTCCGGGAGGAAGCCGAGCAGCACTAACCCTTCTTAAATTTATTCAGGCAGCCGGAGCTGCAGAAGGAGCGCACGGAGGCCGTCTCCCAGCAGCCGCGTCCCTTCATCCCCGCGGCAGGGCAGCCTCCGAGGGGCGCTACATGGCGCCGGGCCCCCGGGGGCTCGCAGGGACGCGCGCACAGCTCGGCGGGCCGCCAGGCGGAGGTGGCAGGCGCTCACGGGTCCCAGTGCCGCGTTACCACAATGCACCACTGCCGCCCGCCCGCTGCCCGTTGCACGAGCCCATTAACCCCGTCGGTGCCATGGGAGCCGAAGGAGGGAGCCCTGGGAGCCTTCTCCTCCCTCCGGAGAGCGGCTTTGGCCCGCACGCCTCCTGCTCGCCCCCTGCTTGCCCGTGCGTCGCCTAGGGCACCCGGGCGCCCGGGCAGGCTCCCCATTTAAACGTCACATTCTAATTGGAAAATCCGAGCGAAGTGCCACCCCAGGCAGCAGAAGGCTTGGCGTTGTTTTATTTCAAAGTAAAAGATGCCCTTGAGAGCCAAGAGGCACGTGGGAAATAATAATGGCCTGGGGCATGACGGTGATTCCAGGAAATCAGGGTCATCTCTGAGACCTGGTCACCCTCTGGTTCTGCTGTGGCAGCTGGTGCACCCGTATCCGGCCACTTGCAGCCACCTGTCCACTTTCTCTGAGGCAGGCAACAGGCAGGGCCCCAGGGAGCAGGGCTGCCTTGGTGCTGCTACCACAGGGCTGCGGTCAACTGGGGACAAACGTTGGTCTCCGCCAGACATCTCTGAACGCAACTCGCCTGTCCAGCTGCCTGCAGGACTTCTCTATGGGATGTGTGATGGACATCACAAACCCAACTGTCCAAATCCCAATGGTACCCCTAGACCTGTGCCCCTATCCTCCCCCAGTCCTCCCCAACTCAGCCAGCAGCAGTGCCATCCTCCCAGTTGCTCTAGATAGAAACCATGGAGTCATTCTTGACTCCTCTGTTTCTTAGACTCACCTCCAGCTAGTCAGCACATCCTGACAGCTCTACCCTTAGAATACAGCCAGGATCCCCTCCTGTCTCACCAACCCCACTGTTGCCACCCAGGCCTAACACCACCATCTTGCCTGTGGACTCTTCCAGGGCCTCCTTAGCAGGTCTCCTGCTTCCACTGGAAGTCTGCACTTAAAACAACAGCCAGAAAGATTCTATTCCAACGTATATCAGGCTCTGTCACTCTTCCCCTCAGTGGTCTCCAAGACCCCGCAAGCAAGCCCATTCTGTTCCCCTCCCTTCTGCTCTGGCCACACTGACATCTTGGCTTGAGCACACAGTCACTGTAAGGCAGTCCAGGCCTGGGCCGGCCCCACTCTTTGGCCCTGGCCCCACCTCACTCTTCCCTGTTTATGTCTTGTCTTTTCTCCTGGACTACAGACTCTGAGCCCTAGGCCTGGGTTTTAGCCACTGTTCCATCTCTGACAAAGCCTCCCCAACACCACCTCCTCACAGGAGCTCAGTAACCAGAATTTATCAAATGTAACTTACTGAAACTGAATCAATCAATTTTCACCAATTTAAAGGTTTTCAAATACACAATGAAGCTCCTGTTATAAAGTAATAGACTCAGGGAAGGTGGTGCTGGGTCGCTAATTCCCTTCTGGGCCTTTGAAGCAACTACTTCTTCCACCTAGAGAATTAATCCTTAGCAATTGTGTTGGATTCACTGCCCCAGGGGATATAAGGCATTTTGTTACCCTGGGCCTTGGTTTTTTGCCAACAAAATGAGCATCATAATGATGCAAATGGCTACCCGTGATGGAATGCTGCCGAAATGCCAAGTGCTGGCGCTGCCAGCTGCCAGCTTTCCCTACACTTCCTGCAGTTCCTCATTTAATCTCCACTGAATAGCCTTGTTCGGTAGGTTCCACCAACACCCTCTTTTACAGATGAGAAAGCTAAGGCTCTGAGGTAAAGTGACTGCCCAGGGTCTTGGAACCGGCCTGTTCAGGCTGACCTTGGAGGCCACACTCTGAACCATGCTGTGGGGTCCCTTAAGCGGAATACTGCTCCCTGGGCTCCCAGAGGCCTCATAAGGAAAAAGGGGGTGAGACTGGAGCAGTGTCCTGAATGCTTTGGGAAATGCTCATAAACACAGAGGCAATTTTTAAAGGATTTGCATGTGCAAGAATAAATCCAACTGAGGATAATTAACCAGGTGCCAAGTATGATGGACTCTGGAAGCTGGCAGAATCTTTCAACTCCAGAGCCGTGCCCTCCATCTCAGCGATAAGGAAGGGGAAGGCAGAGGGGCTGGGTGCCTCGAGCTGTCCTCACAGGGACGGAATACTGGGGTCACTGACCCTGTTTCCTTTGTCTGCCTACCCTCACCTAGAGCCACACCTGGCTGATAGCTGTAATGGAGCAGACAGAGAACAAAACACACCAGGGAGGAAACCAAACAATAAAGAGAAATACAAAAGAAAATCACGCAGTCCTACTAAGGCAAATACACACACTATTTCTCCTTTGTACATAATTATTTTACGCTGTAAGACACATCAAACAATTATCAGATTCTGCTCATATGACATACTTAAAAATCTGCAACCTAGCTTAGCAGCCAGCCAGAAGGGTGCCAGTTTGTCTTTAAAGAAGAAGATACATTAGCTGAAAAGTCTTAGTTGACCCAGCAGCAAGAAAGCCAAGAGACCAAGCATAAGATGATGGATGGGTAATTTCAACTGCTCTGCCGGCTGCCTTGAGCCCCATACAAGTTCCCCTCCCGTCCATGTGCAGCAATGCTGAACCCCAGCCCTGCTCCTGCCCCCACACTCTAACTGTAACTTCCTAAAACCAAGTGCACTGACTCCACGACCTTCCTGAAGTCCACTCATCCCTAAATACTCTGTGCTGGCAACCCTGGAGGCAGCTGTAACCCTCCCTCCAAGCTCGTATCTGACCTCATATCAAGACCAGCTGATCTGATCACTTCAGAGTCTTTGGTTTCCTCTCATAGCTACAGTTACCACTTCCCTGTCACAGCCCACCTGGCCTGCGGGTGCAACAGCCTCCCTCGAGGCTGGCCTCCCCACTTCCATTTGCTACCAGAACACTGTTAATCAGATTCTGTTCCCAATATGTTCCATCCTTTGCTCAATAATATGGCACACACATCCACTCAACTAAAATTCTCATATACATATCCGTATGTGCATGGAGGGGTGGGTGTGTCTGCTACCCATTCCAGTACTCGGAAACAGTCCTCAGAAACTAGTGCGAGGCCTCTGGTGGCCACGTGGCTGTGCACAACAACCACAAGTACGTCTATACCCTACAGCCCAGTGTGAACAATGGGAAAGAAGCACAAGACTCTGAGTGCAATGCCATTTGTTGCAAAAACCTAAAAGCAACCTGAGTCTAATAGCAGGTGAATGTTTATTTTATCAACTTCATGGCATATCATGGAGCCATTCAGACTTACATATGTGATGGCTCTGCAGAAATAAGAAACTGCTTAAAAACAAAATACTGAGAAGAAAAAGGTAAATCATATGATATAGTTATAATTGTGTGAAAATTATGCATATTTGGAAATGTTAAAACAATAGGATCACAGGTGAATTTCCTTGAGTCTGGGCTCCCAGAATGCCCTGGGCTTCTTTCTTTCCCAGGACCTAGAGTGCTCTGCTATGGGTTCCTATTTATTTGTCTATCTCCCACACCAGACTGAACTCCTTGAGGGCAGAGACTGGTCTTTTCCTACTATTCTCAGCCTCCAGTGTGGCCCAGCACATGGTAGGCACATATTGAACGAGCATAGGAATAAACAGATCCATCAATTGATCAATGAAAGCAACTTAATCATTCATCTGGAGCCCTATTTGGCCTTGCCTATACATGCATACCACCTTCTTGCCTTCTCAAGCCTTCCATCGCTGCCCCCTCTCCCAACTCCTCACAGACAGCATTTCTTGTGCACAACACCATGCAGCCCCTTCTCCTCTGCACCTCTGCCGTTGACTGGACTGCTCAGAGGTGAGCATAGGCTTGGGAGTCCCACAGGGGCAGGATCCGATGGTGGCTTCCTGACCTGAGTTGGCCACAGCCCTTCACCACTGTGAGAATTAGGGACCTTTGGTTCCCCATCTGGGCCTCAGAGTCAACATTAATGAGGGGCTCAAGCCCACAGAAGAGAAGCGCTGACCTTCTCCGTGTTGTCTGGAGAATCAAGTTCTCCAGCAGTCTGTCTAGCATACAAGTTCCTCGTGAGGATATCTTAAGAATGAAGCCCTTTAAAACAGCAGTGTTCTATGAATAGCCATGCGTAATGCTGACTGTCATCATCATTAATAAATGATTCTACGCTGAAGCCAAAGAATTAATTTGAGAGCAATTTATGATAATGTGTTGCTAGGCAATTAAAATAAACTTCCTAGAGAAAAAAAATTTTTATCTTGTCATTGATTATTTTAGGTCAGAAAAATGGAACGGGGGAGAGTGCACTATTCAAGTCACTTTGAAAAAAGGCAAAAATGAGACATTTCAGTAGGGGTGGTGCCTAGGCTTGACTCTGCCCACACGTGCCCTCTATTGCTAGGGGCAGCTGAAGAGGCAGAGCTGAGCCTGGCCCCATACAAGTTTCCTTCCCATCCACGGTGGGGGAGGCTGAACCCCAGCCTCTCTGGGAGTTGAGCCTGGTGGGCTGTGCCCTGGAGCGAGCCAGGGGCTACACTGCATCCCTGCACATGTATGTGGAAGGGCCGCCTGCTTGAGGACCAGGTCACCTGAAGGACCCCACAGAAAATGGGGGTCAGGTCCCACCAGGTAGCTCTGAGGACACTAGCCTCTTCTCAGCCCCTTCTCTTTCCAGAAGTGGCCGGCCTAACTGGCCCCATTCAACTGCTTACATTAGTTATTGACCAAAAGGCCTTCTGCTTGTTGAAGTCTAAACATCAATTTCACCAACAAATCCTTCAAGACAAAGCAATGGTATTCCCAAGGGATTATGTCCATTTGTGTAGTCTTTAATTACTCCTTTTTTAAAAAAATTAAGTGACAAGAAAAAGAATTGAAAATACAAATCTGTTGCAGAACGTTTCTCCCTCTTTGTTGGTTATTAAAATACAAAGTAAAGCAGCATTAAGGTAGATATCCTTTTAAGTATATTAAGATGGTCAAAAATGTATTTAATTAACCCCTAATGCCAGTGAGAGTGCAGTGAGGCTGGCACGCTCACTCACTGTTGGTGGCACTGAATATCAGTACATTCATTCCATAGAGAGATTATAGCTTGTCGAGGCCCATGATGGTGCTGCCCTTAAGTCAGTAATCCGACTCCCAGGAATTTTCCCTCAAGAAATAACTCAAGAGAGGGAAAAGCTTTCAGTACAAACACATTCATTGCATCATTATCTACAATAGCACAAATGGGAAACACAAATACTCAACAACCGGAGGATGATTCCAAACATTAAAGTACATCAACTCAGTGGAATATTATGCAGCCAATAAAACGATCATTATAAAGACAGAAGACTGTTAGCTATCAGATGGGGTAGAAAAAGCAGAGCATGAAGTGTCATGTTTAATATGATGCCAAAGATGTGAAATACAAGTGTATGTGCAGGGAGAGAAGGGAAGGGAACGTGCAAAAATCAAAAAGTTTTGTGAGGGTGTGAGGCTACTGGGGAATTTCCTATATTCCACATGTTCTTCATCTTACTGTGCAATCTTTCCTACAACAATGACAAAAACTGAACAAGCTACATTCAGTCAAGTGATTTATTATTTGAAACTCTTTCCCAAGGGGACAAAGGAAGTACAGAAGAGTTGGCTGGGAATAGATGCCCTGCTCAGGGAATGTAAGTTGTGATGGCAGGATGTCAGGGACACAGGCCGGGACCAATGAGCAAGAAGTCAAGGCAGACAAGGCCTGTGCTGGAAGACTGGGTCTCAATGTCTATCAACAAATTAGTTTAACTGTGAAGTTCAGAATGGCTATGAAGCCCTGTCAAGACAGCTTCTCCCATGATCCTCATGGCAGCTGGGGTGAGGTTGGGCAGGACAGACAGCACTGTTAGATAGCTGGCAAAATTGAAGTTTAGTGAAGTTAAGGGGTTTTGTTCAAAGTCAAAGAGTAAACACAGACCAGAGAAGGGTCAAGAATGCAATATTTTAAACCTCCAAGCTCCATTTTTTCCCACTAAGTAAAAATAAGCCTCTGATTGATCTTACAACATAAATGTTTAGAAATTGCACAGCATCACAGTTACCATAAACAGAGTTAAAAGATAAGAAAGAAAGAGAAAATACTTGCAAAATATATAACCAACAAAGGAGAAATAACCGTAACTTCGAATGAGCTCCTACAAATCAGCATGAAAAATATAAATATCTAAATAGTAAAATGGCAATGAACATGAATATTCAAGTCACGAAATGCATATAATTGGTCAATAAACAGATAAAAGTATACTCAGTCTCATTGGTAATAAGGGAAATGCAAAACAGAGCAAGGAAATGCCTTTTCATTCACCCATCAGAGTAACAAAGAATACAAAGAATGATGGAGTAGCCTCTGTTTACAATCCACACTGTTGGGAGATATAAATTTATGCATTCTTTTTGGCTGACAATTTGATAGTGTCTGTTGATAGTTATCACGGGCATGCCCTTATAACCTAACAATTCCACTCCTAGGAATCTATGCTATGGAAAAACTTACACAACGGTGCACGTACAAGAAGGTTCACTATCATATTCTCTGAAATATGAATAAAATGTAAAGAACCTAACTGTCCATCAAGAGGGAAATGATTAAATAAATTATGATACACTAAGGAATTCTATGCAGTTATTTTAAAAATGAGTTGGGTCTATTTGTATTAACGTGTAAAGATCTCCAAAACATACTGATAAGGGAAAAAGCAAGCTGCTTATCAATATGCACGATACAATCTCATTTATATATATGTCAGTATGTGTGCGTGGGTGCGTGTGTACTTACATGGCTTTGTAAATGCATGGGAAAAGATCTGGAAAAGGACCCAAGTTAACAAATGGGTACGTATATCTCTTGGGAGGGGAGTGAGATGGAGGGAGGTAATGAAAGATGACTAAATTTTGTTATATATTTTAGAATCATTTAAATATTTCACAGTCTTGTGTTTCCTAACTAAAGTAATCTCCCAACAAATTACAATTGGAAAGAGTGTGCCAGAATTAACTCCTGCTCATGTTGAAACCTAGGAGACCCTACAAAAGACTCTCTAATGGTGGAAGGTCAGGCATGAAGGAAGGAGCATAATGAGTGAGTTTTAGGGAAGGAGGGCCCAGAAGTCACATCAGAGAAGCCACTACATCAGTGCACACAGACCAACCTGGCAGGCAGCAATCAGAGAGGGGCTGGATCATTTGGCGCACCCGTGGCACAATCCCCATGAGGCGGAGGAACAGAGCCGCCCATGGTGACGGGCCCTGCAAAGAATGGACACAGCTGCAACTGGATGTAGGGGGGAAGGAGGCTCAGGCACCTATTATCCAGCCAGGCTGCAGGCCTCACCCCACCCTCAACTGTTAGGGTGCTGGCAGACACTCATGGCCATGGACACCAGTGACCTTGAGAGTAACGGCTGTAGCTCAGGGATGAGGCCCAGGAGAGGCCACCGTGTGAGTGTCCAGGCATCCACCTGTTTTCACCTCACCAGGCCTGCTGTGGGCTGCATGGTCCAGAGAGGTGTCAGGAAAGGTGCCAGAAAAGAAGAGAGGATGGCGTAGGCAAGTGCAGACAGAAGGTATAGGGAAGGAAGAAGTGACAGATGTGCTGCTGCTCAGAAGACTCATCCCTGAATGTAGCCACCCTGTCTGATGCCCCCTTTAGGGCCCTCACTGTGATGAGCATGATTCACACCAACTGCTTCTCTTTGAAACCCCCTGCTTTCTGGTCCTGTTGCCACACACCCACTGTCCTCCCAGGCAGGAGTCAGTCCTCACTCCCTTGTTCTTCCCACTCCATGCCGGGGCCCAAGTGATGCAGCCACGCTGATGGCTCATTGTCCTTTCTCCCTGTTTGTGTTTGCCCGTCTGTACCATGAATACAGTTCTTCCCTCCAAGCTCCAAATCCCCACAGCCACCTGGATGTCCCCCACACTCAGCCTGTCCCCACCTGAGCCCAGCATCTCTCCTCTGCTCCCTAATGACAACCTCTCCCTCTCCAGACAATTCTTTCTGGCCCCAGGCACTAGGCTGGAGACCTGAGGATCAGTTCTGGTGGTTTCTCTCTCTCCTTGGGCCCCAAGATACAATGAGTCCTCAAGTCTTGATGACATTAAATTCAAAACAGCTTGCAAATCCATACCCTCTTCTCCACTTGGGAAGTGAGCCACCCCTGGCTCAACAAGGTCTCAGCTTCCATGTTTACCCCTTCTGACCCATCCTTGATGGGGACAGTTTACTGAAAACATCATCTGCTCTCTGTCACTTCCTTTCCATGGCTCCCTGATATCCACAGCAGCAAGTTCAAGTTCAAACTCCTTGGCAAACCACAGCTCACCAGGAGCTAAGCCTCGTGGGCCTCAGCAACTCCTACTCCCCGCTCCTCGGCTCTACCCACTGCTCCTCCCTCCCATGCCTTTGTTCACCTGGCCTGCGATGCCTGCCTTTCTTTCCCTTGATTGGCTCCTGTCATCTCCGGGTGTGGACCTCCCTTCCCTAAGGGAGCCTTACTTGACGGTTGCCCCCCAGAGAGGGGAAAGAAGGCTACTTGGAGGAGGGCCCTTCCTCAGGTTCTCCTCACACCCTCGCACGTCTCTTGCTGCCTTTGCTACACTGACTCATAAGGGTCTTGTCTGTCTCCCTGCAAATGGTCAGCACCTTGAGGGGCGGGAAGGGGTCATACTCACTATATTAGTTTCCTAGGGTTGCCACAAACTGGGTGGCTTCAAACAATGGAAATTTATTCTCTTAAAATTCTGGAGGTTAGAAGTCCACAATCAAGGTATCAGCAGGGCCACGCTCCCTCTGAAGGCTGCGGGGAAGAATCCTTCTTGGCCTCTTCCAGCTTCTGGTAACTCCAGGCATTCTTCAGCTTGTGGCAGCATCGCTCCAATCTCTGCCTCCATCTTCACATGGCCTTCCCCTCTGTGTGTAGTCTGAATCCAAATTTCCCTCTTCTTAGAAGGACACCAGCCATACTGGATTAGGAACCACCCTACTGACCTCATCTTAACTTGATTCCATCTGCAAAGACCCTATTTCCAAATAAAGTCACATTCACAGGTACTGGGCATTAGGACTTCAACATATCTTTTTGTGAGACACAACACTCACTTCGGCATTAGTGGTGCCCAGCACCCAACCTGACCTGCAGCAATGCTCAGACAATCCCTGTGAATGAATAACTAAGCCAGTGTGCTCTGGGGCTAGGCAGGGGAGGAAAAGTCAGAGGAGAAAGGCAGCTTGAAAGAGGCAGCCCTGAAGCTGGGCCTGAAGGAGGTGGGAAAGGGAAGGGATATGTCCAGGTGGAAGGAGGAGCACTGCATGGGAGAGGAGGGAGAGCCAGACTGCAGGAGAGGCCTTGGCTCTGTGCTTTGCAGTGCAGGCAGCTGGGCCAGCCTGCAGAAAGGTTTTCCAGGCTGGGCTGAGGCATCAGCCCTCATGCTGGAGGCAGTAGGGGGCCAGGAAAGGTTTGTCAGGAGAGCAATGACAAGAGCAAAACTAGCGTTCCTGAAAGATTAATCTCCCTGAGGCATACAGGAGCAAGTCTAAAAGGGGCCTGCCTGATGCAGGGAGGCAGCTAGGTCAAAGGATATTGCAAAAAGGATAATGAGAAACTGAATCAGGGCAGTGGCAGCATGGCCTGAGGGAAGGGACAGAATCCAGAGAAAATGAGGTAGGAAGATGGACAGGGCACGGCCTCAGGCAGAAGAGAGGAAGGAGTTGAGGCTCGCAGGGGCTGGGGTTCAGGGTGGGAGACATAAGAGGATGGGGGCCAGTGACTGAAAATGGCAGCCCAGGGAAAGCAGCATGCTTGCAGGAGGAGCGATTGGTTTAGCCTCATGAAATGCCGTTCAATTAAAAAGCAAGCTCACGGGTACACTCATTAAGTAACCACTGAGGCGGGGCATGTGTGCAAAGCAGCTATAAGACAGCCACACGCTTCGTAAATAATTCAAGTTTATGGGCAACAAGCAAGTCTTTTTATATCAAGGCCTGGTACCCAGGCTGTTAGCAGCAGGCATTTTTGGAGAAAGATCTCAAGCCAAGGGAACTAGAAACTCAACTGAATAACCTTTAAATTACCTCGTCACCCCAGGAAATGGAAATCAATGCAGTCTGCAAATGCAACCACGTGCCAGAAGAGGCCAGATGGAGCTGCTTCCTGGGCAGGCGAGTCAGCGGCAGAGGGAGCTGCCCACCTTGGGGACATCTTTAGAATGGCAGAGGTCCCTGGACTTAGGATACCCTTTCTGATGTTGCTACCAGCAACACCCCAGGCTCCCCAGAGAGGCACTGCTGGAGCAGTCCATTAGGAGGGGCTTTTGTCCTGGGGGATGGAATAAAGACCCTCTTCCCCACTCCCCTTCATGGATGAGTCATTCCCTCTCCGGGCCTCAGGCTCTTCACATCATGAGAGGTCGGCCTCATTAATTTCCAAGGGCCCTTTCACCTTCCAGCTCTGCTTATAGCTGTGGCTGTGGTCCCTGCTGCCGGATCACAAGCCCCATTCATGGATGAGGATGAGATGATCTAGAAGCGAAGGTCCTGGACACTAACTTCTCCCCGTTGTGATTCTCTCCAGCTAACCCTAACCCCTGCTTATTCTTCCTCCTCCTGCCACCCAGCAATAGGCGCTGTCACCTCAGTGTGAGGTGGGAGCACTGGATTTTGAGCCTGGAGTTCAGGGTGACCATGGTATGCCACTCCTCCTTTCTGTGTCCTTGGCTCATCTGTGAGGCCCTCTCCTTGTGCAGGAGAGGCAGGTGCTGCAGTCAGACCTTCGGCAACTGCGATCTAACCTCTCTGAGCTTCCGTTTCCTCGTTGGTATCATAGGGATGGCAATGGTTCTCATCTCACAGGGTTGTTATGAGGATTCTACAGGAAAGCCCAGCCTGAAGTAAGCTCCCACCCAGTGTTAGCTGCTGTTACCATGGGGCACGTGGGACATAAACAGGAGAAGACACACGTTGTTGGAGGAAAACCCAGTATCATCAAGAGAAAACCACAGGAGGGACAGCAGCAGCCTCTCCCTGCAACGAAACCTCCCCTACCTCAAACCATTTCCTGGAAGGGTTTCTCTGAACAGAGACACCTCATGGCCTCTGGCATTTAGGCTCCATTTCTCCTGGAAAGAACAGTCCCCCCTTGTCCTTTTGCCCAAGCTCCACTGCTGGCCAGCCAAGGTCCCTGGATGACACCAGACCCAAGGACAGTCCCCACCTTGGGAACACCACCTCCAGCAGGACCAGGCAAACTACCGGGTCCTTTCACGGCCCTCACAGTTTGGTAAGTGTGGGGATTTTGTCTCAACACACTCACATTGCTCTGATAACCACAGCCTACCTATGGCAAGAGATTATTAAAGACAACATTGAGCACCTACAATCTTGTGTTAAGTTTACATACCAGGCAGGCGTTACTTTCTTTATTCTACAAATGATAAAACTGAGGCTCAGGGAGGCTAAATCATGGCATATACTTAATAAGAGGCAAAATGAGAATTCAAACCCAGGTACGTCAGTCTCCAAAGCTGGGCCTCTTTTCACTCCTTTATACAACACAGATGTTGCCACCATCCCTAACACCATTCCACCAGGAACCCCAACTCAATTGCTTTCACTAAAATGAAATTTGTTCTATTATTAAATATTCATCACTATTTCTTTATTTTCCACCTTAGCCTTGAGAAATCCCCCAGAAAAGTTCTGCTCATATTTTTCATGCACAGATGCAGGCCTGCATGTTATACAACCAAGTGCAAGACTTCTGAACAGAGACTGTGAGGTGGACGGAGGACTATGTATCACCTAGTCAACCCTCAAATGTTATCTTCCTCAGTTACAGAGGAGAACTTGAGCCCACCTTAATTACTGAGGAGGTTTTACGTTGCTCAGAGTATGAAAAAAATAGGTAGCCTGACTGCATTACATGTGCAGAGCAGGCTAAAAGTATATATACCCCAACTTGATCTAGTTACGGAAAACTTTTGGGCTATAAATCTATTTTCAAAACAAACAACATGAAAAGCTCAAACACACTATTTTCCCAAAACAAAAGCAATGGCCTGCTGCTTAGACGGCCTGCTATCATAGCTTTTAGACTTCATATTTTTATGAAACAAGTCAGCAAGGATGTCAAAGCACAGTTATGAGTCAGCCGTCCTTCCAGGCAACTACTCTCTAAAGAGGTTTATTTATCTGGCCAAAACAGAAAGTGTTTACATGGTAGGTAAAAACTTACCAACCCAATACAAAAATACTTTTGGGTGGAAAAAAGTGGTCAAGAATAATGTAAACATATATGTGCAGTTATTATACTTTCCCCCTTATGACCTTCCCTCTCTATAGAAAATTGGCAAGAGACTAAATGGTACCTGGGTACCTAGTGGTCTGCTTTATGCCAAGTAATGCTAGCACATCTTTGGCATGCATTTCCATCAGCACTGCAGCACCATTGTAGCTCACACTGACCCTAAAACCAGCACATCATCTCACACATCTTTTCCCCCTCTCTTTCATTTCATCGGCACTGTTAGGCATCTGAAGATCCAAGAACGTTGCCCACCAGTCGTTTCTGACGCACACAGCTTAGGCTAGACAGATGGAACAAAACATAGACCCCAGTTCTCCAGCATGAGTCTGACGAGATTCAGAAGCTTCATTTACATCCCTCAAGCTAGAACAGGCGCCTCGCACAGCTTGGACTCTAGCATAACCAGACCTCTCCAGGGCCTTGGAGGATGGTCCCTCCACCTCCACCCCCCTTCTTTCCACCCCATCACCTCCCCAACACACCAAAAGTCCTTTGTTAAGGCTGTAAAGGCCCCCAACAGCCCACCCTTCAGGCTCTAGGAGATAAGAGGTCTATGTGTCTGACCTTGCCAGGTGATGGAGATGGGAACCGAGTGCTGGTAGGATCGAAGGCAGAGGTGACCCATCAAGTTTAAACACATCTCCCCCTTCAGCGGATGGCTCAAGGCAGGAGGGGCAGCTTTAGGGACTGAGGAAGCCCAAGGCTCCTCTGGTTGGGTAGTTGCCCAGCGTGACCCCAAACTGCTTACTCAGAGGCACAGGCTGGCTGGACAAGGGCTTTTCCTGTGACAGGCACCACTGGAGTTTAAAATCCCCTTTGCGTGCTGAGAAAACATACACACACACACACACACACACACACGGAGTGCCTGTTCAGTATCCACTCCAGAGCTCCTCTGCCTAAGTCCAGCTCACTCACAAGAGCCAGGTGTACTGAAGTGACCCTCGCCCCTGAAGCCCTGGTTATGGCAGCTCAGGTGCTGAAGGAGACTGGAAGTAGGCAGGGAAAGAGCTTTACCTCTCACTTGCAGCCCCAGTGAAGGCTCAAGCCTGCCTTCTCTGCTAAAAGATGGCTGGCCTCTGGTTCCGCTGAATTCCAGCGGCTGGGCTGCCCAGGGCTGGCCCCCTGCACAGAGAGGGGAAGTATTGCCCCTGTGACACCAGCCTGGGCAAACAGCCCTTCCCAGGGCCATGTAGTGGGCTGCACTCAGGGTGGGGAGGAGGACATGCCTCATGACTGTCCTTTGACTTCTGGCTAAACCCTTTGTCCCCTGGCCTGTGAGGGCAGAGGGACCTGCCCGCTATCCCTGTCTTGGGAAGTATCAGGGCAAAGATGTGAGCCCTCAGCCCTGTAGGCTGCTCAAGATCGGGGCTAGAAGAAATTTACAATGGGGAAGGAAAACATAAAAGCCCAAGAGATCCCATGCCCCAGGACCCGTCCGCCCCATCCCTGCTCCATCTGCCCCAACTCACCCCAGGGAGGGGCTCCCCAGTGTGCAAGTGGGTCCGGCCCTGAGGCTGCGGGGACTCTTGCAGCTGCTGCTGCTGCTGCTGCTGCCGCCGCCGCCGCCGGCGCCGCCGCCGCCTTCCCGCCGCTGCGCTCTCAGTCCATCTCGGTGCAGTGCCAGTTGCCACCGCCGCGCCGAGCCCGGGAGAAGGAGGGCGGTCCCCAGATTGGGTGTGTGCTGCCTGGCGGTCCCGGACCCGCCTCCCTGCCGCCCCTTCAGCACTACGGACAGCGGCCAGCCCGCGTGCTCCCCGCTCCCGCACCGAGCCGGGCCAAGAGGAGCCCTGCGCTCCGCTCCCCTCGGGTCAGTCAGCCTGAGCACAGCAGGGGTGCCGCGCACCACGTCCACATTCCTCCAGCTTCCTCCCCACTCTCCGGAGGAGGCCGCCTCCACCCACCAAGGTCCCGCTCCGAGACCGAAGGGGGCCGCGTGCGAGGCCACCCTCCAGGCCCCCAAGGACCAGACGCGCCTCCTCCACCCTCGTCCCGAGCAGGGATTAGTGCTCTCCTCCCGCCCAGAGGGCTAGACAAAGGCGACCTCTCTGTGGCGGGAAGCGCAGCTCAGCCTCTTAAAATGCGAGAGCAAGGCCCGGAACCCAACCCGGCACTAAGGGCGCTGTCGTGGCCCAATCAAGGCCAAAGAGGGCTGGCCCTTCCGCCTGGGCCCAGTGGGGGCGGGGTCCCTTGAGTGGACTTTGGCATAAGCTCTCATTTCTCACTGTCATATGCCCTGAGCTTGCAAGGAGTTAACCAGTCAAGAGTCTGCCTTGGGAACTAGGGGAGGGAGGGCCCTTGGGGTCCCATCCCCTCCTGGAATCCAATTTCCTCCCCCACATCCTTGCTGCCGGAGCCTCAACCAACCAACAGATGGGACTACTGGTGCCTGGTGACATCACACACAACCGCTTCCACTTTTTCATCTCTGTTCAAATCCCTCCCACTGCTCCTCGCCCCCAGCTAGGAAAGTCCCAGAATGAGGGGGGAGAGGAGTCCTGGTTCTGACTTTGCCTGGGCCACAGACTAGAAACATGACCTGGGCCACCCTGACCTCTGTCCTCAGTGAGCCTCAGGTTCTCCTTTGGGACATGGGGGTGCAGTGGGACTCCTCCTGGTTCCGTCTGAGATAACCTGCCCTGTCTGTCTAGCCAAGCAGAGGGGAATCCACAGACTGGATGCCCCAAGACCCACTCATCTCATGGCCTCACTCAGGCCTTTCTGGAGTCCGAGATGAGGTGCTCCTTCTCTTCACTGGACTAAACCAGAAACTCTTGGCTAATTATTTTTAAAGCAACCACAACTTTTATGCCTCATTAATTTGAATCCAAAGACATCTTCATTTTTACCATTTGGTTGAGCTCCCCGCTGTTTGAAGGGGAAACCCACATGGAATGAATTTAAGTTGAAGTTAATAAATGCTGTCCAAGCAGGCATGAGGGACTCTGCTCAAACATTCAGGGATCATGGCTGCTGCACAAAGAGCACAGAGCTGAAATATTCACGAAGGGCACTGCAAGAACAGGAATGGGCATTCGCCATCCAGGAAACATGGCAGGCAGGGGGCAGGGGCTCCTTCAGTTTTCACATCAAGGAATAATAATCACAATCCACATGTGATGCATTAAAAAATAAATCAAACTACTACCTCTACAGTCTTTTAACTTAACATCTTTTTTTCTCCTTTGAAAATTACTTCCAAGAGCTTTTTTGTTTAAGTAGCATGCTATCAAAATCCAAAGATAGGAAACAAGTCAGGTGCCAGGAGCACCAGGTTATGTGGGCTTCCTGCTGCAATGGTCACAGGCATCAGATGGGGGGATGAGGCGCCCAACAGCCTTCCAACACCCAACATATGCCAAAGGGACTAGTGACACTGATGAGGAGAGTCTCAAGTCTTTCTTTGTGCCTTTTCTCACTTGGAATAGAATTTCTTGAAGATTTTGTGACAAAGGATCCCTTCAATTTAATTCCTTTAATTGTCTAGCTTACAGACATTTAGCAATCAACAGGATGCCCTTGCCTTTCAGGAGACCAGTGAGGCATCCAGCAAAGCCCATTTTCTACACACACACAAACAAACATACACACACACACACACCCACACACACCCACACTCACACAAAGCGCAGAATTTCTACTGATATGACATGCTCACATTTATACTGAAGACCCCTAAAAATTCAGGGTTTGGAACTAATAGAAACAATCCAAGCCATACAACAAGATTTTAAATTTGACTTCACTTATTCTCTAGGTTCTGGAAAAGCCTAAAACTGGAACGCATTCCATTGATTCTCATCCACTCCTACTCCAGGCCCTCTTCCTCCCTCTGCCCCAGGGCTCAGGCTCTTTGACCTTCTCACTAAACACTCATCCTGGTGGGCAGACTATGACTGCCACTGCTGCTGAAAGCTAGTAAGCCACCTGACCTGCCTGGAACGCCACCTTTACTACCGACGTTGCTGTTAAATCCCAACCAAATCCACCCTTTGCCCTCCCAGCCCAGCTGCACTTCACTCCCTCTGTCATGCCCTGACGACACGAGCATGTCTGTGCTTGTCCCTCCTCCTCCCTCACAACCAGCCTGCCCCAGGTTCCACCAGCACTCTCTTGGCCCATTCTTTCCTTCTGACCTTGCTGGGGACAGCGACCTACGCCTCCTCCTCTCTCCCTTGTCCAACATGGCAGCCTACTCCCTGGGCCCCTGCCTCCTCTCTTAACCTTCTCTCTGGCCACATGACTCTTCCTAAGACACCTGGGATAGCCTGTCACTACCCCTGTTACAAACCTAAAATGCCACCAACCTGCTACTGACCAAGTAAGGTTCAACTTCCCAGCCTGACCCTGAGGGTCCCAGGTAGACATCCTATCTCTACATCATCTCCGAGGACTCCCTAAAGACAGCTCTGACCTCTGGCCATGATATCTCAAGTCTTTGCCCCATGACCTTGACTGTCCTTTGTCAACTCTGAGCCTCTGCTCCACGATCCCTCACCTGGAATTCAGGTTCCCTGTCCACCCACTGGAACTGCAGAGCCCTTAATCCAGAAGTGCTCCCAAGTGCTGCTGTGGCCAGTGCTGGGCCTGGTGCCACGGGGTGCATGCTCACTGTCCTGGGGCATGGCTCCTCACCTTGGCCTCCACCTCTACCTCCTTGAGCCCCCAGGGCACTCCCTGCCAGGACCATGCTCTAGCCACTTAATCATTCCAACCATCCATACTGCTACCTATTTGCTCCATGCCCAGGCATCCTACCCCTCCAGAAAGTCTACAAGAGTCTCTGTCTTCTGTTTTTGTGGACACCTGTCAGTTCCCAGCAAAGTGTTCATAGTACTATTGAGAGGTGCTCAACAGTTCTTGAATGAGCAAACCCAGCACAGGTAATACCAAGAATGGCAAAACTTTAAATCTGCTCTTGAATTTTATCTAATTCATAGTCTCTCTCTCTCTCCTCACACCCAGGCCACATCCTGCCAAGCCAACCTTGGGATGACAGACAGGGGAGAAAGGCTCTAGGCTGCCACAGAATCCACAGAACAAGTTCCTTGCCAATGGGTGATAAAGACAAGACTGAAAAGGCGTTCTGCATATGTTATTACATAGCTGTTTTCAGAACCCTTCAAATAACTCTGAAACCAAATGGCAGGACAAATTGGAACCCACCGAACAGGCCGAGTAACCTATTCTCACCATAGTAATGCCTCAAAAACACAGCTGCTGCCAGTGACTGCTCCACAGGAGTGGTGAGGGGATGGGTAAGCCACAATTCACTTTCTGCAGAATGGAAAATGTATTTACTGATTTCACCAAAGTAGTAACTGACATCTAAGAACAAAGCAAACTAACAATCAGCTTTTAAAAAGATTAGATATGAAATCAGGCAGGGGATGGACTCCTAGCTCTGTTACTCACTAGCCATGAAACCCAGGGCAAGTCGCTTTCTCACTTTGGGGCTAAGTTTCCTTATCTGTATTAAGGCGGCATTGGATCAACTAATTCTTGCAGTCTCTTTTAGCACTAAAAACACAATGGCTCTTCAAAAATAAACCTTTGCATATATAGTTTTTTGACAAAGGTGCCAAGACCATTCAGTGGGGAAAGGACAGTCTTTTCAACAAATGGTGCTGGGAAAACTGCATATTCATGTGCAAAAGAATGAAGTTGGACCCTACCCAACACCGTATACAACAATTAACTCAAAATGGATCAAAAACCTAAATGTAAGACCTAAAGTAATAAAACTCTTAGAAGAAAACATAGGAAAAAAGCATCATGACATTGGATTTGGCAATGATTTCGTCGATATGACACTAAATGCATAGGTAGCAAAAGAAAAAATAGACAAACTGGATTTGATGAAAATTAAAAACTTCTGTGCATCAAAGGATGCTATCAAACAGAATAAAAAGGAAATCCACAGAATAGGAGAAAATATTTGCAAATCATGTATCTGATACAAGATTAACAACCAGAATATATAAAGAACTCCTAAAATTCAACAACAAAAAAAAACCTGATTCAAAAATGGGCAAAAGACGTGAAAAGACATTTCTCCAAAGAAGACATAAAAATGGGCAATAAACACATGAAAAATTGCTGAACATGACCAAACATTAGAGAAATGCAAATCAAAACCACAATGAGATATCACCTCACATCCAATAGGATGGGTACTATTAAAAAAAAAAAAAAACCAAAACAGAAAATAACAAGTGTTAGCGAGGATGTAGAGAAACTGGGACACTTGTGCACTGTTGGTGGGAATATAAAATGGTGCAGCTGCCATGGAAAACAGTATAGCAGTTCCTTGAAAACTTAAAAACAGAATTATCATATAGTCAAGTCAATTCTACTTCTGGGTATATACCCAAAAGAACTGAAAGCAAGGTCTGGAAGAGATATGTGTACACCCAAGTTCACAGCAGCATTATTTACAACAGCCAAAAGGTGGAAGCAACCCAAGCCTCCACTGATAGATGCATGGAGAAGTGAAATGTGATATATATATATATAAAGGAATATTACTCAGCCTTAAAAAGGCAGGAAATTCTGACACATGCTACAGCATGGGTGAACCTTGAAAACGCTATGCTAAGTGAAATAAGCCAGTCACAAAAAGACAAATATTGTATGATTCCACTTATCATACAAGGTACCTAGGGTAATCAAAATTATAGAGACAGAAAGGAGAATGGTGATTGTCAGGGGCTGAAGGAGGAAACAGAGAATTAGTGTTTAACGGGTATAGTGTTTCACTTGTACAAGAAAAAAGGGCTCTGGAATGGATGGTGGTGATGGTTGCACAACAATATGAATGTACTTGATAATCCTGAACTGTGCACTTAAAAATGGTTAAGATTATTCAACTACTCTGAGTTTTCGGGGGGGGAAAAAAAGGTCAAGATGGCAAATTTTATGTTATGTATATTTTACCACAATAAAAATACTTTTAACCCCAAATATATATATATATATAAACAAAATATATATATATTATATATAAGTATATAAATAGTAACAAAAATATATATAACAGAGAGTGAAAGAATTTAAAAAATATTAGGTAGTTAATTGAGCTTAATATAAGTCATTTCCCTTGTAAATATGTTTACAGTGTTTAAAAACTTGTGATATACAAGGAGTAAAAATAGGAAAACAAAAAAGTTCAACCTCAAATACTATCCTTGTCACCCTAACTGACCAAGGGGCTCTCAGTTAGGGTGACCCAAGCCCAGGAGATCAGCATTTCCCTCTGCAGTTGCCAAGCAGCCACATCTCCAGACATCTGGGGCCTTGTATCCTCACAGCTCCTAGGAAGTTCTCAAAGACTTAATGTTCTCCCCACATGAAGCCCAGGGGCGGTTAGGGAAACCAAAGAAAACACTGCAGAAGACAAATGTAAATTTTCAAAAATACAGATGGCTGAAATGTCAAGAGCCAGTGAGAAGAGCCATTTGGCATATCTAGTGTGTCCTAAGCAGCTTGATTGGAGAGAAGCTTTACTTCAAAATAACTATGATTAATAAGTTAAAAAAAAGAAAGGAAAAAAGGGACAAAATGGATATATGGATGGAACATTTCAACAGTACTGGAAATCTATAAAAATAATCAAATGGACATTCTAGGATTTAAAAATATAGTATCTGAGATTGAATTCACTGAATAGGTTTCACAGCAGAATGGGTGAAGCAGAAAGCAGGATTACTGAAGTCAAAGCCTGGTTAATCGAAAATATCCAGAGATAAAAAGATGGAAAAGACAGAACAGAGCATAAAAGACATGTGGGAGATAGTCCAAAGGTCTGACATACACATAATTCGAGTCCCACAAGAGGAAGAGAGAAGAGAGAATATAGGTTAGAAGCAGTCATGGAAGAAATAATGGCCATGAATTTTCCCAGATCTGATGAAAGACATTGGCCCACAGATTCAACAAGTTCAGTGGGCCTCAAGAAGGAGAATTATAGATCAAACCTTACCTAAGCACATTACAGTCAGTCCTAAAAAACCAAATATAGAGGAAAGAAACCTTAAAAGAGGCTGGAGAAAATAAAAAAGGTGCATTATTTTCAAAGAAGCAATAAGACTGTTGTCTTTTTGATATAAAATACAGAAGAGGGAAGACGACAGGATCTTTGAAGCTTAAAAAAGGAGGGAAGGAGGGGTTGAGGGAGGAAAGGAAGGAGGAAGGAAGCTCTGCTAATTTAGAATTCTATTCCCAGTGAAAAGATCCTTCAAAAATTAAGGCGAAATAAAGATGTTTTCAGGCAAAATAGAAAACAAAAAGTAAAGAATTCACTGCCAGCCAACATGCATCACAAGAAATACTAAAAGAGTTCTTTAGACTGAAGGAAAATGGTCCTAGACGGAAGCAAAGAAATGCAGAAAGGGATAAGAACATCAAAATTGTTTTTTTAAAATGTAGATAAATATTGTTTAAAACAACAACAATCATAATGCTTTGTGGCATTTATAACATATGAGTAAAATATATAACAGTAATATGAAGAGTGAGAAGGGATAAATGGAATTTAACATGTGAGGTTCTTAAATTGTTTGGGAAGTGGCAAAAGTACTAATTTAAATTAGACTATAATATATCAAAGATTCATATCATAATCTCTTTTCTTAAAAGAGTGAAAGTACAAACAAGAATGAATAGAGAGAATGAAATAATTAAAAAAATGATTAATAATAAAAAAAATGAGAGAGAAGGAACATCGATATTGTCACATGTGTTGGAATTTCCTTCCTTTTTGTGGCTAATAACATTCCATTGTATGGCTATGCCAAATTTTGTTCATCCCTTCATCATTGGTGGACGCTAGGACTGCTTCCATCTTTTGCCTATTGTGAATAATGCTTCTATGAACATTGATGTACAATCTAAATCACTTTTAGATCAACTTTTTAGTTGAAATACAACCTTAATCACTCTTACCTTCAGTTTTCAGACAATGTGGTAGACAGGATGGGGCAGAGAACCTGAAGTCAGGTAGACCTCGGTTCAAAGCTAGGCTCTGCCACTTACTACCTCAGGGACTGTGGGCAAGTTACTTGGAGGCTCACACACCAAGCACGTACAAATGCCAGGCACACAGCAGGCACACATGGCAGCGATTATTAATGTTACTTTCAGGAGCTCAGAGCACCTCTCTGATGTCAGGCGGGCTGGGGAATGTTAGAGACTCTGGGTCCTCACGGTGCTCGTGTAATAGATACCTGAGACTTGTGCTTTTCATATTGTTCATTTTCTCCCCAACAGACGAGAAGACAAACCAAAACTTATAACAGCTGCCAATCAATGTTTATCTCTATAAAACACATTGTCAACCAATGATAATTGGCCAAAGAGTATTTTACATTTTGCTTGAAAATTCAGTTTCGATTCATCTTACTTTAACTGCCATGTGTTGGTGGCAAACCCAGATTATGAATGATTCATGCATAGACACAATGACTAATTAAACCCAAAAGAGATTATTCATTAAAAAATATAAATGCAAACTTTTTACCCACGGGCTTGCAAGTAGATGTCTGCAGGAAGCATTTGTAGGAAGGTTTATAACCTCAGCTTCTTCAGTGAACAATACTGCAGCTGGCAGATGAAAAAAATACTTGTATTCACACACTCTTTCTTATCATGTAAACCACAGTGATTGAAGCATCTGTACGTGGTTCCTAAATACTTAGTTTTTTGCTGTTTTGATAAATGTTTATGGATTTTTTTTATCATCAGCCCTCTGAGTCTATTGCTCTATTTTGGTGATATCTATCTATACACCCATTGATTTGGGGACAGAGAAGGAGGCTACCTGGGTTCTTAATCAAACCATTTACTGCCAAGACTCCTGAAATTCCCGCTGGTCTGGGAGATAACTGTGACCCTCTCAGTCTCACTGCTCTGCCATTCCATAATTCATTTTTCTCTATCCACAAAATCGAATTAAGATTGACAACATATTTCATAAGTCTATGGCATAGATATCATAAGGAGACAGAACTAACTGCATATAGAATCTCACAATACACCTAAGCTCTTGCAACCTGGATAAGGGCAGTGTTTGAAACAGGAATCACACCGGCCTTGACGGTCAAAGACCTTCCAAACAATGCAAACAATTCAAATACCAATCATCAGATCCTATTCCCCTTAGTTTCAGGGCAGCCATGTGATACAATGAGGCAAGCATAGAGATAACAGAAGAAACATCCCTTAACTGATTTTTAAAGAGTTGATCCAAAAGCTTATCGTCTTGAACAACCCTTAATCACATTTGCCAGTGGATTCTCAGCAAGTTACCACAACTCAAACAACAAGAAAAAATTTAACCTATTAAGTATTCCCCCATCTTTTTCTTTTTTTTTTTTTTTGTAAAATGCAGTTTCCTACATCCCTTCAGGCTTGCTTTTATCATTTTGCTTAGAGTCTTGTTGAAATACTGCCTGAAAGCTATGGGCACACAGTTTAAGAAAGGAAACAGCAGTAGAAACCAGAGCAAGCAAACACACGCACACACTCCAAATCCAGGCCCCAAACAGATCTCCTTACATTCTCAGGACTAACATGGAGCCTCTGGCTCTGTCCTCGTTCCCGTCTCCCTCCAAATCCATCATTGGGTCGTGTGTGTGTGGAAACGCTCTACAAAGCAGGTGACGGAGTTTCAAGTCGTCAAATCTTTTCTACCCCTTCTCTCTCTCTCTCTCTCTCCCTAAAAAGGGAATCAATAGCAGTGCCATGTACTTTCATGGGGCTACATAGGCAAGTCTTTCCGGAACTCTGGAATGCCTGCAGGCTGAGGGTGAAACTTGAGAGGACACAGAGAATAAACCCCGGGCGTCATCCAGCCAACCTCTGCCTCCAGCCCGAGGAGCCCACACCCAATGGGCCACAGCAACAAAACTACAAGTCTGCCAACCCCAGGGACCCACTCCACCTTCTGCAGCCCAGTCACCTTCTAGCATGGAGAGAGAGTCGCCCCCTCAACTCTGTTCCTTTCTGATGACAGCCATTGTCACATGCATAGAGAGGCGCACAAGAAACAACACGTGTTCTCTCTGAGATTCATGTCCCGCCTACCCCCAAAAACATGGCACAAAATAAAATTAAGTTACACTCTAAAATGGAAACAGTTTCCACTGGAGGAGGGAGCAAAGCTGTTACAGAGAAAGAATATCAAGGGCAGACTCTGTTCTTAGAGAAAATTTCACTCTGCCTTGTGCAATTGGGGCTAAAACTCATGTCTGTGCACCTTCTAGTCATCGCTGCTGCCTTTCAGAAAGGCTGCACCCAAATCATCTCCAATCAAACCAGTTCTCTCCCCTTAGGGTCCTCCAGTGGACTCAAGCAAATGGTTGTTCTACATGGTGAACCAGACAGAGCTGAAATGGGTTGTCCTGGGGCTCTTTTGGTTTTTTTCTGATTTTCGTGTGCTCTGTAAGTTTGTTTTGTTTTGTGTTTTTTGCTGAGGAAGATTCGTCCTGAGCTAACATCCATGCTGATCTTCCTCTATTTTTTAGCATGTGGGCCTCCAGCACAGTATGGCTGCTAACAGAGTGGTGTAGGTCTGTGCTCAGGAACTGAACCCGGGCCGCCAAAGTGGAGCATGCTGAACTTAACCAGTAGGCCACCAGGGCTGGCCCTGTAAGTTGGTTTTTCCCTCCCTAAGTATCTGAGCTGACTTGGTGGGCTCAATGGAAAGGAAACCTCAGTCACTTGTGTTAGCTACTAGCTCCTAGAAACAGTGGAAGACGTACAACCTGGAAAGAAGATAGGTCAGACTGTTTCTAAGAGGAGGCTGACTTCACTGGCCTGAAAGCCTGGCTTTGAATGTGCCGAGGAAGTGGTTCCCACCTGCTTGCCAGGCTCAAGCCCTTCCCTTCTGGTCAGGGTTGGACTTCCTTCCAGAGTCTCTCCCTGCAACCTCCAAGATGCATCTCAGAGAAGGCACAGTAAACCCTCCAAGAGCCTCCTTTCAAGCTTAAAAATAGTGTAGTTCTTTCTAAGAGGGTGCAACAATCAAAGCTGATGTTTCATCACTCAGCCCCAGGAGCAAACCTGTCATCTTTCCCTTTGGAGCACAGTCTCTGAGACAGCTAACAGAGTCCAGGCATACCTGGCAAACAGGCTACTGGCACACCATTTTTTGCCCTTTCATGATATTGCATGTAGATTTATCCCAAGCTATTAAAAATTAATTATTCACCCCCAAAGAAGCTCTGAATCAGAAGTCAACATTTACAACTCATTAATTAACACGGTCCCTGGCATTAGAGACTCATTATACTGGAGCTACAGTGCTAATCTAATTTTACATGAAAGGAGACGTGTAATGGCAGGAGCTCTGCAAGTCTGAGCCACAGCAAAATCATTTTATGCTCCTCTTTGAATCTGTCAGATTAAATCATACCAAAGGCCTTGGCTGGTTTGTCAGTCACTCCAGAGCACATCTGGCCTTTGGACTGAGGGCCCCAAGTAAAAGGGGCGTAATACAGCTAAGAGGCCAGGGCCTGCCTCAGCACACCATCCACCACCAGCTCTCCATGCTGCAAAGGGGTGGGTCCTCTCTACTGAAGGGTTATCGCTGGAGGAAAATATTCCATGGGAACTGGGTGGGATTCTTCAGAGAGATTAACGTGGCACTGGGGAAACAGGAGACAAAAGGAGATGGTATCATTCTTTTCCCTTCCCCTTTCCTACTCAGCAGGAGAGGACACGTTGCAGCTGATCAAAGTGCCCCGACCACCATCATTATCACTGTCACTTGTATTGGTGCCATACGGGCCCGGCAGCCAGGCACACTGCTGACACTTTATACATCCTCACAACAGCCTGATTCTTCAAATAAAGGAACTGGGGCCGAGGAGGGTAGGGGGTTGGGTTAGATCATTTGTCCCAGGTCATGTGGAGGGAAAGTGACACAGCTGAGATGCCAGTTTGGTTGGACTCTGGTACTGAAGACACCATGAGAAACAAACAGGACAAAGAGCTTTGCTCTGCCCCTTGAAGCTCTCTCAAATCCCAATGCTTCTCTCCCTTCCCTACTGCCAACCCCCCTGCCAGCGCCACCTGTCACCTGGAGCCACTAGCCCCTCAGCCACAGTCCTGCCTTGCTCTGACACATTCTCCACCCTGCAGCCAGAGGAGCAAAGCTGAGTGTGTCAGGCTCCAGCTGGCAGCCCTTGGATCCAGTGGAGAATCTGGCTGGGAAGGCCTTTCTTGATCCATTATCTGGCCCCTGCTGGTCCTTCCAGCCTCATCTTGGGACATGCCCACCCCACCCCACCCCACCTCTCCCTGTTCCCGCCACCCTTGAACTGTCTTTAGCTCCCTGGATAGCCATGCTCTCTCCCCCTCCTCCAGGCCTCACTTTCACTTGTTTCACTGTCACTTCACTAGACTAATTCCTCCTTGCCCTTCAGGTCTCAGCTTACACATCACCTCTGCCAGGAAGCCTTCCCTGACCCGCCAAACTGGGCTGGCTGCCTCTCCTTCTGCTTCCTTTGCCAGGGTGAAGCACTGGACACACTCCACCGTGATTTTCTGTTGATTTGTCTGCCTCCCACAGCAGGCAGTGAGGTCCCTGGCAGCAGGGACTGGTTTTGTTTTCCACTAAATCCTCACCTCCTAGCACTGCCTGGTACAGAGAAACAATAAATATTGTGGAGTAAATATTTATTCTACACCAACTTAAAAAATACTAACCTCTATAAAATTTAGCAAGAAAGCACGTTGTCTAGCTCAGAAATATTAAGCACTAATATGTGCAAGGTACTGGTGCTCCGGATCTATGATTAAAATTATTCAAGGAACAAAATGTGGTCCACACTTTACATGGTTAGAGAGGAAAACTTAATCTACAGTTGAAAAGCAACCCCAAACAAAATCCCAAGGGAATATTTTAAATGAAACTAAAGCTGATTTTAAAATTTACACAGAAAAATCCCAATACCTTTTTGAAATTAAAGAACAATGAGAGAGGATTTATCCTACCAGCTGTTAAACTATTCTTTAAAGCTACAGGGATTAAATTGTGGGATACAGGCACAGGATGGATAAAGACATCAATGGCCAGTAGAGTGCTCAAAAACAGAATAAATTCTGTTGGGAAAATTAAATATACTTTTGGAAAACATAAAAATAGATACCTACTTCACACCTTGCACAACAAATTCCAGAAGGATACAATTTAAAATACACTTGTTAATGGTCCCTTCTCCCCTAAGAGATTTGAATGGCACCTTTATCGGTGAATTCCTGTAAATACATAAATCTATTTCTGGAGATGCTATCCTGGTTTTAAAAATGAAAACCCAGGATTTCCACCCACAGCAGACTCGGCTCTGTGAGACTACCCACTCGGGCTGGACCATGGACACCTGAGCCAATTCTGAAAATACTGCTTCTAAAGCCTCTTCATGGGAGGGGACAGTCATTCTAAAGGTACTCACACGCTGAAGACAACTTTTAATTAATACAGTCCTCATGATTATGATGGACATTTCTGAGACTCCAGCTCTCCTGGCCATCACCTGCCTGGTGGACCAAAACAGGCATGGCTCTGGGAAGCCCCCAGGGCCCAGGGGCAATGTTGGTGAGGAACACCAGGTTGAGAAAAGGCACATTTTGCATCAAGGTGCCACAGTTTTTCTATTTCCCAAAATAAGGAATCTTCATAAATTGCATTCTTATGCAAACATTCTCAAAGGTAAAGATTTCATATAACTTGTCTGATTTGGGGAGTAACGGTATCAGCAGTATTATAGAGTTGTTCATTTACCTTTAGACAAAAATATGCTCTCTGAACAACTCTCTCTGCTTCTGAGATGTGGTATTTCAAGACCCCAGCAGAATGAAAACAGGCAGAACTTGTGTCTGCGGTGAGCTGTCTTCCCCGATTCCCCTCGGGGTACCAATGAATAGGACATTATGTGCCCAGGTTCCCTACTCTTTGAAGGAAAGAGGACATAAGACACTGTAGTGCCTGAGAAAATATACAATCATTTTTAAAAAGGCAAAATGAGTGTTTCTTCATCAAGAAAACCTGTGTTCAGAGCCAGTCCTGATGGCCTAGGGGTCAGCATGCTCTGCTTTGGCGGCCTGGGTTCAGTTCCTGGGCACAGAACCACACCACTCCTCTGTCAGTAGCCATGCTGTGACAGCAGCTCGCATAGAAGAACAAGAAGGACTTACAACTAGAACATACAACTATGTACTGGGACTTTGGGGAGGAAGGGAAGGGGAAAAAAAGAGGAAGATTGGCAACAGATGTTAGCTTAGGGTGAATCTTTCCCAGCAAGAAAACCTGTGTTCAAACCTTCCTCAGGTTGTCCTGGGACAGTTGACTCTCCCAGCCTGGACTCTCACACACTGCTGGTGGGCATGCAAAATGGTACAACCACTTTGGAAGACAGTGTGGCTGTTTCTTGGTAGACATATATCTACCCTATGACCCAGCTATTCCACTCCTAGGTATTTACCCAAGAGAAAAGAAAGCAGATGTCCATACAAAGGCTTGGACACGAACGTTCATAGCAGTTCTATCTGTAAATAGCCAAAACCTGGAAACAACCCAAATGTCCATCAACAGGCAATGGATAAATTGGGGTGCATCCAACAACAGAATGCCATTTGGTGATGAAAAGAAACAAAGTGGCGATATGTGCAACAACGTGAAGGAATTTCAAAATAGTTAGGCTGGGTGAAAGAAGCCAAACAGGAGTATACACTGTACAATTCCATCTGTATAAGATTCTGGAAAATGCAAACTAATCTATTGTGCCAGAAAGCAGGTTAGTGGTTGCCTGGGGAGGTGGGAGGGGCTGGAGAGGAAGAACAAAAGGGCATGGGGAGTCTTTGGGGGAATGGATATGTCCATTATCTTGATTGTGATGATGGTTTCACGGGAGCATACATATGTCAATAGTTATCAAATTGTATACTTTATAGGCTTATATTGCATGTCAGTTATACCTCAGTAAAGATTTTTTTTAAACATATGTATTCTAGACAAGAAAAGAGTGGTTGGCCATCAAGAAACCCCGTGCTCCACACATCCTCTGCAATAGCCACTGTAAGCCACCAAGACCACAAGGCCCGGCACCTTCCTGTGGTCAGACCTCCCACCTCCTGCTGAAAGCCCAGCTGTCTCCTGGCTCACTTGGGCCACCGGCCCCCACACTGTCCCACCCTGGGCAGACAAGACTCCCAGTCAGCCCATACAAGGCCAGCTCATAGTCCATGGTCCATGCTGGGCCATCATTCACATTCCTTGGAGAATCTCCACCCCAAGTGGATAGGACCTTTGCAGGAGGCAGAGGTGTTCTTCTGACAGGATTCAATTTGTGATTGCAGCTCATCTTCTCAAGCTGCTTTTAGGCAGAAGGACACCAGTGCTGTAACTGATAAAAACCCAACTCACATGCTTTACTTCCCTCTCCCTGAGGTTCAACGTAACAAGACGGCTGCTATTCCAAGGAAGCAGGAGAGCACCTGGGCTTTCAGGAAGCTGCATGAATTCTTTCAAGCCGTGGCCTAGAGAGCTCCAGGGCCAGCTTCCTGGGTGTCCCCTACCAAATAATAAGCAAAACAAGTCTTACCTGTTCCTGCCCCTCACTACATTCTCATCCGGGGATGCAGCAAGGTACAGCTTTGAAGCTGCAAAAGTTTGTGTTTGGATTTCGGCGCCACCATGCATTCCCTGGACATTTCCTGAGCATTTCCCGTGTGGCAGGCCCTGCACTTGGCACTCTTCTTAGAGTCAATGGTCTAGGTGGGCAGACAGATGTTGATCACAGCAACACCACTTCCTAAGAGTGATCTCGGGCAAGGCACCGCGGTCCTCCTCTGTGGTAAGAGATAACAATCCCTCCCTCTCAGACAGACTACCCGACTCACTTGGACGGTGCTCCAGATGCGCCCTGTACAGGACCCAGCACTGCCCACTGTCAGCCTGAGCAACTAGGTGCAGGGAAAGGACATGGGGGACATCCCTTAATGGGTCTCCTTCCCTCCAAGCAGCCCAAGGTCAGAATGCTTCAACCCACTGCAAGGGCATTTCACACAAAGAAACAGAAAAAGCGTGTCTCTGGGGAGTGTAGGCTCCATTGGAGAGGTGAAGAGGTGGAACTGTGGGCACCCTCGCCGAGAGGCCCCCGAGCTCCTGCACTGGCCTCTCCACACCCACAACTCAGGTTGGGGCCTGAGCCAAAGGACAAATGACTTGGTATGGCAGGAATCATGGAGTTAACCAAATGCAGGAAGGTGGGGGAGTGGGGCTGCTGCTTTTCATTACTAGCACTATTTTCACTCCTTTCCTATGTATATGTATTAGTGGGCTAAAAGAAACATTTTTAATATTAAAATATAATTACTACATGGCATTTACTTTTGGGTTGCTTGAAACAAAGTGACTTGACACAAGTTAGAGCCACAAACACCAAAGGGATCAAATTAAAATGGCCTGGGTGCATTATAGCAGAACGTGGAAAATGCCAGAGTCACAACCCTGCAGCACTGATCCCCATCTCATAAGTGTCAGGTTTTCACACATAGTAGCGGCTGAGTAAAACTCACTCATGAGATTTTCAGCAGCTGTGCCACTCACTAGTGGCTCAATGTACCCCGGACTTATTACTGGATAATCACTTTGCCAAATTCTGAGAGGAAACGAATCCATTGTAGCATATTTACTGCAAAAGCATTGGCACTGGGCTCTAGAAAATGATACTGGGTGACTTGCAGTTTTTAAATAACACTAAATAAGCATGCCTTTCTGCTCACCCGGGGCTGTGAGCCCCTTGAGGAATGGATGCTCAGCCTGAATGATCATTCAATTCAGGCATCTTCATTTGGTTTTAAATAGACTACAAACAGACTAAGGGTTTTTGCTTCATATTGAATGAGAATCTGACTGGCACACACAGAATACACGTCTAAAAGGAAAAATGACGATCAAAAGAATACTGAAGAGCAGAGGCGAGCCTGAGGAATGGGGATAAGCTGGATTTCTGTGTAACAGAGGAGCTGGGAGGGAACGTGAGGGAGAGAGGAACAGCAAAGGGCAGTGCTGCAAAGGTGGGCTGGGACGGGCAGCAAGGACCAGCTGCTCGCAGGGAAAAGAGCACCCAACCACCAAAGGGGCCACGGTCCTTTTGCCTTGGGTCCCCACCAGTCAAGTGTGAGACTGAACTTCTCCTTTGTCCCCTCGGCTCTAATTCCACTTCATTCTGGGAAGGAACTGGGGATATTTTCAAATAAATGTGCTTCCTTTCTTTCTGGGGCTCTCCCAGGGAAGGGCAGGATGTGGGTTCCTGCCAAGCAGAGTCACTTCTGTCTAGCTCCCGCAGCAACAAGTTCACCCCAGGAAGGGCACGGAGGCCAAGGCAACTGAGGCAGGATGGCATCGCTTTCCTGAGAATGCTGATGTCCATCCATTCAGGAGATGGCAGGTGGCAGTGCTGCCTGGGACTGCCTTGCAGAAGCATTTGCCAAATGTCTGTGGAATGCCACTCTGTGCTGGGTGGTGGACACCGAGAGGAGTAAAAAGTGGTGCTGGTCCTCAAAGAACCCACAAGCCAGACATCCAAACTGTTATGGTTATGCACCCCATCTGAAAAAAGTTTGATCATGTGCCCCCAGTACACGAATAATTATTTCTAGATCATTTTCATGTTGTACTACTTATGCTTTACGATGTTGTGCCCTCCTGGGGACGGGGTACTCATCCTCTTCTTGAAAACAACTAGAGGACAATGGAATCAAGAGCCACAATACCATCCACACCGCCTACCCAATACAGCTTTTCCTGGGAAAATGTCATAGAAGAGAAGGGAGCTACATGAATGGATGTGTTCAGTGAGGCGTTATAGTTATAACAGTTATAACTGCGAGCTGCTCAGCTGTCCAATCAAAGGACAGCAGGGTAAGAAAACTGTGACCCAGCTCTTGACAGAAGAGAAACAAGCACAAAAAGTGCCAACCAAGGCTGCAGAACAGCCTGGAATACCGATGCTGTAAAGCTAAGTGAAAGGAGAATGTGCTGATGGTCGCTACAATTTCAGTTGTGTGTGGGTGTGTGGGTGGTATGAGTGGGGCCCCAAAGGAATGGCAATGGCTGGGATCATGGCAATGTTTTCATTTCTTCTTCTAAATTTCCTTTAATGTCACTATAATGTTTTTAATAACGTAGGAAATCAAGTTTAAGTGAATAGCGGAGGATGATTTTTCTCACCAGTTCCCTCTTCCTCCCTCTCCTCCAAAAGATGGAGTATCAATTTCCTCCCACCAGCTTCCCTGGCTTCCAGACTGATGAGCGTCTCTGCGAACCAGCACGGCTCCACTAATAGGGCTTTCTGTCTTCCTACTCTCCCAGGCTGCTGCCATTACTCTCCCCGACAGCTCCGTGCCCTCCCAGAGCTGAAGGGCCGCGTGGGCTGTCACCGTGGGCACTACGGCATTTTTCTCCCACATTCAGTTATCAACTGATGGCCTTGAGCTACAATTGCATCCACGAGACCCTGAGCCAGTGAGACCAGGCGTTTCTGTACAAGCGGAAGAGTAGCAACACTTTTACATGAGCTATGGCAAAGGATTAACATACGAATATTTCCAGGGAGTACCTCCCCTTAACCAAGCCATGCATCTTCTGCTAACGGGAGTGTAAACTGGAACAAACTTTATGGAGGATAATTTGGCAACAATGTCAAAACAGGAAGGATGCACTTGACCTAGTAATCCCTTTTCTAAGAATTTACCCCTAGGAAGTAATCACACCAGTGGGGGGAAAAAAAAATGTGAGCACAGAAATGCCTGTCCCAGTGGGTTTTTTTTTTTTTTTTTTTTTTTTTTGATAATAGGGAAACAAGCAAACAACCTGAATGGCTAAAAAATGTTTAAATTATGCTATATCCATTCAATGGAATATTATACACTAATTAAAATGACACTATAGTTAGATACTTGAACAGGTGATGATATTAAAGAGTTGTTATTTCAGGTATGATAGTAGTCTTGGATTTATGCTTTTAAGAGAGTCCTTGTTTTTAGAGATACACAGTAAAATGTTTGCAGGTGACATTTGCTTTAAAATAAGAGAAGAGGAAAGCAAATTAGTGGTTGCCAGGGAAAGAGAGGAGGGGGAAATAGGGTATGACTGCTTAATGGTATGAGGTTTCATTTTGGGGTGATGAAAATGTTCTGGAACTAGATAGAAGTGATGATTGCACAACATTGTGGATGTGCTAAAAGTCACTAATGGTGAATACTATGTTATGTACGTTTACCACAATAAAAATAATAGTAATGGGGAGAACAAAAGATGGGGCTGAGATGAAATAAGACTGGCTATAAATTGATAATTGTTGGAAAGTGAATGATAAGAACATGGGACTATATATATGGATATGTACGTGTATATATACATGTATGTAACTTGTTAGAAAGTTTCCCTAATAAAAAGTGATGCCACAGATGTATATTCGTTGGCACGGAATATCCACAACATGTCGAGTTTAATGAGTCAGTTACAAAAC
Organism: Equus przewalskii; assembly: GCF_037783145.1. Classification (NCBI taxonomy): domain Eukaryota; kingdom Metazoa; phylum Chordata; class Mammalia; order Perissodactyla; family Equidae; genus Equus; species Equus przewalskii. Next base: position 7,309,211 of record NC_091837.1, read on the forward strand.
CGCATATTGGGAATTTTCCCATCATGTGAAATTATATACCTAGATCTAAAGGTGTATATATGCACAAAGAAATGTTTGGAATGCTGTTCAGTAAAGATTTAACAGTGATCATTTTGGGGTTAGTAGATTCGAGATTTTTCTCCCTATTATCTGTTTTTCAGTATGGTTTGCACTTTTCTTTTTCCAGTGAGTATTTTTACAAAACAATAAAGCTTTCTTCTCAAAAGAAATGTTTGGGAACCCCCTTTTCACCTCCAGCATTCTGACCGAATGGTCCTGGATGATGGCACATTCCTAACAAAAGCCACCTGGCTAGCTTGATGCCTGGGTACTGACTCCAAAGACAATGCTCTCCACGGTGGCCATCACCCCACAGAGGGGCTGAGGTGGCCCAATTTTATTGTTGGACACCCCTGCCAATGATGACAACCCAACAGTGACCCCTGGCAACTCTTCCTCCTGCACACACTCATCAAGCCTCACAGCCACCCTGTGAAGTCAGCTGGGCCAGGACTGGGGCTGTCCCTGTTTCAGAGATGAGGAAGCCAAAGCCAGTGGGCTTGCCGGAATACCACAGCTGAGTAGCCAAGGCAGGATCCAGAGCCGTAGGGTCTCTTCCTTCTCTCAGGAGCCACCGCTCATTGGTCGTTAGGATCCTGGTGCTAGGGGCTGGGGTTGTTCCTCCACTCAGGAGATGAAGACTACAACACAGTGATCTTGCACAGGTGCAAAAGTCAGATACCTGTATTATCACTCATACCGACATGTTTCTAGCCTCCACCGCAATTCACATGAACAGCAGCCTCTGGAGGGCTAAATATGGCGACTCCCGCTGGACTGCACATTGCTAAGGACACCATTGCTCCTGCTGAGGTCTCTCCAGCTTAGCTGCCTGGAGTCACCCTGGGGTCCCTCCTGACCTCCCACACTCCTGATAAGCCCTTCAGAAGGACCTGCTTTTCAAACTTGGCTCTGTAAGGACTCCCACACAACTTACCTGCATGGCCTGGAAGCTCTGCACCCAGAATGTAGGGACCAAAGGAACCACTGTGCCTGGCCAAAGCACCAGACACCCAGTTCTCACACTTGTTCATTCATTCTCTCTCCCTCCATCTCTCCCTTTATCCACCCAACAAACAGTTGCTGCATGTCAACTCTGAGAAGAACAAGGCCTAGGCACAGGGATTATCAGGGAAGGCAGACATTAAAACAGATAAGTACACAAGTGAACAATAACCACAACTGTGGTGAGTGCTATGAGGAAGAGGCACCAGGGGCCAGGAGAGCAGCCACTGGGGGTGGTTAGCAGACCTGGGCTGGGGAGTCAGGAGGGTGTTCTGGCGAAGAACACTCATGACATAACAACAGCCATCCCCTGTGTGTTTTACTCCACAGCCCATGGGGCTCACACCAGCTGTCTCTCGTCATTTTGACAAAATGCAGGTTCCCTCCTGCAGATGGGAAGCTGAAGTCCAGAGAGGCAAATGGAACAGAGGATGGCACTCAGCTGAGGGGATGGAAAGCCAGGCCTAACCAGTCACAGGTTTGCCTGGAGCCGGCATAGCTGCCACCAGGATGGCTAGGGCTCTATGGCTTCTGTGGCCAGGCCCTGAAGGTGACACTTCTGGCTAAGCTCACAAAACGTCCAAGAGTAGGAGTTCTCTGCAAACACAGAGCTGCCTTATCAGTGACAAGATGTCCCATGGGGCAGTCTGGCCTGCCCACTTCTGATGCTTAACAGAGATGAGGAAAGATGGGCTCACTGTAGCTGCACTTCTTCCAAGGCAGGTACGGTGCCATGACTCAAGAGCCTTATTAAACTGAAAACCCCATTCCTCAAGAGAGACTTCCTCATCTCCGAGCAGTCAAGCATTTCTGACTGCCTTCCAAAGAAAAATGTAAGGTGGATACCGGTGGGAGAGGAAAACCCACTCAGTCATCTACAGCCAGAACTTGCCCACCAGAATGCCAGCTTGCAGCCTCCATCCTGGTCCCCCACGAACCCACTACAATTAATTCTTCTCACTCTACAGAGGGCAGTGCCCGAGGCTGCAGGAGCCGCTAACTCCTGCCTGAGCACTCGGCCTGGCTCTCCGGGCTTGTGGCTGCCTGTTGGCCCAGCTTCGCTTTTCTCTGCTCTAACCTGGACGAAGGGGGCCTACGAGTATGTGGCACTGTGCACACCAAACATCTGGGGCTTGGATGGAATGTTTCTTCTACATCCAGGCATTGAGGGCCTGTGCACAAGCACGGCCTCTCTCCTTTCTGTGGGAGGAGAAAGGACCCCAGATGTGGTAGCCCCTGGAGAGCACTGTCAGCTGAACAGGGGCAACAGCAAGACCAGGCCAAGGTCTGTGAAGCCTTCCAGGGAGTTGCCGCCACAGGTTTCCTTTCGTGTGTGTTGCAGTGGCCGGGGCAGGGGGTGGGGGGGCCTGTCGAGGGGACAAACAGAGAGATCATGAAAACGACCAGGCCCTGCCCCTTGACACCCTCAGGCTCAACATCACTTTTGAAGCCAATCCCAATCTCAGGTGAAAGCTCTGGAGCAACGGTTTTCAAACCTCTTACAGTAGAATCCATTTTTCAAACAGATATCCTTCACCAGAGACCACCAGACACAGAACAAGGGAAGCTACTTAGGCTGACAGAGTGGCCAGCCCGGAGCCCCACCTATTGGCACCCCCCTCCAGATGAGGACAGCCCTTCGCACCAGTCCAAGTTGTAGGAATTACACTGAGGCCCTTGGCTGCTGGTGCCACTGTGCCTAGGCATGCCACTTATGGACGGGCAACCACTATGCTGCCGAGAGCCAGCCTCCATTGGGCCCAGCTCTTTCTGTGCTTACAAGGCCCCCTGGCAACCCAGGCTGCCTGTGAGGGGCCTCTGGAAGCTTCCATGTCTCCTGCCCCTGCCTCCAGGGGACTGTCTTGTCCCCCAAGGATTCTCTTCCACAATTCATGGTTGTTGCGCCTGCCTGCTGGCCTGGCCTCCCTCCAGAGCTGGGTCCGAGCTCATCACAGTTCCCTGGCCTGGGCTAGGCATGGGTAAGGGGCAGCTGCAGAGCGCATGGAGCCCATATAGCTGCTGCCTACCCTCCTGTTCTCTTCCTGCTCCCGCTCCTGCTCCTGGTGGGAGCAGTGAGGGACCACTGGATGGAGGCTGGAGGTAATCAGGGAAGGGTATGTAGAAGAGGTCACATCTTAGAAGCACCCAGAAAAGGGGCAGGATTTCATGCTCCCTCATTAAAGACATTCAGATCGTCCCTCAGGCGTGACCCTACCCCCTGGCCATGCCTGATGGGAACAGGGTTGGGTTTCTGTTCCAAGCTGCACTGAAGCCTCTAGCCCAAGAATTTGAAACTAGGGCCCAGAGACAGCAGCCAGGAGGCTGGACACAGCCAGGGCAAGTCAGGCTCACTAGCAGAACAAAGTTATAGAGGAATAAAGCAGCCAGTCTGCAGAGGAAAAGGAAATGGAGGGGATACTGGGAGAGAATCAGAAGTGGGAGGGTCAGAGGGAGGACGAGCTAACACATCCTCTCTCTCCAGGATGCACCCCAAGCATAATCCCCTACTTTTACCTAAGACAATTTGGGTGGGTTTTTGTTCCCTGCCACCAACTGACTCTGAACAGAAAACCATGAAAAAATAATTTTAAAAAAAAGAATTAGTAAAGAGGTCCCTGTCTATCAAGGTGTTTCCAGTGCAATTAGGAGACATCCCCACATGCATGAGGCCATCACACATAGATCTCTTGTCAACTAGGGATCCAGGCTGAAAAGCTAGGGATGGCGTATGTTGATAATGACTGGCATTTGTCAGCTGTGCCACACGCTTCTATCTCACCTAGAGTTGTTGTGTATTATTTTATTATCATTATTATTGTTGTTGTTGTTATTTATCCTCACAACCATCTTATGATACATCATTATTCCTCCCTTTGATGGGCAAAGAAATTGAGGCTTAGAGAGATTGAGGGCCTAGTCCAAAGACACACGGTGAATCAGAGCCAAGCCAGGATCCCAAATTTTGCACCCCTTTTACTAAGCCACTCCCCTTCATACCATGATGCAAAGGAGATTCAGGAACTGCTTGAGGGGACCCCAACAGAGCCCAGCCTTCCAGTTCCATAGCCCAGAACACCTAGCCTTGAGCTTTCAAAGTTTATCTCCAAATCAAAGCTCAAACCAGCAAAGTGAAGTGCAGGAGGTACCCAGGGAGATGTCCCAGCCCCGCCTGTCTTGGTTTTAGGCAACGTGGGGCCCTCTGCCTTGGAAACTAGTGGCACAGTGAGCCAACTGCCCTGCCTGCGTCAGATCCTGATACTCATGCCCACAGATCCGAAAGCAGGTTCACATCTAAATGTCAACAGACCATAGGCCTTTCAAATCTGATAATTATAAAGGAAGGCGCTATTATGCCCTTTAGTTATAAAGGAAGCAATTAGTAATCAAGGTAATTGCCCTGGCAGGAAAACGATGCTTAAAGCATCTCAATGGTAAGAATGTATCAAATGTAGATAATGACTTTTTTGTCTACTTTTTTTTGTCAAATGACCCCTACTAGTCCTCTTATGAAGACCACCCCCCAATACAAACATGTTTCAGAATGTCTACTTTCTACTGAAATACGGGGGCCACCTCTGGGCTGGCTCCTGGGCTTAGCGGGCAGGCAGAGGGTCTCACGGGGAGAGGTGAGGTCAGAACAAAGGCTGCCTGTCACCCTCACTGTGAAACTCCAACTCAGTTTCTCCAAGAACTGAACATCAGTCTCCTCGAATTCTGCACATACATTCAAACTCGCTGGTGACCCATTTACGCTGAGCCTCTTTCAGCTGGCACTGATTTATATGGGTCCCTTGGGGGTAAGCTGCTGCCATCTGTATGGGTCATGGGACCACATCTAAATTCAAATTGCCAACCCCTCCTACAGAACAAAATACCCTCACTTTGCTGAGTTTCTTTCTGGTAGCTCTTGCCTTTGCTAATGTGGATACTTGAGAACTGACTCCAACTCATGCCCCACCCTTTATTCTACAGAGCCCCCTGGAAAGGCCAAGCCATTAGAAGTCTCCATCCTTCCATGACGACCTACTCCACCCAAGCCCTGCTGCTTTGGGAAGGGCCAGAATTCTCTCCCAGCTGAGGGATGTTAACTTCCTCTCTGGTTTCTTTAGACTCTGAATAAAGCCCAGCCGTCTCTGCTGGAAGCACACAGATGTCTCTCAGCCCCTGTATTCCCTTTTCTAGTTCCCGCACATGCTCTAAGACACCAGGGAGAGTACTGGCTCGTTTAAACAAACCTCATTCCAATTATCATTAATTTTTTAGATGAGATAATAGTACTTCGGCTCTGTTAAAAAAAAAAAAAGGAATCCTATCTTTTAAAGGTACATCCTGAAATATTGACAATGAATGATATGATGATGTCTGCAACTAGCTTCAAGATGATACCGGATGGGGGAGGAGGGTGGAGGCATAGAGACAAGATTGAGTAGACAACTGCTGTGTCTGGGTGACAGGTATGTGCAGGTTTCTGAGACTCTTCAGTCCACTTCTGTTTATGTCTTACATTTCCCGTAACAAAAAAACCGAAAGTTTAAAAAAATCCCATCCCCAAGGTTTCGCAGCATCCTTGAGCCCAACTGTCCTATCTGAGGCTTTTACCTGTACCTCTTTCAACCGACATGTTTGCTGAGCAACAACTATACCCGAGGTTCTGCTGAAGCTGTAAAGTAAAAGCGCTGGCTCCACCTGCAAGGAGCCTTAGGGATGCTGTCCTGACCTGCAGAGTTCTGTCCTTCATTTTAACAAAATCCCCAAAACCTCATTTCTCAAAGTGGGCACTGGTTTTTCTCTCCTCAAAAACCAGGACGGGCAGTCAGGGCCTCCCCTTCCTTGGGCAAGTGGACTGGAGTGAGCCAATATCCAGTCCTGGCATCGCTGAGGGGAAATCCTCTTACTAGATGAGGTGGCCCAGGTGTGAGTCAGAGCGGAGAAGAGTTTGAGAGGAAGCCAGGCTGACCCATCTGCATTTTGGAGGATTTCGGTGGGGTCAACCCCTCTGTCCCAACACCTGAGGACCAACGACCAAGGACCGGGGGCAGGACACATCCTGCCTCCCACTTGGATCAGAGCATGGAGAAAAGCACTGAGACCACAGGGGCTCCAGGCCTGGACACTTGGATGCTGGACTCTGCCTAATCCAAAGGGCTCCAAACCAGAAACTAACTTCCTCTCCAAACGAGGCAGGATACGTTTATATGTTCTGAAGGCTGTGTAGCATTCTTGGGGAAACCTGAATTTACAGCCAAATTAGGGAGGGAATACCCGCCTTGAGCTGCTAACCCATTGATAAACACTGGCTACCTTGCTGGGTACCACTAAGTGTTCATCCTGGGGCCACCACAGAAACAGAAGCCATCCCTTTGGTCAGCAATATTCTTGCCCACTATCAGTTTCAATGACCAATAATTCACACCCATATTCTTTCTCAGTGGGAAACAATACATTCTCTTTATTGTATTGTTAATCCATGCCAGTCCAGTGAGGACCATGAAGACAGAGTTTCTGATGAGTAAAAGGTATAGGACTCCCAACACAGACATAATCCTTCTTATTAGGTAGAGAAAAAGGCTGCACCTACCCTTGGAAGACAGGGGCCAAGAACTCAGACACAAATGGACCTGGTAAATGCCCTACATTCTCTCTTCCATGGAAACATGGAATTTGGGAATGGGGGAATCAAACCAGCTGTGGCAAGCAATCCAGGGAGTCTGAGCAGACTGTGTTACTTAAAATGAGATCCCTGGGGGACCGGAATAACCACACATGGAATGCTTAATAAAAATGGGGGTTCCTGGGCGCCATCTGACCATCAGATCAAATCTCACTGGTCTTCCCCTAAGAATTTTACATGCTCACCCCAGGGGACTTTATGCCCACCAAAGTCAGAGAGAAGTTATTGAGTTTTTTATTATGTTGTTTAATCCATGCCAGCCAATATTTTACTAATTTAAGAAGCTCACAAGAGATCTCCTGACACCTTCTGACTTGTTAAGAGAACGGAGCTTCCCCTCCTTGGGACTGAGGGCTCTGAGAGTTAATAGCCTGAATGTGGCTACATTTTCCCTTTGTTCTGAGAAGAGTGCACCCCTGTTCCCACCTGGCCTCTGAGGAGTGAACAGGGAGGAGGCGGCCACAGAAGAACCCACCACGGCTCAAAACGTGCAGGCATTCTCCATGAGGAACAACTTTCCCCAGCGTGTAAGGAACACTGCCTTACAGGAAACCGTTCCTTCAAACAGGAAGAGAAGAGTGTTGAGTGGACCAAGGGGAGACCACCATTTCTCCAGGCCACTTGCATCCCAAGGCACAAAGGCAGCAGGTTTCCTAGGAGCTGTTTCCAGGGCCAGAACAATTCCAGACTCCCCAAGAACTTATTTCCACCTTGGGGGACCACAGTCAGCAGGGACAGGAGGAAAGCCTTCAAAGTCCTACCTTTTAGAAGATTTTCATTTTGGAGGAACAGGATGGCAGACTGACCAGATGTTCTTTAGGGTCAGCCCCTAAGGCCACCAGCCACCCAAGCCCGCCTCACCCCCTGCACAAACGTTGGCCTCGGTTGCTCTAAGAGCAGAACCTGGGCTGCTTGGGATAATTCCAAGCGCTGGGCTGTGATATCAGAATAGGGCTATGACATCAATGTGGGGGTAGGCCAGCCTGGGGAAGCAGGGCAGGGCAGAAAGGGAGTCCCTGAGGGGCTGGATTAGCCCCCTTGAAAGTGAGGCCCAACAGAGAGAGGCAGCTGGTTCTGTATACACTTCTCACAGCCTCCCAGCAGTCCCCTGGGAGGCGGACCTAAAGATCTTCTGAAAAGGATTCCCAAGTACAGAGAGGTATGTTGCAAGCCAGCTAACTGGCTGGTGCTTCCTTAGACATCAATTTAGGAAGAAAGCAAGTGAATAAACCATCCTCTAGCTCCCCCCTGTGTCAAGTGAAAGGATACTCTCTGTTTTTTGACTGGGAGGTTCAATTTTGGACGCCACCCAGGGAGTCAGGAGCAGAGCCCCCAAGTGGGCTGGATGTCAAGGTTGCCTAGGATAGGGTTAAATGCAAGTAGATAAAATGCAGGACACCCTGTGACATTTGAATTTCAGATACGCGATAAATAAATTTTAGTACAAGCAGGCCCCAACTATTGCATGGGACGTACTTACACTAAAACATTATTTGTTGTATATTTGAAGTTCAAATTAAACTGGGTGACCCTTATTTTTATTTGCTCAATCTGGTAGTCCTACCGAGGGAGCTTTTTAAAAAAATGCAGGTATATCCCAATGCCATTCTCCTTCACATTATCAGGGCAGGGGGACCTGGGAACCTGTATTATTTTAAAGCTGCCACGATGACTATTATCAATAACTACAGCTAACTTTTACTGAGCGTTGGCCAAGCCAGGTGCTAAGCTCTTTTCGTGCATTACCTAAGTTAATTCTCACAGCACCTCTAAGAGGTGGTTCTATTATTAAACCCATTTTACAGAGGAAAGAAATGAGGAAAAAGACAGCAAGCAACTTGCCCAAGGTCACACAGCTGGTAAGTAAGGGAGACACGGTTTGAACCCACGCAAGTTGGCTCCCACTGACTAGGAATCTTTGAATTGGAAGAACTCTGGGAGGCACATAATTGAAGTCTCCACTGGACTGACAATTGGGTAATCTAAAGCTCTGGGAAGCCCATGCTCACGCTAACCACTATGCTACCATGCACGAGAAGCTGAGCCAGGCTGCAGAGAGCAAGCATCTGGCTCAGGCAGGGGGCTGGCTTAGGGAAGGCTTTCCATAATGGCTTATCCCTGAAGGGTAAACAGACCCCAGGGGAAGTACAGTGTGGGAAGGGGCTGGGGCTCGGGAAGAGGGTTTGCGGGCAAGAGGTACAGCATGCACACTGGACTGGCAGGAAGACATGTGCCAATGAGGAGAGGGGAAGCTGGACAGGTCTAAAGGGCAGGGGAGAGCCTTAGAAGGGATATAAGCCAAAACTGCATTTTATTTTCAAATTAATATACAGTAAATTTTACGTTTTTGTTGCTGTACAGCTCTATGCATTTGAACACATATCGATTCATGACACACCTCCACATCCAGGATATAGCGCAGTTCCGTCGCCTCCAAAAAGCTTCCTCATGCTGTAACTTTGTATCACACCCTCCCTCCACCCCTCAGCCCTGGCAACCACTGATCTGTTCTTCATCCCAACAGTTTTTGCCTTTTCCAGAATGTCATATAAATGGAATCATACAACTTTTTGAGAAAGGCTTCTTTCACTCAGAGTAATGCCTTTGAGATTCTTCCAAGCTGCTGCATGTATCAATGGTTCACTCATTGTTATTGCTGAGTAGTACTCCACTGTATGGATATACCAGAGTTTGTTCGATCGTCTACCACTGAAGGACACTTGGGTAGTTTCCAGTATTTTGCTATTAAAAATAACACTGCTCTGAACATTTGTGCACAGGTTTTTGTGTGAACTTAAGTTTCTGTTTCTCTGGGATAAATGTGCAGAGGTGTAATCGCTGGGTCATATGGTAATTACATGTTTAGTTTTTAAGAAACTGCCAAACTGTTTTCCAGAGTGGCCGCACCATTTTATATTCCCACCAGCAATGCATGTCAGATCCTCACCAGCATTTAGTATTATCACTAGTTTTTAGTCATTCTAATAAGTGTATAGTGATATCTATCTTAATTTGCATTTCACTAATAGCTAATGATAATGGACACCTTTTCATGTGCTTATTTGCCATCTGTATCTTCTCTTCAGTGGAATATCTATGCACGTTTTTGGCCCATTTTATAGTTAGGTTGTCTTTACTGGTGAGTTTTGAGAGTTCTTTACACATTCCAGATATTAGTCGTTTGTCAGACAAGTGGTTTGCAAATATTTTCTCCCAGTCTGTACTTCGTCTCTTCATCCTTTTAATAGGGGCTTTTGCAATGCAAAGGCTTTCAATTTTGAAGCCCAGTTTATTTTTTCTTTTATGGAGTGTGGTTTTCGTGTGTTACACATATTCTTGTGTCTCAGAACTTTTCACCAAGCACTAGGTCCTGAAGATATTCTAAGTTTTCTTCTAAAAGTTTCATAGTTTTACATTTTACATTTAAATCGATGGTCCATTTTAAATTAATTTTTGTATACCATATGATGCTTAGGTTGAGGTTCATTTTTTTGTCTATAGATGTCCAATTACTCCGGCATCAACCTTTGAAAAGGCTATCTTTCCTCCATAAACTGCTTTAGCCTCTCTGTCAAAATCAATTTGGTGTATTTGTGCTTATTTCTGGGTTTTCTATTCTGTTCTATTGATCTACACGTCTTGGTTCATACTGTCTTGATTACTCCAGCTATACAATAAGTCCTAACATCAGGTAGAGTGATTCCTTCCAATTTATTCTTTTTCAAAATTGTTTTAGCTATTCTAGATCCTTTGTGTTTCCACATAAATTCTAGAGTAAGCTACAAAAAATCTTGCTGGAATTTTGATAGAAATTCTGTTAATCCTACAGATCAACTTGTGGAAAACTGACATCTTTACTCTGCTGAATCTCCCAACCCATGGACATGGAATGTCTCTCAATTTCTTCAAATCTTCTTTGATTTCTTTTCATCAGCACTTTGTAATTTTTAGCATACAGATCCTCTACATGTTTTGTTGGATTTGTACTTAAGTATTTCATTTTGAGGGAGGAATTATAAGTGGTATTGTGTTTTCAATTTCTGTTCCCATTTGTTCTTTGCCAGTGTATAGGCAATATGATTGATTTTTGTGTGTTGATCTTATATCCTACAACCTTATTGAACTCACTTATTAGTTCTATGAGCTTTAGGGGGTTGTTTGGTTTTTTACCGTTGAATTTTGAGAATTCTTTCTAATATTCTGGATACAAGTCCTTTGTTGAATACATGATTTGCTAGTCTGCAGCCTGTCTTTTCATTCTCTTGACAGTGTCTTTTGCAGGGTAAAAGTTTTACGTTTTTGATGAAGTTCAATTTATCAATGTTTTTCTTTTATGGATTATGCTTTTGATGTCATGTTTAAGAGTGCACGTTTAAAGAACTCTTTGCTTAATCTCAGGTCATTAAAATTTTCTCCTATGTTTTCTTCCAAAAGTGCTACAGTTTTGTGTTTTTCATTTTGAGTTAATTTTTATACAGTGGGAGGTTTAGATCAAGATTCTTTTTTTTTAAACAGGTAGATGTCCAATTGTTCCAACATTACTTGTTGAAAAAGACTATCCTTTCTCAATTGAATTGCTTTTGCATCTTTGTCAAAATCCAACTGACTATATTTGTGAGTCCATTTCTGGACTCTATTCTGTTCCATTAATCTATGTGTCTGTCTCTTTGCCAACACCACACTGTCTTGATTGTAGTTTCTTTATAAGTCTTAAAATTGGGCAATTAATCCAACTTTATTTCTCTGTTTCAAACTGTTTTAGCTATTCTAGTTCATTTGTCTTTCTGTATAAATTTATAATAAGATTGTCTATATTGAAAAAATGTCTTGCTGGGATTTTTATTGGAATTGCATTAAATCTATTGATCAATACGGGGACAACTGACATCTTTACTCTGTTGAATCTTCTGATCCACGAGTAATGTATGTCTCTTCATTTATTTTGGTCTTATCAGCATTTTATAGTTTTCAGAACTGTCACACGCTGCACAAAGATGTTCCGGTCAACAACAGACCACATATTTGACGGTGGTCCCATTAGATTAGTACCATATAGCCCAGGTGTGTAGTAGGCTATACCATCTAGGTTTGTGTAAGTTCGCTCTATGATGTTTGCACAACAACAAAATCTCCTAAGGACGCATTTCTCAGAATGTTAAGTGACACATGACTGTATACAGATACTATATATGTTTTGTGATATTTATACCTAAGTATTTCACAGGGGGCACGGTAAATTTTTTTTTAAATTCTGGTTTCCGATTGTTCACTGCTAGTACATAGAAATATGATTGATCTTTGTGTGTATTGATCTTGTATCCTGTGACCTTGCTAAACTCACCTATTTTAAGAGTATTTTTGTAGATTTCTTAGGATCTTCTACATAGTCATTATGTCGTTTTCAAACAGGGGTAGTCTTGTTCTCTGTTACTAATCTGAATGCTTTTGATTTCTTTTTCTTGCTTTATTATACGGGCTAGGACTTCCAGTATGAGGATGAATATGACTTGTGAGAACGGACATCCTTACCTTGTTACTGATCCCAGGGAGAAAAGATTCAGTCTTTCACCATTAAGCATGATGTTAGCTTTTACCATTAAGTATGATGTAGCTTTTTTGAAAATGCTCTTTATTAGGTGGAGGAACTCCTTCAGGTGGAGGAATTCCTAGTTTGCTGAGAGTTTTTACCATGAATGATATTAATTTGCTTTTTCTACATCAATTGATATGATCATGTAGTTTTTCTTATTTATACCATTAATATGGTGATTCCATTGACTGATTTTCAAATACCAAACCTACCTTGTACTCCTAGTATGAATCCCACTTGATCATGGTGTATTATTCTATTTATATATCGCTAGGTTCAAATGGTTAATATCTTGTTCAGGATGTTTTCATCTACGTTCATGAGAGATATTGGTCAGAAGCTGCCTTTCTTGTACTGTCTTTGTCCAGTTTGACATCATGGTAACGCTGTCCCCGTAAAGTGAGTTGGGAAGTGTGACCTCCTTTTCTATTTTCTGGAAGAGATTGTATGGAAATGGTGTTACTCCTTTTCAAATGTTTGATAGAATTCACCAGAGAAATCAACTGGGCTGTGAGATTTCTTTTTTGGAAGGTTTTAAACCATAAACGTAATTTCTTTAATAGTTATAGAATTATTCAGGTTACATATTTGATCTTGGGTGCAGTTTGGAGTTTGTGACTTTTGAGGAATCAGTTTATTTCATCTAAGTTGTCAAATGTGCGAGTAGAGTTGTTTACTTTATTATCCTTTTATGTCTGTGGGATCTGACTGTTAATTGCTTCTTTCATTCCTGATGTTGATAATTTGATATTTTCATTTTAACAGGCAACTGACCTAGTTGGGTTCAAGCTACACATTCTGACCAGCCTTCTCTTGCTGATGGTTTCACTGTCGGTTCTGTTTTCAATGCCTTTGCAGTGCTATTCAAATCTCTCCCTCACGTGTGGCAGCCAGCGGGAGCTTGGTGTTCATATAGCTTTTAGTTCAGTTCTCAAAGTCTTTAGAATGCTGTTTAGGATGTGATTCATGCACATGCAGCTTGGACATGACCCAGGAGTTCATAAATAACTACAGGGTCACTTTCCCAAGGTCCTCTCTCTCCGTGACATCTTGGTATTTTCCAGTTCCCTAAGGCTCCCTCTTTCTGTCCTGTCGCCAAGACTCGGGCTTTATTTACCTATCTCTGCTGTCCACTTCCCATATCTGGGGCCACATGGTGAGAGGAGAGAGAGAAAAACACAACGGGAGTTCGCTCACCCTCTTGGGGCCACAGCTCTTCCTTTGGAGAGGAGGGTTTCCCTCAGAGTTTTAGGTACCTGCAAGCCCTCCCACCCCCGCCACTGCCTCTATCACTGCCAGGAGACCCTTTCCTGCTCCTTGAGCCTGAGCTAGAGGGCTTCTCCTAGAGCACTGTTTGCTCACTTCTGAGTCTCCCCTGAATCCAGGGTGGAGAGTATTGGAAAGGAAAAAATTTTAAGTAACAGCACCTGTTCAATGCTATTTCAAACTCTGGTCTTCTTCAATTTGCTTGTGGCTAGTCACTTTTCAGGGTGCTTAAATAGCTGCTCCAGGCATTCTGTCCAGGTTTTCTAGCTGTATGGAGTGAAGTGTTCTCACTTCATCCTACCTAGATCTGGAATCAAGCTGAACTGCATTTTAGAAGACTCACCCTGGCTGTTGGAGAGAGTCTCTACTGGAAAACTCTGGAGACCAGAATCTGGGAGGTCAGGTGGCCGAACAAAGGTGGAGGCCATGCAGATGGAGGGCAGTGGGCAGATGCAAAACTGTTCAGGGCTAGTGCTCACAAGATCTCCTGAAAGCTGAACGTGAGAGGTGAAGGAGGGCAGGAGTCAAGGCTGACACTCAGGTTTACTACTTGGTCAACTGCCAGGTCTGGCAGGTAGCCTAAGACCTTCATGAGGGCAGTTTCAAGGCAATGGGTGGTGGGTCAGGTGAGCGGGGTCAGAAAGAAGCCAGGAGAGAGGTTGAGGCTACCAGAGAGAGGACCATAGCACAGGAACCAGGTCCCCAAGGAAAAGGGAGGTAGCAGTCCCCAGGGACAAGCACTGCTTCAAAGAGGAGAAACGTCTTCACTGGAGTCATACAAGGGTGGATACAGCAAGGCTGGGAAATCTGATGGCAGAGAGCTGAGGTGGTCCAGGCTGTGGACCTCTTTTTGTTCTATGAAATGAGGAGGAGGCAAGGTCCATTGCTGGGATGGTGAAGGCAGTGGGAAGGGTATGCAGATTGGCAAGGACTTCAAGAGCCACTAGGAGATGGGGGAGGACGCTGGCAGGGGACCTACACCAGGTGTTCAGGCACTGAGAAAGGCCCAGCAGAAGCCCTGGGTTTAAGGGGGTGCTGGTCTATACAGCTGGGCAGCGTTGCCCCCAGAACTTGGCTGTGTGGCATGTACACCTTGGCTCAGCAAAGGGGCCCTACCACCCCTGCCTGGAGGTAGAATGTGCAGAACTGAAGGGTATCACCAAAAAAAGCAACAGCCTCACTGCTATCAAGTGAGCAGCCACCACATTCCAGTCACCATGCGAAGCAGTTTGTAACATGATTTAATTTATTCCTCTTGGCAACCCTAAGAGGTCTTCATCATTAGACACACTTTAGGGTGGGGAAATAGAGGCACAGAGTGGTCAAGTGACTTTGCCAAAGTGACCCAGTTAGTAAGTGGCACAGCCGAGATTCAAGCCCAGGGCTGTCTGGTTCCCAGGCTGCCCCACGGTTAGGTGGACATGTGGGTGTGATGGAAGCTAGACAACTGGGCAAGAGAGGAAGACCATCTCTGGGAGGCACTGAGGGATGACACAGAGCCAGGCCAAGAGAGAAAGGATAAGAAGCAAGGCCACTGCTGGGGGAGGAGCTAGAGAGGTCTAGAAGGGTACTGGGAGGACAGCTGCTGTGGTGACCAGAAAAGGGCCAACCTCTGACTCTCAGATTACTGAACCGGAGCCCACATGGCCCAGAGGCAGCTGTGTCGGGGAGGCGGACAAGACTGGGTGAGGTCAGGCTGCATGGGGCGTGCTCCATGTCAAGGCATGGCCGAAGATGAAAGCGTACACCAACCAGAGGATGAGGCCTGGAGTTAGAGGACAAGCTCCATGGCCAAGGGCCCTGGTGGACCCAAGGGCTGAGACGGGTGAGGACAATCCCAGCAGGGGCCTCCAAGATGCCAAGATTTAGATGAATGAGTGGCATAGGGAGGTGAATGCTGGAGGTGGGCATAACCCTGGGCCTTGGTCCCTCCTCCCTCTCAGAGGGAGGGGGTTGCCTAGATGGCAGTTAATTGTCCTGACTGCGTTCTTCCATATTGTGATGACCCCCCGGGGGACCTTAAAAAGACAAGTGTGTGAAGAAAGGCATATATGCAAGCCAGCAATACCAGACCCAGCATAGCCTCAGAAGAGCCTCAGTCTAGCCACCAGATGGCAGCTGGGAACACCAGATAAAGCTGTCCATTGTCAAAGGACACCCAGGGGGCTGGCCCCATGGCCAAGTGGTTAAGTTTGTGCGCTCTGCTTTGGCGCCCCAGGGTTTTGCCAGTTCGAATCCTGGGCACGGACATGGCACTGCTCGTCGGGCCATGCTGAGGAGGCATCCCACATACCACAACTAGAAGGATCCACAACTAAAAATGTACAACTATGTACCAGGGAGCTTTGGGGAGAAAAAGGAAAAATAAAATCTTTAAAAAAAAAAGGACGCCCACACTTCAGAAGCTACTTAAACAGCAAATCATCCAGCTGTGGGGTTGCCCGACTCCTCATTGGAATGCCAGGAAACTTCATATCCTTCCTCATATGGATTCTTTTAATAACACACAAGGAAAGGGCTTGAGAATATGAGAATAAGAAAGGATTGTCTTGAAAGGCTGGTGAGCTCCGGTCTCTCTGGTGATGTGGCGTCTGGCCCACCTCCAGCCCAGCAGGAAGGTCCCCTGATCAGCTGCCCGGGACATTACCTGAGGCCCCAGCCATCAGCCACCTACAGCTCCATGAACTCACTGTTCCTAGGCTCCTCGAGCCTGGCATGCTGGGTGGGGCAGAAAGCATGACCATTTAGTGGCCGTGGCCTACAAGGTGTAGATGTTGTCTCCAGTGTTCCACCACGGCTGGGCAGAGGCCCACAGAGGACACAAGTGGGATGATCCCTCTTGGGATTTGGCAGGTGGATGTGCTACAAGGTCAAGAGGCTAGGAAGGGCAAGATAACTGGCAAGACAGAGGCTGCATGGAGGACCCACAGGTGAGGCTGCCCAGCAGGAAGGGTAGGTAGACAGGAGGAAGGCAGAGGGCTCATGGGACAAGGGTTTTTATGAGCTTGAAGACAGATACATGGATGATCAGTGATGGTCAACAAAGGGCAACATGTCAATGGAAGGCTTCAAGGGGGGCAGAGACAGCCCTAAAAGACAGTTAAAGACAAACCAGAATTGGCAGGCAGGGGCTGCACAGGTCCCCCCAGCCTCAACACAGTAGCAGGAAGTCAGAGGGGAGCAGCTGGAGCACTGCAGAGCAGCTCCAGGTGGAGGAGCCAAGCACATGTGCGGCAGGCCAGCACAAGAGACAGGCTTCCCTGAAGCCAAGAGAGAGCACCCAAGAAGGCACAAAGGATGTGTGGAGGGAGGGGGGCTTGGCAGACAACAGGGTGGGGTGGGAAGCGAGGGGAACAGGGAGAAAGTTGGTGGGGGGAAGCGCCCTGGGACAGCGGAGGAACAGAGAACAGTGGCTAAGGATAGCAGGGACATATGGGTTGATGGCTTCCTAAGAAGCAGTAAGGACAATAAATAAGGAAAAGAGAACTCAATTTAAAACAAACCAACAGAAACAAGGTAGTTGCCAAAATGAGCACAGCCCTTGTCAGAGATTCTGCTAGCCATCGTCTGCTAGCCATCACCGTAATGCGAGCATGGAGGACAAGAGCATCCGCGGTGCTGTGGTTCAGATGCCCACAGTGGCTGCATACAGACTCCAAGTCTTTCCAAACTACAGGGGCAGCCAGCCCCAGCCCTGGCAGGAACTGGTCCTGTGGGGTCTTGGCCTTTTGACCTCATCCATTAAGGTATCTTCAGAAGTCATGGTCCGCCTTGGGGTCAGGCTGCCTACAGCACAGTAGGCCAAAGGGAACAGGTACAGCAACCACGAGGCCAGGACCCAACAGGAGAGCGGAGGCAGGAGAGAAGTGAGTCACATAGCCTGGGGTCAGTGAAGGGGGGGGTCAGAGTTTGTCATCAGGGTGGATGTCCTCTGTTGCTCTCAGTTCAAGTGGGCCCTCCTGTGTGCAGCCCTGTCTTGTAATCCTTCCTTCCACTGTTCCCTTGTGGAAAGCCCCTCATCCTGCCCCCTCTGACAGTGGGGCTCAGCCTCCCACCCTCCCACCCCTCTGCGTCGCACATCTTCTGGCCCCCGCTTGCAGGAGTACTGGCCTGGGCTGGGCTGCTGCTCAAGTCTGATGCCAGCTACCTTTTCCTGTAGAGGGTTCCAGAGCAGGTGTCCCTGTGTCCTTGGACTCTTACTCTGCTCCAGGCAGAGCTCTTCTTTCCCTCCACATGGGCCAGTGGCACCCAGGCTGCCTACTCTCATCTCCAGCCAGTGAGCTCCTCAAGGCCGGGTCCAGGCCTGTGCCTGTTCATCTCTGAGTTTCCCACACCTGGTTCAGCTCCCACGACACAAAAAGACACCAATCAAGGTCTCTTCGTGACACACGCATGCGCTTTAATGTACAAAGAACATTTCCCCTTCGAGCAAACTCACATTACTGCGTTGCTTTCTTGCATAGACAGAAAAGGAGTCTTCTAGTGTCTACAATGAAAACAAACCATAAACAGAGGGAGCGTTAAATGAAAAAAAAACATCTGAAGAATTTGAGCATCTCCTCACGCACCTGGAAAAGTCTGCCCAATTTTGGCCTAAAGTCCATTTCTTTTAGTGATTATTTACAAAAAGATTAAAAGAAAAATCTTGTTCCCCCCAAGTAGCAGAAAGAAAGCTTCAACAACTATGTCAATGTCATTTTTGCAAGTGCTACGTGCTTCTGATTTCCCAGGGCCCGATCAACATGACATAACATTTGGGCATAACCATTAAGGACAAATAAACTCAAACAAGGAAAAATATATCATCCGCACCGCAAATACACAGCTGGGAGTGAGTGTGAGAACCTTCACCGAGCAAAACAGAAGGAATACAAAACTGACTGGAGAAAAGGCCATTGAATTATCGGGCATTTGACAGGACATGTTTCACTGCTTTCAAAACCTTATAATAACTTGAAATACGTGTAAATAATTTGTTTCTCCCTGAAGGGCTGCAGGCAAATCCGCTCTTCCCCTGGGGATGAGCCCAATGGCAGCTGTTAGCCAAACCCCTTTTCAAAGGGGTCCAAACAGCCCAAGTGTTCAGACCATCTGATGCAAAGTCCTTGGACCAAAGCAGGTCATTTTGCCGTGTGGGGGCTGCTGCTGCTGACCAAAGGCAGTCCTACCTCTCGGGACAGAAAGGTGGCTTCTGTGCCTTGGTCACTGAGCCTGTCCAGCCCTCCTGGCTACCACACTCCCGTGGAGGAGCTCTGTGCCCCTACCAGTCAGAGGCCAGAGCCCCAGATCCTGCAGAGGCCGCCCCCTCAGCCCTGAGGGAGGAAGCAAAGAGGCCACCCCCACCAGGTTGATCTTGAACCTCCCCTGGTGACTGCCAGGCTCAGGGATGATTCAGTCTGAATGCATGACATGTTCCTGGCCACAGAGAACCCCCAAGGTCCCTGAACACATCCACTCCTTTGCTCCAGCCATTCCCACTGCCTGGACAATCTTCCTTCTTCCCTGCCTGCCTCAGCTCCATCTCCATATTTCAAACTCTTCTCTATTCCTTAAAACCTAGCCCAGGTCTCTCCTCCTACAAACAGCGTTCCCTGACTTTGTTCCCCTCCCCAACCCACCCCAGCCAGTGACAGCTTCCAAACTTACACTGTGCTAATTCACCTGCAAGTCAATCTAACCTCTGTGGGAGCTGTCACGCCTCATTCATCAACTTTGAGCTCATGCGGGACTGTGCCACTTGAATGACGTTCATTCCCTCTGAAAGGTTCATATACAAGAGCACATATTGTGCAGAGGTCTACTAGGGGTTATTTTTTATATAATAAAAATTACTGTGGCCTGGAAATAGGTATTCCTTCCTTCTGCCCATTTTAGGCAACTGGCAGGTTAAGTCCACAAACGTAAAACTGGAAAACTTCAAAAGCCAAACTTCAGGTGCCCAAGGGGACAGTCACTTCCACAGTGAGCAGAGGCAGATGTGTGCAGCTGAGGGGTGGGCTCCAGGAGTGCTGCCAGGTCCTGGGCTCTGCAGAAGGCCACAGTTGGGGCGAGGCTGGCAGGGCAAGGGCCACTGTCCCAGCACAGACTCCTGACTGACACGGACACTTTCAGGAGGTGTAGGTACAGCCTCCAGGATGACCACGGCCCATCCCCCCACATCCACCCAGAGGGGAGGGGGCTATCTTCCCAGAGACGCAGCCCTCTGGAGTCGCTGCACCACACTTCAGGGAAATACGTGATGTTGGAGGTAGGTCATCTTGCGACAGTGAAAGTATTTTTTCCCTTTGCCTTTCAAACTCCCTGGCTGCTTGAACTCCTGCGGGTGATTTCTGTCACATCACCTGCCACTAGCTGCGGGCAGGATGATTTATGAGCACTGGGGCACACTCCCCAACAGCAATGCTTGGATGAATGAAATTGGTTGCACCCAAAGCACTACGCACTTCCCATATATTGTCACGTAATCCTCCCAGGAACCAAGCAAGAGCACCAAAAACGAGGAAGCTAGAGCTCGGAAATGTTCACTGGTTTGACCAAGGCCCAGAGCTGGACAGAAGCTTAGGGAGAAGCCTGCCAACCATTCATCCTATAGATGAAGAGACTGAGGCCCCGAGAGACATGACACTTGCCGAGGGTCAGGCCTGACACTTGGCTCAGTGCCCTATCCACAGTACCACAGACCATCTGATCAAATTTAGAAAGTGAACAGCTAAAGAAACACAAAGTTAATCCAGAAGGACAGCACTGGAGCCTTGAAGAAGCCTTGGGACCCCACTCCCAGTCCCAGTCCTCTGCTGGAAACTTTCATTATGTCCCTTACCACCTCCTTCCTCTCACAGTCTACTGGTTTGTTTCTCAGACTAAGCAGAAATTGCTCTCACCACTTCCACTGCTGGTTCTGCTTGTGCCTCCCAGTGCCACAGAAAACGGGTCTGTGTCCTCATTCACGTGCTCTGACCCTTCAAACTTTCAATATGAGCAGGCTCTGCCTGGCCTTCCTTTCTCCAGACTAAATGTCATGAGTTCCTTCATCTGTTCCAGGGGTGACAGGTATAGAGAAGCCACCACGCCCCAATCCTCCTCTCCAAGGACAATTCTAGTGCTGCCAAGGGTGTCATGGCTGCTACGTACGCTGACCCAACAACAGACCCTCACTGGGCACCAAACCCAGTGCCAAGCTCAGTGACGGGCCCCGAGGTTACCATGGAAATAAGATGCACAGGATCTCTCTGCTGTCAAGAACTTGGGTTTTATTGAAGAGATGGACAATAAATAAGTAAACAAGTCAGTCAATTAATAATGGCAGACTGCAGTGAAGAAAATAACTAGGATGGTATGATGGATATATCTTTAGAGAGGCTACAACTTAAGGCCCTCTGAAGTGTCATTAAGCTGAGACCTGAAGGACGAGAGCCTGGGGTGCCAAGCATATCAGCAGGAGTGTTCTAGGCAGAGACGCCAGCAAGTACAAAGGCCCTGAACAGGAACTGAGGACAGAGAGCAAGAGGAAGGGGAGGAGAGAAGGCTGTGGACTGTCACAGAGGGTGAGGAGCTTGCATTTTACCCTAAGAGCACTGGCAAGCCACCTGAGATTATTCTGTGTGTGTGTGTGGTAAAATACACATAAAATTTAACATTTTAACCATTCTTAAGTGTACAATTCAGTGATACTTAGTACAGTCACAATGTTGTGCAATCATCACCTGTACCTACAACATTTTCATCACCCTAAAAAGAAATCCCACACCCACTAAGCAGTCACTTCCCATCCCTCCTTCTCCAGCTCCCAGCAAACACTACTCTGCTTTCTGTCCCTATGGATTTGCCCATTCTGGACATTTCATACAAATAGAATCATACAGTATGTGGCCTTCTGTGTCTGCCTTCTTTTACTTACATGTTTTCAAGGTTCATCCATGTTGTCACATATATCAGTACACCATTCCTTTTCATTGCTGAATAATATTCCACTGTGTGGATATACCACATTTGTTTATTCATTCATCTGCTGATGGACATTTGGCTGCATCCACCTCTTGGCTATTGTGGATAGTGCTGCTATGAACACTCATGTACAAGTTTTTGTTTGAACATCTGTTTTCAATTCTTTGGTGTATATAGCCAGGACTGGAATTGCTGGGATCATGTGAGTGATTACATGTTTAACTTACTGAGGAACCACTAAAACATTTTCCACAGTGGCTGCACCATTTTACATTCCCAACAGCAATGAATGAGGGTTCCAAGCCTCCACAACTTGTTACTTTCCATTGTTGTTGTTGTTGTATTTGTGTGTGTGTGTGTGTGTGTGTGAGTGTGTGTAAGGAAGATTCACCCTGAGCTAACACCCATGCCAATCTTTCTCTACTTTGTATGTGGGATGCCTCCACAGCATGGTTGATGAGTGGAGCAGGTCTGTACCCGGGATCCAAACCTGCAAACTCGGGCCACTGAAGCAGAGCACACAGAACTTTAACCACTCAGCCACGGGGCCAGCCTTGGATTTTTTTTTAATAATAGCTAATCTAATGGGTGTGAAGCAGTATCTTATGGTTTAGATTTGCATTACCTTAATGACTAATAATGTTCATTATCCTTTCATGTGTTTATTGACCATTTGGATATCTTCTTTGGAGAAGTGTCTATTCAAGTACCTTGCCCATTAATATTCTAGATACTAGACTCATCAAAAATATGATTTGAAAATATTCTCTTACATTCTGTGGGCTGTTTTTTCTTTTTCTTGATGGTGTCCTTATATGCACAAAAGTTTTAAATTTTGATGAAATTCAATTTATCTATTTTTTTCTTTGGTTGCTTGTACTTTTGGTGTCATATGTAAAAAACCATTGCCAAATCCAAGGTCATGAAGATTTACTCTTTTTTTTCTTCAGTGAGTTTTATGGTTTTAGCACTTATATTTAGGTCTTTGATGCATTTTGAGTTAGCTTTTCTTATATGGTGTGAGGTAGGGGTGCTACTTCATTCTTTTGCATGTGGATACCCAGTCATTTCAGCATCCCTTGCCTATTGAATGACTTTGGTATCCTTGCTGAAAATCAACTGACCATACATGGATATTTTTATTTCCAGACTCTCAATTCTATTCCATTGATCTGTATGTCTATCCTTATATCAGTACCACACTGTTTTGATTCCTGTAACTTTGTAGTAAGCTTTGAAATTGAAAAGAGTTCTCCAACTTGGTCTTCTTTTTCAGATCATTGTGGCTATTCTGGGTTCTCTGCAATTGATTCCATATGAATTTTAGGATTTCTTTTCTATTTCTGAAAAATAAAGGCCACTGAAAAATTTTTTTAAAGGTTTTATTTTTCCTTTTTCTCCCAAAGCCCCCCAGTACATAATTGTGTATTTTTAGCTGTGGGTCCTTCTAGTTGTGGCATGTGGGATGCTGCCTCAGTACGGCTTGATGAGCGGTGCCATGTCGACGCCCAGGATTCGAACTGGAGAAACCCTGGGCTGCTGAAGCAGAGTGTGTGAACTTAACCACTCAGCCATAGGGCCGGCCCCAGCCACTGAAATTTTGATAGGGATTGCATTGAATCTATAGATTGTTTTTGGCAGTATTGAAATCTTAATAATATTAAGTTTTCCAATCCATGAACATGGGATATTTTTCCATTTCTTTAGGTCTTCTTTAATTTCTTTGAGTAGTATTTTTCAGTTTCATCTCCTTGGTTAAACTTATTCTTTAGTACTTTATTATCTGTGATAATATTTAAATGGAATTGTTTTCTTCATTTCCTTTGCGGGTTGTTCATTGCGAGTATAAAGAATTGTAAGTGATATTTGTTGATGTTGTGTCCAGCAACTTTGCTGAATTTGTTTATTAGCTCTAATAGTTTTTTTGTGGGATTCTTTGAGATTTTTCTATGTATAGGATCATGTCAATTGCCAATAGAGTTTCACTTTTTCCTTTACAATTTTTCCTTTTGTTTCTTTTTCCTACCTAATTGCTTGTTGAGAACTTCCACTACAATGTTGAACAGCCATAGGGAAACTGGGCATCCTTGTCTTGTTCCTGATCTTAGAAGGAAAACTTTCAGTTTTTTACTATGGAGTATGATGTTAGCTGGGGTTTTTCATAAATGCTCTTTAATGTGTTAAGGAAGTTACCTTCTATTGTGAGTTTGCTGAGTGTTTTTCTCATGAAAAATGTCAGATTTTGTCAAATCCTTTTTCTGCATCAGTTAAGATGATCATGTGGGTTTTTTTCCCTTCAGTCAATGTAGTGTATTATATTGATTGGTTTTCTTATGTTGAACTGCCCTTGCATTCCTGGTACAAACCCCATTTGGTCATGGTGTAATCCTTTTAATATGCTGTTGGATTTTGTTTGTTAGTATTTTGTTAAGGGTTTTTGCATCTATGTTTGTAAGGTATAATGGCCTATAGTTTTCTGTGATCTTTGTCTGGCTTTGCTATAGGGCTGGAGTCATAGAATAAGTTAGGAAGTTTTCCTTTATCTTTATTTTTTGGGGAGAGTTTGAAAAGGATTGGTGTTAATTCTTTAAATGTTTGGCAGAATTCACCAGTGAAGCTATCTGGTCCTGGGTTTTTCTCTTTAGGGAGGTTTTTGATTACTGATGCAATCTCTTTACTTATCATAGGTCTGCTAAGATTTTCTATTTCTTCTTTAGCTGGTTTTGGTAATTCGTGTGTTTCTAGGAATTTGTCCATTTCATCTATGTTATCTAATTTGTTGGCATACAATTGTTCATAGTATTGTCTTATAATCTTTATTATTTCTGTAAGGTGAATAGTAATGTCCCCATTTTCATGTCTGATTTTAGTGATTTGGGTCTTCTTTTTTTCCTAGTCAGTCTGGCTAAAGGTTTGCCAATTTTGTTGATCTTTTCAAAGAACTAACTTTGGTTTCATTGATTTTCTTTGTTTTTCCACTCTCTATTTTGTTTATCTCAACTCTGATATTTATTTTTTACTTCCTTCTGCTAGCTTTGGGTTTAGTTTAGTCTTCTTTATCCAGTTCCTTAAGGTGTTTGATTATTGCTTTGAGATTTTCCTTCTTTTTTAATGTATCTTTTTATAGCTATAAATTTCCCTCTGAGTACTGCTTTTGCTGTATCCCCAAAATTTTGGTATAATGTCTTTTCATTTTCATTCATCTCACAGTATTTTCTAATTTCTGTTGTGATTTCATCTTTAACTCACCAGTTATTTAATTTCTACATGTTTTTGAATTTCCCAGTGTTTCTTCTGTTATTGATTTCTAGCTTCATTCCACTGTAGTTAGAAAAGATGCTTTATATGATTTTAACATTTTTAAATTTATTGAAACTTGTTTTGTGGCCTAACATATAGTTTATCCTGGAGAATGTTCCACATGCATTATTTATTTTACTTAGAAGAAGTCAGAAAGAGGAATGAGAAGAATGTGTATTCTGCTGTTGTTGGGTGGAGTGTTTTGTACATGTCTGTTAAGTCTAGTTGGTTTATAGCACCCAAGAGTTGTAAGCAGTGCAGTTATATAACTGAATTCTATTTTTAAACACGTCCTTCTGCCTGCTGTTTGGAGAACTGACTGGAAGCAGGAAGATAGTGAGGAGACTATAGCAGATGTCCAGGTAAGAGGGGATGGTACCTGGACTAGGGGGTGGCAGAAAAGCTAGAGGGTAGCAGGTGATTTCAAGAGGTAAGTGGAGGTAGGAAGTAGGCTCCCTGCTGGATGAGAGATGGTCCACAGTCTAGGAAGGGACAGACAGGCCCCAGGAGGACCCGCAGGGTTCTGCCTGGCATACTCTCTGTGCCCTTGACCCAGCTGGTCACCATCAGCCAGCTCAAGGAGAACAGTCTTCCCTCATTTAGGGCTACATGGGGCTGACTCCAAGCAAAAAGTTACAAACCATAACTCCCATCAGCCTAAGAACTGTGGGAGGAGGGCGCTGCCTTGCAGAGAAGGCCACCACAAGTGCTATTTCTCAAGAAATAATCAGGTGGCCTCAACCTTTCTATAAAAGCACAGTACCTGCCTAAAGGCTTCTCCTTCACATACGTTAGTTCATTTGTGCTTCAAAACACCAAAAAGAAAGGAATCCTACCATTTCTCAGTGATATGCAGCATGTGCTACTTTGAGTTGTACCTGAATGTTGTCCTGTGTCCTTACCCAGAAGGCTATCCAACCCCTTGGGAACATGAGACACGTGCTGCATCTCTAGCCCCTGACCATGCCTAAGGGGACGAAATGAAGGAAGACGAGCCTGAAGCTGCTCTCTCAGGGGAGCCAACCTCTCCTAGAAGTCCAGGCTAGCAATCTCTAGCACTGCCCAGCTGAGTTAACAAGCATTTCTACACCAGCTGCAAAAGAAACCCCTCCCACTGGCTGCCCCAGGGAAATTGTTCCAGAATGACCAATCCAATAAAAGTTACCTGATACATTATTTTCAGGAAGTTCCTAGAAAATGCAGCAAATTTTTATTTATTTATTTTATTTATTTTACTTAGGAGAAGCTAGAAAGAGGAAGCTAGTTCTTCCATGAGCAGCAATGTTCCCACACTTGGCCAACAGGGTTGTTCTGAGCCCAGCCACACCACCAGCCACATCATTCACCACATTGGCTTTCTACAGGCATCCAAATTGAGATCAGAGGTCCTGCTGGAGGTCTCAGCACGGCCCTTGTCTGAGATGGCCCCAACACCCTCCTTCACGGGAAATGGAGTGGTACCCTGAGGACCCCTTGCCAAGCTCAGCATCACTGCTGACACACCAGAGCCCCAGGAGTGCTGACCCCAAGGAAAAGAGTCACTATGGGGAGGACCTATGCTCCAAAGGGGTGAGACCTCTAAAAAGAAGGTCAGACTAATATTCAATGGCCTTCAATGTGCGTTAACAAGCTAGTACTGAGGGAGAGTCCCCAACATGGGGAGATGGGGCATGGTGACAAATGTCACTAGCATCTCTCATTCTACTTTGTGCTAGAGCTACTTCCAAAGGTCTCACCGTCTCCCCAACCAGCCTATGAGATAATCCTGGAGAGCAGGGGCTGTGACTTATTCTCACCTGGAGCCCTGCCTTCCTAAAAAAATACACAGACCTGTGGAAACATACACCATTTTCCCTACAATTTATGAAGGATCAGTTTCCCAATCTCCCCTCGACCCCCCGCTGCTGTGTGTGTGGACCCAGTTTTTACCCATCAGAAACATTTGCTATTGCTCTGGGTGGGCAAGGCTGTGGAGAGGCAGGCATTCTCACACACTGCTGTAGGCATCTAATGGTAAACCCCTATGGAAGGCAGCTTGACAAGCTCTCAGAATTACAAATGCACACTCCCATTGAGCCACAACCCCTCTTCCTGGAACGTACACTTTGTTTATACTTATACACACGTGAAATGAAATGCAAGGTTACTCACTGAACACAGTGCATCATAGCAAAATAAAGAAACAACCTAAATCTTCATCAACAGGCTATAGGTTAAATAAACTACAGTACAACCACACAATGAAGTACTGTACTGTTATAAAAACAAGGAGGAAGTTTTTTTATGTACTGGTAGGGAAAAAATTCCAAGATAAATCTCTAAATTGAAAAAAAGCAAGGCAGAGGATAGTGCTTATTTTAAAATAAGTACCTATCTGAATATACATGTAATGACACAAGACACTGGTAGCTCTGGTTGCCTCTGGGTGGGAGAACAGGGTGTGTGGCTGAGGACAAGAGTCAAGGGCAGACTTCACCATATATGCTTTTGAAATTGTATAAATCATATAAAGATATAATATATTAAAAAATAAATGTATTAAAGTAAAAAATAAAACATCTTGCTCAGGACATCTGAGGGGGCCTTCCACCTCGGCAAAAGCAGCAGCTCTGGCTAAATGGTTTTCAATCTCCATAAAGGGCCTGGGAAAAAGTCTGGCCCCAAGCACAGGTGCACGCTCCTGGACTCCCACGTCTGACTGCTGCTCCGGGAGCTGACCCACGACAGCATCTGAAGGGTCTGCTGAAGTCTAGGAACCAGACTTGTCCAAAGAAAGGCACACATAGTACTGCCCACCACAAACATTTCCATCCCAAGAACTGCCAGCCACCCCGAACACCTAAGCATCTCACTGCAGAGGACACACAGAGCTGAGTGGGAAGCGCGAACACACACCTTGACCTTCCAGGGTTGGTCTAGACTAGCTTGGGTCTCCTGGTCACCACTGCCCACTAAGCGCTTTCAATTCCCACTCTCTCCAGACCCATGACACCCATTGTGCCGAGCGCTCACTACCTGAGTGGCTGCTCATCAGGTGAACAGCCTTGGCCTTGGCCAGCTCCAGAGTGGTGATCCAGTGCTGCCGCTCCACCTCTGAGCTGGCCTTGAGGTGGTAGGTCCTTGCCCCATTGGTCAGCATGATACCGCAAGAGTCCTCCTTGTCAAAGTGCGCGGTGCACAGGTTGATGGTGCCACGGCAGGTGTGGGCCATTTCATCCTGATTTCTGTAGGATGTAAGAGAAGGTATGGGGTGAGGCTCCCAAACTCAATAGCTCTAGACTGAAGAAAGCCTCAAGGCAAATCCTGAGAATCTCAGACCCTTAGAGCTGGGAGAGGCCCTGGAGTCAGAGCTGGCAGATAATGCCTATTGGGATTGACTGGTAGATGTTTGGTTGAGAGGGACTCAGTAGAGAGACTGGCAGAAGGAGGAGGGTCTGCATCAGTGCCATATGTAGGGCTGCTCGCTATGGTCTGAACCCTCGCAGACACCAGGAAATGGAGAAGGTGACTGCCCAGGGTCCTGATAGGCAGCACGGCCCACTAACCCCATCCCAGGCTCTTTCCACTAAGTCTCAGAACCACAGAGTTGGAGCAGGGTGGGAACCTTACACTAAAACTGAAATTAGAGACCCAGGACCCCAGGGGGTGGATTTGGAGGCAGCCCCTGCAGGAGTGACCCGGGTACCAAGATCTGCAGAGCAAGGATGTCACCATTCTGCTCTGGCCCTACAACCAATGAGACGAAGGCAATGGCTGGGCTAACACAGCGCAACCTCATGTCAAGGGACTGCCCCTTTGTTGGTTACCAGATTATGGAGCTAATGGTACCAAAGCAAGGGGAAGCAGAGGTGACTAAAATGTGGGCCACTTCCAACTGTGACCAGTGACTGAAAACTGAGATCCAACCATCATGACTGGATCTACTTAACTCACTCCGTTAGATACTCAAAGGAAATTCAGAACCCCACATGACAGACCAAGTCTCTTTTCACAGGGGGTGCTGGGAAAAGAAGAGGAATTGGTCAGCATGTAACACTGCAAGAGGCAGGAGCTCATTTGGCAATTCTGCTGCCCTTGAATGTTCATTATTTCCCCCGACTGTTTATTGTTTGTTATTTTCTTGATTCTTCTACCAGTTCTTAAAGTCAAATGACTTGACACTCAATAAGACATTCACCTTTCATCTGGACAGTTGCTGCCTTTTCTGATTCCCTCATGCTTTGGTTACATCCCTTAGAGAAGATGACTCAGTCTACACCTGAAAAAACCTCCAGCTCTTAGTGCTGATATCTTTCACTTGAAGGAAACGCATTCTGATTTACAAACCTGGCAAAGCTGGGCGTACCTGTTGGAAACTTGCCGTTTTAGATTTAAAGACTTTTAGGCTAGAGATTGTTCAGCTGTTAAATAGCATAGTAACAAACCAAAAAGACACTATGGTTTAGTTCAAAAAAGAAGAATGGGGTGACAGTGTTCTAGGCAGAGGGAAAAGTGGCAAAGACTATGAGGCGAGGAGAAGTTTACAGCTTTCAAAGACAGGAAAAGGTTCCGTGTGGCTGGATCACTGAGAACAAGAGAGTTGACAAGAGAAAAATGAAGCTAGAAAATAAGGCAGGGATCAAATGTAGTACCTTGTAGGTTGTGTTAAGCATTTAGACTTTTATCCCAAAATTAAAAATAGTGGGCTTCTGGGCCTAATGTCAGGAAAGAAGAGGTAGCCAGGAGTTCCAGAAGTTCCTACGGAAAACAGGAAACAGAAGTACCCTGTACAAGACGGGGAGATGGAAACCAGGTGACTATGTGAAATCAGGGCTGGCTGGAAGTACTGGATTACAATCCATCAACTAAAATAAATACCCACGAGTCCATACTGATACAAGTAAATAACTGAAGGGATAAATAAATGGGGAAGAGAGAGATCTTCCTTAATAAAAGTAGATAAAATTATGGAAACAGAAAATCACTAAATGCAATGTGGGATCTTGGACAGGATCATAAAATGGAAAAAAAGACATCAGTGGAAAAACTTGTGAAATATGAATAAAGCCTGAGGTTTCGTTTATAGTATTATAACAATGTTAATTTCCTGGTCCTAAAGATTCTACTTTGGTGAGGTAAGATGTTAACATTAGGGGAAGTTAGGTGAAGAGTATATGGGAACTCTCTGTACTATTTTTGCAACTTCTCTGTAAGTCTAAGTTATTTAAAAATTTTTTTTAAAAAATAATGCTACCATCACATTCTGCCCATGCTCATAGCTGATATGAAGCCTTGTGGCCAAAACATGAACTCACTTGCCCTCAGGCTCAGTGACTGGGTTGGAGATATTCCCAATGTCACTGAAAGACAGAAGCCCTAAGCCCCCATCATAAAGCCTGGTTCTGGACCAAGCTCTCCAGCGGTCAAGGGGGAGACACTTTAAAAATCACCAGATCAAGAAGAGTAGAGTGGTAGGTAAGGCTCGGGGAGGGAGGCAGAACCTCTGAAAAACAAAATTCAAAACCTATGAAGAAAATCAATGCTAATAAAGAAGCCAACAAAGTTAACACTCAGAAGATGAATCACTTCAGACAAAACGGAACTATCAGAGAAACATGAAAAAAATGAAAATAAATTGATTTAGGATTCTCAAAGATGAAGGAATAACATCAATAAAAGGAAGAATAATTTGTGAAACAAAAGTAGCTAAAAATGAAACAAGAACAGGTGGATATGAAAAGTAACAAGAGAATTTCAGGAAATGAAAATATAGCAGATAAGCTTTACCAGTCACCCAGGACCCAAATCTAAATTTAAGCTTAACTCATTGTAACTAAAGTTACTTTTCATTAAAAGACTTGAGGAGATTAATTTTTCTGTTTTACTTTTCTGTGTTATTTGGAAGAAATTATATCGTGGCATATGTGAAGTTGGAGATTGAAAGCCCCTTAAAATTATCAAGGTCCAATGCATTTGCTTATCTTGGAATTTAGCTCTGCTCTTTTTTCATTTAGATATTTGTGGCCAATCCATTCTCCACCAGTGGCCAAAGTGATAATTTTTGTCCTATTTAGTCAGTTTTTAAAAATTTCAATGTCTTCAGAGTCAGTCCTGAAAGGGCCCACAATTTAGGGACATATCCTAAAATTCAGGTGGTTTTTTGGGAGGGGTGCACCTACCCATGTTGTATATAAAGGTTTTGTGTCTCCCTATTGAGAGCTCTGGCTGCAGTAGGCCTCTCTCTAAGAATCAACCTTCCAGGGCCACCCAACAGCCCAGACGGTGGAAAAGTTAAGGCCCCATTCACTGCACTCTGGACTTGGGTCCTACAAGCTGCAGTGGCAACTCCTCCTCCTCGCCAGGGGCCTTTGGAGGAGGGCAGCAATCCAAAACCTATTCTCATGGAGCCCTGGGCAGCTTCAGTGGCTTCATTACCTCAAGTCAAACCAGTCCATGTCCTAGGGCCTCCCAGTTATATCAGAGCTCATATCAGCATACATGATCATACATCTTCTGCCATTTTTTTAAGGAGACACGTTTTGAGGCATTACTTCACATTTGGTGGATATTTTACATATTTAGGACAAGTAGAGACAAAATATGAAACACCTGCAGTAAAACTTAACCACAAGCAAGGTTACCTTATATAACTAACATCCTTCTAAGTGAATCACACCAACTCCCAACCAAACAATACTCGGTAGTACTGAGGGCCGACATCCTTGCCAGAAATGAGAATGTGACATCTGCCATAACAACTTGGAAGCCTGTAATAGTTAACATAGCACTTCCGAAGCACTAAGTGAGCTGTAATAGTTAATGTAGCACTATGGCTAGTGACTAACCCACCTGTATTGGGTACAAACCTTGTACACCAGCTCAGAGTCCCCTCACCACCTCCTCCATTCCTTCTCTTGGTGCCCCATTTGGCCTGAGTCACCCCTCCATTTCTGGACTTGGAAGAAGAGCTGAATCTCAGAGTACAGGATCTGGATTCGTGAGTGGCCACCAAGAGGCTGGGTCTTTGCAACTCACTAGTGTGGAAGGGTTAGCGCCTCACAGGTTGAATAATGAGCAGTGGGAAGTGGGAAATGGATGGGAAGCAGGCAGGTAAATATCTCTTACTTACTCTCTCCTGGATGTCTCCAAGGTATGGTTTATCCCTGCAAACCTTCTGGAGAAGTCCATGAGCCCAGAGAACACGAGTGGTCTCTGTGACCCTTGCAGTTTGCTGTGAAGCGGTGGCTGGACAGTAAAAGCACCATCACTTGGCAGCCTTCCGTTGCCCTTCTTTCCCTTTTTGCCTCCGCATCACCAAGGCTCATCTTGCTGCCCCACTGAGTACCCAACCTGCCAGCAGGAGAGACCACCACTGAACCTACAGGGCATGGCCCACTCCTTGGGAAGAACTAGAGGGCCACCAACTAGATTAGACCCCTTCCACCTTGGTGGGGGTAAGCAATTTGCCCTTACTGAAATCACATTTTCTGGTAACAGAGTTGCCAGCAGCACTATGTTCCAGTTATCGACTCCTCATCTGCTGGCCTGGATTCCTATATAACACGGTCTCAGACCAAATCACCCATTTCGGCCAAGAAGGTGCATCAATGACCCCTGACCATGGAATTCACTGCTCTCATCATGAACCCTGCCGTCGCTCAGGAGCAGCCAACCTGACAGAACAACAGAATGGCCTGTTGAAGGCTCAGCTGAGGTGCCCTCTGGGGAGACTATGGGCTTGAGCTTCTGTCCTCCAGGATGCAGTATATGCCTTGAACTGACAACTGATATCTGGTGCCACGTCCTACATAACCACAGCAGATGGGTCCAGGAGTGGCCCTGCTCACCGTCACATAGTAACCCCTTGCAGAGTTTGTGCTTCCTATCCCCGTACACTTGGGCTCAGCTGGGTTAGAAGTTCCAGTTCCAGAGTACTGGGGTACAACACAAAAGGCTTCTACTAAACTAGAAGCTGATGCTACCCGCCGGCCACCTTCGGCTCCTCATGCCAGTGACCAACAGACCAAGAAGGGAGTCACTATACTGCTGGAGTCACTGATGCTAATTGCCATGAGGAGTTAGGTTTGTGGCACACGTGGAGATAGGAGAAGAATGTCTGGAACAGAGCTCAGGGGATTCCCTGGGGAATCTCTTAATACTTCCACTTCTGGTAAAGGCTATTAATGGGCAAGGCAACAAGGAACTCAGACCCCTCAGGACAAACATCACAGACCAGCCAAAGTGCTGGCAGAGAGTGAAAGGGATCTAGAACGTATGGTGGAGGAGGAAGATAATGGATATCAATTACAGCATCAGGACCAGCCACAGGAGCAGTGAATGAGCTTGTTTCACAACCTTCTTGCTTCAGTCTTCCAGGCGACTCCAGCTGGCCATCAGGAAGGGGACTCTGTCACTGAGTGGAGTCGCACCTCCCCTCCCAGGGAAAGGGGAAAGACGTCTTCGTTCTCTCTGGAGAATGGATGGAGGTCCCCACATCGCAGGAGAGCTGATACCATGGGAGGGCACGAGCAGACCTGAGTAGCGCAAGGTGTGGAGCGTATTGGACACAAACCTTGTGCGCCTTCTCAGATTCCCTCGACCGCCTCCTTTTCTGTCTCTCTCGGTCGGTGCCTCATCCTTGCCCAAATGTCCCTCCACTTCTGGACTTTCATGAAATGCCACAGAGGGAAATGGGTGATGGAAGCAAAAGGGACATATAAATTCCCCCTCCAATCTTCCCTCTGCAGACTGCTCAGAGATGTGTTTTCTCCTTGCGTAACTTCTGGAGAAGTCCATGCACCAGATCTGCTGTGTCTCTCTGTAGCTCGCATGAAGCCACATCCAGCAAGGTACGCACTACATCATGGTCATTTTTATCTTTCCACTTCCCACTTCTGTCTCATTGCACTGGGACTGCATCTCTCAAACAAAGTGTCAGCTCTTTAATCCTCGCCTTGGGCTATGCTTTCTAGAGGACCTTCACAAAAAATGGCCATAGGCAAGAAAAAAATTGACAGGCAGCAATTTGAATCCAGACACAAAGAAAGACAAAAGCTACTAATCTGGAGCAAAGTCCTTAGCCTTGTGTGTGACTTTCACTCAATACTAGCTCAAGCTGACTGTGATTCATTTGGTAAATTCACCTCCAATCTTCTAAATTCTAATTTAGCAAGTACTTCCTGTGGGCTGCTATATAAAGGAATTGTGCTAGAAACTGGAGAGGGGGTAAATATAAAGATAAATAAGACACATTTTCTGGCCTCAAAGAACATTCCAATTTGTGAAAGAGGCCTGTAAATTGCTAGCTACTATTCAATAAGCAGAGGGAAATAAATTCAGAATAAAGGGGATGTTCGCTTCATGAAAATTCATTGAGTTACACTTTTACAGTTTACCTACTTTTCTGTATGTATGTTACATATGTATAGTCTGTTGTATGTTACATACATATCAGCTGTCAATAAAAAGTTGGCTTCAAAAACAAACTCCAAATGGAAGGATAAGCTGCCAATGGTGGGAGCTCAGGAGACAGAATGGTCCTTTCTGTCCTAGAGGGATCAAGGAGGTACAGTGAAGTACAGTCTCAAACAATGAGGGGACTCTGCCTAGGCAAACACTAGGAAGAGGGCCAGGCCAACCGAGAGCAGTTGTGTGGGGACGTGTGGCTCTGGGAAAGCCCAGGGATCCAGAGCAGCCAAAGGAGAGGGTCCAGCCATGGCCTGCATTGATGACGGGTATTATGAATTAGACTGTGTCCTCTAGGAAGATACGATGAAGTCCTAACTCCCAGTGCCTGTGAATGCGACCTTATCTGGAAATAGGGTCTTTAAAGATATAATCATGTAAACATGAAATCATTAGGGTGGGCCCTAATCCAATATGACTGGTGTCCTTATAAGAAGAGGAAGAGAGTCACAGAGGCAGAGATGGGAGTGATGCATCTACAAGCCAAGGAATGCCAAGGATTACCAGCAAACCTCAGCAGCTATGCAGGCCTGGAACAGATTCTCCCCTAAAGCCTTCAGAGAGAGAACAGCCCTGCTGAAACCTTGATTTGGGACTTCTGGCCTCCAGAACTGTGAGACAATTTCTGTGGTTTTAAGCCATCCAGTTCATACTGCTTTATCAGCGCAGCTCTAGAACACTAACCACAATGGCTGAACAGATGAGTGCCGGAATGACCTTCTGGAACCTCGCACACAGCTGGGCTGGTTTATTCCCACATGCCAATCATGAGACTGCACTTCAACCCTCCACACAGTTCCCACCTAGAATACTCGGCCACCACAGCACCCACACGGCTCTTCAGTTCCTCTAGTTACTGAAGCAGCCCTGCCCCAGAGCTGCCCATTGCTGCTTGGAGCTCTCCCCTCTACCTATACCAGAGAGGCTGGAGACCCAAAAATGACCTGCAGCAAAGATTCCAAGGATGCAGGTTTCCCCAATGACATGCATTCACACAGGACTTAAATGTGGAAGTGAGCAGGAGAAAAGGTATCCATTGTGGCGGCAGGAACTGTGGCAGAGGGCGCGAGCTTTTGCAGCCATCAGCTTCCCATTCTGTGGCTCCCTGCAGCAGCGTCAGCAGTTGGCCCTTTCAGAGCAGAGGCAGTGCGAGTCTGGGATCTGGACTATTCCCTCAGATTCCAGTCCGCTAGTTCAGCCCTCCCAGGGAGTAGGAGGCTACCTGACCCTTGGCAGCACAGCATTTCAGCTAACACTAGCCAGCGTCATTTCTGGTGTGTGCAGCTAAGTCCCGGCCAAAGCACCTCCCCAGGAGTTGTATCATCTCAGAACAGATACCTGTGACTGCAAACAAGGTTTGATGTTTGCTGTTTGGGATCCCTGGCACCAGGGCACACGCAGGCCAATCCCACGCATTTGCAGAGGTTTTTAAATTTAAATCTAGAGAGGCAAAAAGTAGGCTCAGAAAATATAAGCCACCAAGTGGGAGAGACATTCACAATAAATATATTCAGCAAAGAACTTGTAACAAGAAAATATAAAGAACTCCTAAAATGAGTAATAAAGAGGCCAACAATCCAATCTAAAAATGGGCAAAACTTATGTCACTTCAAAAAACAAGATATCCAAATAGCTAATGAACATACGAAAAAGTGCTCAACCTCAGCAGTTATCAGTAAACATACACACACCCCATGATCCCGCAATTCCACTCCTATGGACTTCCCCATTAGGGATGCATACATGTGGCTACCAAAGACATGTAGGGAATGTCTGCATCACTCTTCCCAATAGCCAAAAACTGAAAACACCATGTCCACCCTCACTAGAATGGATACACAAATGGTGGTTTATCCATCTGATGGTTTATCCAAATGGTAGAGTATTATACAGCAATGAGAATAAATGCATCAGAATTACACATAACAATCTGGAAGAACCTCGCAAATACAATGTTGAGCAGAAGAAGCCAGACACAAAGAGAACATATTGTGTGATCCTACTTATAGAAAGTACAATAAAAGGCAAAAGTAAGCTCTGGGGTGAGAAGTCAAAGACAGTGGTTACACTTGGGGGGACAGTGACTGGAAGGAGACACGGGGGAGGGTTCTGGGGGTCTAGTCATGTTTTATCTCTTCAGCAGGGGTAGTGGTTATTCAGTGTGTTCATTTGGTGAACATTCCCCGAATTGTACACTTATTTGTCCACTTTTCTCTATGCATATTGTACTTCATTAAAAGTTTACATGGAAAAGAACAGGGATGGGGAGAATCCTTTCCTGGCAGTGGTGGCAACAGCAACAACTGCTTCTTAGGGGCAGCAGAGGTAGAGGTGCCAGATGGCATCAACATCCAGTGCCTGAGTGTCAATATCCTCTCCAGGATGGTTCTGGACATAACTTTGGTCATGGATCTGGCTGCTCAACCTGCCCTGTTCTCACCTCTCCTCTGAGAGGTCTGTCCTCCTGCCTTTCCAGGGAGCCTGTGAGCTCATGAAGAAGCTTCCAGTAAATATGGTTTTTTGCTTAAAATATCCAGAGCTGGTTTTCTATTGTTCTTGACTAAGAACCTGCTGGTACGCATGGGCAGCAGCCACAGAAGGGATGTCAGACGGCAGGGAGGGCAGTAAAGAAGGTTGTACAACAGAAAACAAGCATGAGAAACAGCAGATTTTGGGTCCTCTACCTCTCAGGCCAAAGGGATGCTGTTAGGACCCTTCCAGGTGTAAGTAATGAAGCTCAGCTATTCATTCTAACTACCACACCCTGGGAGCTTACCTTAGAAGCATCTCACATGGATTAGCCATTTAAGATGTATTAAGAAAGTTAGAAACGTTACCTCCCTGTTCCAGATGTAGAGGCTGAGGCTCGGAGACATGGCAGCTCGCTGGAGGTCCCAAAGGGGAGGCAGCCATTAGAGCCAGACCCACCCACTCACCTGCAGCCCTGCCTCTTACCCACAGGGCTGCACAGACTTGTCCCCTAGGTTTCATTTGTACTCTCAAAAGTCATCAAAGCTGGTTGGATGGCGCTATTCAAAAAACGTTCAACATCACAAGCGTCAGAAGTAACTCATCAAACAGAAGCATCTACTGTGTAGTTTTTGCTTCCGGAGATGAGTCTGTCACTACGAGACCTGACACCATTTCATTTTGCTTCTGGCCTCATTCTTTGCCATTTAAAGTTTCCCTTGAGAAATGTTAAATAAATGCTGCTACAAATTCTAGAGGAAGGACATTTCTAATGTAATTTTTAAAATAAAAATAAAAGAGGAGACAGGAGCCATTCTCCAGTTACTGAAATTCACATCACTACATTTATGCACAATGGAGGATGACAGTAATTTATAAAGGACAGCATACTTATCAATACAACTTACATCTAGGTAGCGCTTCGCTTTCTATGGGAGGCTGTCACAAACATGACTCTTTTGATCCTCACCAGGGCCTGTAAAGTGGCCAAAGCAGACATTGATTTGTTTAGCAACCATGTATCAAGTATATTCTATATGCCAGGCACCTGTAGGAGAGGTTGAGCTTCATTTTATAGCCAAGGAACGGGAGGAGGCCAGGAAAAGGCAAATTATGTGCCCCAGTCCATAGATCTGGTAAACAACAAAGCCAGAACTGGAACTGGGTTTCTTTACCACCAGCACAGGGCTCTTTCCATGGGTATCCATCGAGAAAAAATGTTTTGCTTTACTGTCATTGTTTGTATTTGCTGCTTGCAAACTAGAACATAAGTTTCATGAGAGACAGACCTGGCCCGTCTCGTCCCTGCCCAGCTTAGAGCTGACACCTGGTGAGAGTTCAGAGAGGATGTGCTGGCTGAGTGAATTAATGCATGAGTGCTACAGAAGCACTCATGCAGAACAAACCCAGGGGGATGACCCAGCCCCGGCCCCCACCAAAAGTTCTGCTGACCTCACATGCTTAAGGTGGAATAACAGGGTAACAACGCCCAACCCCGTCAATATCACTCACTGAAAACCCATTAGATCTTTTTGTGGTTCCATCAAAATATCAGAACACTATGTATTACCCAGTGACATCTAAGATGGTTCCCAAGATTATTAAGTGGAAAGTCTGTCATAGAATATTAGGCAAATACTTTAGATCTCAAATTTACACTAAAAGATCTTATCAAATAGAAAACAGAGGGACATATCACTTTTTCTGCCAATGTAACAACAACAAATCACAATATATTTCCAAGTTACTACAGTTTGGAATTGTGAGGTTGGCTCAGCTGAAGTCTCCCTCCTGGACTTCACTGAGCAGAATTCCAAGTTCTCTCCCTCACGCCTCCTCAATTTCTCTCAAATCCATCCCCTTCATTGCAGCTGCCCTGCTCAGCCCTGAGCTGGGTCACGGTTCTCTCTCGCCTGGACAACACCCACAGCCTCTTCATCAGTCTCTGTATCTTGCCTTGCCCCTGTCAATCCACTCCTGCGCTACAGTCTTCTAAAACTTCATTCTGAGCCTGTCAAAATGCTGCTTTCAATCCTTCAACTACTCTCCCTCTTTCTTTAGGACAAAGTCCCTGCTCCTGAATAAGATTTAGCAATTCTTCCTGAGCTAGCTCCTCCCTGCCCACTGTTTCCAAGCCCCCAGCCTGCCAGCCCCCCAGCCGAGCTCGCCCTGTACACATGCTCCTTCCTCGACCTGCATGCTTTCCTGCTCCCTGTCCATTTGGTTACCTTATCCTACAGGTTAGCTGAAATGTCACTTCTTCCAAGAAACTTTCCTTATGTGCCCTGCATGCTCCCATAGCCCCCAGGGCTTCCTCCCTCACTGTCCTTACCATATCACACTCTGATTGCTGCTTTATTTGCCTGACGCAGGGTCTGTGGCTATCTAATTCACTGTGCATCTCCAGAATCTAGCAGTTATCCACCACGTAGTTTGTGCTTAGCAAATATTTATTAAACGAATCAATTCAACTTTAAATATCTTTGATTTGATCACAAAGATCACTGCTCTCCAAAGAAAACACTGCTTCAGTGCAAGGTTTTCTTTGATAACCAAGATGGTCTTAAACCTCCATTTAGGTAAAGCAAGTGTAAAATACCATGGAAATAAGTGTTGTCACCAAAATTCATCCATCTGAAAGATAAGCAATAGCTAAGCAATGAATGCCACTAAGTTTTCCTGTCCCTATCAGGCTGCCGAGTTTTGAAAAGTGTTCATATTCTATTTTCCGGCTGTTTCCATAACAGGTTTAATAGTGAGACTCATCAAAGAAATAGAAAGTCTCAGCAAAGAAACAGAAGACAAAAAGAAGAACCAAATGGAAATTTTAGAACTGAAAAATACAGGAACCAAAATAAAAAAAACCCAGTAATAGGCTCAACGGCAGAAGGAAGGGAAAGAGGGAAAAAAATCAGTTAACTGAAGATAGAACAAGAGAAATCACCCAATCTGAACAACAGAAAGAAAATAGACTGAAAAAAAATGAACAGAGTCTCAGGGACCTGGGGGACTTTTGTCATTTGTGTCATCGGTGTCCCAGAAGGAGAAGGCAAAGAAAGAAGGCAGGGAAAACCAAGTATTTAAAGAAATAATGGCTGAAAACTTCCCAAATTTGGCAAAAGATGTACATCTCCATATTCAAGAAGCTGAGCAAACCCAAAGAGGATAAACCCAAAGAAATTCACACCACAACATATTATAGTCAAACTTCCAAAAACAAAAAGACAAAGAAAAAAATCCTGAAAGCATTGAGACAGAAGCAACACCTTACGAAGAAGAAAAACAATTTGAAATACAGAGGATTTCACCAGAAACCATGGAAGCCAGAAGGAAGTGGCCAAGACTTTTCAAGCACTAAAAGAAAAGAACTGTCAATCCAGAATCCAGTGAAAATATCCTCCAGGAATGAAAGGAAAGTAAAGACATTCTCAAATGAAGGAAAATAAAGAGGATTTGTCACCGCCAGACCTACCCTAAAAGAACAGCAAAAGGAAGTTCTCTAAAAAGAAAGGAACTGATAAAAGAAGGAATCTTAGAACATCAGGAAGGAGGAAAGAACATGATATGCAGTATATGGGTTAAGACAATAAACTTTCCTTCTCTTCAGTTGTCTAAGTTGTTTTAATGGTTGAAGCAAAAATTAAAACACTGTCTGATGTGGTTCTATATGTACGTAGAGGAAATATTTAAGACAATTATACCATAAATGGGAGAGGGTAAAGGAACTTACAGGGAGGTAAGGTTTCTATACTTCACTAAAACTGGTAAAATGACAGCAGCAGACTGTGATGAGTTATGTATAAATAATGTAATAGAGAGAGGAACCACTAAAAAAGTTATCCAAAGAGATATACTGAAAAACATTATAGAATGATTAAACATAGGGTTACCCTATGACCCAGCAATTCCAACCCTGGGTATATACTCAAGAGAAATAAAAACCTGTGTCCACATAAAAACATTTCTAACAGCATTACACATAATAGCCAAAAGGTGGAAACAACCCAAATATCCATCAGTGGATGAATGGACAAAAAAAATTTGGTATATTCACACAGTGGAATTGTATCCATACAACAGAATATTATTCAGTCATAAAAAGGAATGAAGTACTGACACATGCTACAACTCGGATAAACCTTGAAAATTATGCTAAGTCAAAGAAGCTAGTTACAAAAGTCTACATATTCCACCCATATAAAAGTCCAGAATAGGGAAATATGGAAAGACAGAAAATATCTGAGTGGTTGCTTAGGACTGGGAAGCAGATTTGGGGTGGGGGAGCACAGAGGAGTGATAACTAAAGCATATGTGGTTTCTTTTGGAAGTGATGAAAACATTCCAAAATGGACTGTGGTGATGGTTGCACATATCTGTGAATATATTACGAACCAGCAAATCGC
Organism: Equus przewalskii; assembly: GCF_037783145.1. Classification (NCBI taxonomy): domain Eukaryota; kingdom Metazoa; phylum Chordata; class Mammalia; order Perissodactyla; family Equidae; genus Equus; species Equus przewalskii. Next base: position 7,350,363 of record NC_091837.1, read on the forward strand.
ACAGCTTAAATGGGTGACTTGTATGGTATGTGAATTATATCTCAAAGATTAAAACAAGAATAACAACTGCAATACGCTGAAAGACATCAAGTCAAGGAGTTCATAACGATACCGAAAAAGATAAGTCATCAGCAACCTTGGGAGGAGCTAGGGATCTAACTCATTTGTTTGATAGCTGGTGAATAAAGGAAAGCAAGGGGCATTGTTTCCACTATTTCCATATTAACTAAACCACTGGGTAACCAAATGGTCTTAACAATTTATAACAATTTATAACTCTTTATAAATTGTTATAACAATTTATAACAATTTATAACTCTTTATAGTTTTATACTCCTTATAGTGTTATAATTCCAAAAGGAATGATAGAATATCATCATTTTGCAACCTGAAATGAACTATTGGGTCTAGAAAATTATCAACAATGGTTGCTTATGGGTATGCATGCATGTATGCGTGTGTGTGTGGGAAAGAGAGAACCAGACAGCATGTGCCCCCTTTCAATGTACCTATCAACCATTTTGTCAATATAATTGAATCCTACTCTAATCATATCTCTAGCTGTCAGTCTATAGGAAATAAAGGAAATAGAAGAGTATGATAAACAACATTAAGGAGATGCAATCAGCAAAGTCCAGTCTGTGGGAAATTACAGAACAAATGACCCAGTTTCTTCAACAAATAAATTGCAAGGGGAAAAAAAGAGAGAGGGAAAGAGAACATATAAATCAAAAAAGATTACAGAGCCTTTTTCTCTTTCCCAGGCAGCGCTAAACCATGGGGATTCAGACAGCACAGCCAGCAGCAGCAGCAGTACAGCCAGGCCCTGAGGCAAGGGGTTTTGGCCAGTGTCACCAGTAAGGCAGGAGCACCAAGGTCAAGAAAATCGGCCAGCATGACTGACTGTGCAGGAACAGAGGTGATCTGGCCAGCAAGGCTGGGAGGGTGGTTCAATACAGGGGGCTGAGCAAATAAGTAAATATACTGAGGATAACGGGAGACAGATCTGTTACTGCCAGAGTTTGAAGTTGGAAATATGGAAAGAAAAAGTTAGAAAAATCCATCTCTATCCACAAAGAGAGTATAGAAACAATGATGTCCCAATAACAATGAGCATACCTAGCATCCAGAGTTTAGCTTTTAGATACCATTTTCCACTGAAAGGAATGAGGGCTCATTGGACAAATGGCAAATTCCAATACACGATGAACCAGGATCATTTTTTTGTGCCAAAAGCAAGAAAGTATTCAAAGAGTGATGGGGAATGTCAGAAGAACACAAGAGCCAGTTTAAAAGGACTCCTCCTAGCCAAAGCTGGGACAATTTGAGCATCAAAATAAATGATAGTTATCATAATAACCCACTGGATAAGATAGAAATCCATTAGTTCATACTGATATAAATAAATGAATAGACAAATAAAAAGCTCTTCCTCACAGTACAATGTCTACCAATAAAAGTAGAAGAAATGGTGTTAGAAAATCACCAAGTGGCAACCATCAAAGTAACAACTGATTCAAGCAAGAATCATCAAAGGGTGCTAAAACCAGTGGGTAAAGATTTGCTGAGGAATAGGATTTTACATAGCCTTAAAGTATCTCCTCATAAAAATACTTTCTAATTACTTATTAATTAATAATTATAAAGTTAACTTTACAGCGGAGATATCTGGCAAACATCATCTTAACTAAGGATAAAAGTTACAGCACTAGCAGCAGGACAAATTAACATCATGTGCCTCCTGATATGATGCACTGTGAAGGACACAATCATGCATCCTGTGGTATTCCTGCCATAAATGCAGGACCTGAATGTAAACAGAAGGGAACACCAGGCGATCCCAAATTGAGACAAATTCTACAAAGTAACCGGCCTGTATCCATCAAAAATGTCCAGGTCATGAAAGACAAATAAAAATGGAAGACCTGTTCCAGACTGAAACTAAAGTGACAAGACACAACCACCAAATGCAATCTGTGATCCTAGATTGGATCCTGGACCCCTAAAGGACATTATTGGGATAACTGGAAAAACATGAATGGGGTCCATGGATTAGACAGTAGCACTGTATCAATGTTTACACTATGGATATGTAGGAGAATGTCCTTGTTTTAAGGAATACACACTGAAGTATTAAGTGATAATGGAGATCATATCTGAAACTTACTCTTAAATAGTTAAAAAAATAATATGTATAAATAGAGAGAGAGAATGATAAGGCAAATGTAGTATATTAACAATTGGGGGATCTGAGGGAAGGATGACTTAGGAGTTCTTTGTATTACTCTTGTAACTTTCCTCTAAGTTGGAAAGTATTTCAAAATAAAAAGTTCATTTTAAAAATATGAGGAGAAATATCAACAATTGTAATGTATAGACCTTATTTGGACCCTGATTTCTAGAAACTGTAGAAAAATTTTTTAAATCAATGGGGAAATTTTAACATTGACTATTTGGTAATATTAAGGAATTAAATTTTTAGGCATGTTAATGCCATTTGATGTTTTTTAGAAAAATCTTCATCTCTAAAGAGATACATACTGAAATATTTATAAATATTATTTTTAACTTAATTATTAAAATTAAGTTAAAGGTGTCAGGCATTTGCTTCAAATTAAATGAGAGTAGGGAGGCCACAGACTGACCTTAAGGTGAGACTTGCTGACAGTGGGTGATGAGGACATGGGGTTCTTTATACCAACATTTATACTTTTGTATGTGTTTGAAAATTTCCATAATAAAAAATAAAATCCATAGGTATTGTATATTAAATTCTTCCCTGTGTGTAACAATGACCAACAGCAGTGCTGAACAACTTGGGTGACAAAGGGGGCCCCTTGGGTCCCAGTGAGCCAGGCACAGGAATGAGGCTGTGCACTGAGTGTCTCAGAATGAGAAGGAAGGAGATGATGGGTCCCTAGGGCACTGGGCTAGATCTATTTTGAGCACAGTCATGGGCTTGTAAATCCACGTTCTCCTACAGAGCAATGCAGGATATTTGAACAGATTTCTTTCTTTTAAATCATCACACAACTTCTGTAGCTACAGCCACAATCTACAGGATGTTCCAGCAACCTCGATTCTTCTTTTTACAAGTGAATTAAAAATCCAGCAGCACTAAAACACCCCCAAAAGTGCTACCCTAAGCAAAGGAAGTCCTAAAAAAGAAAACCAGTTACCAAGCCAAGCAAAAGACTGAAATGCCACAAATTAGAGGTTAATTAAGGAAACACTTAAGTCAAAATTTAACACACCAAAGCCAATTACAAATTTAAATGCACAGATTACAATATGAGCTTACAGATCTAACGGTGAGACATGTAATTTATTCAGGAATTCTACTTCTTCCCTTCATGGCCTCCAATAGGACAAACAAATGGCAAGCAATAGGATATACTGGAGTATACGAGGAAACCATTTGGTGTAAACCTAATTCGGCCTGACCTTGTTTTTCCAAAAGGGCCTGACATGGCCGTTGAGCATGCATTGTACATCTGCTTGAAGCATTTGCTACGTCCCAAAAGCAAGAACAAATGCTCTTAAGATAAACCTGTAACTTCCCCTACACTGGCATTTCCTTAAGGATAAGCATCTCTCTCTAGACTAGGAATTGATTGCTACGCTCACCTGTGACCACCCAGCTCACCTGTGACAACCCAGCTCGAGACAACAGACCTGCTACCCTATGTGTCCACCGAGACAGCAGACCTACTACCTGCTGTGTCCATCAATTGCTGTGCTGACAGAGCAATCTTGTGACTATTGTAAAAGGGACATTTCAATCACATATGATACATGCTCTTTGATGGTATATAACCACTCTGTACACTCCCACTTCTTTGGTGCCCTTCCTTCCTTGGGGAAGGAAGGCTCAGAATAAACTCACCCCAATTATCATTTATAGAGTGGTTATGGATTATTTTCGCTGACAAGTAGTATAAGCATTGACATTACTATTAGATGAAACAATCTTTTGTAAAAGTGACTCCCACCAAGCTTCAAATGACAAACATGGCAGCAGCCTGCAAAACTGAAGGCCTCACACCACAGGCAGTTGCAGACTCCCAAAACAGAGGCTGTGTTTAAAACAATGCTTACAGCTGCTTGGTACATTCATTCTTTCCTTCAATCAACATGGTAGGCCAGTCACTGGGTTCAGAACAGTGAACAAGACAGAAGAGGTCTGGGCCTCCAAGTGGCAGTGGATCTCCTGGGCTCCTATAGCATCCAACAAGAGTGTGTAACCTTCCATCTCCCCTCCACCATTTGAACTGAACAGGGAAGGGACCTGACAGCAGAGAGGGGTCCCCCCATGACAAGGTTCCTGAACTCCAGAAGGACAGCCCACAACCTGGCTACCCCCAAAAGAGGCCTCAAATATGTCTTCCTCATCTTGTGGCAAATCCAGCCCTGCTTTCCTTGACTGTTCCTGTTAAACAGGAGGTTCTCACTAGTGAAGCATTACTGCTGGGAAAACCGTTACATTCAAAACGCCCCTTTCACTTATGAAACAGTTTACCAAGTACTTCAAGGCTTGTTTCAAACAGCCAGGCAGGGCTATTTACAGATGAGAAAAGTGAGGGTCACAGAGGTTTGGAGCCTTACTCCCACATTGGGCTGGACTGATCTGTGTAACCAACAGAATATTGTGGAAATGACAGAGTGTGACTTTGAGGGTACGTAAAAAAGAAAGGTTCCTGCTTGCTCTCTCTGAGATGACTCTCCCTAGGAAAAGCCAGCTGCCATGTTGTGAGGACACCCAAGCAGCCCTTTGGAGAGGGCCCCAGAGTGAGGAACTGAGGCTTCCTGTCAACAGCCAGCACCACTTCTCCAGGCATGTGAGTGAGCCACCTTGGAAGCAGAGCTTCCAGCCCCAGTCAAGCCTTCAGATGAGTGTGGCCCTCATGAGACATCCTGAACCAGATCACCCCAACTAACCACCCACTCATGAATCCTTGACCCATGGAAACTGTGAGATAATGTTTACTATTGTTTTAAGCCACTAAATTTTGAGATGATTTGTTATGCACCAATAGATAATACTTAGAGTCACTGAGCCAGCCTCTCTGAAGATGAAGAATGGCCACATGAAAGGGATACGTCCAGCTGCATGTGACAGAAAAACATCTCAACGAGGACAGATATTGCCTGGAAACCCATCTCAGCTCAATAGAGGAAGAATTTTCTAACACTCAGAGTTATCTAAGGAATACAAGCTTGTCTTGGGAGATAAAGGTTTGCTCTCTGTCACCTGAGAGGTTTGCTCAGAGGCTGCTGCTAATGGGGCAGAGATGCTATGGGTAGAAGTCAGTGCAGAGAAAGATAGTTGGACCAGATGACCTTTAAGTTCCTTTCCTATCTAGAGACTCTTCCACTGCCACACCATGCAACTTAATCAGGGACCTAGAGAATCTCGTTTGTCAGCTTCCCAGGCACCCATGACATACCTGTATAGTGTGTGGCCAGCTAACAGTTACTTAACACTGATTTATTGTGTTAGGCCTTCTGGGAGGAAACAGATGACACATGAGCTTCTGGTTCCACCCTCAAGCAGCTGCACATGCACATAAATGACATATTGCCACAAAGTACAAACTAGGGCTGACGGGAAGGGAGGCAGGAGGGCTGCAGCTTGAAGCTATTAATGTCTGGAAGACTGCAAAGGCAGGACAGGCTGTGATGTACTCAGGTAAACACAGGCAAGAGAGAAGGCACACGGGAATCTACTCAGAGGTTAAGAATGCCCTAATCCCATCTCCAGAAGGCAAAGACTGAGGAAACTGACAGGCAAAATAAATTTAAACTTAGGCAAACTGAGGGACTCAAAAGAGATTTTTGCATCCAGGAAAACAATTTCATTTTCTAAAAATAGAGAACTCAAGGGAAGTGCCTTTCTTGTCACAGCATTTAAACAACTCAGCAAAAGGTGGTGACTCCCCTCTGCTTGCAAGTCTCCCAAGACTGGGAACCAGAACACACTATTAGATCTGTTCTCGGGGGCTCAGCAGCTGCCCTGGGACTCAGGAACAGGATCAAATCCATTAGTGACAACAGAAAAAAAGGGAGATGAGCACCTGGATGCTGCCACTGCAACTTCAAAGTGCTTCCGCAGGCCTGTGGTAGGAAGGCCAGCAAACATCTGTGGCCCAGCAAAAGCATTCTCCATCCTTTCCCAGACACTTGGACTCAGCTCTCCAAGCCATTAAGTCAACAGATATTTCCTGAGCACCTCAATGTGCCAAGCCCAGTGCCAGGCATAGATCATCCTTGATACTTCATCTCTCCTCCAACTTCTTCCAATTGGTTCTCCATCAAATTCTCAGGAAGTTGGAGCTGGAACCCTGGAGATCATCTGGTCCAGCCTTCTTATTTTACAGGGGAAGAGTGTGCTCACTGGAAGGAAGGTTAGGCGCTGGGACAGACTGGAGCATTTTTCCCAATTCTTAACGCCCTCCCTGAATTACAATTACATGTCCATACTCTTTGCCCTGGAACTTTGCAGGATCACCCACTAGAGTGGGGAGCAGGTATCTTCCCACCCCACCAATACTGGGCAGGTCTATGTGCCTTGATTCAGCCAAAGAAATATACACTGGGGGGCCGGCCCGGTGGCGCAGTGGTTAAGTTCGCACATTCCACTTCGGCAGCCCGGGATTCACCGGTTCGGATCCCAGGTGCAGACATGGCACTGCTTGGCAAGCCATGCTGTGGCAGGTGTCCCACATATAAAGTAGAGGAAGATGGGGAGGGATGTTAGCTCAGGGCCGGTCTTCCTCAGCAAAAAGAGGATTGGCAGCAGATGTTAGCTCAGGGCTAATCTTCCTCAAAAAATAAATAAATAAATAAAAATTAAAAAAAGAAATATGCACTGGAGTGAGGGTATGCAGGCTTGAGCTGGGGTGTCTTGTTTCCTGCTCACCCTCCTACACTTCTGCCATCATGGTGAGAAGACTCACTCCACCAGCCTGTTCATTCAAGGCAGAGGAGTGTCCCAGGTGCCACTGCCTGAGGCAGAGCTGCCTGGACCATCTGCAGATATGCAAGCAAGAATAAGCCACCACTGCTTTACACCTCTGAGTTCTAGGGTGATTCATTTTGGAGCTGCCTGATCCAGGAGCACGACTGAGCTGAGGACACAGTTCTAACTCCTGTTTACCCCCTCTCCTGTCAGGATGTACACAGAGCCCACTGTTGCTGGAGTGTGACAGTCAAGGGAAAGATCAGAAGATGACCCTAGAGAGGCACAGACGAGGCCAGTCTTGAAGGTGACTGGTTGTTGTATATGTTTGGAATGAATGGAAAATGAAAAAGGAGACTCTAGTGTCAAAATGCAGATACCTGCCAGCAATCTTTGTCAGCAACCTAAGTGTCTGCTTTTCATTTCCACTCACCTCCTCAGGGGCCATCACAATCATTCTTTTTGTGAGTAGAGGGCTTAGGAGCTACTTACAGAAGCCTAAAGATGTGAGAAGGGACTTTAGAGCTTTGTCTTCTTGGATTTAACTTCCCATGGTCCCAGATGACAGAGCTGCAGTTGGGCCTTGAAAATGACACACTGTCATATTCAATTAGTGTAGGTGTTTTCCAGAAGGGTTTGACTTTTACCCTGTCTTATGTGGTCAAATGATCTTTGATAGGGCCACCAAGAGCACTCACTGGGGAAAGGTCAGCGTCTTCAACAAATGGTGTTAGGAAAACTGAATATCCACATGCAAAAGAATGAAATTGGACCCTTAGCTGGCTCCAGGGCTGGAACAAGACAAGAAGAGCCTGGAACATCTTTTCAAGCCAGACACAATTAGCTATTAATACCATCACAGTCCTATCCAAAGGACTCCAGAGCCAACTGAAGAGGCCCCCACTAAGCAAACACAAGGCAGGACAACAGCAATACAGCAGTGAGATGAAACATAGCAAATGTGCTTGTATCCATGAAGTTATAGTGCTACATAAGAAAACAAACTGACTGGTCACCATTGGAAGATAGGAACCAACTCATTTTTTTGAAAGTTTGTAAATAAAGGGAAAGAATCAGGCATTTATTCTGCCTTTCCTGTGTGAACTGTACCCGAGTAACCAAAGAATAGTAGCTGAGGGCAAGTTTCTCTTTATAGTATTCCTACTAATAAATGAGGAAGAAGTGACAGAATTAGGCTAATCGAAGACTGATCATCAACAGCTGCTAACATCACAAACCGAGAAGACTCCAGACATTATGAGCTCCTGATGGAAGAACACATCACCACCTGATCAAGTTTCTAGATCCATCTACCAAATTAAGGAACTACAGAGGATACAGGAACATGTTAACCTACACCAAGAGAACGCAATCAACAAAACCCACTGTGGGAAATTCTGTGGGTAGACCTTATTTAAGGGTCCTGATATAAACAAGTGTAACAAAAAACACTTCATGACATTTGAGATAATTGGAACTGTGAACAGTGACTGGATATTTGATGATAATAAGGAATTATTGTTCTTTTGTTTTAGTTGTTACAATGGTATTGTGGATATGTTCTTAAATATCCTTTAGAGATATATACTGAAACATTTACAGGTAAAATATTATGTTTGGGATTCACTTCAAAATAGTATGAGGGGACACTGAGATGAAATAAGACTATCCAGGAACTTAATAATTATTGAAAGTGGGTAATGGGTGCATGGGAGTTCATTACACTATTGTCTACTCTTACATATGTTTAAAACTCTTTGTATCAAAGAGTTTTAAATATAAATTAATACAGTGAGCTCTCAATACCCCCACATATCCTTGGCTCATGCTAAGCCTCAGAAAAGAGGCTGAAAAGCTGGGCCATATGTAGCCCCTGTTGTCACTCCATTCTCCTGGAAATTCAGTGATACCCCCTTGAGCTACTGCAATAGTCCAGGCTGCACTCTGGGTCTTCACAAGATGCAAAAAGATAAAAATTAGAAAGTATATCGTCTATAAAACAACTTCACTGAAATCTGAGAATCTACTAAGTTCAAGGTACTATGCCCAGCACCCCAGGGGACACTATTGTGAGAAGACACAGCCCCATGCCCTGGTGGGGAGGAGGGAGGTGCTAATCTAATGGAGAAAAACAGACCAACACACTCAGCTAACAGGAGTGTACAGCCAAATGACATAATACACAAGAGGGCATCAGAGGAAGGATGGTTCCACAAGCCCAGCTCATTGGAGGAGAATCTAAGCAGGTCTATGCTGAGACGAGCTAGAATTAAGATTGCCTTTCTAGGACGTCCACAGCAATGAGGAGGGGTTCTCCTGGCTGAGGGGATGGTAGGTGCAGAGATCTACAGGGGAGAATGAAAGGCAAGTGGTTTGCAGAGGGGTAATAAGGCAAGTTGGGCGGAAGAAGGATCAAGGCCAGGGGAAGGGGAGAGAGAAAGGGAGGTGGGGACCCGGTCGGGAAGAGCAGTGAGTGGTGAGCCCAGGGAAGCCACACACTATATTTTAGGAAGACAGCGCCTACTGCTGCTTCAAAGGACAACACAATCTGGCAGTTTCCTATGCAAGCTCAGCAATGCCATCTGCCCTCTTCTTGGTTTAGGCAATGGCCCAGCAATGCAGATCAAATAGTGTGAGTCAAGACTGTTAAATCAGTATTAAATGCACAGACCTGCGGCTGAGGATGTGACGCGGTGCCAAGAGTGAAGCTAAGTGATTAGAACTCTGAGAACTCTTAAAAACGGAAACAAACGTGGGAAAGAGTCTCATGTAAAAGGAAAAAGTATACAGCACCCAGCACGACCCAAAACTCATTGACGGTTTGCTTTGTATGTATGATTATGAAAGGAGCCTCTTAAAGCCTCATCTCTGTGTGGTGACACCTGGCATGTGATTCACCACACACCAAGCTGCCAATTTCAATTTTGTTCAGTGTTCCTTACCATCTCCTCCTCCCTGCATGCCAGTATTCAGTGTAGTCGTCCAGGAAACAGGCCTGTTTCCTCCATATTTCCTTCCCCGTGAGAGAAGCAGATCTTGGTTTAAGGAAACCCACACCCTTTTACAGGACTGTCTTCTTTGCTGACAGTTTGCCAACTACATCCCAGAAGACTATAGGAGATGTGAAAGCACCTTCTTGAATACCCAGCTCCCAGCACTTCGCCTGAACCTGCGGGCTTCTTACTGATTGGCCAGGAAGGATGCAGACTTCTCCTCCTCCACCAGGTGGTTTGACAACAGTATGCATGTCTGTCTCCCACACTGCCTGGTACATTGTTGGTCCTCAATAAATGATACAACCAAAGCAGGTGGATGCTCACTGTCACAATGTTCCAGACTATTCACTGGGCTCTGCTCTTGGATTTAACAGACCCTCCCTGAAGAAGGTACAAGAGTCAGTAGCAGCTGAAGAACTCACACCAGGCATTCCACCAAAGGCACAAAAGTACTTGTGCAGGAAGGAGGTCCATGTGGCAAGTGTATCCTAGTCGTATGCAAGACCCGAGTCACCAAGGGCCTTGGGGAAGGGCTAGATCAGAAAAGTGTCTATGAAGCAACAAAGGGCTAACCACATGGCCAGAGGCTCCAGAGAGAAGGCTCTCAGCACATAGAGCAGCAGACCACTCTGTGCGTTAGTCATTCTGCAAGAAGGGCATGTGCTTTCTCTGACAGGAAACAAGAAGCCACGCTGCCACTCAAAGCCAGGTGTAAGCACTCAAACTCCTTGAACCAGAATGAGTGTCAGCCCTTACCCTTGACTGACATCACTGAAGTCTGCAAGGAGGGAGGTCAGACCTCTGAGGAAAAGAATTGACAGAGCAGGCCTGAGACTGCTCATCCTTTGAAATGCCTGCATCCAAGGTTGGCCCTTGGTTGGCCTCTGGGAGTTTGGAAAGGGGAGAGCTCCCTGCTCCCCGCCCCGTTCCCTAACTGGTAAGGGTGGCTGACTACACCTAAACTGCTTGTGCAGTGTAGTTTATGCTGAACACCTGCTTTCCCTATGGGAGTCTGGACTTTGGGAATATGCCAGGCAGAGGGTGTCCATGTGACCAGCCCCCAGTAAAAACCCTGGGCTCTGAGTCTATAACAAGCATCCCTGGTTGGCAACAGCTCACATGTCTTGTTATAACTTGTTGCTAGAGGAGTTAGTGTGTCCTGTGTGACTACACCGGGAAAGGACCCTTGGAAGCCTGTGCCTCATTTCCCCAGACTTCACCCCACACCCCTTTTCCCTTTGCTGATTGTGCTTTGCCTCCTTTCGCTGTAATTATAGCACAGCTGTGAGCACAGCTCGGTGCTGAGTCCTCTGAATGCTCCTAGCAGGTCATCGAACCTGGGGTTAGCCTTGGAGACGCCAACACAGGACCCTGGCAAGGAGTGTCCCAATGTGAGGTGGGCGGACAACTTAGCACAGGTGGAGTTAGAAGGTTGTTTGAGTCCCGGCGCTGCCCATGAGCTCCCACTTCTTCCTCCATTTAACAAGACAATAAGGAAGAACCAGCACTCCTCACTGACACTGTGAACTGGAAATCGCTCTGACACCTACAGAGAACCCACAGATGTGAGGGCCTATTATCTAGTTGGATCTAACATTTTAGGCTAGAGGACTAACCTCTGATCCATGGCCTGCTTCCCACAGGGTTGTGCACATGTAACACATGCAAGGCAAACCATCGGCACACATGAAACCAGTTTAAAGAGCTATGAGACTGTGAAAAGTTTTAAAAGTTTTATCTTTGCTCCCCATTCCTCCAGCCATTGCCATACTTTACAAAGTGACAAATCATCCTAGGTATATACAGACAACACGCACAAACACTTGCAACCCTATGGAAATACAAATGAGGACCACAGATACAGGCTATTGGTTCATTGAGCCTATTTCAACACATTCATATCTGTCAACATAATATATCCAGGTAATCTGCATTTCCAACTGTCACTTCTCTAGCACTCCTGGCTTAAGCCAGCAATCTCCAAGTTATCTTCCCAATCTTATTTCAGCAAACAGGTTTCTGAAATTGAAAACAAATTAAGAAAAATCCAACTTGCACTAACATACTTGGCTTTCTGAAATCCCATAAAATCACAGGCAATTCTCATTCATTCACTCACTCATCCACTGAGACTACCAAGTTACTGGGAGTGTATCAATGGCAAAGCACCATGCTAGGCTCCATGCAGAGTACAAAGAGGATGCTGAACTTGGCCTCGGTGTCTGCAGAAATGCCCACATACACACCCTGCAAACTCCCCGAGGAGGAAGACATGGTCCTTGGGCCAGTCAAGGGCACTGTAGGTATTTCACATGGGAGAAATCCAGTGCAGGGAACTGCTAACACAGGGGACGAAACTATTGACAGAGAATCCTGGAGAAGACAAGGCAACTCCAGAGCCATCGGTGTGGGGAGTAGCACCAGAGTGGGGATGCACTGTCCAGGGTGGAAGCTGGAAGCTGGGACAGCAGTTAAGCACAAGGCAGACCTGAACCACGTTATGGCAGTAGGATTGGAGAGGAGGAACAAGAGCAGAGAGATAGGCAGGGCTCAGCAATTCCATCTGATGTGGGATGAGAGAGGGAGGAGGCAGCCAGCACGACTCAGAGGTTTTCAGCTATTCATAGAAAGAGGAAAGTTAGGAGGAGGAGCAGATTTTGTGGGGAAAATTACAATTCATGTCTCTAGACCTTGCAAAGAACATTGGTTGGCATTGTGCTCCTCCAAAATATTCTGCTAGTCCACTCATGGCCTCTTTGCAATACCCTTGTGTTAAATGTCAAGAAAATATACATCAGATAAATGTTTACACATTATCAACCTGTGTACTCCTTTTCAGCTTCCTAACAGTCTCACAGTATGAAACACTGAATGATATTTCATATTCAAGCTGAATCCAATCCTTCGAGTATTACCTGACACTGAAAACCCTACTATTCCCTGGCACCCAGTCTTCTGGAGAGTTGCCTTTGAGAGTTGCCCTCACTGGAGGAATGAGTATATGATCCTTCCTAGAGGCAAAGATGTCTTGGTGTGCCATCTTCAGTTACGTGGCTACCGGCCCAAAATGGTCCCAGCTCACCAAATGTTCAGTGACCTTTCTCAGCCAGAGCACCCTCTAAATTTACTTTCACTTGACTGAAGCCTTCTTTCTTACAGACCTAGACTTCTCTGAGGCCTGCTTTGCCAACTGGCTTAGCCATTCCTACCCATAGATCAGTCTGAACGATAAATGAATGAAAACAAATGCTTCTGTTTGAAAGGATTTCCTGGGAAACAAATGTCATTTATAATGTCACCAAACAGGCAACTCATAATACAACGAAACAGAACTTTGCTTAACCAGATCAATTTTGTCATTAATGTGGAAAAAGCTTATACTTGGAACACTCTCTCCCTAAGGATTTGCTGAAGCCAATACCTTTGAAGATTCCACATAACTTATGAATTTTCCTCTAATTTCATGTAATAACATGTTCTCTATGAGATGATAACTGAGCATGAAATTTTTTTAATGGGAACTAACAACCTAAAAAACACTGAGCACAAAACCATATTCTCCTTGTTGGTATCCAAATAGACATGTGCTATATGATTAAGGGTGCCAAGCAATGGAATAAGAATCTTGTCTTCTGTGTTTATTTATATTCCTAGCACGCTGTTGGAAAGAAGTAAAAACCTGCCAACAATTACGCATACTACCCAGAAACTCTATATGTGACAATATTTACAAAGAGCATTTTTTTCCTGATAATGTGAATGTTGCTAAGTCCAGCTGTTGGCACTATGTACTTTCTCCCTTAGAATAAGCTGAAGTGATTAAACGAGCTTTCCAAGCAAAATCCAGGACAGAAGTACCCGAGGAAGCCATACTCAACTGAGAAGCTCTAATCCAAACCCCAACGGATCTTTTCTTTTTTTTAATTTTTTTTTTCTTTTTATCCCCAAAGCCCCCGGGTACATAGTTGTATATTCTTAGTTGTGGGTCCTTCTAGTTGTGGCATGTGGGATACCGCCTCAGCATGGCTGATGAGCGGTGCCATGTCCATGCCCAGGATCCAAACTGGCAAAACTCTGGGCTACCTCAGCGAAGCGTGGGAACTTAACCTCTTGGCCATGGGGCCAGCCCCCCCCACTGATTTTCTATCAAGATAAAAATAATGGGGATTGAAATGCAGGTCAAGACTACAAGATACCCCAGTACACCTACTTGACTGGCAAAATCAATGCTGACAATACCAAGTGTTGCAAAGGATACAGGTCCACAAAATCTCTAATTGCCGGTGGGAGTATGAATTGGTACAACTGCTTTGGAAAATAGTTTGGCATTACGTAAGGTGAGTATTCACACTCTCCACAACCCAACGATTTAACCCAAGAGGAACTCCTGCACGTGTACAAGAATTTTCACAGTCACCCATCAAGAAGAAAATGCATAAAGAAAAAGTGGGACACTCACATCCTGGACTGTTACAAAGCAGTCAAAATAAATACCCGCAAAATCATACACAGTTGAATAAATATCCTTTTTTATAAAGCTAAAAATGGTTGAAATGAAAAATATGTTGTTTAAAATTTCACGTAGATGAGATAAAACTAAATAAAAAGGAAAGAAAGGGGAGGGTGACCAGGATTTGGGGTGGTGGTTATCCTGGAGTGGGGCAGGCTGGAGGATGAGATGGAGGAGGGAGCACAAGAAATATGTGCCCATATTTTCTCCAAAGAAATTTCTCCAAACACCAGGCTTCACTTAGTTTAAAAAAAAAAAAAAAAGAATGGTCTTTCCAAAAGGGAAGCTAGCAAGAGAAATGGCTCTGATTCCTTCTCCAACAGTCACATCAGCCCAGCAGGTAAACCTGATTCTACCTGGCCCCTAAGGAAAGGAGATCACAAATAAAAATTCTTTTACTCTGTTTTCAGCTCACAAGCACCTGAATCTTGCCTCCATTCCAGCCACACACACTTGGAGAACCAGTGAGGGCTAGGGGTGTGGGGAAGGTGGGAGGAGATAACACACACATGGTACTGGGCACAGACGGAGCCCCAGATAACCCACCCTGCTGCTGTCAGGATTACGAGCCATGGGCCTGGAGGGTGCTCAGTTCTTGACCTCAGCAGGCAGGATGGCCATGCCTGGTCTGGAAGGCAGGATTCAGATCAGAAGCAAGAACAGGAGAGCAGTGTCAAACACCTGAAGTGCCGGGAGGCATGAGGAAAGGCAGACCCAAGTGTTTTCCAGAAGGCAGAACTGGAGTACAGGGAAGAAGTGGCGATCTTGGCTGCACCTCAGAAGGGCCTTTTCTGCACACGGAGACTCACTCATCTCCAGAAGCATTTAGGCATAGCCCACAAACTGGGGGCCTCTGGGTAAGCCACCGGAGCTCTTTCATTATGCCTCAGTTTCCCTTCCAATAAAATGGGAATGAGGACATCTTTGAGACTGGCCTCACATGGGACTAAACGAGAGCACTGTTCCTGTGCAAATGTCAGGAGTCATGCATTCCACCCAGGCAAGTCAAGCAATAATCTTGCCCATCTTGGAATCTAAAAATGTCCCAAAATAAAACTACCAAGTTGGACTACACAAGCACACACACAAGAAACTTGTCCTATCCCTTCCTCCCCTAAACCAGTTTTTGTCCCCACAACCTTAACAGCAAGCAATAAGAATCTTCCTTAGTTACCTGGAGAATCTGCACATTTGAGATTACCTTGAAATCAGCCAACTTTCTACACAGAGTTATTTTAGGAAAAGAAGACAGGACATCTTCACTCTTCCAATTAAAGTAAAACAACAAACATGCATGAGGTCAGGTTTTGCTTTCACTAGAACTAGGCCTTCTTGCCACTGTGGGACACTATACTTGTAAATATTACCTTGACCTCTACAGGTTAGTAGTACCTGATAAAATACAGATAACTCAGAAATGCTGAACTCAAGGATGAGTGGGCAGAAGGACACACATCTGGGACAGGGACAGACTTTGGAGTACAAAAGGCCCAGGTCAGAATCTCTCTCTGCTGCCTGCTGGGCTGGTGACTTCGGACAAGCTATGTCCCTCTGTCAAATCTCAGAACCCCTCATTTATACAACAGGACAACCCTGGAACCCAACTCACAGTGTGCTTGTGAGGATAAAATAAGTGAATGTAACATAAAACAGCGTGTGTGGTCCACAGCCGACAGGCCCCATGTATTACGTCCCTTGCCTTTAAGAAGACAGAGTGACACTTATTTCTAGCAAATCACTGATGATCCCTATCATTGCCTGTTTTGGTAAAATGTTTACTTACCTGACAGAGGATGGCAAGTGAGATAAAGACACTGTTTGGAAAGGATCCCTTTTTGCTTAGTTGCCTAACTCTAAAAACATTACACTCAGTGTGATCTGTATGATACAACCGAGTGGGCCGAGGGGCACGAAGACAGCACATGAGAAGGGCGCATAAGAAACACATGTCAGCTTTCTCCTTTGCCAGGAATTAAACACAGTGATCTCCGTTTTGGAGTGGGAACCATCACTTAAGTTTAGTGGAGCTCCCAAATTCTCAGAGACATCATAGACTCAACCATCCTCTAGAGGCTATGTTCCAAAAAAGGCCAGGAAGGACCATATAAATCCTATGGTAGGTGACCTGAAGGGATACAGCCTGGCCAAGTGAGGTGAGAAAGGTGACCTGAGTTTCAGCAAACAGCAAAGTAGGGCCCGCCTGTTTGCAATGACAATGGAGCAGCATCACCTGGGAACTTTCAGAAATGCCAAATCTCAGGCCCCTCCTAGACCCACTGCAGCAGAAACTCAGCAGGGGGCCCAGCACTCTGTGTCAACAAGCCCTTCAGGGAATTCTGATGCTCACTCAGGTTTGAGACCAATGGCACAGAGTGACCTGAGAGCTCAGAGTTTAAGCCAGCCATCCCCAGGGAACATACCAAGGCAATAGCCAGTGAGGAAGGAGAGAAAGCCTTCAGCATCTTTCCTCCTTTCAATCAATGTTGGTGGGCAGACAGTGTTAGCTATCTCACTACTGGACTTCAACTTGAATCCCATGCTGCTTCTGGGATAAGAAAGGTCACAGTGGGATGCTTCCTGGTTATCCACAGAATGCCAAGACGGGCTCCTGAAGGGTAGGAGCTGAGTCTGATACATCTAGGGGGCTGCTGTGCCCAGCCCAAGGTCTGGCAACCAGCAGGCATCAGGAAAGGTGGGAGACAGAGAGACCAACTGAGGAGGGAACAGGCAGCCCTTCTCATGAGTGGATCCCAAGGAATGAACAAGGTTACTGTCCCCCTCAATCCCTAACACAATGATCTTAGCTCCTAAACCAGAAAGCTCCTGAATTAAGGAGTTGGGGGGCTGACTGTGACTTGCCACCCCAGGTCCCACAACTACCAACACTAGAGGGGCCCTGAGACCCCAGATAACTCCCTCACTCCCTAAACCCAAGCGTGCCAGAGGTGATGTCCACAGGGGGCTCTCATGCCAGAGGCCAGCACCCCAGCCCTTGGAGGCTGGCCGGAGGCATTATTTCTCCTTACTAGAGGGCATGTTCCCAAACAACCCTAGGCTAGTGGCGGTGTCCTCCAACCCTGGATGTCCTCTCTCACCATCACTGCAGCATCACCACCCTCCAAACTCAGATGCCCCACCCTGACACTTGCATACCTGTAATAAGACAGCAGGCCATTGCTGAGCACGAACCAGCGGCGCTGGTAGCCCTTCAGGTAGTTGGTCCACTTGAGGAGCCAGCCCTTCAAGCTGTCCAGAGGCAGTTCGACCGTGGGGGCAGTGGAGGTCCTAGCAGCCCCTGACATTGGAGACCCAAGAGACGTCCTCACGTGTCCCGGTCGCAGAAGAGGCAGAGGCTTTGGCTCAGATTTGGTCAAGGACACGCGCCCCACTGTTGGCTCCAGCGCTGGTAGCTGCTCGGATGAGCCCTTTGTGAGTGGCCCAGCACCTACACTTGAGCGCAACTCTTGCCGTGGCCCTGACCCCGTCCCCAACCCCTGCAGCGGTTCCGATTCCTCTTTGGACCCTGGCGTTGGCTCAGACGTCTTCTCGGACTCAGGCTCCGATCTTGGCACCGGCTCAGAAGCTGGCTGTGACACCTGTTCTGACACCGGCTGAGGCACAGGCTCGGGCACTGGCTGGGGCTGAGGCTTGGGCTCCGGCTCGGAGCCGGGTGTGGAAGCGCTCATGCTCGGCGCCGCCGTGTGGCAGGACAGGCAGGGGACAACCGTGAACAGCGACGAGAGCCCACGGGAGCGGCCACCGAAGCCGCCGCCTCTGCACAGAGCGGCCGCTTTCCCCATAGAGCCGGCCGACCGGAGCGCGGCCGCGTCGAGGGGAGGGGGGAAGCGGGAGGCGGAGGCCGGGGGCGGGGCCGGGGGCGCCGTCAGGGGCGCGCGGCGCGAGGCGGGGGCGCGCGCAGGTCCCTCCGCCGCCCGGTGCCTCCTGCGCCCGCTGGCTGTTGCCCGCCCAGCGCGCAGCAGGCAGGGCTTGGACTTCTGTCCCTCTCGCGTCGCCAGCGCCCCGGTCAGGGTCTGGCCCTTGAAAGCGCCGTGGAAACACCTGGGGGTGAGAGCTTGGCAGGAGGGCGACGCGGAAGGGACGGCGCGCTTCAGGCCACCATCCCTGCCTGTGCCCCAACCCGTGCCAGGCGCTGGAGGAACAATGATGAATGCGGAGCCCGGTGGCTCCCAGCGCAGCTCTGCGGGCGGGGTCGTGCGCCGGCGCTCCCCCATCCGGGGTGGGTTCGCTCCCCGAAACCCAGGAAAGCGGGGGTGGGGGGTGCAGGTGCTGTGCTTACAGATCACCAAATGCTCCCGAAGCACAGGGTTCCGGCCCGGCCGGATGACACTAAAAGCTGGGGAAGAGGCCCACCGTCCCCCATGGCA
Source organism: Equus przewalskii (assembly GCF_037783145.1). Lineage (NCBI taxonomy): Eukaryota > Metazoa > Chordata > Mammalia > Perissodactyla > Equidae > Equus > Equus przewalskii. The sequence continues at coordinate 7,369,212 of NC_091837.1, forward strand.
GCCATTACCTGTCTGTGGGTGCTTCCCGCGGCAATCTGGCTCAGTGGCCCGAAACCACAGCTGCCTCCACTTCCTAGGCCAGCTGGCCTCTGGTTCACTGCCAGGGCACTTCGCTGCAAGTGGCGACATAGTTTAGGCTCTCTAAACGAACAGAGAAAGAGTTTTTGTAAACCGAGTTATAGTACAACAAGGAACACATCTAAAAGCGGAGTTCTTAACTTGGGCCTCCTAGATATCCCTGAGTAATCTTGGCTGGCGGTCTGTGAAGCTTCTGCAATAGTCTACGGAGTTCTACGTGTCTATGCAGTTTTCTGGGGAGAAGGTCCATAGTTCTAACGGGATTCCCAAAGGAGTCTATGATCCTAGAAAGGTTAAACATCACAGATTTTAAATAATCTATCCTACAGGGAAAAGCGGATGGTTACCACAAATAATCGGAAACACAAGTTGAAAGGTTGGATATTAGGCTTCTACTCAGACCCTTCCAGCTCTAGACCTCTATGCAGGCTCCCCCTGCTCATCCTAACGTGTCTTACCTCCCCTTACCCACTGTTCATTCCTGATCTTTGCTTGTGACAAAGTTACCTGTGCAGGGACCTGCCTCCTACATGAAGTGATGGCAGGAGCTGAGCAGACTTTAAGGTCCTAGAAACAACAGGTGCAGACACTCCCCTAAGCAGGAGTCCCTGCCATCTTTGCTGGTGACTCGGGGACCCCTTTCTGGGGCACCTGCCCCTGAACGGTGGTCTTACCTGCAGTTTCGCTGTGAGCTCTGGAGTGCAGAAACCTGCCCATTTGGGTCTAGCCCATAAGTACAAAGGTGGTTCTCAAATTTCAGTGTGTTGAGTCACCCCAAGGAAAAGTGATTGCCTCTTTGCAGCAGGTAGGGGAGAACTGGGCAACTGGAGAATGGAGTGGGCTGCTTGCCTTTCACTTATACTCTTTTGAACCTTTTGAATGTTTTAACTGTTTCAAAATAATAATAACTGTTTCAAAAATAATAATAATTGTTTAAAATCATTCTAGGGAAACATTAGAAATTTAGTTTTCCATCCCCATCTCCCTGGGATTCTGAGTCAGTAGGTCTGAGGTGGAATCCAGGCATGCATTTTAATGAGCTCCCTGGGCATTTCTGATGTGGGTGGATCATGGACCACATTTGATGGACAGTGATATGGAGGGAAAATCTTGGGCTTTAGGAGTCAGATGCACTAAAGAAATCCTAGTCCAGCCACTCCATAGCTGTGGGACTTTCAGCCACCTCACTGAGCTTCCTCTTGCTCATCTGTAAAATGAGTATAATAATCCCTACCTCACAGGTTGAGAATAATAAAATCATGTATGTAACGTACATTTGATAGTAGATGCTCAGTAAATATTCTCTGGTGATGTATCTAGAGGGTGCTCGGTGAAATGTTTGGTGAAACGAATTAAACAGAGACCAGAGCAGAAAGAGATGAGACCAAGGTTGACATGCTTGGAAAACAGGCACGAAAATGGGAAAAGCTCAGGGCCTGCTATGTATGTGCCAGACATGTTTGCAACCCCAAGGAGGGAAGCCATCTAGCAAACAAATGCTTAATGCTATGTTTTGACTGCTGCAACAAACGGATGACAGGGCCTAAGTCACCTGCCAGAGTGGGTGAATGTGTCACAGGAAGGGCAAGGTTTGCACTGAGTCAGAGGGACAAGGAGTAGAAGGGCATTCAAGGCAAAGGAATCAGCATGCATGAAGTCCCAACTCAGGAGAGAACACCTTGTCTGGGAAATGAGAGAGCTCAGCATCTAGCTCTGGGAATTAGATGGACACCACACTATCAGAAGTATCCTTTATCCTACAGAAAGTGGGCCTCCTGGGCACAAGGGAGACTTTTCACTTTTAAAGTGCCAGATTCTACCAGTTGGAGAAGGGCTGACTGCAGATGTGGTGCAGGAAATATGCCAGATGAGCCTGCCTGAGACATTTTGTCATGCCAGAAAGTAACGAGGCTATTCAAGACCACTGTGTGTCAAAAGGATTCAAAGGCCAACTTAAAGGGGCTCCCACTGACCAAAGGGACAATTTGAGCATGAAAAGGAATAATGATTAAAATGGGTCAAAACATCAAATATATAAGATCCATAAGTTGAACTCAGAAGTTCCTAAAGTTACAAAAAGAAAAAACAAAACAAAAAAACCCACATGGGTCACCTCTGGAGGTTACTCCAACACTAACTCATTATTTTGAAAACTGATAATAAAGGGAAAGAATTAAGTCTGTACCCTCTATCTCATAGTAACCAAGGAGTTTATGATGGGAAAATCTTTATAGAAGAATTTGCTAATAAATGCAGAAGAAATGACAAAATTAGAAGACAACATTATCTTTTGGCAACCACTGATGAAGTAACAGATCTAGGCAATGATAGCTTGCAGGTGATGGGGTTGATGGGGAACCTCATAAAGGACAGATGAGGCTGACATCAGCTGAATCTACAGATTGATCTTAGCGTCACCAAAAGTGCAATGACAGGACACTATGTGCCTCTGGATGTGACCCAGTAGGAAACACCTATCTCTGCCTGTGAAGTACTTTTACTTCTCCCCTCCCCAACCCTCCAAAAAGACCCCTAAACCTGAATCTAATCAAGCTTCTAGCGTGACCAACATAAAAGAAATGCAGAGCACAGAGGAATATGCTAAATGACCCAAGAAGTCAATCAGCCAAATCCATAAAATAGGAAAATCTATATTCAAATTACTTGTTTTATTCAACAAATACATGGCCTAGGGAAAAAAGATGGGAATAGAAAAATGTTATCAATTTTAAAAAGACATGTCAACCAGATGCAATATGTAAACCATGTTTGGATCCTGATTCAAACAAACCAACTGTAAAAAATACCTTTCAGAGATAATTGGGCAATATTGAACACAGATTGGGTTTTAGAGAGTAGTAAGAAATTATTGTGTTATATGTGTTATAATGGTATTGTGATTGTTTTTTTAAGGCTTTATCTGTGGAGATACATTCTGACATATTTATGGGTGAAATTATATGATATACTGGATTTGCTTTAAAATAGTCCAAGTTTTTTTTAAAAAAGTGAGGATGGAGGGTAGATGAAAGAAGAATGGGCAGGTGTTGATGTTAAAAGTGGGTGACGGGTACATGTGCATACATTATATTGTTTTCTCTGCTTTTGTGTATGTTTGAAAATTACCATAAAAAGCTCTTGTTTTACAAATGTTGGGCCTTTTACAAACCTCACCTCCTACCTTTTTATTTTTTTATTTTATTGAGGTCACATTGGTTTTTAACTGTGTAAATTTCAGTTGAATATCATTATATTTCGGCTTCTGTATAGACTGCATCATGTTCACATGAAAAGTCTACTTTCCATCCATCACCAGACACATGTACCCATTTACCCCTTTTACCCAACACCTTCCCCTCTGGTACCCACCAATCTGTTCTCCTTATCTATTTGTTTCTTTAACTTCCACATGAGTGAAATCATATAGTATTTGTCTTACCTGTACAACAACCTTGTAAGGTCCATTCATGATTTGTTTTTACACAAGAGGAAAGTGAGGATCACAGAGCTAAAGAGGCCTGCCCAGAATCACACCTCGGGCAAACGGGGAACCAAGATTCAAACAGAAGGTTCTTTAGCCCCAAAGTCTGTCCACTTGTGCAGTAACACAATAGACACCAGATCCCTCCCCACCCCACCCCCCCAAAAGAAGCCCTGCTAGGCTTCCCCTAAGGACCTTAGGAGCAGGAAAAGCTAAAGTGTGACAAGCAGTGAAGGCCCTTGTGGGCTGGACGGCTCTGGGACAGCTGATCCAACCTCACACTGCAGAGCTGGTCACAGCATCTCTTCCACCTGAGGTCAGCCCTGTGAGATGGCAGGGACAACTGTCCCCATATGTCTGAGTTCAAGGTCACATTGCTAATTGGATAAGAACCCAGGCCTTCCAGCTCCTATGGGCTTTCACTCAAAATCTAGACAGATTCCCCTACAAGCTTGTGGCCAGAGCTAACAAATGTAGATGCTGATTTGTGTCTCATTTTACCAAGGAAAGGAGATTCACGAGCTAAGAGGGAGGCAGGGCAGTATGTAGCTACGAGCACAAGTTTACAAGGCAGGCCTCGGTTCAAATCCCAGGGTGGCTGCTTTCTGGCTATATGCCCCTTAGCTAGTATCTTGTAAAACGAATTGGTGTAAGTTTCCTCTGCTCTTACACAATTAGGTCTGTCTTACCTCCGGTCCCTTTGCTAAATGAGAATATCTGGCTGGAAGCTCTGTGTGGGGCAGAATCATAAACAGCAGTCAGGAGGGCTCTATTCTGTGGTGCCAACATCCACACTGCAAGCCCTAGCTGCCCTCAGATATTTAATTCAATTGCTTCAGAGAAGAGCCATACTGTTTTCTGCTTGGGAGAAATGTTACCTGCACTTTACAAAGCTGAGTGTCGAGAAGGGTAGGGCGGCTGTCTCCCCGCCCCCGCCCTAGGTTGTGTGTGAGTCTATGTTTACTGTATACTGAGTAGATACAAAAGAATATTGCAAAATATATGTAGTGCATACGAATAACCATACAAGACACCCATGGGGTCACTAACCAGTTTAAGGAATAAAATCCCCCATTTTAGTTCCCTGTCCTCCCTTCTACCCTCTTCTGTAACCTGTTGACTTTAAGCCCAAAGACTCCCTGGGTTCTTTCAAGTCAACTGGCTCCCACCTCCTTTTTAGTTGGCTAAGAGAATGATTTCAGGCGCTGCTTCCACCTGTTTCATTCACCAAGCGCGCTCATCCTCTTTCTATACTTACTGAAATCTCTCCTTCATCCGTGATCTATCCCTATCTAAAATTGAAACACCCCCAGCATGGCCTTCCCAAGCCCTCTTAACCATTTTCCTTTTCTCCCAGCATTTGTCACTTTTTTTTTTTTAAAGGTTGGCACCTGAGCTAACAACTGTTGCCAATCTTCTTTTTTTTCCTGCTTTTTCTGCCCAAGTCCCCCCTAGTACATAGTTGTATATTTTAGTTGTGGGTCCTTCTAGTCGTGGCATGTGGGACACCACCCCAGCGTGGCCTGATGAGTGGTGCCATGTCCGCATCCAGGATCCGACCCAGCAAAACCCTGGACCACCAAAGCAGAGCACGCAAACTTAACCACTCAGCCACGGGGCCAGCCCCTGTCACTTTCTAAATTATGTACTTGGTTGACTTCTGTCTCTTCTTATTATAAGGTAAACTCCAGGAGGGCAGGAATTTTTGTCAGATTTCTTTCACTGCTCTGTCATCAGGGCCTACAAGAAGACTTGGCATATAATATGAACTCAATGAATATTTGTCGAATAGTCTTCTTTCTAGTTCTCTTTGCTGTAAAGTGTTTAGTACTTTTTGAATTTTCTATACTTTTATTTCAGTAGGGTCTCAAGAAAGATGGGAGGGAAACATGGGTGCTAGTCAAACGTCCTGAGCTAGAAGTCTCAAAGTCAGTGGTTCTTAATGTAGGGGACTGTGGACTCCTTTAAGATTATGAGGAATGTACAAATGGGCACTTACACCTGAAATTTTACATACAATTTAAGACCACAAACTTGACTTTAAGAACCTGTGCTCTTAGGACATTTATGGAAAGATGCATAGAAACTATTAACGCAGTGGCCCCAGAGAGGAGGAAGACGGGAATTCTCCTTTCATCAAATGCCCATATAAATCAATTTTGTATATAGTACCTGTATCACAACTTCAAATATTTAGAAACTAGTTAAATATTTTAAAGGAACCTATGTTCTAACACCTTGGGGCAATCACAAACACAGTCTTCAGGGGCCAGGGAAGTAAGCGCACTCAGCCTGAGGACAATACACAGTGGTGGCAGCTGTGGCTAACCAGAGCTTGCACACACCACCCAAAGTGCTTAAATGCAACAACGAGGAAAACATGGTGTTGATCAAAGTTAACATCCCTGCTGCCAGCCCCAGGAGGACTATTAGTTAGCAACCTCTGCTTTGCCCTCTGCTTAGCATGATAGAAATCACAGGTTTTGTTTGAAAACCTTTCTGGGGAGTCGATTCCTCAGTGATGGAGGATGCAGAATCTCTGAGGCAACAGAAGGAAACAGAAAATAGAAAAACACTTTGGAAATGACCTGAGAGCTCCAGAGAATACAGTCGGTGGTACAGGATGCAAATTTCACAAAGAAAGGAGTAGCCAAGCCTCCATTTTGCCAACTTGTCCAGCCCGTGCCTGGCAGGAGCTCCTGGTCCCATGAGAGAACTAAGGCAGGTTAGTGGATGATGAGGGCACAAGGTATGAGACGGATGGAGTGAGTCCAGCCTAGGAAGGAAGAGCTCACATCAGGGCAGGCTCTGTGAAGAAGGTGGACCAGGAGCCAGGCCTGGAAGGGTCGGAGCTGAATTTCCTCAGGTGGAGGTGAGGGAGGGCTGTATTCCTAGCAGGGTGAACAGTAGGATCAAAGGCTCAGAAGTAAAAAACTAAGAAGCCTCTTTGGAGAAGAGAGAGAATTCATGAGATTTGGCTCATGGGAAGGAGAATGGGAAAAAAGCTTGGAAAGCTAGGTTCCACAGGATCAGGCCCTCCCAGTCCTCTAATTTGCCCTTTGAATGAAGCTAAGGAACAATTTTTTCCCATGGCCATTTCATTCTCGTAAAGCCTGTGCACTCAGCCCCCTAGCATTATCTGAAGAAGGCTTGGCTCTGGGGCCCCAATGACTGGCCATTGTTCTATGACCAGGTTCACTGACCTAAGGAGGCTACGAGGTCCCTAATAGGCTATGGATGTATCTCAGTCCAACTTCCTCCTCCTTAGGGATTAACTGAAATATGAAGAAAGAGAGAAATCCACCAAGGCCTAGAGATAGGATGTATGTTGTCCAGAGTTTAGAGCAAATTAAGGAGTCACAGAAGCTGAACCCCTATCTCTAGATCCTTATTCTGGGGCTCACTTCCCTGCACCAAGCTGCCTCTTGAGGTTTACATGTCAATTCCAAGTATAGCACAATAATTACAATCGTCACCACAACGCCCTTCACATTTACCCCATGAGGTGCCGGGCTTCGTGCCAGGTTCTTAACGAGCATTAGCTCACTGGGTTCTCAGAACAAGCTTCTGAAGTAGGTGCAATTCCTCCTGGTTTTCAGATGAGGAAGCTGAAGCTCTGAGAGAGTGAAACGACTTCTCCTGAGAGGCAGAGACGAGATTCCAACTGAGCCATCCGCCTGAGGGCCCAGGCACATCAGATGAATGAAACCTCACTGCAGCCCCGAGGGATGAGGACATATGTGGCCCTCAAGGCTTGTGGGCAGCACTTCCAGGGGCCAAAGGGCTGATGAGGGCAAATGTAGCTCAAACCGATTCTCTCTGTAGAGCCCAAAAAAGGCTCAGCCACCATCAGCCGGGGTTTTTATGGGATTCTCTTTGTCCTCTAGGGACTCCATTACATAGAACAAGCTCCATGAGGACAGGGGATTTGAGTCGGTTTTGTTTACTTCCAGCACCTACAAGACTTCCAGCACCTACAAGAGTGCCTGGGCCCCATGAGGAGCTCAGTAAACACATGCTGAAATGGAACGTGACTGCCGGTGAGCCACAGGGAGAAACGAGAAAGACCATCACACAAAGCTTCTGGGTGGGGGAGTCCTACCGGCTGAGAGCCAACTCAACCCTAGGGGGGATGTGCACTTGAATAACAATGACTTGGCGAGAGAACCTTTGAAAATGCTCCCAGATGAGCACACTGGTTAAAGGAATTCCATCAGAAAACAATTTGTTAAGTGATAAATACATTAGTAAAGCAAAAATCACGACAAATTATCAAATTATCATTTTGTTAAGCCTGGATTTTTCTGGCTTTCCTCAGAGCAGGAGTTGCTCCCATCCACTCAGCAGGTATTTATGGAGCATTATGTGTGTAAAGCTCTGTGCCACATCTCAGGATCTGAGAACTGGATCTGAACTCTGGAAGTGCAGAGATCAGCCACCAGCACTGCGCCCACCTAGTTGCAGGTGGGAGAGCTGAAGCCCAGAGAAAGGTTGCTGGGGGAGGCAGGGAGTCCTAGTCCAAGGCCTGCTCCTGGCTCTGCCCTCTCAGCCCTCATAGCCATGCGGAATTCCAAAGTCAGCAGCTGGACCCGGCTCTGAATTGTAATACCCAGAGTAACACTTCACAGTTCAAGGAGCTGCCCCTACCTGTTTGTGCTAGGGGTCCCCAGGAATTAAACAACTTGGCCTCCCTCCCAGACCCTGACACACAGGCCTTCCAGCAGATCCTAGCTGAGCACACAAGTGTCTGCTGACCTCTTGTGGTCACCGAGGGATCTGTCCAGGCCCAGCAGAAAGGGCTTGGGATCCACCTCTGGGACATTCTGGTCTGGTGACCTCACTTCTCAAAGTGTTTTCCCATGGCCATTTCATTCTCGTAAATCTGTGCACTCAGCCCCACTTACCTCCTGGGGTCCTCCCTACAATCCCAGGAGGTGAGGAGAGCCAGGATTCCCATTCCCACTTTACAAGTGGGTGGCAGCACCCTGGGATCCAGTCCTAAATCCATTACTAATTCCTTATCTGACCTTGGCAAGTTAATTCCCCACTCCCAGCCACAGTTACCCGTCGGTAAATAGAAGAAATGACCTGCAGAAGGCAGCTCTAAGGTTTTTCCAGCTCCCCAAACTCTCAGAGTGGAGAGGTAACTTGACCAAGGTCAGAGTGAATCAGGGCAGAGGCACTCCTGGTTGGCAGGTCACCCCGCTTCCCCACACAGATCAGAAAAAGTGAGGGGTGACACAGCAAACAAGAAAACCAGTTCCTCCACCTTTGTGTTCTTATTGTGTATTGAAAGGCCACATGGACAGATGGATAGGTGAGTGGACGGATGAATGGATGGATGGATAGACAGATGGGAGCATATATAAGGACTTGGGGATCACTTTTAGCTGCAACTATAGCAGCTACTTGACTTCCCCTGCTCCCTGACAAGCTGCCCATATAATTCTAGCTGTCTCGCCCCTTGGCAGGCTGCTCCACATCCACCTACTGGAGTTCTGAAGCCCCTGCCCGGGCCTGATAGTCTGGAGCTGGGACTCACTGTAAGGAGAATGAGTCCTCATCCAAGACTTCCTCCCCACTGTGTCACTGACCACCATGGTCAACAATGGTACCCAAGGAGGAAAGCCATGAACAGGAGGCCCGCAACATGGGCATCCCTCACAGAGCAGTTCCTGTGGCCAAAAATGGGTGGAATTGAGGTGGATGCTGGCAATGAAGCTGAGGATCAAGAGGGCAGCTGGATAGCATGGAAAGAGCATGCCTTACGTGTGTCACACCCTGGTTCAAACCTAGTGATTCTGAGTAGGTACCTCGGCCTCTCTGTGCCTTGGTTTTGTCACCTGTAAGATGGGCGTGATACCTGACAAGTGTTGTGAGGACTGAATAAGGGAAGATATAAAAGGCCTTGCATGTAACAGGTGCTTGGTAAACAGAAGTTCCCTCCTTTGTTCCAGGTTGTGGAGAAATTCTAGAGAGGGAAAGAACAAGGTCCACTGAGCACCCAACAAGTTTTTTAAACTGGGAAGTTTTTCAAAGTACTCTCAAGTAGTGACATGCATTTGGCACTAGGGGAGGAAGGAATGAAATGTATTTTCAGCAAGAATTAAAAGTATGCTCAAACACACTTGATCCCTTTAAAGAGAGTATTATTCATCTGTCCCCTGCCATCGGCACAATTCTTCAGACACAAAGGATGTTCCACAAAGATTCCCAAGGGCAAAACTGAGGACATCTTTTCACAGCTAATGGGTGGTGGTCAGGACTCCTGCGTCCCATTCTTCTACTTCCTGGGTGAGCATCTCCCTCATCCACATCTCCCTAACCCAGCTTAACTCCACCTAACAGCCTATCCATCCCAGAATGGGTGACAAGTCCTTCTTAGCCATCTGATAGAAGGGAGACCTGGGTTTTAGTCCATCCCTCTGTTAAATAGCTGACCTCAGGTAACTGATGTTACAGCTGAGGCTCCCACAACACCATCTGTGGAATCACGCTCCAGGGGGCTCCAGGTCCCGGCTCCTCCACTTCCAACCAGAGTGATAAAGACAGGGAACTTGCCACGTGGTGGTTAGGATATGGTCTTCAGAGTGAGACAGGCTTGAGGTGGGCTTTGTCGCTTACTAGCTGCCCAACCTCAGGCAGGATTCTCACTCTCTGAGCCTCAATTTCTCATCTATAAAACGGCTCAGAAAATTACCTAAATTGTTGTTGGGAGGATTCAGTGAATTATGTTTAAAAAGAGCTGAGCCTTGTGCCTGGCACATGAGTGCTCAATAAATGTTAATAGCGCAACAGTTTTCATTACTAGAACGGGCTTCCAGATAAGATTTTACTTGGACTAAGAGTTCCGTGTGTATATGTGTGGTGTGTTCACTGGACTAAAGAACCTTTAAACCCCTCCCTAGCTCCAAATTCTTTCTCAAACAATAAAGTCCCATCTAACACCCTTCTATTCTTCCCTGTTCCCTCACTCATTTTCTTTCCCTTAATCTTCTTTTTCCCTCCCAAGAATTAAGCAGCCTCTCCAGAATTTCATCACTTCTTGTTCCCTACTCAAATTTAACATCCTCTGGTTTTTAACGCAAAAATGGAAAGAGTAAGTCCACACAATCAGAGGTGCGTTAGTGATTTATAAAGGCACTCATCAGGCTGACATCCCAACTCCTCACCCACTCCATTCCCAGGGGCCCTCCAGTCCTTTGGACCACAGCATGAGGATGCAAAGACCCTCAGCCAAGGCCAGCCATCCAGGGTGCATATGGCTGGAGACTAGATCGGAGTAAGGCTCAGAGAGGCTGCATTAGGTGAGACCTAGGAGGTGGAGAGTTCCTTCAGAGAGTCTGGAGAAAAGAGGGGCTGGGGCTGCTCTGCAGGCCCTCTGAAAACTCAAAGCCCTTCCCCTTTCTATATACAGTGCCAAGGAAGAAAAGACTTTTGAAATGAAACAAATCTACCAAATGTAAGAAATACACCAAAATGCTAGCAGTGGTTGACCTAATAGGCTTTTTTGGTAAATGTGGTCATATTACTTGTGTAACAAAATTTAAATATTTAAAATTAATTATTCTAATCAGTTGCACTCAGCCAAGAAAACAGATAAGAACCTAGAAAAAGACTGTTTGGCTCCCACTGAAATGTAGCATGCTCCAGTTCTCAAAGCAAGACCATAGAGGGGGAAAATAAAACACCTTGAACATCTGGCTCCCCACCCCGACTCCAGCCCGATGGGCTGGGGCATCGCCAAGATCCAGCTTAGAGAAGGGCTGCCAGATGGCGCCAGGCATCAAGGGTAGAGGGACGTGATGAGGATGACAATGAATGAGGACTTCCTGAGGAGGACTTCCGAAAGCCATCAAGAGGACTGAGGTCCTTACCCAGCAGCTGTGGTGATGCAGAATGACCACTCCACGGCAGTCAGGAAACCTGCTTCTAGTTCTTTGCCACTAACTTGCTGAGTGACCTTGGGCAAGTCAGGTCACCTCTCTGGGCCTCAGTTTCCTCATCTGTAAAATTAGGGGACTTGGTTAAGTTAAAAAAATACGTACCAGACCCTTACTCTGTGCACTGTGCTGAAGCTATAATACAAAAAAGGAATAAGATAGTCATTTATTCAAAAAACACTGAGTGATTGCTCCATTTACTAGGCATTGTGGTTACAAAGATGAGTAAGTCAGCGTCCCTGCCAACAAGGCATTTTACAACCTGGTCAGGGAAACAGTGAGCAAAGAAGAAATGGCCAACGCCCCCTTGGGTGCAAAGGTGTGGGAACAGGAAGGAGTGGCCTTTTCTACTGGGGCCAGGTAGGGGAAGTGCCACAGAAGAGGCCTGAACTGAATCTTGAAGGATCTTTGCTCCCTGCTCTCAAAGACTGTACAACCTAATCAGGGGTTGGGACAAGTACCCAATAGCTACAAGGCGGAGTGAAGCCACCACAGGTAATCCAAGTTCAGAGGAGAGACGAGACCCATGTGGCTTAGGCAGGGTAGGGAAAGGCGCAGGCAGGAGGCAGAAGGAGGTCTGAGAAGCTTTGCTGGGGGTGGGAGGGTTGGGAGGGTGGGGAGTGGCAGTGAGATAAGCCTTGAAGGATGAAGAGTTTCCTGAGAGCCCTGAGGTGCTAAAGAGGCATTCTAGATGAGGGGCCTGCCGTGAGTAAAAGCACAATGTGAAGTCAGGGTGTAGTTGGGACAGCAGGCAAGCCAGAGAGTGAGGACTGGCAAGGCTGGAAGCCAACTGGAGCCATCATGATGAGAGCCATTGGAAATGATGGGCCCTGGGCCAAGTACTCCACATCCTCACACCAGTTCTTGCAGGCAGGTTCCCTCACTACTATCCCTTTCAGATAAGGAAACAAAGGCTCAGAGGTTACAAAGTCACATAGCAGATAGATGGCAGAAATAGCACTTAACTCAGGTCTGTCTGATGCCCCACCCCTTGACCTCCTTACCACTGGAATGCTAAGCAGTGGCCCTTCTCATCTAAGGTACCGATGTCCCAGCACACCTGGCCTGGCACTTGACCTCAGGCATGTGGATACCAACAGTCGATCTTTGCCTTAACCGTGTAAGCCAGCTTGATTGGGCCTCTTCCCCTTGGGCAGCTACAGGACTACCAGGACTCCTTCACCAGAACAGAGGGGATGGGGCGGGGCCAGGAACAGCACAATTGCTGAGGGTTTTTGTGCTCCACTGTCCACTGGTCTGGGTTTATTGTTGTTCTATGACAGTGTAGGCTAGCTAGTTTCTAGCTCTTTTTCTCCCATCAGCCTAGTGTCGTCATGGCTCTGGGGAAGATGATTCTGCCTTGACTAGGGTGGCCGGATTTTCTCTTCAGGATGGAATTTCAACTGGAACGGATGCAATCGGATGCTATCCAGGTACTGCTGGACATTCATGGATTCCCGTCTCCAGCGCCCCAGCTTTCTGAGCTGGTCCGTCATGAACTTTTTTTTCAGGTGGTCATACAAGTGGCTCATCTTTTTCTTGGTCTTGTCTGAAGCTCTTATCTTACAAAAAACAGAGGTGAAGTTATGATAAAGAAGCTACTTCACAGCAAGAGAGGTTATCTGTGCTGCTGCTATGGGGATGGAAAATGTGCCAGCTGGACCCAATATTCCATAAACAATGTGACTCACAGGGAGCCTCCATTTTCCTATTTGTAAAATGTGGGCATTGAGCTAGATAATCCTCTGGTATCTTCGGACAGGAATGTGCTATTGACCTCAACATCTCTATGCGAAGACTAGTTAGAAAGAGGAGGGGAGGGGTGGGTGGAGAAAGGCTGCATCTCGTACCTCCCAGCTTCCTTAACTCCTAACAGTGCACTGCTCATTTGGTGCTTCCTACATATTGTTGGTGACATGCCTTACATGACACTGAACTCTACTTATTTCTTCTGTCATATCATTTCTGTCCTGTCCCCAATAAGACTGTAAGCTCTGGGAAGGCATATCCTTTGTCTTACTCGTCCACTTATTTATTCCAATGAGCTAGCTATGGAGAGGATACTGAGAAAAATCAACCACAGGTCTTCACGGAGACTACAACACAGTCGTGAAGGTATTTCCCAAATATTTGGGACACACACACAAATATTTCTAAGCAAGGCAGAGAGTGATTTCACTTTTACTATGGACTAGGATCTCTCAACCTTGGCACTATTGAGCTTTGGGGCCAGGTAATTCTTTGTGGTGGCGGACTGTCCTGTGCATTGTAGGATATTTAGCAGCATCCCTGGCCTCTAGCTACTCAATGGTAGCAGTACCACCCCACTCTCATTTGTGCTACCAAAAATGTCTTCAGACATTGCCAAGGTCCCCTGAGGGGCAAAACCATCCCCAGTTGAGATCCGCAGCCAGAGATGAAGGAATACCAGCCATCACCCACTGTTTTCAGAGAATTGCTCAGAGGATTCCCAAGACACTAGACCTTGGCTGTCCTTGTTGAGGCCCTGAGAAATGAATGGCTAACTGAAGCTGCCTCTTGCCCTAATGTGAGCACTTTTGGGGGGAAACAAAAACACTGCCAAACTGCCACTCAGGCCTCTCAAATCCACTGAGTTCCTACAAGCTGAGCCCTCAGCAAGTCACTGCATCTACAAACACAAAGACAGCCCCTGTCCTTAAGAGAGAATGTCCTGCACCATGGTCAGTCAGACCTGAGCCTGCAACTCTGCAACATGCAATGACGTACTGTGTGACCTTAGTGAAGTTAGTCCATCTCTCTGAGCCTCAGTTTTCTGAACTATTAAATGAGATAATAATACATAGTGGACGCCGAGTACCTAAAACACATATGGCTCAATACAGCTTTAACAGGAGATCTTCTGAATGACCAGAAGATGGCACAGCCCTCTGGCACATATAAAGCCAACTCAAGAGAGTTTCCAGTTACAGGATTTCAGAGATCCTCACTCCACTTGCCAGAGGTACAACATCCTCTACCTACTGGTTACAGGGGTTGGCCCCCAACCCATCCTGGGCCAGTCAGAATAGCCCATACCATCTGGCCACAATGATTGGGGCATGGATGGGCCCATAACCCAACTGGGGCCAAATGGAGTCCTTCTCCGGGATTTGCCTAACTTGAGCAACAGTGGAAGCACTGCATTTCCTTCCTGGGCTACAGGCCAGGGATTCCTGTGGCCACGGACCCCAGGGACAGCCAGCCTGATGATGATGCCAACATACAGAAAGAAGCAGAAAAGGAGATGAAGAGGAGAGTGGAGGACACATCCAATGGCATTGGAGCCCCTGGTTTCTCCTATCCCAAGTATTGGTGACCCTGGCCCATCTATCCTTGATTATGTAAACTTCTCATTCTCTATTTTGCTTGAACTAGCTCAAGTTCAGTTCGTGTCACCTGCAACTGAGAGGATCCTAATAGATCCTATTTTGCAAATGAGAAGAGTCCCAGAGGAAATGTGATTCCCCAAGGTCACGTGAAGTTGGCCTGCCCATCTCCAAGTCTACCCAATTTCCATTCCACTCCACCAAAGGAAGTTTAGCAGAGGGAAACACCCAGGCCTCGACTCTTCTTTTGGTCTCTCTGGTGCTCAAGATCTGGCACCATCTCTTAAGCCTCCCTCTTTTTGATGTCAGAATCCCATGCACCCATCCAGGTTTGGCTCTGGAACATGAAGGGAAGCTTAACAGAGTCAAGAAGTGGGCAACAGCTCAACTCTGGGCTGCCTGCTCTGCTTGAAGAAACAAGCATGTCCTCAGAGTCCTTCATATTCATTAGTCTCTTCCTCATGACCAAAACAGTGCCTAGCAGGCCCTAAACATACCTTCAATGAATTAATCAAGCAGAGTCTATGGGGTGTTGGCATTGTGGTTTCCCCACCCTTTTTCTGAGGGCTTTTGGGTAAGCAGGTCAAACCCTACTTGTCCATAAGCAAAAGGCAGAAGAACCTCAGTTCTCATATTGAAAATGCGGGATAATCCTCGAAGGAAAAAACTAATCAAGTTGTGTTGGTGCCACTTCAAGATCTAGGACGCAAGACTTCTTTTTATGGGAGATAATAGGAATCCACTCACAGATTCCCTAAATAGAAAGGTAATGTGCTTTGAGAAAAAAAAGTGCCACAAGAGCCAAGAGACTCGGCCCAAGGACAACTGTGACACCTTGGAAAAATAACTAACCCCAAGTTTCATTTGCCTCCTCTGTAAAATGGGGCTTGCATAGAGCACCTTGATGGCTCCCTATCACCTCTAAGATCTGTGATCTACCCCCGGGTACTGGGGAGAGTGAAATGAACATGGGTCAAGCCACTAACACGCTCTAATGCAAAAGCTTTAACTTTACCTCCATCTCATAGATTCGTTGTGCACAGAGGTTGTCACGAGTAATCACCCGAGATAAGTGGCTCTTGGGTAGAAAATTTCTCATTGCTGCTTCACTGGAATTCATTAAGCTGGAGAGAGGAGGGGAAGGTGGTACAGGTTGAGATGGCTGAGGCCAGGGCTAGGCCTGGGCCTGATCTGATGGGGTCCTGGGGTAGTAGTTGAGGATTCCCCAGATTTCTCAGGAGAGGCACAGCTCTGTCATAATTATCAGAAGAGCAAGGGAGTAGACCCAGGTTTCTTCTTGTGGAAAACGTGCACTCAAGGGGTGGGTTTTGGATACTGAGAGGAAAAGCCATCCTGAAAAGGATGTAGAAAGGCCCAGAGCAATTCAAAAGAGAAGTGTCAACAGGGCCTGAGAACTCTCCTCATCTTAAGGAGAAAATGAGGTTGAGGTGGGAGGCACCTGCTTCAGAGCCTAGGACTAAGGGGCATCTGAAGCGGGGAGGAGAGGTGGTCAGAGGAAACAGGGAAAAAAATGAATAAAGAGTTTGAACAGAGGTTAGGTTGGTTAATTAACAGGGGAATTCTAAGGGAAAAGGGTTTGGAAAAAGTCTAAAAAAGTGAGGAAAGTCTGGGGTAGACAAAGATTTGAGGAGACTGGGGGGTGAGAGGTAGAAGATGGAGTGGAGTAGGGTGGGGCGGGGTGGATTGGAGCCAGGCGCTCCAGGTGAAACCAGAGAGAACAATTTGGTCAAAATAAGGAATTGGTCAAAAATGAATAATATGGGCCGGCCTGGTGGTGCTGCAGTTAAGTGTGCATGTTCCACTTTGGCAGCCCAGGGTTTGCCAGTTCGAATCCTGGGTGGAGACATGGCACCGGTAGGCGTCCCACATATAAAATCGAGGAAGGTGGGCAGTGATGTTGGCTCAGGGCCAGTCTTCCTCAGCAAAAAGAGGAGGACTGGCAGATGTTAGCTCAGGGCTAGTTTTCCTCAAAAAAAAAAAAAAGGATAATACAAGGCACTGAGTTTTCACTTTTTGATAATTTAGTTACATCATGAAGCGGTTTTGCAACTATGTACCTTTAAATGTTTTTGCCCACTTAAAAATAATTGCTCATATCTTCTTTCTAAAATTTGGAAACTATATAAATATATAATAGGGAAGGAATTGAAAAAATTGTGGTTAGATCATACAATAAAATACTGTGAAGTTATGACTAAAACAGATATCCACAGTGTGTTAGGTGGGGAAAAAAAGCAGGTTACAAAATAGTAAACATTTTTGTGACATATTCCTCCCCCCAAATGTGTAAGCATATTGTAGTACATATATATGAATGGATCTGGAACAATATACACCAAAATGTTAACAGTGATTCTCTCTGGCCATTCACTTTGCTTGTCTGTCTTGTTTGATTTTTCTATAATAAATGTCTACTACAAAAAAGACAATTTTTAAAGGATAAAACATTTTGAAGGATTAAAAACATTTTTTCTATTTCATTTTCAGCCAATTTAGAACTAAGGTTTTATGAATGTTTTTACATTTACAAACTGGTAGAAACAAACAAACATCCCCAATCTCCCATTTATATTTTTCTGACAGCAAAGGTATGAGGTGGTGGAAAAGACTGGATTAGAGATCAAGATGCTCATGTACAAGTCCCCTAAATCCTGTTTAAAAAAAAAAAAAAGCCTAAAATATTTAAAGTCACATAAAACACTCTTCACTCACTCAGTGCTGCACCAAATTTACCAATACTTCCTGGGAAGGAAAAAAGAAAGGCAGTGACTGGAAATATTCCCTTTCAAGTAATAACCATTTTGAACCAAATTGCTTTCTGTGGCAGCCTGGAGGATGCTGTCAGGGGGTTGTGAAATGGAAGTGGGAGGGGAAATGAGGGTCTGTGGGGTTTGGGGCCGGGCTGAGGGAACTGGGGGCTTTCCCAGAGCCACTGGGGCACGTACAGGTTGAGGAGAGGGGTGTCAGGCTTGAGGGGACCTGGGCCTCGCCACGCTCTAAGGAAGCTCAAGGCTCGGCCCAAAGGTCGCTGGGGACCCTCGGGTTACACGATGTCAAGCCTGGGAGCCTGTAGGGCCGGGCCATTTGGATGTGTGGGTCGGAGGTGGGATTTTCGGCTTCTCCCGGGGGTCCGGGCTGGGGGCGTTCGGGCTCCCGGGTTCCCGGCGGTGCGGAAGAGCTGGCCTGGGAAGGACCTGGGGCCGGATCTGCAAGAAATCCAGACTCTCCCAGGGTCTAAGAGAGGGCCGGGCTCTGAGGAGCACGAGGCTTCCGGGGAGCCAAGGCCGGGGTCCCAGGGGCGGGGGTCAGAGAGAGTTCGGGCTCCCCCAGGGGCGCCGGGGTCTGACAACCCCTCTGGGCACGCGGGCCCCACCTGAAGAACACCAGCGGCTGCGTGGTCCGCGGCCGCAGGAAGAAGATCTGAGGCCGGGCCCCTACGTTCACTTCGGGGCGGCTGGCGACCCTACTGCGCCGGAAGAAGGCCGAGGCCGGGTTGGTACCGGAGCTGGTGGAGGCCTGGGCGGCGTCCGCAGAAGCCGTGGACAAGCCCAGGTTCCATGTGACCGAGGGCCTGGCCTGCTGAGTAGTCTGGTCTTCCGCGCTCGACAACGACTCCGGAACCGCAGGCAGCTTGGAGGCCATGCTCGGCGGGCGGGCGCCGAAGTGGAGTGAGGGCCTGCGCAGGCGCGGTGCGCTGAGAACCGCCCGTTGCCCGGGAGACGCGAGAAGGAGGCGGGACCCAGGGGGCGGGACGGGTTCGCAGAGCCGAGAAGCTGCGGACGCGATAGGATTGTCCCTCGGCGGCCGCCGTGGGGCGAAACGGCGCGTTGCCGTGGAGACGGGCTGGGCGAAATGGAGTGGGCTGCAGAGCGCTGAGCTGACCCTACTTCTCCTTTAGGGCTGCCGTGGTGCCCGCCTGATCGCAGGGCAGGTAACCAGGTGAGTCCAGGCGGGGCAGCTCCGGGGCGGGGAGACGAAGCCGGGGTTTCTCCAAAGACCCGGCGCAGTCGATTCCCACCCCCCCCCCCCGCTACGGGGGACCGTTGCTATGGAAACCAGAGCGCCGGGCCGGCAGAGATTGTGGCTTCCGTGTCGTGACTCATCTTCTCTCTCCCCGAGACCCTCGACCAAGGTTTCGAGTGCGACTGCTTCCTGAACGAACCTGCCCTCCTGCCCGCGGGAGACAGGTAAGACTGTCGGAGTCTTGACACCGAGCAGGCGAAGAAGCCTATTCCAACACCAACTCCCCAGGAAACCTACCTGGCTCACCCCAGGAAGCGGCGCCCCGCTCCGGGCAACCCGTGAACCTTGTTCCACATTTATAACCCAGTATTAACAAACGCCCTGCGGTGTTTGCCGACGTTTTCCCACACAGAATGAGAGAAGAAAGTCCGGCCTTCGGACCTTGCTTTGTGACCCTAGACAGGTCCTTTTCCCCTCTCTGCCTCATTTTCCCCACGTGTAAAATGGAAATATTAACTCCAGACACCGGCCTGTTATGTTGCTTTGGAGATGTTACCAAAAGGGAAGCCAAAGGCTTTGTAGGCTATAAAATGGTGAATGTGAACTGCAGAGTCACTGTTTCTCCACCATCCTCCCCCTCGTGCTGAACGTTCTTGTTTGTGTCATTTCTTCAGGCGATCACTCTCTGGCCCCGAGCCTGAAATAAATCCCTTTATTCTTCACTTCCATGTTGCCCTGCGTTTTAACTTTCCTAACAACAGCAAGAATAGTTAGCATTTACAGAGGGCTCACTATGTGCCAGGCCCTGTATTAAACACTTTACCTGCATTACCTCATTTAGTCCTCCGAAGATCCTTATAAGGTAGGCATTGTTATCCCTATTTTCCCACTCTGTTGTGCCTGTAATTGCCTATTTGATGTCCCTCTCCCTCTAGACTTTGAGCTCTGTGAAGAAGGGGGCCATGGCTGTCTTGTACGTCTCGGTATCCTCAGCACCGAAAACAGTGCCTGATACATATTTCTTGCCTAGCATGAAGATGACTCTCC
Source organism: Equus przewalskii (assembly GCF_037783145.1). Lineage (NCBI taxonomy): Eukaryota > Metazoa > Chordata > Mammalia > Perissodactyla > Equidae > Equus > Equus przewalskii. The sequence continues at coordinate 7,389,092 of NC_091837.1, forward strand.
TCCCATCACTACCCTCATCTTAAAAAGCAGTGTCTCCTCTGCAAACTTCTTGTCGCTGTAATGAACAGCGGTCTCCCCTATTCCTGTTGTCCACTGGACACTAGTTTTGGGGGCCCTCAATCCAGTTCTCTCTGGGTTTTTGGATGATGAGGATCCAGAACATCCCTTAGCATTTAGGCCTCCACCTGGGTTTTGGGGGGCTTTTTCCCTGCCCTCACATGACCCTTAGAACAAACCAGCCCCCGTGGCCCTTCCTGGGGTGAGCCTGATACATTTGACTCCAGGGCACTAGCAGGTAGGATCTGCCTGTGCAACCTTTGGCCTTCTCTCCAGTAGCCTAGGAACCACCTGCCCCTCCACCCAGCCCCTCCCCAAAATTCTAGAGAAACATAGCCAGAGAACTCATCCTTTCCAGAGAACCTCTCAGAAGGCAGAGTCATGGTTGTTGGAGTCATTCCTTCGTTCAACAAATATTTATCAAGCACGACCTTGTGGGGACACTGAGTTTGGCACCAGTGATACAGTAGGAGTGAAGATAGGCACAGTGGTATCCCCATAGAACTCACAGACAGATCAAGGCAAAACCACATCTTCAGGAAGTGTTAGGAAGGAGAGCACATGGGGCCCGCCTGGAGCAGGGACTTAAGCAATTGTGGGGAGGGCTGTGGTCCCAGGTGGTTTCCCTCAGAAAGTGACCCTTGGCTAAGATCCCAAGGCTCACCAATCCTCTGCTGAATGGAACAGATCAGGATCTGACAGGCTTGGAAGGAAAGGGGGTTCTGGGCTGAGACAGCAGCAAAGGCAAAGGCCCCTGGCCAGAGAGGTGGATGTCCACATGGAGCTGCAAGTGGCTCAGCCTAGCTGAGGCCCTTCAGGATGTGGGAAAGGCTAATAGGAAGCAGGAGAGAGGGGTTGGAGCCAGGCCACAAATGGCCTTGACAGCCGAGCTAAGGGGCTCCATCTTATCCTGACAAGGAGCAGCTGCTGAAATGTATTAATCAGGGGAACAGAACTTCGGCTCCTCATTTTTCTGTGCTGGGTGAAGACTGCCATTTGGCCTTGAGAGGTTTGCTGTAAAACTGAATACTCCTATTTCACTGAAAGACGTGAAGATGTGCTATTTTTTTCAGCTTTACTCAAGACTGAGAGAGTGAGGGGCCTAGGATTTCTTAGGAGAAGGCAGGAGTCTGCCCCTCTCTGGGGTGCCTGCGACAGCCCTGCTGCACACAGCATTATGCTGGGATGGCTTGTCTACCTGAGGCCTCTCTGCACTTCCTCTTGGGGGCTGCTGTGGTGCCCCCAGGAAGCTGGCCTCCAGGAAGCTTTCAGCCACCGTCTTTGCCAGGCCCTCCTTGGGGGCAAGGTGCAGAAGTATGGTTAACAATGTAGTACTCTCTAACTTGATGTCAGTTTCACATGGGCACATCCTGTCTCTTCAAAAAAGATGGTTCTTGGAGGGGAGAAGCTGAGACCCTCCTCTCTCTTATACCTCCAGTGACGCCCAGCACAGTGGGCTCTGTTTCCATGTCACTGATTCAGAATCTCATGATTTGAGCATAAAATCAGAAGACTGAGGAGGGAGACGATACAAGTGGTTCCCATTAGAGGGGCTGGAAGGAAGGAGAGAATTTTGAAGAAAAGGGAGAGGACAGCTGTGTGAGCCTAGATGGAGAGTCAGGCCAAGGCACAGCTTAGGGACACAAGTCAGCCTGCCCAACTTGAAATGTGGGGTTGCTCAAGGGAGGCCTTGAGTGCCAGGCTTGGGGGCACAGCCTTTGTCCTGTAGGGCAACACATGTCAGATCTCCTGAGAAGCATGCTGAAAATGCAGATTCATGCTCCTCACTCCGAGAGCCTACTCTGTGGGTTTGGGGAGGAGCCTGGGGATCTACATTTTTGATAAGTTCCCTGGGGAATCCTTCTCAGATGGTCAGAGGACCACTTTGGGGAATTCTGCTATAGGCCAATCCATCCATTTCCCAGAAATCCCCTGGGGTTGGCCTGCTGGCCCAGCTGGGCTCCTGCCCTCTAAACATTCTCTCCCTTCTTGCAGTTTTCCATGACATAGCCTGGCAGAAAAATGCAGCCTTTATGCCTCACTGGCCGCTGACCCACCGGCCTGATGACAGCACCCCCGTGTACCTTCCCGGTTCAGTTCCGGCAGCCCTCAATCAGTGGCCTCTCACAGATCACAAGCAGCCTATATATCAGCAATGGGGTGGCTGCCAACAACAAGCTCATGCTCTCCAGCAACCACATCACCACGGTTATCAACGTCTCAGTGGAGGTGATGAACACTGTATACGAAGACATCCAGTATGTGCAGGTGCCTGTGGCCGACACACCTGTCTCGCGTCTCTTTGACTTCTTTGACCCCATCGCTGACCACATCCACAGTGTGGAGGTGAAGCAGGGCCGCACGCTGCTGCACTGTGCTGCCGGCGTGAGCCGCTCAGCCGCTCTCTGCCTCGCCTACCTCATGAAGTATCACGCCATGTCCCTGCTGGACGCCCACACGTGGACCAAGTCGTGCCGGCCCATTATCCGGCCCAACAATGGCTTTTGGGAGCAGCTCATCCACTATGAGTTCCAGCTGTTTGGCAAGAACACTGTGCACATGGTCAACTCCCCTATGGGAGTGATCCCTGACATCTATGAGAAGGATGTCCGTTTGATGATTCCGCTGTGAGCCATCCCACCAGCACCTGCACCAGGGCCAGAGGTACAGATCTGTCATTGATCCAACACCAAGATCTGAACTTGAACATTCTACTTTTGTTGATAAAGAAAAATCCAGATGATGCCTTTTATAAGGGCAAGGACAAAGGAAGGGTGCTGCCGCCTTAACCTCGTAATCCATATCTTTAAAGATGAGACTTACTAAATGTAAAATGATGAAGGTGAGTTTCCTACCCTGTGAGTGACTCCTGGCCAGAGGGGAGGGTGAGGCTGATGGTGCCCAAGTCAAATAGACCAACGCCCAATGTGTTATGGCAAGCCTGGGACCCTGCAGCCGTCCCCGAGACCGACTAACCCAGGAAGGGGTCTGCCACAGTCCCACTTCATTCTTTTTGAACCCAGAACTAGAACCTTAAGCATCATGACACCTCCTGTGCTGCTCACAGTAAATGCCAACCTACTGGATAAGTGGCCTTCAAGCGGTGCTCTGGGGGCCCCAGGCCAACCCTGCTTCCACCTTCAACCATGGGAGCCCAACTCTGTTTTTCTAGATTGGACTTACTCATAAGATAGTTTTCAAAGAAAGCATTCAACTGTATAAAAACTCTTAAATTTTTTTGAGTGCTGTTATACATGGCCTCAAAGTGCCCTTGGTGACCGCCTACCAGTCTTTGATGAAATGTAGCATTAGTCTCCTTCTCTGGGCCACGTGTGGAGAGTGGACCTGACATTAGGCCTCAAGGATTCCTCTCACAGGCCTTCACTCAGAAGGCTCAAGCTGCGGACCGGATCCTAGCCTTGTCACTTCCTCCCCATGTGATCTGGAGTGCCTTGGAGCCTCGGTTTCCTCATCTGTCCAAGCAATGACAGCCGTTTCTCACAAGGTTGTGGAGAAGATTCACCGATTCCTTAGCGCAGTGCCTGGCATGTGGTAGGCGCTTAGTGTAACCAGCAGCTCTCGCCATGAATGATGCTCTGGCCCTGCTGGTCCAGGTCAGCACAGTCGTTCTCATAGCATCATTTCCCCCATTGGTGCACAGCCCTTTCCTGTTTACAAAATGCCCTTCCAAAAAGTCATCCAGTGTGGAAAAAAAAGAAAATGGTTCGAGTCCTTTCAGACCCCGCCTTAGAGGAGGCCTAGACTTTGAAGCCTTTAAAATCAGACTTCCCATTTTGTGTAATCAGTGTGCAACCTGGGGGTCCTAAAGCAAGGAGCACACTTCCAGCTTCCCCTCAAAAGGCCTTGTTTAGATCACTGACCATTAGAGCCAGTGTCCTGGTCCGGCTGACCCACTGGGGTCCACAGGGGCACATGCCAAAGAGACAAGTAAGTGAACCCTATGTAGGCCCTGAAATCAGGATTGTTCAGATCCCCCAGGGGCCTGAGGATCTGGCTCAAGTCCAGCTATTCTAATCCAGAGGTTTTCAGACAAACCATAGCTGAGAGAAAAGCACAACTACTCAGTGGGTCCAGAGCGGAGTAGAGGTGGCGGCCAACTGCCCTTTCCCTCCAAAGCCACCTCTCCCACACTCCCACAAAGGCGTGCGCAGGGGTGCAATTTTAGGGTCGGGGAAGAGGAAAGTCACTGTTCTAGACTGATCTTCTCATGTTACAGATGAATAAACAGACCCACAAGCACCAGGGCTGGTGTAGCAGAGCCCTCACAAAGCAGCCTTTCTGGAAGAAACCCAGATGGAAAATTTCTTTTAAAGCATTTTTAAAGAGAAGTTTATTTGGATATATATTGTTTCCATTTTTAAAATTTTTAAATTATCATACCGTAAAATTAACTTGTTCATATATACAGTTATGTATGTTTTAACACATTTCATGGCTACCTCTACAGTCAAGAGAGAGCAATTCCATCACCCAAAAAATTCCTTTATGCTGCTCCTTTGTATTCAGACCTTTGTCCCACCCCAGTCTCTAGCAAACACTGATCTGTTCTCCTTCCCTATAGATTTGCCTTTTCCAGAATGTCACACACATTCTGGATTACATCCTAAGAGGATGTAATCTCTGGAGACTGGCTTCTTTCAGTGTAATATCTTTGCGATTCATACATGTCACTTTTTATGGCTAAGTAGTATTCCATTGTATGGATATACCACAGTTTTTTTACATTCATTAATTGAAGGCTATTTGGGTTGTTTCCAGTTTGGGGCAATTTTGAATAAACATTTATGTATAGCTTTTTATGTGAACTTAAGTTTTCATTTATCTAGGGTATATACTTCGGAGTGGGATTGCTCAGTCATGTAGTAAAGGTTATGTTTAACTTTATAAAAAACTACCAAATTTCCAGAGTGGCTATACCATTTTGTGTTCCACTATGAGATCCAGTTTCTCTCCAGTATCTGGTATTGCCAATATTTTTTACTTTAGCCATTCTGATAGATGCATGGTATTAGGTCATTTTGGTTTTCATTTGCGTTTCCCTAATGGTTAATGATGTTGAGCATCTTTTTGTGTGCTTAATTGCCTTCCATATACCGTCTTTGGTGAAGTGTCTGTTCAACTCTTTTGTGCATTTCTAAATTGGGTTTTCTCACTGTTGAGTGTCGAGAATTCTTTATATGTTCTGGATACAAGTCATTTGTCAGATATGGATTTGTAAATATTTTTTCCCAGTCTAGCTTGTCTTTTCATTCTCTTAAAAGTATCTTTTGCAGGGGCTGGCCCCGTGGCCGAGTGGTTAAGTTCGCGCGCTCCGCTGCAGGCGGCCCGGTGTTTCGTTGGTTCGAATCCTGGGCGCGGACATGGCACTGCTCATCAAACCATGCTGAGGCAGCATCCCACATGCCACAACTAGAAGGACCCACAACGAGGAATACACAACTATGTACTGGGGGGCTTTGGGGAGAAAAAGGAAAAAATAAAAAAAAATCTTTAAAAAAAAGTATCTTTTCAGAGCAAAAGTTTTTAATTTTGATAAAGTACTACTTACCAATTTTTCCTTTTGTGGATTGTTGTTTTGGGGGCTTTTTTGCTGAGGAAGATTGGCTGTGAGCTAATGTCCATTGCCAATCTTCCTCTTTTTGCTTGAAGAAGATTCTTGTCCCTGAGCTAACATCTGTGCCAATCTTCCTCTATTTTGTATGTGTGTCACTGCCACAGCATGACTTGATGACTGGTGTAGGTCCACACCCAGGATCTGAACGCATGAACCTGGGCCACCTAAGCAGAGTGCACCGAACTTAACCACTACGCCACAGGCCAGCCACCTATGGATTGATGTTTTGGTGTCATGTCTAACAACCCTTTGCCTAACCCTAAATCACAAAGATTTTCTCTAATGTTTTAAAGTTTGAGAGTTTAAATTTTTCACTTATTTCTGTGATCCTTTTTTATAAGATGTGAGGTTTAGTTTGAGGTTCACATTTTTCCATATGGATGTCTAATGGTTTCAGCTCCATTTGTGAGAGACTATTCTTTCTCCACTGAGCTGCCTTTTCACTTTGTGTAGGTCTATTCTTGGACTCTTTATGTTTTGTTTAATATGTGTGTGTTTCTCTTCACCAATACCACACTATCTTGATTACTGTAGCTTTAGAGTAAGTCTTAAAATAGAATAGTGTGTCTTCTGGTTTTCTCCCTTTTAAAAAAATTGTTTTGGTTATTCTAGTTTCTTTGCCTTTCCATATAAATTGTAGAATAAACTTGTCTATATCAATAACAACAAAAAAACCTGCTGGCATTTCAATTGAAATTGTGTTAAATCTGTTGACCAATTTGGGGGAGAATTGGCATCTTCACTCTGTTGAATCTTCTGATCCATGAACATAGTATGTCTCCCCACTAATTTAGGTCTTTGATGTCTTTCATCAGTGCTTTGCAGTTTTCAGCATACAGATCTTATATGTTTTATTATATTTATACTTAAATATTTCATTTGAGGAAGGACATTGTAAAAAAAATATTTTTATATTTTGGTTTCCAGTTGTTCATTGTTAGTATATAGATGTATAACTGATTTTGTGTTGACCTTGTATCTTGCAACCTTGCTAAATTCACTTATTCTGAGAGCATTTTTGTAGATTCCTTAGCAGTCTACATTAAGACAATCATGTCATCTGCAAATAGAAGTAGTTTTATTTCTTTCTTTCCCATCTGAATGCCTTTGATTTCTTTTTTTTATTACACTGGCTATAACTTCCAGGATGATGATGGACATGAGTGGTGAGAATAGACATTCTTGCCTTGTTCCTGATCTTAGAAAGAAAGTGTTCAGTCTTTTACCATTAACTATGATGTTAGCTACAGAATTTTTGTAGCTGCCCTTTGTTAGGTTAAGGGAAAGTTGGAAAGTATTCTCTCCGCTTTTATTTCCTGGAAGAGATGTGTGAATTGGTGTTATTTCTTCTTTAAATGTTTGGTAGAATTTACTAGTGAAACCATCTGGACCTGGAGATTTCTTTTTCAGAAAGATTTAACAAAGAATTCAATTCCTTTAATAGTTAAAGGACTATTCAAATTATCTGTTTCATCTTGGGTGAGTTTTGGTAGTTTGTGATTTTTGAAGAAGAGATCAATTTCATTTAAATTGTCACATTTATGCATGTAGATTTGTTTGTAGTATTCCCTTATTATCTTTATTATTTGCAGGGTCTATAGTAAAATCACCTTTTCATTCTTCACACCTATCATTTGTCTTCTCTCTTTATTTGTTTGTTAGTCTGGCTAGAGGTTTATCAATTTTTAAGATCTTCTTAAAGAACTACCTACCTTGTGTTTTTTATTTTCTTTATTATTCTTTCCTTCTCTATTTCATCAGTTTCTGCTCTTTATTATTTCCTTAATAATAAAAAGGTTCTGCTTGCTTCGATTTTATTTTGTTCTTTCTTCTAATTTCATAAACTGGAAACTTAGAATATTGATTTGAGATCTGCATCCCACAAATTTTTATATACTTCATTTTCATTTTTGTTCATTTCAAAATATTTTCTAATTTTCCTTGAAATGTTCTCCTTTACCCATGTATTATTTAAAAGTGTGTAGTTTAATTTCTAAGTATTTGGAAATTGTACAGCCATCTTCCTGTTGTTGGTTTCTAGTTTAATTCCATCGTAGTCAGAGAACTATTGTCAGAGAATATTGTATGATTTCATTTGTTTTTAATTTGTTAATGATTACTTTATGATATAGGATATGGTCTATATTGGTGAATGCTTCATGTGCACTTTGGGAAAAAAAGGTTATTTCGGATGGAATGTTTAATAAATATCTATTAGGACCAGTTGATTGGTGGTGGTTTCAATTCTTTTACACTCTTCCTGATTTCCTGGTAATTATTCTGTTGATTACTGTGAGAGGAGTGTTGAAGTATCCAACTAAAATTGTGGATTTGTCTACATCTCCTTTCAATTCTATTAATTTTTATTTCATGTGTTTTGAAGCTTTATTGTTAGGTACATACATATTTAGGGTTGTTATATCTTCATGGTGAATTGACCATTTTAACAGTATGCAATGTCTCTTTATCCATCTTCATGTTTTTTTCCACCTTGATTTTTTTGCCCTTTACTTTGTCTGATATTAATATAGCCACTTCAGTTTTGTTTTAAGTAGTATTTACATGATATCTCTTTTTACCTCTTTTTACTTTTAACCCACCTATATTGTTATGTTGCAAGTGGGTTTCTTGTAGACAGCATATAGTTGGGTCTTTTTTTTATATATCCAATCTGTCTCTTAATTGGTATATTTAGACCAAAATTATGGATATGTGGATTTAGGTCTACCATTTTATTGTTTTCTGTTTGTCCTCTCTGTTTTTCATTCCCGTTTCCTTTTTCCTGCCTTCTTTTGGATTACTGAATATTTTTTAAGTATTCCATTTTAATTTTGTACAGTTTTTTAGAGGTTGCCCTAGAGCTACATACTTATCTTCTCATATTCTACTTAGAATGAATATCTTGTCACTTCTCTCTGCTGGTCATATTGGATAATGTATTAGTTTTTTCTTGGTGTCATAACAAATTACCACAAACTTAATGGCTTAAAACAACATCTATTTATTATTTCACAGTTTCTGTAGGTCAGAAGTCTAGTTGGGCTTGACTGAGTCCTCTGCGTAGGGTCTCAGAGCCAAAATCAAGGTGTTTCATAAGGATGAAATCAAGGGTGTTTTTTACTGGAGGCTCTGATAAAGATTCTGCTTCCAAGCTTATTTGAGGTTGTTGACTGAATTCACTTCCTTTTGTTGTAGGACAGAGGACTCCATTTCCTTACAAACTATCAGCTAGGGGCTAGTCTTTTCTCCTAGAAGCTGCCAACACTCCTTCTAATGCTTTCCATGTGGCCCCCTCCAGCAATGGAGGGTTGAGTCCCTCTCATGCTTTGAATATGTCTGACTTTTCCTTCTGCTGCATCTCTGAATCCAGCCTGAGAAAATTCTCTGCTTTTAAGGATTCATGTGATTAGATTAAGCCCACCCAATAATCCAGATAATTCTGATTTTAAAGTCCATGACCTCAGTTATATCTCTGAAGTCCCTTTTGTCATGTAAGGTAACATTCATATTTCCAGGGGGTAGGGCATGGACATCTTTGGCTTGGGTGGCCATTCTGCCTATCACAGATAGTTCCTATTGGTCTATCTTCAAGTTCACAGACTCTTTCCTCTGTCATCTCCATTCTGCTACCAAGGCCATCTAGTATATTTTTAAATTTTAATTAATATATTTTCTTTGTTTTAAAATTTCTATTTGGTTGTTTTCTGTATCTTCTATTTCTCTGCTGAGACTTTCTATCTTTTCATTTCTAAAGTCTTTTCCTGATAATTTCAACATCTGGGGCATCTCAGTGTTCAGACTTTTTTGGTTCTTTGTAAAGTAATTTTGGCTTGTATCTTGGAAATTTTGAATATTATGTTATGAGACTCTAGGTCTTGGTTAAATCCTATGGAAAATGTTAAATTTTTGTCTTAGGAGGCAGTTGACCCATTTAGTTTCAGTTCTTATCTGCCTCCTGTGGGCTATTAAAAACAAGACAGCAGGCCCAAAATGGAGTGACATATGCTAAGCCCCATGCCACCAAACAAAGACTTAACTTAATTACAGTTTTGACTCTCCCAGAAATGGAATCTTACACCAGTCAATCCGGAATCGCCTGATCAGCGCGAGTTAGGTAATCTGCCTCATAGACCCCTGCCATACCCTAAAGGGCAATAAGCAAGCCACTGTTTTGCCTAGGATGACTTCCTTGTTCCTGCTCCCTCTGCCTGTAAATCTTTCAATTTGCACAGCTCCTTGGAGCTCCCTTCTATCTGCTAGATTGGATGCTGCCCAATTCACGAATTGTTGAATAAAGCCAATAAGATCTTTAAACTTTACTCAGTTGAATGTTTCACAGGGCCATTGTTCCAATATCAGTTCAGTTTTCAAAACTTTTGCAACATAAGTCAGATGTGTCCTAAGCTTGTGCCACCCAGGGGCCAGTCTGAAATCTGGGTAGTCTACCTAGTAGTTTAGTTCTCAGAGTCACTGGAATACTGTTTAGGGTCAGATCCATGCATGTGAACCTAGCAGTTCATATGCAACTTCATGGGATCTATTTCTTAAGCTCCCTCCTCCCTATGATCTCCCCCATCTCTCCAGTTCAAGACTGCTCATTTCCTGATCCTCCAGCTGGAAATCAGGGCCTTTAATCTCCCCACTCTGCAGTATATGTTCTGTGACTGGGTCTGCTCTGCCAAGTGACAGGAGGAAAAGAGAAAAAAGGATTTCCCCTTACTCTGTCTGCCCTGAAGGGGGCCTCTTTCCTAATCCTCAGACCAGAAAGACAGGGCTTCTCTTGGTGTTCTTTCTTTCAGTGTCCACTGCACAGTTCCAGGATTCACACTGCCTTTGAGACCAGGCCAGGAGATACAGGAACAGAAAACAAAACAGGAAACTTGCTGCCAGATTGTTTCTACTTCAAGTTCTGATTCCTTTTCCCAATCTACCTGTTATCATTTCTTTTTCAGAGTTCTCAGGTAACTGCTTCGTGCCTTCTGTCCAGGGTTTTTAGTTGCGTTCAGAGGGAAGAAAAGACTATGCTTATTCTATCTTCCTCAGAATCCTAAGAAATTTATTTTTAAAAATACATGCTCATTTGTGGAAAAAGGAAGATAAGTATGGTCCACCTACAATAGTATCTTCAAGTAGTAGCCAAGTCAACATTTTGGTATTGTGGTATATTTCCTTCCTTCTACACATTTTTTTTCATAGTTGAGAAAATATAATTTTGGATCTTCCTTTTTAAATTATTTTTTTAATATTCAGAATTGGATGTGGTACAACCAGGATTTCACATCCTAAGTGGAGGTTGAGGTTGAGGGCTCTTAAGAGGGTCCAAGTCCTTTCACCAAACAGTTCACTCTGTTCCTTCGGACTCAGAGTAGAGTGGCCCTTGACTCAGACGACCAAAGACACGGAGGCCATGTTGGAGTTTTGAGGCAATCCTGTAATGGGGGTATGAAATGTCCTCACAGCCCAACAGCCGGGCTTAGAGCAGGGGTTCCAGGCTCTGTTTGATTTCATGAAGCTCTAATTTTCCTGCTTCAAAAGTACAGAACTTTCTTTCTTTCTAATGAATTAAAGTCAGTTAAATATGGTTTGAGAAGTTTCTGTGAAGTTCATAATACCCTGTCAGATAAATAGGGACATGCTGGTGGCCCTGGGAATTTCCCTGGATGACTTCTGTTGAGATGATCTCATTACAAATCCCAGGGACAGGTAGCCCTTGACCCTGAAGTACACAGCCCTGCCTACCTATCCCGGGATGTTAAGTCCAAATGCCCTAAGAATCCATCAACCTCCCCTCTGGACTGAGGACCTGTGTCACCTAGGAAGGAGCTTGGGATGAAGGTCAAGAGGTGTGGGCTCTCATCCTGCTTTGTGACTTCAGGCAGACCCTAGAATTTTTCTGGGATTCTGCCTACTCTGTAAGATAGGAGTCCCTGTGCCATGTGTAGTGGCCATAAGAATGAAGCCCACAGACCTCTAATTACAGAAAACAAAATCAACCAAGGGCCCTAACAGGCTCTCGAAATCCATCTCCATGTTTATGCTGAGACTAGACTTCCCTCAGGCTCCTCCTAGCCAGTTCCTGAGGATAGCAGGGATACGAAGGTAGGCCCATTCCTGGGAGACATGGGACTCTTCTGATTGGCCTCTTTGACTCAGAACTCTGACTGCCTTGCCAAACCTTCTTTAGACTGCAGCCTGGTCAAGAACGCTTCCACCCACCTTCCCTCTCTCCTCCACTCGAGTCAGACTTCCGTCACAGTCTGACAGCTCTCCCAGCCTTCCCAGCTCCCTTCCCGTTTTCTCTCACAAGTGTTTGCCCTCATAAAATCCTTGCACTTTTAATCCCATCTTGGGGTTTGCTTCTCAGGGGACCTGGACTGACACACCATCCTCCCCACCCTTCAGAGGTACCAAGAGACATTTTCGAAGCACAAAGCTCTAAACACACATAAAGGCCTCTTACCACAAATCTTTCTAGACTTCCCCTTTGCAAAATATTTGTAATGCTTTTTCCCTGAAGAAAAAAATTTTTTTCTGACTGAGCTGGAGAATACTGGCCGGTGCCTCCTTGTGGCAGACACTCCCTGCAAACCTGGGCTAGACTCTGCACATCCCGTGACTTCAAACCCTAGCTCTGCTCTTCACTGCAGAGTGGGGAGCAGGAAACCGCAGAATCCCAAGAATTAGGAGATGAAGTCCTAGCCCTGCTGCTTCCTCTGTGTGCAATATCATTGCCATGGTCTGAATGTTTGTGTCCCCTCAAAATTAAGTGTTGAAAACCTGATGCCCAAAGTGATGGTACTAGGAGATGGGGCCTTTGGGAGTTAATTAGGTGATGAGGTCATGAGAGTGGAGCCCTCATGAATGGGATTAGTGCCCTTATACATGAGGCCCCAGAGAGCTAGCTCACCCCTTCCGCCACATAAGGCCACAACGAAGTGGGTAACCCAGAAGAGGGCTCTCACCCAAGACCGTGGCACCCGGATCTCAGACTTCAGCCTCCAGAACTGAGAAATAAATTTCCATCGTTGGTAAGCTACCCAGTCTGTGGAATTTTGTTATAGCAGCCTGAATGGACTAAGACGGTCATCTCGGTTCTTCCTTCTTTTTGGATTTCACTTTCCTTGTATGTATGATAAGGATTGAACTAGATCTGTGGTTTTCAAATGAGGTTCCTGGGAAATTTGGCAGAAGTGCCTCAGGAGTGAGGGAGTTCCTGGGTCCTCTAGGGCAACTCTACTTTGGCTTGTTTGATATTGGGCTCCGGCATAAGATGCATGGACAAGGGTTCCTCTGCCAAAGAAAGTTTAAACTCCGAAGAGAAATGCCCAGCCCGGGCAGCAAGTGCTGCTGGGCTGGAATCTAACCAGCTGGGATGCTGGCAGTGCTTAGAGAATGAAGGAGGGGGCACACAAGGGTTGTGGCAATCAGGAGGGAGCAGGAGACCTGGATGCTGGAAGGCTCCATCAGGCGCAGGGAGCAAGAGTGGCTTCATATAGCTGGAGGGGTAACAAGGAGTGGGCTTGGAGACATCAGGGCATCCAAGACTTCACATACCAGACCAAGGAGCCCAGACCTTCTCCTGTCTGCAGTCGGGAGCAGAGGAAACAGCCTCCAGCCCTCACTGAGGAAGCATTTGCCAAGTGTCTACTGTGGGCCAGGATTGTACAGTGCTGTGTCAAGGAGGAGGCAGAAGTGTGGCTGACAAGATCCCACCTGGAGCAGGAAGCTCCCAGACTAACTCCCCATGGCCCCAGGCTGTGTTGTCCTGGATCACTCACTCAACAGACATTCCCTGATTTGGTAGCCAGCCTCAGAGATGACCTCAATGGTCTCCTCCTGCTGGTATTCACGCCCTTGTATGGTCAAAGGGCGAGGGCCCACACTGAATAGAGCTGACATGTGTAACCAATAAGATATTAGAGAAAGGATGATAGTAGAATTAAATAATAAATGAAGACATTAGAGAAATGAGCGTCACTTTTGAAATTGGGTCAAAAAGACATTGTGGCTTCTTGCTCTCTTGAATCACTCACTCTGGTGGAAGCCAACTACCGTGTCGTGAGGACATTTAAGGAGCCCTTTGGAGAGGCCCCCATGGCAAGGAGCTGAGACCTCCTGCCAACAGCCGTGTGAATGACCCATCTTGGAAGTGGACCTTCCAGCCCCCGTCAAGCCTTCAGATGACTGCAGCCCTGGCTGACAGCTTGACTGTAACCTCATGAGAGACCCTGAGCCAGAACTATTCCACTAAGCCACGCCCAAGTTCCTCATCCACAGAAACTGTGAGATAATTCATACTTGTTGCTTTAAGCCATAATGTTTAGGGATAATTTGTTACCCCAAATCAATACAACTGATGCCACTCTGCACCGTGCTCAAGATACTGTCCCCACTGTCATCTGTTCCCCTGGACCACAACGATAGCTCTTCCCTGGTCTCCTTGCCTCCTGTCTCAAGCCTCTTCACCTTCCCCTCTACACAGGATCCAGACCAAAATGAAGGTTCGTTATCAAGAAATATTTGTTGAATATCATGGCCCTTGCCTGCTCAAAACCTTCCATGGTTCTCTATTGTATTTTGTGTTATTTCCAGGAAGTATTTGCAACTGAGCAGGAACAGTGTGATGGTTGAGTTTCTGGCATCCCAGAGCTGATTTGGGAGCAGAGTAGAGAGCAAGAAGAGTCCTTGTTTGCCCTGGCCCCCTGGAATGACAATCCAAAGGCCCCCTGGGGAGGGAGGGAGGGGCCCCCTGGCAGCTGGGGCTGATACAAGGCATCAGCTTTGTTCTGAATCCACAATGGCAGGATGCCCAGCACAGACCCAGCTTCCCCAGCTTCCTCCAAAGCAGGGCAAGGGGGTGGGTGCTGGGGCATCCGTCCTGCTCTATTACCACAAGAGCATGCCCTGGGGGCTCTCGATGTTCAGGGGAGGCTGAGGGAAGGCGAGTAGCACTTCTTAAGGACCTGTTAGTTTTCAGGCACAATTGCTAAGCACTTGCCATGCTTTAGCCCATCACACCCTCCTGGAGCTAGTCAGAGTTAGGTTCTACTGCTGCTTCCACTTCCCACACAGAGGCACAGGAGGGGAAGGCCCTTGCCCAGGGTCACACAGCTTAGACATGCCAGACTAAGATTTGAACCCAGGTCCGACCTCTGTTCTTGACTAGTCTCTTCTGCCTACTCCTTCCATGGCAGGCACTGTGCCGGTGCTGGGGAGACAGCGGGGAGCAGGACAGTCATCTCAGTCCTCCCAGAGCCTGGTCCAGTGGAGAAGGGAGGTGATAAACCAGTTCTGAGAGTGGGATGTGCTCAGGGTCCTGCCTGGAGAAGGGCAGGGAGCTAGGTTGGCCTTTGGGCGCAGCTCTCAACTCAGTTTGGTGTGGGGCGGGGCAGAGGTGGGGGTGGGAGTGGGGAAGAGCTTCCCAAGGAAGGTGACATCTGGAGAAGGCTTCCCAGTAGGGACTGGGTACAGAGATTGAGGCTGGGAGAGGTGAAGTGACTTGCCTGAGGCAACAGAACTAGTAAGAGGCAGAGCCCAGAGGGACAGTGGCCCATCAATGGGGATCACCCGCTAAGCCCTTCCTGTAAGTATCCCTGTAGCCCTCACGCCCAACGACAGTGTGAAGCAGGGAGAGACCAGACAGGTCACACTGTGAGAAAGGGAGGCAGGCTTTCTGACTCCCAGTCCAGGGCAACTGGTGCACGCTGCTGGGAGGAGTGCTGGGGGGGCTTTAACTGTGACCTGGGGGGAATCACCTCAATGCTGGACAGTCCTGAGTCTGGTGACAAGCCAGCCCCTAGGTCAGGCACAGCTCCAATTTCCTCCTGCCCACCCCCACGACCACCGGCGTGGGGGCTGGCTTTGCTCTGACAGGAAGCTCACTCTTAAGCCAAACATCACACGAGACCTAGGAGCCAGGGCTAGAGTACAGCCGGGAGGCTCCTACCATGGCAGTGGCCCCCTCGAATGGGAAGGGTTCCTGGGTACCAAAGAGGCTCTGCCCCCCCAAAGCCATCTATCCTCTGTCCTGTCTGGCCAAGCCTCAGGGTGGAGCCTGGAGGTACCCAGGCTGCACAGGGATGGGGCTGGGCCAGCGGCATCTCTGAGTCACAGGGAGGGTGGGCAGCAAGTGACTCAGCCTGGGCCCACTTCCTTTCCTCAAGGCCAGCCTGGGTGGAAACCAAGGCCAGGAAACCCTGCGCCTGTCCTCCCCACGGCTGGGGCCTCTCAGGCCCTCGTTGCCCCCACCCTCAGCCTTGGGCTGACCCTTCATGCAGCCTGTCTAGCGCTGGCTGGCACCACAGTCCTCCATGACTTCTGGCTACGTGAAGGAATGAGTGATTCCTCCGAGTCCCAGGCCCTGTAGATCCCAGCCCCAGCCTGGTCTGGCACCATCCTCACACAGAAAGGGGAGACTGTCCCCATTTTCCAGATGAGCCTGGAGCCTCAGAGTGGATGTCAGACTAGCCAGAGTGACATGGAGTGACATGTCAGAGTGGATGACATGACTAGCCCCGGAAAGAGACCAAACCAGCTGGCGCCATCACCCCCTCTTCTCCCTTGGCCCTGCCTACCAGACTTCTGAGTGGAATCCTCGCCACATGGGTCGTCTGCCAATCTGCAGATATGGAAACTGAGGCTCAGAGAGGGGATGCTACCTACCCAAGGTACACAGTGAGGCAGGCAGAGCAGGATTAGGTCCCAGGTCTTCCTAATCCAGGCAGGGTCCTTAGGGTTTTCAACAGGCGGCCTCTAGAGGAGGCAGCTGGGTGGGGGGAGTTAAGCACAGAGAGCCAAGGAAAGGATGAGAGAGAAGTGATGAGGCTGAGTCCGGCCAGCCCGTCAGGGCAGCTCTGGGTGAATTCTAGGGGTCAGGACTACAGTCCTAGGTTCTCGACATGGCAGCCCTGCCCCCCTGCAAAGCCCCCGGGCCAGCCCTCCTGGCCCTCCCTGCTGAGTCCCACCCAATTCCTTGTCCTCTGTACCCACAGCCCTGAGCACGGACCTTGTCAAGCTTCTTCCTTCATCAGCCTTCCTTTTTTGGTTTTTCTTTTAAAGGAAAGCTGCACGTTTGCGTTTTCTCTCCCAGGCATGGGTTTAGTCATGAGAAGGGAGGACATATAGGAAGAAGAAACTAGACAGAGAGAACAGCATGTGGAAAGGCTCCGGTGAGCAGGCATGGTATCATGGGGGACCTGAAGGAAGAAGGTGAGGCTAGAAGGTGGAGCCCAAGGGAGAATTGAGACAGGGAGCCTGGTGAGACCAGAGGGGCCAGATCCTGAGGGCCTTGTGGTCTGGGGCAGGAAAGCAGCAGGGAGCCACAGAAGGTATGTGTTTTGGAAACACATAGGGCTGCAAAGGAAGATAGAGTGGGGCCAGAGCAGAGTAGAGAGGAAGCCATTGCTGCCATTCAAAAGATGGGCAAAGGTGGCCTGGCCAGTGGAGAGACTTCAGAGAATGGGGCTAGGTTGGGGACCTGGACAAGCCACAGTGGGTAAGGGAGGATGGTCCTCGTTTCTGTGTGGGTGGCCAGCAGCCAGTGGGTCCACTGCTCGCCCTGTATTTCCTTGGCTGGAACCCCGAGGAATGACACAAGTATACAAGCAAAAATAGTTTATTTGAGGACGGAAGACCCAAAATTGGGGGGCCCAGGGGTTAGGTCACAGCAGCTGCCTGGAGTTGGCCCAGATGACCCCAATTCCCGGGGGGGAACCCAGAAGCAAAGAAGCCCTTCCCTGGGCCCCCTAGCTGCCTCCCCCACTTCCTGGAGGAAGGATTGTGCAACCGCCAAGAATCATCGTTGTCGCCATCAGAACACGGTGAGGTTTCCAAAGTTTGGCCGGCAATTTTCAGTGTAGTAGTTGATAGTAATCATAATAATTACTCCGACAAGCACAGTGACTGTGCCAGGCTTGGACCCACCATCCAGTGGTGAGTAGGGTCTGTGATAAGGAGAGACAGGGCAGGGACAGGAGGTGGGTCTCTCTGGGAGTCCCATTCCAGCTTCCAAGGTGGCCCTTCCAGAAGGCCCCTCTCCCTCGCTGGCCCCAGCAGCTACCTGCTCTCCATTTTTCCCATGGCCACTGGCCGAGGCTGGATTCAGGATGGGGCTGCCCCAGGAGGCTCCTGCCCTCCCCCAGGTCTCAAAGACCCTTGCCAGGTTGGTCCCTCCTCCAGAAGCCCCGGCGGACAGCCCAGGAGGCCACGAACTCGCAGTTGTGGTAAAGGAACATTCCTGAAAGAGTGAGTGCAATGCCCACGTAGCTGAGGGTGCTGAGGCGGCTGCCAAACAGGAGCCGGGACAGGACGAGGTTGCCCACAACAGTGAGGTTGCCCAGGACGTGAACAGTGAGGGCAGAGGTGAGAGCCAGCAGGGAGAAGCTGGCCAGGTTGTAGAGCACAGACAGGAGGCAGCTGAGCAGGATGCAGGCCCAGAGGCGGGAGTCAGTGGGAGCGGGTGGCAGTGCCACACCAGCCTCCAGCACAAGGGCCGCACCCGCCAGCAGGCAGAAGCTGGGCAGCGAGGTGGCGTACAACAGGGTCACCGCGTCCAGCCTCTCCTCTTGCAGCAGGGCACCTGTAACCAGGACAGTGGCCATCAGCACCCAGTGGGGAGACAACCCCCACTCAGCCGACCCAGGATGACCTCCAGGAAGTCTGCCCCAACCCCTTGGGGAGAGTTAGTGGCTCCCCCTGTGTAGCGTGACAATCCAGAATCCAGTCAGACTGCCTGGATTGTGACCTGTGTCCCCTCCTTACTAGCCGTGACCTGGCACTTAACCTGTGCAGGTCTAGCTTTCCTCACCTGCAAAGTTGGGTGGTAATAAAACATAATACGGAGGGTTGTTGTAAAGATTAAAATAGATAACGTACATAAAGCCTTTATAAGGTAAGTGCTCAGTCAATATAAAAAGACAAAATAAATAAGCCTGTTATCACCCACTTCAAAACACCTTCCACAGGCTGAAACAATACTCTGCTTGTGATATCCACATGATCAGAAAACATGAAATGTGGCTCAGAAATATAATCTTTGGGGGCGCCCCAGGCTCTGGAGAAAAATATTCCAGGTTCTTAACCGGCTTTGAAGGTTCTGCACCAAGTGGCCCCCACCCACCTGCCCTGGCCTCAGCCCTCATCACACCCATTACCCCACCATAGCGGGGGCAGGCCACAGAAGTCCCAGCTCTGCCATTTACTAGCTACGTGGGCTTTCCATTGGAAAAAAAAAAAAACGAGTTTTAAAATAATAAATTCTTTGAGTCAAATGTTCATTCACTTATGACCATTGGGATGACAAGGGAACAACAAGAAAGTCATTGTTTGCAATTGGCTGTCACTCCCTGTTTATAACTGATAATCAACATCTTTTGCTACCAGCACCGGGGCTTGTTGAGATGAACCCAGGACTAAGAGGAAACCTTTTAGCTTCGTAAGGAAAGAGAGGATCCTAACGCCTTGCATATGTGTGAGTGTGTGCCTCTATGTATGTGTGTACACACGTTACCACCAGGCAGGTTCACAAAGGAAGTGGTGCCCGTCATCAACGTCAGACACAGCTCGGGTGAAATGACAAGATTTGCATGAGGACAATGACGGTTTGGGGCCTTCTCCAAGTTTTAGTGGCGAGAGATGAGTAATGGATCCAGGCCCCCCTCCCAGGGCTCCCTGAGCCGCTATGCGCTTTCTGACACACATTTTCCAAAGAGCCACAGAGGTGCTTACTCATAGGCTATGCTTAGAACAGGGAATCTTATATTTCTCTCAATTTCATTCTGATATTTGGCTTTGTTCTCTAGGCAACAGTCCCTCCAGCTCAAGCATTTCTAGAAATGAACAGATAATTGGAATGCCTCCTGCTCATTCACTCCAAATTTAGCGCTGTTCCGAGCTGCCTGTGGCCTGCCTGTTAAGTGTCCGATCACTGGAAGGGGTTCAGGATTTCAGGTGAATTTCACCCTCTGTGAGGCAGCCAGGCAGGAAGGTCCTAACCTGCCCACCCAGTCCCTTGTGCCTGTTCTGCATCCCAGCCAGCCCTCTGCCTCCCCTCCCTGCAGCCCAGAGAAAGGGTAGTGATCTGCCAGAGGAGACGCCCCCCACTCGGGGCCCCCAAAATGCCAGCCTGTCATCCTGCCTCCTCAGCGACCCCATCCTCTGCCAGCCCCCCAAACCCTCCATTTCAACCTTGCCTTCTCCAAAGAGATTTTCGTTTCAGCATCTGAATACACCCAAGCTTCTGTCACACACAGACAAACATGTTCTCTAGACGCTGCTCCACTGGCTACTGGTGTAGCCCGTCTTCACTCCTTCACTAGCTGTGTGATATCAGCCGAGTCACGCTTTCTCTATGCCTATCTCCTTGTGTGTAGCATGGGAAGGTGACAACACCCCCCCTTAGGGGTGTGTAAGGTGCTGAGCACAGGGCCTGGTGCCCAGTGGTAACTGCTCACCACGGCAGCTGTCACGATCCCTCCCACTCTGCTCCTGCTGGCTGACACCCCGTGCCCTGGCGTGGCCTGTTTCCTGCTCCCAGAACGCCCTTCTGCTCTGGTCTATGAAGTGCTGGGCACGGCGTGGGCACACAGTGAGGGCTCAGCAAGGGTTCACTACTATGATTATATTACTATCAATGCTGCGTGCCTCCTCCCCAGGCAGCCTTCTCCGGGCTCCCCAGGAAGAAGTATCCGCCCCAACTGTACCTGTGCCCACTTTGGCTCTAGACTTTCTCCCCAGCCATTGTGATTTCTACTTCTGAGTGCATCTCCCCACGAGCCTGAGAGCTCAGAGGACAGGGATCGGTCAGGCTGCTCCCTGATGCAGGTGGGTACAGCTCAGGACAAGTTCAGCAAGCTGGCATCACCTCTTTCCCCACGTAGACCCCCTGGGCCTGCAATTGGCCCAGGTAGGAAGGAAGCTGCTGGCCCTGGGTGCCTGGGCCTTCCTCTTCCTGGATTCTCATCCCCTGATCCCATGGAGTCTGCTCTCAGGAAAGGAGCTGGCCATTTACACTCTAGTCTGAATCTGGCCCTGATGCCTTTCCTGGAACCTGTGGAAGTGGAAACCTCCTCAGATGCAAAACCCATCTCAGCCCCTGGCTCCAGTCTGCTCCTCCCCACCTCTGCCAGGCTCCTATCTCTGTTGGTGGGGCCTCCAGCCTCCTAAGCTCCCTCCTTAGTACACTGAGCCATGGAGCCTCATCAGCCTGCCAATCCTGCAGTCAGAGCCATTAATAAATCCACCACTTAAGGAGTACTGCCCTGTGCCAGGTCCCAGGCCAGGTGCTGGGGACATGAAGAGACCCCAAAGCCAGTCCATGCCCTCTAAGAGTTCCTGTCTGCTGGGAACCAAGTGGTCATAATACAGGGCATTTGGAGTCATGCTGGGGGAAGCAGAGGGCACTGTGGGAGTCTGGAGCAAGCACCCAACATGCCTCAGGGGCCAGGCAGTTGACATTTGGGAGAGAAGGAGGGAGCTGGCAGAGGTCAAGACGTAGCCTGAAGCCAGGCACCTGCTGCTCCGTGCCTGTGTGCCTGAAGCCTGGCTGCTCTCAGTTGTCCTGCAGGCCAGGGCTCCTCCTAGGTGAGGAGCACTGGGCCTCAGCAGGCATGGTGTGGGCCTTGAGGCTGGGCCCTTCCCAGCCCTGTGGCCCTGCCAGGGGAGGTGGGGGGCAGGGGGCCTGTGAGGTCAGGTTTCCCGCTGCCAACTCATGCCCAGAGCCCAGGTCCAAGCTCAGGCTCTAGCTCTCATGTAACCTGAGGGCAAAAATAGAACCGGGCTTTGGCCCTGCCACAGGGCCCAGGAGGATGGGGACAGGGCCTCTGGGTCCTGGCTCTGAAGAGGCCAGGGCAGGGCTGAGCTCTGACTTCAACCTTCCCTGGCTGCAGGGTGCCCCAACCCCAGCCCGGCACACTTGGAGGGCACCTTCCTTCTCCCAGGCCTGGGTCACAGGATCTCAGAGCTGGAAGGCAGGGAGAGCAAGAGGTCCCTGGAACTCCATCAGCTCCAACCCTCCTCCACTGAACAGATGGGGAGACTGAGGCCCAGACAAGACCTGGACCTGCCCAAGGTCACCCAGCAAGTATGAGCAAAGATGTGGCTTAAACCCAGGCCTCCCCACCCCGAGTGGGCACCCTGGCCTCCCCCACGTCTACCTTGGGTTGAGGCTAAGAGGGCAGGGATGGGGACTGTGACTCAGATGCCTCAGTAGGACAGGCAGGAAGGTGGCCTCCACCCTCAGGCAGAGTAATTTACCAGGATCCAGGCCTGGAACCTCCACCCCACCCTCTGCCCAGAGCCCGCATCCCCTTTCATCAGAGCCAAGGTCCAGAATCACAGAGACCAGGATTCCAGTCCTCAGAAGCCACGTGACCCTGGGCAAATCACGAACCCCTCTGGGCCTCAATTACATCATCTGTAAAATGGGGGTGATGATGGTGGTTGCCACGGTGACTCAAGGTCAACACTTAGCACAGGGCCTGTTACACTGCAACTCCTAGCAAACATCAGCCCTTCCTAGACTTAGCCAAACTCCCGGGCTTCCAAATCCCAGCTCAAGGCCTTGCCCTCTTGCTCTCTCCCTGGTCCCCGCTATCAGGCCTCCCTCTGGGTCCACAGCCTTAAGCCACATCACTTGGACAGCATGGAGTCTGACTGCCTGGGTTCAAATCTTGCCTCTGCTGCTCACTGGCCACATGACCCAGGGCAAGCCCCTCTACCTGTCAGATGGGGACAATATAGTGACTTCCTTGATCAGGGCAGTACGGAGATCCAGTGAGATAAGGGGCTTGACAAAACATGCAACACCTATCAATGGCGACTGTTATTAAATATTGGTTGGGCCTCTAGAGCCTAAGTTTGGGGCCTGGAACTCCCTGACCTACTGGCTCTTTCTGAGCCTCAGTTTCTGCCTCTTCCAAAGCCATGAGCCTCCGTTTCTTCTTCTGTAAAATGGGATGACAGCCATACCCCTCACAGGACCATCCAGCCACATACCCACCCCGATCCCCACCTCAGCCAGCGACTGGGGCACTTACTCTGCTGAATGGACTTGAGGCCACGGAGGCAGGTGGCTGCCAGCAGGAAGCCACAGCCAGCAGGGGGTGTCCGGAGCTCACCAGCCAGGCTGCAGGCAGCCCCCAGGCAGAGTGGGCCCATGGCGGCAAACTGCAGTGGGTGATGGCGGCGGCCAAGCAGCAGCGCCGACAGGGCCAGCGTGATCAGTGGCGTGGTGGTGGTGGCCAGCTGTGCCAGGTCCAGGGGCACCGCGCTCAGGCCCACATTGCCGCAGGCCATCGAGGTGCCGAAGGTGAGGCTGAGCAGCAGCACTTGGCGGCGGGTGCGGCCGGGCATGGGGCGCTGTGCCCCCCAGTGGCATGCCAATGCTGCCGCCAGCATGTGCAGCGCCGAGAGCAGCAGGGGCTGCCCGAAGCCATGCACTGTGAAAATCCACTTGTTGAGGCTCGACATGCTGGCTCCCGCCAGCAGCCACACTAGTGCTGCCATGGCCACCCGGGCCCGGCCAGGCTGCCCAAGGGCCTGGGGGGCATCAAGGGGCCACTCGGGGGAACCAGCCACCCGAGCATTGTCAGCCACTGCCACTGCCTCAGCTGAGGTCATCCTGCCATCATGGTGCTCCAGCCAGCAGCGGCACATCCGTACCAGAGGGGCTGGGGCAGGAGGTGTACCCTCCAGTGACCAGCTCTGGGCCACCAGAGAGCCCCAGTTTGGGCTAGGCCAGATCCTGGGCCCTCAGATCCTGGCCAGGTCTCAGACAGGTGAGGGCACTGCTTCTTGTGCCAGGCCTGTGCCAGCAGAGGTCCAGGAGCTATGCTGACTGGGTTCCCGGCTCAAGCAGGGCAGAGCCCAGGTCGTGGCCGCGGGGATGCCAGGCTCTGATGCTCGAGCCTGGCCTAGTAAGCTCCGGGCACCTCTGCCCAGTGCCAGGTGAAATCTCCACTCTTCTCACTGCCCAGTGCCCACGCCGCGCTGAGATGGAATCCTCCTTCCTTTTTCTCTTCGGACCTTCTGCGTGTTCAGGCCGTGCCCAGACCTGGCAGGGGCGATGCGGGTTCCCGCGCCCAGTGGTGCCCGGCGGTCGCGGCTCGCTTCCTCCGACAGTGCCCAGGCCCTGCGGCTGGATGACACATCGGCCCGCGCTGCAGTCGCTATCAGGCGGCGAGCTCGGCTCGGCTCGGCTCGGCTCAGCTCCGGCAGGGCCTGCGCTCCGGCTCCGGCTCCAGCTCCCAGCGGTTTAGGCTGCGTCTCCGGCTGCCGCTGCGGCTCCGGCAGCTGCTCCCGCCCAGCTCCAGCCCGAGCCGGGCCGGCGGGCGAGGCCCCGCGCGCTCAGCCCCGCCTCCGCCGCCGCCGCCCGCGCCCCACCCGGAAAGCTGGGCTGAGCCCCTGGCGCCGCCCCTGGCCAGGCCCCGCCCACCCCCAGAGCCCGGAGGCATGTCTCGCCCCGCCCCCACGCCGCCCGCTCGCAGCCCCTCCTCCATCGGCTTAGCCTTCCCTCCAGCAGCAGAGCCCCCCTAGCTGGAGTGGTCAGCCTCTCTGTCCCCCACTTCCCCCAGCGGGGGATCAGGCCCCTCCCTACCCAGCGCCAAGGCCAACCCCGAATAGAGACCAACACAGGGCGGGAGATTCTGGAGTGTCTTTCTGAGAGAGCCCAATGAAAACTCCCAGCCTCACAGGAGGCTCACTCCATCTTCAAGGACCTCGCCCCTTGGGAGCCCCCAACCCAGGACCAGTCTCGGGACCACCTGGTCTCTGGCCACAGTTATCCCGTGAGACCTCAGCACCCAGAAGAGTTGGACTACCGGGTCGCTTAAAGGCCCCTCCATCGCCCCTCCCTAGTCTCAGCACCTCCCCCCTCTCCCAGCCCAGGGCGGGCCCCCTCTGGGCGGGCAGAGGGAAGCTGAATCACCAGGGCCACCCACAGCTGCGGAAACAGGGTACTGCCTACCAACATCCACTCCCGGGCCAGCAGCCCCTGTCCCATTCCCTGGGCACTCAGAGCTGACTCATAGCTGGAATTCCTAGGGTCCACCCTCTGACCCCAGTCCCCAGCCCTAGCAGGACAAAGAGCCCTACGTGGGCTGGGAGGTAAGGCAGCCGCCACTAAGCCTTTGCCCTTGCCTGGGTCTAGGCTTTCCCATCTGATCAACAGGATGCTCTCTGAGCTCAGGTTTGCGTAAACAACGAGCTCCAGAGCAGGACAGGCTGATCCGGATTCCAACTGGGCCCTGGCTTCTTAGCTCTGGAGTCCAAGTGCGCAAGAACCAAGGCAGAATGCCCACCCCAGCCAGGTGCTCAGTGCCGGCTGCGAGCGTCTTTCCTGACGTTGAGCTTTCTTCCCTGCGGAAGCTCCTGCCCACTAGGGCACGGCTCACCCCTAGCCTGTTGTCTGACCAACAAGTCCTTGATGACAGCAACCCGTTTGGAGGAAGAAGACCTCAAAGGGCGACCAATTAGCCCTGTTCGAGGCGCCCTCTGGTGGTCAAACTACGGAATGGCTGCAAGTGCCTCCCAACTCGCACCACAATCATTGCACGCGGATGAAATACTCCCAGCTTCACCCGAGACCCGCTGAATGAGACGCGCTCCGGTGGGCCCGGGAATCTGCATTTTTACATTTGTCTCTGGTGATTCTGACACCCGCTGGAGCATGCATATCACTGCTGCAAAACCCAAACTGTATGGCAGGGGATTTCCAGGCCAAGGACCAAAATACGGGGGTATTTAGACAGAGTTTCTCCAGGAGAGGTTAGGGGAGGGAAACTGAGCCAGCCAAGAGAACAGCCCCCTTCCGTCCGCGTTTCCTGAAGAGGAGGAATCAGGGCCGCCTAAGGGTATATTCTTTGTGGGATTTTGTCAGTTTTCCAGTGTTCCCTTTAATAAAAAAACAATAATAATTTTAAAATGTAGTAAACACCCTGACCTTTTCAGAGCTAAGCTGGCGGGGAGTATTGGGCAGTGAAAATGTGTCTACACTTCTTCCAAGACTGTCACAAAGCGGCTCCCACCTGCCCCACCTGGTGAGGGGTGGACTATGAGGAATGCGGATTAACCAGGATGAGGGCAGGGTGGGCCTTGGTGGGATGGAGAGGGCTGGGGTGGAGGGCAGGCTGAGGGCGGAGCCCAAAGCAGGTGACCCAGCAGGTGATCCCAGATAGGAACCCAGAAGGGCCAGGGTGCAGAAAGACCTAACACCACTGGCTGCCAGGGACTGAGGGCTCCATCCCATCCACTCTACTCGGTTACCCCTGGAGGTGGGTGCCGACAGAGAGCTCGGCCAGGGGAGGAAGCAAAGTGCCCAGAGTTGTGTGACTTGAGGAGTGGCAGGGGATTTGGACCAGGTTTATCTGGCTCCAGAGGGCCAGTTTCTAACTGGCCTTGACCTTCAGGCAGTAAGGCTCTCCACAGGATATTCCCTTGAGGGAGAGTGGAGGGCGGGGCGCCCAGCTTCATGGAGGGCAGCAGCGGGCTCCTTGGCTCCATCCAGAAGCCCAGAGCAGCCTGCCCTGGCCCACAGGCTCCCCAAATCCCTCAGATCTGAGCGCTACCCTTCAGGGACTCAGGCCTCTGCTGAGGGAAGCAATTGATGCAGGGAGGGGCCCTGGGAGGCACCAGGAGGGGAGAACCCATTTCCAGCAACTGGGCTGCGGAAGCTGTGGGATGGGCCTCTCCTCTTGTTGCTGCATGTCCCTAGACAACTCACTTTGCTGCTGGGGCCTCAGTTTCCCTATCTGTGATCTATGATGAGCTAGCTCACAGCCATGAACATGTGATGGAACCCAAGGCACCATCCATAGCTGTGAGTTTGGAAGCAGGCTGAGAGAGGGGAAGTGGCTCGTCTGGACTCACATAGATCTAAACACAGGCTAGACACAAACCTGGTCCCCAGTCCCCAAGGGAGGGCCTCTGATTACCAGACTCTTACTGTGGGGCCCGGCACTGGACATGACTGTCCTACACCCCTTCTCAGGGCCCCTACTGATTACACAAGACTAGACACCAGACCCAGCATGCATAGGTGGGCTATGCTGGTCAGACCCCTCTCCAGACTTTAGGACAAAGGCTGAGAAAGTAAGAGGGGGCTGGGGACACAAACTGGAAAGTGGCAGAGTCACTGGCAGGTCCACACTCAGATGAAGCTAAGCAGGAAGACGCAGAGAAGGCTGGTGGGTAGTGGAGGTGACGGAGCCCTGAGCCCCACCTTCCATTTCCCTACTGCCCTTGGCTGCCCCCGAGTTGGTGCGCTGGGTCTTTTCAGCAAACATCCTTTGATTTGAGCAGGATTCAGTATCTTCCGGCTCCTCAGAGCCAAATACACCCTAAGACTGTTCCTCTGGAGGTAGGCTCACATCCCGCCCATGGACCCTTGAAAGCCCAGTGCAGGGGTCCTCCCCGTGGTTACCATCCACCCTCTTTCTTGCCTGGCCTGAGACTTGCCACAGCCACATCTCCCCTATATGAGAGGGGTCTGTGGCTTCTTCAGCTGGTGTCTCAGGGGCTGGGGAGGCAGCAGGTCTGTGCAGTGGCAACTGCCTGAGGGCTTGGGTCAATGGGTGAAGATCTTGGCTTTGCCGCCTCCAGGCTCTGTGACCTGAGTCTCCACCCTTCAGTGACAACACAGTGAAGGGGAGAGTCCCGGAGCAGGTCTTGAGTCCTCCCGGGAGTGCCCCGACCGTGATGAAGGAAGGATGAGAGAGCTAGCACTCTGGGTTCTGGGCATAGACGTTTCACCTTCAAAATGGAGGCTGCTTTTTCATTTGACTTTCTGATACTTTCATGTTTGTTTCAGTGTGAAACAATTTTTAAATTGCCTACTTCCCCTACCTGTCCAGACCCTAAATATTTGTAACTGGCGCTCCAGGAAGAGGTATATGTTTAATGTGTGGCTTCAAGGACTCTTGTGTGCATCTCTGTAAAACTTGATGTGCTGTCTCTCAGCACGCCCCTCCAGGCACCCTTCCTAAGCTTGATGGGGTGGGGCGTGGGGTTGGGTTCCTTGGCCTGAACCCCACCTCCCAGAGGGCAGCCCAGAGCCTTGGGAGGCAGGGTCCCAGCACCATGGCTGCTGAGGCCTGGGGAGCTGCCCTCACTGCATTGGGGAAGACAAGGGGGAGAGCCCTAGCTTGAGGGTCCTGGGCCTCCAGTCGAGTGGGCTCTGCCACGTAATCGTAACAATCATTGAAGCCCCTACTTTTAGGTATTTGAGTGGGGGAGCCAGGAGGCCACCCCAGGCCAGGTTTATCTGTCTCCTAAGCCGCATCTGTCTGCCTGAAACCCACTGAAAGTGGGGGAGTCACTTTCCCTCTTAGAGCACCGCTTTCCTTATCTGTAAAGCAGAGATGAAAACGAAAATATCAGCAACCTCAGAATTGTGCGAGAAAGTGTCTAGCGAGTCCAAGCTCCCCAAACAGTAATCAACCTGGCCACTGCTGGCCGTTCCCCCAGTACCCAGGAGAGAATGCTCACCCACCCTCCTCTGCTCCCCCCGGAGGCATCTCCCCTTTCTTTGCTCCCGCCCCTGCACTTGCTCACGAGTGTGAGGCATCAGGACACTGGGGCAGGTGCACAATCAACGCTTTAATCATTTGGAAGGTGGGCTTTGAGCAGCCCTGCAGAGTCCTCGCCAGCTATTATGCCACAGCCAGCTCTGGGGTCACTGCCCTGACAACAGAGTGGAGAGCTGGGGTCAGCGCCGCAGCTCCTGTGCCACAGAAGTCTCCTTGTAGGACCCCGATCCCAGAGCAGATGGTCCTCACAAGGCCAGCGGCCAGTGGACCTCCTCTCTCTGTGCAGAGGAGTCTGAGAGGCTTCATGCCCTTCAGTCTATGAGTGGCCTTCATGGGACACCCGCGGGGCCAGGCTGGGCCAGACCCAGGCAGACAGACCTGCCAGGGAAAGTGCTTGGCTCCCTGCTTCGGGGTGGGCAGTGGCTTAGGACCTTCACAGGGGTGGTGGCTAGGGTCATCCGGGGGTCATTGCTCCAAGTGCACATGAGGTGGCAGCCGGATCAGGCGCATACCTGTTACAGATTGCCCAGGGAGTGTGCAAGGCTGCTGGGGTGGGTGAGCCTGAAGGCTACCAGCTCACCAGCCTCAGCTCAATGGTTTCTCCATCCTTGGGTGTGTATTCAGCAATACCTGCAGAAACAGATCGAGCGGGGGGTTAACAAGGCAGTGTATCCTGACCCCCAACCTCATCTTCTGGTCCCCTATCCTGAGGCCAGAGTCTGTAAGATGTGCTTGGTGCTGGGACACTGGCAGCTGTCCAGAGCCAGTCTGGAGAGTCTGAACTTGGCTCTGACCTCAGGGTCCCTGAGGCCTACAGGTGCATTTTGTAGTGGGGGAGCCCTCAGAAGGGGAGGGGTACGGGACAGCAGGCTGGATAACCAACACGGGCGAAAGGAACCAGTGACCCTCACAACACTTGGTGGGCAGGGTCACTGTCTTCACAGTCCCTCAAGGGGCCATGGGGAAGACAGACTTGATCAGTGTGGTCTGGAGGACAACCAGGACCTCGAGTGAAGTCTCCTGGCAGCCAGCCTTCACCGATTAGGTTCCAGCAGGACACCTGGCTTCCGGCCCCAGCTCTGCGCTCACCAGCAGTGTGACTTTGCACAAGTTATTTAACCTCTGCAAGTGCTGCTGTTCCCATTTCTGAAATGCGGATCATAACGACATCAACAACCAGGCCTTCCTTTTCTCCCATGGGAGTGGGCTTCCTGCTGGACCAGGGGCGGGAGGTAGAGGACACAGCCACCCACACCTGCCTCATGCTAAGTCCATCGGCTTTTCCCCTAGGCTTCATCCTCCAGTCCAGCCTTTGTCAGTGATAGAGACCGGATCTGGGGTCTCCATCTGCCACCCCTTTGTTCAATTTTTCAACTTGTTCAGAAGCCAGGCAGGGAAAGAGAATGCTTTTTACTGGGCTCCCTCAGAAAGTCCCACCTTCTGGAAAGCGCTTGGCCCAACGCCTGGCACATGGTAAGTGCCCAGTGGAAGTTCCAGGTAGTGGAAGTAGGGACACGTGACCTTTAAGAGGTCATCTCTGATGCACAGATGCTTATGACAGCTTGGAGAGTAAGAGTTAAAACTGGAGACACCTTAATGGTCCAGCAGGAGTAGATACCCGCAGTCCACGCATCCCACTCGCCACCCCGTGTGTAGCACCAGCCCCGGGAGTGGGTCCTAATTGGTGATCCCTTCTCTTTAGCCAATGGTGGGCACAGAACCTGGGCCATCTCCTAGCAACAGGGATGGGTCCAGGAATGCACCCGTGTCCCAGTTCCGCCTTTGTTTGCTGAGGGATTCAGAGAAAAGTTTCCTCAGTCATAAAAGGGAGCAGCTCTGGAAAGACACAGAAGGAGGAGGAAGCCAACAAAGAGAGGAGTATGGAGTCACAGGGAAGCAGGGCTGGAGCCCAGGTTACACTAGTCCTGAAGTCCTCACTCCTTCTGGTCGCACAAGCCAATGGATGTCATGTTGTGGAAGCTTGTTTGCATTGTGCTTCTTGTTACTTGCAACCCAAAGCACCCTAGTGGGTGATATATTCTATGTGGCTATTACAGTAGCCACCCCTTTTCTGTGGTTTTGCTTTCCACTGTTTCAGTTACTCACATCAACCATGGTCCAAAAATATTAAATGGAAAATTCCAGAAATAAACAATTCATAAGTTTTAAACTGCCCACTGTTCTGAGTAGCGTGATGAAACCTCATACCATCCCACTCCATCCTTCCTGGGATGTGACTCATCCCTTTGTGCAGTGTGTCCATGCTGTATACACTCCCCACCTGTTAGTCACTTAGGGGCTGTCTTGGTTATCAAATAGACTGTCTTGTTATCACAGTGCTTGTGTTCAAGTCACCCTTATTTTACTTAATAATGACCCCAAAGTGCAAGAGCAATGATCCTGGCAATTTGGATATGCCAAAGAGATGCCATAAAGAGTTTCCTTTAATTGAAAAGGTGAAAGTTCTCGACTTAATAAGGAAAGAAAAAAAAATCATATGTTGAGGTTGCTAAGATCTATGGTAACTTTTATTACAGTATATTGTTATTGTTCTATTTTATTGTTACTTATTGTTGTTAATCTCTTACTGTGCCTAGTTTATAAATTAAACTTTATCATGAGTATGTATGTATGTGTAGGAGAAACCATAGTACATATAGGGTTCAGTACTATCCATGGTTTCAGGCCTCCACTGGGGGTCTTGGAACATATCCCCACAGATAAGGGGGGACTAGCGTACAAAGAAAGGGGGAGATCTACATATACTGACATAGAAAGATGTCTACAATACATTAAAAGTGAAAAAAATAAGTTGCAAAACAGTATATAGAACTATGCTGTCCAATATGCCAGCATTAGCCACATGCACCTACTGAGCACTTGAAACCTTAGTACCAAAAAAACATGCAAAGTATGTCATTGATAATTTTACGCTGATTACATCTTGGAATGATAATATTTTGGATATACTGGGCTAAATAAGATATATTATTCAGGGAGCAAAATGGTGGGGTGAGCTGACCCAGGACTCTCTCCCCTCCAAACCGCTACAAAGTATTGGAAAAGCTGAATTTCAGATAATAAATCGAATGCCAACACGTCAGAGACCTACAGTACCAAGAAGATGGAGGACGGAGACCTTGCAGCAGGCCTCAGAGGAGCTGGAACGGGGTAGGAGAGAACTTCGCTCCCTCCCCTAGAGACCAGGATCGCTTAGCAGGTCCGGGAAGGCACGGGGGAGGAGCCGTGTGATGGGGGGATCATCCAGGACTCCCACCGCTGGTACAGTGGAAACCCGCTGACGAGGGACAGCTTCGGTGCTCGGGGACCCCATAAACCCAGGGCCCTGGGAGACCAGAGAACAGAGCTGATCCGAATCCAGATCGGCGCGCGAGAGAAACTGCCCCTCCCCCCAGCAAAGCCACCGGGCGCTGCCATCTTGCCCGAAGGTGGAGAGCTCAGAACATGCGGCTCTTGACCCCCATCTAGTGGCGACAGGCTGTAACTGCAACCGAATTCTACCACCACGCGGAAAAACCGCTCCTCTACCATCCAGCAATTTATAAAAGCCCCAGACCAGAAGGAAAACAATAAAAACACAGAATTAAGTCCTGAGGACTTGGAATTAGGTAAACTAAGTGAAAATGAGTTCAGAGCAGTTATAATCAAAAAACTCAGTGAGGTAGAGAGAAAGACAGAGAAACAAGCCAACGAGTTCTGGAGTTACTTCACAAAAGAGATTGAAATTATAAAGAAGAATCAAACAGAATTACTAGAGATGAAAAACACAATGGACCAGATAAAACAGAATACAGATTCTCTGAATGCCCGTGTAGACACCATAGAAGAGCAAATTAACATAATCGAAGATAGACAGGCTGAATGGCTCCAGAAAGAGGAAGAAAGAGAACTAAGAATTTTAAAAAATGAGGAAAATCTCCGAGAGATAGTGGATTCAATGAGGAGAAAGAACTTAAGGATCGTAGGAATTCCCGAGAACGTGGAAAAGGAAAATGGAGCAGAAAGTGTACTTAATGAAATTATAGAAGAGAACTTCCCAAATCTAGGGATTGACGGAGAAATGCGTGTAGAGGAAGCTTTCAGATCTCCTAGATTTGTCAATGTAAAGAGACCTACTGCAAGGCACATAGTAGTACAAATGGCAAAAAAGAAAGACAAAGAAAGAATACTCAGGGCAGCAAGACAGAAGAAAATAACCTACAAAGGAACTCCTATCAGAATCTCAGTGGATTTCTCTACAGAAACCTTACAAGCTAGGAGAGAATGGAGTGACATATTCAAAGATTCAAAAGATAAAAATCTTCAGCCAAGAATACTCTATCCAGCAAGAATATCCTTCAGATACGAGGGAGAAATTAAATCTTTTCCAGACAAACAAAAGTTAAGGGAATTTGTAACTAAAAGTCCTCCACTACAAGAAATCCTCAAGAAGGCTGTCATACCTGAAAAGAGAAAAAAGGGAGAAAGGGGTCACAAACCACAGAGTAGGGAGACAGATGGATGGAACCAGGACAGGATAGCAAATATTCAACTACAGCATTAGGATAAAGGTAAGGAAACTACCAAAGCAAAGACGATCTTATCACTCTAACTACAAATTCATAACACAAGTTGGAATAAGAAATGAAAATAATTATTTAGGAGGGGAAGAGCAAAGGGTCTAAATCAGTCTAGGCCAAGTAAGTAAGAGACCACCAGAGAATAGACTATATTATATACGAGATTCTAAATACAAACTTCAGGGTAGCCACTAAACTAAAAAACAGAACAGAGCCACAAAACATAAATAAGGAAAAATCTAAGAAACCCAGCATAAGAAATTGCAGTATTAAATGTGTAGGCTAAAGCACACAGGAAAAGAAACGCAGGAAAACAAGATAATGAGCGACAGATTGACAGCATTAAGTCCACATGCATCAATAATCACTCTCAATGTGAACCGATTGAACTCTCCAATAAAAAGACACAGAGTGGCAAAATGGATTAAAGAACAAGATCCAACAATTTGTTGCCTCCAGGAAACACACCTCAGCCCCAAAGACAAACACAGGTTCAGAGTGAAGGGGTGGAGGACAATACTTCAAGCTAATAGCAAGCAAAAAGAGGCAAGTGTTGCAATTCTTATATCAGACAAAGTGGATTTCAAAATAAGACAGGTAAAGAGAGACACAGAGGGACAATATATAATGATCAAAGGGAGACTTCATCAAGAAAAAATAATGCTTATAAATATCTATGCACCCAACATAGGAGCACCAAGATTCATAAAGCAACTATTAACAGACCTAAAGGAAGATATAAAAACAACACAATAATAGTAGGGGACCTCAACACCCCACTCACATCAATGGACAGATCATCCAGACAGAAAATCAACAAGGAAATAGTGGAGCTAAATGAAAAACTAAACTAATTGGACTTAAGAGACATATATAGATCACTTCATCCTAATACAGCAGAATACACATTCTTTTCAAGTGCACATGGAACATTCTCAAGGATAGACCATATTTTGGGAAACAAGGCAAGCCTCTACAAATTAAAAAAAATTGAAATAATAACAAGCATCTTCTCCGATCATAATGCTATAAACCTAGAAATTAATTACAAGAAAAAAGCTGAGAAAGGCACAAAGATGTGGAGACTAAACAACACACTACTGAACAAGCAATGGATCATTGAAGAAATTAAAGAAATCAAAAAATACCCGGAAACAAATGAAAATGATAACATGCCATACCAACTCATATGGGATACAGCAAAAGCTGTATTAAGAGGAAAATTCATTGCAATACAGGCACATCTTAACAAACAAGAAAAATCCCAAATAAGCCATCTTAAACTACACCTAACTGAACTAGAGAAAAAAGAACAAATAAAGCCCAAAGTCAGCAGAAGGAGAGAAATAACAAAAATCAGAACAGAAATAAATACTATCGAAACGAAAAAGGCAGTAGAAAGGATCGATGAAACAAAGAGCTGGTTCTTTGAGAAGATAAATAAAATTGACAAACCCCTAGCCAGACTTACAAAGAAAAAAAGGGAGAAAGCTCAAATAAACAAAATCAGAAATGAAAGAGGAGAAATAACAACAGACTCTGCAGAAATACAACAGATTATAAGAGAATACTACAAAAAACTATATGCCAACAGAATGGATAACCTAGAGGAAATGGATAAATTCTTGGACTCCTACAATCTCCCAAAGCTCACTCAAGAAGAAGCAGATAATTTGAACAGACCAATCACAAAGAAAGAGATTGAAACAGCAATCAAAAATATCCCAAAGAATAAAACCCCAGGACCAGATGGCTTTCCTGGGGAATTGTACCAAACTTTCAGAGAAGATTTAATACCTATCCTTTTCAAGCTATTCCAAAAAATTAGGGAGGATGGAACACTTCCTAACACATTCTATGAGGCCAACATCACGCTGATACCCAAGCCTGACAAGGACACCACAAAAAAAGAGAACTACAGGCCAATATCACTGATGAACATAGATGCAAAAATTCTAAACAAAATTTTGGCAACCAGAATTCAGCAATTCATCAAAAGGATCATACATCATGATCAGGTGGGATTCATACCAGGGACACAGGGATGGTTCAACATCCTCAAATAAATCAACGTGATACACCACATCAACAAACTGAGGAATAAAAACCACATTATCATCTCAATGGATGCAGAGAAAGCATTTGACAAGATCCAACAGCCATTTATGATAAAAACTCTGAACAAAATGGGCATAGAAGGGAACTACCTCAACATAATAAAGGCCATATATGACAAACCCACAGCCAACATCATACTCAATGGGCAAAATCTGAGCACCATCCCCCTGAAAACAGGAATGAGACAAGGATGCCCTCTATCACCACTCTTATTTAACATAGTACTGGAGGTCCTGGCCAGAGCAATCAGGCAAGAAAAAGGAATAAAAGGAATCCAAATAGGGAGGGAAGAAGTGAAACTCTCGCTGTTTGCAGATGACATGATCTTATATATAGAAAACCCCAAAGAATCCATTGGAAAACTCTTAGGAGTAATCAACAACTACAGGAAAGTTGCAGGGTACAAAATCAATTTGTATAAATCAGTAGCATTTCTATGTTCTAATAACGAACTAACAGAAAAAGAACTCAAGAACACAATACCATTCACAATTGCAACAAAAAGAATAAAATACCTTGGGGTAAATTTAATTAAGGAAGTGAAGGACTTGTATAATGAAAATTACAAGGCCTTTCTGAGAGAATTGGATGATGACATAAGGAGATGGAAAGACATTCAATGTACATGGTTTGGAAGAATAAACATAGTTAAAATGTCCATTCTACCTAAAGCAATCTACAGATTCAATGCCATCACAATCAGAATCCCAATGACATTCTTTACAGAATTAGAACAAAGAATCCTAAAATTCATATGGGGCAACAAAAGACCCAGAATTGCTAAAGTAATCCTGAGAAAAAAGAACAAAACGGGAGGCATCACAATCCCTGACTTCAAAACATACTACAAAGCTACAGTAATCAAAACAGCATGGTACTGGTACAAAAACAGGTGCACAGATCAATGGAACAGAATTGAAAGCCCAGAGATAAAACCACACATCTATGGACAGCCAATCTTCGACAAAGGAGCTGAGGGCATACAATGGAGAAAAGAAAGTCTTTTCAACACATGGTGCTGGGAAAACTGGAAAGCCATATGTAAAAGAATGAAAATCGACCATTCTTTTTCACCATTCATCAAATTAAACTCAAAATGGATCAAAGACCTAAAAGTGAGACCTGAAACGATAAGGCTTCTAGAAGAAAACATAGGCAGTACACTCTTTGACATCAGTATTAAATGGATCTTTACAGACACCATACCTTCTCAGAGAAGGGAAACAATAGAAAGAATAAACAAATGGGACTTCATCAGACTAAAGAGCTTCTTCAAGGCAAATGAAAACAGGATTGAAACAAAAAAACAACCCACTAACTGGGAAAAAATATTTGCAAGTCATATATCTGACAAAGGCTTAATATCTATAATATATAAAGAACTCTCACAACTCAACAACAAAAAATCAAACAACTCAATCAAAAAATGGGCTGGAGACATGAACAGACATTTCTCCAAAGAAGATATATGGATGGCCACTAGGCACATGAAAAGATGCTCATCATCGCTGATCATCAGGGAAATGCAAATCAAAACTACACTAAGATATCACCTTACACCCATTAGAATGACAAAAATATCTAAAACTAATAGTAACAAATGTTGGAGAGGTTGTAGAGAAAAGGAACCCTCATACACTGCTGGTGGGAATGCAAACTGGTGCAGCCACTATGGAAAACAGTATGAAGATTCCTCAAAAAATTAAAAATAGAACTACCATACGATCCAGCCATTCCACTACTGGGTATCTATCCAGCAATCCCCAAAGTCCTATGTACCCCAATGTTCATTGCAGCATTATTTACAATAGCCAAGACATGGAAGCAACCTAAGTGCCCATCAACAGATGAATGGATAAAGAAGATGTGGTATATAAATACAATGGAATACTACTCAGCTGTAAAACAGAACAAAATCATTCCATTTGCAATAACATGGATGGACCTTGAGGGAATTATGTTAAGTGAAATAAGCCAGCTAGAGAAGGACAATCTCTGTATGACTCCACTCATATGAGGAATTTAAAAATGTGGACTAAGAGAACAGATTAGTGGCTACCAGGGGAAAGGTGGGGTGTGGGGTGGGCACAAAGGGTGAAGTGGTGCACCTACAACACGAATGACAAACATTAATGTACAACTGAAATTTCACAAGATTATAACCTATCATTAACTCAATTAAAAAAAGATATATTATTCATATTAGTCTCACAACTACCAAATTTAGAATTACACACCTGGCTCACATTTTACTTCTATTGGATGGCATTGCTACAGATTATGGCTCCATTTTTACGAAAAAACAAAGTTACATACTTAAAAAATTATCTGGAAGAAAATATACCACAAATTAAAAGAAGTTATATCTGGGTAGCGAATTATGGGTGATTTTAATTTTCTTCTTCTTTGCCTGATTTCCTAGAGTTGCCACAATAACTTACATAAAATTCTTAAGAGTTCCATTATATAAATTATATGCAACCTGGAGCATCGGTGATTATGTGAAGCTGAGGCCCAGGAGGGTTTTGGGGGAAAGCTGGGCTGAGTTGACGCAGCCTTGCTGCTGGGACAGGGCTGGGGTGGTGGACACAGCTGGAGGTGGCCAGCCACCAGACTCACCCTGCAGCAGACGGGTGTCGGGGGCTCGGAGGAGTTGCCAGAACTCACGTTCCCCGGCTTCTTTCCCCATCACGGAGGTCAGGTAGGGGCCTGACAAGGTGGCCTTTGTTCCATACCTACCAAGGGACAGGCAAAGAGGGAGAAAAGGTGACTTTTGATCCCATCAACCCAAGGGCAGAAGTGGAACTAGCCACATCAGGAGAGTCCTGTCCTCACCCTCAGTGCGAGGGCTAGCCAAACCCTTTCCAGGCCACCTGCTATGGGTCTCACCTCCACCCTTCCTCTC
This sequence comes from Equus przewalskii, assembly GCF_037783145.1. Classification (NCBI taxonomy): domain Eukaryota; kingdom Metazoa; phylum Chordata; class Mammalia; order Perissodactyla; family Equidae; genus Equus; species Equus przewalskii. Next base: position 7,426,907 of record NC_091837.1, read on the forward strand.
CAGCCCCACTGACGCTGCCCACTCAGGGGACATCATCGCCTCTGCATTGACCATGAGCACAGCCTGTAGGAAGGGACACCTGTTACGTTATCAAGTCAGCAGGTGCCCCCTCTCTAGGGGCTGATGTTGTCAGGGCGTGAGAATCAGAACTGCTAGCATCACATAAAAGATGCCAATGCCCAGTGAGAGAGGGTGAAGCCAGCGTCCAGAGAGAGGCAGGAACGTGGGAGACAGAGACAGAGACACCTGGTGGTGGTACTGAGTCTCTGGTGCCAGAAATTTCTGTGGCTCAGTGCCACTCCCTTCTTGTGGAGGGTTGCTCAGTCTTCTGGTTCTACCTACCCTATGCTCCCCGTTACCAGAGGGGGCTGGAGTTAGAGTTCTGGCCTTTGCAACCAAGAGACTCCTTCCTCACACCCCCCTCCCTGAGCTCCTCGCCTCGGGCTTTGTGTTTTTCCAACCGTCTGGACACCACTGCCAAAGGGATCCTCTTAAAACTCCAGGGGTCATGTCCTTCCTCTCTCCAAAAGGCTTGCCAATGGTTTTGGTCTTAGAGAGGGAGTATTTTTATAGTTTTAAGAAACAGAAACCCACCCAGGATGAGCTAGGCAAAGGGAAAGTGTTATTTTAGGGAATATCATGGAGAGGTTCCTTGTCCCCAGTCATTCCCTAACTCTGTGGGGCCACGTGGCTGCTCAGAGCACTTCTCTCTGCACATCTGTATTTTTTTTTTTTTTTGAGGAATATTAGCCCTGAGCTAACTACTGCTAATCCTCCTCTTTTTGCTGAGGAAGACTGGCCTTGAGCTAACATCTGTGCCCATCTTCCTCTGCTTTATATGTGGGATGCCTACCACAGCATGGCTTGCCAAGTGGTGCCATGTCTGCACCCAGGATCCGAACTGGCGAACCCCAGGCCGCCGAGAAGTGGAATGTGCAAACTTAACCACTGCACAACCGGGCCGGCCCCTCTCTCCACATCTGCCTCTCTCTGTTTCTCTCTCTCCTCAGTGTCTCTCTTTCTCTCTGTCTGTCTATTTCTGCAGCCTAGCTGTCTCTGCTGTGCATTCACATGCCTCAGACGTGCCCTTCCTGCCCGGCCTCTGAGCCCAGTGCAGGCCCCACCTCCACTAACAAGAGAATGATTTCTCGGCTTGGTGGCCCTGATGTCTTCTCAGAAATCCTGGAGTTCTGAACAAAAATGTTAAGTTCTATTATTTTCATTTGGATGACAATATCCAAACATGAATGCCAGCAGGTTCTGGGCAACATCGATGTCCACTAGACTGAGGCCTGCAAGGATGCTCAGTGTGTGAGGCCGGCGGGACTGTGTCGGCCCCAAGCAGGACTGCTGGATGTGCTGCAGGCGACCCGGAAGAGAATCCAGGGGGGCTTAGCAGTGAATGGAGTGTTCGGGCCCGGGGACCAGCCCACAGAGCTGCAGCTGCCCGTACAGACTTGACAGTGGCTCAGATCCAGGGGATGCTGGGAGCATTGGGCTCACGCGGCGCCTGGCAGCACACACCTGCTCCTCAGCAGAGAGTCCTATTTGAATGTTATCAGTTTGATAGTTTTCTTTATAGTATTTCTTTATAGTATTTAATTTGCAAAGTTGTTTAGGATTCATAGCTGTCTAGAGCCAGAAAGAGAAAGGACTTTTCATAGCAAACATGTTAGTACACATTTAAGTCATATTATAACAGAAATAGCAACCTGGGGTCTGGGAGAATTTTTGCCCTTTCAAAGGGTCTTTGCATATCTCTGGCCTGAAATTCGCTGGCCCAGATGACCCCCAAGGCGCCAGCTGTGGGCCCTCTCAAACTGAGACATATCTTTCTAGAAGGGAAGTCTGGGGTCTGGGTGACTTGGTGGAAGGCACTCAACTTCTCTGGGCCAGATTCCCCATTGGTAACAGGAGAATCACACCCATCTTATTTAGGGCCTTGACACGGCCGGGCATAGAGCAGGGCTCCGGACATGCTCATCTTCAGACTTGTCAGGTCTCAGGGTGAGAAGCAGGTTTAAGGAGGTTGCCCAAGCCCCACATTCTACAGAGGGCTCCCCCCCGTGTAAGTCATCACAGGGATGAGCCCAAGACCATTTGATAATAAAAATTGCTGTTCTCAGGAAAGCTAACCTGTATCAAGCAGTGACTACATGCGGGACCCCACACATCTAAAAAGCATGTGCCACTCCTCTGTGCACTAATTCTCAGACCCTGCGCATGGGCCCTGTGAGGAGGGGAGCACACTGGTGTTCTCCTCGAGTTTCGGGTAAATAACTGGTTCTGGGTTCCTAGGTGGAGAGTGGCAGAGCTGGATTCCAGTGTGAGGGGTTGCTTCTAGAATCTCCTCTCCTAATAACCACGCTGGCCCACAGCTGCCTGTTTCCTCTACAGCGTGGGCGACTCAGGAGTGGAGAAGGAGGAAGCAGAGCCTGGGCGGCACCTCTCCCAAGGGAACTCTCTCCTCCATCCTCCGTCCCTCCCATGTCAGGGATGTGGGGTCAGGTAGGGTGAGGGCTGGGAGGTAGGGGGTCTCACGTGAATCCCCAGAGCTCCTGGGCCTTCTTCAGGACATCTTCCAAGGAGGAGCCGGCAGGGACAAAGATGACGTGTCTGTACGGCGGCAAGACACTGGGGACCTTCAATGTGACCCTGATGACATCTGAGCTTTGAGTCTGTGAAGGAATCTCCATAGCTGGTTCCAACACGACTGTGCCAAGGAGAGAGGAAGGGGCCGCTGGCATGAGGGCACGGGGCTGGGTGTTAGTCTTCCATTCTTCCCTCGAAGACACCGTGGCCTATCGGGACCTCCCCCTTCCCCATGGTCCCATCTCAGTCAACACCACCACCACGTGGGCAGCTGAAACCTGGCTGCCGTCCTAGCCTCTACTATCCCTCAGCCCCCAGCTCCCCAGCCATCCCTCACTGGTTTCTCTGCCTCCACTATCCCCCCTCCCACCTTTCTGCCACATAGCATCCCAGAGGGCTCTTTCTAGAACATACATTTGTTCATATCACTCCCTCGTTACCTCTGAGGGTCTCCCCTCCTTTTCATCCTCCTGTCTGCCACTCCAGCTCATTCTCCCAGACCCCCCTCTTTAGTAAGACCTTTCCCCCAAGTTCCACTCTTTTGTACCTCTGTGCCTTTGTTCTTGCTGCCTCCTCTGCTCTGCCTTCCTTCTCCCTTCTCCACTGGTAAATCCCACTCACCAACTCAAGTCCCTCTCTCAGATGAAGCCCTGAATCAAGCTGCTAATTGGGACTCATTATGATGTCTCCAAGCCAACCAGAATATGTCTCTCCCCATTAATTCATTAATTCATTCAAAGATTTCTGTACTGGGTATCACCCAAGGGGCTGGAGATTCATGGCCTGCCCAGAGCTCTCCATTTGACATCTCCCTCTCCACATTGTGACCTTTGAGAAGCCGCGACTGCATCTTAGCTGCCAGTGTGTCCCCCACACACCTACAAACCCCTGTTGACTCAGCAACTCAGGACCAAGCAACCTCCCCGCATGAAGACATGCAGACGTCAGTGCACGCTCCTCAGACTGAAAAGAGCTGGGCTTCTGTGAAAGGGCCACCCACCTCTTGGTGCCTGGCAGTCTGGGGAGATGAGATCCACATAGCTTTTGTGGTTCAGGACAGGCAGCAGCGTGGAAATCATGAGAACATTCTGGAAGCCCCTATCCTTCAGAATGGCCAACAGAGCAGCCCCCGCCTTGAGGCACGCTGTGCCCAGCTCCATGTCGCGCATGGGAGAGGTCATCAGGAACTGGCGACAGAGTGAGGAAGAGAGTGACAGAGTGGGGTCAGCCGGTGGGGAGGAGCCAAGTTTTCCAGCCCCTGACCAGCCCACCTCCTGCCAACCACGAGGGTGGACCATGGCCCCAAGGTCTCTTTCCCACCTGCAGTGCCAGAGGGCTGCTGTAGACATGCCCAAAGTGCCCCTCTGAGGTCTGGGTCTTCAGGATCTTCCCTATCGCTGTCCTGATAGCCAGGGTGATTCTGTTCCTCAGATTGGGGTTCAGGTTGGAACGCTCCAGACATGCGAAGGCCAAGCCTGCCATGGCCTCTGTGTCTGCAGGGGACAGAGCCAAGTGGGGTCAGCCCAGCCAGGGCCTTGGGACAATGGGCGGCCACAAGAGGGCTTGAAGAAGGGGGGCAATATGGTCAGATCAGCATTTTAGAAAGTTTCCACCAGCTAGGAGGACCAGCTCAGCCCAGTTTGTCCAGAACTTTCTCGGTTTGGGTACTAAAAGCCCATTGTCTCAAGAAACCCCTCAGTCCTTGGGCACACTGGAATGGTTGGTCACCTTACCCCTGTCTACCGCTTGGGGGTTAGAGGCCCAAGATGACTTTCTCCTACACCATTCATTCCCAAACCTGCCTGTACTTTGGAATCACCAGGGGCATTTTATTTATTTATTTATTTATTTATTTTTTGAGGAAGATTAGCTCTGAGCTAACATCTGCTGTCAATCCTCCTTTTTTTTTTTTTTTTTTTTGCTGAGGAAGATTGGTCCTGAGCTAACATCCATGCCCATCTTCCTCTAACCAGGGGCATTTTAAACAGAACATGCCTGGGTCCACTCCCAGATGGTCTGATTTAATAGGTCCAGGGAGCTGCCTGGGCCCTGGGGGTTTTTAAGGCCCCACTACTCTTCCCCCCACCCTCAGGTCATTTAATGTGTCTACAGTGGTTTTTCTACAAGCATCCGAGCCAGAACAAGCTCCCTGCTGGCAGGGGATCTGCTGCCTTCCTCTCTCTGGGCATCTACCTCCCCCAACCTATTCCATCCTACCCCCACCCTATTCGTGGCACGTGCACTCACTCACAGAACATAGCCAGGCCTAGAAGAGACCTTGGATCACAATGACAAGAAAGGGCACTGGAGACCCAAGTCCACATGGTGAGGAAGCAGATCCAGAAGCCAGGTCTCAGGCTTACCAGCTCATTTGATGATATGGTCAGAGCCACGCATCTAGAACTTTCTCCATGCCAGGCACTGTGCTAAGTCCTTTACTTATATGGCATCCTTTCTCGAGATGCTGCTGGGAATTTATTTTACAGGAGAAACTGAACCAGCAAAGGCTATCTGACTTGCCCGGAGTGTCCTACAATGAGGGTGCAATGGAGCTGGGCTTGGGACCCCAGTCCAGCCTTGGCTCACAGCCACTGCACAACACACGAGTTGTCGCCATTTCACTCCTAAGGGACTTGCTAAGAAGGGGTCCCAAAGAAAGGTGAGCCTGGGGCCAGGGGTGGAGGCCTTCCTTTGGGGCTTGGGGCTGGAGGAGTGCCAGCCTGGCCTGGGCAGGGCCTGGCCCACTCACCTACAGAGAGGGTGCCCTGGTAGAAATGCTGGTCATGTTCCACGGCATATAGGAGCTTTTTCACCACGCTGTCATGGACCCGCTTCTGGTGGACGCACAGGGCCAGGATGCTCAAGCCATACTGGTAGTAGCTGACATAGGGATAGTCCTTGTGATTGTGGCCTGGAAGGGAGAAAACCACAGGGCAGGGGCTTTACACTGGGCCTGAAGGGTTGCCCCTCTGCCCCCTCCCAGCAACCAGCCCCGCCAGCGCACAGGACCCCGCTGCCTGCACTTCCTGACGCCTTCCTTTGGGTTGTGGGATCATTCACTCCTTCATCCTCTCCACCCATGCTTGCTGAGGGCCCACCATGTGTCAGGTGCTGTGCTTGGAGGTAGGAATAGTGATGAGAGGCCAGACACAGTGCAGCCAGTGGCTCTGACAATAACACAACCCATGCTCACAAGCTCATGAGTAGAAATGAAATACGGATCAAGGTCCGGGGGGCCACGCAACAGAGGTCTTTGAGTAGTTGTAGAGTCATGGCAGGATTCTCTAAGGAAGTGATGCTGGGGAGGTGAGGCAGGGGAGAGCTCAAGATGGAGCAGGAGTGAGCTAGAAGGGGAGGAAAACCTTCCAGATAGATACAAAGACCCCAGTTTGTGAGCTGAGAGAAGGCCAGTGTGGTTGGAGCCCACAGAGGGACAGGTGAGTGGGTGAGCTGAGCCTGGAGAGGAGACAAGGGCAGTAGGCTGGGCCTGAAGGCTGTGAACACGGTGGTGAGCAGCTCCTGCAGGGTATAAGTCATGTTGACAAGACCAACTTTATTTTTAAAATGCTTGTTCTAGCTGTTGAGCACTGGGTCCAGTCAGGAAGCAGGAAAGTTAGCAGAGAGAGGCTGAGGAGTGAGTGTCAAGGAGGCTGTGAAGTTGTCCCAGTGGTAGATAGTTAGGTCAATCTTGGTGGCTGAGTGGCAGGACTTGCTGATGGAGTGCATGCAGGGTGCAGGAAAGGCTTGATCAAGGATGGCTGCTGGGACAGGCCCAAGCCTTTAGGTGGATAGTAAGACAGGCAGAACAGAGGGCAGGAAAGAGGCCTGGGAAGAAAACCCAAAGTTCTAACATAGATGCTTCACCAGAGACTGTTGTCTGATCCACCCTTCCAGCAGCTCCCTCCCTCCAGCACACCCTGTCCTCTCACCAATGGCCTTCTTCTCGTCCTCCAGGAACCGCTTCAGCTGTGAGACCAGCCTGTCCCCTTTGTGGCCCCTGGCAAACTCGCAGTTGGCCCTGAGAGCGAGCATGTAGAGGGCCAGCTGGCCCATGGGGAGCTTGGTTTTGCAGTCATCGCTGCTGGTACACCTAGGATAAGACCAATTAACAGCACTTCCATAAGAAAGTGCCACCCCAGTAAGCCTGGCTTGGGGCACCCCTAAACAACATCACAAAGTGGAAAAAGTGTGAAACGTTGGAAACTGTAAAACCACCAAAAGCAGATATAGTCAGCTGTGTAAGTTGTGAGGTACACACCACACATGTTTTCTAAAGATGAAAAATTAGACTCAGGGACAAACTCTGAGGGATCTCGCATCCAAATGACCTGTGCCTTCCCCTCTTCACCCATGCATTCTCTCCTTTCTTTCCTTTCCCTGCCCTGCATCCGTTCTCAAGAGGGAGTCCAAGCAGGAGATGCTCCATGGCTGCTCCTGATCCTTCACCTTTCATTCAAACTTCCATGCTGGACCTCAGAACAAGCGTCCCTTTAATGCCCCCTGGAAAGGGAGCACAGAGTCACATGCTGCCTGTGGGCTCAGTATGGAAGAGTATCGGTCATGGATTAGTGATGTCTGCCTCAGGCACGGGAGAGAAGCAAAGATATTCAGATGCTGCCTCTGGGCTCAGTGTGGAAGAGTACAAGTCATAGATTAGTGATGTCTGCCTCGGGTACAGGAGGGTGCAGTAGCAGCACAAGAGCCTCGTCCTGGCATCTCCAACCTAGTCAAACCAACCCCATTCTACGGATGAAGAAAGGCCTAGAAGAGCTAAAACTTGCCTAAGATCTCCCAACAAAGCAGTAAAGGCCCAAACCAGAATGCAGGTCTCTTGTCTCTTAGGATGTGGAGCAAGACATGGGGAAAGGAGAAGAGAGAGAGCAGCAATACCCCAGGATGTTCTGCTGGTACTTGAGCTTGAGGCTGTGAAGGTAGAAGGCCTCCATGTCCCCAGCCTGCACACTGGAGAGGCGCAGGCCCACATAGATACTGGGGTTCAGTTGCTCCTGGGAAATCTGATTCATCCAAGGCAAGAGGTGCTGGCCCATCCTCTCTACCAGCTGGCTGTCCACATGCGGTATTTCTTAGGAAAGAGAACAGGCCAAGTGAGGTCGCAGGGCCAGGCTACCAGCAAGGAACTGATTTTACCTTCCCAGGGCATTCTCTAGGGAATAAACATCCCCAACTCACCTCCACCCAGCTCACACCCCACTAGTATGGGGAAACCTGGCTGTCATCCCTGCCTGGTGCCAGGCAACCACTCTGACATCAGGAGTGAGAGAGAGACTGGAGGCCAAGCCTGATGGTGTCTCCCGGGCACCACACCATTCTCACTTGGGCCTCCCGCCAGCCCTCTGATGTAGATACTGTCATCACTGCTTCGCACAAAAGAGGAAACAGAAGTTCAAACTTGTGTCATATCTTCCATGAGGCTGCAGAGCCAAGGATGGACCTGCCTACAAAGCCCCTGCTCTTTGGAGCTCTGCTGACTGCATGTTCTACCTGTTTACAAAAACTTCAACCCACATGCAGAACATGTTCCACATCCAATTTTAAAACACTACTTGTGGCCGGCCCCGTGGCATAGTGGTTAAGTTCAGTGCGTTCTACTTTGGCAGCCTGGGTTCGTGGGTTTGGATCCTGAGCACGGACCTACACTACTTGATAGCCATGCTGTGGCGGTGACCCACATGTAAAGTAGAGGAGGATTGGCAACATGTGTTAGCTCAGGGTGAATCTTCCTCAGCAAATAAAATAAAATAAAATAAAATAAAATAAAACACTATAGACTGCCCACAGGCTAACTGGGGCTGCCTGGTGTACTTCCTCTGGGCAGATCTCAAAATGACACTTTTCTGGCCACCTCTGTTTAGGCAAAGAGGACCTGGGTGGTGAGGCAAATTGTTAGAAAGCCACCATCATTTGCAACCATTTACCTGTGTGCTTTGGGATTCACCAGATCTTCTGTAACCAAAATGCAGAAAAACCTGGGAAGCAGAAGCCTCGGGGATATTTCCCAGCTCCAGCTGACTGGCGCCTTCCTCCCTTAGGGAAGGAGCGCGAGCTGAGGGGGTGGCCTTGGAGGTACTTCAGACTTTTCCCTGTTTACTGCCTCCCACTTGCTGCAGGGCTCCACCTGCCTCCGCTGTGCCATGTCCCTGGATGCTGGGCCAGCCGCCCCTTTCAGGGGACCCAGCAAAAAAAAGCTGCATGCAGAGCATTTCACCAACCTCCTGGGCCTCCAGCATGAGGACCAAGGTTCCTCTCACACGGCCCCCTCTCTCCCAGTTTAGATCCCACCATCTTATGCCTGTTTTCCCCAAAGTCACAGATATCTGTTGTTATGACAGATGGGGGGGAGGGGGTCAGTTGCTTTTCTTTCCCTTTCTCCCAATGCTTTTCTGCGTCTTGGCCTCCATTTCTTTCTTTCCTTTTTTTTGAGGAAGATTAGCCCTGAGCTAACATCTGCTGCCAATCCTACTCTTTCTTTTGCTGAGGAAGACTGGCCCTGAGTGAACATTCGTGCCCATCTTCCTCTACTTTATACGTGGAACGCCTGCCACAGCATGGCTTGCCAAGCGGCGCCATGTCCACACCCGGGATCCAAACCAGCAAAGCCTGGGCTGCTGAAGCGGAATGTGCGCACTTAACCACTGCACCACCGGGCCGGGCCCACGGCTTCCATTTCTATAGTGATTTCTTTCTCTCTCTCTGGATCTGTCTCAGTCTCTACATCTCTCAGCCTGTCTCTCTGGACATCTGTCCTTCCAAACCTCTCTTCCCCTCTCCCTTTTGTTCAAAGGGATGATGGAGCCCTGCCCCTACCTGGGCTCTGACCTCCAGCCGGTGAGTCAGCCCTGGCTTTTGAAGTGATAAGAGGAGCTGGAGCCGTGAAGAGAGGCTGATAGCCACAGTTCAGGCTCCTTAGAAGGAAGGAGCCAGGCAGATTCACTCAGGGTAATGAAAGTGGCCCTGGGGGAGCTTCCTCCCCACCGGGGCCCTGCAAACAGGACTGCCCAGCTCTGCCAACTGAGGACGGACTGGCACTGACCTTCGGAAGCCCAGGAGCCCACCCTGCACTAGCGCGCATGGGGCATCTCTGTCAGTTTCACAGCCACCGAGAGCTGTAAGCTAGCAGAGCAGGTGCCATGGGACCCCTGTACCACACCAAGGAGGAAGCCAGGGGAGCATTTTTAGCCCATTTTACAGGTGAGGGAATGAGGATGGGAGGAACAAAGTGGCTCAGCAGCAGCAGACTGCACCCCAAAGCCAGTCCAGGGCTCTTATGGGGTCAGGCCTCTGGGCCAAGTGTTGAAAGTTTCATGCCGAGTGAGGGTAAAGACCGGACCCTAGGTCTCCCCCGGGGATTATCTGGACAGGAACCAAGGGCCCAGGGCTGAGGGGTCTGGTTGCACTTGTGGAACACAGGATGGAGGCTTCTGGTGCTCAGGGAAGACCCTGGCCTGGAGCTCCGAGAAATGAATCTGGCAAAGCCTTGGAAAGCTGGAGACCCTTGGACAGGTCACCCGGGCCCTCCGACCTTTGACTTCTTCATCTGTCACCTGGACATGACTGCACCTGCCTCTTGGTTTCTCCAAGGATCATGAGATACCCTGGTGGAGAAAGCAGAGCCTAACGCTGTGGGCAGTGTTTGAGGGTTTGAAGAGAGAAGGAGAGATGTGGGCGGCCCTGGGAGCCTTCCCTTCCTGCCTTTTGCTTTCTGCCTGGCTCCACTGCACAAGTATCCCCAAGCCTGTGGGCTCAGACTCACAGACAGGTCCCAAGAGGCCGCTGGGACACAGAGCCAGGCATCCAGTCCCCTGTGCTTGGAATACACACAGTGCAAATGCCTTGCCAGGACACCCCCGTCCCTCTCGGACTCCTCTCCCACCAGGGTCTCTGCACACTCACCTCCCTCTGCCTGGCATGCCTGTCCCCCACTCCTTTCCTTGTCAGCTGCTTTTCTTCCTTCAGGGCTCAGTTCCCGTGTTGCCCCCTGGTCCTTGGAAATCCTTCCCCACCTCTCTCCCTCTGCGCCTGGCTGGCTTCCTTGGCACTCACCACAGCCCCCAAACACAGCCCTGACATGTCTTTGACTTCTGTGGTCTGTCCCCTTCGCTAGAATGAAAGCTCTAGGAGGGCAGGGACTGGACCTGTCTTGCTCTTTGTTCTTTCCCCAAAGCCTAACCCAGTGCCTGGCACCGAGAAGGCTCAGTTGATGTATGTTGAAGGAATAAATGTACAAATGACTGAATTAACGGAGGCAATCGTGTCCTGTGGGGAGTCAGATATATACTTAATACAGTGCACTAAATGCTGAAGTCCAGCTACACCCAAACTGCTGTGGGAGCTCAGAAGGGCAGATAAGTCATACCTTTCCCCGCCACCGTCTGAGCCTCAGTTTCCCCAGCTATATAAGAGGGGCTTGGACAAGATGGCTCTCCCTCCTAAGGACCCAGGAGGAAAGAGGTACGGGGTAGATCAGATTACTCACCGCAGACGTCAGCGAGAGCCCCCAGGCTCCCCAGCAGGAAGAGGAGGGCCCCAAGTGACCCCATGGCAGGAGCAGGTGGCTGAGCAGCAGGCAGGAAGCAGGACCGACTCCTGGGGCTGGCGTTGCAGAGACTCTCCTGACCACAGCCGGTCACTACTCTGAAAGAGGCAGCTTCCTGTCACTGATTAATCTCTCCATGCCTGCCTGGCACGCTGCTAAGTCAGCAGAGAGAAAGGGGAAAAGGTCTGGAGCTGCAGGGAGAGGAAGTTCAAAGAACAGAGGAAGGAAGGGGCTGGCAGCCTTCCTGGAGGTAGGGGGTGAGGGGAGGGGAGGGCGAGTAGGGACGGTGTGAGACGTCTGAGGCCAGCCACTTTCGTCCCCGCTGCCTGAAGAGCCCTGGACCAGCGCAGAAGGCCGGACATCTGATCTGCCCAAGTCTGTCTGCCTGAGACTGTGTGGTCTCCACCTAGCTGTTCCAGCGGTGGACAGGCAGGGCTGGGGTGCCTACCTGATGCTTCTCACAGAAGGAGCCCCTCAAAGTGCCTGGCCTGGGACGGGAGTAGAACAGGGAGCTGTGGTGGTCACATGAGCGAGACTGGGGAGTCAGCTGTTCTCTGCTTACCCGCCCAGAGGGGCGGGGCAGCAGGACCTGGACCAGACAGGCCAGTTTTCTCAATCATCTGGAAAGCTCAGGGCCTCCCGGAGACAAAACAAAACAAGGACCAGGATTTAATCATTTAAGATGTAAAGCCATGGGTAGCAGGGCTACTTGTCAGGACTAGGGAAGTAACCTAAAAAATCTCTGCACAGAGAGCAAAGGGCTCCTCATCCGCCCAGCCCCACAGGGGAATCAAGGTATAAGACTTAACTGTGCGGTGGTGCTGTGTGACCTTGGCCCGGTTGCTTAACCTCTCAGAGTTTGAAATCGTTTCTCCTGTGTGAGATGAGAGGAGTGGACAAGATCCTTCTAACTAAGCTCCTTTCCGGCTCAATTTGTAAAGACATTATGACCTTAAAACACCTCTAATCACTTCCAAATAAGATTTTTATTGCAATCATTTTATGGCAAATTGCCAAGGTTCATGCTTTCAAGATAATCTGGTTTTGCGCCTGACTTATCACAAGTCAAGCTCTTGACATAGATAAATAAAGAGATGTGCATCCGTTTACGGAATTTAAAATTAGACTGTCCAGTGCAGGGAGGCTAGGCATGGCCCATCAGGGAGGGGTTCGGGGGAAGGAAGGAGGCCAGCTGGAGGCCCAGCTTCTGCAGATCCTTGGGCTGGGACCTCCAGGGGAGATTCAGCAATCTACGTGCAATGGAGCCGCCTTGGTTGGGCACAGGACTGCCCCAGCCCCCTAACCCTCTGCCCTTGGCGGGTGGTGGTGATTCTGGTTCCTGCCACCTTCAGGAGGGCAGCATGGAGGAGGTGCCCTGGTGGAGGGGCTCTCCATAGCCCCACCTCTGGCGAGAAGCCGCTTCCTTTGGGATAGTTACCTCTGATCTCTGAGGACACGAAGGTACCGCAGGGAAGGAAACAGACAGCCCCCCTGCCTGCAGGCTTGGACTCACCCCTGAGCAGGGAGGATGTGCATTTCCCAAAGCTATCAGCAATAGACTGACTGATTGGGGGTGGGGCTGGGCTGTTTTAGAAACTCAGTTAGGGAAAGTAAAAAAGAAAGATGACTAAATCTTCTGGTTTGGGATTTCCCTTTGGAGGACTTTAGCTGAGAAAGTAAAAATTAGATTGGAATGAGCAAGTAAAAGTCTGCCTGTCCATGCATCGGGACAGGTGAGGATAAAGCCAACTGTGTTGTTAACGTTACTGCCCAATGGGCGTCATCTGCCCACCGTGAGACATGCCAGGGGCAGGCCCAGTAGCGCAGTGTTTAAGTGCGCACGTTCTGCTTCTTGGCGGCCCGGGGTTGCCAGTTTGGATCCAGGGTGCGGACATGGCACTGCTTGGCACGCCATGCTGTAGTAGGCATCCCACGTATAAAGTAGGGGAATATGGGCATGGATGTTAGCTCGGGGCCAGTCTTCCTCAGCAAAAAGAAGAGGATTGGCAGTAGTTAGCTCAGGGCTAATCTTCCTCAAAAAAAAAAAAAAAAAAAAAAGACATGCCAATAGTCAGGAGGAAAGGTGGTAAGAGAGACAGGACTTTGTTACAGCTTGTTAGCAAGGGGGAAAATGGCCGACTAATGTCCGAATGAACCATCTTACAGAACAAAGACCACAGGCGAGTTGTATAGGGGGCTGGTCTCCAGGTCAGAGAGGCAGCTGGTCTACGGGTGGGGCAGACATTTGGTCTTAGTTCCCGGGTGGGGCAGACATTTGGTCTTAGTTCCCGATAGATAGTCTTTTGTTTTACTGGATATGCATCAGAGAGCGGAGCAAGGCCTATACCCTGCTCTTTCAGTTGTCATTGATGATGGCTATCAGCGTAGGCTCTCTGCCTGGGGGTCATCACATTCCTAAGGAACTCAAAAGAGCAAAGTTATCAACTGAAAGCAGCTGGGAGAGGCCATAAAACCTACAGAGCATGTCTGGGTTAGTTAATCACAGGTCATTCAAAGTTACAATATGGTTTCTTTTCTTCAATATGGCTTCCTTTATGTCATCTTTGTGTTGAGCCTGTAGCGTTAATAGGAAACGTTATTTCTCCCAAGGTCATGTTACAGCTGTAAAGTGTCCTAATAGCCATGTTCTTTGAGTGACTGTTACTTTTTTACTGAGATTTTTTTTCCTAAAATTACAAACTATCAGAAATTTGCTGTTTGAAATCATACTAGGAAGAATGAAACATTCCTGGAGGAGCTGTCACCTTGTCACAGGGAAGCAGCCTCAAATAAGGAGTTTCTGGACTCAACATCTCAGGCCTATCTTAACTTTGTAGTTTCCAAAGGAAGAGGACTCTGGGCGGGTCTGTCACCAACTAGTTGCCCCAAGGAACTCAAGGGTGGGTTTGAAAGAATTTAACTGCTTTTCCAAATCGTTTTTTCCTTTTGTTATGCGGGAGATGCAATCACCAACCAGCCTGAACCAGACCAAGCCTCACCAAAGAGTGACACCTAGGACCTTTGCCTCATTTTTAACGCTAAGATCTCTCCAGGAGGAGCTTTGGCCTTATTACCATCACCTGCAGCGGACGTGGAAGCATGTTTTCCAACTGTGCCTGCGCAAGCGAATACACACCTCTCCCTTTTGAATCTTCATTCCTCATCCCAAATAAAAGTCCCTGCTTCCCTTTGTGCACAGACGCCATGAATTTGGAAATGATTCCGCATGGCCTATTTGCTGCAAATATACTTTACTTTGTGAGACAACTACTTGTGGTGGAGAATCTGATTTAACTCGCCAGGAGGTGAACCCACTTTGGTTTCGGTAACAGGTCCAATTTGCTGTCCAGACCTGAGGTTGACCCCTCTCCTGCAGCTCTGCATTGCGTCGAGCCTGTCAAAACACTGCTTGGTTTACATTTCACCTAAGTCTACCCTGCCCCCAAATCCTGCCATAGCCTCTCCCTTTGTGTGGTCATCAGCCCACAGGCCCTGTGCTGGGTGCTCTCCCGCATCGCAATGGTCAACGAAGCTGACTTTGTCACACTAAAGGTTTGCTCCTGGTGGTCCTGATGAGGACTTTTAGGCTGGTTACTTTTAAAACTGCAGATGAGAAGCAGGCTCCGAGGACTGGAATTTTGCTTGCCCTTTTGAGACATTTGCGTTTGTGAAGGAAGGGGGGATGACCTTGTAGGGACCTGAAATTGGCCACCCCAGGATATGCCTCGTTGGCATCAGGATTGTTTGGGGCTGATTGCTTTCAATAAACTGGGACAGGGAAGGAGGCTCTGGGGAATGGAACTTGCCCTTGTTGGGACACATTTACATTTGTAAGGTAAATCTCTATCTGTAAAAGGTGCCTCCCTCTCTGTACCAGGAAGAAGAAGAGAGATGACCTTATCCCTAGAAATTCTTAATGGGGAAGGCAAGAATTTAAGTTGGTTGCTGTCTGGCAATCTCATGTAACTGGTTTAGGATGGTGGCGTCTAACCTTTCTAACCTTTACTTAATCCGATTTGATTCTTGTCTAAAAGTCATGGGATCACCCAATGACCAGACCCCACCTGCACTGATACCATTTTAACTTTTTTTCATGTTCTTTCCTTTGTCTTGTAAAGAGATGAATCATATACCTATGCCTTAAATTTAGCCCTAACCCACAACTCAGGGCAGCAGCAGGAGCTCTGACTGCTCGTGGGTCCTGTCCCCACACACCAGCTCTGCCTGCCCATGGGTCCTGTCCCCATGCCAGCAGGGGCAGCAGCAGCAGCTCTGCCTGCCCGTGGGCTCTGTCCCCATGCCAGCGGGGGCAGCAGAAGCGGCGGCAGCAGAAGCTCTGACTGCCCATGGGTCCTGTCCCCATGCTACACTATTCTCTAAATAAAAGAGCACTACTGCCAGATCTTGAGAGTCTAAGAAATCTTTCTTTCAACTCCTCGGCTCACCGACCCCGCATCACTCCTAGGAGAGTTGGGCTAGGACAGAGCCAAAGAAAGACTCGAAAGCAAAGTTCTACACATGAAGACGGCAGAAGAGCCTGGATATGGCAAATACGTGACTATATGGTCATAGATGGACTATCCATTTTATTAAATTTTTTTTTTTTAAAGATTGGCACCTGGGGCTGGCCCCGTGGCCGAGTGGTTAAGTTCGCGTGCTCCACTGCAGGCGGCCCAGTGTTTCGTTGGTTTGAATCCTGGGCGCGGACATGGCACTGCTCATCAAACCATGCTGAGGCAGCGTCCCACATGCCACAACCAGAAGGACCCACAACGAAGAACATACAACTATGTACTGGGGGACTTTGGGGAGAAAAAGGAAAAAAATAAAATCTTTAAAGATTGGCACCTGAGCTAAAAACCGTTGCCAATCGTTTTTTTTTTCTGCTTTTTTCTCCCCAGATCCCCCCAGTATATAGTTGTATATTTTAGGTGTGGATCCTTCTAGTTGTGGCATGTGGGACGCCGCCTCAACGTGGCCTGATGAGTGGTGCCACGTCCGTGCCCAGGATCCGAACCGGCGAAACCCTGGGCTGCTGAAGCAGAGTGCGCGAACTTAACCACTAGGCCACAGGGCTGGCCCCCCATTTTATTAATTAAAAATGCAAATATGTCACCCAGAGAAGTCCCTAAGAACATTTTCCATGTCTAATGCTTGGTTTTTAAGTTGTGCTTGCGTAGAGGAACCAAGGCAGAATATCGCCAGATGGCCAAACCGCAGAACCAGTCCAAACCAGAAAGGTCCAAAATGGCGATGGGGTGCCGGTGTGCAAAAGGTGCCGTGTGCAAGAAGGGAGGATCTGCGCATGCCACACGAGTCCCGGCCCAGAGCGATGACACGGAGACCCCTCCTCCTTCACACCCCGTGAGAACCCTGCTCACCTTCCCTTTCAGGGAGAAGGGATTTCAGAGCACGAGCTCTGCCTCCTCCATTCACTGATCAAT
Organism: Equus przewalskii; assembly: GCF_037783145.1. Lineage (NCBI taxonomy): Eukaryota > Metazoa > Chordata > Mammalia > Perissodactyla > Equidae > Equus > Equus przewalskii. The sequence continues at coordinate 7,443,497 of NC_091837.1, forward strand.
GAATAACATTTCTGCTCTGCTATTCCCAACCCGGTCTTGTTCTGTTGGCGTGGGCGGCTCCGGGCAAAAGGACCCACTTGCGGGTCACCAGTCCCTTGGGGCTCGGTAACAAATACATAACTACCGTGTTTTAGGGGCCATTTAACACGGAAAGATGTTCACAATCTTAACTTTAAAAAGTTACGGAAGTAATACACATTGATTGCACAAAAAAATTAGAAAATACAGATTTGTTAAGGGAGAAAAAGAAGGAGGAAAAGGAGGAGGAAGAGGAGAAAAAGAAACAAAAGGAAAAAAAATCAATAGTCCCATAACCTACAGAGTGCTTCTCAAAGTGTGGTCTGTGAATCCCTGGGCGTCTCCAAGACTCTGTTAAGGGGTCTGTGAGTTCAAAATTACTTTCAAAAATAATATTAAGATATTAGTTGCTTTTTCCACTGTTTGGGCATTTGCACTGATGGTGCAAAGCAGTGTCGAAAAGTGCTGGTACCTTAGCAGGAATCAAGGCAGTGCCACCAAACCGGACTAGCAGTCATTTTATTCTTTACCTCCACGCATTCCAGGGGGAAAAACAAGCTAGTTTCACTTAAGATTGTCCTTGATAAGGCAAAAAAGTTAATTTATGAAACCTCAACAGCAGAAAAGGGTCATCCTACAGACCTGGACTCCACCCTGTGTCTGTGGCCTTCAGCAAGTCACCTCACCCTTCTAAGCCTGTTTCTTGTAAAATGGGACTGTAACCCATGCTCAAAGGTTTCTCATCAGGACCAAATGAGAATGCTTATAAAGTGCTCTGAGCACAGTGACTGGCACACGGTTCAAGCTCATGGAATTTCAGCGCTTGTTAATAGCTAAGCGTCAAAGTCCAGGGAAGTGCGGCAGGGAAGCGTAAGTGAGCGCTCAGCGAATTTCTCCATTCTGAGGGTCTGGATTCCAGCCAAGTAAGGGAAAACAGCCCGGGTGTGACACACGAATGTTAAGGCATGCACTGCTGGGAAACCTCGGACGATGCTGTGACAGGGCCTGAGTAATCTTGTCTGACAGCCCTCCTTTCTGTCCCCTGCGCCACCCTCCCTCCTCCAAGGCTGGCTGTCCTGACCAGGACCCCTGGAGGGCACTCACTGCGTTCCTGCAGGCGAGTCCCAGGAGAGCTGCTCAGACATATTCTCAGAACTGTTTCGCATCAACGGGCTCCTCTGCGGAGCTCTGGATCCGGCTCCAAAGTAAATATTGGGCCCATCTTCCTTCACCTTTGGCCACTTCTCTAGCCAAGAAGAGTGTTGCAGGTAGAGAGAACAGTGCCTTCCTGGAGGTAGATGAGGAAAGGGGGCCATCAGGCAAACAGTGGAAGAGACAACGCCTCCAGGTCCTGGTGATCCGAAATGGCATAGCTGGAAGGACATGGACCCAGTATCGGACCAGCTCGGCTCAGACTATGCCACCTACTTCTGTGTGGATTTGGACACATTACTTTCTCTGCCTCAGTTTCCTTCTCTCTAATGGGGTCATAACAATCAATACCCACGTTGGGGAGAGTTTTTATGAAGATTAAAGTAGGTCAGGTAACTGGCCGACAGTCTGTGCTCATGAAGCAGTGTCAAGATATATCAACTGAGGGCTCCCCGTGTGCCAAGCAATGGACATATATTTTTTTTCAATCAGTCCTCAGGACCACTCCATCATCCTCCAGCTTGCTAATGAAGAAACTGAGGCTTGGAGGGCACAACCGACTATCCTGAGGTCACAACAGGCAGTGGCGGAGGCACCTTCCTCTGCTGCACGCTGCCTTTCTAGGAGTGCTTCCAGTCCTGCTGTTAAGACCATAATAATAAAATTAAGACTGAAAGTGATTGGGTCAGCCTGGTGGCGCGGCATTTAAGTTTTCACGTTCTGCTTTGGTGGCCCGAGGTTTGCCGGTTCGGATCCGAGGTGCAGACCTACGCACCCCTTATCAAGCCATGCTGTGGTAGGCGTCCCACATATAAAGTAGAGGAAGATGGGCACGGATGTTAGCTCAGGGCCAGTCTTGCTCAGCAAAAAGAGGAGGATTGGTGGTGACATTAGCTCAGGGCTAGTCTTCCTCAATTAAAAAAAAAAAGCTAAAAGTGACTAATTATTATTACTATTGTTATTATAAATACTTTTTTAAAGACAGCCCAGTACACGGCGGAAGAAAATGATACCTCTTTTGGAATGTACTTCAAACCTGGGCCTCAAAGAATTCCAAAAGACAGAGAGGTAAAACAATGTGAGCGGTGAATTTAACAAAATATGTACGGAATCTATATGCAGGAAACTATAAAATGCTGATAAGGTAAATCAAAGATCTAAATAAATGGAGAGAGATTCCGTGCTCATGGATTGGAAGACTCGGTGTTGTTCAGATGCCAATTCTTCCCAGTGTGATCTATGGATTCAAATGATCCCAATCAAAATCCCAGTGAGCTATTTTGTGGATATTGACAAACTGATTCTAAAGCTTATATGGAAAGGCAAAAGACCTACGATAATCAACAAAATGCTGAAGAAGAACAAAGTTGGAGGACTGATACTACCTGGCTTCAAGATTTACTGTAAAGCTACAATAATCAAGACACTGTAGTATTGGTGAGAGTCAACAGATTGACCAACGGGATAGACTAGAGAGCCCAAGAAACCGACCCACACAAAAATAGTCAACTGATATATATATATATATATATATATATATATATTTAGGAAGATTAGCCCTGAGTAACATCTGCTGCCAATCCTCCTCTTTTTGCTAAGGAAGACTGGCCCTAAGCTCACATCCATTCCCATCTTCCTGTACTTTATATGTGGGACGCCTACCACAGCACGGCTTGCCAAGGCAGTGTCATGTCCGCACCCGGGATCTGAACCGGCGAACCCCGGGCTGCCAAGAAGCAGAACGTGCGCACTTAACCACTGTGCCACCGGGCTGGCCCCACGGTTTTTGTTTTTGTTTTTGTTTTTAAGGTTAGCCCTGAGCTAACATCCGCTGCCAATCCTCCTCTTTTTGCTGAGAAAGATTGGCCCTGAGCTAATATCCGGGCCCATTTTCCTCTGTTTTATATGTGGGATGCCTGCCACAGCATGGGTTAACAGGCAGTGTGTAGGTCTGTGCCCAGGATCCGAACCACAGGGCTGCTAAACCAGAGTACACAAACTTAGCCACTATGCCGCTGGGCTGGCCCTGTCAACTGATATTTTAACAAAGGAGCAAAGGCAACTGATGGGGACAGCCTGGTGACACAGTGGTTAAGTGTGCACGTTCTGCTTCAGTGGCCTGGGGTTCCCTGGTTGGATCCTGGGTGTGGACATGGCACCGCTTGGCACGCCATGCTGTGGCAGTTGTCCCACATACAAAGTAGAGGAAGATGGGCACGGATGTTAGCTCAGGGCCAGTCTTCCTCAGCAAAAAGAGGAGGATTGGCAGCGGATGTTAGCTCAGGGCTAATCTTCCTCAAAAAAAAAAAAAGGCAACCGACAACAGAGAAAGGATAGTCATTTCAACAAATGGTGCTAGAACAATAGGATGTCTGTATGCAAAAAAAAAGAAAAAAGAAAAATTCAACCTAAAAATATCTCATAGCTTTCACAAAAAGCTAGTTAAAAGTGGACGTAAATGTAAAAGGCAAAACTATAAAACTTCTAGGAAAGGTGATGACTTTTTAGCTACAACACCATAGGCATGGTCTGTGAAAGAAATGATTGATAAGCTGGACTTCATTGAAATTAACAACTTCTGCTCTGTTAAGGACACTGTCAAGAGAATGAGAAGACAAACCAGAGAGTAGAGAAAGTATTTGCAAGAGACATATCTGATAAAAGACATCCAAAATATACAAAGAAATCTTAAAACTCGACAATAAGAAAACAAACAACTAGATTAAAAAATGGGCAAAAGGCTTGAACAGACATCTCCCCAAAGATGATAAATACATGGCAAATAAGCATATGAAAAGACGCTCCACATCATATGTCAATAGGTAATTGCAAATTAAAGCAATAACGATGCCACTAGACACCTATGAGAATAGCCCAAATCCAAAACACTGACAACACCAAATGCTGTTAAGAATGCAGAACTGGGGCTGGCCCAGTGGCTCAGCGATTAAGTTCGCTTCTCGTTTGGCTTCTCGGCGGCCCAGGGTTCATAGATTCGGATCCTGGGTGCAGACATGGCACTGCTTGGCAAAAGCCATGCTGTGGTAGGCGTCCCATATATATAAAGTAGAGGAAGATAGGCCATGAATGTTAGCTGATGGCCAGTCTTCCTCAGCAAAAGAGGAGGATTGGCAGCAGTTAGCTCAGGGCTAGTCTTCCTCAAAAAAAAAAAAAAAGGAATGCAGAGCAACAGGAACTCTCATTCCTTGCTGGTAGGAATGCAACATGGTACAGCCACTTTGGAACAGAGTTTGGCAGTTTCTTACAAAACAAAACATAGTCTTCTCTCAGATCCTCAGTCATGTTCCCAGCTGTTTACCCAACAGATTTGAAGACTTCTGTCCACACAAAAGTCTGCATGTGAAAGTTTATAATAACTTTCTTCATAATTGCCAAAAACTGGAAACAACCAAAGTGTCCTTCAATAGGTGAATGGATAAACAAATTCTGGTACATGTACACAAGGAAATATTGTCTGAATAAAAATAGCAACCAAAGGAAATGAGCTATCAAGCCACAAAAAGACATGCGTGTTGCTGAGTGGAGAAAGAAGTGAGACTGAAAAGTCTACATACCATATGACTCCAATTATCTAACATTCTGGAAAAGGCAAAACTATAGAGATAGTAAGAAGCTCAGTAGTTGCCAGAGGTTGAGGGGAAGGGACGGGGAGAGTGGAGGCTGAACAGGTGAAGCAAGCACAGGGGGTTTTTCAGCATGGGAAAACGACTCTGTATGATGGTATAATGGTGTATCCTAGTACTATGTGTTTCTCAAAACCTGTAGAACTTTACAACACATAGAATGAATCTTAATGCATGCAAATTTTTAAAAATCGTTTAGGAGATCAGGGAATCTCAGGATGAAAGGCAGAATGTGACAAACAATCTAGCTGTATTACGAATGTATGAAACAACCTCACTGAAGGGGGATGGGAAAGGTGGGGGGAAAGGTGCTGACCTAAGTTACTTTGATAATGAGTGGAGTCTGTATGAGTAAAGGCAAAAGGACCTGCACATAAGCACTGCACTCTAATTGACAAAGTTGTATCTCACGAGGGTATAGGTTAATAATTTTGATACTATTAGACTTATGTACTGGAATTGAATAATCAAGTAAATGGACGACAGATGATGGAAGATAGGTTTCTCAGGGGAATTCTGTATTATCTACCCAGTTTTTTCTTTTTCCTGAGGAAGACCAGCCCTGAGCTAATATCCATCGCCAATCCCCCTCTTTTCGTTGAGGAAGATTGGCCCTGAGCTAACATCTGTGCCCAGCTCCCTCTATTTTATATGTGGGACGCCTGTCACAGCATGGCTTGAGAAGTGGTGGGTAGGTCCGTGCCCAGGATCCAAACTGGTGAGCCCCAGGCCGCCAAAGCGGAAGGCACAAACTTAACTGCTGCACCACCGGGCGGGTCCCTCTACTCAATTTTCATGTAAAACTAAAACCGTTCTAAAAGATAAAGTCTATTTTTTTAAAAAGGAAGAGTTTCCTTAAAAATGATCACCTCATGTTTTAAAGTTCACATCATGCCACGTGGACTTTGAAGGTACTTTTGCTGGTGTTCCTAAATAGATAATCCCATGCTCAGAGAGTCTACTGATTTTCAGTGACTTGTGGAGGATGGGGTTTTTCTTAAGACTAGGTAAAAAAATGATGTGTTTTAGGAGAACCATATTTTAACTAAGTGCTCAAGGACACACATCTTGACTTTGTCCATAGTAGAAACTAAAAATTTAGTATCATCTTTTTTGATAGTTTATCAAATATCATAGTTAGTTGACTTCAATTTTGTCTCAGTCAGTCCATCCATACTAATTTTATGCCTCTTTTTGCAAGTTAAATAAATTAAAATGTGATTTCAAAAAAATGGGAGCAGTTAAGAGGCATGGAAGGTAGTGTAAGGTGGTCCAACATAAGTCTAATGGAAACTGCAGGAGAAGAAAATGGTGATAATGAAGAAGAGGCAACATTTGAAAAGATAATGGCTGAGAATTTTCCAGAATTGAGAAAAGATATGCATCCTCAGAATGAGAAATACCAGTGCATCTCAAGCCAGATAAATAAAAACAAATCCAAACCTAGGTGCATCATAACAAAACTAAAAACATCAAAGATAAAGAGAATATCCTAAAAGAAGCCAAAAAAGACAAGTTATCTACAAAAAGACAATAAGTCTACTGACAGAAAATTTCTCAATAGTAACAGTGGAAGCCAGAACACACTAGAATGATCTCTTCATTGTGTTGAGTGAATATACTAGCCACCTGGAATTCCTTTTTTTTTTTAAAGATTGGCACCTGAGCTAACATCTGTTGCCAATCTCCCAATCTTCTTTTCTTTTTCCTTCTTCTTCTTCTCCTCCCCAAAGGCCCCAGTACATAGTTGTATATATTCTAGTTGTACATCCTCCTGGTTGTGCTACATGGGACACCACCCCAGCATGGCTTGATGAGCAGTGCCACGTCCGCACCCAGGATCCAAACTGGGGAAACCCTGGGCTGCTGAAGAGGAGCGTGCAAACTTAACCGCTTGGCCATGGGGCCGGCCCCCAACCTGGAATTCTATACCTAGTGGGATTATTGAAGGCAGGTACATGAGGGTTACTGTAAATATTCAATAAGAGCATGATTATCCTTCAACCTTGTTCCCAGCACAGACTCAGATGAAAAGAAGTTGATCTTGATAATTTGCTGTTTTCTTGTTTAACCTGAGGGACGACTCAAGGGTCCCAAGGATTGATGAGCTTGTTTTGCAGAAGAAAAAGAATGCCTTTAAGGAAGCTATGACCACCAGATAACCAGCCCCCAGCTGCCACTGATGCCTAGAAGTCTGGTTGTCCCAGGGCTTACTTGGAGGGAAAGGAACACAGACTTTCCCTTTGTTTCTCTGATACTCTATCTCCCACACCCCGTAGCTCTATAAAACCCCCCTGCTTTCTTCTTTCATTAGGGTGGATTTGAGGGCTGGCCCCGTGGTGCAAGTGGTTAAGTTTGCACATTCAGCTTTGGTGGCCCGGGGTTCACCGGTTCAGATCCTGGCTGCAGACATGGCACTGCTTGGCAAGCCATGCTGTGGTAGGCGTCCCACATAAAAAGTAGAGGAAGATGGGCACGGACATTAGCTCAGGGCCAGTCTTCCTCAGCAAAAAGAGGAGGATTGGCAGCAGATGTTAGCTCAGGGCAAATCTTCCTCAAAAAAAAAATTTTTTTTTACAAAGGCAGATTTGAGAGAACCTATCCTCCTGCCTTCTTGTTTTGGTCAATTTGAATAAATCTTTGTCTATTTTCAAGCAGAGATGTCTCAGTGATTGGTTTATTGGGCACTGGGCACAAGAACTTGAGATTAAGAGGTTCAATAACATTATCACTCAAAAACAAAAATTAAGGGCCAGCCCTGAGACATTCTGCTTTGGTGGCCTAGGTTTTTTCCTGAGCAAGGACCTACACCACTCATCTGTCAGTGGCCAGGCTGTGGCAGTGAGCCACATGCAAAAAGAGGAAGATTGGCAACAGATATTAGCTCAGGGCAGCTCTTCCTCGGTGGAAAGAAAAGAGTAAAATAAAGACATTTTAAGACAACCAAAACCCGAGAGTTTACTTGCAACAGCACCTTACTAACACACCTCCAGAAGAAAGAAAATGACCCCAGAAGGAAAATCTATGACGTAAGAAAGAACGTGAGCAAAGAAAATGTCAAGGCTGAGGAAAAATATAAACAAATATTGACTACATAAAGCAATACCCAACGAAGGATGTAAAATCAAGATGGGGCACAGCAGTTAAGTTCACATGTTCTGCTTCAGCGGCACAGAGTTCGCTGGTTTGGATCCCAGATATGGACGTACTCACCACGTGTCAAGCCATGCTGTAGCAAGTGTCCCATATATAAAGTAGAGGAAGATAGGCACAGAGGGCCCATCTTCCTCAGCAAAAAGAGGACTGGCAGTGGATGTTAGCTCAGGGCTAAACTTCCTTAAAAAAAAAAATCAAGATACAAATAAAATACAATTGTACGTAAGTCTAGAGAGATCAGATTGGAGTTAAAATGTACTAAGACCCTTGTACTGTTCCTGAGGAGACTAAAATAATGATTAAATTTGGTATCTGCTAAACCACATATGTAGGTTAAAATTTCCAGATAATGGTTAAAAGAACAGAAACAGAATACATAAACTACTGAAAGGGAAAACAGAATTAGCATGGAGAATTTAATTCAAAAGAAAAAAAAGGGGAAGGGGAGAAGAAAGAAACCTAAAAAAAGCGAATCAATAGAAGAAAAATTAGGCAGAAGACATAAACCCAAATATATCAGCCATCACAGACCATGTAAATGGATTACACTGTCCAGTTAAAGGACAAAGACTATCAGATTGGTTTAAAAAAATATCCAGCTATATTCTGTTTTCACAAGGCACTCCTATTGACGAGGATTATTTTAGGCTGGTTCCTGTTAAAAACTGCAGATGAGAAGGAGGCTCTGAGGAGTGGAATTTTCTTGCCCTTTGATGAGAGACATTTGCATTTTTGAAGGAAGTCTCCATCTGTGGGGGGTGTCTCCCTCTCTGCACCAGGAAGAAGCAGGGGGGATGACCTTATCTCTAGAAACTCTTAATGGGGATGGCAAGGACTTAAGTCTTGTTTATTGTGCTTGTCTGGTAACCTCATGTAGCTGACTCCCCCCACCAACATCCTCCTTTGTCTTTAGCTGAAGATAATATTCAAGGTGGTGGCTTCTGCCATTTACTTAATCTGGTTTGATTCTTATCTAAAAGTTATAAGACCACCCAATAACCAGACCCCACCTGCACTGATACCATTTTAAACACATTTTTACATATTCTTTCCTTTGTCTTGTAAAGAGATGACTCACATACCTATGCCTTAAATTTAGCCCTACTCTCAACCCATGTTTGCAGCAGCAGTAGCAGCTCTGACTGCCCGTGGGTCCTGTCCCCATGCTATTCCATACTATTCTCTAAATAAAAGAGCACTACTGCCAGACCGTGAGAGTCCAAGAAATCTTTCTTTCAACTCCTCGGCTCACTGACCCCGCATCACTATAACATAAGGATATGAATGGATTGAAGGTAAAGGGTCAGAAAAAGATGTATTACATAAGTGCAAACCAAAGTAATTTTGGCTTAGCTATATTAATATCAAGTCAAATAGTCTTAAGCAGAAAGCATTAGTAGAGACAAAGAGGGCGTATCAGATTGTATTTTAGAAAGATGGCTGCAGCAGCATCCCCTGTCCCACATGGTCTTCTGCAAGTCTCATTCCCCTCCCTTTGAATCTGGGTGGGTTTGGTACTTGCTTGTAAGCGCAGAATGCAGAAGAGATAACAGATGACTCCAGGTCAGAAAAGAAAATGTACTTCCACCTTGCTTGTGGCAACACTTGAGCTGGCGTCCTGAGCTGTCGTGTAAGCAGCCCAAGCACCCTGAGGCTGCTACCCAGGGAGGAAGCCCAAACAGCCCCACAAAGGTAATCCACACGATTACCTTAAGAAGCCCTGAGATCACCTAAAGAGAGAGAAGGATATCCAGCCAGCTTCCAGCTTCTCCGGCCCCTAGACTCTTCCAGCTTTCACGACTGCAACTGCGTGAAAGACCTAAAGACAGAACCACTCAACGGAGCCCATCCTTGATTTTTAACCCACAGAAACCATGAGATAATAAAATGATTCTTGTTTTAAGCCCCTAAATTTTGCAGTGATTTGTTATACAGCAATAGTGACTGAAACAGGTAGTTACTACATACTGATAAAAAATTCAACTTACTAAGATTTTTCAACCGTTCTAAATCTAATAATATAGCTACAAGACAAAAGATGAATTTTGATAAAACTATAAGGAGAAATATACAAATCCACTATCAAAGTGGGAGATTTTTTTTTAAAGATTAGCGCTTGAGCTAACATCTGTCACCAATCTTTTTTTCCCTTCTTCTTCTTCTTCTTCTCCCCAAAGCTCCCCAGTACATAGTTGTATATTCTAGTTGTGGTTCCTTCTAGCTGTGGTATGTGGGACACCGCCTCAGCATGGCCTGATGAGTGGTGTCATGTCTGGCTCTGAATCCTAACCTGCAAAACCCCAGGCCGCCAAACCAGAGTGCACGAACTTCACCACTTGGCCACGGGGCCAGCCCCTCAAAGAGGGAGATTTTAACTCATCTTTCTCAGTGATGGATAGCTCAAACAGACAAATCAATAAGATGTGCAAGAATGGCCATAACAGTACTATTCATAACAGGTAAAAATCAGGAACGATCTGCATAGTAACGAATTGAACTTTGCCCAAACAGAGGTCTGCCTTTGCCTTTGGCTTCTGGGAGGTCATCTCTAAGCCCTTGGAGTATCACACCTGATAGGAGTGTCTTTGTTTGCCTGTGGGGCTTTGGCCTGCCACATAATAATATGATTTAGGGTGGCGTCTTTGGTTCATGTGATACCATCTCGACCTCCTGAGGGCTGGAAATTGATATCAGCCTTATGGGTAGTCAACCCTGCCTACACGATGGATCCCCAATAAAGACTCTGGACACCGCCCCAACTAGAAGGACCCACAACTAAGATATACGACTATGTACGGGGTGGGGTTTGGGGAGATAAAGCAGAAAAAAAAAAAAGATTGGCAACAGTTATTAGCTCAGGTGCAAATCTTTAAAAAAAAAAAAAGACTCTGGACACCAAGGCTTGGGTGAGCTTCCCTGGTTGGCAATACTCCATGCATATTGTCACACATTGATGCCAGGAAAGGAACACTGTCCTCAGTCTATAGAGAGAAGATGACTGGAAGCTCCACATTTGGTACTTTCCTAGAGTCTATCCCATATGTCTCTTCCCTTGGCTAATTTTAATCTGTACCCTTTCCTTGTAATAAACTGTAACCATGGGCATAACAGCTTTCATTGAGTTCTAAAAGTCCTTCTAGTGCATTGGCAAACCTGAGGATGATCTTGGGAACCCCATATGTGTAACTGGTGTCAGAAGTCTGGACTATTCCCTATCTTCACAGTTGGTGAAGTTTTGCACTACCTAATCTCTACCGCAAATAGAATGGATAAAGTATAGTATATTCTTTACAGCAACGCAAATGAATGAACATTCGCACAACAATAAGGATAAATTTCACAAACATGATGTTGAAGGAAAGAACCCAGACAAAAAAGAAAACACAGCATGTAGGGAAATAAAACTTCCATGGATGTCTCAGTGCTCCTGTAAAAAGCTCTAGCCTTCTGAACGTGGAAATGTGTACAATATGAAGATAGGTGATGTGTTTGCTTTCACTTTGCCTAAAAACATTTAACTTTTCAGACACTATGAAACTTTAGCTTGTAGCCATTTGTCTAGTTAATCGGTCTTATCCAAAAAGATAATAAAACTTCTCTTATCTCCTGGAGAGGGCCAAGTAGGCCCCTGGGTTCAGTTCCCAAGGTTCCAGAGGACTAGGCCACCACTATCTCCCGAGGTGTTTACTTGTCAAAAGGAATGAAGCCCAGACATTCTGAACATCTCTATGCCATAAAAACCAGACACTAGGGCTTATCCAGCTCTTGGAGTGATGTATTTACATTCTGACAGGTTAGAGTAAGTAACTACAATACTTTCCATTCAGTCTGCAAGGAGCAGAAGTTTCTCTCTCTCCTTTCCTGAGAGGAGAACGCAGCTGCTTTTCTCCTGTGTGTAGAAATGGAGAAAATCATTGTTCTCCGTCCCTCATTTATGGGATGTAACCGGGCACTCACACAGGAAGTTTCCACTGCATTCCATTCCAGGCTGTCCTTGCATTGCCTGTGGGGCTGGTTGTGGGGAATGGAAGCTGCAGTGTTATCTGGCTGTTAATCTGGTTGTGAGTATCAAGAAAGAACATTTTCCCCTGACTCAGAAGCCTCCTGTTTTTGCAGTATTCATATATAAAAATTACATAGCTGTGTGAATTGGGTAACATCTTGGGGTTCTTGACAAAACATGCTATGAGAGTCAATTGACATAAAGTTCAAAAATAGGCAAAACTAAGGCATGATTTGGGAAGTCATATTAGTGATTCTTTTTGAGGGGTAGGAGCCGGAAGGGAGCACAGTAGGGAGGGCTTCTGGGATGCTGGTCACGCTCTATTTCCTGATCTGGGTGCCGGTTATAGGGGTATGTTTGGTTTGTGAAAAATCATTGAGCTGTAGATCTATGACTGGTTGCCTTAGTCCGGGTCCCCCAACAGCAGAGGCCGAGGTGGGATTAGATGGGACTAGGAGGCCAGGGGACCCATCAGACTGTGGTGCGAGCGTGACCCCTGTGAAGCAGAGAGGGAAGGGAGGAAATAAGCAAGGCAGGTCTTAGTCTGCTAAGAAAGTTTCAGTAAGGCTGATGGTGAGCCTTCAAATCAGAGTCATCATAATGTAAGTGCCTGACAACAAGCATTTTTTTATTTTAATGTAAGTGCTTGATATTAAGCTTTTGATTGCCAAGTCATCCATTTCAAAGACGTCCACATCGAATAAACATATCGCCATCTGTGTGACATGGTTACTCGCTAGACAAATAGATAAGGAGCCAGGCCGCCCCCACCCGTGAAGCTCCCCTTTTAGAAAGCCCCAGGTAACCTACAAAACTGACCCTTTAAGTGACCCCGCTTTTCCCTTCCCACACCCTAATTCCTGCTCATATCTTTTAAAGTTGCCAATAAAGAATGAATCGACAAAACCATAGGCACCCCCCCCCCAACCCCAATAAAGGCAGAACCTCAGGTGAGTTCTCTGTCTCTCTCTCTACCTGTGACCCTGCCGTGTGGCCCTGGGTGTGCCACGTACCCTCCAGAGCTGTGAGTAATAAAACTTTTTTTCCCAAAGTTCCCTGATGCTCCTGAGATGTCTCACAATCATAATAAGAGCCACAAGGACCAGTCCAGACTCAGCATTGGCTTCAGTCAGGGAAATGTCTGTGGGGGCTTGCCGCAAGCAGTATGAGCCCAGGCGAGCGCCCTAGGCATTCCTAACTGATAATATCACTATCAACAGGCTGAGATGGACACAAAACAGCCACCTAATAGAGGAGTCCTGTGACTCCAAGGAACAGGCCTGCTTCAGTATCCCTGCTATGCTCAGGCAATGGCTGGGAGCAGGCCGTGGGAAGCGTAGCCTTGGCACGAACATGCGATGGATTTCAGGGCACAGCTGGGTGGTTGGGCAATTGTGCTCCCCGCAGTAGGAGATCTGAGAAGCATGTTTTGTGGCCACTACAGTCTATCCGTCACACCATATATATATATTTACTTCTCCATACGGGGTTGAGGAGTAGCTCCATGGGCCTCTTTTCATGAGTGGAACCTTAAAAAAGGGAAGTTAGTGGAATAAATTACAACCCCTATTGCTTCACTTCATCTCAGGGCTGCAACTGGTACTCATCCTCCCCTCTTCCACTATCCGTTCTAAATTTACCTGACCCTAGGCTCTTGTTACCGAACCACGCTTGTTTTTGCCTGCCACCCAGAAAGCCAGACACCCAGATGACGAGATTGCAGCAGACAGAGTGTACTCACGAGGCAGCCACATGAGGAAGCGAGAGCACGAGGCTCAAATTTGCTTCCTTGAAAACAGAGACTCAGGGATATTTATGGGATGGGGGTAAGGTGGTCTGAAATGTGGAGAGAGGTGATTGGAGGTGGGGAGAGGTGAGGTCATTGATGATCTGTGCAAGCGTAGTCAGACTCCATGCCTCTTCACAGGACCCATGTTCACAAAATGGCAGCGTTAGCGTGATCTGAGGGTGGACTTTTCAGCTTCTTGACATCACAAGGTCACCTACTGGACATCTGTGTGGGCCCAGTTGATGGGTTGGTGTTCTCAACCAGCCTGAAGTGGATAAGGAGTTCTAATTCCTGAAAAACAGCTCATACACCCATCACCATGGAGACCCAGGCTCCAGGGAGATGTTATCTATAGGAGCCTACTGGGAGTCAGATAGCATACTGCCTAAGCAGCACAGTTAACGATGTATGGGTTAAACAGCTAAAAGCTATAATCAGTAATTGCAAAAGGGAAAACAACTTTAGTTCCTAGCTACTTAATCATCAATGGCTGATTCTCTGCCGGTTTCACTCTCACCTCAGCCGTCTTGATGGCTTACTTGGTGGTGTAACCCAAACCTTATTCCTGAGGGCCCTGAACCCTTGGTATGCTAACTCTTTTCATGCCAGGGGTATTTCATGTGCCCATTCACAGTTGCAATGGGCAATGGAATACCAGGAGGCTCCCCAGCAGCGCCCCTGTGTTCTGCACATGTTGGCCCATCCCCATTGTGTAAAGCAGCCTGACCTCTTCCAGCTGGTCAGTGTCAATTATTCCTCCTAGTAGAGTGACTCCTGTTCCAGCCTGTTGGTCCCTGGACACAAAGACGTCAAAGCACCCAGGTGGCAGCCATAACTTATAGTTCAGTGGGTCCCTTTCTGCGGCCCCTGGAAAAAGCACGTCCCCTTTGAGGACCAGGATCTCCAACCCTGCAGAGCCCAGAGTTGCAGGAATAGGAAGCATAATATCACCTCCGTGGATGTTTGGGAGTAAGTGGGATGACTTCCCATTGTTGCAGAGTATTTCCTCCAAGCTGGCACTTCAGTTATGCTTTTAGAAGGCCGTTTCAGCATTCTGTGATGCTGGCTGCCTCTGGATGGTGTGGTAGTGATACAATCACTGGATCCCATGGCCATGGGCCCACTACGTAATGTGGTTTTTTTCTGGCTTCTTTCATTCAGCATAATTGTTTGATGTTCATCCAATGTTGCCCTATATAGCAATAGTTTGTTCTTTTTTACTGCTGAGTAATATTCTATTGTATGGATATACCACAATTTATCATTCACCTATTGATGGACATTTGTTTTTTTTCCACTTTTTGACTATTACAAATAAAGCTGTCAAGAACATTCATTTACAAGTCTTTGTGTGGACATATACTATCATTTATTTTGATAAACATCTAATAATGGAGTGACTAGGTATATATAAATAAATATGTTAAAGAAACTGCCTGACTGTTTCCCAAAGTGCTGATACCATGTTACATTCCGGTCAGCAGTGTATGAGAGTTCCAGCTTATCCACATCCTCATCAACACTGGATATCGTCAGTCTTTTTAATTTTAGCCATTCTAATAGGTGTGTAGTGATAGCTCATTGTGCTTTTAATTGATATGACACGGGATGTTGAGCATTTTTTCAGGTGCTTGTTTGTCATCTGGAAAGTGTCTATTCATACCTCTGTACTATTTTCTTATGATTGCATTTTAAGAGTTCTGGATACAAGACCTTTATCAGATACGTTATTTGGAAATATTTTTTCCCAGTCCTTAGCCTGTATTTTAATTCTGTAGTATTGTTTTTGACTTACCATCTTGGCTGAGGCCAAGGGCAGTTTCAGAGGTGTCTATTTGGTCTTCCCCACTATGAGATCTTTCACCCCGCAGACCAGGGACCCGGTATGGGATTACTCCTGACTAGTATATCAATGCCAATTATATGCTCAGGACTTGGGAAATGACTACTGGGTGGGTCTGCAGACCCAGTGGGCCCACTGTGAGCTGGATTCCATTTATCACCTGGCCTCTGCAAGCCCCTACTCTAACAGGGAGTCCATGATGGCCACTGGGTCTCTGACTATCAATATCATCTCAGGCCCTTTGTCCAATAGTCCTCAAAATGTCTGGGTATTTCCCTTTCCCCAGTGTCTAGTCACCTGAGTAAATGGCCATAGGTCCCTTTGGGGAAGGACTGGAGGAATCATCACAATTCATACATGTCATGGTATTGAAGGGTCCTGTCTCCTAGGGACCCAGCCACTCTTGAGTCAACAGGTTGCACAACTGAACACGGGTTCAGGTCTTGGAACTGAGCAAAGAATCATGACTTTTTATAGGGGCAACTGCACTCAGCCTGATGCTCCTCCTTTCTTGCCTCTGTTTTGTTGTTAAAGATGTTAAGCATCACGCTTGTTGGACCACCTGACCTATTACTCTGGAGACAGGGGGAAGGGGGTGTCATTCCCATGGGGACTAAGGAGCCCAGCTTTGTAACCACTCTCCTAACGTCAGCCCTAGCTTTTGGCTTGGCACCCAGGAGAGAACAGAGTGGCAATTCCTGACAAAGACGCCTGTTATCTGTGTGTGTGTGTGTGTGTGTGTGTGTGTGTGTGTGTGTGTAGGGGATATTTCTACAGCTTCTTCCAGCACAGCATAAGTTCTTACCATGGAAGACCGGTTCTTACCAGGAATGGACCACCTCTGCAAGCCCAGAGGGTTTAGAGGGGTCTGCAGAATCAATATGTAAATACCCTCATCCTGTATTTCAGGGTCCCAGGTTTTCCCCACCTGGGCCCTGATCTTAGCATAACAGACTTGCCTAAGGTGAGCATTCAAGTCTCAAGGATTCAAGCATTCAGGGATCTCTGCTGCTCTAACAATTAGGTTGTCAGTAAGCTGCTCAGCTGCGTCTGCTCTGCCACTGCAGGAGATAAAGTCTACCTTGTAAGGTAACCCAGGGGCCCTCTGGCTTTCACAACTGGCCAATCATGGCTTGCTAACAAGCCCTAGTCTCTCCTTATCCCTCCACAGGGCTTCCGCACAACTGGGCAACAACCAGCCCACTTTCTTGTCTTTGCAGGTATTGTTCAACCTTCCTTCACATCTTTCAAACGCTGTAATCCGTTTATCTGCCACAGCATTTCCATCCCCTCAGATATTTCCCCAGGTCACCAGCAATGAAATCTTTTGCAATCGAGCTGCCACCTTGAGCCACAGACTCTCTATGCCCAACCTACCAACTAGGCTGGCACCCTCCTTGCTTGCCAAGCAGTAAGTGAGCCAGTCCCATATCCCCACCTTTTCACATGTTTAGTGCTCTAAGGACCATTACTCGTACCGTTTGTGTTACCTGGGTCCTGCAGGAAGCAGATGCCAAGACAGGATTGGATGCGCAAGACTTATTGGGAAAATGCCTGTGAGAGAAAATGGAAGGGAACTGGGAAGCTGGGAGAGCAGCAGTCAGCAATGTCGTTCTGACACCTGTGCTCTCTATAGGAGGCCCAAGAGGTATATTTCACAGCCACCACATTTGTCCACTTTTCTGTATGTCTGTTATATTTCAACAAAAAGATTTTCAAAATCAATAAGATGAAAAATGATTAGAATAAACCATGAACAAACTTAGACTTTTGGTCATAGGTAGAGCCTAAGGGTCCTTGAGATGCCCGGCGCTTCACGTGGGTTCTCTCACTTCCTCTTCCCTTGAAATGTGGCTACTGTGACTGAGGAACTTAATTTTTTTTATTTTAGGGAAAGATTCGCCCTGAGCTAACATCTGTTGCCAATCTTCCTCTTTTTTTTCTCCCCAAAGCCCCAGTGCAAAGTCGTATATCCTAGCTGTAAGTCCTTCTAATTCTTCTATGTGAGCCACTGCTGCACCATGGCAGCTGACAGACGGGTGGTGTGGTTCTGCATCCAGGAAATGAACTCGGGCCACTGAGGCCACGAGAGCGCTGAACTTTAACCACCAGGCCATCGGGGCTGGCTTGGGACTTAATTTTTATCTGATTTTATTTTAAATTTAAATAGTCACATGTGGCTGGTGGCTGGCATATTGTGTGATGAACGTCTAGAGGCTTCATTCTTCGTTATTATCACCTCAGCTATAATCCCAACATCTTAATTTTTCCAGCGCTTTATGGTTTCCAAAGCATTTTTTTTTTTGAGGCAGATTCACCTGAGCTAACATCTGTGCCATTCTTCCTCTATTTTGTATGTGGGTCGCTGCCACAGCATGGCTGATAAGTCGTATAGGTCTGTGCCTGGGATCTGAACCTGTGAACCCAGGCCACCAAAGTGGAGCTCTCTGAACTTAACCACTACGCCATGGGGCAGGCCTCCACACTTCCTGACTTTGAAACTTACTATGAGGTGACTGTGAGCAAAACAGTGGGACATAAGATACACATATAAAGCAATAGATTGGAATTAAGAGACCAAAAATAAACTCTGACATATATGGCCAATTGATCGTTGACAAGTTACTCATAGCATCACCTTTTTCTCCCACCCTCTTCAGTGAGGTTGTTTCCCACATTTGTAAAACTGTTAGATTGTGTTGTGTCACAGTCTGCATTCCATCCTGGGATTCCATTGACCTCCTAAGGGATTTTTTGTTAATTTGCATACAATTCACTCTTTGTGCTGTGACATTATATGGGTTTGACAAATGCATAGTCATATATCCTTCAGTACAGTATCGTACAGAATAGTTTCACCACCCTAAAAAACCCCTTGTGTTTCATCCACCCGCCCTTCCCCCTGCCATTGAACCTCTGTTGACCATTGATCTTCTGTCTACAGTTTTCCTTTTCCAGAATGTCATAAAATTGCTATCTTACAAGATATAGCGTTTTCAGATTGCCTTCTTTCATTTAGCAATATGCATTTAAGAATTATCTGTGTATTTTTATGGCTTGATAACTCATTTCTTTTTATTGCTGAATAATATTCCCTTGTATGGATGTACCACAGTGTGTTTATTCATTCGCCTATAGAAGGACATCTTGCTTGCTTCTAGATTTTGGTAATTATGAATAAAGCCTCTATAAACATTCACACGCAAGTTTTCTGTGGACATTTAGTGTTCACAACAGTTGAGTATATACCTAGAAGTGCCATTGTTGGATTGACTGGCAAGACCACATTCAACTTTGGAAGAAACTGCCAAACTGTCTTCCAAAGTGGCCGTACCACTATGATCCATTTTTTAAAATAATTTAAAAATATTTAAGCTGATAACTACTCTACATACTTGGTGTTGTCCCCATTTTACAAATGAGCAAGAGAGTTACAGTGAGGTAAAGTGGCTTGTCCAGAGCTTGGAGATAAAGCCAGATACGTCTGCCTGCAGAGTCTGGGCTCTTCCCCAAAAGGGTGACAGAGCCTTGGTAGTTCACAAAGCTTTGTATGAGTGGCCGGCTATAATGGTTAAAAACGTCTTCCATTTATGGAACTAAAATCTGCCTCACATAGTCCTGGAGTCACGCAAGTTTCCACAAGACGGACAAGAGGGAACTAAGCGTTGCACGCCAGAGGCTGTCCATCAGCCAGAGGCCACACAGCTTAAACCTACTGCCTGTTAAAACAAACTGAATACCAAAACACCAAACTGCCATTCATTTATTGAGCGCTCACTCAATGACAGGCAGCTCAGCACTTCGCACAATCGTCTCAGTTAGTTCTCCAAATAACCCTGTGATGTGGGTCTCCCAAGCCTGTTTTACAGATGAGAAAACTCCGCAGCGGGCCTGGCACCCTGTCTGCCCAGCTCCCCGGGGGGCCAGAGGGAGGGACAGGTGGCTTGCAAGGAGGAAAGCTGTAGGCAGTGCCTGGCAGTGAGTGTGAGAGACGAGCAGGGCTGAGACTACTGGCGGTGGGGGCCCGAGATGAGAAGTCCGGGGGAGGGAGAGAGGCAGCGACGGAGGCAGCGAGGGAGTCAGCGAGCGAGGGAGAGGCGAGGCGGCCTGAGCCCGGTGCCCAGCCGCAGCTCGCGCCCGGAGCTCACGGTGTCCGGGCATCTCCGGGTGTGTGCGTGGGGCCTACCCGCGTCACGGGGCATCCACAGTGCTGCCCGCCCGCTAGTCTGCCCGGAGCACCAGGCTCCCAGGTGCCCGGCTTTCACTTCCTCTCGCCTCCCACTCCTCCCTGGCTCTCCAGCCGGCATCGCCACCGCCTCCTAGTTCCAGTCACCGCTGTTGCCGCTGCTGCGATCCAGGACGCACACTCTTTCACTTTCCCGCTGGAGGCGCGGAGGATGCCCCTTGCATCAGAGCCAGAGAAATAGCCCCGGCCTGGCTGGAGGAGCCTGGGTGGCTAGAAAGGAAATCAAGACTCCGCTTTCCTTGTCCCTGCAGCAGCTGGCAGCTGGGAAGGCGGCCACAGAGCAGGCGGGCCGAGTGGGACGCAGGAGTTGCAGAGAGAGACACCAGGAGCCTGCTGGGCTCTGCTGTCAGTTTGCAAGCGGCTGAGACCTCCCCAGGTAAGGGCTGAGGGGCCTGGACCTGGTAAGAGGGCTGCATAAGTGAAAGTATTCCTGACCCCTATCTGGGCATCCAGTTTCCAGCCGCTTCTCTGCAGGCTGGGAGTTCAGCAACCAGAACCAGGAGAGTAAAGAACCCAGAGTGCGGACAGCCCAGCTCTGGGTAACTGACAAACTTTCTCTCCTCTGGCAGAGGACTTTCTGGCTCATCCCGGAGTCCTTCCTCCAGGCATCCCACTGGAACTCCATAGGGAAGCACTCCAGGCCTTCTCAGGCTGAGGGGGCCAGGGGAAGGCAGTGGGCCCCTTTAATTTGATTCATGATTCACCCCCTTCTTGGCCAGTTGAAAGTTCCCAGGGAGAAGGAGCTGGTCATACGTTCAAGTTGACTTTACAAGGTGTTTGTCGGGGTGATTCTCTGGTGAAAGAGGTTTCCTGTCACCTGGCAGCATCCAGGGCTGCACAAGTGATGGGCTTTGTGCAGAGTGCTTTGCAGGCTTGCTCATGTCCATTCTGGCATGTGTGTGCCTATGTGTGTGTGTGTGTGTATGTGTGTAAGGAGAAGGAGAGAGAACTGGGGGCGGGAGACACACTCAGCCAGATCACCTCGATACAAGCCCTTCCAGCAGCCCCGGTATCATCTCAGGAGCCACTCACCTCCTTGGCGGAGACACTAGGAGAGGCAGGTATCACTTCCCATTCCTTGTGGCTCCTTAGAAGAGCATAAGATTTGGGGGAAGTTTTCTGGGCTGCTCCATGAGACGATTCGGATCAGAGCCTGGGGAGCTACAAATTTTGTGCAGAAAAGGGACTGGGATGGACAGTCAGGTCGGGGCTCTTGGCATTCTCATCCCCAGCTCTGAGGATGTGGGGGTCCCCCCACACTCCAGGCCCCCAGAGGCTCTGCCAAGCTCAGCACATAGCTCGTGAGTTTAGCCAGATTATTTTTCCTTCTAATGAAAAGCATGATCCAAAGAGGCCACCTGGTCTCTGAGAATCATTTTGGAGCCACCCCTGTGGTCACAGCCCCCTAGTGGCATCATGTTGCCTCACTGGAGTTCCAGCGTAGGGCTGGGTCATCTGGATGGACGGGTTGGTCAGTGAAGCAGGTGTGGAGGTGCTTCTGGCCATGACCTGAAGGTGGGACATGTTCCCCTGGCCTGTAATTGCCTGCTTGGGCTGGGTGTCTGCCCCTGGGGAACAGCATTGCTGTGTGGCTCTTGGACAGCGCTTGGAGCATGAGGTGGGAGTCTGAGAACCTCCTGCCTTTGCTTGAGATTCTGACCTGGGGCCAGGCTGGGAGCTGCTTCCTTAGGCTGCCAAGATCCAGGGATTCCTCCAGGGTGTCAGAGGCTGGGGCTTGATGTCCTGGGTCAGGAGGTTGAGCTTCAAGTCTGTCTTCAATTTGCTGTGTGACTTTGGGCAAATCACTAGACCTCTCTGGGCCCCAGGTGGTGCTTCTGTAAAATAAAGAGATTTCATATATCCTCAGATGTCCCAGTTCAGAAGCGCATGGCCCTGAGCGACTGTCAAGGATGAGATTTTCAAAATCCCAGGAGGTGATGTAATTTAGTGTTTAAGAGACCTAGGACTCAGCGGCATCTGAGTGTGACCAGTCACTCAACCTCCAAAGCCTGCCCTTAGGATAGAGGCTGAACAGACTCACAGATGTTAGGAGCTGGGGGCTGCTCTACACTTGCCTAAGGCACCACCATCTCTGATTCCCGGATCCTAGTGCAGACAAGATAGAGAGGTCATCTGGTCAGTCCTTCTCATTTTCCAGGAGGTGCATGGAGACCGGAGTGTTTGCCAGGCTCTTTGACATCATAGTGACAACATTCACTCGAATAGCTGTAAATTGTTGAACACTCAGTGTGTACCAAGCTCTCTTCACAGATTAGCTCCTGAAACCCGCACAGACCCCTGTGATGTAAGTTTCCATCCTATGCACAAGGAAATTGAGTCTCAGAGAGATGGTGTGACCTGCCCAGAGTCACACAGCACAGAAGTGGACAAGCTGGGTTCAAATCATGGCTTCCCAGATTCCAAATGCCAAAGATATGACCACCAACCACACTGTCACACTGTCCCACTGCCCAAGGCAGGTGCTAATTATTGAGCTCTTACTATGTGCTGGGCACTGGGTGGGACTTGGAGATACAGAGATGATAAGACAGACCCATTCTCTGTTGGTTTGTCATGTGTCCTCTCCACTGGGAACTTTGAGGGTAGAGCCCTGTGTCCCTAGCACCCAGCACAGAGCCTGGCATACAGTAGGGCCTCAGTGAGTATTGGCTGAAGAAATGAATGAATTTCTGTGGATTGGTTCCTGAGGGATTGTCTTTTCCAGGGAATTTGCTTGAGAATATGCTTCTTCAGGTGCACATTCTTCTTAACTTCTCCAGGGTGTGTTTCCCTTGACCCCGTATTCCTAGCACCTGGCACCGTGTCTGCTAGTGGCTCCACCCAGAGACCAACCGGACTCCGACTCAGGCTTGGACTCTTACCCGGTGGATGTCCTTGCACAGCCACTGCACTTCTCTAAGCCTCAGTGTCCTCGTCGGCTCAGTGGGGATAATAATTGTACCTACTTCAGAGGATCATGAAGATTTCACAGGTGAACACCTGGATCACAGCACAGGGCCCGGCCCAGGAAGAGGCTTCAGTAACGCACAGGTATTGTTATTATTTATGATGTGGATTAAGGCTGCCCCAGCTAGAGAAGCCCAAGGTGACCTGGCCTACGTGCCAAACTATACGACCCAGTGGACTTTTTTTATGGTATGAATTAGGACTGCCCCAGGGAGAGAAGCCCGGGGCATCCTCATCTGCATGCCGATCTATATGGCCAGATTCGTATCTAAAGTTATATGACCGCACAATAACCAGACCCCATCTGCACTGAAATCATTTAATGACTTTTTACATCATCTTTTCTTTTTTTCCAGTAAAAATAAGTCACGTACCCATGCCTTATAAAATTAGCCCTAACCCTCAACTCAGGGCAGCAGCAAGAGCTCTGACTGCCTGTGGGTCCTGTCCCCACACACCAGCTCTGCCTGCCCATGGGTCTTGTCCCCATGCCAGCGGGGGCAGCAGCAGGAGCTCTGACTGCCTGTGGGTCTTGTCCCCACACACTAGCTCTGCCTGCCCATGGGTCCTGTCCCCATGCAGAGGCAGCAGCAGGAGCTCTGACTGCCCGTGGGTCTTGTCCCCACGCACCAGCTCTGCCTGCCCATGGGTCCTGTCCCCATGCCAGCGGGGGCAGCAGCAGGAGCTCTGACTGCCCGTGGGTCTTGTCCCCATGCACCAGCTCTGCCTGCCCATGGGTCCTGTCCCCATGCAGCGAGGCAGCAGCAGGAGCTCTGACTGCCCGTGGGTCTTGTCCCCACGCACCAGCTCTGCCTGCCCATGGGTCCTGTCCCCATGCCAGCGGGGGCAGCAGCAGGAGCTCTGACTGCCCGTGGGTCCTGTCCCCACGCACCAGCTCTGCCTGCCCATGGGTCCTGTCCCCATGCCAGCGGGGGCAGCAGCAGCGGCAGCAGCAGGAGCTCTGACTGCCCGTGGGTCCTGTCCCCACGCACCAGCTCTGCCTGCCCATGGGTCCTGTCCCCATGCCAGCGGGGACAGCAGCAGCTGCTCTGCCTGCCCATGGGCCCTGTCCCCATGCCAGTGAGGGCAGCAGAGGCGGCAGCAGCAGCAGAAGCTCTGCCTGCCCATGGGTCCTGTCCCCATGCTATTCCACACTATTCTCTAAATAAAAGAGCACTACTGCCAGATCTTGAGAGTCTAAGAAATCTTTCTTTCGACTCCTCGGCTCACCGATCCCGCATCAATTTCCACCACCAATGTTACAATTATTAGCATATTTCAAAAAGCACATTAAGGGGCCAGCCCGGTGGCACAGTGGTTAAGTGCACTCGTTCTGCTTCGGCGGCCCAGGTTCGCCGGTTCGGATCCCGGGTGCGGACATGGCACTGCTTGGCACACCATGCTGTGGTAGGCGTCCCACATATAAAGTAGAGGGAGATGGGCATGGATGTTAGCTCAGGGCCAGTCTTCCTCAGCAAAAAATGAGGAGGATTGGCAGCAGTTAGCTCAGGGCTAATCTTCCTCAAAAAAAAAAAAGCACATTAAAGCAACATGTACAAGGAAATAACTAACCAAACTGGAGAAAATCAGGAAAAGTGCCGAGAAAGAGGTGGTGTTAGAATGAGATCTTTAAATATATCACAAGAATACCATAAAATCTTTGCAGAAAAGTCACAACATAGAGATCAGCATGAAGGAGAAAAAGTTCAGGCGACAGAAGCCACACGTATTTTAAACAGGGCAGGTTTGCTCTAAAGCATGAGTCAGCTCTGCTGGGAGAGCAACTCTCAGATGCCAGGAGAACTCTGAAGGGAGCCTGGGCTCAGGGAGGGGACCCCAGGAGGGAAACGCTTGTCGGGGCCCCTCCCCAAGGACGGGCTTCAGCCCTCCCAGGAGAGTCGCCCCCTGGCTGAGGATCCAAAGCCTGTGCCAGAGAGATTTTCATACCAGATCCAGGACTCCATGCAGCTGAGGAAATCAACTCCTGGGGCAAGCTGACCTCAGGGGATCAAACCTGAGACATCTCTGGGAGACCCTGTGTCCTGTGAACTTGTTTGTCACCCATGGTCCTTCCTGATTCTCCAGTTGATCTCAGCGCTCCAGAAACAGAAGGTCAAAAGCCCCTCGTTGCTCCTTCCTCATCTCTCTTCCTTTTCCTCTCACAATAGAATAAACTAAGGAAAAAAATAAAAGACTTTTCTTTGAAGGCATTCTCTGCTTTTGACTTTGATTTCCGTGTGACCTCAAGATGAAACACTCTGTTACAGAGGGATCCATTAGGAACCTTAATTTGAGGTTTTTGAAATTTGGATATAGTTTTAAACATGTTCAGTAAATAATAAGAATGGAATTTGCATTATTTAAGTGGTCACATTTTACATTATCCTAAAGCTAGTGAAAGGAGAATAAAGATCAGATATTTATGAAAGAGGAAAATAAAATGAAGGGCCTCAGCTAAACGAATGACATGAACAAATCTCTAGCAAAAATATCAAGAGAAAAAAGGCATAAATTAAGTTAGGGGAAAAAGGGTCAATAATTACAGATGTTAAAAATTTATATGAGATTTTATTGTAAATAACTTTGTGCCAGTGAACTTGGAAAGATAGATGAGAAGGTTAATTTCTCCTAATACACAAGTGGCTAAAATTGATGCAGAGAGAGGAGCCCACACTCAACATGGGGCCACTGAAAGCGTTGAAGGAGGCGGCCATGGTCTGGATGACACCTGGACCAGGAGCTGGTCCCACACGGGTAAGGGCCTGGTGGTCCTGAAGGGTAGGAGGGTGGAGCCAGGGAGGCAGCCAGTGGTGCTGTGACAGTGCAGGCAGGGAGGGGAGGGGACCAAGTGGAGCTGGCAAGGAGAGGGATGTAGAGAGGACATGCAAGTGTTGAGATGACATGATGCAGGGGGAGCCACCAGAGGAGGTGCTCAGGGATGGAGGCCCTTCCTCTCTCTGCAGAAGGCACAGGCAAGTCCCAGTTGCTGTGGTGACAAACGTCCTGCCTGAATGGGCATCAGAGCGGCCAGTCTCTCTGAAATGCCATTGGCCCGGTGTGTCAGCACTGGACCTGCATGCTCCCAAGGGCCCAGGGATTTCATGACTTACGGTGTTTCCTGCAAATACACTGGCAAAGGAGATCAAAGATCTAGTTTCATTTTACCCTTGCCCAAAACATAAAACGTTAGTGTGGAAATTAATAAAAGAAACCTTAACTAAATTGGAGTCAGGAAGGCCTGTAGGGGGAGCCCTCACACCCTATCACACATCATCAATTACTCCAAACAGGAAGAGACACATGCTTGCATTTCCCACAGGAAGTAAAACTACTTTACTGTTGAAAGATTTCTCTCCCGGCCAGGCAACAGCCCAGCCAGTGAGAAGCCCCCACCCTGAATTGCTACTTTCCCCCAACTGCCTTTAGTTTAGAACAGCTCCTGCACTGCCCCTTTTCTTTATAAAAACAAGTTCCCCTCCTTTGTTTTCCAGATTTGTTTGTGTTTCGCTACAGCATGCACATCAGGAATTGGAATTCTTTGGGCTGTTCCTGAGTAAACATGTTTTGAGGGTGTGGGAAATCAGAATTGGCCACCCCGAAATGTCTCTTTGGCTTGAGTATTTTTCAAGGACAAAAAGACTCTGAAAGAAACTTTGACCTTCCCCCCAACTGCCTAAAAGAATTTAAGATAGAAGGCCTGTTCCAGGAAGGAGCTAATAGTAAGAGGACTGTAGTGTGATTTAAAATGTGTCTCTCAGGTCACATTGTCTATAGTTGGCCCATTTGCATTTCCACCTCCATGTAAACTGACTTCCTCCCCCTTGAAGTCCCAAACCACTACCCACAACATCCTCCGTTGTCGTTAGCTAAAAATGATATTTAAGTTGGTGGCTTTGGCCATTCTGGCAAGTTACTCAGTTTTCCTGGGTTTCTCCCACGTATACATGTTATAAAGCTTTTTTTGTTTTTCTCCTGTTATTCTGTCTCATGTCAATTTAATTCTTAGACAGCCAGAAGGACCTAGAGGGTAGAGGAATTGTCTTCCTCCCTACAAGGGTAAAGTAACTGGCAAATTTGCCTTTTAAATTGACATAAGGAAACATGAACAGCTGTCAAGAAGGAACTCAATTGGGAAGTCAATGACCCAGTGAGGATCTCCCAAATGGAGGGACATTGGAAGCCGTCCAAGATGCCTTACTAAGTCAATGGAGCAAGTTGAAGAACTCCACATAGCAAAATCCCCAGTGGGGTTAAAAGTATTAAACAACAACAAAAAAGAGGGACCAGCCCCATGGCCAAGTAGTTGGGTTCATGCACTCCACTTCAGCGGCCCAGGGTTTCCACGCTTTGGATCCTGGGTGTGGACATGGCATCACTCATGAGGCCACGCTGAGGCCATGTCCCACATAGCACAACTAGAGATACAGATATCTTTGAATGTGCCTTGAAAATTTATGGAATTGTGCCCAAGGAAATGCTTTTAGACAATACCTCTGGGTAGGGACAGGGGAGACATAAATTTTCATTTTACATCCTTCTGGACTATAAGCCTTTTATTATAAACTCCTTCCACCTCCCCTCCCCTTTTATAATGACCTCTTTCCTCCTCCCCTCTCCCCAGGGCTACCCTGCCTCCCACAAGATCCCATGGTACAAGGAGCACAATTAGAAACATTGTATTACACATGGATTGCCTCTGCGGCAAAACTAAGTATGCAAACATATCTTCCTTCATTTTCTAGTAAATTCCGTTAATCCCTATTTCAAGTTTCTATTTGTGCTTAAGGCAAAAAAATAATCTACTGAACACTGGGATTTCTTAGGCATTTCAGGTTTAAAAGGCCCCTCTGCCGTCGCCACGTCTCCTCTGCCCTCCATCCTGCCCTCCAGGGATAAAGGAGGGCAGTTTGCTGTGGACAGTGTGTCTTCCCACTGCTGGGTGTGGCTTGCCTTGGCAGGCCTGCCAGTCACAGGTCCATGCTGCCCTTGGCAGGGGTATCCTGGCATGGACTCCTCAGATGAGCGAGGGTGCAGCAGGGCAGGACCCCACTCAATGGCTCAGGTTAGTCTGTGTCACTGCATGTGGTTGGACCCAAGGCCCCTCTGCTGGCTACAGCCTTTGTCCACTCATTAAAGCTGTCTTATAGGAGGGATGGAAACCTTTCACACAGCTGCAGGGCTGGCTGCATATTTTGTGGGGTCCATTGCAAAATGAAAATTCAGAACCCTTTATGCAAAAAGCAGAGGGAAATAAGCAAAGTTACTAAAATATAAAGCATTTTCTTTTAAAATATTTTATTACTTATAAAAGATAATGAGTGAAAAAGACACGAGGAACAACAAATTTATTTTCAGTGTCTTACTTTATATAATACATGACGCTTTCTCAATATTATATCTAAATAGATCTCAATATTATATCTAAATAAGATCATAATATTATATCTAAATAGATCATATTATATCTAAATAGATCACTTTTATGCAAATTAATTTATTATGTCATTGTGGGGGCCTGGAATTGGCCACCCCAAGATATGTCTCTGTGGCATGATTATTTGAGGCTGGTTACTTTTCAGACAGGAAAGCAACTGAAAAGTAGAATTTACTTACCCTTTGTAAGAGACATTTACATTGTAAAGGAAATCTCCGTCTCTAAAGATATCTCCCTCTCTGTACCAGGAAGAAGGGGAGATGACCTTATCTCTAGAAACTCTTAATTAATGGGGAAGGCAAGGACTTAAATCTGCATTTGTTTATTGTGCTTGTCTGGTAACCTCCTGTAACTGACTCTGCCCACTCCCAACATCCTCCTTTGTCTTTAGCTGGATATGATGGTTGGGGTGGTGGTTTCAGCCATCTTGGTGAGTTGCTCAGCTGCCTGAGCAACTCCCATGTGTACATTGACAAATAGAAATGGCAAGCAATAGGATATATTGGAGTACATGAGGAAGCCATTTGGTATAAACCTAATCCGGCCTGACTTTGCTTTTTTCCAAAAGGGCCTGACTGTGGCCATTGAGCACACACTGTATATCTGCTTTAAACATTTACTATGGCAAGAACAAATGACCTTAAGAGAAAGATGCAAATTGCCCCCCCCCCCATTGGCATTTCCTTAGGGATAAGCATCTTTCCTTAGGCTAGGAACTGATTGCTGCACTCACCTTTGACCACCCAGCTCACCTGTGACCACCCAGCTCGAGAGAACAGACCTGCCACCCTGCTGTGTTCACCAAGACAGCAGACCTACCTGCTGTTTCCATCAATCGCTGTGCCGACAGAGCAGCCTCGCAACTATTGTAAAAGGGACATTTCAATCCTATGTGAAACATCCTGTTTGGGGGTATATAAGCACTCTGTGCACCCCACTTCTTCAGTGCCCTTTCTTCCTTCGGGAAAGGCCCTGGACCATGGTCCTCAAATTTTAGATAAAGCTTTGTTTAATTTTCTCCTGCTGTTCTGTCTCATGTGAATTTAATTTGTTCTCCAGCCAGACGAACCCAGAGAGAGTAGAGGAAATGTCTTCCTCCCCTACATCATGAAAATGTATACTTTTAACAACTTCTATTGTTAATTGATGTAGTTGAAAGCAATATCAGTTGCTCTTGGCAAATGCAAGATTGCAAATCACGTTAATTTATGACGATGAAAAGGATCTTTTGCTGGTACAAACACCAGTGGAGCCATGAAGAGTGTTTTATAGGCTATGACAACACTGGATGGATTTCTGATAAATTATTTCAAAATGTAAATTTTATTTCAACTAGAGCTGATGATCCTTGTGGAACAATTTTTCTAAAAGGATCTAACTTTTCAAACAAATCAATTTCATGTCATCTGAATTTAATTTTAAATGTAAATTTATACTTTGGCATTTTCACGTTTCCCCCGACATTTCCCATAACTTGCGGAGGTTGTATAAATAACTGAAAGTGGACTCCACATTTGTATATACTTCAAAATGCCTTTTTATTCGTCTTATCACTGTTTCTTCAATTACATGGAATATTAATTTTAAAATTGTCTTCCTCATTAACTATGGCTCCTCTGAAGCTTCATATGAAAAAAGTGTTTTCTGCCCACCGCAATGATCTTTAAATTAAATTTACTATTTCTAAGTTTGTGGATATTTACTTTCTAATGCGGCAGCAGTTTTCGAGCCAGAAATACTAAACTCATGGAAGAATTCTAATATTCTTGAATTCTCCCTGATAGGATTTATGGCAATACCCAGTATCCACTTTCATTTTGCAGGAATTTACTGATTATGTTTGCCTCCTGAGTATCACAGGTCGTGTCCTGGCATTCTGGTTGAACATCTGTATTTGTGCAGATGCCACGGGGACAGTCTCCTGGGACAGACAGACTAGCCAGCCTCCCTCCGCGGGTCCTGGCACACCCCCATGCAGAGGCCCTCCTCTCCTAAGGCTGTAACTGCTGCTGCCTCTGCTGCCACCGTCACTTGGGGCCCTGCTGCCCCTGGAAACATCCCCATCAGCGGAAGTCTCGTGAGCAGCAAGGCTCTGGAGGAACTTGAGGTTTCTGTGAGGAGATAGGGTTGGGGGAGAGGACGGGTGGGTTGTGGGGGCTGCGCACTTTAGCCAAGAGGAGATCTGAGCCACAGCGCTCTGGGATCTGAAAAACCGCTGGGGAGGAGATGACAGCCCCATGGCACCCTGGCTGGTCTCTGGGGACTTGGGCACCAGCCCCTCTTGTGGCATCTCTTCTGGGATCTGTGGATCCCCGAGTTCTGCAAAGCCACACGCCTCCCGAGCCGGGGGTCCGCAGGGTTAACCCAGGCTGCTAAAGGTAGTGCAGGGTCAGAGCAGGGGACAGAAGTAGAGTGCTCAATGCTGAGGGCCTACATCTGCAGACCCCGCAGTGGGTGAGGCCGCCCCTGCCTGCCTCTACAAGGAGCCGACCACGAAGAGTCTGGCGGCAGCAGACAGGGGAGACAGGACAGGAACGGCAGTGGAAGCTGCATGGCAGCAGCTGGTGGGGAGGGGCGAGTGGCCGCTTCTAGGAGCGACACAGGAGGCCATGGAGGGCGGTGCCCGGGGTGGCGGTGGTCGCCGGGGTCGCACTCACCAAGGATCTGCAGCACTTCCCGAGGAGGGGCCTGCAGGGGCCCGGAGGCGGCTCCGGGTCCTGGGCCCGCCCAGCGGGGAAGTTCGTTACAGGCCCCGCCCCGAGGTCCGTGGGCGTCGGCCTTCGCCCCTGTATCTCCTCGTCCCGGTCCCGCCCCTCGTCCCCACTCTTTCTCGGATTCCTGCGGACAGTGACACCGGGACAGCCGGAGACCCCAAGCTGCGGCGACGGCTGAGTCCGGGGCGGTGGGCGAGCGGCCAGGGATGGGGCGTGGTCCCTGGGGGGAGCCAACGCGAGGGGCGGTGCGGGGTCTGAGGGTCGCGAGCGTCCAGCAGGGACCCCCGCTCCCCATCCACTGCGTCCCACCAAGGTCGCCGCTGCCCTCGGTCTTGCTAGGGCCAGCGGGCCGCGGACTGTCAGCCGGTGTGGCGTCCCCTCCCTCAGACCCCCGAATTCGGGACAAGCGGCTTCGGGGGTGGGGCCAAGTTCTGCCCAGAGCTGTCTCTCCCGGGCCGTGGTGAGGGGTGGTCTGGGGCCGGTTCTGCGGCAGGGGGCGCCAGGAGCCTAGAGGATGCTGCGCACCCTGAATTAACCAAGACTTTCTCTGAGAACCAGCTAGAACCCCTGGGGCCTCTCTAGGAAAGCGAATGCCGCAGGTGGGGGTTGGGCTAAGGCGGGACCTCAGTTGGGAGACGCCCCGCACAGCACTGCAGTCCGCCTCAGTGGGTGGAGCCCCCCATGGTGCACACTGGGAAAGCTTCTGATCCCTCAGGACCTCCGGTTCCCCCACCCACTCCCCGCCAGCCAGATGAGGGTGCCCCTGGACCCTGCTTCTCTCTGCACTGCTCCCCGTTAAATTCCCTGGGGAGGAAAAAAAAAACCCAAACGAATTCTCCCCGGAGCAGCAACCTTGAGTCTAGTTAGTGTTTAGGCTTCTCACTGAGAAATCGTTCAACATATTCTTCTGGGCCAGCGTAGATGGAGGGAGAGGAGTCTAGGGTTTGGACAGGTGGGATTGCGGGAGAGCGGTGAGCAGGGGACGGCGGGGTAGGGGTGGGGTGAGAGTGGTAGTGGAGGTGCACTCCACCTTTGGTTGAGGCCCCCTCTACACAGTTTGTTGGCTTCCTTTCTCAGAGCACCAAGGCAGGGGCGAGGGGCGAGGGAGGAGGGGCGGGTATTGAACCCATCTGGCTCAGAACCCCTGGAAGGGAGACAGATTGTGCCTGTCTTGATGCCTCTGGACCCGCACCCTATTGCTGGGTTCTCTGAGGCCCGGACCCTGACTGCTGATGTGTGTCACCCCCATGCCCACCCCAGGCATGTCCTCTTCTGTGAAGGTGCTGGGTCAGGCCAGACCCTCAGACTCCTGCAAGCTGGCTGATGGTCCCCTGAGGCTGTGCAGAGGAGGCTGACCATCCTGGACTGGCTGCTGGACTCTTCTGTGCAGTGGCTGAAGATGAACTTCATTGCTGGGCTCTCGGTCAGGCTCAAGGTCATCCCCCAGGTGCTGGCCTGTGCTGAGGTGGCCTGACTCCCGCCCCAGGTGAGATGTCTGCCCCTGCTGCTGGCTGCATCCCTCCCCAGGCCCTGACTCCACTGCGGGCCTCAGTACCCACCCAGAAGCAGAGTAGAAATGTGCAATATCCCCTCTAGACAAGTGGGGCGCCCAGGGATCCAGCCCCATGGGAGCCAAGGAGCCTTGGTTTACACTCTCGAGCATGTGACTACCTTTGGGTGGACACACAAATCTGTCACTACTCTTGTCATACTTGTCACACACAGGCATTGAGCTAGTTGTGGATTGTGTGATGGAGCCAGCAAGACAACTCACCATAGCCCTGAGAACACTTTCTCAGACTCGCACATCAGAACACAGTCTTTTGTTCTCCCGAAGGTAGCACCCGAGGCCCCAGTTGGGTGTGGGTAGAAAAGAGGTCCCCTGATCCCTGCAGGTCAGACTCATGGATAATAGAGGGTGAGCAGTTACCCTGCCTGTGTGCGCTCTTGTGCCCAAAGTATACAATGGACACCACAGACCCCTGTGCTCAACATCGACACTAAGGGTGCTGCCTGCCTCCTGGGTGCTCATGCCTCTCTCCCCAACAGTACAGCCTCTACTCTGCCTTCATGGGTGCTTCCTGTAGTTTGTCCTGGACATCTCCTGGGATGTGACTCTGGGCCCCACAGCTGTCATGTCCCTCCTGGTCTCCTGATACACCTTTCCTGAGCCCGCCTGTGCTGTGCTGCTGGCCTGCTTATGGGGCTGCGTGCAGTGAGCCCTGGGGCTCCTGCTCTTGGGTAAGACTCTCGGGCCTTCCTGCCATGGTGGGGGCTGGAGTTCTGCTCTTCCTGGGGTCCCAAGGCACTTGCCTCTTGGGGATGTCCCTGATGTCAGCATTTCCTTCTTTGCATTCCAAGGGCTGTCCCTGTGTGTGTGTGTGTGGGGGGGGGGGTGCCCTCATGCCTACCCTATTCTCCTGAGAGGCCAGGACACTTGGAGAAGTGCTCATGGCCTCAGGCCCTAGCCTCCATTTCCTGCTTCCCAAACCAGCCCAAGCAGGGTGTGTGATCCACCAGTCTTTAGCCCTAATTCTACCCATACCACTCTCCCAGCCCACGTCCACCCATGTCCTCTGGGATGAGGCAAAGCTGTGACCACCTCGGCATTCCCCTTGGCCGGCCAGGGTTCCTGCTGGACTTCATCTCCTGCCCCATCAGTCATTAAAGGTTTCACCTCTGCTGCTCCCATCACCATGGGCTTCAGGCAGATCCAGGTAGGCTCGCTAGTTGGCACCAGGGCACCTGCCGTGTAGCGGGACTAAGACTGGGTCCTGATATGTGCCGGTCAGTCGATGTCTTGCTGTTCCGCAGCTCGAAGCACGCAGTGCTCGAATGGTCTCCATTAATAAAATGACCTCTCGGGGGAGTTGATGGGTGAGGGGCAGATTGTACAACAGGTAATTTGAGGGACCAGTAATGACAGCCCCTGCTTTTGTTGTAGTTTTCCCGCCACTGCGCTTGGTTCCCTCACACAATGGTTCTGTTCTGCTGCCTCTACTACGCACTCAGCGGCAGCCTTCACAGCTCATGAGCATCCTGCCAAAACTTTGACAAACAAGTGATTGTCCTGTACTCATTTAGCTAGATGATTTCATTTTTATGTTTTTTCCAATTTCTGTCGAATATATTTCAGATACCATGCTTCTTTATGTTTCTATTTAAAAATTTTGTTTTTCCTTTTTCTTCCCAAAGCCGCCAGTACATAGTTGTGTATTTTTAGTTGTGGGTCCTTCTAGTTTAGAGTGGCATGTGGGACGCCGCCTCAGTGTGGCCTGATGAGTAGTGCCATGTCCACACCCAGAATCCAAACCAGCGAAACCCTGGGCCACTGAAGCAGAGCGCGAGAACTTAACCACTGGGCCACAGGGCCGGCCCCTATGTTTCTGTTTAAACCTGTATAAGGAGTACTACATCAATGATCATTGCTTATCTGAGGACGTCATTTAATCTCCTTCCCCTGGGTTTCACGTTCCTGGGGGCCAGGAGCTGTCTTGCTCCCCATCATGCCCGCCCAGCGCTGTGCTTGCTATGAAGCAGGTCAGTGCTCAGGTGGGTGGGCAGAAAGGACCCGAGCTGCATTGGACAAATGAAGCCGTGGGGCCTCTGGTGGCAGATGCCTGGGCACAGCCCTACCTCATGACCTGGTGTCCGCACCTGGGCCTCTCCAAGGTGTGGTTCCCACGTCCAGGCTCTGCTCCAGGCTGGCCTGTGACAGTCTTCCCTGATGGAGGGCAGTGACCAGATCAAAGCAGGAGGAGACGTGTGTGTGAGAATCAAGTAGCTGACACGTCTTCCCTCTCACTCTGTGCTGGGACTGGATTCACACTTTCTCTGTGTTCATATCTCACCACACCCCTGGCAGGGAGGTTTTGCATCATCATTTCCATTTAGAGAGGAGGAAACCCCTTGGACATGTGTGGGTGAATGCAATTTATATATTTTGTATTCACAGATGTCAGGGCCAACTTGGCAAATGCTGTTTCGTGGGATGGTTTGTCCTTTATTCTGGAAACAACATCTTTCCTTTTTAGTGTCGAGAATGTTCCTTGATAAGATCATAATGTTCATAGAGGGTCCTTTCTTTATGCGTTCATACTTGGTGACCGTAGGCCCCCAAAGTCATTAAAACCTTGACTAGGTCATGACAGCCACCTCAGAGCCCCTAGACTGGGGTGGGGTCCTCCTCATCTGCCCAGGACAGAAGTGGAGGAGGTGGTGGTTGGAAGTGTCACCTGGCTAAGTAGCTGGGACTTCTGTGGCACCAGCACCTCGGCCACCTTGGTCCTGGTGAGCAGCGTGTGCACCTAGGGGAGTGTATTGTGGTTGGTGAAGGTCACGTAAACTGAAGGGGACAGGGGAAGATTGGTATCAAGAACAGGTACACACCTTTTTGACAAATCCGGAATATCTTTGTGTTTGATCACTCGTGAAAGGTACCTTAAAGCCTGATGAATTTTAATAGACACATACCCTGAAATATTACTGCAAAAATACTGAATTTTTCACGATCCTTCTTACTTTGCCTGTTGGTTGCGCTGATCCACATTTATGTCTGTTATCTGATTCATAGTGTGGGATTAGACTCAGGGTCAACAGCAGCCTTTTAAAAACACTGTCGGATTCTTTTCAGTTTTATTCTTAAGGCATCTGTCACTTCTGGAATCCACTCCAATGACAAGGAGGAGAGTCATTCCAGTGCTGGTGAAACAGAACCCTCAGAAGTTTTTAGTTTTAAAACTGGGAATCTGGAAGATTCATTCTTCGTGATGGCAAATATTTATTTATTAATACTTTGGTTTTTCACCAACTGATGCTTTTGAAGGAGATATCGTTAATTGGGCTATTTGACTTTGACGTCGTCTTTGGGGGTGGAGCAGTAATAAATGTGGGTCCACTTTCGTACTCAGGGTGCAGATCCATGTGATCTAAATTCTTACACTTCTTTTCTGTTTGATGACTTCCCTGTGCTCCCCTCTCCCCCAGTTTTTCCTTGAAACTCTACTTTCATTTCTTTTGGGTGTATACCTAGGAGTGGAATTGCTGGGTCATATGGAAACTCTCTATTTCACTATTTGAATACCTGCAAGACTTTTTCCCAAAGTGACTGCACCATTTCACATTCCTGCCAGCCGTGTCTGAGGGTTCCAGTTTCTCCACATCCTCACCAATACTTATCATCGGTCTTTTTTTTTTTTTTTGAGGAAGATTAGCCCTGAGCTAACATCTGCCACCAATCCTCCTCTTCTTGCTGAGGAAGACTGGCCCTGAGCTAACATCCATCCCCATCTTCCTATACTTTATATGTGGGATGTCTACCACAGCATGGCTCGTCAAGTGGTGCCACGTCCACACCCGGGATCCGAACTGGTGAACCTCTGGTGACCAAAGCGGACCGTGTGAACTTAACCTGTGTGCCACTGGGCTGGCCCCTCAGCGGTCTTTTGATTTTAGCCATCCTATGAGTGTGAA
This sequence comes from Equus przewalskii, assembly GCF_037783145.1. Taxonomy (NCBI): domain Eukaryota; kingdom Metazoa; phylum Chordata; class Mammalia; order Perissodactyla; family Equidae; genus Equus; species Equus przewalskii. The sequence goes on from NC_091837.1 coordinate 7,479,935, forward strand.
ATGATATCTCACTGTGTGTTTTTTTTTTTTTTAAGAAGAAGATGAGCTCTGAGCAAACTACTGCCAATCCTCCTCTTTTTGCTGAGGAAGACTGGCCCAGAGCTACATCCCTGCTCATCTTCCTCTACTTTATACGTGGGATACCTACCACAGCATGGCTTTTGCCAAGTGGTGCCATGTCTGCACCCAGGATCTGAACCTGTGAACCCTGGGCCGCTGGGAAGCAGAACATGTGCACTTAACCGCTGTACCACCAGGCTGTCCCCTCACTGCAGTTTTGATTTGTAATTCTCTGATGGCTCATGATGTTGGCCATTTTTTCATGTGCTTAATGGCCATCTGCATGTCTTCTTTGGAGAAATGACTGTTCAACTCATTGACCCATTTTTTAATTGGATTATTTGTCTTTTTATAACTGAGCTGTCATAGTTCTTTATATATTCTAGATGTTTCTTATCAGATATATAGGTTGCAATTTTTTCTCTATATTGTGGATTGTCTTTTCATGACGTTCTTAATGGTGTCCTTTGAATCCCCAAAGTTTTGCATTTTAATGATGTCTATGCATAATAGAATCTTACTATTGGAAATGATTTAAACATTAAATCATATCCTCATCAATATTTTGGTTGTATAAATTAAAATCCAACATGAAAGGGTCAGGTAAAGATTTCAATCAGTTCATTTCAAGATTTGCTATAGATCCAAACGACCACATCAGGGAAGATATCATTCCCCTGGTCAGATATTTCTTAATTATCCTCTTAGTGGGATGGAATCAGTAATCATAGCCCCTCTCTCATATCTGATATTAGTAATTTGTGTTTCTTTCTTTTTTCCTTAGCCTGATTAGAGATTTATCCATTTAAAAAAAATCTTTTTAAATAACTAGTTTTGGTTATATTGATTTCTCATTTTCAATGTCATTAATTTCTGCTGTAAATTTTATTATTTCCTTTCTTCTGTTTGCTTTAGGCTTACTGTTTACTTTAGGCTTCTGTTTGCTTTAGTTTAAATTATTGTTTCAGATCTTTCTATTTTCTAATCTGTGCATTCAGTGCTGTAAATTTCCCTCTACTTCTTTCATTTCATTCCGCACATTTTGATAAGTTGTGTATTCATTTTCATTTAGTGGAAAATAGTTGAAATATTTCTTGAGACTCCTTTTTTTATCCATGTGTTGTTTAATCTCCAAATCCTTTGGGATTTTCCAGCTATTTTTCTGCTCTTGTTTTCTCCTTTAACGTTCTTTGTGGTCTGAGAACATACTTTGTATGGTTTCTGTTTTAAATTTGTTGAGGTGTGGGGATTTTTTCACCCAAATTGTGGTCCAAATTCTGCTTTTGTTGGATGCGATATTTTATAAATGTTATTTAGATCCAGTTGATGGATGACACTCTTCAGTTCATCCTTACTGAGTTTCTGCCTGCTGCATCTGTCCGTTACTGAAAGAGCAGTGTTCAGTGCTGGAGCTGTGGATTTGTCCATTTCTGTATCTATCCACTATGATAATGGATTTGTCTATTTCTATATCTGTCCGCTGTGATATTAGATTTGTCTATTTCTATATCTATCCACTAATAGTGGATTTGTCTATTTCTATATCCACTATGATAGTGGATTTGTCTATTTCTCCTTGCAGTTTTATCAGGTTTTGCCTCACATGTTTTGACGTTCTGTTGTTAGATGATGTATGTTAAGGATTGTTATATCTTCTTGGAGAATTGACCCCTTTAACATTATGGGATGTCTTTCTAGCCCTTAGAATTTTCCTTGTTCTGATGTCTGCTTTGTCTGAAATTAATATAGCTATTCTAGCTTTCTTTGGATTTGTGTTAGCCTGCCTTATCTTATTCTGTCCCTTTACTTCTAACCTATCTGTGTCTTTATTATTAAAGTGGATTTCTTATAGACAGCATATAGTTGGGTCTTATTTTTAATCCATTCTTAGGGTCTCTGTGTCATATTTAGACCATTCCTATTTAAAGGACTCCTGATATAGATGGATTAATATCCACCATATTTGTAACTGTTTTCTGTCCATTGCTCTTGTGCTTTTTTTCTATTGCCTTCTCTCTTTTGTTTTTTTTTTAAAGATTGGCACCTGAGCTAACAACTGTTGCCAATCTTCTCTTTTTTTTTTTCTGCTTTTTCTCCCCAAATCCCCCCAGTACATAGTTGTGTGTGTATATATATATTTTTAGTTGTGAGTCCTTCTAGTTGTGGCATGTGGGACGCCACCTCAGTGTGGCCTGACTAGCGGTGCCATGTCCACGCCCAGGATCCAAACCAGCAAAACCCTGGGCCACTGAAGCGGAGCGTGCAAACTTAACCACTCGGCCATGGGGTCGGCCTCATGCCTTTTCTGGTTTTAACTGAGCATTTTATACAATTCCATTTTTTCTTCTCTTTTAGCATATGAAGTATACTTTTTAAAAAGTTTTTACGTGGTTTCCTTAGAGTTTACAACATAAATTTACAACTAACTTTATTTCACTTTGAAATAACATTCTGTTTCCTCATGTTAGTACAGGTGCCTTAGAGTCTTCCCAGTTCCTTCCTCCCGTCCCTTATAAAATGGCTCCCGCACCTTTCACTTATCCATAAACCATTATCACTAAATGTAATATGTTTTTTGCAATTATTATTTTGAGAAAATGTATCTGTTAGATCAGTTAAGAATAGGAAAAATGAAAACTAAACAATAGTGGCCGGCCCGGCGGTGCAGTGGTTAAGTGTGCACCTTCCGCTTAGGTGGCCAGGGGTCGTCGGTTGGGATCCCAGGTGCGGTCGTGGCACCACTTGGCATGCCATGCTATGGTAGGCGTCCCACATATAAAGCAGAGGAAGAAGGGCACGGATGTTCGCTCAGGGCCAGTCTTCCTCAGCAAAAAGTGGAGGATTGGCTACAGATGTTAGCTCAGGGCTAATCTTCCTCAAAAAAAAAAAAAAACTAAACAATATTTTATTTTACCTTCATTTATTCCTTCTCTGCATTCTTCCTTTCTTTATTAGACCTGAGTTTCTGACCTACATCATTTTCCTTCTGTGAAGCACTTCTTTTTAACATTTCTTGCAAGGCAGATCTGTTGGAGACAAATTTAGTTTTTATTTATCTTAGAATGTCTCTATTTATCCTTTACTTTTGAAGGAGGAATTTGATGGGTACAGAATTCTAGGTTGGTGGGGTTTTTTCTTTCAACACTAAATATTTCACTCCACTCTCTTCTTGCTTGCACGGTTTGTAAAGAGGAATTCAATATAATGCTTTACTGGTTCCGCTACAGATAAGATTCCCACCCTCCCCCTGCCTTCTTTCAAGGTTTTCTCTTTGTCCCTGATTTTCTCAAGTTTGAATGTGATATACAAATGTGTTGAACACTTGGTATTTATCCTGCTTGGTGTTCTCTGAGATTCCTGGGACTGTGGTTTGATGTATATTAAATAAAAATTTTCATTCATTCTTACTGCAAATATTTCTTCTATACCTTTCATTCCTCCCTCCCTCCCTTCCTTTCTTCCTTTTGTATCCCTTTACCTGGATGTTACACCTTTTGTAATTATACCACAATTCCTGGGTATTGTTTTCTATTCAGAATTTTTCCCTTGATTTAGTTTGAGAAGTTTCTGTTGACAGGTCTTCAAGCTCACTGATTCTTTGCTCAGTCATGTCCAGTCTCTTCATGAGCTCATCGAAAGCAGTCTCCGTTTTTGTTACAGTGTTTTTTATTTCTACCATTTTCTTTTGATTTGTTCTTAGAATTTTCATTTCTCTGCTTAGACTGGCCATCAGCTCTTGCATCTTGTCACTTACTCCTTTGGAGCCCTTAGCATATTAATTATACCTATTTTAAGTTCTCAGTCTAGTAATTCCAAAATCTCTGTCATATTTCAGTCTGATTCTACTGCTTGCTCTGTCTCTTCAAACTGTGCTTTTTGCCTTTTTGTATGCTTTGTAATTTTTGGTTGAAAGCTGGACATGATGTATTATGTCTAAACACCTGAGGTAAATAGGCCTTTTAGGGGATCAGAACTGGCCACCCCAAATGTGTCTCTTTGGCTTAATTATTTAAAAAAAATTTTTTTTTTAAGATTTAAAAATTTTTTTTCCTTTTTCTCCCCAAAGTCCCCCGGCACACAGCTGTATATCTTTAGTTGTGGGTCCTTCCAGCTGCAGCATGTGGGATGCCGCCCCAGCACTGCCCAATGAGCAGCGCCATGTGTGCACCCAGGACCTGTGGAACCCTGGGCCGCTGCAGTGGAGCGCTCAAACCCAACCACTCAGCCATAGGGCCAGCGCCATGGCTTAATTATTTTTAAGAACAAAAAGACTCTGAAAGAAACTTTGACCTTCCCCCCAACTGCCTAAAAGGATTTAAGATAGAAGGCCTGTTCCAGGAAGGAGCTAATAATAAGATAACTGTAACGTGATGTAAAATGTGTCTCTCAGGTCACATTGCCTATGGTTGGCCTATTTGCATTTCCATCTCCATGCAAGTTGCCTTCTTCTCCCTTGAAGTCCCAAACCACTACCTCCAACATCCTCCTTTGTCTTTAGCTAAAAATAGTATTTAAGGTGACGGCTTTGGCCATTCTAGCAAGTTACTCGGTTTTCCTGGGTTTCTCCCACGTATATATGTTATAAAGCTTTGTTTGTTTTTCTCCTGTTATTCTGTCTCATGTCAATTTAATTCTTAGCCCAGCCAGAAGGACCTAGAGGGTAGAGGAATTGTCTTCCTCCCATACAGCCTTTAATGTGAGGTTTTGATGTTCTAGGAGTTAAGCCATGTTTACTGTTTGCTGCTCACCACAGGTGTCATAAACTCGGATTTCCTCTGGCGTCCTCTGGTTCTACGAGGTTTTTTGTTCTGTATTTTGTCTCCCCGGTTCTCTTTGAGTTTCTGTTGATACTTCTTTTTCAGTCAGATCTGAGACTGGAAGCTCTTTGAGTTGAAATGCCATGGTGACCCAAGAGCCCTGTTGATGCCGTGGGAGGGTGTGAGGGAGGAAGAGTGTTCTGGAGTTCTACTATTAGATCCCAATCCATCACTGAGCCTGTGTCCCTGGGATTTGACTTTACGAGTGCTTTTGAGATGTTTTTTCCCTGTTAGGCGAGAGAATGCTCAGGGGAGCTGGAGTTGGGTAACTCTTTTCCTCCACATGGAAAGCTAGAAGGGCTGGATTTGTCTATTTCCCTTCCCCAGGCCAGTGATGCTCTGGTGGAAGCCAAGGTGTTTGCTCTGGGAAAACAGTTTCCTTGAGGGAAGGCTTTCTCCGGGAGAACAGACTGCTTTGGGAGTATTTCAAAATGGTTGCTCTTTTCTCCCTGCCAGAAGCATGAAGGAGTTTTCTTTGATCTTCACCCTGAGAGTGTGGTGGGGCTACTGGAGGTGAAACTCATGAAAGTGTGGAGGCCCCGTAAGACTGGGCCCCCTGGAGTTTTTAACTTTCAAGCTTGTCCACACTGAGCTTCCAGTAGTCATCAATTACAGTTTTGCTGCCCAGATCCTGGCTCCAGCAGAGGCCTCTGCTCCATGAAGCTGTAATTCTCCGTATTCACCTGTCTGTTCAATTTTTGTGGTGATAGTTTGCCCTGTGACTTCAATTCTCTGAGGGATTTAAGAAGAATTGTTGACTTTTAGTTTGTTCAGCTTTTCTCTTGTTGTGATGGCAGGATGATGATCTCTAAGCCCATACATCTTGGACCCACAAAGTAGAAGTCTTTTAATCTTTATAACTAAAATGAACTAATTGTAGCTTGTTTCCTCCACAGATATTTCCTTTTCATTCCTATTTTTGGAAAAGGGAAGAGATGTCTTCAGGCAGTCCTTCTGCTTTTTTAAAGCAAGATGTCACAAAATGCTCAGGGACATGTCCCACCCTAGAATTAAAGCTTTCCTTGTTTGCCCCGGCCCAGAAGCTTTGATGTCAGGTCCATACAGTGTAGGTTAGACATGTATGTGGGTGGTTTGTCTAGGACTCTAAAAGAAAAACGTCCAAAAAGAAATTGCTACATTAGAAAAGACTAAATGTGTTGATTCCTGGTGTCCAGTAGGGATAATCCAGCCACTTCAGGTCAGAGACTTGGTGGGGGGGGAAGCAGCAGTTCCAACCAGCGAAGATGTCTCCCTGTCGACCACTCACACAGTCAGTGCTTTTCCACTTGATCTCCAGAGCACAGGCACATGGGAATTATGCAAAGGAACAAGGACAGGCTTTATTGTAAGTTATGGGGAAGACACAAGGGTTCCGGGAGGAAAATGGGGAGAGGGGAATGGCCCACTGTAGGCAGCAGGGGGTGTCCTTCCTGCTCCAAGACTGGAGGGAAGCCTGCCAGGCACCTCTGTCTACTGTCCTGAGGGCTCTGACCCCTGGGATGGACAACAGTCTCTGACCACCCACCTTTGGGGAAAACTGCAGGGCAGGGGGTGGGGGTGGAACGCTGCGTCTCTGGTGCCCACTTTGCTCCAGGATCACAGAGGTTAGGTTTAGATTTGGTTTCTCACATGAACAAGTGCACATACAGTCCAGCCTGGGAAGAGGGTGGACGCTGGCTGCTCTCGCTTTCACCTCTTACACCCCAAGGGAGTGGATCCTGGAGGAAAATGAGTCGGTTAGTGGCCCAAAAGTTTTCTGTCCAACCAAGCCCTGGGCAGGTGATGAGGTGACCCTAACAGCAAGGCTGCTCCTCACTATGCCCGCCACAGAGGTAGGGCTGTGGGGGTGGGACGCCCCCCTAAAGGCAGCCTTGCTGGCACTGGGGCTGGGCCCTCGGCTGGAAGTAATGGGGCTCTGCCTGGTGGGGGCCCCTGGGGATGTGACTTAAGGAGGAGCAGTAGTAAAACCCAGGGTTCTTCTTAGTGCTGGGTCCTGTGGTCACCATGGGGTCACTCTGGTGAGGGGCGCCCCAGGTGTTCAGGCCCAAGCTTCCCCCGTAGTGGTATGTGGTACTTGGGGCCCCACTTGTCTGTGCTGTAATGCTGAGTGCTCCAAAGGAACAGCTCAGACCTGAGACAGATAGCCTCTCTGCTCCCAAAACCCATAGGTGCTGCTGAAACCTGCAACCTGAAGGGGGCTAGGCTGATGCTGTTAAAGGTTGAACAGTGCTGCCAAATGTGGGGCCCAGCATTGGTCACAGCACTGGGCATGTAGGTGGCAGCTGCAAAGCCAGAGGCAATAGCTGTGCCAGAGGGGAAGATAGCTGGGGTGGCAGCAAAGGGTGGCCAGGTGCTCCTGTGGGTGCCCAAGCTGGAAGGTGTGCATAATGAACCCCCAAAAGCTGCCCGTGTGCTGCTGCTCAAGGCTGGCTGGCCTGGAGCAGAGGTTGGGGCCCGGGCTGGGGCTGGAGCTTCCCCTTTTCCATACTGGAGAGAGCTGTGGAAGGTGGCAGCTCTGTGCTGCTGCCCATCAGGGGCCCCAAACATGGGCTGGGCAGTGGCGCCAGGGTTAATGGAAAGTTTCAGAGTTGGGGTGGGACCCCAGAACATCAGTGCAGGCAGGCTGGTGCTGACTGTGACTGAGGCCGTGCTGTCACTGGGGAGCATCTCAAGGACCTGGAAGGATGGGAAGAAGCTCCCAGTGGAGCCAGGGGGAGGCCCCAAGATGAGAGCTGAGAAGGTAGCCAGGGGGGTGACCTCAGTGTCAGAAGCTAGCTGGGGAGCCAGGCCTGTACATGTGTTCGTTGAGGGGCTGGAATTGACAGCAGAAGTGATTGGCGGGCCCATGGAGGGAAGGGCACTAGCATCAGTGATGGGAGGGGGGCTCTGTGAGGTGGAGACAGGAGAGTCTATACACGTGGGTGGGGGGCACTCCATTCTGGAGGTGGTGGGAGCTGCAGGGAAGGCAGAACTGGCATCTGCTGCAGCTGGGACCCAGGTCTTGGGTTGCAAATGGCCTCCCCCCCATTCAGAGGGGGCCCCCAGATGGGCTTCAACATGAAGCGGGGAGGGGACCCTGCAGCAGCTGTAGGGCGGGCCATTCAGAAGTTGGGCTTCTGACTGCATACTGCAAGCCTGGTTCAGGGGAGGGAACAGGGGCCCAGGGGTTTGGGGGCCTAGCAGACAGGTCAGCCCTGCCTGATCCTGGGGAGGAGGTAGGGGTCAGCAAGAACCGGGCTGAGGGCAGCGAGTGTGAAGAGGAGCCTGGGAGGGGCTCTGACAGGGAGCAGGGGGGGGCTTGGTGAACTGCGCTTCCTCCAAGTCAAAGGATGCACGAAGGTAGCCACACCAGCAGATTCCAGGATGCCCACTGGGCCCAGGGAGACCTGGGTCTCCCTGCGTTTCTCCGGCTGTGGAGTCATGCTGGGGGCTGGTGGGCCAGCTGGGGGAGGAGCAGTCTCAGCAGCAGGCAGGGGGACAGAACAGGACGGCTGTGTGGGGCCACCGTCCCGGAGGGCCTCACTCTCACCCTGCAATGCTCTCTATGCACTGGAGTGCTCTTTCTTTCTGCGAGTCTGTGTCTGCAGCAGCGACTCAAAAACCCAACTTGGGGTGGTGGCAGCCTCAGAGGGTCCCCTCTTCTATGTGACAGCAGAGGAATCTTGTGTTTTCGGGGCCTGGAACTGTCAGATGTGGGTGAGCAGTACCTCCGGGTTTGTTTCCGCCCTGTTGTTGTCTCTGCGTCCTTTCCATGCTGGGTCTTCCCCTGGGAAAGCACCGAAGCCGCAGAGGGAGACTGAGGGGGCTTCTCGCTCACTTTCTTTGAGGACCTCTGGGGCAGCCGGGTGTGGGATGTGGCCGGACTCCTCCTCCTCTGCCCTGGCAGGAACCCACAGGAGCTGTGTGAGCTTCTGATGGGATTTCCTTCGTAGCAGGAGCTCATACAAGAGGTCTGGGGTTTCTGGTTGGATCCATCTTCTGAGCTCATGGTGTGGAGGTTTCTCTGCAGAGGTCCAGGCTTGGGCATGTAGGAAGAGAGGCCTCCCTGGACCCCAAGGGGCCTAAATGCAGACGGTGCACCCCTAGAGTCATCAGGGCCCCTCCCCTGATCGTCCTACCTCTCTGTGACTGTGGGGTCTTCCTCCTGCTTGGCCATCCCTTTCCTGCTGTCTTCCAGGGCCCTGACACAGTCTTCTTTGTGCAGGAGTCTTGCACACACCTGGGTGTCATGGGCGGCATGGGTTGGTCTCCCTGCTCCCAGACCACACAGAGAGTCTTTGCCCACCGCAGATTCTGAGCTGCAAGACATCTTGGAGGTGTCAGCGGACAGCTCTGCCTTCCTCTGATGGCCATGCCTACAGATTGATGTAAGGACCCCCAGAAAGGAGCACAGGCCTTGCCGGATCATGGCAGATTGTCTGGGAGTTGCTTTGAAAAAGCACAGATGCGAAGTCTCTGGATACCTGTAGGATGGCCTGTGAGTGGATGGCCGGGCATGGACAGCTGGGTGACCCAGGTTGGCCGAGGGAAGTTGGTGGGCGCGGTGAAGGCGCTGGATGCGGCGGAGTCCTCTTGGTAGGTGCTGTCCCCTGATGCCCGGGAAGCGAGGGAGGGGCACAGTCTGCCCAGGTAACCGCCCATAGAGCACTTGGGCGAGCTCTGCCCCTCGACAGAGACCTGGGCTCGGAGCCTTCTCCTTCAGCTGGCTACTGGGCCAAAGGCCAAGTGCGCACCGTTTGGCCTTTTGCTGAGGTGCGGCTTTGGAAGGCGTTAGGGACGATCGGGCGCGCGTGCGCGGGGCCGCGAGGGACGGTTGCGCGTGCACGGGGCCGCGAGGGGTGGGCGCGCGCGCAAAGATTCTGGAGGGAAGGACGCATGCGCAGAGAATGCGCGAGTTTCTGGGGCGAGCAAAGGTGAGGATCCACACCGGAGCCTCGGGCACTTCTGGATCTCCTGGGGGCTGAGTGTTGGAGGTATTTACCTCGTGGGTAATGAGTTTACTGGCAAGGCATTGGCCCCTTTTCCTTTGGCGGGACCCCAGAACTGTCAGGGAGCAGTCCAGGACGCGTTTCTCTATCCAGCAGAGAGGGAACTTCTAGGGAGCAGTGCTTCTGGTTCAGCAGCCCCTGCTCCAGGTGGCAGCTTTGGGATCAGCACCTGTGCGTTCTCCTGCCCTTTCCCCTGGGAACACTGGAGAGGAGAGCCGCTAAGAACGAAGTGCCCACACCGCCCATATCCTGCAGGGGTGACACAAGGGGAGGCCAGGGGAGGCCTGGAGGGACATTCTAATGACCCAACAGTCCCACTCCTAAGAAATTAACCAAGAGAAACAAAACTTATGTTCTCACAAAAACCTATATGTGAAATGTTTTGGCTGCCTCATTCATATTTTCTAAATATAGGACTATTGAGGTTTTCTAATTTTTCATGGGTAAGCTTTAATTCTCTTTTAGTTGTGTTCTGGAAAGAACACTGTGTATTAATTGTTTCATGGTCTAACTAGAGTTAATATTGTGCCAATTCAAGTGACAAGATGACCTTAAGTTTCCCCTCAGCTTGACTCAACTTTAGTCAGACTTCTTCCTGGCTCCAGGCACCTGCCCTCCTTTTTCTTAAAGCATTTACTTTAGGAAATTTGTGGGGCTGGCCCCATGGCCAAGTGGTTAAGTTTGCATGCTCCAGTTCGGCGGCCCAGGGTTTCACTGGTTCGGATCCTGGGCACGGACATGAGACTGCTCATCAGGCCCTGCTGAGGTGGCGTCCCACATAGCACAACCAGAGGCACTTAGAATTACACAGCTAGAATATACAACTATGTGTGTCGGGGGGGCTGTGATTAAAGAAAAACAAATTTGTCGTTGTAAATACTTTCTCTGCCCCTTTGAGATGTAAATATTTAAAAAACTTTTGGCCAGTTTTACAACCCAGGGATGTCTGTCTCAAGGAGCTGGGAGCCATCCCTTTGAGGTGGAATCATCATGGAAGATGGTGTCCCAACTCCCTGTCTTGTCGGAGGGCAGGAGCTTAACCCTGATGGGTACTGAATAGCCAGCACAGATGTCCTAGTCACAGAAAGACCACGGCCACCTCAGGAGTGACTGCATGTGCGGCGCACGCCCCAGAGATCAGCCTCCCCTCAGCATTTGCAAACTCTCCTACCTTTTGCTTCAGTGAAGTTGAGCTCAGACTGAGTCCTTATGGCAACAGTCTTTTTTTTTTTTTTGAGGAAGATTAGCCCTGAGCTAACTGCGCTAATCCTCCTCTTTTTGCTGAGGAAGCCTGGCCCTGAGCTAATATCCATGCCCATCTCCCTCTACTTTATATGTGGGGCGCCTACCACAGAATGGTGTGCCAAGCAGTGCCATGTCTGCACCCAGGATCTGAACCCGTGAACCCCGGGCCGCTGAAGCTGAATATGTGCACTCAACTGCTGCACCACCAGGCCAGCCCTGCAACAGTCTTGAATAACAAGGTCCTTGCCTGTTTAACTTCATTGGGTGCAAGTTTTGCTTTGACAAAAGTAAAATATAGAAGCCTTTCGGCAATATATGTTCTTCTCCCCTCTGTTTCTCCTGTTGGAGTTGTCGTATGAATCACGTCAACATGAATTGAATGGCACTCCCCGAGCCTGTGGTAGAATTTGTTCCTTCTAAAGTCACGCGTATATCAAAAGACTGTCGGAAGAGGAAATCGGCTGTCTCCTCCATCCCCATCCTTCCCCTTCTGTGGCTCCTCCTTTGTTCCTGAAGTTCCCAGCTTCCCTCTGGTATCATTTCCCTGTAGCCTGAAGAAGCTCCTTTCCCATCATTTTATTCCTAGTTTCCTTTCATCTTCATCAACCTTTGTTTTGTTTTGCCTTCAATCTTTAAGAATATCTTTTCTGCACATAGTATCTTGGGTTGATAGATCTTTTCTTTCAGTCCTTTAAAGATGTTACTCCAGTCTCTTCTATGCTCTGTTTTCTGAAGAGAAATCATAGACCTTGAAATTGATGTATTTTTGTATATGTCATTTTTCTCTGACTGTCTTCAAGATTTTTCTTTGTCTTTGATTTTTAGCAGATTGATAATGATGTGTCAGGTTGAGGGTTTTCTGAGCTTCTTAGATGTGTTTCACAAATTTGTGAAGTTTTCAGCCCTTTTCCCCTCTTATGTTTTCTTCTTTTTTTTTTAAAGGTTTTTTTTTTTTAGATTTTTATTTTTTCTTTTTTTCCCCAAAGCACCCCCGGTACATAGTTATATGTTTTTAGTTGTGGGTCCTTCTAGTGGTGGCATGTGGGATGCCGCCTCAGCATGCCTTGATGAGTGGTCCCATGTCCGTGCCCAGGATCCGAACCAGTGAAACCCTGGGCTGCCGAAGTAGAGTGTGTGAACTTAACCACTTGGCCACGGGGCCGACCCCTTATGTTTTCTTCTGCACCATTCTCCTTCATCCAGGAACTCCAGTGGCATGGAAATTAAAACTTTTGATGTCCTGCACATTTCTGAGGCCCTGTGAATTTTTATTTAATCTTTTTTCTCTGTTTTTCAGATTGTCCCATTTCTGTTGCTCTGTCTTTAAGTTCACGAATCTTTCCTCTGTTTTCTGCCTCCTGTTATTGAGCCTATCTAGTGAATTTTTACTTTCAATAGTGAATGTTAAGTTCTAAAATTTCCACTTGCTGCTTTTGCCTATTGTGTATTGCTCTGCTGAGAACTTGTTTCTTTCCGTGAATTTCAAGGATATTTGCCCTTGCTACATTGAGCATGATTATAACAGCTGCTTTGTCTGATAATTCCTTCATTTCAGGGCTGGATCAGTTGATTGTCTTTTCTCTTGAGAAACAGTCTGATTTTCTTGTTCTTTGTGTGTTATGTTGTATAATTTTGGATGGAATGCTGGACAGTTTACTCATTATGTTATGAGACCCTGGTTTCTATTAAAATCCTCTAAAGAATGTTCATTTTTCTTTTTCTCGTTTTATTGGGTGATCAGCACAGTGAATGTCACGCTGCACATTCTGTCCTGCCTTTTGTGAACAGTTCTAGTCTCAGTGCAGTTTTCATGCCATTTGCTGAACTGTTTGTGTCCACATGTCACACACACCACTCAGGAGCTGCTACTGTCACCACTGGCTTCCGGCAGATCAAGGTAGGCACACTGTTGAGCACCAGGGCACCTGCAGGGTAGCAGGACCAAGGCTGGGTCCTGATATGTGTGGGTCAGTCGACATCTTGCTGTTCCAGAACTGGAAGCACGTGGTGCTCGCATGCATCTCCATAAATAAAGTGACCCCTCAGGGGAGCTGTTGGGTGAAGGTCAGATTGTGTAACAGGTAGTTTGGGGAGAGGTAATGACGGCCCCCGCTCTGGGTGGAGTTTCCTGCCAGTGCGCTTGGTTCCCTCACGCAGTGGTTCTGTTCTGCTGCCTCTACTGCACACTCAGCCGGCAGCCTTCACAGGTCACGAGTGTCCTGCCAAGATTTCCACAAGCAAATGCTTCCCCCGCTTCAGGAGATAAAGCACATGCTGCTGTTCCAGCTTCTTCGCAGGGTTTTGCCTCCTCCTAGCAACGGTCACAGCAACAATGTCTGCAAGTTGAATGAGCATCTGAAATGCTCACTTAGCTAGATGATTTCCTTTTTATGGTTTTTCCAATTCCTTTTGAATATGTTTCAAATGCCCTGCTTCATGTTTCTATTTAAACCTCTATAAGAAGCACTAGGTCAGCGATCACTGGTTATCTGAGGACGTCATTGGTTCTCCTTTCCCTGGGTTTGACGTTGCTGGGGGCAGGAGCTGTCTTGCTCCCAATCATGGCCCCCAGCGCTGTGCTTGGTACAAAGCAGGTCAGCGCTCAGGTGGGTGTGCACAATGGACCCGAGCTGCCTTGTACAAATGAGGCCTTGGGGCCCCTGAGTTGCAGATCCAGGAGCACCCCCCTGCCTGGTGACCTGGTATCCCCACCTTGCTCTCTCCAAGGCTTGGTTCCCACGGCCGGGCTCTGCTTCAGGCTGGCCCATGCAGTCTTCCCTGATGAAGGGCAATGACCAGATCAAGGCCCGGAGGAGGCGTGTGTGTGAGAATCAAGCAGCTGACACTTCTTCCCTCTCACTCTGTGCTGGGGCTGGATCCAACACTTTCTCTGTGTTGAATTCTTACCACACCCCTGGGAGGGAGGTTTCTCGTCTCTCCATTTAGAGAGGAGGAAACCCCTCAGAAATGTGGGGATGAGTGTGATTTATATGTTATGTACACACACGTGTCAGGAGAAGCTTGACAAATGCTATTTCGCGGGATAGTCTGTCCTTTATTCTAGAAACAGCATCCTTCCTTTTTAATGTCAAGAATGTCCTTTGATATGATCATAATGTGAGTAGAGGGCAGCTTCTTTATGCATTCATACTTGGTGACTCTAGGCCCCCAAAGTCATTAAACCTTGACTTTGTCATGACAGCCACCTGAGAGCCCCAAGGCTGGATTGGGGTTAGGGGCCCTCCTGACCTGCCAGGACAAAAGTGGAGGAGGCCGTGGTTGGAGGTGTCCCCTGGCTAAGTAGCTGCAACTTCTGTGGCACCAGCACCTCAGGCACCTTGGTCCTGGTGAGAGGTGTGCACCCAGGGGAGTGTATTGTGGTCGGTGATGGTCATGTGATCGGAAGGGGGACAAAGATTGGCATCAAGGAACACACCTTTTTGACAAATGTGAATGTCTTTGTTTTTGATCACTCATGAAAAGTACATTAAAGCCTGATGAATTTTAATAGACACAAGCCCTGAAATGTCACTGCAGAAGTATTGAAGTTTTCATGATCCTTCGTTGCTCTGCCTGCTGGTTGCGCTGAACCATGTTTATGTCTATCTTCTTATGTAGAGTTTAGCATTAGATTCAGGGGCAACAAATAGCCTTTTGCAAACACTGTTGGATTCTTTTCAGTTTTAGCCTGAAGGCATCTGTCTCTTCTGGAATCCACTCCAGCCACAAGGAGGAGAGTCACTCCAATGCCTGTGAAATGGAATCTTCAGAAATTTTTAGTTTTCAAACTGGGAATCTGGAAGAATCAATTCCTTGTTATTGCAAAGTATTTATTTCTTAATATTTTAGTTTTTCACGAACTGATGCTTTTGAAAGAGATATTGTTTACTGGGCTGTTTGACTTTGACGTCATCTTTGGGGGTGGAGCAGTGATGGATTTGGGTCCACTTTCATATTCAGGGTGCACATCCATGTGACCCAGACTCTTACACCTCTTTCTGTTTGATGACTCCCCTGTGTTCCCCTCCCCCTGGGTGATGATGATTCTTTTTGACACTTGTGAATATGTGTTTTTAAGCCTTAGATGCCTTTTTTCTTCAAATTAAAACATGGAAATCCTCATGAATATTTCAGGATGTCCTGATACCTAGAAGGTTAACTAATGGAATTCCTCTGGGTTTTTCTTGCCCTAGTTCAGATCCTTTAAAGTGAGTAAGCAAGATTCTATACTCCCTTCTGAGGGTTACTTTCTATGTTGACCGTGCATAATTCAGTCTTATTCATTGTAACAGCTTGAGTAAGATGTAGTTCACATACAATACAAGCCACACTTGAAGGTGTGCAATTCAGGGTTTTTTAGTGTATTCACAGAATTGTGCAATGTCACCACAATCGATTCTGGAAGCTTTCTGTCATCCCTCCAAAAGAAACACCTTCCTCATTAGGAGACAGTCCCATTTCCCTTCACTTCTAAGGCCTAGACAAACACAAATTCACTTTACATTTCTATGGGCGGGCCTATTTTGAACATTCCATATAAATGGAACCATATAAAATGTGACCTTTTGCGTCTGGCTTCCTTCACTGAGCATAATGGTTTCCAGGTCTGTCCATGTTGTGGCATGTGTCAGCCTTTTCTTTCTTTTTGATTGCTGAATAATATCCATTGTACGGCTGTAGCACAGTGTATTTCTCCTTTCCTCAGTTGAGGAACATTTGGATTGTGGCCACTTTTTGGCTATTATGAATAATGCTGCTGTGAACATTGTTGTATAAGTCTTTGCACAGACATCTGCTTTCATTTCTTTGGGTTTATAACTAAGAGTGGAATTGCTGGGTCAGATGGTAACTCTCCGTTTCACTATTTGAATACTCAGAAGACTTTTTTCTAAAGTGACTGCACCATTTTACCTTCCTGCCAGCCGTGTGTGAGGGTTCCAGTTTCTCCACTTACCATCTGTCTTTTTGATCATAGCCGTCCTATGGGTGGGAAATGATATCTCGCTGTGGTTTGGATTGATATTTCTCTGATGGCTCATGATGTTGGACATCTTTTCCTGTGCTTAACGACCATTTGTATATCTTCTCTGGAGAAATGTCTGTTCAGCTCATTGGCCCATTTTTAAATTGGATTTTTAAAAAAATAACTGAGTTGTAACACTTCTTTATATATTCTAGGTATATTTCTTATTGGGTATATCAGTTGCAAATTTTTCTCTTTATTGTGGATTGTCTTTTCACATTCTTAACGGTGTCCGATGGATCCAGAAAGTTTTACATTTTAGTGGTGTCCAATTTATGCACAATAGAGTCTTACGAGTTGGAAATCATTTAGACATTAAATCATATCCTCATCAATATTTTGATTATATAAATTAAAAGGCAAATATGAAAGGGTCGGGGAAAGATTTGAATCTTGAAATGTTCATTTCAAGATTTGCTATAGATCCAAAAGAACTCATCAGGGAAGATATGATTTTCCTGTTCAAATATTTATTATCCTTTTAATGTTCATGGATCAGTAATCATAGTCCCGCTCTCATTTCTAATATTAGCAATTTACATTTCTCTCTCTTTTTTTTCAGTTAGCCTGGATAGAGGTTTATCCAGTCTTTTGATCTTTTCAAAGAACTAGTCTTGGTTTTATCGATTTCTCTATTGAATTACTGTTTTTCAGTGTCATTGATTTTTGCTGTAATTTTTATTATTTCCTCTCTTTTGTTCTTCCTTTGTTCTTCATCCTCTAGCTTGTTGTTTCAGATCTTTCTTTTTTCTAATATGTGCATTCTATGCTATGAATTTCCCTCTGGGTCCTGCTTTCACTGCATTCCACACATTTTGATTGGTCGTATATTCATTTTCATTTAGTGGAAGATATTTGCAGTTTCTCTTGAGACTGTTTTTTTTGCTCCATGTGGTGTTTAATCTGCAGATATTTTGGGATTGTCCCGCTATCTTTCTATTTTGGTTTCCTACTTTAAAGTCCTTTTTGGTCTGAGAACGTACTCTATTTGATTTATATTGTTTTAAATTTGCTGAGGTGTGGGATGTTTTTTTTTAGCTGGGTGGTGTCATCTGTGTGGTGAATGTTGCGTGTGAGCTTTTGAAGACTGTGTATTCTGCTTTCATTGGATGCAGTGTTTTATCAATGTTAATTAGATCCAGTAGATGGATGACATCATTCAGTTCATCCTTACTGATTTTCCGCCTGCTGCATCTATCAGTTACTGCTGGAGCAGTGTTTAGTGCTATAGTGGTGGATTTGTCTATTTCTCCTTGCAGTTTGATCAGTTTTTCTTCACATATTTTGATGTTCTGTTGTTAGATGCATGTATGTTGAGGACTGTTGTCTTCTTGTAGAATCGACCCCTTTAACATTATGGGCTGCCTCTCTTTGTTCCTTAGAATTTTCCTTGTTCCGAAGTCAGCTTTGTCTGAAATTAATACCTTTCTTTGGATGTGTGTTAGCCTGGCTTATCTTGTTCTTTCCCTTTACTCCCAACCTATCTGTCTTTATAATTAAAGTGGGTTTCTGTAGACAGCATATAGTTGGGTCTTATTTTTTTTAATGTATTCTGATGGTCTCGGTCTCTTAATGGCTGTATTTAGACCATTCTTAATTAAGGAGATGATTGATATAGTTGGATTAATATCCACCATATTTGCAACTGTTTTCTATTCATTGTCCTTGTTCTTTCTTTTTTCTGTCTTCCACTTTTTAAATTATTTTTTGCCTTCTCTGGTTTTTATTGAGCATTTTATATGATTCCATTTTTTCTTTTCTTTTAGTGTATCAGTAATACTGCTTTTAAAGTTTTTAAATGGTTTCTCTAGAGCTTACAATATAAATTTACAACTAACCTCAGTTCACCTTGAAATGACACTGTGTTTCTTCATGGTTAGTGCAGATCCCTTATAACAGGCTTCCCATATAAAATGGCTCTCCTACACTTTACTTGTCCATGAACTATTCTCACAAAAGGTATTTTTACAATTATTATTTTGAACAAACTGAATCTGTTAGATGAGAATAAGAAAAATAAAAACTGAATACTGTTTTATTTTACCTTCATTTATTCCTTCTCTGGACCCTTCCTTCATTAGATCTAAGTTCCTGACCTGCATCATATTCCTTCTCTGAAGAACTTCTTTTAACATTTCTTACAAGCCAGGTCAGCTGGGGATAAATTCAGTTTTTATTTATCTTAGAAAGTCTTTATTTCTCATCATTTTGAAGGAGAGATTTGATGAGTAAAAACCCCATGTTGGGAGTTTTTGTTGGTGGAGTTTTTTCTTTCAACACTTTAAGTATTTCCACTCTCTAGTCTGCATGGTTTGTGAAGGGAGATTCAATATAATCCTTATACTAGTTTCTCTACAGGTAAGATTTTCTTCCCTCTGTCTTCTTTCAAGATTTTCTTTTTGTCTTTGATTTTCTAAAGGTTGGATAAGACTTAGAAAGATGTTGATCGCTTGGTATTTATCCTGCTTGGTATTCTCTGAGATTCCTGGATCTGTGATTTGATATTAAATAAAAATTTTCATCCATTATTCTTCAAATATTCTTCCGCTCCTTCCCTCCTTCCTTCTTTCTTTCCTTCCTTCCCTCCCTCCCTCTTGTATTCCCTTTCCACAGATGTTACACCTTTTATAATTGTCCCACTGTTCCTGGATATTTTTGTGTATGTTCTTCAGTCTTTTTTTCTCTTGTTTTTTATTTTGAGAAGTTTGTGTAGACATATCTTCAAGCTCACTGATTCTTTACTCGGTCGTGTCCAGTCTATTCATGAGCTCATCAAAAATGTTCTCCATTTCTGTTGCATTGTTTTTTATTTCTACCATTTCCTGTGGATTCTTTTTTAGAATTCCCTTCTCTTTGTTTACACTGGCCGTCAGTTCTTGCATGTCGTCCACTTTTTCCATTGGAACCCTTAGCATATTCACTATACCTATTTTAAATTCCCAGTCTAATAATTACAAAATCTCTGTCACATCCCAGTCTGCTTCTGATGCTTGCTCTGTCTCTTCAAACTGTTTTTTTTGCCTTTTAGTATACCTTGTAATTTTTGGCTCAAAGCTGGACATGATGCATTGAGTATGAACAACTGAGGTAAATAGGCCTTAAGCATGAACTTTTGATGTTCTAGGAGTTAAACCATGTTTACTGTTTGCTGCTCCATCAGGTTTCAGAAGCTCTGATTTCCTCTGAGGTCCTTTGATTTTTGCAGGGTTTGTGTTGTGTATTTTCTCCGCCCTGTTCTCTCTGGGTTTCCCTTGATACTTCTTCAGTCAGATCTGAGACTGGAAGTTCTTCCCATTGAAATCCCATTTTGTAAACAAATGGGACTTCATCAGATTAAAGAGCTTCCTCAAGGCAAATGAAAACAGGATTGAAACAAAAAAACAACCCACTAACTGGGAAAAAATATTTGCAAGTCATATATCTGACAAAGGCTTAATATCCATAATATATAAAGAAATCTTGCAACTTAACAACAAAACATCAAACAACCCAATCAAAAAATGGGCTGGAGACATGAACAGACATTTCTCCAAAGAAGATATACTGATGGCCAATAGGCACATGAAAAGATGCTCATCATCGCTGATCATCAGGGAAATGCAAATCAAAACTACACTAAGATATCACCTTACACCCGTTAGAATGACAAAAATATCTAAAACTAATAGTAACAAATGTTGGAGAGGTTGCGGAGAAAAAGGAACCCTCATACACTGCTGGTGAGAATGCAAACTGGTGCAGCCACTATGGAAAACAGTATGGAGATTCCTCAAAAAACTAAAAATAGAACTACCATACGATCCAGCCATCCCACTACTGGGTATTTATCCAAAGAGCTTGAAGTCAGCAATCCCAAAAGTCCTATGCAACCCAATGTTCATTGCAGCATTATTTACAATAGTCAAGACAGGGAAGCAACCTAAGTGCCCATCAACAGACGAATGGATAAAGAAGATGTGGTACATATATACAATGGAATACTACTCAGCTGCAAAACAGAACAAAATCATTCCATTTGCAATAACATGGATGGACCTTGAGAGAATTATGTTAAGTGAAATAAGCCAGCGAGAGAAGGATATTCTGTGTATGACTCCACTCATATGAGGAATTTAAAATTATGGACTAAGAGCAGTTTAGTGGATACCAGGGGAAAGGTGGGGTGGGGGGTGGGCACAAAGGGTGAAGTGGTGCACCTACAACATGACTGACAAACATTAATGTACAACTGAAATTTCACAAGATTGTAACCTATCAATAACTCAATAAAAAAAAATTAAAAAAAAAAAAAAAAGAAATCCCATTTTGATCCAGGAGCCCTGTTGATGCCGTGGGAAGGTGTAGGGGGAGGAGGAGTGTCCTATAGTTGTATGATTATATCTCAGGCTTTTAGGGAGCCTGAGTCCCTGGGATTTGACCTGTACAAGTGCTTCTCAGATTTTTTCCTCATTAGGTGAGAGACTGCTCGAGGGAGCAGGAGTTGGGTATTTCCCTTCCTCCCCATGGAAAGTTGGAGGGACTAGACGAGGGTATTTCCTTTCCCCAGGCCAGTGATGCTCTGGTAGAAGCCAAGGTGTTTGCTCTGGGAAAACAGTTTCCTTGAGGGAAGGCGGTCTCCAGGAGAACAGGCTGCTCTGGGTGTGTTTCCAAATGGTTAGTTTTCTTCTCTCTCTGCTGGAAGCATGAAGGAGTCTTCTTTGATCTTCACCCTGAGAATGTGGTGGGGCTACTGGAGGTAAAACTCATGAAGGTGTGGAGGCCCCATAAGACTGGGCCCCCTGGAGTTTTTCCCTCTCAAGCTGGTCCACACTGAGCCTCCAGAAGAATTCACCAGCTACAGTTTAAGATTTGCTGCCCAGATCCTGCCTCCTGCCTCCAGCAGAGGCCTCTGCTCTGTTCAGCTGTGATTCTCTGCATTCGGCTGTGTCTGCAGTTTTGGTGGTGATAGTTTGCCCTCTGACCTCAAATCTCTGATGGATTTAAGAATTGTTGGTTTTCAGTTTGTTCATCTTTTTTCTTGTTCTGATGACAAGAGTGATGGTCTCTAAGCTCCATACATATAGGACCACAAACTGAAAGTCTTAAGGAAGATGTCACAAACTGCTCAGGGTCATGTCCCATCCTAGAATTAAAGCTCCTTGTGTGTTCAGGCCCAGAAGCTTGGGTGCCAGGAGCATGCTCTCCAGGTGAGACATGTTGTGTAGGTGATTAGACCTGGACTTTAAAAGCAAATAGTTCTAAAGTAAATTGCTCCATTAGAAGAGACGAAACGTGTAGGTGTGGACTCCTGGTGTCCACTAGGGATGACCAGCCCACTCCAGGTCAGAGAGGTGGGGGAGCAGCAGTTCCACCAGCAAGGATGAGCCTCCTTGTCTGTCCCCACCCGGGCCCCTGTTATCCTGGGCCGCATCATTTCAACTCAAAACACACCTTTAATATTTAGGAGTCGGTCCTTGTAGCCATCAAGTCATGTCCTCTCCACACCCATTAGCTGGGCCACAGGAACCTACCTGTACACAGTTAGGTCTGGCCTCCCGTGTTACCACTTACACAGTCAGTGCTTTCCACACTTGGTCTCCAGAGACAGATGCAGGAGAATTATGCAAGGGAACAAGGACAAGGCTTTGTTATAAGTTATGGGGAAGATATGAGAGTTCTGGGAGGAAGAAAGGAGAGGGGAATTTTCAACTCTAGGTGGCAGGGGGTGTCCTGCCTGCTCCAGGACTGGAGGGAAAATGGCCAAGTGCCCCTGTCTACTGTCCTGAGGAATCTGACCATGGGGACTGGGGATGAAGGGGTCCAAATGGCAAGGCTGTGCCCCCTGCAGAGGCAGGGCTGCCTGGAGTGGAGGGGGGACAGATGCACCCCTAAAGGTGCCTTGCTGGGGGTGGTGTTGGGCCCTCAGCTGGAAGTAAGGTGTCTTTTCCCGGGTGGGCCCCCAGGGATGTGACTTGAGGAAGGGGCAGTAGTGCCTCCAAACCCAGCGTTCTTCCTGGTGCTGGGTCCTGTGGTCACCATGGGAGTGCTCTGGGGAGGGGGACCCCAGGTGTTTGGGCCCAAGCTGCCCCCATAGCGGTGTGTGGTGCTTGGGGCCCCAGTCGTCTGTGCTGTCATGCTGAGTGCTCTAAAGGAATGGGTCAGATCTGACACAGCGTTATTGCTCCCAGAGCCCTTGGGTGCTGCTAAGACCTGCAGCCTGAAGGGCACTCGGCTTGTCCTGCCAAATGGTGACTGTGGCTGCCTGATGCTGGGCCCAGTATTGGTCATAGTGCTCCATATTTAGGAGGCAGCTGCAAAGCCAGAGGCGTGGGCTGTGCCAGGGGAGAATACAGCTGGGGTGGCAGCAAAGGCTGGCCAGGTGCTGGTATGGGTGCCCAAGATGGAAGGTGTGGGTAATGCCCCCCCAAAGGCTGCCCGGGTGGTGCTGCCCAAGGCTGGCTGACCTGGAGCAGAGATTGGGGCCTAGGCTGGGGCTGAAGCTGCCAGAGATCCATCCTGGAGAGAGCTGTGTAAGGCGGTGGCTCCGTGCTGCTGTGCATCATGGGTCCCAGATACGGGCTGGGCAGTGGCTCCAGGGTTCATGGGAAGTTTGGGAGTTGGGGTGAGGCTGCAGAACCTCAGTGCAGACAGGCTAGTAGTGACTGAGGCTGTGCTGTCACTGGGGGACATCTGAAGGGCCTGGGAAGATGCTCCCACTAGAGCCAGGGCCTGACCCCAGGAGGACAGGCTGGGGAGCTGGGGTGATGTCCATGGGGGTGACAGTGTCAGAAGCTGGGTGGGAAGCCAGGCCTGCAGATATACCAGTTGAAGAGCTGAAATTGACAGCCAAAGTGATTGGCAGGCCGGTGGAGGGAGGGGCACCAGGATCAGTGATGGGAGGGACAGCTGGTGGAGGAGCAGTCCCTGCAGCAGGCGCGGGGACAGAACAGGAAGGCCATGGGGGGCCACAGTCCCTCATGGCCTCAGTCTCACCCCGCAGGGCACTGTTGATGGTCCGCAGTGCTGCTTCCTTCTCCAAGCCCAGGTCTTCCACAGTGACTTGAAAACCCACCTCAGGGGGTAGTGGCAGACTCAGAGGTCCCCTCACCTGTGTGGCAGTAAAGGCATCTTGCGTTTTCGGGGCCTGGAACTGTCTAACATGGGCGAGCAGTTCCTCCGGGTTTGTTTCCGCCCTGTTGTTGCCTCTGCGTCCTTCCCATGCTGGGTCTTCCTCGGGGAAAGCACCGAGGCTGCAGAGGGAGACCCAGGGCCCTCCTCGCTCACTTTCTTGGAGAACCTTTGGGGCATCCAGGCGTGGGATGTAGCTGGACCCCTCTTTCTCCTGTGTACTGGTGGGAACCGTCGGGTGGAGCTATATGAGCTTGTGATGGCATTTCGTCTGGGGCAGGAGCTCATACATGAAGTCTGGGATTTCCAGGTGGATCTATCTTCTGATCTCATGGTGTGGTGGTTTCTCTGCAGAGGCCCAGGCCTGGCCACGAAGGAACAGAGGCCTCCCTGGACCCCCAGGGGCCTAAATGCAGACGATGCCTCCCCAGGGTTTTCAGGGTCCCTTCCCTGATTGTCCTGCCTTTCTACAACTGGGGGGGGGGGGGGGGCGGGTCTTCCTCCTGCTTGGCCATCTCTTTCCTGCTCTCTCCTGGGGTCCTCAATACCATCTTCTTTGGGCAGGAGTCTTGGGCACACCTCGTTGTGGGTGGCATCGGGGTGACTCCCTGCTCCTGGGCCTCACAGAGGGTGACTTTGCCCTCAGCAAATGCTGAGCTGCAGGACATCTTGGAGGTGAGAGCAGGTAGCATGGCCTTCCTCTGATGGCCAGGCCTGCAGATGGAGGTGAGGACTTCCAGAAAGGAGTGCAAGGTCTTCCGGATCATGGCACACCGTCTGAGAGTGAGGAATCGTGGGTGTCAAGTCACTGGATTCCTGTAGGATGGCCTGCAAGTGGATAGCAGAGCTTGGACACCTGGGTGACCCTGGCCAGCCAATGGAAATTGGTGGGCACGGTGAGCGGGCTGGAGATGACGAAGCCCTCTTGGCAGGTGCTGGCCCCATGGTGTCCCGGGTGGGCGTGAGGGGCACAACCTGCCCAGGGAACCGCCCATAGTGCACGTGAGTGAGGTCTGTCCCTCAGTACAGAGCTAGGTTCTGAGTTTTCTCTCCTTCAGGTGCTGATTGTATGAAAGATGAAATGGGCTTTGGAACGCTTGTGGGAAGAATGGATGTCCGTGAAGATTCTAGACGGAAGGACGCATGTGCACAGGATCTGCGAGGACCTGGGGTGGAACATACTTAACATATGACCCACCAAACCTCTGCCTAGGCAGTTAACCAATAGAAATCTCAACTTAGGTTCTCACAGAATCCTGTGCATGGTGAATGTTTTCGCTGCCTTATTCAGATTTCCTCATATAGGACTATTGAGGTTTTTCCAGTTTTTCTTGAGTGAGTTTGTAATGATTTTTAGTTGTTCTGGGAATAACACGATGTGTACAAATTGTTTCACAATCTAATTGGACATCACATTTTAACAGTGAAATAAAATGTAGAAGGCTTATAGCCATACGGACTTTTCTACCTTCCACTCTCACAGTTGTCACATGGGTCACTTTTATATGACTTGAATGCCACCCTCTGAGACTGCGGTGTCCTTTTTTATTCAAAGTCATAGGTGTATTAAAAACTTTAAGAGGAGAATCATAAGCCACCACGTATTTCCAGAAATGTTGCTCTTCCTTTGTTCCTGAAGTTCCGAGCTCCTCTCTTGGGTCGTTTCACCTCAGCCCGAATAAGTTCCTTTTACATAATATTTTATAGCCAGTTGTCCGGTGATGAGTTCTCGTAGTTTTCTCTCAGCTCTGTCAGCCTTTGGTTTGCGTTTGGTTTGTTTGGCTTTCGATCCTGAAGGCCACCTTCACTCCCTGTCACGTCCTGCGTTGATCCTTCCTGTCGGCTCTTTAAAGATGTGATTCTCTCTTTTCTGCCTCTATGTTTTCTGAGGAGTAATCACAACCCTTCAAACTGATGTCCTCTTATATATGACGTGTCGTTTCCCGGGCTGCTTTCAAGATTTCCCTTCATCTTTGCTTTTTCTGAGACTGATTCTCTGTCAGGGTGAGGCTTTCTGAGCTTAGATCTGCATGTCATAAATCTGTGAAGTTTTCAACCATTCTTTTCCTCATATCTTCTCTTCTGCACTCACCTCTTTCACTTTTCCTTCCTCACATGCTCACAAGGTAGAGCTTTCGATGTAGTTCCACACATCTCTGAGGGGCTTGGTTTCTTTTGTTCAATCTTCTCTTTGTTCTTCAGATTTTCCATTTCTACTCTTCTATAAGTTTTCTGACTCTTTCCTCTCTTTTCTCCATTTTGTTATGGAGCCCATCCAGTGAATTTTTGATTTTGGATATTGTATGTTAAGGTATAAAATTTCCATTTGCTTCTTTTTCATAGTTTTCATCTCTCTGCTGCGAAGGCCTTTCTTTCCAGTAGTTTCCAGTCTTCCTTTTCCCTCTCTGAGGATGGGTACAGTGGAGGCTCTCTCTGAGCGTTCCCACATGTGGTTATTTCAGGGCAGAGTCTGTGGAGTGTCTTTTCCCTTGAGAATTGGTCAGCTCTTCGAAGTTCTTTGTTTTGTTGTGTGATTTTGGGTGGTGTCCTGGACAGTTTGCTTCCTATGTTGTGAGACTCTGGTTCCTATTAAAATCCTCTGGAAACGGTTCATTGTTCTTTTTCTCTTGTTTGATGAAGTCATCAATACAGGCAAGGTCCACTCACAACTAGAATATACAACTAGAATATACAACTATGTCCTGGGGGGAGCTATGGGGAGAAGGAGGAGGAAAAATAGAAAATTGGCAACAGATGTTAGCTCAGGTGCCAATCTTTAGAAAAGAAAACACAGGGAAGGTCGAGCTGCATGTTGTGCTTGCCTTCTGTCGGCAGCTGTTTCGCCTCAGGGCAGTTGTCATGGCATCACTGTGCTGTTTGTGTCCACACGGTGACGTCCCCCTCGGAGTGGGTCTGGGCGGTGAGTGGGGTGCGTGCTGCAGCTCAGTCCTCCAGGCCTCGGCTCTGCCTCTTTGGTCCGTTCTGTGCATGCGGCTCAGGTGATCCCAGGACTCCTGTTGTTCCTCCGCAGACGTAAATAGTCCCTTCTCCAGCTCCCTCCTCCTCAGGGTCCTCCCACACTCTCAGGCTTCACGGCTCCTCCTCTGACATGTTCCTCAGAGTGTTTTCACTCCGGGATGTCATGCAGACCCACATGACTCAGTTGACCTTTTGGGTGAAACAGACAGAGAAAAGACAGAAGAAAGGACAGGCGTTTATCCACACCCTTCAGACCCCGGGAGTCTCTGCACCTGCTGCCTTGTCCAGAGACACGGGGACGTTCTCGGGGCTTTCGGTGCCTCTGCCGTCACTGAGGCTGCAGGGGAGACTCTGAAGCTGGGGAGAGAAAGACCAGACAAAGAGGGGTGACCCCTCCCTCCTGACACACAAGGCCCGCTCTCCCTCTAGTCGGGTTGGAAATAAGGGGTTGGTCCCAGTTTTCACTGTCAGAGGCTGCTGGGCGACCCCTGCCCTGGTGAACAGGCCCCCTCCTCACCCCATTACAGGGGGCTCCAGTCCCCCTCTGCCTGGTAGTGTTCACTTCTTAGAGTTCTCAAGGACATACTTTCTGTCCTCTGTGCAGAATGTCATTTGTCGTCTGAGAGAGGTTGTGTGGGGCTCACTCCATCTTGGCGCAACCGGACGTCTGCAGTCACTTTGAAATCAGTGTATTCATGTTGTTGCATATGGCAGGGTGTTCTTCTCTTTTCAGGCCGAATAATACTCCATGGCTTGTGTATCCCACATTTTCTTTATCCATCCACCTGTGGATGGACAGGAAGTCGTTTCCATGTCTTGGCTGTTGTGAATGATGCTGCAGCCGACACGGGGGTGCAGAGATCTCTTTGATTCTTTCTTTTTTCTCCTTTCGATTCTTTTGGATATGTACCCACAAGTGGGATTGCTGGATCGTGCTGAGTGAAATAAGCCAGTCACCGAGGGACAAATATTGTGTGATTCCGCTTAGATGAGGGCTCTAAAATAGTTAAAGTTACTGTAGTTGATAACACTGCGTTGTGTAATTGAAATTTGCTAAGTAAGTAGAACTTCAATGTTCTCACCAAAAAAAAAATAATAATGTGTGAGGTGAAGGATGTGTTCATTAACTTCATGGGGAGTACGTCTCATACAATGCATCAGGTTGTAAACTGCTAACAATTTTATCTGTTGATTATACTCCAATAAAGTGGAAAAAAAGAACCCCCAACAAAAGGAAGAAGAAGAAAAAAATGTCAAACTCGTAGAAATAGAGAGTAGCATGGAGATTGTCGGGGGCTGGGGGAGGGGAATGGGAGTTGCTGTTCAACATGTAGAAGGTGGCAGCGGGGTGAGATGAATGAATTCTAGAGAGCTGCCCACAGCACTGTGCCTGTAGTTCACAGGACTGCCCCGTGCACTCAAATGTTTGCTAAGAGGGGCGACCACGTGTTAAGTGCTCTCACCACAGTAAAAAAATTACACAACGTCTGATGATCACAAAATGCTTGGCGCATATAACTGAAGGAGTCGTACAGCATGTATGAAACTCCAGAATTAGGTAATTTCCAAGAAATAAGAACTAGAATTGTTCGACAATGAAAGAATTAATATCGCATTAAATGTGCGCTCTGAAAAAGATGTACAATATTTATAAATGCACATGAAGAAATGTTTCCTAGTCATCTCTGTTTTATACAATCACACTGCATTACAATGTGTTAGTGCTTGTTTGTGAATACTGAGGTTACTTGCTTTGTCATTTTCTATATTTTTCTATCTTTTCGTGGCATGACTGGGTAATTTAAAAGGTCATAAAGCAATTTTATCTTCTGATCTGCCGCAAACTCCTTCTTAACCTCAGGGACTGAATTCTTTGACCGAGGGAAAATAACAGTAGATAAAGAAAGAGTATGAGTGTCAGATGGTGGCAGTGATTATAGACAGCAGATGTCCTCGTCAGAGTTACTGCTGATTCCAGAACACTCTCACTGGCTGTGTGACCCTGGGCAGTCACTACACCTCTCTGAGCTTCTCTGCCACCTGAGACTAGTAATCCAGCAGGGCCAGAAACCCAAGGCATCCTGAGCACTGGGGACTTGGGGACAGTGGAGGCTGTGCCCTTAGCTGAGACAGAAGAGATGGAGCAGAACATGGAAGATGTGCCACTGAGCCCACAGGACCTGGAGACCCACCACACAGGGAGGCCTCGGGGGAGGCAGGGGCCTCCTCCTCCATGAGTACTCGGGGCTCAGGCACTCGGGGATCCTGGGTCCTGGTGAGGAGACCTCGCTGACCTCCCCTGCTGGGGACACCACATGTGCAGGTCACCTTCCTGGCTTCTCTGCCAACCTTTGTCCCACCTTTAAAACTCTCTCTTCCAAATGTCATGGTGGCACTTCATCAGTTTCCTTCTCCTCTGCTAGGGGCTGCTCTGCACTCCCAACACCCCCATGTCTGATTCTGAGAGGCCTGGTGTGGACAAGACAGAGGTCATCTGGTCAGCCCTTCTCACTTTCCAGAAGGTGAGTGGAGACCGGAGTGTTTACCAGGCTCGTTGACATCATGGTGACAATGTTAACTCCCACAGCTGTAACTTGTCGAGCACTCATTGCATGCCAGGCTCTTTTCGCAGAACAGCTCCTGAAACCCCACAGGTGCCTATCATGTCACTTCCCATCCTCCGCACAAAGAAATGGAGTCTCAGAGAGGTGATGTGACCTGCCCAGAGTCACACAGCACAGAAGTGGACGGGCTGTTATTTGACCACATTTTTGTCGAAGTCCAGATGCCAGAGACATCGTGTTGTCCTGCTGCCCATGGCAGTTGCTATTTGTTATGCTCCTACTATGTGCTGGGCTCTGGGCGAGGCTGGGAGATGCAGAAATGATAAGACAGACCCGTTCTGTGGGTGGTTTCTGGTCTGTCCTCCCCTGGGAACCTCGAGAGCAGAGCCCACTGGTCCCAGTGCCCCGCACAGAGCTCAGCACACAGCAGGGCCCCAGTTAGTGCTGAATAAACAAATGAGCTGACGCAGGTTGTTCAAGAAGCACTTATGGTGATTGCAGCTAAAATTTCTGACTCTTGGAAATTAAAACCCAAACAGGTTTTGTTACCAGACCAAATATGGGTTCCTTCTTGGGAGCTGAACCAAACTGCACCGGAAGTAGTTGTTTCAGAAAGTCCAGTTTTTATTTACAGCATGCAGCAAAGAAAAAGGTGGAGACCACAGGAAATCATTTCACAAATGGCCCCCTGAGCACAGGGAGGTGGGGGTCTTTATTTGAGCTAGGAAGCAAATGTTCAAAGGGGAAGTTTCATCATCATATGTAGAGGAGGGCATAAGCTTGCACATGCGTGGTTTGAAATCATGTTTCTACATACATCGCATGACCTAAAAATGGCTACTTCACCCCCTAGAGGAGAGGAATTTACAGTGTTGATGAGGACATGTTACATAGTATGACTCTCTGCCTGTCTGTGCCAGTGCCAGTCTTGTGGTTGTGGCCTAGACCAGTTAGGTTTGGTTCAGAGCAGCTGGGTCCAGGGCGGTTGTCACTTGGAGCTTCTTCTTGGAACAGAGCTGAAAACTGCTTAAGCTCAAGGCCCCAGGTGTTAGATGAAGGAACACTTGCACCTTGCAAGGAGACAGGAGAATCAGGTCAAACACAAAGGTTAGAGTCTAGGCAGGACAAGAGAAGCGGGTTAGGGTCCATGTCTGGTGAGAGTTTGACCATCCTTTTCAAGAAATGATGCTGGGTCAGTTTTTTCTGTGGAAATCTTTAACCCGACCTCAAAATCATATCCAAAAATCAGTTCCAGATTTATTGTGGATCTAATTGTTTGAGGTAGAACAATAAACGTTGAAATGAAAACAAGGGAGAGAGTTTCCTGACTTTGGGCTGGGCAGAGAGGACGTGACCAGGGTACAACGGAGCTGACCAGGGCGGGAAAATGGACTCCTTTGACATGAAGAACCTCTGCTCCTCAGTAGACACCAGAAGGAGGAGGAAAGATAAGCCACAGGGTGGAGAAGGCTTTCTGCAACCCACACATCCAACGCAGGACTCGTATCTACAAAGGAAACGAGAAAATGGGCAAAAAACGTGAATGGATGCTTCCCAGAAGAGGAGCTCCATTGCTGAGACTCAGACGGAAATATGCTCAGCCTCATTAGTCTTCAGTGAAATACAACTTGAGAACCCAGTGTGCTCCTGGAACACGGTCAGCAGCACACCTACAGTGAGAATTGTCCATATGGAGTGTTGTGAGGATGTGGAGGAACCGGAACTCTGTGCAGTGCTGATGGTCGGATAAGTTGTTATAACCCTGGGGAGAACTGTGTGTTAATATCTCGGAAAACTTAATACAGGCATACCCTTGACCTCCGCAGTTGCCCTCTGTATAGTCTCAACACAGATGTGTACTTACGTTCACACAAGATACACATGAACCAGAATGTTCTTAGTACCGTGATTCCTAAGAGCCTCAGATATAAAATTCTCCAAATCCTCATTAACGTCTGGATGGATGAAGTGTGGTGTATTCACACCAGAGGACACCACACAGCATCGAGAATGAGCAGCTGCAACTGCACGCAACAGTGTGGACGAGCCTCACCGGCACAGAGTGAGGGAGTCAGAGCCCAAAGGGCACCTGCTGTTCGCCAGAGAGGGTGATAAGCAAGTGACGCACCTGGTCTCATTCAGTCTTCAGCATCAGACCCTCAGGTGCTCTAATTGTCCCATTTTATAGATGAGGAGACTGAGGCTCAGAGATCTTCAGTCCTCATCTACCTTCCCATAGAGCAGACTGTGTTCTCAAGTGCACATCTCTGGGACTCAGAGTCCCACCAAGAGATGGAAACCATGCCCAGCACCTTTCTCCTGAGGTCCTCAGGGGCTGGGAGGCATCCCCCACCTCTAGGGGGTCCCCACCTCCTCCTCTCTCAAGAGGGCAGAGAGATCCCACTCTCCCAGGGTTTAGAGCATAACGGGATTCTCTGGGCAAGGGCACATGTGTTTTTGGGAAAAGAACAGCATTGTTTCCACCAACCAGGAGGGAGAATGTGCTTCGCCGTGATGTCCTTTATTCTGATCTCCCTGCGCTTTCTAGAATCTAGTGACCACACCCTGGCTGAGGAGCGATTTGGTATCTGAAAGAGGGACCACCTTGTTCAGAATGGGCGGGTGCGACCACCGTGCAGTGTTGGTTGCACAGTGGGGTGTGGGCACCGAAGGCTGTGGTGTCACAGCAGCATTTCTCAGTGGTAGCACAGGTCCCATCTTCATTCTTTTTGTCCTGGGACCCCAGACCTCTTGTCCAACACTGTTCAGGAGACAGAGAATGTCACCCACAAATGGAAAGCACATACATAAGTCTAAACCTCTAAAATTTTTGTGGCCATATTAAAAACAGGCAAGATTCGTTTTAATAACATTTTATTTTACCTAATATATTCAAACTCAATATTTAGTCAGTATACAAGCAAGGAGCTACTTTACATTCTTCTTTCTTAATAAATCTTCAAAGCATATCTGGCAGGACAGCCATCTCTGTTCCACTCGAGATGCTCACTCGCCACATGTGCTGATGGCTAACGGCAGCTCCAGTGCAGCTCCAGTGCAGTCAATTCCACACAGCAGTCTGGTGAAGGTGCCGTGTCTCCTCCCTACAGGTGACGTTCACTGAGTGCTTCACGAAGTACGCCATGCGTGGTGCCCAGCACTTCCCATGCCTCCTCTCACCATCGCTCTAGGAGGTAGATGTTCTTGTTATCTCTGTTTTACACACGAGAAAACTGAGACACGCAGAGGCTAAGTGAGTAACAAGCCCAAGGTCACGAGACTTAGAAATGACAGAGGCAGAAAGTGAACCCAGGCAGCCTGGCATCCCAGCTCAAGCGTGTCATCACAAGGCTTTGCCAAGTCCTTCTTTAAAATAAAAGTGCATTTTTACTGTAATAGATACTTTAGCATATAGGATTCCTTTAAAGGCATGACATACATATTAATCCAAATATTTGCCCAGTCCAAACAGCCCATTCCCAGTTCACGGGAACAGCTATTGGTCACAAAGCATCTTGCTCAGAAGACTGTTTATCCCACTCCTGACACAGAGAATGTATTTAGTGCTGCAGGGCACAGTAAAGGCAGAATCTCCAGTTCAGTGCATTGGGGTTGCCTGGCATGTTCTAATGAAAGGCTGAACAGAGCAAGATGCAGCTGTGCCCTCACTGACACACAAACCTGGTTCTGAGATTAGGGCGACCGACCGTCCCAGTTTGCCTGGGACAGAGGAGCTTCCCCTGACTTGGGACTTTCAGTGGTAAAGTCCTGGGCAAACTGGGACAGCAAGTGGTCTCCCTCCCTGAGATGGTACAGGCTGGTCAGACCCTTGCAGGTGGATGGAGTTGCCCACCGGCTCCCAGAAGGGCTGATTCTTTTCCATTCTGGATGATCTTTCTGTTGCCAGAAATTATTTGACCCTTGGTTCAAATGTTGCTCCTAGTCGATGTGACTGGTTTGCACCACCCAATGGGCCCTCCTCTGTCCCCTACCCCCACCCACTCGAGCCTTCTGTCCTCTTTCCCACACTGCAGCCAAGGGGATCCTGAAAAATGCCAATAGGATGTCAAGATCCTCTCCTCCAGTGCCCGAGGCTGAAAACCCTTCAGTGACTCCCCATTGTGCCATTTGCCAGTCCACTGGGTCTTGGTCTTCAGGATATATGGTCCTAGATCTTGGAATTTTGGGTCTGGAGATTGGAGGGGGAGACACAGAATAGCAAAAAATGTTTAATTTTGGTTATTAAGGGCAAGAAAAAAGACAACATACACACATCCACTGTTTCCATCATTTCATAAAGAAATACCATTTTAACACCTAAAGAATAGGAAGGACAATGTTAGCTTCAGAAAAAAGTAACCATCGCCCTTCCAAGGCAAGGACAGCTGGTGTCCTTATGCTGACATTTTTGCTGCAGGAATCTTCTGCCACTGGTTTATGGATTTGAACTTGTGCTCCATTACTTCCTAGCTGTGTGACCTTAGGTAAGTACCTTCGCCTGTCTGTGCCTCACTGCCTCCTCCTCGGCGTCGTTGTGAGGATGGAATGATGGAACCTGTGTGAAGCCCTTGGAGGGCTCCATAACCTACAGCGGCTGATGGAGAGGGAACCTCGCCCTCATTCACTGCTCGGCAGCGCCCCCTCGTGGCTCTGTGCTCGGAGTACGGACCTGCGGCTTCTGCGCAGCAGTGAAGAGGCATCCACAGGCAGTGAGTGGGGACCTTGTGTAATGGCCAAGAGTGAGGCAGAAGCAGGGAGAAAAGCCATAAAAATTCATGGATTCAGGGCCGACCCGTGGTTGAGTGGTTAAGTTTGCGCGCTCTGCTTCAGCGGCCCAGGGCTTTGCCGGTTTGGATCCTGGGCGCGAACATAGCACCACTCATCAGGCTGTGCTGAGGCGGCATCCCACATGCCACAACTAGAAGGATCCACAACTGAAAATACACAACTATATACTGGGAGTTTTGGGGAGAAAAAGGAAAAATAAAATCTTTAAAAAAAAAAAATTCATGGAATCATTTAAAGCTCAGGCCTGTGTGTCTCCCTGAGAAAATTTGTTCCTTAGAGGCTACCATCCAAGCTGTGAGCTCTCTAAGAGGAGAGAATATGAAATCTCTCTGGCCCCTGCCCCCTACCCCCGCACCAGCCGCCGAGGCCGCTTTATGTGTGTGTTTGGGGGGCGGAGGACACGCCTGACACAGCAGTGTGGCCTTGACACTGGCACCCACTGGGCGGGGCTGGGGGTGAGGTCGCTGCCAGTCCCCGCCCTCCCTGCCTCCTGCCTTCGTACAAGGTCTGAAGAATGAAAAAGGGACAGCAAACCAAACGAGGGAAGCTTTTTGTGATGGTCACAAACAGACAAATGCAAGCTCTCTGTTCTCCATAAGGGTCTTGAGTTGACAGAGCCGTTACATTCCTTCCCCCTGTGAGAGACTGACATGGATTTTCCTTTCCCATCTCTGCTCATGGACTTTCATTTAGCCTGCAAGCCTGGGAAGGAACCTTACAAAGGACAAAGAAGGTTGGCTCTGGGAGTAGGTAGGCTTGCGTTCACATCCACTTCTGACACTTGTTGACTGTGTGACCTTGGGCAAGTCACTGTCTCGTTGACCTTGTTTCCACATCTGTAAACTGGGGATGATAATAGTACATCCCCGAGGGACTTGATGTGAGACTTGGGGTTGCTGGTCTATCCCACAATCTCAGATGCCCAGGGGCCAGGCAGGCATGATGAGTGAGAGAAGTGGGCCAGGTGCAGGGCAGCAGGGAGTGGTGGGGACTGTGGTAAACCAGGAGCACAAAGCACATGTAAGGGGGAGTTGAGGGAGGGGACAGCTGGTAGTCAGCATCATCTGATCCAGGGCACTCAGGCATTTGATTCAGGGCATTATAAACCATCTCAAAATCCCAGAATTTGGTTGTTTTGCTCAAGATGCTGAGAGTGGACTTCGGCACTGTAAGGCTTAGCTGACCTGAGAGAACAGATCTGGTTAGCAATTAAGTTGGGTAGAAAGAAATGAGGGCCCAGTGCTGCCAGTTTTTTCAGATGTTCAAGAGAAGAAACAGGAAGTCAGCTCTATTTTTCAATGTTGGCAATTAAACAACATTTAGAGCTGCTGAAGCCCAGCACCCACGGAACAACAAACACATGGTGGAGAAGGGCGGAGAACGGATGTGGGAGGGCCAATGGAATGACCCAGCACAATGAAGAAGGAAAGAGGGACGTGGGGCTCTCAGATTCACACAGCGCTGTGCTGAGGGCTTTGCACAAGGAGCCCCATCAACATACAGTCCTTTGGGGGTCTCCCCTAACTCTTTCCTCAGTCTCCCTGGTTTCTTTTGTTCTGGCCGGTGATTGGGAGCATTCTTTGGGATCTGCAGCTCAGTGGAGGGAGCCAGCAGGGCCTCCTCGAACAATCCTATGGTTACATCAGAAGTTTTGCCCTCCCTAGTCCATCAGCCACACAGGAGGTGTTCCTGGGATTGTCATGGTTGAGAGGGAGATGCGGGGGAAGTTTGCTTGAATCTGTTGCCTCCCAAGGTCTTTATCAAAATCGCAGGTTGCAAGGTTTTGTTCGCAGAGCCCCAGCTCCATCCTGTCCTCTCCAAGTGTCTTGTTAGTCAAGACACCACGTCTCCTTTTCCTTGGACAGGAGCAGTTTAGCACAAAAGTGCAGAGCAAGAGTTGTGAAGTCCGATGCAAGTGGTGGGAAAGCCCAGCTTGCCCTTTTAGCAGCTTAGTGACCTTGGGCAGATGACCCCGCCTGACTCCTGAACCAGGGGAGATAATATCAGCACCAGGTCCTAGGGCCACTTTGAGGATTAAATGGGATAGACATTAATGCCCTGAGCACAGTACTTTGTTAATACTCATGAAACTATTCTTGCTCCGCACTTCCTAAATGAGGTCAGGGTAGACTGGCACTCTAGAATGGGGCTAGGGGCACAGAATGCTCTATTGGATGCCACAGCACTCAGTGACCCATCCCTGGTATTGGGAGGGCCATGCACAGGTCTGTCAGTAGGAATACACTGGCTCTTGGAAAAGCAAAATTCTTCTCATTTCCAGGCAGGCAGGAGCTGAGGCATCCCTCAGCCTTCCAGGGTGCTGAGCTGCGTAGTCTGGTGCCATCCACTTATTAAGCAGCCATTCAGCTCACTCCATTCTGGAGAAATAGGATCTGCCAATTCCTGTAATATCCAGGGACTTGTGAATTCTTAAATCTGAATATAAATTTATGGGTATCAATTCAATGATGAGTGTAGGCCAGCCTGAATCTTGTAGATAAACAATATGTACAATATAAGATGACTGCAGAGGAAAAGTAGAGAATGTCTAGGAAGCTATTCAGATGGGAGAGAAGTTATTGTCTGTTTCCACTCACCTATCTCACACCCATCCCCACCCACCACCAACCCAGCCACCCACTCATCCCTCCACCCACCACCCACTCCATATCCCACTTTATACCCACCCCACTCTCCATCCATCCATTCCTTAACCCACCACATCCCTCTTTCAAACCAACCAACCCACCTCATTCATTCATCTATCCATCCATCCACTAACCACCCACACCCAGCCCCCATCGCATCCATTCACTATCCATCCCATCCATGCATCCATCCATCCATCTATCCAGACATCCACCACTCACCCACCCTATCCATCCATTTAGCAAACATTTATTAATTACTTTACATGCCAGGGCTTGTGTTATGGACCTGGGACACATGTGACTAAGACATAGCTCCTTTTCCAAGAACCTCTCTATCCAATGTGCAAGAGATATACTCTAAAATAAAAAGACACAATAACACTCAACTAAGTTCTAATAAGACAAAGCAAACAGGAGGCAGCATCTTGTAATGGTTAGGCACATAGTCTTTGAAGCCAGATGAACTTGACTTTGATTTGGGCTCTGCCACTTGCTGGACAGTTGTCCTTGTACCAATCACAGCTCTTCATCCAGCCTCAGTTTCCTCATCTGCTAAATAGGAATAATAATTGCATCTACTTCAGAGGGTCATAGTGAGTACTAAACAAGTTAATGTTAAGTAAATTATCATGTGGGGAGAGGGTCACCTAGCAAAGAACTACAAGTGTCCTCTGGGAACTGAGAGCAAGCAAATGGGAGCCTCAGTCCAGCAACCACAAGGAACTGAATTCTGCCAACAATCCTGTGAGCTTGGAACGGGACCCTGAGCCCCAGAAAGCAGCCCACCGACCTTGATTGCAGTGTTGTGGGACCCTGAGGAGGACCCAGCTAAGCTGTGCCTGGATACTGACTCACAGGAACTGCGAGATGTTAATTGTGTGCTATTTTAAGCTGCTGAGTTTGAGATAATTTGTGATGTGGCAACAGGTAACTAAGACATTAACTAACCTGCCCAAGGCTACATAGCTCCTCAGTGATAGAGCCAGGATTCTGAACAAGAGTGAACCCCACACTTACTGAGAGAGAACCAGCCAGAGGAGTGAAAATGTAAAAGGTTTTCTGATTAGGACTCAAGTGATTGGAACATTCAATGAATCAGAATCTCTTATGCCGGGAGCCGTGGCTGCATCATTTGATCGGCTGTTTGACAGGGTCCAGCCGATTAACGCCGAGGGGTGCAGGGTCGCCCCTTGGTGAAGAATACCCGACCAGCCCCTCACATAGTTCTGAAACCTGTGCCGCTTCTAATTGCCCTTCATTCCTTTTCCTTTCTCAACCTCCAGTTTTCACTCCTTTGGGTGGCTGCTTGGGAGGCACTACCTCCCGGGAAAATTAGATATAGTAAGAGAATGTGACCACCTGCAGGTAACTTTCAAGATATTTTTCAGTTAATTAATGGTGGAGCACACAGTCCCTTTTGAGACAAGCAGAAAGGAATCCTGCCCAGATAAGATGTCGAATTAGGTTTATGGCCTCCATCTGGTTAATGTTTCCTTCTCCCTCCAGTTCTTTGTCTAAATATATATATATGCATCATCCTTCTAAGTTTGCTGGTGAATTGGATGATCAAGAAGTGTCTATATATTATTCTTGACCTTCTGCTTTCTGTTAAAATGTTATAGAGGTTTTCTCCTAAAAGCAATAAATAATAAATAATTGATGAGTAGAAAGGCCGAGGGGTGCAGGGATGCCCCTCGGTGAAGAATGGCCGGCCGACACTCCTGATACTTTCTGAATTATATGCATGCTTTCTAGCAAGGTTATGTCTATACTTATTTTTGTTTTTTATTCTTGAAGATATATAGTTTAGCTTAGCTTTTCAGCCCTTTACTAACAAAATGATATTTTCTCCGGGCAGTGTGCTTAAGGGACTGTTAGCTCTATAATCTAAAAGACAAAGGAATGCTTTCACCCCCTAAAAGGCACGAAAATGTAAAGATGTTTAACTGCCCGCTGAGAATGCAGATAGCCCTGGGGATAAGACACCCTGGAGTCGCCTTTTGTTCCCATTAACCATCTACACTAATGGCGTAAATGATTGAGGGAGGCAGGGATGGCTCCACCAGGATGCAACCAGACGGACTGCTGTCCTGTCCGGAGGCCTGGACCTTCTCTCTTTGATTTAACTTTACCATGAATTACAACCGATGCCTAGGTACCTGTCTCTTTTAGCTTAGAGACAACAAACACTAGTTAATTGCGGAGAAGACTACCATTAACCTTATGCTATATAGAATAGAATGCTAATAAATATTCTTGTGCTCGTTTTTTACTTCCTTATCTCTCTGAGAATATTTGTAGAACTATTTCTGTACTAATCCTGAAAAATATATAAACGACACTTGTGCACAGTAAAGTGGGACTTGCTAACACCAACCTAAGTCTCACGTCCTCTTTATTTTCACCTCATTGCGCCGACGCCATCCATCTCTCAGGAACCTGGACTCAGCCGGGGCGGGACTCCGGCACTCTTAATTCCTGGACTTTACAGTCTTGGATTTTCTGGATTGGAAATTGGGTTTCCATGGTAATTGGAGCAAATACCATAGATGCCCTGACACTGCTGGAGCAATGCAGCAACTGTAGAGTGTGGAGAAGAAAGTTCTACTTCACATGTTGTGCAAAGGACTGAGCAAGTGTTTCCATTTTGAAAATGTGGTAGGGGTTGCCTGTTGAGTAGCAGCGGTGTGACTTTATGTCTCTGCTGTATTCCTCCCCAGTGGTCCCCCAGGGCTGAAAATGTACACCTCTCGACATATGACTTATTCCTTTTAAAGATAGAGAATGACTCTCTGGCGCTGCGGGGGCGGGGGTGGGGTTGGGGGGCTGTTACCAGTGAAATAGCCACTACCACTACCAAAATAATACCAGCTGTCATTCAGATCTTTCCTGAGCCTGATCCTGGCTGGTCTCTTGGGACTAGGGCACTAGCCCCTCGTCCAGCATCCGCTCTGGGATCTGTGGATCCCTGAGTTCTGGAAAGTCCAACCTGCCAAGCTGGGGGTCTGCAAGGTTAGCCCTGGCTGCCCTGGGCACCAGTAGGGGTGCAGGTTCAGAGCCGAGGGCACAAGTAGGGTGCTGAATGCTGAGGCCGACCCTTGTAGATTCCGCGGTGGGCGAGGCTGCCCCTGCCTCCCTCTCCAAGAAGCCGACCACGAAGAGTCTGGGGGTAGCAGAGAGGGGAGACCAGGAGGGAATAGCAGTGGGGGCTGCAGGGCACGCTGGGGTTAGCACTGACCGCTGGTGAAGAGGGACCTGGGGCCGCTTCTGGGGGCGAGAAACGGCGGCGGTGGAGGGGTGGTGCCAAGGGTGGCGGCGGGTGGGCTGGTGGCATTCACCGAGGATCAGCAGCACGATCCCGAGGGCCCGCCGCGCCTAGCAGGCCGGCCACAGGTGACGCCCGGAGGCTGCTCTCGGCCCTGGCCCCGCCCCGCGGCCAGGTTTGCGCAGGCCCCGCCCTCGCCCCGCCTCCTGAGGTTCGGTGCGCCCGGCCACGGCTGTCTTAAGACGCCGGGGGCTGTTGCTCCAGGTGAGTCAGCGGCGGTTGGCGGGCGGCGGGGGGTTGGGGCCCGGGGCGGGAGGGCTGCTGAGGACGCGAAGGGTGGCGGCGGGGAGGCCGATGCCGGGGGCGCCGCGGGGTGTGAAGGTCGGGCGCTCCCGCGAGGACCCCCATTCTCCACGCAGCTCGTCCCCACCCGGTACCTCGGACCCAGGCCTTGCTGGAGCCGGCCCGCCGCAGACCGTTAGCCGGCGTGGTGTCCCCACCCTTAGACCCTAGGAGGATTCGGGGCAAGCGGCTTCGGGGTGGGGCTGGGTTCTGCCAGGAGTAGTCTCTCCAGGGCTGGGCCTGAGGGGTGACCTGGGGCCGACTGCAGCGCAGGGGGTGCCAGGATCCTAGAAGATGCTGCGCACCCTGAATTAACTGAGGTGCTTATGAAATTCTCCCAGAACCAGCTAGAACCCCTGGGGCTCCTCTCGGGATGTGAATGCCACAGGTGGGAGCTGGGGTAAGGCGCGGCCTCAGGATGAGAGACACCGCCCTCCAGCGCTGCTTCCCCTTCAGAGGGTGGAGCACCCCCGCGGTGTGCGCTTAGAAAGCCCCGGGACCCTCAGGGCCTCCAGTCCCCCGACACACACACCCGGCCATCCAGATGAGGGTGCCCCCTGGACCCTGCTTTCTGCACTGCTTCCCCTTAAATTTGCTGAGGAGGAAAAAAAAAGCAAACAGATTCTCCAGGGAGGAGAAACCTCGAGTCTAATGAGTTTAGACTTCTCTGTTTAGACTTGTTCTTGAGAAATCCTTTATCATATTTTTCCTGGCAAGCACTGATGGAGGGAGAGAAGGCCCCTAGGGTTTGGGCAGGTGCGATTCAGGGAGAGCAGTGTAGGGTAGGGCGTTAACTCCACCTCTAGTTGAGGCCCGCTCTGCACAGGTTGTTGGCTAACTCTGGGGGGTGGGGTAGTGATTTAACCCATCTTGCTAAGACCTCCTGGAGGGGAAACGTATTGTGCATCTCCTGATGTCCCTGCACCTCCCCCTCACCCCCCCCACCCCCCCATTGCTGGGTTCTCTGAAGCCCGGACCCTGACTGCTGGTCTGTGTTGCCCCCAGGCCCACCCTGCGTGACTTCTTCTGTGGAGGTGGTGGGTCAGGCCAGGCCCTCAGGTGTCTTCATGGCCTCACAAACCCAATGCTGCCCCCTGTGGCTGTGCAGAGGAGGCTGCCCATCCTGGCCTGGCTGCCCGACTCCTCCCTTCAGTGGCTGAAGATGGACTTCATCCTCAGGCTCTGTTAGTGTCCAGGTCATCCCCCAGGCACTGGCCTGTGCTGAGGTGGCCTGACTCCCACCCCAGGTGAGATGTCTGCCCCTGCTGCTGGCTGCATCCCCTCCCCAGGCCCTGACCCCTCTCTGGGCCTCAGCGACTACCCAGAAGCAGAGCAGAAATTCACAGTATCCCCTCCAGACAGTGGGGCACCCAGGGATCCAGCCCCAAGGGAACCAGGAAGCCTTGGTTTACAATCGAGAGCATGTGACTGCCTTTGGGCGGACACAGACCCCTGTAACTACTCTTGTCATACTTGTCACACTCATGCACTAGGCTAGTTCTGGATTGTGTGATGGGGCCACCAGGGTGACTCACTGTAGCCCTAAGAACACTTCCTCAGGCTCGCAGACCCACACAGAAGCACACAGGTCTTTGTTCTCCCACAGGTAGCACCTCAGGCCCCTGTGGGTGTGGGTAGAAAAGAGGTCCCCTGATCATAGCAGGTCACACCCGTGGATAACAGAGGGTGAGCAGTTACCCTGCCTGTGTGCGCTGGTGTGGTCACAGTACACAGTGGACACACAGACCCCTGTGCTCAGACGTCTACATCAGGGACACCAAGGGCGTGCTGCCTGCCTCCTGGGTGCTCATCACTCTCTCTCCCCGACAGTCTACCTCTACTCTGCCTTCACGGGTGCTTCATGTATTTCTTCCTGGTCGCCTCCTGGCATGTGACTGGGTCCCACGGCCATCATGTCCCTCCTGGTCTCCTACGCTTCCCATGAGCCCCATTGTGCTGAGCTGCTGCCTTCCTGTGGGGCTGCGTGCAGTTAGCCATGGGGTTCCTGTGCTTGGGTGAGTCTCTCGGACCTTCCTGCTGTGGGGGAGGTGGGCTGCACTTCTGCTCTTTGTGGGGTTCCGAGGCCCCTGCCTCCTGGGGATGCTCCTGCTGTTAGCATTTCCTTCTTTGCATACCAAGTGCTGTGTGTGTGTGTGTGTGTGTATGTATGTTGTGAGGGGCATGCCCTCAGCCCTCCCCTATCCTGCTTAGATGCCAGGACACTTGGAGAAATGCCCAGAGCCTCAGAACCTAGCATGCGTTTCCTGCTCTCCAAACCAGCCCAAAGAGGGCGTGTCACCACCAGTCCTTAGCCCCAGTCCCACCCACACGACTTCTCCCAGCCCACATCCACCCATGTCCTCTGGAACCAGACAGAGCTGTGACCAACTCAGTATTCCCTCTTGGCTGCCCAGGGTTCCTGCTGGACTTCATCTCCTGCCCCATCATTAAAGGTTTCACCTCCACTGCTACCGTCACTATGGGCTTTAGGCAGATCAAGGTGGGCATCCTAGTTGACATCAGGACCAAGGCCGGGTCCTGATAGGTGTGGGCCAGTTGACATCTTGCTGTTCCAGAGCTCAAAGCACGTGCTGCTCACATGGGTCTCCGTGAATAAAATGACCCTTCAGGGGAGATGTTGGGTGACGGTCAGATTCTACAACAGGTAATTTGAGGGACTGGTAGTGACAGCCCCGCTCTGGGTGGAGTTTTCCCGCCACTGCGCTTGGTTCCCTCACACAGTGGCTCTGTTCTGCTGCCTCTGCTACACAGTCAGCCGGCAGCCTTCACAGCTCATGAGCGTCCTGCCAAAATTTCCACAAGCAGATGCTTCCCCCATGCTCATTTAGCTAGATGATTTCTTTTTTTTTTTTTCCAGTTTCTGTTGACTATGTTTCAAATGCCCTGCTTCTTTATATTTCTATTTAAACCTCTATGAGAAGCTCTAGATCAGTGATCACTGGTTATCCGAGGCCATCATGGTTTCTCCCTTCCCTGGGTCTGACGTTCCTGGGTGGCAGGAGCTGTCTTGCTCCCGACCATGGCCGCCCAGCGCTGTGCTTGGTATGAAGCAGGTCAGTGCTCAGGTGGGTGGGCAGAATGGACCCCAGCTGCCTTGGACAAATGAAGCCGTGGGGCCCCTGGTGGCAGATGCAGGGCCATACCCCTGCCTTGTGACCCAGTGTGCCCACTGGGGCTCTCCAAGACCTGGTTCCCACAGCCAGGCTCTGTTCCAGGCTGGCCCGTGCAGTCTTCCCTGATGGAGGGCAGTGAGCAGATCAAGGCCAGGAGGAGGCATGTGTGTGAGAATCCAGCAGCTGACACTTCTTCCCTCTCACTCTGTGCTGGGGCTGGATTCAACAGTTTCTCCGTGTTGAATTCTCACCACACCCCTGGGAGGTAAGTTTCTCATCATCTCCATTTAGAGAGGAGGAAACCCCTCAGAAAGGTGGAGGTGAATGTGATTTCTATGTTGTGTACACACACATGTCAGGGGCAGCTTGGCAAATGCTGTTCTGTGGGATGGTCTGTCCTTTATTGTGGAAACAACATCCTTCCTTTTTAGTGTCAAGGATGTTCCTCTATAGGGTCATAATGTTCATAGAGGGTCCCTTCTTTATGCATTTGTACTTGGTGATCCTAGGCTCCCAAAGTCCTTAAAACCTTGACTAGGTCATGACAGCCACCTGAGAGCCCCTAGGCTGGGCTGGGCTGGGGTCCTCCTGACCTGCCCAGGACAGAAGTAGGGGAGGCAGAAGTTGGAGATGTCCCCTGCTTAAGTAGCCAGGATTTCTGTGGCACCAGCACCTCGGCCACCTTGGCCCTGGTGAGCACTGTGAACCCAGGGGAGTGTATTGTGGTTGGTGATGGTCATGTGAACTGAAGAGGGCGACAAAGGTTTACATCAAGAAGAGGTACACACCTTTTTGACAAATCCGAAATGCCTTTGTATTTTTTTTTGATCACTCATGAAAGGTACCTTAAAGCCTGATGAATTTTAATAGACGCAAGCCCTGAAATATCACCTCACGCTGTATTGAATTTTTCATGATCCTTCGTTACTTTGCCTGCTGGTTGTGCTGATCCACATTTATGTCTTTTGTAGAGAGTCAACATACAGCCTTTTCAAAACACTGGTGGTCAAAG
This sequence comes from Equus przewalskii, assembly GCF_037783145.1. Lineage (NCBI taxonomy): Eukaryota > Metazoa > Chordata > Mammalia > Perissodactyla > Equidae > Equus > Equus przewalskii. The sequence goes on from NC_091837.1 coordinate 7,523,910, forward strand.
TGTGAGGACGGGCAGGGCAGAGGCGCCTACACAGGAGGCCGAGAACCAGAGGTCGGATAGGAGGTAGAAAATCCAGGGGAATGAGGCGTCACTGAAGCAAGTAGGTGTGAAGAAAGAATTGGTGAAGGGTCACAAGTCAGAGGTCAACTGAAAGAGTGGGAGGTTTCTGCTGGATCGAGCAGTCAGGTGTGTTCCAGTGAAATGGTAAGGGCAAAACCAGATCACGTGGCTTAAATGAGAGACCCCAACGTGTGAAAAACAAACCACTGTTGGATTCTTTCCAGTTTTATCCTGACAGCATCTGTTACTTCTGGAATCCACTCCAACCACGAGGAGGTGAGTCCCTCCAACGCCTATGAAGTGGAATCTTCAGAAACGTTTAGTTTTAAAACTGGGAATCTGGAAGATTCATTTCTTCATGACTACAAAATATTTATTAATAGTTTTTCACAAACCGATGCTTTTGAAAGAGATATTGTTAAATGGGGCTGTTTGGCTTTCAATGTCATCTTTGGGGGTGGAGCAATACTAAATGTGGGTCCACTTTCATATTCAGGGTGCAGATCCATGTGATCTAAACTCTTATACTTGTTTTCCATTTGATGACTTCCTTGCGTTCCCCTCCCCCTGAATGATGGTCATTCTTTCCTGACACTTGTGAATATGTTTTTTTCAAACTTTAGGTGCCTTTTTTTTTTTAAAGGTATGCTTTTTGGTGAGGAAGATTGGCCCTGAGCTGACATCTGTTGCCAGTCTTCCTCTTTTTGTCTCCCCAAAGCCCCAGTACATAGTTGTATATCATAGTTCTAGTTCTTCTTGGTCTTCTATGTGGGACGCCGCCACAGCATGGCTTGATGAGCGGTGTGTTGGTCCACGCCCAGGATCCAAACCAGCGAACCCCAGGCCATGGAAGTGGAGCAGATGAACTTAACCACTCAGCCACAGGGCTGGCCCCACCTTTTTTCTTTTTTTAATTAAAGTGTGGAAATTCCCATGAATATTTCAGGATGTTCTAGTACCTAGAGGGTTAACTAACAGAATCCCTCTGCATTTTCATTGCCCTAATTCAAATCCTTTCGAGCGAGTGAACAAGATTCTGTCCTCCCTTCTGGAGATTACTTTCTACTTTAAGGATGAACAATGCAGGTTTTTTTTAAAGATTTTTATTTTTTCCTTTTTCTCCCCAAAGCCCCCCGGTACATAGTTGTGTATTCTTCGTTGTGGGTCCTTCTAGTTGTGGCATGTGGGACGCTGCCTCAACGTGGTCTGATGAGCAGTGCCATGTCCGCGCCCAGGATTCGAACCAACGAAACACTGGGCCGCCTGCAGCGGAGTGCGCGAACTTAACCACTCGGCCACGGGGCCAGCCCCAACAATTCAGTTTTTTAATCATCATAACAGCTTTAGTGAGATATGGTTCACGTACAATACAAGTCACACCTTAAGGTGTGCAATTCAGTATTTTTTATTATTATTATATTTACAGAATTGTGCAACATCACCATAGTCAATTTTAGGAGCTTTCCGTCATCCCTCCAAAAGAAACATCTTCCTTATTACGAGACAGTCCTATTTCCCCTAACCCCTAAGGTGGAGGCAAACACAAATTCACTTTCTGCTTCTATGGGCTAGCCTATTTTGAACATTCCCTGTAAATGGAATCATACAATGTGTGTCCTTTTATGTCTGGCTTCTTTCACTGAGCATAGTGTTTTCAAAGGCCCATCCATGTTGCAGCATGTGTCAGCACTTCATTTCTTTTTGATTGCTGAATAATATTCCATTGATGGCTGTGGCACAATGTATTTCTCCATTCTTCAGTTGATGGGTATTTGGGTTGTTTCCACTTCTTGGCTCTTATGAATATTGCTGCTATGAACATTCATGTACAAGTTTTTGTGTGGACACGTGCTTTCGTTTCGTTTGGGTGTACACCTGGGAGTGGAATTTTTGGGTCATGTGGTAACTGTTTCACTATTTGAATATCTGCAAGACATTTTTCTAAAGTTACTGCACCATTTTACATTCCTGCCAGCAGTGTGTGAGGGTTCCAGCTTACCACATCCTTACCAACACTTACCATCTGTCTTTTTTACTATAGCCATCCTATGGGTGGGAAATGATATCTCATTGTGGTTTTGATTTGTATTTCTCTGGTGGCTAATGATGTTGACATTTTTTCCTGTGTTTAATGGCTATTTGTATATCTTCTTTGGAGAAATGTCTATACAGCTTATTTGCCCATTTTTTAAGTGGGTTATTTGTCCTTTTATAGCTAAATTTTTATAGTTATTTCTGTATTCTAGATATGTTTCTTTCTGATATATGAGTTGCAAATTTTTCTCTATATTGTAGATTATCTTTTCACATTCTTAATGGTGTCCTTTGAATCCCCAAAGTTTGCATTTTAGTGATGTCTAATTTATGCATAATAGAATCTTACTATTTGGAAATGATTTAGACACTAAATCATATCCTCATTAACATTTTGGTTATATTTTGGCCAACATTTTAACATTTTGGCCAAATGTTAAAGGTGTAGAGAAAGAATTGAGTTAGTTCATTTCAAGATTTGCTATAAATCCAAAAAAATTCATCAGGGAAGATATTCCTGTGTTCAAATATTTCTTTATTATTCTTTGAATGTTCAGGGGATCAGTAATCATAGCCTCTCTCTCATTTCTGGTGTTAGTAATTTGTGTTTCTCTCTCTCTCTCTTTTTTTTTTTTCCAGTTATCCTGGCTAGAGGTTTATCCATTTTTTTTTTTTTTTTTTTTTTTTTTGGTCTTTTCAAAGAATTAGTTTTGGGTTTATTGATTTCTCTATCGATTTCCCATTTTTAACGTCATTAATTTCTGCTGTAATTTTTATTATTTCCTTCTGTTTGCTTTAGGCTTACATTGCTCTTCTTTCTTTAGCTTAGGTTATTGTTTCAGATCTTTCTTTTTTATAATCTGTGCATTCAATGCTATAAACTTCCCTCCAGGTACTGCTTTCACTGCATTCCACACGTTTTGATAAGTTGTATATTCAATTTCATTTAGTGGAAAATATTTGGCACGTCTCTTGAAACTTCTTTTTTTGATCTGTCGACTTAAAAGGCAAATTCACCAGTTATTTTACCCTCAGAATTAGTTTATTGGGGAATAACCAAAAGAATTGCAATTCGGGAAGTCCATGCTTTGGCGAATCATAGGCAAATCCAGAAAACAAGGCGGTAGGGGAGCTGCTTTTATAGAGAAAAAGAGGGAATCGGTGGCGGCTGTTCTAAAGGAAGTTCTAATGGGGGAAAGTAACAGTTCAAGGCAGCAGTGGTTTCTCATTGGCTGAGCTGCGGCATTTCTGATTGGCTGGGCTGTTGCTGGGTGGGGAGAGAAATCTTCCTTCAGCAGTAAAGTAGTTTTCTTGTCTCAAAGCTTCCAGGGTATGCCCCTTCCTGTTTGGGGTAATTGAGACTGTGTGATAGGGCAGGGCAGCTCCCCCTACCGGCCTTCCCAACTCCAAATTAGTTAAGGTTTCTTTTATTAATTTCCACAGATCCATGTGTTGTTTAATCTCCAAATATTTGGAGATTTTCCAGCTATCTTTCTATTTTTGTTTTTTACGTTAAAGTCCTTTTTTGTCCTACAACATACTTTTTATGATTTCTATTGTTTTAAATTTGTTGAGTCTGGGTTTTTTTTTTGTTTTTTTTTTTTACCCAGAATGTGGTCTATTTGGTGAACATTGCATCTGAGCTCCTCTTTTAGCGTATCAGTTATATTTCTTGTTTAAAGTTTTTAGATGGTTTCCCTAGAGTTTACAATATAAATTTACAACTAACCTCAGTTCACTTGGGAATAACGCTGTGTTTCTTCATGGTTAGCACACTTTCCTTATAACACTGTCTTCCTAATTCCTCCCTCCCTCCCTTATATAATGGCTCTCGTACATCTCACTTATCCATCAACTATTATCACCAAATGTATCTTTGCAAATATTATTTTGAACAAAATGAATTGGTTAGATCAATTAAGAATAAGAAAAATAAAAGCCTAATATTTTATTTTACCTCATTTATTTCTTCTCTACATTCTTCCTTTCTTTATTAGACCTAAGTTTCTGACTTACAGCATTTTCCTTCTCTGAAGAGCTTCTTTCTTGCAAGGCAGGACTACTGGAAACAAATTCAGTTTTTGTTTATCTTGGAAAGTTTTTATTTTCCCTTCACTTTTAAGGAGGAATTTAATGGGTACAGAATTCTAGGTCAGTGGGGTTTTTTTCTTTGAACACTTTAAATATCTCACTCTACTCTCTTCTTGCTTGCATGGTTTCTAAGGAAAAATACCATATAATTCTTGTACTTGTTCTCTATGGGTATGATTTTTTCCCCTTTGTCTTTTTTCAAGGTTTTATCTTTGTGTTTGAGTTTCTGAAGTTTGAATATGATATACAAAGGTGTTGATCACTTGGTATTTATCCTGCTTGGTGTTCTCTGAGATTCCCAGATCTGTGGTTTGATGTATGTTAAATACAAGTTTTCATTCATTATTATTTCAAGTATTTCTTCTGCTCCTTCCTTCCTCCCTTACTCTTACATTCTCTTTACCCAGATGTTACACCTTTTGTAATTGTCCCAAAGTTCTTAGATATTGTTTTCTATTTTCTTCAGTCTTTTTTCTCTTGTTTTTTAGTTTGAGAAGTTTCCCTTGACATATCTTCAAGCTCAGTCTTGCTTGATTCTCTGCTCAGTCTTGTCCAGTCTGTTCACAAGTTCATCAAAAGCATTCTCCATTTCTGTTACAATATTTTTTACTTCTACCATTTTCTTTTGATTCTTTCTTAGACTTTTCATCTCTCTGCTTACGCTGGCCGTCAGTTCTTGCATGTTGTCCACTTTTTCCATTGGAACCCTTAGCATATTAATTATACTTATTTTAAATTCCCAGTCTAATAATTCCAAAATCTCTGTCATATCGCAGCCCAGTTCTGATGCTTGCTCTGTCTCTTCAAACTGTGGGGGGTTTGCCTTTTAGTATGGCTTGTATGTTTAGTTGAAAGATGGATGTGATGTACTGAGTATAAACAACTGAGGTAAATAGGCCTTTCTTGTGAGTTTTTATTTTTTATTTTTTGAGGAAGATTAACCCTGAGCTAACATCTGCCACCAATCCTCCTCTTGTGCTGAGGAAGACTGGCCCTGAGCTAACACCCGTGCCCATCGTCCTCTACTTTATGTGTGGGACAGCTGCCACAGCATGGCTTGAGAAGCAGTGTGTAGGTCCGCACCTGGGATCCAAACTGGCAAACCCCGGGCTGCTGAAGCGGAACATGCGAACTTAACCACTGTGTCACTGGGGCGGCCCTAATGTGAGTTTTTCATGTTCTAGGAGTTAAGCCATGTTTGCTGTTTGCTATTCACCACAGGTGTCAGAAGCTCTTGTGTCCTCTGGGGTCCTTTGATTTTTGCAGGGTTTGTGTTGTGTATTTTCTCTGCCCTGTTCTCTCTGGGTTTCCCTTGATACTTCTTCTTCAACTGGGTCTGAGACTGGAAGTTCTTTTAGTTGAAATCCTGTTTTGATCCAGGAGCCCTGTTGATGCCATGGGAGGGTGTGGGGAAAGGAGAAGTGTTTTGTTGTTCCATGATTGGATCTCAGGCTTTTAGGGAGCCTGAATCCCTGGGATTTGACCTGTACAAGTGCTTCTCAGATTTTTTTCTCATTAGGTGAGAGACTGCTCGAGGGAGCAGGAGTTGGGTATTTCCCTTCCTCCCCATGGAAAGTTGGAGGGACTAGATTAGGGTATTTCCTTTCCCCAGGCCAGTGATGCTCTGGTAGAAGCCAAGGTAAAACAGTTTCCTTGAGGGAAGGCTCTCTCCAGGAGAACACGCTGCTCTGGGTGTGTTTCCAAATGGTTAGTTTTCTTCTCTCTCTGCTGGAAGCGTGAAGGAGTGTTCTTTAATCTTCACCCTGAGAATGTGGTGGGGCTACTGGAGGTAAAACTCATGAAGGTGTGGAGGCCCCATAAGACTGGGGCCCCTGGAGTTTTTAACTTTTGGGCTTGTCCGCACTGAGTCTCTAGAAGTTCACCAGCTACAGTTTAAGTTTTGCTGCCCAGGTCCTGGCCCGAGCAGAAGCCTCTGCTCTGTTCAGCTGTGATTCTCTGTAATCACCTGTCTCTACAATTTTGATGGTGATAATTTGCCCTGTGACCTCAGTTCTCTTGGATTCAATGGATTTAAGAAGAATTGCTTTCAGTTTGTTCAGCTTTTCTCTTGTTGTGATGACAGGAGTGATGATCTCTAAGCCCCATAGATATTGGACCACAAACTAGAAGTCTTTTAATCTTTGTAACTAAAATGAACTAATTGTAGCTTGTTTCCTCTACAAATACTTCCCTTTCATCCCTGTTTTTGGAGAAGGGAAGAGATGTCTTCAGGGAGTCCTCCTGCTTTTTAAAAGCAAGATGTCACAAATTGCTCAGGGACATGTCCCACCCTAGAATTAAGGCTTTCCTTGTTTGCCCCGGCCCAGAAGCTTTGATGTCAGGTCCATACAGTGTAGGTTAGCCATGTATGTAGGTGATTTGTCTAGGACTTTAAAAGAAAAAAAGTCCCAAAAGAACTTGCTACATTAGAAAAGACTAAACATGTTGATTCCTGGTGTCCACTAAGGATGATTCAGCCACTCCGAGTCAGAGAGCTCGGGGGGAAGCAGCCATTCCAACCAACTGACGAGGATGAGCCTCCCTGTCGACCCCTCTCCTGGGCCCATTTTATCCTGAGCTGCAATGTTTCAACTCAATAGACACCTTTAATATTCAAGGGTCAGTCCTTGTAGCCATCAAGTTGTGTCCTCTCCACACCCCGTTAGCTGGGCCACGGGAACCTGTAAACAGTTAGGTCTGTCCTCTCCTGTCACCTCTCACACAGTCAGTGCTTTTCCACTTGATCTCCAGAGCACAGGCACATGGGAATTACGCAAAGGAACAAAGACAGGCTTTATTGTAAGTTATGGGGAAGACACAAGGGTTCCGGGAGGAAAATGGGGAGAGTGGAATGGTCCACTGTAGGCAGCAGGGGGTGTCCTTCCTGCTCCAAGACTGGAGGGAAACCTGCCAGGCACCTCTGTCTACTGTCCTGAGGGCTCTGACCCCCTGGGATGGACAACAGCCTCTGACCACCCACCTTTGGGGAAAACTGCAGGGCAGGGGGTGGGGGTGGAACGCTGTGTCTCTGGTGCCCACTTTGCTCCGGGATCACAGAGCTCAGGTCTAGACTTGCATTTCAGATCTAAACGAGGCACAAATGAGGTCCAGGCTGGGAGGAAGTAGACACTGGCTGCGTCTTGAGGAAGCAGTTCACTCGGGCTAGTTTTCACCTTTTAGACCCCAAGGGCATAGATTCGAACCTGGAGGAATATAACTTGGTTGAAGGCCCAATGGTTTTCTGTGCAACCAAGCCCTGGACAGGTGATATAGGGGCGCTGATGGCAAGGCTGCTCCTCGCTGTGCCCACCACAGAGGCAGGGCTGCTAGGAATGGAGGTGGAGACGGACATGCTCGTAAAGGCAGCCTTGATGGCACAGGGGCTGGGCCCTTGGCTGGAGGTAAGGTGGCTCTGCCTGGGAGGGTCCCCAGGGATGTGACTTAAGGAAGGGGCAATTAGGCCTCCAAACCAGGCTTTCTTAGTGCTGGATCCTGTGGTCAGCATGGGGGCGCTATGGTGAGGGGTGCCCCAGGTGTTCAGGCCCAAGCTTCCCCCATAGTGGTGTGTGGTACTTGGGGCCCCGCTTGTCTGTGCTGTAATGCTGAGTGCTCCAAAGGAACAGCTCAGACCTGAGGCAGCCTCTCTGCTCCCAAAGTCCATAGATGCTGCCGAAACCCCAAACCTGCAGGGGGCTAGGCTTGTGCCCCCAAATGTTAAGCAGTGCTACCAGATGTGGGGCCCAGCATTGGTCACAGTGCTGGGCATGTAGGTGGCAGCTGCAAAGCTAGAGGCTGTGGCTGTGCCAGAGGGGAATACAGCTGGGTGGCAGCAAAGGGTGGCCAGGTGCTGCTGTGGGTGCCCAAGCTGGAAGGTGTGGGTCCTAACCCCCCAAGAGCTGCCTGTGTGGTGCTGCCCTGGCCTGGAGCAGAGGTTGGGGCCCAGGCTAGGGCTGGAGCTCCCAGTGTTTCGTACTGGAGAGAGCTGTGGAAGGTAGTGGCTTCATGCTGCAGCCCATCAGGGGCCCCAAACACGGGCTGGGCAGTGGCTCCAGGGTTCACAGGAAGTTTCAGAGTTGGGGTAGGGCTGCAGAATCTCAGTGCAGGCAGGCTGGTGGTGACTGTGACTGAGGCCATGCTCTCACTGGGGAGCATCTCAAGCACCTGGACAGATGGGGTGAAGCTCCCAGTGGAGCCAGGGAGAGGCTCCAAGAGCAGAGCTGAGAAGGTAGAGTGGCATCCATGGGAATAACCTCAGTGTCAGAAGCTGGCTGGGGAGCCAGGCCTGCACATGTGCTGGTTGAGGGGCTGGAACTGAGAGCAGAAGTGATTAGCAGGCCAGTAGAGGGAGGGGCACTAGGATCAGTGATGGGAGGGGCCTCTGTGGGGTGGACACAGGAGAGTGTATACAGGTGGGTGGGGGCAACTCCACTCTGGAGGTGCTGGAGCCACATAGATGGCAGAAGTGGCCACTGCAGCAGATTCCAGGATGCCCGCTGGGCCCGGGGAGTCCTGGGTCTCCCTGCGTCTCTCCGGCTGTGGAGTCATGCTGGGGGCTGGCGGGCCAGCTGGGGGAGGAGCAGTCTCAGCAGCAGGCAGCGGGACAGAACAGGACGGCTGTGTGGGGCCACCGTCCCGGAGGGCCTCACTCTCACCCCGCAGTGCTCTGTTGGTGTACCGTATTGCTGCTGCTTTCTCTGAGTCTAGGTCTTCCGCAGTGACCTGAAAACCCAACTCAGGTAGTGGTGGCAGCCTCAGAGAGTCCCCTCGCCTGTGTGGCAGCAGAGGAATCTTGGGTTTTCGGGGCCTGGAACTGTCAGATGTGGGTGCCTTGTTCCTCCGGGTTTGTTTCCGCCCTGTTGTTGTCTCTGCGTCCTTTCCACGCTGGATCTTCCCCCGGGAAAGCACCGAAGCCGCAGAGGGAGACTGAGGGCCCTCTCGCTCACTTTCCTTGAGGACCTCTGGGGCAGCCTGGTGTGGGATGCGGCTGGACCCCTCCTCCTCTGCCCTGGCGGGGACCCTAGGGTGGAGCTGTGTGAGCTCCTAATGGGATTTCCTTTGTGGCAGGAGCTCATACAAGATGTCTGGGATTTCTAATAGGATCTGTCTTCTGAGCTCGTGGCATGGAGATTTCTCTGCAGAGGCCCAGGCCTGGGCACGAAGGAACAGAGTCCTCCTGGACCCCCAGGGGTCTAAGTGAGGAAGGTGTACCCCTAGTGTCGTCAGGTCCCTTCCATGATAGTCCTGCCTCTCTGTGACTCTGAGTTCTTCCTCCTGCTTGGCCATCTCTTTCCTGCTCTCTCCCAGGGCCCTTGACATGACCTTGTCTTTGCAGGAGTCTTGGGCATGCCTGGGTTTTGTGGGCCGCATGGGGGTGTCTCCTGCTCCTGGACCACACAGAGAGTGGCTGTGCTCACTGCAGATGCTGAGCTGCAGGACATCTAGGTGGCGTGAGTAAACAGCATGGCCTTCTTCTGGTGGCCAGGCCTGCAGGTGGAGGTAAGGACCCCAGAAAGGAGCACAGGGTGGGCCGGATCATGGCATATGGTCTGGGAGTTGCTATGCCAGGGCAAGGATGCAAAGTCACTGGATATTTGTAAGATGGCCTGTGAGTTGACCCAGGGGCATGGACAGCTGGGTGACCCCAGCTGGCCAAGGGAAGTTGGTGGGTGCGGTGAGCAGGCTGGATGTGGCCGAGCCCTCTTGGTAGGTTCTGGCCCCCAGTACCTGGCCTTAGAACACCTGGGTGAGGTCTGTCCCTCACAAGAGAGCTGGACTCAGAGCTTTCTCCTTCAGCTGCCTACGAAGCCAAAGGTGAAGTGCACACCATTTGGCCTGTTGCTAGGATACAGCTTTGAAATGTGTGAGGGAAGCATGGAGGGAAGGGCATGTGCGCAGAGGACACGCAAGGACATGGGGCAGGACCTCCTTAACGTATGACCCAACAAACTGACTCCTAGGCAGTTAACCTAGAGAAATGACAACTTAGGTTCTCACAAAACCTATGTGTGAATGTTTTTGCTGCCTTATTCAAATTTCCTAATATAGGACTATGGAGGTTTTCCAATATTTCTTGAGTGAGTTTGTAAGGATTTTTAGTTGTCCTGGGAATAACGCTGTGTGTATGAATTGTTTAACAGTCTAAGACGACTTCACATTCTACCAGTCATAAGCCTTACAGCCATATGGATTCTTTACCTTCTACTCTGTTATGGTTGTTGTATGGGTCACCTTTATATGACTTGAACACCACCCTCTGAGCCTGTGCTGTCCTTTTTTCATTCAAAAATCATACATATATTAAATAATTTAAGAAGAGAAAAATAGGCCCCCACATTTATCCAGAGATGACCATTTCTGTAGCTCTTCCTTTGTTCCTGAAATTCCCAGCTTCTCTCTTGTGTTGTTTTATCTCAGCCTGCAGAAGTTTCTTTCCTATAGTATTTTATAGCCAGTTGTCAAGTGATGAATTCTCCTAGTTTTCTCTCATCTCCATCAGCCTTTCTCTTGGTTTGGGTTTTTGGCTTTTGCTCCTGAAGGATATGTTTGCTTCCTGTCATGTCCTGGGGTGATCTTTTCTTTCTGAACTTTAAAGATGCGATTCCATTCTCTTCTGGCCTTTGTGTTTTCTGAGGAATAATCAAGCGCATCAAATTGATATTCTCTTATATATGACATATCCTTTTCCCTGACTGCTTTCAAGATTTTTCTTTTCTTTGCTTTTTATGAGATTGATTCCATGTCAGGATGTAGCTTTCTGAGCTTAGATCTGTGTTTCATAAATTTGTGAAGTTTGCAACCATTCTTTTCCTCCAATGTTTTCTTCAGCCCCAACCTCTTTCACCTTCAGACTCTGCTGTGGCTCGCAAGTTAGAACTTGTGACATTATTTCACACATCTCTGAGGGTCTCTTAATTTTGTTCAGTCTTTTTTATCTTTATTCTTCAGATTTGCCATTTCTATTGATATGTAAGTTTTCTGACTCCTTCCTCTGTTTTCTCCATACTGTTATTGAGCTCACTCAGTGCATTTTTCATTTTGGATATGTTAAGTTCTAAAATTTCCATTTTGCTTCTTTTCCGCAGTTTTTGTTTCTCTGCTGAGAACGTGTTTCTTTCCGTTGGTTTCAAGAGTTTTTTCTTTTCCCTCTAGAGCATCGTTATAATGAAGGCTCTGTCCGATCGTTCCCGCATGCGGGTTATTTCTGGACTGGATCTGTTAATTGTCTTTTCCCTTGAGAATTGGACAGATTTTCCTAGTTGTCTGTTTTGTTGTGTGATTTGGGTGGTATCCTGGACAGTTTGTTCCTTATGTTGTGAGACTCTGGTTCCTATTAAAATCCTCTGGAGACGGCTCGTTGTTCTTTTTCTGTTCAGTGAAGCCATCGATACAGGGAAGGTCGAGCTGCATGTTGTGCTTGCCTTCTGTCGGCAGCTGTTCCCGTCTCAGGGCAGTTGTCATGGCATCACTGTGCTGTTTGTGTCCACACGGTGACGTCCCCCTCGGGGTGGGTCTGGGCAGTGAGTGGGTGCGTGTGGCAGCTCAGTCCTCCAGGCCTCGGCTCTGCCTCTTTGGTCTGTTCTGTGCATGCGGCTCAGGTGATCCCAGGACTCCTGTTGTTCCTCCGCAGACGTAAATAGTCCCTTCTCCAGCTCCCTCCTCCTCGGGGTCCTCCCACACTCTCAGGCTTCACGGCTCCTCCTCTGACATGTTCCTCAGAGTGTTTTCACTCCGTGATGTCATGCAGACCCACATGACTCAGTTGACCTTTTGGGTGAAACAGACAGAGAAAAGACAGAAGAAAGGACAGGCGATTTATCCACACCCTTCAGACCCCGGGAGTCTCTGCACCTGCTGCCTTGTCCAGAGACACGGGGACGTTCTCGGGGCTTTCGGTGCCTCTGCCGTCACTGAAGCTGCAGGGGAGACTCTGAAGCTGGGGAGAGACAAGACCAGACAAAGAGGGGTGACCCCTCCCTCCTGACACACAAGGCCCCCTCTCCCACTAGTCGGTTTGGAAATAAGGGGTTGGTCCCAGAGTTTTCACTGTCGGAGGCTGCTGGGCGACCCCTGCCCTGGTGAACAGGCCCCTCCTCACCCCATTACAGGGGGCTCCAGTCCCCCTCTGCCTGGTAGTGTTCACTTCTTAGAGTTCTCAAGGACATACTTTCTGTCCTCTGAGCAGTGTTTCATCTGTCATCTGAGAGAGAGAGGTTGTGTGGGGCTCACTCCATCTTGGCCCAACCAGAAGTCCAGTGTCACTTTTAAAATCAATGTCTTCGTGTTGTCGCATATGGCAAGATATCTTTCTCTTTTCAGGCTGAATAATACTCCATGGCATGTATATCCCACATTTTCTTTATCCATTCACTTGTGGATGGACAGGAAGTCGTTTCCATGTCTTAGCTGTTGTGAATGATGCTGCAGCCGACACGGGGGTGCAGAGATCTCTGATTCTTTCTTTTTTCTCCTTTCGATTCTTTTGGATATGTACCCACAAGTGGGATTGCTAGATGAAATTGCTAAGTGAAATAAGCCAGCTACCGAAGGACAAATATTGCATAATTCCACTTATATGAGGTATCTAAAATGGTTAAAATCGTTATATTTGATAACACTGCATTGTGTAATTGAAATTTACTAGAGAGTAGTACTTAAGTGTTCTCACCAAAAAAAAAGGTAAACAGGTGAGGTGATGGATGTGTTAATTAACTTGAGGGGAATCCTTTCACAATGTATCCAATCATCACGTTGTAAATAGCTAACAATTTTATTTGTCAATCATACCCCAAATGAAACTGAAAAAAAGGGGGAAAAAATGTCAAACTTATGGAAACAGAGAGTAGTAGCATGGTGATTGCCAGGAGCTGGGGGAGGGGAAGTGGGAGTTGCTGTTGAACAGGCATAAAGTTTCGGTTATACAAGACGAGTAAGTTCTAGAAGGCTGCTTACAACATTGTGCCTATAGTTCACAGTACTGTAGTATGGACTTAAAACTTGTTTAAGAGGGTCCACCACATGTTAAATGTTCTTACCATAATAAAAAAAAATGAGGCAATTTCTGATTTTCGCAAAATGCTTAGAGTATAGAACCGAAGGAGTACCACACCAAATATCAAGCTTTATAGTTCGGCAATTTTTAAGAAATAAAAACTAGAATTGTTTAACGATGAAAGAATTAGTATGTCGCTAAATGTGTGCCCTGACAAAGATGTACAGTATTTATAAACGCAGAGTTGAGAAGACCTGACAGGGTAATGCTTTAATAAAACTACTTGACACTTAGTGGATACTCAATCAATGTTTGTTCTCACTCCCTTTCCCGTGACTTTTGATCCAGTTCTTTTCCAGAGGCATCAATAAAAATCACATCCATGTACCTAGAGATTGTGTCCTTTATAATTACATGTATGATTATGATCATTACATAATGCAATGTGAAGATGGCAAATACGTGTTGAATCAACAAGTTCCTAGACTATGATTTTTAAGATGTTGACTTACTTTTTCTATTTAAAAAAGATAATATATCTAGCTGTTTTAAAATGCTAAATTACCAAGGGTGTTCACTCATAAAATTTCCTAACCTTTGGGGGTCCTATTTCACACCATGATTTGTCTGTCTTTCCTTCCTTGCATCATCTTTTCTTACTTTTTTCTTTCCTTCCCACCATCCTCACCATCCTCTACCCATCCATCCATTCATTAATCCGTATATTCATCCATCTGTCTGTCCATTCATTCATCCACACAGCCATCTATCTATTCATCCGTCCATCTGTTTATCCATCCATTCAACATATAATGGCTGCTGTGTGCCAGGCCCTTGTTTTGCATGCTGGCCACACAGTGCTAAATAAGACAGACACGGTTCCTGTCCTCATGGAACTTACTCCGGATTCTTGGGAAGTGGAATGTAACTGAAAAGGCTGAGCTGAGCCCTGGGATTTGGGGGCTCAGCTTGGCACCTGGGGGTGGGCAGTGCTCTCTGACATCAGGCAGTGGTCCATGGAGGAGTCTGGACCCGCAGCACTGCTGCCATGTCAGCAGCATCTTCACAGCAGTCCGTGTGTCAGCAAAGCACACCAGCGGCGGTGCCCTGTCGGGACTCCAGCCTTCACTCTGCTGCGGAAGCCACTACGTCAACACCCTACGCCAGGGATCCATGAACCACTCCAGCAGGGTCAGCGTGGGTGAGGGTGCGGGTGGGCCTTTACAGGAAAAGGTTGGTCTTCCTGTTGCGGGGGTGTCTTGGGCAATCACTTGGAAATGTAAATGTGATGTGACTTTTTGCACTCTTAAATCTAAGATTACATTTATACCCATTTTGAGTCAATCCTCGCCCCCCTTGATTTAGCGTCAGCTGATCTGAGTTGGTTTTTGTTACGGCCAAAACATCCTCGACCTCAGCCCGTGAGGGCTATTTTGCTTATTTTTTATAACAGTCCCATGAGGCCGGATCTGTTACTGACACCATTTTAGAGACGAGGAAATAAATTATCTGTCAGGTGAAGTGGCTCGTCCTGAGTCAGAGTTAGAAAACCTCAGAGGCAAGATTTGCCCCCACAGCCCTAAGCTGGTCTTGAAGCCAGAAGTAGGGAAGGGCATTCCCAGGGGCAGAAATGGCTGCGCAAGGGCTCAGAGGGGGCCGGGGGCGTGCCTGCAGTTCTGCTTGGGGAGGAGACATACGAGATGAAATGGCTACAGAGCTCTGGTTCCTGATCTCAGACACATCAGGCCCTCACGTGCTGGAGAACACAGGCGAAGGAAAGGTACTCTGCACAGAATCTTCAGGAACACTCCCTACCCCGCCTGGGCCTTCTGGGGGTGACTGCTCTGGGGACAGCCTGACTGGGGGGCTTTTTCTGCAGATAGATTACATCATTACCGCGAGAGAGCCTTCACTTGTGAGGATGACAGTTTACAGCCTGTAGACCCTTGCAACTGGAACCATCTGGACTTAAAAATGTGGTAGTGCAACGTCATGAACAACCCTCTGCATGAGACCCACAGCGTGCTGAGATTCAGAACCAGGAGTTTGCTGTGGGGGAGGCAGCGAGGTCTGACAGGGGCTTAGGGTCGTAAGGCTTGTAAGCGGAGTGATTTGCTGTGTGACCCCAGGCAGGTGTCTCCCCTTCTCTGTGCTTCACTTTTCCTCCTTAATGAGCCTGGTTTACTCAATGCATAGGGAGACTTGGAACTAGAAATTGCACACGTGTTCTGTGTTGAACACCATCCGAAGCCTTCTCCCAGGATCCCAGGGCTTCCCAGCATCCTGCCACCTCCAGCTGTGGAAACATCGACTCACAAATGGTCAGGATGTGACAGGTGTGCCCAGAGTGACGGGACACTCATAACAGAGCTCCATCTCGAGGGCCCTAAGTGACCTGCATGAGGGGAAAACATAGACACAGTTGCAGAAATGCCAGTATGTGCCAGGGGCAGGAATAAAATATTGTTCTTAAAGGCCAGGTCTTCCCTCCACCATGACACAGGCCTCCTCCAACACGGTACCTGACCTGGGAGGGACAAAGCAGATGTTGCTTTCAGGCTGGGCTGATAAGCTGGCTGCTTTCACTCGGTCACTGGGAGAGACCGAGAGTCCAGGGACACTTCCAGGTGTGGCATGGACATTTTCATCTGAGCCCCAGAGCTCAGTGGAAGGAGGAAAATAAGAGAATGGTGACAGACAAGTTGATATTGTGTGGCTCATGATGTTCTGTGGCATGGCCCCACAGAGCCAGCAGATTAAGAAGAATGCTAATATGTAATCAGGCCATTGTGGATTCATGGCCACTCTCATGCCTCAGTGTATGAATAGGTCCAGGTAGTGAAATCTTGCAGTGTATATTGAAAACCTTGAAACGTACATCCGCTTTGATCCAACTATTTCACTCCTAGGAGTTTATCCTAAGGCAAAAATTGGACAAGTACAAATATACGTATTCATGATACGGTCAGTTATAATTGTGAATAGTTGAAAATAATCCAAATGTCCGACCAATGAGACTGATTGAGTAAATTACACTAGAGCCGCACAGTGGAATATTTACGGCTATTTTTTTGTAGCATCCTTTTCTAGTCACAAACATGCTAAGGCCATTTCAATTTTGAAAAGTGGAATAAGATGATGTCAGCAAACTCATTTCACATTCATAGGATTGCTTCTTATTTTTCTCCATCCATGTGTTTTTTGCCCTCAGAGTAGGTTGTTCTGTTTCAGTGTCCTGGACATCATTTTGCACAAGCTTCCCAGAGCTTCCTCAGAACTTTAAGCTCTGCTGTAAGTGAATGCTCTGTTTTCTGAGCTGCTCTCTTGTGTTGTGTTTCGTTGTCTGCCTGGTATTAAGGTGACCTGTGCCTATGACTTACATCCCTGTCTGAACTTGGCTAGATCCCTGTCTGACTCGCCTTTGATCCTCAGGGCGTCGGGGATGGTGGGGAAGGAATGAAGTGATGCCTAGTAAATTCTCTACCTCTTCACCCTCACGTCTTTTTAAATCCTCTTACTTGCCACTGTCAATCCATGCTTTTCTCCCTGAATTTTTGTCTGCTTTGTCATTAGGAGAACAATATCCACCCATGAGGCTTCCATCTACATCTCTCACCACACTAGGGGGATCTGGGTACCCAGCCCCCAGTGAAGGTTGGGCCCTGGAGTCCCAGAGGTGCCTGCATCTTAATTCTATGCTTCATACCCCATCCTCTGCCTGCACCTGTTTGGGGTGGGATTAGAGGTGTGGGATTGCCACACTGAGACCCTCAGTGTCCTGTACAAAAAGCTTCTTAGCCACAAGCAACACCAAGCTTATCATGCCCCAAATGTCAGCCTTGCCGAAAGCTAAACAGCTTACGAGGTCTTGCTGAGAATTTCCATGTACTAGAAGCTAATAGAAGGTGAGCATTTTCCATTTCAATTTTTTTCCTTCCTGCGCCCAGGGTCTAGGTAATAATGCTCCTGTGGATTTTATAAAGCAAACCGTAACTAAATTGGAGTCGGGAAGGCCTGTAGGGGGAGCTCTCACGCCCTATCGCACATAATCAATTACACCAAACAGGAAGAGATGGATTCTTGCATGTTGGACAGGAAGGAAAACTGCTTTACTACTGAAGGAAGATTTCTCTCGCACCCAGCAACAGCTCAGCCAATGAGAAACCACTCCTGCCCTGAACTGTTATTTTCCCCCAGTGGACTTTTCCTTTAGAACAGCCCCTTCCCACTTCCCCTTTTTCTCTATAAAAGCAGCTCCCCTTTTTGCTTGTTGCCTCTGGTTTGCCATAGCATGCACATCCTGGATTGCAATTCTTTGGGCCGTTCCCAAATAAACTCGTTGGAGGCTTGTCAAGTCAACACTCCCTTTGGCATTTTGAAGATGCTCCTACCAATTCTGGCGAGATAGCTAAGCACTTGATGTGATTTATCCTCCCCAAACTCTGCGAAATGAGGGTTGGTATTATATGCATCTTATAAATGAGGAAATTGAGGCTTGAACAGAGAGGAGCCCCTTGCCCAAAGTCACACACAGCAGGTGATGGAGTTGGGTTCTGGACACAAGTCTGTCTGAATGCAAAGCCCGTGTTTCAATGCATTATGACTTCTTCCTCCACTTGGCAAGTCAGGAATGCTCCCTCCTTTGCCCCAGCTCTCCTTTTGCAGTGACTCTGACAACTGATGTAAACAGCATGAGCTCCAAGCTGAGGAACTGCCGTCCTGGAAAGATACAATGGACATTCCATCTGTGGTTTCCTCTGATTTCCTAGGGCACAGACCAGTGAACTACAGCCCCTGGTCCAAATGTGGACCACTGCCAGTTTATCTAAATAAAGTTTTATTGACACGCAGCCACACTCAGTCATTTACACATTGTCTATGGCTGCTTTCACGCTAGAAAAACACAGTTGAGTAGTGCAACAGACAGCACATGGCCCACAAAACTTACAATATTTGCTTTCTGGTCCTAAGAGAGAAGTTTTCTGACTCCTAGAATCTGGAGTAATCATCGTCTGTTATCCCAAAATCTAGAGTGACAGATGACAACAGTCCTGTGAGTAGGTTGCATTTCTTGAGTGCTGACTCTGAGCCGGGCACTCTGCTAGTTGCTTTCCCTGGATAATCTCCTGGAATCCTCCAACAATATTATCCGGCAGGTACCCAGAGAGGTGAGCAACTTCCCCAGTCACGGGGCGAGAAAGGGCGGGGTGAGGTCCAGCACTCAACCCTAGAGCTGACTGGCAAGCTCTTGATAAACCAAAAAGTGCTCTACGATATTAAAGGCATCACTTGCCAATAGATTGTCTACCCAGTGCCTGGTATTGTGCTGTGTGTAGGCCTGAGAAGTGATATAAAATGAGCAACAGATGGTCTCTGTCCTTGGGAAATCTGTCGGCCTGTGGGAAAGACAGACCTCCATCTAGAACAGCCAGTGAAATGGGCTTTCATACGAGACAACCCAGAGGAGGGGCTTGGGGAAGGGACCTCAGAGAAGGTGACCTCATGGAGAAACAGGTTTAGGCCCCTTCCTTTGATTGTCTCCAGTCACAGAGCGCCTTAGGGATGGGGAAATTGCCACAAGGACGCTGGATGTTTCATTCCAGTGAGGACCTGATCGGTAGCCTCCAGCATGCGTTCCCAGGGAAAGCCTCATTTACTGCTGGAGTGCGAAGACAGCCACTCTCCCACCTCCACTGTGGGTCCATGTGAGGGAAAATAACGAAACAGCCCCCATGTTGGATAGTGACCGCGGAAAGTCCAATTATCAGTGGCCGACACCACCCACTGAATTTCTTCTGGCTGAAATTTTTGATTGTTTCACTGCCAAAACCAGGTTGGCTGTTTATTCTGGATGCCAATGGCTATTATTAATCATGTTGATAAACAAGGCTCCCCAAATCATCTCAATACCAGGAACAATTCACTTCAAACGATAGCAGCAACAATGACACTAACAACAAAATCCACAAGTCAGTCCCATGGTGTCCACTCTCACCCAGGGGAGCCTGGTGAGGAGTTGATGAGTATTTTTGGATATAGACAACTTGTGCCTGGCCCAGACCCTCTGATTTCTTCAGTAGCGCTTTCCAGAGAGTTCAAATTATTTCCTAATTTGTTCCAGATACACCATGTTTTGTGGCTTCATTTGGGCATTGAGGTCATCACGAGATGATGGAGTTGGGCAAAGGAGAAAGTAGAGAGAGGAAAGAAATGCCTCTTTCCTTCCTTCGTTCGCTCAGTTGTTCCTTCACTCACTCGTTGCTGAGTGTCTGCGCGTCCTAGGGGCTGGGGATTGAACGTTGAGGGAAGCAGAAGTTCCACCGTGCTGGCCATCGAGCACGCCAGATCCTCAGTCAGTGCGTCTTTTCAAGGTAGGCAGTCGGCTTCCCCTCAGCCACCACACTGCAGATGGCTGGCATAAGCGAATGCCAGCAGTACTGTTCCCTTGCAAGAACTGGTTTAGGGGTTAGCATGTAACCCAGTTCTGCCCAATGAGAAGGGGAGAAAATCTGTTAGTGGCTTTTGAGAACCTTCTCCCCATGACTGAGAAGGAACTACAGGAGGGGATGGTCACTTCTCCATCGCTTGTAGTCTGTGCAGATGTGACAACTGCCATCTCACTACGTGCCAGAAGATAGAAGATGAAGCTAACTCTGACAATGGCAGAGTGGAAAGATGAGAGGACCTACATCCTCGCTGACATCATTGAGCTGCTAAGTCTCTGACCCTGGAGGCCACTCTGTCCTTGGACTTCCTGTTATGTAGTGTAACAGATTTCCTCGGTGTTTCAGCCAGTATAGGTTGCGGTTTCTGTTATCAGCATCCCAAAGCATCCTAATCAATGCAGCACTCTTATTGTAGAATGCTGGTTTATCTATAAAGGAGCAGGCACAGAGAAGTCGGTTAATTTGTCTAGGGTCACACAGCTGGGAACTGGCTGAATTAGATTGTGAACCCAGGACTCTCTGCCTCCAGCCTCTCTCCCCATAGGTGACTGATGGCTGACATCTGAGACTGTGCAGTCAGCAAATAACAGATGTTGAGCTTACACCATGGTCAGTGCTGGGCGCTGAGGAGGTTGAGAGCTGATACCCCAAGAGAGAGAACATGGTGAAGATCCTGCCAGAGAGCACCACATGACGGGGGGTGGGGGACATACATGCCGCTGCCTGGCTCTCCCATCCCTCCACTCTCCAAGCCAGCAGCTGCTTTCCCTGGGGCAGTCTGGTACAGTGGAAAGCACTTCCGTTTTGAATTCGGACAGACCCGGGTTCAAATCCTGTCTCTGCTGCTTTTCAGCTTTGGGACGTCGGGTGTGTCTCGTCCCCTCTCTAAGTCTCAGTTACCTCCTGTTTGTTCTGAGCAGTGGACAGGATGTGTGCACATTGCTGGACACTTAGAAGATGCTGGACGCTTAGAAGTGAATGATCAGCATGAGGATGATTCTGTCAGTTAGGATTTTTAAGAACTTTGAGAGTCACACAGCAGAGCGAGTGCTGTTCTGATGGCGAGAGGACCCCGGGCCTAGTCCCATCTCTGCCATGATGAGCTGTGCGACCTCAAGCAGTTCCTGCCCTCTCTGGGCTGTTTAGTTGGAGGGGTTGGGCTTGGCCAATTGTTTTCAAACTGCTTCCTGGAGCTCTAGAGATCCCTCGGCTCTGTAATGAGAAAGGGGCCCAGGAGCAGAGACTGGAACCCCCGCCCCGGCTTCAAGCGCACCAGCTCTTCTGTTATTTCTTTCATGGGAATGGGGTTTCTGTAAGATGTTCTTTGAAGAGAGGCTTCTGCTGCTTTAACTAAAAATAGAACAAAGGCTTGGAAACCTCTAGATGAGGTCACTGAGTTCCTTCATTTCTTCAGTGGTTGAGAGCATAGGCTTCAGAGCTCAACCCACCCGGATGTGAAGGATGACTGACATTAACTATATTAGTTAACTTGGGGAAGCAGATCACTTCCTGGGCCAATTTCTCATTGTCTACCAGCCCTTCATGGGAGTTTCCTCTCCCCTCATCTCTGCCAGCAGGAGGTCTTTCAGCTCTTCTTAATTTTTGCCAGTTCAATGGATATAAAGTGGTGTTTCTTTCTTTCTTTTTGAGGAAGATTAGCCCTGAGCTAACTGCTGCCAATCCTCCTCTTTTTGCTGAGGAAGACTGGCCCTGAGCTAACATCCATGCCCATCTTCCTCTACTTTATATGTGGGATGCCTGCCACAGCATGGTGTGCCAAGTGGTGCCATGTCCGCACCCTGGATCCGAACTGGCGAACCCCGAGCCAGGGAGAAGCGGAATGTGTGCACTTAACCGCGGTGCCACCGGGCCAGCCCCTAAAGTGGTATTTCATTGTTACTTTAATTTGCATTTCTCTAACTTCTAGAGACTTTAAGCATCTTTGCCTATATTTTTTGATGAGCCACTCAGATTTCTTCTTTGAATTCTTATCCTTTGCTCATTTTTCTATTGGTCATTTGTCATCTTTCTTGTCAATTTATGAGAGCTCTTTACTATGGACATTATTCAAATATAGTATGGATTTTGTCTTTTGCCTACACTGTGGCTTTTTTCTAGAACTATCTTTTGTTCTATTTTATCTCCTTATAATGCTTCGCACTGCACTATCTTGTGAGGATTGAAGCGCTGAGCAGGATTCCTGGTCTATAGTTCAATGAATTATTTCTGTTATGCACAAGCTTTGGTGTGGGTACAGGGTCCTGGGGAATTTGAGTGTGTGTGTGCGCTAAGATCTCATTGGCTAAAGCAGGTTACATGGTTGAGCCAGTTCAGGGAGGGAGAGCACTGAGGTCACACGGTCAAGGACGGGGCACAGGGAGGAATGAAGAATTGGGACCTTCATTGTGGCCGGCCACAATATCTGGGAGAGAATCAAGTTGACAGGTCATGGAAAGAGCAGACCTGGATTTGGGGCCTCCCACCGCTGAGACCGTCACCCCTCCCTCGTTGCTCCCCGTGGTGCCCGGACGAAAGCCATTTTCCCACCAGGCTTTGTGCTCGGCCAGCTGCAAGGGCCAGAAATCTCTCTTCAGCGTTGCCGTCCAGCTGCGAATGCCCTCTCTCTCTTTCAAGGATATTTGCACCGGAAGATCCTTATTGCTTTTTCTGATGTCAAGGGAGCACAGGCTCAGTGCACAATGCTCAGGCAGGACAGAGAACCGTGATCCAGTTCTGTAACCTGCTCTGAGGGGAAACTTCCCACCGTTCCCATCTTCTTCCAGACTTTTTTTTCCAGATTTCTTTTCATTATCAATCTGGGGTCAGGCTTTACACGACATGGTTTTTTCACTTAACAACAATGTGGGGTTTTTTCCATGCAGGGTGTAGTCAGTGTCTTGTACGTTAGAATAATTTAGGGAGGAGCATATCCAAATGCAGATTCCTGGGCCTCCTTCCTAAAGAGTCAGTTGTAAAAGGTCTGGAAGGAGGCTCCAGAACCTGTGCTTTTAACTAATTGTAGATCCACAGTATTTGTACTTTAACAGGGTCTCCTTGCCTGGTGCTAAATTTTGGGTGATGGTGGCAGAAAAAGAAATATCCAATGAAAGGAATGATTCATGGGGGGCTCCAGCCATGGTGACAGGCAGTAGGAGAGACAACCTGGTCAAAACACATCAACTGAGGAGGCTGCCTTGCCCAGAGAAAGGATCCTGCAGTGGCTTTAAGCCACAATTTCTTTGGCCTCTGCCCAGGTATGGCCCCCTAAATAAATAAGCAACCATTAATTCGGGTTCTGGAACTTTCCACATGTGTGTCCCTGGGCACGTGACCGCCTCTCCGTGCCTCCATCAGCTCGTGTGTAACGTGGGAAGCATACCATCCTCAGGGCAGGGCTGTTTCGAGGAGCAGTGAATTCTCACATGGGACAGCCACGCTGGGGCGGGACTCACACTGGCTCTTCCATCGACATAGCCTCCCTTCCCCCGCGAGGAGGGGAGCAGGGACTCATGGGCAGTTTGAGGGAACCCAGAGAGTCCCTGAGGAGAGCAGCAGCCAGCCCAGGTGTCTTGATAAGTTAGTTATGCAAAATTAGGGCAAATCAGGTTCCCGCCTCCGGGAATATTGTATTTCCAGGCAGTACCATAGGATTTTAATCTCTCCAGGGGCTGGCGACAAGAAAGGCTGGGATGTATGATAAGTAGGGGAACCAATCGAAATATGCAAATACAGCGGAGGGAGAGGCTGGGGACACCTGCAGAGAGGGCCAAGGCCTTTTCTGGATGTTTGCTAGCTGGGGATTCTTACCAGGCAAAGCCTGATGGGGGGGGGCCTTCCTAACTCCTGACTTCAGAGCTGTGTGTGATAAACAGGTGCAGAAATGGCCCTGGTTCTCTGCCCTTCCCTGGACGCACTCCTTTTCCCACGTCACTCTGCAGCTGCTCCCATTAAGGAGTGGAGTCTGTTTCCCTAAGAGCCCCGGAATCTGGGCTGGCCCTGTCCCTGGTTTTGGCCTATAGAATATGCTGGAAGTAACTGTGATGGCTCCCAGCTCTGGGGTCAAGAGGACTAGATGATTCCTACTCTCTGGTTTCAAACCTTGCTCAGCCACCGTGAGAATCAGCCCAGGTGAGTCTGCTAGAGGACGAGAGACCTCGCGGAGGAGAGCCCAGTCAGGTCAGCCAAGGCCATCCCAGATTCTCCCATGGCCAGTGGATCCCATATATGTGAGAGAGCTCAGCCCAGCTCAGAAAGCAAAGCCACCTCTCTGACTCTGGCTGCACTCAGACATGTAAGTGAGCCCTGCTGAGGCCAGAAGAACCACCAGCTGACCTGTAGGCAGTGAGCAGAATAATTGCTTACTGTCGTAATTGTTTATTGCTTTGGGTAGTTTGTTAGGCAGCAATAGCTAACTGATGTAGCATGTGTGAGTGATGATAATGATATAAGAATAATAAAATTGTAGTCACTGTAAGGGCTACCATTTACCATGTTTCAGGTACTGTGCAAATGATCTATCACCATATTCACTTCTCACAGTGACTCTGCAAGGTAGGTATTATCATTTTCATTTTACAGATGAGGATGATGAGGCTCAGGAAGGTTTTTCTTTTTTTCTTTTTTTTGAGGAAGATTAGCCCTGAGCTAACTACTGCCAATCCTCCTCTTTTTTTTTGCTGAGGAAGACTGGCCCTGAGCTAACCTCCATGCCCATCTTCCTCTACTTTATACGTGGGATACCTACCACAGCATGTCTTTTGCCAAGCAGTACCATGTCCACACCCGGGATCCGAACCGTTGAACCCTGGGCCACCAAGAAGCGGAACGTGTGAACTTTACTGCGCCACTGGGCCGGCCCTGAGGTTTTTCTTAATTGTCTAACATCAGCAGCTTTCAAGTGGAGAAGCCAGTGTTGGAACTCAGGTCTGTCTGACCCCAGAGTTTGCTTCATATGGCCTTCGAAGGACACTGACTCATCTAGAGAGAAGCCATTCTCAGCATAAGGCCAGGTTCACGCACCTGGCATGGCAGGCCCTCCATGGCCTGGCCCCTGCCTTCCCCTTGCGATCATTCTCCAAAAACATCCATGCCTTTGCCCAGGCCATTCCCTCCACCTGGGTTAACCTTCCCTCCTTCTCCACCTAGAAAACTCTTACTCATCCTTCAAGACCCAGCTTAGTTTCACCTGTATCAGCTCTTAGCAGCAAGTAAGAGAAATCTCTTTCAAATTGGCACAACCTGTAATACACTTTAATACCCCACATGAATGGGACTCCAGAGGTGAGGGAGGAAGGAGAGTCCTGGCTTGGTTGAGGCAGCAATACAGTGGTGTGCTCAAGGATCCCCATCCCTTCCATTTCGTTACTTTGCAAGCTTCACCCCAGGCAAGTCCTGCAGCCTCTGGGCAGACTTTCCGTCATGTCTCCTTGGCCAGGATTGGGTCATGTGCCCTTCCCTGAGCCAACCACTAGCAGGAAGAGGATTGCATCACTGTCACTGGCTCTGACACACCCAATCATCTCTGATGGAATGGATGTGGGCTGGTCAACCACCATGGCCATGATCCACCTCCCCTAGGAGGCCATCTCTGACTTCCCAGCCTGGATTGGGTGCCTGCACTGGGTTCTCACAGCCTCCTAAGCTTGCCTACCAGACAGCTCTGATCACCATGCATTACAGTGGCTGCTTCATTGGTAAAACCTCCTCTCCAACTTAGCTCTTTTTCATTCATTGTCCCCTGCACCACCCCAACAATCCCCACCCTTACAATCGCTTACCCCAAGTCCCACGCAGAACATGAACTTCATGACGGCAGGTGTTATGTTACTGCTGCCCCACTTACTGCGGTATTCCCAGCCCCTAGCAGACTACTGGGCCCATTGAGGTGCCCAATAAATATTTGTTTTGCGAGATCTTACTTGCTAGGATTGGAACTCTGGACCAATGCTGAAGGAACTGTCAGAGAAACATTGCAAGGTCACCTTCAAGGACACCTTTATGCAGATTTCCACTGGGAATGGCCCAAGGCTCATCTGGATGCCCACTGAGCCGAGGCTGCTTCACCAGCCCCTCGGCGTCACTGCTTTAATGACTCTGGATAATAGCCAACAACTGTGGGGTGTCCGTGGCTCACAAAGGGTCTGCCCACGCATTAGTCCTCTGATCCTCGCAGCCACCCCAAGTCATGAGGGAGCCTCTTTTTTTTTCCTGAGGAAGATTAGCCCTGAGCTAACATCTACTGCCAATCCTCCTCTTTTTGCTGAGGAAGACTGGCCCTGAGCTAACATCTATTCCCATCTTCCTCTATTTTATACGTGGGACGCCTACCACAGCATGGCTTTTGCCGAGCGGTGCCATGTCTGCACCCGGGATCTGAACTGATGAACCCCGGGCCGCCGAGAAGCGGAACGTGCAAACTTAACCGCTGCACCACCGGGCTGGCCCCGAACCTCATTTTATAGATAACTCCTGGAGAGGTGGAAGAACATCCACGGTGCTTGGTTGTTAATTGCTAGGGCTGGGACTTGAATTCTAAGTCTGCTTTGATTTCAAACTCGTGTCTTCTTGGATTCATACAAACACCAATGGGTTTCCAGCTTCCAACTCTGTCACCATCTAGGCAGCTATCCTTGGGAGAATATATAACTGTTGACCACTGCCTAGATTAAGTTTTGTGGAAGACACAGTTTTTCCCCCTTATAATAATAAAGACCTTTTATTAAACATACGATGTTTTGTACTGTCATCCAGCATCTTCACTCTCCCCTCCCTGGTCAGTGAGGAGAGTGTATTTCCTCTCCCCATGGATGTTGGGCGTGGCCATGTGGATTGATTTGACCAATGGAATATGAGCAGAAGTGGTGATGTGCCAGTTCGAGTCTGTGGCTCTCCGGCATGACATGTTTCTGCCAGTTCTTGCTCTCCCCACAGAGAACATCATTTCCAGATAGGAGCTTCTCCTTTAGCCTGGGTCCCAAAATAAGAAGACACATGGAGTAGGCCCCATTCTGACTCACCCACCCTTCAGACATCTAGCTGAGAAATAACTTTGTTGGAGCTCACTGAGATTTGGGGGCTGTTTGTCACACAGCTTTGTCATGGCAAAAGCTGACTCATACAAACACTCTATTCCTAGATTGTGTGAAGCATGTTCCACGCTTTAGCTCACTCAATCCTCACAACCACCTCTGAGGGAGGTACCATATAATCCTCTGCTGATCTGTGAGTTCTCTTGCCCATCCCTGCATCCGCAGAGCCTAGCACACTGCCTGGTCCATGGTATATACACAATCAACATTTTTAGATGAATTAATAAAGGGAAAGTAGGAACTGTGTGGCCCTTACCTGCTTCGTGACCAACATCTGAGTCATGATAATGAACTGCTATGTGCCAGGCTCTGTTGGTGTTTTTTTAATTAAGAAATTATTTCAACAAATGTTTATTGAGCAGCTACTTCATTCCAGGCATTGTTGTAGGTGCCGGGAAGACAGCAGTGAGCAAAACAGACAGAGCCGGACCCTCGAGAGCTGAATTCTACTGGGGAGAGAGAGATAACAAATAATGTGTAAATACATGAGATAATATATTCTGTAATCAATGTTATGAAAAAATAAATCACAGCCAGGAAAGGAGATGGAGAGGGCCAGGGTAGAGTCGTGATTTCTAGCGAGGCGGGAGAAAGGTCTCTTGGAGGAGGAAGCATCTGACCACTGACTTGAAGAGCTGAGTGTGGGAGTCAAGTGGAGTCTGGGAGAGACTGTCCAGAGGGAATAACCATTATTAATCCGTCTTGTGGATGAAGAAAGGGGCTCAGAAGGATTCACTTGCTGCCCATTGTCAGCTGGCAGGTGGCAGAGCTGGGACATGGCCCAAGGTAGCCTGTCCCCATGCTTGTGTCCTTAATGACCTTAGCAATGGTCTTCACAGGACTGCCCTGACTCAGCCATTTGTCTTGGAATCCCGGCACCGATCCCGGGGCCTCCACCCTGCTCCCTGAGCTGTAGCATCCTCCAGATTTTGGCTGCAGACAGTGGGAAACCACCTTGGCTCCTAATGGAATCAGCACTCTCCAAATGCTCCGTAGTATTAGCCATGGAAATTGGCCTCCTCTTGTCCAGGGAGTTGTCACTCGATGAAATCAACAGGCACTAACCTCCCTAAGCCAAAGGGGATTTGAAAATATTGCAAGAGCCAGCCTTAGATGAGGCTTACACACACAGTCTCATTGATTTCATGGGGGGGGGGGTGTCTCGTGGCCCTCCCCAGGGACCTTGGATCCCTGCAGCAGGCAGCGGGAAAGATCAAGCTCCCTGAGCTGGAAGGTCAGCATCCTCCGTCCCTGAGCCTCCCCAGCCTGGAGCCTGGGAACGAGGCTGAGCTGGAGAGAAGAAGGAGGGTTCAGATCTTGTTTCCTGGCCACCAGGGGGCGGAGGCAGAGAGCTGGGCACCAGACCACTTTTGGACGTGTTAGTTGTGCTTCCTGCCTGCAGGTTCTGAAAGATTCCCTTCCCGTCTTCCTTTCTTCCTGTTTCTCTTCATCTTTTTTCTCTCCCAGCCTGACCCGTTCATCACCAAGCATCTGTGAGTGGGAAGGTCTTGGTCCAACATGAGTGCTGTCCAGCGGGAGCCGCGAGCCACGTGTGTCTATGGAGCACTTCAAATGTGGCAAGTCCGCACTGAAATGGTCTGTAAGGGTGACATGGCTGCCAGATTTTGCAGACTTAGTGCATAAGAAAAGAAAAGTATAAAAATCTAATAATAGTTTCTATTGATTTCACGTTAAAATGATAATATCTTTGATAGGTTGGGTTACATAAAATATTATTAAAAATATTATATCTCACCTGTTTCCTTTTCCTTTCTTCATGTGGCTACTAGAGAAAGTTAGAATGACACGTGGCCCGCATCTGTGGGTTGTTTCTGCGGGAGAGCACTAGCCTAGTGCCTCTTTCTCATCAACTTACATTTATTAATTATTTTTTTCTCACATGACACCACCCAGGATCACCATACCAGGTTGACATCGTGGCAGTAAATGAATAAAGTAGAAAGGAACTGATGTCCTTGGTGCACTGACCGTGTCCGGCTCAGTCCTAAGTGTGTGACTTAGATCAGGGTTTCTCAGCAGTGGCATTATTGATATTTTGTACTAGATAATTCTCTGGGGGTGGAGGGGGGTGGAGGGAAGGGGTCCCTGTGCATTGTAGGATGTTGAGCAGCATCTGCCTGATGCCGGTATCATCCCCTAGTTCGGACAGCAAAAACGTCTGCAGGCACTGCCAATGTCCCCTGGGGGCCAAATGTCCCCTAGGGGCCAAATCTGCCCCGACTGAGAAGCACTGATCTAAGTTATTCCCTGGAATCCTCACTTCTCTGTGAGGTGGTCTTATGATCCGCATGTGGGAGATGAGGAAATTGAGGCACAGAGAGGTGAAGTCTCCTGCACAATGTCACACAGCTAGTGTGGCAAAGCTGAGATCAGAACCCACATCTTTCTATTTCCAAAGACTGTGTAATCGCACGCAGGGTGCCATGCTGTATGGGAATGTGTGTGTATATATAGATATATAAATTCCAGGTCAGAGCCAGACCCCCCTTCAGAACATGGCTGGTGTGGACGGACTGGTTATCTGGGGTACACACATGAGGACCACCAGGAACCCTGACTCCACAGGTCTCCCATAAGCACTCCCTCCTCTGCGCCCTTGGCCCCGGGTTGGTAAGACAACAGAGGCCAGGAACACTGCTGCCTGGGAGTCCCCATCAACATTCTCATCTTCCCACGTCAGGCCATCAGCAAAACCCGCAGAATGGGGCTTTGAGAAGGCCTTAAAGCAGTGGCTACCCTAAGAGCAAATTAGAACCACCTGGGAGATTGGCCACACCGAAAACTATCAAGCCAGGATCTCTGGGGATGCGGTCCAGGCATCAGAATCTCCTCCTCCGGGAAGGTGCCCCAGACTCCCTCTGCTAAATGCTCCTGCACCCTCACCTCCCGGTCCCCGGAGCCCTGCAGGTGCCTGTCACACAGTCAATACTCAGTTAGATTTCGGGGCGAATGCACTTCTGCTCGGTGCAGGCTCCTGGACCGCAAATGATTTGTAATGTCTGGAAGGAGAAGCCGCTGCAGCCGAAAGAAACTCATGAGATGGATTCCAAGGCTGGGGGCTGAAGATTTGGGGGCTGACCCCAGGTCTGCTTGCCTGCTCCACCTTCCAGAGCCCAGACAGCTAGAGCCTGGCCCCCTCATCCTTCCCTTCAGGAGCCTCTGAGGTGTCCTGGGTTGAGTGTCCCCAGAAGCAGACACTGAGACAAGGAGCAGATCCTTGGAAGCAGGAGTCGGGGAGGGAAAGGAAACCAACACAGGGTGTGTTAATGAGCTGGCGAGTGCTGTGGGCAACTAGGACCCAGGCCCACACAGGGCTCCTGCACACGCGGAGCCTGTGCCCAGAGGCGTCCCACCCCGGGACAAGCACCTGGGGTATTTATCCACCAATTCTCACTTGTCATTGCTTGAGGAATGTTCCTGGGGATCAATTCTCTAGCACTTCTGGCTGGCCTGGCTCGTAGAGACCCTCAGGCAGAGAGGTCCCAGTTGCCCTGAGAAGATACTGCCCTGAACGGCAATGGTGGGTGCGCGGAACACGGGCAGAGAGCTGACAGCACCTACCGCGGGGGCAGAGGCTCTGCTCCCCGCACCTCGAATGCAGCCTCCACTCTTCTGTTTATGTACCTTTGCTTCTTTTGCCGGAGGTTAATTAACTTACCCAGGCCACCCAGCTAGGAGGTGGCAGAGCTGGGGCCCTGTCCCAGGTCTGGCTGACTCCAGCGTCCTTCGGCTTAACCCTCTGAGCTCTGCCAGGGTTTGCCTGACATTTCTGGAGGCGAGTCCCCCCTTTCCATTTTTTTAAATACTCCATCAAAGTGGAGTTACATACCCCCTGACACAGCCCGCTCACTACTCTCACATTCTCTCTATTTGCATCAGCTACTCAGGAAATTAGAGCGAATCCCATTTTTAGATGGTGAGGTTCAAAGGAGTGTGAGGTATGGGTTAGTGACTGGTTTTATGAACGTAGCTCAGAAGTGTTACCTCATCTTATACTCAGAAACTCTCTTAGATCACCCTGTTTTGATCTTTATAGTTTATTTCAAAGATGAGCTTTGTTTCTTCTCTCTCCTCTGTGAATCCTGCAACAGAAACAATAGAATTCAGAGCTGAGGTAGAGGGCGCAGAGAGAGGATGAGCTCCTGTCAGAGCTGACACACAAATGAGGGCGGGGCAAGCAGAGAGCAGAGCACGTCCGCAGCGAAAATTGGAATTTGTCCAATGGAAGAGTCCAGAAGAAGCCCACTTTGTCCCTTCCTGCTAAAATTAACTGTGTGTGTTTTAAACAAAAATCCTACAACTTTACTACTTATTATAGCTAATCACAATCTCTTAGTTTCGAAGGCCAGCAACAGGGCTTAACAATGCTTGTGGGGAGCCCTGGCAACCCTAGGAATTAGGCAAGGAAAGAAAAGGGAAGAACAGAAAAGGAGGGAGGGAGATGACGGGAAGGGAAAGAAACAAACACAGAGAGCTTGGTGTGTGCTGGGAACACCTACCTACTTGAATCAGTTTCATTCTATGTCCACACTGGCAGGGACCATCATCCCCATTTTACAGATTAGGCAACCAAGGCCAGAGAGGTCAAGCAACTTAACCCAGGACACACAGCTGGTAACTATGAGGTTAGGATTGCAGGATTTAGTAAATAAAAATACAGCGTACCCAATTAAATTTGAATTCCAGATAAACAATGAAAAAAATTTAGTATAAGTATGTTGCATATAAAATTATAGACTTACACTGAAAATTTAGCTGAGCATCCTGCATTTTACCCGGAGGATCAAACTCAGGGCTTTCAGGTATTTCTCAGACACCCTTGACTAGGGGACACACATAATACTGTAGGATGTGGTTCGTGGCCATCACCAGCCGATATTGGGTGAGTGCAGGTCCCAGGCTTTGCATCCGTTATTTCACTTGAAGCCCTTTCGTCCTCACACCACCCCAGCAAGCGGGTACGATTGTTGTTCCCATTTTATGGATGGGAAAACAGAGGCTCAGTGAAATGAAATAACTTGACCACGCTCACACAGCCAGAAAGGAGCAGAGCTCAGGCGTCAACCCAGTTCTGTTTACTCAAGAATTGTCACATAAAAAACAGCTTCTTCAAAACTTAAGATTTAACACGTGTGTAGGAAAGTGCTCAATACGTAAATGTACGGTTCAATGACTTACTACAAACACCTGCACAGCTACTGACCAGCTCAAGAAAGAAGAGCCGTCCAGCACTCCAGAAACCCCATGTGCTTCCTCCCAATTATAACTCTCGTCCTCCTCAGACATACACCATTCTGGCTTCTAACATTATGTTTGAGTTTGGCCTGCCTTTGTAATGAAAACAAGCAGCGCCTACTCTTTGGTGTCTAGTTTCTATCAGGCAACATTATGCTTGTCTGATTCATCCCTGTGGTCGTGAATAGCTGGAATCTGGTTGTTTTCATTGCTGTATAGTATTCCATCATATGACTATACATGCTGTTGTATATTGTTGGTGAACATTTCAAATGTTTGGGGTTATTTAAAAATTTGCTATTAAAAGCCACAAAAATTGCTGCTGTGAACATTCTTGGACATGTCTGTTGGTGGACACAGGCATTCATTTCTTTTTTTTCTTCTTCTTCTCCCCAAAGCCCCCCAGTACGTAGTTGTATATTCTAGTTGTGAGTGCCTCTGGTTGTGCTATGTGGGAAGCCGCCTCAGTGTGGCCTGCTGAGTGGTGCCAGGTCCACACCCAGCGTCTGAACCAGCAAAACCCTGGGCCACTGAAGAGGAGTGTGCAAACTTAACCACTGGGCCAGGGGGCCGGCCCCAAGAATTCATTTCTGTTGGATGGATACCTAAGAGTGGAAATGCTGCTTATAGGGAAGGTGAAGATTCAGCTTTAGTAGATAATGCCACAGTTTTTCCAAGCATTTGTACCAGTCTACACTCCTCCCTGCAGCATATTCGATTTCTAGCTGCTCCACATTCTCACTAGCACTTGGGATCATCAGTCTTCATAATTTTGGTGCAGTGGCATCTCCTTGCAGTGTTAATAGGCATGCCCTGGATTTCTCATTAGATTGAGTGCCTTTTAATGAGTTTATTGGCTCTCTGAACATCCCCAGTTGTGAATGTCTGTCCCAGGTTCTTGACCATTTGGTTGGGTTGTCTGTCTTCAACCTGTTGATTTACACAAGGTCTTTGTAAATTAACTATGTAAATAAATATTAACTTTGTAAATAAAACTATGGGCTGGATAGGAGCCCATAGTTCATTAGGCATGTTGAAAATATCTGCTCCCACTCTATGGCTTGACTTTTCACTCTCTTCATGGTGTGTTTTAATGAAGAGAAGTTCTTATGATTTCAATGTAATGAAACATATCAGTGTTTTCCTTTATGGATAGTGCTTTTTGCCTTGTTTAAGAAACCTTTTTCTAGGGGCTGGCCCCGTGGCCGAGTGGTTACGTTCGCGCGCTCCACTGCAGGCAGCCCAGTGTTTCGTCGGTCCGAATCCTGGGCGCGGACATGGCACTGCTCGTCAGACCACGCTGAGGCAGCGTCCCACATGCCACAACTAGAGGAACCCACAACGAAGAATACACAACTATGTACCGGGGGGCTTTGGGGAGAAAAAGGAAAAAATAAAATCTTTAAAAAAAAAAAAAAAAGAAACCTTTTTCTAGCCAAGGTTATAAAGACTGTCTCCACTATAAGCTTCTAGAAGCTTTGTTGTTTTGCCTTTCACATTTACATCTACAACCCAACCGGGATTGTGTGGTATGAGAGAGGGGGATGGGAAAACTCAATATTGTAAAGGCAGCAAGTCTCCCCAAATCGATCTGTAGACTCAGTGCCCTTCCAATCTAAGCCCAATAGGTCTTTCATTGTCGTATGAGGGACCTTATAAACTGATTCTAAGATTTATTGGCAAATGCAAAAGGCTAAGAATAGCCCAGATAACCTTGCAGGGGAAAAAAATGAAAAATGTCTTTTACTGATATCAAGACTATTATAAAGCTATCGTAATTGAGACCATGTGATATTGGCATAAAGATAATCAATTAACCAGTGAACCAAATGGAGAGCCCTGAACCAGCCCCCACACACATGGGGACATATGTGACAAAGGTGGCCCCACAGAGCAGTGGGGGAAAGACAGGTCTTTCAATAAATTATGGTGGGCCAATTGGACATCCGTATGGGGAGAAACAAACTTGTCTCCAGGGCTCCCACTTTGAACCACTACCCGATGCCATGGCGCTCTGTTCTTATATGCTTGTATGATGACGACAGCGATGACTGTAACATCACCATTATATTTTCGCAGATTTTGCCTCTCTCAATCTATCACTTCCTCAACAACCCTAAGAAGCAGGCAGGGAAGACACTGTTGTCCTTTCATGGATGATGGAGCAGAGACTTGAAAGGGCGAGTGACCAACCCAGGAACACTCGCCTAGCATTCAAGCCTCATCTGCTTGATTCCAAGCCTGGTGCTCTCTCCACTTTGAGAGGAGCCCAACTCCATTCCCAAGGGGACTAGGGAGGGGCAGGGACCAGTGGGCTATGGTCGAGGTGGACTGGGAGGGGCTGGCAGTCACCAGCACCCTCCTTCCACCCCCACCAATTTGTGGTGGGCTCCTTGGCCAGGTGTCAGTCCCTAGACCCCTCCTTGAAGGGGATTTGTCCCCAAGACAGAGCAAGAGGCTTCTGAGATGTGGTGGGAAGAGGAAGGCATGGGAAAGGCACAGAGAGTCTGTCATTTGGCATAGTGCTGGGGATTGGGCAGGGGGCAGAAGAGCAAGGGTCTAATTCAAGCTCTGCCATGAACCTGCTGTGTGTCCTTGGACAAATGACTTCATGTCTCTGGGCCTCAGTTTTCTCATCTTTAAGTGGACTAGTTCCAATACCTATCATCTAAGGTGGTTGTAAAGAATTCATGGGAATTGTGCTGTCACTTGGTAAAGACTCAACAATTGTTGGCAATTAATATTCGTATTATTTAGATCACTTCTTGCTAATAAAAAGCACAGCTGCCATTAATTGAGCATTTACTTCTCTTTATCTCATCTAATCCTCATGACGACTCCAGGAAGTTGGTGCTATCTACACGCCCATGTTGTAGATGAGAACAGAGGCCCTGAGAGGTTGCAGCTGCCCGGGACAGAGCCAGGACTGAAGCCAGGTTCCCTTGACATTCATGGCCCACTGTCTACTGCCTCTGTCCCTCTAGGGCTGGCACTTTGGGAATGCTTTACTCATGATGGGGAGTGGGTGAGGGGCAGGGACAGGTGGGAAGGTGTGTGTGACCTCACTAGTCCCTGTACTCCAGGGAAAGGAACGGTTTCATCTTCCAGGAGGGAGGCACAGGATGGGGAGGGAGGAGGGGCAGCCTCAGAGCAGGGTCTGCCCAGTGGTCCCTGGGTGGGATGCACAAATCCCCAGCCTGGTCGGCTTCCTCTTGGACCAGTGGGGTAAGTTCATCTGGGATTGCTGGGCGGGGAGACTGGAGGTCCAGCCTTAGCAAAGGATTCATGAGATGCATTTTCCCTGCTCTCCCCATCTGCTGAGACAGAACCGTGTCCATGGGATGATTCTCTTTGTGCCCATCATTTTTACATGTAGGTATAGAAAAAAGACTGGAAGGAACTATGTCAAGATGTTGATAATCATTCTCTCAGGGTGTGGGAATAGGGTTGACTTGTTTTCCTTCACACTTTTCAGTATTTTCTGAATTACGCACGTTAGACAAGAATTAATTGCTCTAATAAAATGTGTTCTAATAAAAGAAATGCAGCTGTGAATTCTTGTTCTAGTCCCAGTGAAAAATAGTCTTTGAATGGCCACTTTAGAGCATCTCACTGAGTCCCAAGCTTAACAGATACCGGGCTTGGAGTCAGAAAGTCCAGTGTTCAAATACCAGATCTGCTACTTTGCAGCTGTGCTAACCCAGGTGAGCCTCTTACCCTCTCTGGTCCCAGTTCTCCCATCAAAAAAATGGAGAAGGAACGAGCTCCCTCCTGGGGCTGTTCGATGACTGAAGGAAATGATGTTCAGAAGCTACACGGCCAGAGGGCTGCACTCAGGGGACTCTCACTCAGTGGTGGCTCCTGTCACAGGCCACATCATGGCACGGGCTCCTTTCCCAGAGATCCACTGGGGACCCTTGGGGAGTGGGCATTAGCTATCATCCCCACTTTACAGAGGAGGATACAGAGGTTCAGAGGGGTGCTGAGACTTGCCCAAGGTCACAGAGCTCAGAAGGAATCTTCTGAAACAGACTCAGGGAGGGGAAGAGATCAATTCAGCAGGCCGTGGAGTGGGTTTCAAGCAGCGGGCTCTGCAGCAAGGCTGCCTATGAAAGTCTGTCTTCCCCTACTTTGCAGCTAAGTGACCTTGGGGCGAGTCCCTTTACTTCCCTGAGCCTGAGTTTCCTCACCTGTAATATCTGGTACCTATGTGACCTCTATTTTGAGCTCCAGACCTGAATGCACAACTGCTTTCCTAGACACCTCCACCTGTGTCTTCCACTGACCCCTCAAAACCAACGTGAGCAAAACAGGGTCCCTCCTGTTCAGGACCAACTACATGATGTTGGAGGGACAGTGAGAAATGAAAATGCAGGGCGCCTTGTTAAAAAATTGTTAATTTTAAGACAGTGATGGAGCATTGGATCAAGCACGGTGCGTGGGTGACTGCCTAGGTGACACGCCCACGACACTGGCCTTGCTCCCGTGTTCCTTTCCTGGATTGGCCACTGCTGCCCTCTCACACCCGTCCGTCTCCTCTTGCCTGGTCACACATCCTCCACGCTCATGAGGGACCTTTCATTCTCCGAATCCCCCCAGATTTTGCCTCTGGCCTGGGTGGTCTCTCTCTCCTTCCTCTTTGCCAGCCCCACTCTTTTTGGTCCTCAGATCCTTTTTGAAACACTTCTCAGTCTTCTGCTGAGAACCCCGCGCCTTGTTTTCTTCACACCTCACTCGCAAGTTCCTTCAAAGTCTTTGCCAGCTCACCTGCCCGGACCTGGTTTACATTTCATTTCATTTCATTTTTCATTGTGGAATCGCTGGGTTTTTATTTTATTTTAGCTTTCATTTAAAGTAGATAATAAAATCCACATGGTTCAAAACAAGCATTGGCCAGTGGTTAACGCCTATAGCTACCTCTAAAGGGTTCTATGACCATGACCTTGGGTCAAGTCACATTCACAAGGGCCTCAAATTCCAAATTTTGTGGCAATCTCCAAACCGAGTTTGGAGGCCTGAAAGAACAAACTCTTTAACTTTAACTTTCAGACAACTTTAAAATTTCATCTACTTTGCAGACCCCATCACCTTAGTGTGAATATATGTATAAATCTTGTAATTACCATTTGAGGAACACAATATGGAACTTCTGTGTACATATTGACAAATAGAAATGGCAAGCAATAGGATGTATTGGAGTACATGAGGAAGCCATTTGGTGTAAACCTAATTCGGCCTGACTTTCTTTTTTCCAAAAGGGCCTGACCATGGCCATTGAGCACACACTGTATATCTGCTTTAAACATCCACTATGGCAAGAACAAATGGCCTTAAGATAAAGGTGCAACTCCCCCTACATTGGCATTTCCTTAGGGATAAGCATCTTTCCTTAGGCTAGGAACTGATTGCTGCGCTTGCCTGTGACCACCCAGCTCCAGACAACAGACCTGCCACCCTGCTGTATCCACCAAGACAACAGATCTACCTGCTGTGTCCATCCGTCGCTGTGCTGACAGAGCAGTCTCGAGACTATTGTAAAAGGGACGTTTCAATCATATGTGAAACATCCTCTTTGGGGGTATATAACCACTCTGTGCACCCCACTTCTTTGGTGCCCTTTCTTCTTTTGGGAAGAAAGGCCCCAGGCCACGGTCCTCACATTTTAGCTCAGAATAAACTCACCCCAAATTTTCATTTATAGATTGGTTATGGATTATTTTTATCAACATATTAAAAGTTCATACATGCTGAATGTACATTTAAAATATAGCAGGAGTTCTATAACTCTCCTTGGCCTTTTGTCATTCTTCAGCCCACTGCTAAGGCTCTGTAGGGGAGGAAGACAATTCCTCTACCCTCCTCGTCCTTTTGGCTGGTTACGAATTGAATTGACACGAGACAGAATAACAGTAGAATATCCAACAAAGCTTTATAAGGTGTTTACACGGGAGAAACCCAGGACAACTGGGTAACTCCCCAGAATGGCTGAAGTTGTCACCTTAAATACCATCTTTAACTAAAGACAAAGGAGGCTGTTGGGGGTAGTGGTTTGGGGCTTCAAAGGGGAGGAAGGCAATTCACATGGAGATGGCAAAGCAAACGTTTAGTAGACAGAACTCTGATAAGGATGGGCTTAGCAAGGACCCTCACAGTCTACTGATACCCAGAGTTACCCATGGTGATGGCCTGTCCTGGGACAGGCCTTTTATCTAAATTCTTTTAGGCAGTTAGGAGGGGAGGTCAAAGTTTCCTTCAGTTGTTTGTTCTTAAAAATAAAGCAAAGAGGCACATTTTGGGGTGGCCAATTCTGATCCCCCACAGCTCAGAAAATATAAATGGCCTCAAGTCTCTACTTCTGTGGGGGGAAAAAAAGGTCTGCTTTTGATCTATTTTATCCCCATAAATGAACCTGTGAAAATTAATAAAGGGAAACCTAATTTAAAATGGAGTCAGGAGGCCAGAAGGGGGAGTGCCCACTGATGTGGGGTGGTGAGCCGAGGAGTTGAAAGAAAGACTTCTTGGACTCTCAAGATCTGGCAGTAGTGCTCTTTTATTTAGAGAATAGTGTGGAATAGCATGGGGACAGGACCCATGGGCAGTCAGAGCTGCTGCGTGGGGACAGGACCTACGGGCAGTCAGAGATGCTGCTGGCATGGGGAGCTGCTGCTGCTGCAAACATGGGTGGAGAGTAAGGCTAAATTTAAGGCATAGGTATGTGAGTTATCTCTTTACAAGACAAAGGAAAGAATATGTAAAAAGAGTTGTTAAAATGGTATCAGTGCCGGTAGGGTCTGGTTATGGGCTGGTCCTATAACTTCTAGATAAGAATCAAACCGGATTGAGTAAATGGCAGAAGTCATCGCTCAAATATTATCTTCAGCTAAAGAGAAAGGAGGATGTTGGGGGGGCGGGGTCAGTTACATGAGGTTGCCAGATAGTAAACAACTTAAGTTCTTGCCTTTGGCATTGATTAAGAGTTTCTAGAGATAAGGTCATCTCCCTTCTTCCCGGCACAGAGAGGAGGCATCTTTACAGATGGAGGTTTCCCTTACAAATGTAAATGTTTCCCAACAAAGGGCAAGCAAACCTTGCTCCTTGGAACCTGCTTCTCATCTGCAGTTTTAAAATTAACCAGCCTAAAATAATCCTCATCACCCACTAGTACCACCAGAAGTCAATTTCAAGAAAGAGAGTCAATTGCCGACCCCAGCAGAAAGCAGTCCTCAACAGGAAAGAATCCTCAATTTCAGGAAGAAATGTACATTGCATCCCAAACAAAAAATGGCTACTCCAGCAACTCAGCCAATGAGAAACCATCACCACCCCAAACTCCTGCTTCTCTCTAATGGACTTTTGGTTAAAACAACGCCCCCACCCCCCAATTTCTTTATTTTTCTCTATAAAATAACATTCCTCTCCCTTGATTGTTGGGCTTGCCTACGGCTTCTGCCATCAATATGCGGGTCCCAAACTGCAATTCTTTGTTTTTTCCGAATAAACTCGTTTTGCTGCTAAGACAACTGGCGGTTTTATTTTTAAGGTCAAGGAAGTCAAAGTCAACAAGCCACAAGTCAAAGGAAAAGCCGATGGCGGGCGGCGAACCCAGCGCACCTGCCCTTAGCGCCCCCGGCGGCAGCCGCTTCTCTGCCCCGGGAGCCCGGTTCCCACGGCGCCTAGCAACCGTTACCGTAACAACCGCAACTCGCGCTCACTCGCCTCAGAGGGTAGCGCCCCTCTGCATCCCAGAAGGCACTGCGCTGGCTCAAGTTTTCCGCCCCCCTCCATCCCAATATGCAACGGGGCTTAAAGGGCAAGCCTTCCTAATCAGGATGATTATAGAAATGCCTGAGTATCTTGTTTAAACAGTAAAATTGTAATGGGCTCAGAGATGGGAAAGAGCTCCAAAGATCGGTCTTACTGGTTTGTTTCAGAGCGTTTAATTGTAAACCTCGAGGAGAAAAGCCCCATCTTTCCGTAGCTTCGTTCAGGCACCACACTGGCCACCCCGCACAGGCCGTAAGCGTGGGGGCCTCGGGGCCCTAGGCGGGGCACGTGCGCGAGGAAGCGGCGCTGTCTGCTCGCACGGAGCTGGTAGACCGTTCAGCGTGGAGTCATGGGAGGCCTGGAGAAGAAGAAGGTGAATGGGGGAGGTACCGGGGTGGCGGGGGGCGCCAGAAGGTGGGAGACGAGAGCGACGGGGCCTGGGGACTGCGTCTTTCCCCGGTCTTGGTCCATCGTGGGTACAGAAACGGTTGGTGTCAATGCAATGGGAGACAACCGTGAGAAGGGGTCCGCGAGGCGAGGGGGAGGACGGCAGTACTCGGTCGGTGAAATCCGGGAAAGAACCGTGGAGCGGGACTGTAAACGAGTGTTAAGATTACCAAGCACAGCTTCAGCCCAAAAGCGGGCCTAGCCGGAGGACTGCTGTTTACTGAGTGATAAATATTATGTAAAGCCGCTATTACGTCGAGCTCATCATCTCTGAAACTTATTATTCCCTTTTCGATTGAGCCAGGCCCTGCCCTGGACTCTGGGGATGGAGACATAAACAGATGTGTTCCTCTCCTTCCTCGAGCCAACTTTCTTGTGGAGAAGATGGACCCTAAACGACCAAATAAGACGATCACAGATTTTAGATGTGGTGTGAAGGAAGCAAATGAGGAATAAGGATGGAGAATATAAAAGGGTACTTACTTCAGTTCGTGTTGTCTTGGAAGGTCTCTCTGAGTCATAACGTTTAAGCTGAAATCTGAAAGATCAGAAGATCTCGGATGGGTTCTAGGGCTTGAGAGTGCTTAGCGAACAAGTCTGGCAGGGTAAACTGAGTGCTAAGACCCTTAGCGGGGAAAGGCTTGCTGTCTGCAAGGAATTGGCAGGACATCAGGATGGCTGGAGTATAGTAAACCTAGGGAAGACTGGCATCTAGTGAGGTTGGGGTTG
Source organism: Equus przewalskii (assembly GCF_037783145.1). NCBI lineage: Eukaryota > Metazoa > Chordata > Mammalia > Perissodactyla > Equidae > Equus > Equus przewalskii. Next base: position 7,564,814 of record NC_091837.1, read on the forward strand.
GACAGGGACCAGATGGTGCCAGGCGTGTCAGCCACGATGAGGAGCTTGGATTTTATTCTAAAGGCAGTGGGACTCAACTAAAGGGAGAGTAACATGATCGGTTTTTCAAGGAGTTTTTGTTGCTGAATGGAGGATCACTTCGGTGACATGAAAGGTTGGGGGCGGGAGGAAGGCAAGGAAGATGTCGGTGCTTCAGGTGTTTCCTTCAGCTTGACAGTTTCTGTTGGCAATTTGTGTTTAACCCGGCGTGCTATTGAGCACCCAGTAAATGCTAGTGATTGGAGCTGCAAAAATATAAGATGGAAAAATCCTCCTTTGTGGCACAGATGCAGATAGGTAAACAAATCATGACAGCTTTTAAAGCTGGGTTTCACAGCCGTTTTGAGCCAGGTAACGCTTTGTTGTGGGAAGGGCTCTTCTGTGCAACATAGGATGTTTAGTAGCATCCCTGACCTCTTACCCACTAGATTCCAGTAGCACCCAACAATCCAAAATGCCTAATTCTCCCCCTCATCCCCCTCCAGGAGTAAAATCACCCCAGTTGAGAACTACTGATCCCCTTAATGTTTAAAAGGAGTAGTATAGTGGTAGAAGTATGTGTGGCATAAGGCAATGGAAAACACTTCTAATGGAGACTCAACTTTTTGAGACAGTCTAACTCATCTTTGTATCCCCAAGACTTGGTGTGAGTCTGATCCCCAATAGACAGGTAATAAATGTCTGAAGGAAAGAATGAATGAAGGGTGTGTTTCGTGACTGTGAGTTTATTCATAAACATAGCCCTCGGAGGGCTGCATGTTTAGAGTGGGACCTGGCCATCGAGGCCCCACAGTCTTACTCCAGCGGAAGGTCTTGTGTGGAAAGGACATGGTTGGTTACCGTTGCAGACTGCTTTGTACGGTGTGCTGCTACTCTTTATCAGGGATGCAGAGAAGTGAGTGTGAGGCAGCATCTTGGTACCACAGACATCCAGATGGTTGCACAACATAGCGTGCTCTGTTGGGGTAGGTAGAGACCAGGCGTGTCGTCTTTATTGCCCTCACAGCATCTAGCTTGATGCTTGGAACATAGTAGAGGTCTGTTGAATGAATGAATGAGGAAGGGGAAAGATTGTGTGGCTTAGAGCATGCATTCTCAGTCAGATGATGTCACTCCCAAGGGAACAAACATTGGTTGGGAGGGCTCTTAGATGTTACAGTGGTTTGCACCCCTGTACAGGACCACATTACGTAAACAGATCTATGGTATATCTTGGGTGTTAACATTTCATAGGGCTGTGGGAGGGGGGAAGAGGTCTAAAAAAGTTTCTGATGGAGGAGGAGTGGTTATAATGAAAAGAAAGGTTGAGAACACAGGCTTAGTGAGTTAGACACTCAGGCTCTGGGCTCAGACCTAGGTTTGAGACTCTTAAAAAGTTATGTGACCTGGGCAGGTTTGTCACTGAGCCTGTTTCCTCCTCTGTAAAATGGGAGTTTTAATGGCATCCACCTCCCAGTGTTGTGGAGATTAAATGAAATGTTTGGAAATCACTAATCATAGTGGCCAATACTCAGCTACTGGTAAGTGCTTGGCACAGCATGGGATCCACAGCAGCCTCACGGTCCCCAGCATCATGCAGGTGTATGTGTCATTTATGCAGGCTACTGCAAGGATGCTGCAGGAAAGCTTGTTGAGGCTCGTGAGCTCCCTCCAGCCAGTGTTTCTTGTCCCAGAAACCTCTTGGTCACTTATCCAGAGTCTTAGTTGCCTCTGGCACAAGGAATGCCCAGAGATTGATGTCAGTTGCTTCAATCCTTGCTAATGGAGAATTGTTTTTTCCCTGTCAAGTATGAACGAGGCTCTGCCACCAACTACATCACGAGAAACAAAGCCCGGAAGAAGCTGCAGCTGAGTCTGGCTGACTTCAGGTGCGGTGGGAGGAGTGGAGGAGGGTGACCTCAGGGTGCCTGGGCAGCAAATTACACAGTGAAAACTCAGCTGCGTCCCTGTCTTACCTGCGTTGCCACAAACTCTGTCTGGAATTCTAATATGCCCCTTCTTTCTTGCCTCACCTTGTTTTAGTGTGCTGTGCTTTGCCAGGCCTGGTCCGTGGGGAAGCTGGAGGAGACCTGGCTCATGCGCCCCGAGTCATCAGAATGGGACCACTGGTACAGTGGTCTCTCTGCTACTCTCTATCTGAGTCTTTGTCACCTGTTCCCTCTCTTCTTGCAGAAGAGACCCTGGTCCTGTGGCTCAGTGTTCTCAGCTCCTCACAGAGTCAGACCCAGACTCCATGGCCTGTGGGCCCTGCTGCCTGGCCCACTTGTAGTCCTTCAAGCACGCCCGGCACGTTGCACCCTTCCAGCCTTTGTCCTCCTTCTTAGGGTGCTCTTCCCTCTACCATTTATATGGCTACAATATCGATTTCTCTGCAAGGTCTTTCCTGACTCCCCTTGCTAAAAAGGAGTGCCTGCCTGCTGCCCCTGTCAACATCATTGTTTCCTTTCTGGTGCCTGTGACAGTCTGCATGATGTGATTTTCAGGGAACTTGTGGTTGTCAGACTCCTGCACTAGGATGTGAGTTCTCCAAGGGCAGGGCCCCAGTGTCCCTGTTCACTGCTCTTTTCCAGGCCCAGCATGGGCAGCGCTCAGCATGTTTACTGACAGGAGGAATGACCTTTGTTTTCCAGGCGGCTGTGCATCCTGAAGGGCATTTATCCCCACGAACCCAAACACAAGAAGAAGGTGAACAAGGGCTCCACGGCGGCCCGAACTTTTTACCTTATCAAAGACATCAAGTTCCTCCTCCACGAACCCATCGTCAACAAGTTCCGGGAGTACAAGGTGAGGCCCGGGCTCTGGGGTCTGCAGGGGGCCCAGCGCAGCTCTGTGACCCACTAACTGTGACCTTGGGCAGGTTCAGCCTCTCCCAGGAGCCTCCACAAAGGGTGAGGTACTTGCTCCTCAAAGGAATGTCTTGGGGGATTGACTGAGAGCACACGTGGAAATCGTTTGCACAGAACCTGGCACGTGATTAATGCTTTACTCGTCGTACCTTTCCCCTGGTTCTTTGGAAAAGAGTAAATTTATTGCCTCTGAGGCAAAGATGGTGCTATTTGAGGGGCTCTGTGGCGTGTTCTCTGCCTAAAGAAACCTCTTCTATTCAGGTTCTTTCTGGAATTGCTCCCCGGAGACCAAGCTTTTCATTCCACAAATAGAAACCATTAAATGCTTAAATACCGCAGGGGAAGTAGAAACCCATTTGTACCAAATGCACATAATTGAAAGTAGACTGCTGTTACTGACACTTGCCCGGCAGCAGGGCCAGGCAGAGGCCTTGGCTGGGAGGGGTGGGGCGCCACCTGGCGGCCACTGGAGACTGGCCAGCAGCTGCCACCAGCCCTTTTGCCCAAGCCCGGCCGGGTGGGTGACTGGCCCTCTCTTGCCTCTGCGTGTTGCAACTACTTAAACTCACTGCATTGGAAGTGGGCCCATTGTGGGAAATGGCTGTCTCGGAGCTGCTGTTCATGACCCCAACAGAGGCGGCCTTTGAGCCTCTGAAGAGGACTGGGGGCAGGCCTGACTCGAAGTACTTGGAGGGAGGTTGGTTGGTTTGGAGGACCTTCTGGGCCTACAACTGGCTTCAGCTGCATTTTCCTGTGTGACCCCGCCCCACACACGGACCTTTGGCTTGTTTCGTGCCCATGCACACTGACGTTGGGAACGAAGGCTGGGCCTCCTGGCCCTGATCTGCCTCGCTGGCGGCTCAGTTGGTCTCTGCTCACTTGGAAAGTAGGGCTGGAGACATTACGTTTTCACCTAAACCTGTGGAGTTGGCACATCTTCGAGTGGTTATCCTGTTCATCGTCACAGGGCTGCAGCAGGCTGGCTCCGCTCGTCACTGTGGGTCCGTCTTGATGTTCCCTGGAGTTGGCTGTTTGGCACATCCTGGGCTGAGGGGACAGATGGCACAGTCAGACAGCTGTGGTCAGCTTCAGGAGGCCCTGAGAATCTCCCGCCCCTTGTATCCCCCTCCATGGAAGAGGAGTCTCCAGGAGCCCTCGGCCCAGCATCAGGGGTCTCCTCTCTTCCAGGTGTTCGTCCGGAAGCTCCGGAAGGCCTATGGGAAGAGTGAGTGGAACACCGTGGAGCGTCTGAAGGACAACAAGCCCAACTACAAGCTTGACCACATTGTCAAGGAGCGGTGAGTTGGGGGCTCAGTCCCAGCAGTGGGGATACAGTGGGGAACAAGACCAAGACCCTGCTCAACTTCCTGGCATCCTTTTGGGGGAAACAGACCAAAAAGCAAACTGACAAATTGCTGTAATGATTGGAAGTCAGAGTCGGTGCCATGAGGGATGCCAACCATGTGAAGGAGGCTGGGGGACATACGTTAGTTACAGGCTTGTCAGAGGAGGTCTCTCTGAGGGGAGACATTTGAGCCAGCCAGGGGAAGTGTGGTCCAAGCAGAGGAAACAGCAGGTGCAAAGGCCCTGTAGTGCAAAAGAGTGCATCAGAGTTCTGCGGATGCACACCAGGTGCATAGTCAGACCTGGAGGACGTGGCTGGACACCTCTGATCTTAACCGTTCCTTGCCCAGCCACCTCAGCAGTCTCGCTCATTCATTGGCTAAGTCAGTGGTCTTAACCAGGGGTGGTTTTGCCCCCAGGGCACATCTGGCGATGTGTGGAGACACTTTTGGTTCTCATGACTTGGATGGGGGGTGTCTGCTGGTGTTTAATGGAATGGATAAAGGTCAGGGATGCTTCTGAGCACCCTACAATTGCACAGGACAGTCCCCACATCACAGAACACCCTGGCCTGAGATGTCATTAGTGTTGAGGTTTGGAAACCCAGGGCTAGGTGAATGTCCGCCTTCTCTTTGGGGCGGCCGGCCTGGGAACGCTTAGCTGCAGGCTGTATGGATGTGGCTTCGTTGAGTCACGCCAGCCACGGGCTAGTCCAGGACGAGCCCTGGCCTAGGAGCTCGACAGCTGCTGTTCTCACCCCAGCCCTGCAGCCCGCGAGCTGGGGGCTGAGAACCGTTCCTCCTCTGAGCAAGTCCTCCTCTCTGACAGAGATGACAGTTGCTCCTATCCTCCCTGTGACTTCCAGCTGTTGTGTGGAACAAATGACAAAAAGGCACAAGAAAAAAGGGAGTGCACACCGAGTGACAGTGTGGCTGTGGTGTTCCCGTTCTGCGTCACCCCCATCCCCTTAGCCACTGCTTAAGGAGGAAAAGCAGTGGCGCAGCAATGGCAATGTGCTGTGTCTACGAAGGGCCTGGGTTGGTGGTTTTGTCTGTCAAGGGGAGAGTGAGGAAACTTGGAGGCACCAGAGGGGGCCCAGTGGGGCTCCCACCTCTGCACCAGGAAGCCGCACACCTCTCCTGCTATTGTCTGGCGAGAGTCACTGCAGCCTTTCAGCCGTCTTGGTCTGTGTCTGCAGACCTGCCAGGCCCCTTCTGACTCGTTGCCGTGAATGATTCCTTCTCGGGCTGGAAGGACCCTGGCTCACTCTGGTCCCGTGGCCTTCACAGAGTTCTTTTCTGAAGCAGCAGGACACTTTCCTCAAAAGGAAGCTTCGTGGAAGGCAGTTTGGATGCCAGAGGCTCTGACAGCTGCTCTGGCCAGGGGAGGAGACTTGAAGCCCCTCTCTCCACTTGTCCCCAGGCGTTGCCAGGGAGCTGCAAGAGTCTGGTTTTAAACCAGCAGTCTGGTCCAACGGTCGTTTTCCAAATGACACCACTGGGATCGGGCGAGGCAGGGTGACCCACCCAGGGTCACAGCTGGGCCTGGAATCCAGGTGTCGTTACTCATACTCCAGTGTCCTTTCCATGCCCCACGCCTCTGTGCCTCAGCACGGCAGCCACACAGCAGTGGATCCTGCCAAGGATGGCTCATTCTCGTTGGCTTCCTAATTTACCGCAGGATTCCTGGAAGCACTTCCTGCTCTGAGTCTGTCTGCCCAGATCCGGTTCTGGCATTTTTACTGCCTGGTTGTTATTGGTTCTGTAAACTAGACAGAAGTCTGGGTGATGAGAGACAAGACATAACCCAGTCTGGTGACCTGTGACCAAGCTAAGACATACGTGCTGCTGAGGACAGGCGGGCCCCCACCCTCTGCCCTAGGTCAGTGTCACATTTTTCTCCTTTCTGTCTTGGCCTCCAGATAGGTTTCCCTTTGAACCAAAGTTTCCACCTTGAGAAAGAGTTAGCCACTGACTTGGTCTGTTCTCTTTGACCGTGACATATGGAAGTGGGTCAAGGCTGAGTCCTTGGTGAGCATTGGGTGTCCTGAGGACTCCTGTTAAAGTTTCTCTGATCCTCGGAGCTAAGTGGCGGTGTCCTGGTCCCGAGCTTCCTCCCAAGGCTGTGGAGAGGTTGGCACTGCCAGGCCCCTGGGCATTGCCCGACTTTCTGGTCAGGAGGTGGCAGTGGCAAGGCCTGGCTTGGGAATGGGGCCTCTGGGATGGCTGACAGGGTTGGGGCAAGGAGGTGAGGGCCCCTCTTGGAGCCCCCGCTGACGGAGCCTGTGAGCACTGCCTTCTCGGCCGTGCAGGTACCCCACCTTCATAGACGCCCTGCGGGACCTGGACGATGCCCTCTCCATGTGCTTCCTCTTTTCCACCTTCCCACGGACTGGCAAGTGCCATGTGCAGACCATTCAGCTGTGCCGCCGGCTCACCGTGGAGTTCCTGCACTATGTCATCGCCGCACGTGCCCTGCGCAAGGTGAGCCAGGGCTGCCTGGTGGGGCCCCACCCCGCTCCTTGCCCTGCCGCTCCTGGTTTTCACATGCTGTTCCTTCCCACCCCCAGGTCTTCCTGTCCATTAAAGGCATTTACTACCAGGCTGAGGTGCTGGGACAGCCCATCGTGTGGATCATGCCCTACGCCTTCTCCCACGACGTGAGTGTTCCCACTGGGAGTGGCTCGTGCCGGGTCATTGCTCCTTCTCTGGCTCATAGACTAGGGCCTGGACGAAGGGGTGAGTTGCTGTCCTGCAGCATCCAGCATATGCTGGGTTCCTAAGCATGGGTGGGGGTGGGGTGGCGGGTGGGGTGGGGATGTGCTGCACGGCATTGTGGTAAGAGCTGGAGCCAGCCTGGCTCCACTATGCCCTAGCTGGGTGACCTTCGCCGTGTTCCTCCACCTCTCTGTGCCTCAGTTAATGATGGGCTTCCACTTTATAAGCCTTGTCATGAAGATTTAAGAAAGAAAATCTTGGGGACAGCCCCGTGGCCAAGTGGTTAAGTTCACACTTTCTGGTTTGGTGGCCCGAGGTTCACTGGTTCACATCTTGGGTGCGGACATGGCACCGCTCATCAGGCCATGCTGAGGTGGCATTGCACGTGGCAGAACCAGAAGGACCTACAACTAGAATATACAACTATGTACTGGGGGGCCTTTGGGGAGAAGAAGAAGAAAAAGTTGATTGGCAACAGATGTTAGCTCAGGTGCCAATCTTTACCAAAAAAAAAAAAAGGAAAGGAAGGAAATCTTTCAAAGTGCCCAGTGCTTGGCTCTTTTGGGTCACTGAACAGTGAGCAGCTGCTGGGGCCTGGACAGTGGCTGAGCGCAGCCCCACCCTTGGACCCACTGGGGTCGTCATCCAGCTCTGCCACTAGCGGCAGCCAGACCTCGGCCAAGCTGCTGTGTGTAACTCCTCATCTTCCCCGCTCCAGCCCCCCACAGGGCTGGGGGCTGGGTAGACTGGGGACGGGGAGCCCAGGAGAAGCATTCAGCAGGTGGTGTGACTTCTTCATTATTCTTTTTTAGACTGGGAGGTTTTGGCAGGGATGCATTGAGAGACATCCTGGTTTTTGTCTCTTTATGGGGCATAATTAGCCTCTACTCCCCCAGAGGGTCTCGGCCAGGCCCTCTGCCTGACTTAGCGTTCTGTGGGCCTCCGTTTGGCCCCCCTTTCTGCCTGTGCGTTGAGTGGGAACTGGTGCCATCAGTGGAGAGCAGATGCGCCAGCCTGGCTGGACAGTGGGTTCACTGACCAGGTTCCCAGTGCTCCAGGGGGAGCTGGAGGTCCAGGCCCCTCCCCTTCACCCTGGGCTGGTGGGGGTTCGAGGGCCCGACCCTGCTCTGACTGTGCAGCAGCAGTGATGTTTGGTGGCAGGCTTGGCCCTCAGCAGTCCCTGTTCCCACTCCCTGGGGCAGGTGTGTGTGCCGGAGCCTGTGGCTCTTCCCTCTTGTCCGCTCCATCCTTCCTCTCCTCCTCCTTCCTGCGCGCTCTGCCCTGCCATGCCTCCTTCCTCTCTGGCCCTCCCTCTCCTTCCTTCTCTCTGATGTCCCACCCCCGTGCTGCTCAGACTGGTCTTTGTGTGTCCTCGGTGGTGAATAGGGCCCTGTGGAGGCCAGCCCCCACACAGCTGGGCCTGGGGGAGGGGAACATCCGCCCTTTCCTCCTTCCTCCCCGACCAGTTCACTGCTGCTGCTTCCTCAGCAGGAGGATGGGGGACAGGTCCTGGGTCAGAGCTGCTGTGCCCCCTCCCCATGAGCAGCCAGTGTTGGGCTCCCTGATAGGACCCAGGCAGGTAGTGGGGCAGGTTGGCGGGCCCTGCTCAGCTGGGGAAAATGGAGTGGGTGCTCAAATACTCGCCAGGCCCATCGAGGGCCCTGACGGATGCTCTTGGAGAGATGGAAGTGAGTGGGGGGACAGGTAGGTACTTCTTTGCCCCTACGCCCCCACAGCCCAGGTCACTGCCTGATGGCAGGGTGGAGAAACAGCTCAGCATCGCCCAACACAAAAGGGACGTTGCGATCACTACTGATTTTGGCATCGTTCAGTACATCCTCCTGTCCGGGTCCCAGGGCTTGGCAGGGCTGGGCTGGCCTCCCTGGTTGTGGGGGGCAGTGCGGCTCAGGAGTTGAGGCACTTTGGTCTGGCTCAGATCCTTGCCCTGTTTTGCTTTATCAACTCCTCAGGGACCAAGACCATCCCTTCTCTGTCCCCTGCTTGCTAGGTCGGCAGCTTGAGATGGTGGTTCTGTGCCTCTGCCCTGAGCAGGCGGGTTTCTGCGCACCATTTCTCGAGCTCCCCGGGGCCGAGCTGGGCAGCTGCCGCAGCCTATCCCGGGTCCTCGGGTTGTGCCTTTGCCTTTGGCTTGGGCCTGAGGTGGGGGTTGCTAAATTTTGAGTGTCTGTCCCAAGGCTCCTGCCGGGGCTTGTGGGCGCTGAGGGTTGTCTACCCACTGCCCCCGCGGGGTACACAGATTACTCCAGGGCTGCCTCTCCCAGCCGGGCCAGCGATGGTGCTGGGCTCCAGGAACACTGCCCTCGGGCGCTCGCAGGATAGCGCCGGAGAAGACATTAAACAAAGGTTGGCATGGGCGTGAAGAAGGCATGAGCTCTGACCAGACTGGTCGGGGAAGGTGACCTTTGCAAGGCTGGAAGTCTGAGCCGGGACTTGCAGAATGAGGAGAGGGCCGGGGCAGGGGACGGAGAGAGCCCCTCCTGTGACAAAGCCTTGCCTTTTCTTACTCCTAGCTCCCTCTTCATAGCTTGGGGATCTGGCTCTGGCCTCCAGGACACCCCTAACCCTTGAGACGCATGTCCAGAGCCTCACTGGTGCCAGAATGCTCCTGGGTGGGGATACACCACCTAGCCCCTTCTTGTAGGGCAGAGCTCTGAAGGCAGGGCCACCCTGAAGGGGCTTGTCCTCAGGGAGGCTGGAGCCCCTCGCCCTGGGTGGGTTGTCAGTGCTGTCTTTGCACCCACACTGCTTATGCGCCTCCTGTGCCCCCCAGCACCCGACAGACGTGGACTACAGGGTCATGGCCACCTTCACCGAGTTCTACACCACCCTGCTGGGCTTCGTCAACTTCCGCCTCTACCAGTCTCTGAACCTGCACTACCCTCCCAAGGTGGGGCCCCAGCCCAGCCCCTTCTCACTGTGCAGGGGGCACAGCTGTCTCTCCCCACATGGAGGCTGGGGCTGTGGGCGTCTTCTTCCTCTGACCTTCCCCCTGCCTCCCAGCTTGAGGGTCAGACCCACACAGAGGCGAAGGCCAGTGAGGACACCTATGCATTGGACTCCGAGAGCTCTATGGAGGTGAGAGAGGCTTCTAGAACATTAGCCCTGTATCCCTCAGAAGGGTGGTCCCTGGCCTGGGCGTGCAGTGGTCATGGCTAGATGGGTGGTCTTGGGGCTTGCCTGCGAACTCAAACCCAGTGATATCCCAGAACTGTCCCTGCCTACCCTGGACGACGCCCCCCACCTGCCAGCAGCAGCCCTGTTTCTTTCCTGTAGAAACTGGCGGCCCTCAGTGCCAGTCTGGCCCGCGTGGTGGTGCCTGCGGAGGAGGAAGCCGAGGTGGATGAGTTTCCGCCCGATGGGGTGAGGACTGTGCTGCTTTGCAGAAGGCGGGGAGATGGTGGGAAGGGTTGTTGGGACTGAAGGATCTGGAAGGAAGCTGGGGAGGTGATCATCTCCAACCCCTGCCCTCCACTGGGGGTATGGGTGGGCCTGATGGTGCAACACCTGGCCCCTTTCGCGGCAGGAGATGGCGTTGCAGGAAGAGGACCGCAGGAAGGAGCTGGAGGCGCAGGAAAAGCACAAGAAGCTCTTTGAGGGCCTGAAGTTCTTCCTGAACCGCGAGGTGCCCCGCGAGGCCCTGGCTTTCGTCCTCAGGTGGGGAGGCCTGCAGCGCTGGCTCTGAGCTGGGTCCTGCACTGCACGCCTAGCAGTACCGTTGGGATGGAGTCAGTATCCACGTCTCAGGGCTGCTGTGAGGATACAGCAGAGCGTGTGTGGAAGGTGCTCAGCATGCTGCCGAGCCCATGGGAAGCACTCGTCAGAGGGCAGCTCGCCTCTGTTTTTCACTGGCTCAGGGCAGAAGGTCCATGGGCCAGGATGGAGGGGTCGGCCGGATGGGGGGATGCTAGGTGGGGATGGGACAGGTGTGTTCTAGGAGGGCAAGTTTGTGGACCAGTGGATCCCAGGGCGGGCACCTCGCGTCTGAGTTCTTTCATGTGCTCCCCCTGTGCTTGTAGGAGTTTTGGGGGGGACGTGTCCTGGGACAAGTCTTTGTGCATCGGGGCCACGTATGACGTGACTGACCCCTGCATCACCCACCAAATTGTCGACCGGCCTGGGCAGCAGACCCCTGTCATCGGCAGGTAGGCCCCCAAGGCCTCATCTTCCTCCGCCTGTTTGGGTTTCTGGGTGCAGAGGTCTGTCTAAAGGCCCCTGCGGATGCAGGTAGGCCTCGAGTGGTCCCTGTGACCTGTCTCTGCTGCCACCCTGCGCCAGGTACTACGTGCAGCCCCAGTGGGTGTTTGACTCTGTGAACGCCCGGCTCCTCCTCCCTGTGGCGGACTACTTCCCCGGGGTGCAGCTACCCCCGCACCTCTCACCCTTCGTGTCGGAGAAGGAAGGAGATTACGTCCCCCCTGAGAAGCTGAAGCTGCTGGCCCTGCAGCGGGGAGAGCACCCAGGTGAGCGGGAGGGGCGGGCCAGGCGGTGGGTGGGCAGGCCGGCTGTTTCCCTTCTTGGCCACAAAGGCGGCAGCTCCAGAGAACAGGCATCAGGGAGCCAAAGCCCTTTAACTCCTCTTTGGAGTAAGGCTTAGGAAAGGGGACGTTTGTGCTCCACAGTCAGGTTTTGCTTGATGTTCAGAGTAGCTGAGCAGAAGAAAGGTCTGGAAGTTGTCGTTGATGTTTGCATAGGAGGCACAGAGCTCGGGTGGAGGGCCTGGCATTTCCCCTGAAGGCAGCTGGAGCTGTGGGGAGAGGGGCCAGAGGGGCCACAGTTGGGACAGGCCTGCACTGCCTTTGGAATGTCCCCATGGCCAAAGAGGGTAGTGCCAGTTCTCACCCTGCAAGGGGAAGGGCAGGCTCCCCGGGCATTCAGAAGTCATTGGCTGTTTATAGGAAGTATGAATGAATCTGAAGAGGAGGATGAGGAGGAAGACAACGAGGAGGAAGACAACGAAGGTGATGGTGATGAAGGGGGAGAAAATGAGGAGGAGGAGGAGGAGGAAGATGTGGAGGCTGGTTCGGAAAAGGAGGAAGAGGCCCAACTGACAGCCCTGGAGGAGCAGAGGATGGAGGGGAAGGTACCAGGGGAGCAACCCCACTGGCCACCTTGGTGTAGCCCTGGCTCAGAAGGGCAGGAGCCAAGGGGTTTGGTCAGGGGAGGAACCTGTATCCACAGGTGTCTACCCTGTGTCCCCAGAAGCCCAGGGTGATGGCAGGCACCGTGAAGCTGGAGGATAAGCAGCGGCTGGCCCAGGAGGAGGAGAGCGAGGCCAAGCGCCTGGCCATCATGATGATGAAAAAGCGGGAGAAGTACCTTTACAACAAGATCATGTTTGGCAAGAGGCGCAAAATCCGCGAGGTGAGTCCCGGCCACCTGTCTGACACTCCACAGGTGACCGCCCAGTGAACTTTGAGGCTGGCTTTCCTCTGGGCTGACTCCCGGCTCTCGCCTAGCCTTTTTCTGAGGTTGCTGGCCTGACCCAGCCCAGCCACTGGGGCCCCCTCCCAGGCCCGTGTGTGCATCTTGCTGTGAGCAGCTCTCGCCTGGGCTTTCTTCAGGGTTTCAGTCTCCTTCCTACACCCACTGTTTCCGAGTCTGCCAGGGTCTGGGAACAGAGCTGTCCCAGCGGACTCTGGGCCTGCATTACAAAGGACCACTCAGCAGAAGTGCATAAAGCAGAGGGGCTGCGTAAGGTTTTGGTTAAGCTTCTCCCTCTTTTGTTTCCTCATGTTTGCAAAGCCACATATGCCCATTATAAAGAAAATTTTTAAAAAAGTTTTGTGTACACGTGAACTCTAACGGATGGCGTGGAAGTGGCGCACAGCCCTGCCCTTGGGATGGTCTGTAGTAACCCCCAGGTTTTCTTCTGCGTATAATAACAGACGTGGTTTAGGGGCATCATGCTACATATAGGTTGTATTGCAGTGTGTTTGCCATTTAATCACAGCCTGAATTTCTCTCCATGACATCGTACGAAACGTAGCCTGTTCCCTGCTGACAGGCTTCAACTGTTTTCCATTTTTAGTCATTCTTAGAGAACAATCTTGGGCTTGTCCCCACCTCTCTCCGAGTGTCTCTGCAGGGTAAAGTTGGAGGAGTATAATCACCAGGTTGAAAGGCCCACCTGTTTTATAATAGATGTTGCCAAATGGTCCCAGGGGAAAGACTGTACCAGGTTGATCCCTCGCCAGCAGCTCCTGGTGCAGGTTTGGATGGTGCCCAGCTTTCCCAAGTGAAGGCAGTAAATGGGGCAGTTGCCTCCAGCTCTGGGATCCTCGTAACATGCTGAGAACCCATAAAATAATAGTCATAAAGGCAAAGGTGAGGGTATGTGCGCTCACCTGAGGTTATTCAAATAGATTTGTTTGGACTCATGGTAATTGGTCTGTTAGCTTTTCTGGAGGCTCTGCTTTTGAGGGGTGGCCTTGAGGAGAAGAAGGGGAAGTGGCCTTCCCTGCCCTCCCCCCCATCACAGCTTTATCCTCCCCGCTTCCTCCTCACAGGCCAACAAACTGGCAGAGAAGCGGAAAGCCCACGATGAGGCTGTGAAGTCTGAGAAGAAGAAGGCCAAGAAGGCAAGGCCGGTGTGAGTGACGGCAGCCTCCTGATGGGCAAGGCCGGCTCCTGGCGCTGGACTTGGCATGGGCAGGCCGGAGGACCTAGGCCTGGTGACAGACAAGTCTCTCTTCTGTTTCCATGCCCCTCCTCCTCCTGCTGGCCCTGGCCTCCTCTCACACTCTGGCTGGGCCCTTGGGCAGCCCCAGCTTCCCTTCCATGGAGGTCCCTGCTGGTGGCTGGGCGGAGGAGAGGCCTCTGTGCCCAGCCTGACTTGATGCTCCCAGGAGTCAACAACACAGGATGCAGGGGCCTGACCAGCCCCTTGTCGACTGCTCCCATTCACCCTGGCTTTCCGCAGCCCCCCAACATACTCATTCACACGTAGTTGGACCCCTGATTTTCCCAGTGCCGTGATGGGGTGAGGATGGGGAAGCATTTGCTATTAAACGGCTGGAGTTTTGCAGCCAATTGAATTCTGTGTTCATGAGCCTTGCTCGGGTTGAAGGGCCACCTCGTGCCCTGTGCTCCAGGCTGGGCCTGCCCTGGGTGTTTACGGAGAAGGGTCCACTCATTGCTCAGAGCTCTGGATATCCAAGCACCCCTTTGGGTCCAAGGATGCCAGAAGGTAGGTGCAGAGATTGTCAGTCCGAGCTCTGAAGTTGGTCTGAGCTTGGTTCACATTCCAGCCTGGGTCCTTTCCTCTCAAACTGCCTCCTTATGTGTAAATTAGGGGTAGACGTTCTGGAGCCTCCCTCCCAGGGCTGTGTGGAGGGTCCAGTGATGATGATGTGCAGACTCTGGTGTCAGGTGTCTAGTAAGTAAGCAGACAGCAGCTGTGATTGTCATCACTTCCTGCTGGAGTCAGCCAGGAGGTGAAAGCTAGTGCCTGAAGGCTCTTCGGGGTCAGCTTTACCTTGTGGGCTCATGAGCAGAACCACTGAGTAACCCCCAGTGTGGACATTGGCAGCAGCCCAACTTGTGACCCTTACTCAGCCATCCTTATAGCTTCCTACCGACCTTGGCAGTCCCATTGCTGAGGCCCAGGGGGACATGCCCTTGCCCGGGACTGCTAGTGCCTCGTGGCAGAGCCAGGGCCAGAATCAGGGTCTTAGGGTGGTCACTCAGCCCCTCCCAGGTCAGGCAGGGAGTTCTGAATAGACTCCCCAGGCTGCCACGGCGGGCTGATGCTGTCAGGAGCAGGGGCCAGGGTGGGGAAGTGTGGGTTTAGACCTGGGCTCTACCCTCCTCAAATCTAGGCACCTGAGGGCCTTGGCCCTCACTGCACCCAGGCTCTGTAGAGGTGTTTTGGGCAGTGGTTGCGGGCCCAACCTGCTGAGGGGAAGGCAAGAGCTTGGGGAGGCTCTGGCCGAGGGAGCAGAGAACCCGGGGCCCCTGTCTCGGCTGGGCCTTGCTGCGGGTGTAGGAGGGCTGTGCTCTACTCTGGCACGCTCAGGCATTGCAGGGATGCTTCCAGAAGCAGGGACAGGGCTGGGCTTCCGGAGCCAAAGCCTGCCACCCTACGGGATGACTTGGACCTGCCTGGGTGCATGTGAATCCCAGGGCTGTGGCAGGGATGCCAGGGCAAGGCTGGAGAGGAGGCCCATGAGATTCGGAAAAGTCCCTGGCAGCCATGCTGGTGTGGAATTTTCCCCATTCCAGAGTCACCCCGCAATGGTAGGGGCAGTGGGGCTCTGCTATGGCCCATGCCCCACTGGGTGGCCAGTTTGTTTTGCACTGCCCACAGCTGGAGCTGAGCATTCCCGGCTCCAGGCGGGTGGTAGTCCCTGTCATTCGTCCTGCACCTCTGGGAAGAACCAGTTTCCTCTGGAGGGAAACACCAGACTGGAAAAAGGTGGATCCTCATGGGGCACCTGCTGATGGTGCTGTGCTCAGCCCTGCGCCGCTGAGACCCTCAAGTGGTGAGACCAGTTGGAGATCTGTCCCTTGCCTTAGCTTCTCTCAGGATTCCGGCACCACACCCCACCCCTCTCATCAACATTTCAGATGCCCAAAATGCGTGTCCAGCTTGCACTGATTCTGGAGCAAGAGGCCATAGCTTCCATTGGATCCCCAGGGCCCCAGAAGGCCCAATAAAAGTTCAGCAACTAGTCTAGCCGCCTCCCATTTCCCAGAGCTGAACTGCCCTCACCACCACCACCACGCCACCTCGTTTCCCAGGCACCCTCGAATCCCCTCCCGGGCTGGGAGCTCGGCCGAGCCTCCGACTCCGGTGGCGGGACAATGGCCCTGTTGGCGCGTCGGGGACAAACGCGCCTTGTTGGGACGGCGGCGGGGGCGCGGCGATGCGCCCCGGCGCGCTGAATGCGGCTTCTGTGCGTCCTGGGCGGGCGCCTAGGGGCCGGGAGGGGGCCGGGGCCCGAGGCGCCCATTGGCCGCGGCGCCGGGGGCCGGGCCAGGCTGGCGGCCGCACCTGGTCCGAGCGGGTGCGGCGGCGGCAGCGGCGGCGGCGGGGGCGGAGGCATGGTCCAGGCCCGGCGGGTACGTCCCGCCGCCTAGTAAGCGCCCGGGCGGCGCGGCCCGGGCCGAGCCAGCACGCTAAACCCGAGAAGGACGGGGACAAGGTATGTCCTGGGGGCCCCGCACCCACCACCAGCTTGCTCCCTGCCTCAGTCTACCCCCTCGGGGCCCGGCTTTCCTCACCCCAACCTCCAAACTGAGACTGTGGGCGTCAGACTCAGACCTAGAGGCAGGGGAGAGTTACGCTGCTGCTCCCAGGGTCCTCGTGTTCCTTGCAGCCGCCAGAGGGTGGGCAGGTTGATGCTCTCCCTGCCCTTGGTTTCTTCCCATGGCCCCTGTTTCCAGGGTTTTCCCATTCCCTGACCATGGGGCGGGTGGGGCTGGAGCCAGGCTGGAGCTGGGAGCCCATTAATGATTAATCTTGGACACAAGGCCTGAGCCTTTGGCGAGGAGGGGCAGGGATCGCCCCTCTTCCCACCAGCCCTTCCCAGAACACGGAGGTCAGAGCAGGGGCAGGGGCCAGGGTGAGGGATGGTCCTCTCTGCTTGAGGAAGGCCCCGTCCTGTGCCACAGAGGGGGCAAGGCCACCAAGGAGAGGCTTGTGGGAGTGGGACAAACCCTGGTATCCAGGAGGGGTCCTGCAGGAAACTCAGCAGTTCCCCTGTTTCCTGGACCAGTGCGCGGGAAGGGAGTCCAGCCTGGTCTGCCCCCTTGGTGCCAAAGAGCTCAGAGCAAGACTGTGGCCCCTTCCCAGTGGGGACCCCCTCCCCACCTGCCTAGAGCAGGAGAGGTGATGGGCGCACATCTGGCTGCTGTAACTCACACCAGTGGGAGGGAGGGAGGGGGGGAGAGAGAGCGCAGGCCTGACACCCGATCATCTGGGTTGCCAAGATGACAGATGCCATGGAAATCCTCAGGAGGAAGTCCAGTTGGGAGAATCCAACCTCTTCTTTTAGCGAGGTGGTGACCTGAGGCCCAGAGAGGGTGAGGCTGTGGGCAGACCTGAGCCAGAACAGCCCCTCTGCTGCTGCACTGTACCTTGTGCTTTGAAGGGGACCTTGCTATTATCCCCATTATCAGGAGGGGGAAACTGAGGCCCAGGGAGATTAAGTGACTTGCCCAAGGTCACATAGTTCAAAGGTGACTGAGTTGACCTCAAATCCTGGAAGTCTTGCCTTGGCCCTCATTTCAGGACCCCAGCCCTACCCAAGACCTCTCTGACCTTCTGGGGTCCTAGCCTCTTAGGTCTGCTTAGGCTGCCCCAAACCCCCTGCTCAGGACCCCTCCCCCCTTGCCTCCTTGGCTCCCAGCTCTTCCTGACACTCGAAGGGTGGGCAGGCTGCTACCCTGGGAGCAGAGACAACGGAGCCCTGTTCCCAGCTGCCACCTTGGGCTGCTTCGTTCCCTGCTTCTCTCTCAGGCAGAACCCTGCCTGAAGGAAGCTCCCTGTGGACAGAGAAGCCCAGCAGCTTCCCGCACAGCCCTTTGTCCCACGGGCATGGGTCCAAGGCTCTCCTGTCACCCACTAAGGGGGGAGTGTGTTCCCTGTGGTCCCTCCATTCAGGCTCTCGGGGACTGAGCGTGCCATCCCAGTGAAAGAGGTAATGATTAACCTGGGAGACTGATGCACAGGTGGAGGAATTCCAGACATAGCAGCAGGCTTGTGAAGGGCTTCTGGCTTCGCTTTGGCTGGTGAGGAATGTGGACAACCCCTTTTAGGAGCTCGGTCCTGCTCCAGACCGGAGGGCAGGATGGAGCCGAGGTGTTTGGGGGGGGGGGGGGGTGTTGGTGGGCTGGGGGCCGGGGGAACTGCCAGGTGAGGAGTGATGGTTGGGAGGAAGTGGAGTCCTTCTTTCCTCCTGCCGGTTCCAGGGCAGAGTTGAGGTGTGGCTTGAGCACTCCCAGACCTTATCCCAGCAGTGCCCTGACTTGTCAGGGGACCTTAGCAAGTCCTTCCCTATCTGTGCCTCAGTGTCCTCAGATGTGAAATCTGGGGGTTAGGGAACTTGGGTCTGGAGCATGGGACATATGGGTGCTTGGATGGGGAGGGTGGCCTTTCAGGAGTCTGCCCTGGTGTGTCCAGCTTCTCTTGCCAGGTGTGTCTAGAAGGGTCGTGATAATAATCAGAGGTGTGTGCAGAGGGCATTGCATGCCTCATCCCATTTGATCCTCACAGAAAACCCATGGGAGGGCAAATATCCCCATTTTTTTGGAAACTGAGGCTCAGAGAGGGGAAGTCATTGCCCAAGGCTGCCCAGCTGGGGAGTAGTGGAGCTGGGATTTATAGCCAGAGCTTCTCAGTCTCTCCAGGAATGGAGAGGTGGGTGAGCGGATCCGGGGCATAGTGCACAGCAAGTGCTCTGCGCCTTTTTAAAAACGTTACAGTCATGGGTCACTTAACAGGGATGCGTCCTGAGAAATGCACTGTTGGGTAATTTCATCGTTGTATGAACATCATAGAGTGTACTGAAAGGGAACAAAATTTGCCACCCCAAAATGTGTCTCTTTAACATGAGGATTAGTTTAGGCTGATGATTTTTAGGAAACAAAAGACTCAAAATTTTTCTTGTCACTTCCCCTTTAACTGCCTAAAAGAATTCAGACAAAAAACCCATCTCAGGAAGCGAGCTCTCACCTTAGCATAACACAAGTTGGGCAGTGGACAGGGAGGATCCTCGAAAAGCCTGTTTGTTGGGCTTCCCTTGGTGTTCTGTTTCTGTGTCGCCAAACACTTGTTTTCCAGTCGTTTGCTCCTTTTCGCCTGTGAATTGTCTTCCTTCCCTTTGAGGTCCCTGATTCTGCCTCCCCAGGCATCTGCTTTTGTCTTTAGCTGAGGATGGTATTTAAGGTGAGGACTTTGGCCATTTTGGTGAGTTACTTGGTTTTACTGGGTTTCTCCCGTGTATACTTGTTTTCAAACTTTTGTTTGGTTTTCTCCTGTTAGTCTGTCTCATGTCAGTTTAATTCTTAGGCCAGCCAGAAGAACCTAGAAGGGCAGAGGAGAATTTCTTCCTCCCCTACATACATTACTTGCACAAACCCAGATGGTATAGCCCACTACACACCTAGGCTGTGTCGTACTAATCTTATGGGACCACTGACATATATGTGGTCTGTCATTGACTGAAACATCATTATGTGGCGCCTGACTGTATGTTGTTACATATTTTTATGCAAACAAGTGCATGACATTCCTTTAAAAAACATTTCAGTCATGCTAGAAGGTACAGAGAATGATATTGCCAAGTCTTACATGCTCATCTCCGGGGTTCCCAGTAATTTTGGAGCTAATGAAGTGACTGACTTCTGTTTCGCCTCTCTGCTTTGAGGTGACTCAAATCGGCCATCAGGAGGGGTGGTGATTTTGCCTGGACAAGGCAGTATAGCAGGAAGAGCTATGGGTCTGCTCCCAGTTCTGACTTTGCCATTTAGCCCTTCCAAAAGTTTCTGAGCCTCTGTTCCCCCACGTGTCACATGGACTAGTAGGTGACACTGGGAGGGTCTGTTGAGGTCGCAGGTATGGTTGCCCTTTGAAACAGTAGAGCTAGGTGACCCTGCAAGATTGAAAAATGCTTTCTGAATCATCAAAGAACATTGCCCTCTTCTCAGTCAACTGCCAGGCGTGGGACCCAGCAGGCCACTGCTCCCCAGTCAAGGGGGCAGTAGGAGCAAGATGCCAGGGCTGGCAGTTTTGGAGGTGGTCCTGCAAGTCAGCAAGTTGGGGTCCCACTGAAATGCCCCTCTGGGTGGTCCTCCCCATCTTTACTCCAGCACCCTGCTCCAGAGGGGCTCCGAGTAAGGCAGCTTCTGGATCCATGCATGTCATTGCCCCAGTGCTCCTGGATCGAGGGCCAACCTCTGCCATCTGCACCTTCAACTGGGCAGCCCACACTTCCCAGCTTCTTCTCCATCCCGGGCCCCTGCTGCCTCTTCCCTACTCAAGATACTGAGCTTCAGAGAGGGTAACATGCCTGCCATGGTCACCCAGCAAGGTGGGGCATGCTTCAGACTAGCTGCTCTTCTCTCCTTCTCCAGACAGACTGCAGTTTTTCAAAATGGAAATATCTTTATTTTTTATTTTAATTTTTTCCCAAAGTAATACAGACTCTTTGTAAAACAAAATTATATATGTGTGTATATATGTGTACAATTCTATGTGTGTGTATTTTTCACTTAATTATTATTGTGGACATCATTTTAATGAGTATATGATAGACCATGAGGTGAATGTCACATAATATTTTTAACCATCCCCTATTGTTGGACATTTACGTTATTTCTATTTTTCCCTTTGATGGATAATACCACAATGAACATCTTTGTGACCCATCTCAGATCTCTTGTTAGATTATCTTCTTTGAATAAACTCCCACAGATGGAGTTGCTGGGTCTGAGGATAGACTCTTTTAGAACTGTAATAGTTACTGTCAAATATGTACTCTGAGCACTGTAGGGAGAGTCTTTCTGCTCCACTTTTTTTTTTTTTTTTTTATTTTAAACTCTTTTTTTTTTTTTTTTTAAGATTTTATTTTTTCCTTTTTCTCCCCAAAGCCCCCCGGTACATAGTTGTGTATTCTTCGTTGTGGGTTCCTCTAGTTGTGGCATGTGGGACGCTGCCTCAGCGTGGTCTGACGAGCAGTGCCATGTCCGCGCCCAGGATTCGAACCGACGAAACACTGGGCCGCCTGCAGCGGAGCGCGCGAACTTAACCACTCGGCCACGGGGCCAGCCCCCTCTGCTCCACTTTTAAAGTCTCCTCCAGTGTCCCCATGAGATTCTTTTCCAGCTGTAGGAAGCAGCCCTAGGGCCCCCTCACCCCACCACCTTCTCTCCCAGAGCCCTGTTCCTATGTGTGTACACTCAGCAAACAGCACAGATGCCCTTCATGCAGGGAACGTTTCCTGGGGAGCAGCGGTTCCACAGAATGTTCTGCAGCCAATGGCTTTGGAGGCCCTTTATCTCCTTAGAGGGCTGTGCCCCTCCCCGCTCTCACAAGTGCAGGCGTCTTCTCCTTCCTCACCCTCTCCCTGGTGACTCCATTTACTCCTCTGGCCTCAGTTCCCAACTCTGTGCCCATGGCCCCCACCCTCTCTCCCCTGAGATCTCTCTCTTGTGCTCCAGGCAGGGGATCCTACTGCCCTTTGGACATTCTGTGAGCATGTCACACATCTCCCAGACTGAACGTGTCCTAAATTGAACCTGACATCAGCCACCCGACCCCAACACTAAACCTGTCCTTCTCTTAACCTTTCCCACTCAAGGACTACCTCCACGCCCAGCCAGCCAGTCACTCCAGCAGGGAGTCTTTCTGCCCCTCCTCCATACCCAATCACCCACCAAATGCCGTCCATGCCGTGGCCTACAGGTGGCTCCAGTCTATCCCTTGGCCTTCTGCTTGGTCCAGGTCATCTCATACCTGGACAGCTGTAATAACCACCTAGAGGTCTGCCTGCTCCTCCCGCTCCTTCTTCACCCCTACAGTTCATCCAACAGCCAGATGGGCATCCCATCTCCTCACTCCCCTTCGGTAGGCCCTGCCAGGGCTCCCCATTGCCCACAGGATCCAGGCCAGATTCCTTAGCATGCTTCCCGAGGCCCTGCATGTCCTGCCTGCCCCTGCCCCCTTTCTGGCTGTGCCTCTAGTCTTCCCTGCCCACTCAACCTCTGACATGCACACATAGTGGACGCTCTAGCCAGGCTGAACATTTGTTAGTTTCTCAATTGCCCTGGGCCTTTGCACACATTTTTCTCTCTGCCTGGCTCATTCTAGGGTGACAGATGCGTTAGTCAATGCTAGCCGCTGTAACAGACAAGCCCCAAGTTCCAAAAGTCTTAATGCAATGACAGTTTAGCTGTCATTTCATGAAATCCAATTGGGTGCTCAGTGAGCTGTGACGTAGAAACCCAGGCTCCTCCCACCTCATGGCCCTTCCCACCTCGGGATCCTTAGAGACTGCCCCATTCATCCAGCACACGGGAAAGGAGACCACGGAGAAGGTCCGCCCGCTTAACCTCATCAGCTGCCATTCTGCTCACATTCCATTGGTCAGAATTTAGTCACGTGAGGACACTGAGCTGTAAGGGAGGATGGGAAATGTAGTTTAGCCGTGTACCCAGGGAGAGAAAGGAACAAAGTGCTTTTGGAAATCGGAAAATACACAGCTGCTTCCGCCGCCGGAGCCCCCTACCCGAGGAAGCTTCCGTGACCACGCCCCTCCCACCTCCCTGGCTGGACTAGGGGTTTTCTCCGTGCTCCGGCAAGCCCGGGCCGCCAATGCGTCCTCCATCACAGCACCCGCAGCTATCTGCTCCTCTCTGCTCCGGGCACCGGCATCATAAACCCCAGCGCTGGCCGCGGTGCAGGCGCTCAGTAAATACCCGTGAAACGGATCAATCTAAGGCTCATGTCTAAGGACAAAAAGATGCCCACAATCTAGTGATATGTGGGGGGAAAAAAGTCAAAAACAAAATGTGCCCCAAAAGAGACCCCCTCTCATCATCTGTAAGGATATATAGACGGAAAAAAAATGTGAGGAGGCTTGTGCTAAAGTTTTAAGGGTAGTGACCTCTGAAGATGGAGCTCTTTTCGTTGTTTTCTTTACATTTTTCTGTAATTGCCTGAATTATTTTTCAGTCAGCATGTACTGCTTTTATAATTTAAAAAAAAAAAATTGTTTTCAGTGGAGGGGGAGAACCAGCCAGAGATGTTGTCATTGTTGCTCTGGGAAGAGACCCCTCTCGCAGGGCTGGGGCGGGGGCAGGTTCTGCCATCGACACTCTCTACTCTGGAAAGCTTTGCTTCTCATGGTTCTTCTTTGCTTGCCTTCCCGCCCCACCCATGATCTCACTGGTGCTCAAGAGCCTGACCTCCATTCCCACCTGGATGAGGTTCTTAACCCCCCCTGATACTGGGCTTGTCATTTCTCCTCCTTGGGCCTCGGCTCACTCCTCTATAAAGTAGGGGTGATAACAGGGGCTCCCCATGAGGATTATGAGGGTACGTGTGGCCTGGGAAGTCCTGAGCCTGATACCCGACTCTGTTTGGTCCAGAGTCCACGCTCATAAACCAACATCCCTGCTATTTGATGCCAGCTCCGCCCTGCCTCACCTCCAGATATCTATCTTCAAGCTATCTCAGCGCAGAAAAATAAAACAACTCTACCCCATGCCCTGCCCCTGATCAGCACTCAGACAGGTTGGAACTCTGAGCCCCCTGGAGTCGTTTAAGTTCTGGTGTCTCATGGATGTTTGGGGGGCTGCTCCCGGGCTGAGTGGGGTTCTGGGGGAAAGGGCGCTCAGAACAAAGTGTCGGATGCTTTCTGCTCCCTGGGCAGAGGTGGCAA
Organism: Equus przewalskii; assembly: GCF_037783145.1. Classification (NCBI taxonomy): domain Eukaryota; kingdom Metazoa; phylum Chordata; class Mammalia; order Perissodactyla; family Equidae; genus Equus; species Equus przewalskii. Next base: position 7,588,163 of record NC_091837.1, read on the forward strand.
CTGCTCAACCCATGAAAGTGTTCTGGTGTGTCATAAATGACGATCACAATAATGACTACTATTAATTGACGGGGACGCTGGATCCGTAGAGCCCTGTGCCTCAGCCATGGTGGGGGCTCTGGGCATCAGTGCTGCAGGAAGGATTGGGGGGGGCTTTTCTGGGCCCCCTCTGTTCATGGGCAAGGCTGAGAGAGGACAGAGCCGAACCCAGCTAAAAGCAGTCTGCCAGAGATTCCAGTGCCTGGGCTGAGCCCGAGGGCCCCTGGGGTTTAGGACCAGAGCCCCTAGAACTGCCTCTTCCTGCAGAGACCTTGGGAAGGATGGGCATCTCTAATCGGCCCAAATCCCTCAAGGCTGGTCCAGGGTGTCCTGTGCCGCCAGCCCTCACACAGGAGTGGAGGCAGGATAGCAGGATCCCATACTTTACCTCCTTGGTGAAGGACTTGGAACTCGGAGAGGTGAAATCTCATCAGACCCGTCCTCCCAGCCCTGGTCAGGTGCTCCACCTCCAGGAGGCCTTCCAGGTTGCTCGCTCTCTGGGCTCCCACAGATTTAGACAAACCTGGGTCTCTGGTTGTGTCTCAGCATCTTTAAGCCCTGGAGTTTGGCAAGTCCGTTTTTGGACTCTGTCTGCCCTCTGCTAACTGTGTGACCTTGGACAGTTGAGTTCACCTCTCTGAGCCTTAGTTTCCTCACTTGGGGAGTGAGCTGACAGTGTTGCTTGATGCACAGGGCAGCCTGAGACTTAAAAGAGATGTGATTTGGGAGGCAATTAGCCTCCCCACCTGCACGTGCCTCCTCGTCCCTCCCGTGGCCTCTGAGCCTGTCCCTGGCTCTCTGCAGGCTCTGCGGCTGCTTGTGTCCTTGGCCCAAGGACACCCAGAACCTTGCTGAACCCTTGGATGAAGGAGCTGCCCCGCTGCTGAGGTCCAGAGAGGTTCGGAGCCACTCAGGGGGCAGAGGGTCAGGGCAGCACCTGCAGGGTGCAGAGACATGCCACCTGCTATCCCCAGAGAGCGAACTCATGAATATTCAAACCAGCTGGAGCGTGAGGGAGCCAGCATGCTGCTGGGTGTCATTGGTGCATTCCTGTTTCCCAGTGACCGCAGAGGCAGCCTGGGAGTCAGACGTGGCTCAGGCAGGGAGAGGGAAGGGGCAGCCAGCCAGGGCCCGAGGTGAGTGTGTTTTCCTCTCCCCCTGCACAGGGGTCCCTGGGCGAGTAGGACACCCTTGGACTGAGATCTGCCTGGTGGCGATGCTCTAGTCCAGAAGGTTTACCATCCCGGTCTTGGTTTTCCTGTGTGCACACTGTGGGGGATGAGTCCTGTTTCTCCTTCATTCCCTGGAGGGTGCTGGTCCAGCCACACAGGAGGATTGCTGGGCCTGGCCCGGAGCCAGCCCTCGGCACAGATGGAGGCAATGTAGCTGGGGTAACCCAGAAGGGCAGGAACAGACGGGGTGGGCTAAGGAGAAGGGACCATCTGCCCTGCATGCCTGGGACTGTCACCACCATAGGAAGAGGAAGAAAGAGATCTGGGTTCTAGTCCTGTCTCTGATGCTGCTGCGCCGTGTGACCTTGAAGGTGGCCCTGCCCTCTCTGAGCCTCAGCCTCCCGGCTGTGCCATCTTCCACATGTGGCCTTGGACCTGGGACCGTCAGCTGCCTGTAAGCTCCTTCATGGGCCAGTGGGCACACACCTCGAAGAGGCCATGATTGGGACCCTGGGAGGGTAACAATAATGATAATACTAAGAATGGTGGCAGCCTGTGCTCAGTGAGTGTCTGCTCTGTGCCAGCCCCATGCTGGGCACTTTCCTTGTGGGGTGCAGAGGATCCGCACAGCGCCCCGTGATGGAGGGAAAGTTGCTATCATCATTTTGGAAGAGAAATTGAGGCCCAGAGAGGGGTACAGCCTTGCGTAGGGCACACAGCAAGGAAGTAGCAGAGCTGGGATTCAAACCAGAGACCCTGGTCCCAAGGTGCTGGCCCCGTGTGGCTTCCACATGTGTGACTCAACACGTAGCTCTCACACGTATTATTGGCCATGGCCTCGTTCTTCCCTAAGGCTTATGGAGGGTCATTCGTCAAACATTCACCAGGTGCCAGGCTCAGAGAGCTCAGGGGTGAGTCACCAGAGGCTTGCCTGCAGCTGGGCATGGAAGGAGTCCCTCGTCCCACAAGCATGGGCCTGTGCACTGGGACTGGGCCCTGGTCAATAGCAAGAATAATAATTAGTATGTATTGATCTCCACCTGTGTACGTGCATTCTCTCATTCAGATCTCACGGCCTCATGACTATTTTCCCTGTAGCTGGACTCCTGGCTGTGGCCTCTGTCTATCCAGGGGCTCTGCCTGTGATCACAAAGGGCCCTGTCTGCCCCAGTCTTACTGCTGTGTGGCCATTGAGTACGTGTGGAGACTGAAGTTCAGAGAGGGTGAGCAACATGCCCAAGTTCCCGGAGGCCAGGCAGGAAGGGACCCACCAGCCTTGGATGCCCCAGGCTGCCAGCACAGGATGCCCAGGAGGCCGCTCAGCTTCGCTGCCCCCATCCTGGCTGCCCAGCCCACAGAGGCCAGCCCCTGCTGTGCTCCTGAGACCGAGCTCCGCATCCACAGCTCCGCCTTCTGTGATGGGGAGGCACACGCCCTCCTTCCCCCAGCTCGGGGTGGGGCTTGGGACACGCCAGGCAGGGGCTGCCATCAACAAAGCCGAAAGCTGCTCTTTGGAGGCTGGCAGACCTGGACTCAAATCCCAGCCCTGCCCCCTGCCTTGCTGAGTGACCTTGGACAAGTCATGTTACCTCTCAGAGCCTCAGTTTCCCCCTCTGCAAAATGGAGGTGACAGTGGGGTCTGCTTCCCAGGATAGCTGAGCAGAGTCAGTGAGATGTTCTGGAGAAGCAACCCCCGCCCTCTGCCCAGGGCTCATAGTAGGGCCTCAAAAATGACGCCTGAGGGTGAGACAGCCCAGGGCCTGGCACAGTTTTAGGAAGCCCAGGTGGGAGAATGAATGAATGAATGAATGAATGAATGAAGCAGTGAGGGAGGGGGAGGGGCATCCTGGGCAGGGCTGGGTGGAGCCTGATTGGTGGTTCTGGGAGGCCGGTCTGCCCCCTGCTGCCTGGCCTCCACCCCAGAGCCTGCGCCATCAGCCCTTAGAGTTCCGGAAAGTACCCTGGTGAGTGGAGCTGCTGGGGCCTGGGTGGGCCCTGGGATTTGCGGAGGGTAGGAATCCTAACCCCTCCCCATTTTGAAATCAGAGAAACTGATTTTAAACCCACTGATTTTAATCCACTCAGGGTTTGGGCCCAAATCTGCGGCTCTGGCCTGGCCCAGGGCTCTGCCCTGTTTCCTGCTGGGCCCCTGGGGAGCAGGAGGCCGGTGGGACAGGTTTGTGCTTGATGGGGGGCCCTTCGGCCACTCCTTTTTCAGGGGGGCCCAACCTCAGGGTGACAAAGACAGAAGCAGGGAGCAGTTCCCCCAGGGGCTCAGAAGGGGGCAGCTAACACTCTCTGAGTGATAACTCGGTGCTAGTCGCTTTGCCAGCCTGTCTCAGGAAGAGCCAGCGAGGGGGGCTCCCCGCTGCCCCGTTTTACAGATGAGAAACTGAGGCTTCAAGGGGTTCCTGTGTTTGAAACACAGGCCTGTGGCTTCCAGAGCCTGAGATGGGTGGGCACCTCGTCCACGTCGGGCCCCTCCATGACCAGCCTGTGGCTGGCAGGCTTATGCCACCTCATAAGCTTTATGATCTATTATTTAAATATATTAAATTCATTTTATTGGGGCCAGCCCAGTGGCGCAGTGGTTAAGTGCGCACGTTCCACTTCGGTGGCCCAGGATTCACCGGTTGAGATCCTGAGTGTGGACATGGCACCACTTGGCATGCCATGCTGTGGCAGGCATCCCACATATAAAGTAGAGGAAGTTGGGCACGGATGTTAGCTCAGGGCCAGTCTTCCTCAGCAAAAAGAGGAGGATTGGCAGCAGTTAGCTCAGGGCTAATCTTCCTCAAAAAAAAAATTCATTTTATTGCCTTTTTCTCATTAAAAAAAAAAGACATCATTACAGAAATGCATAATATGGGAAAATATTCCCTGGATATCTCTCCCCCAGCTATGCAGAGGATACCACTGTTAAAATTTAGGATACTGCCCTCCAGTATCCTAAATATATATGGATTTGGGGGCATGGTGTTCTGGAACTTTCTTTTTTCACATTAACAGGTCACAGTGGGGTTTTGAGCCAGTCCACTTGGCTCCGCCTTGTTCTTTTGAATGGGTACAGGTGACTCCATCCGGGAATGGGCCTTGGTTTGTTGTGACGGTCCCCCGCTGAGGGTCACTGAGGATGTTTCTAATTGTTTTCTATTTCTGACCACAGTGCCCTGCACACCCTTGAATGTGTGACTTTGCCCACGAGTTTCCGCAGGATAGTTGGAATTCGGAGAGCTCGTGCCTTCCTCCTTTGATAGAACCGCCCTCCGGAAATTCCCCCACATTCTCGTCCACTGCCATCCTGTTCACCTTGCCCACCTGAGTGAACGAGGCTATGTCATTGTCACGAGGGAGGCCGAATTCCCTTTTGTAGACTTTCTTCCTCTGCAAATTGCTTCTTCATGTCCTTTCCTAGGAGGAGAAATTTCCGGATGATGAGCAGAGGACTCAGGGCCTGGTGCTGGCTGGCGGTGTGGGCCTGCAGTTCTCTGGGCAGGGTTTGTGGGTCCTGGGATAGCTTTTCCAGGGGGAACTATGTGCGCCCCTCCTCCAGGCAGGCTGTTGGGCCTCTGCCCCCAGGGAGAGTGGTGACGTGCCATGCGTGTGGTCAGGGGCGCAGCATGCGTGACCTCTCGTGGCCTCAGGGGCCAATGCAGCTTGTGCTGGAACAGGAGTGGAAAGTTTGGTGCCTTCGCTTGGCAGCCAAGGGGAGGTGGGAAGGCCCCCTGGGCCCCTGCTCTCCCCTGGACCCCATCCCTTAGCATCAACTGCCCCCATTTCAGCTCATCCTCCCCTGCTGATAGGGGACCAAAAGACTCCCCCCACACCAAAAACAAACAAAAAACCACGATAGCCTGTTAAATTTGATTTTCAGATAAACATTGAATAATTTTTACTATAAGTATGTCCCGTGCAATATTTGGGACATACTTATACTAAAAAAAAAAAAATGTATTTGTTGTTTATCTGAAATTCAGATTTCGCTGGGCAGCCCTGCCTGCTGGCGATGGGCAAGGTGGGTGTGGGTGGAGGCCTGGCCGGCAGTGCGACCTGAGCCCTCTCCTTTCTCATTTGGAGTCTCAGTTTCTCCCTCTGCCTCCCCTACAGACCCAGGGGCACAGGGGCCAGTGAAGAGAGACAAGGAGCCTCGGCCCCTCCCTGGGCAGCTGGGAAGGGTGGCACAGGGGATGGGTGGGACTGGCTGGGTCTTCTGAAAGTTGAGGGATTCAGGACCTGGGGAGCCCCTCCCTGTAGACCACCCTAGCCCCAGGCCTGGGGAGACAGGACACTGGGAGAGGGTCTTCTTTTCCTTCTTAGGAAATGATTTCATTATGAAGCCCGAATACGTATGAAAAATAAACTAATGAATACCCACATACCCACCCCACCAGTCAGCTCAAAAATTAAAACTGAGTCAGGCGGTAGACCCTTCTCCCTGCCCCACTCCCTAACTCTGTGTTGGCTTCACCCAGCGTCTCTGTCTGTAACCCTGTCGCTGTGTCTCTCCACGTGTTTGTCTCTCTGTCCCTGTCTGGACCTTGCTGGGTGGCCACAGGGCTGAGAAGGCAGGTCCTAATATTGAAGGCTGCCCCTCAACCCAGCCAGGCCTGGGGCAGCAGCGGGGGCTCCCTGGGGCCGGCCTCCATCTGTCCCGCTCTGTGTCCCCCGCAGGTGTCTGAGATGCCGCTGCCGCAGAAGAAGCGCTGGGAGTCCATGGCCAAGGGGCTGGTGCTGGGAGCGCTCTTCACCAGCTTCCTACTGCTGCTCTACTCCTACGCCGTGCCCCCGCTGCACACTGGCCTGGCCTCTGCGTGAGTGGCCCACCTGGGCAGCTGGTGGGTGGTGGTGAGGGGACACCCTGCCACCCTGCGCCCCACATCATGCTGTGCTGGACAGAAATTAAACTGAGGGCAGAACTCACTGTGTAACCCTGGGCCTCAGTGTCCTCATCTGTGAAGTGGGCATAATAACAGCCTGTCTCAAGGAGCATGAGAAACAAATAACAGCGTCTGTGTTCAGGGCTCCAGTTATCATCACTGAGCTTCCAGCGGGGCTGGGAGGTGGGGGTGACTTGTCCACGAGCACTCAGCTAGCACAAAGCCTGGATTTAACCTAGGGTCTGCCTCCAAGCCTGCCTCCTAACCGTGAGGTTATCCCACCTCCCCACCAGGCTGCTCAGCCCAGGCCTGGCACAGCCTGGGCCCTTAGTTGGTGGTATTAAGTAGAACTAGAATAAACTGCTGACAATTGGCCATTTTTGGTCAAAATTGACCAATTTTGGCCTACAAAATTTCACGTGGTCCAAACTGATGCTAATTCATGATAAATGTAGGATGCAGTGGCCATGAATGAGAAAATAACCTGCAGGCTCGTCTCACACCACCACCAGTAGGGCCTGTTATTTGCCCATCTCACAGATGAGGAAAGTGAGGCCAGAGAGGCCAAACCATTCGCCCAGGCATTGCAGCCTGGCTACCTCCCCGCGTGGTGCCTGGGCCCAGCTCCCCTGCCACCACTGTCCCCAACAACCCTGCTCTCTAGACCCCAGGCCCCGGGCAGCCCCTGAAGCTCTCCCACCTCTCTGTTCCCAGCAGGACCCCGGAGGGCACAGCGCCCTGCTCCCCTGCCCCAGGTGAGCCAGAGACGGTGACGCCGGCCAATGGCTCGGCGGCAGGGTGCCAGCCGCGGCGCGACATCGTGTTCATGAAGACGCACAAGACGGCCAGCAGCACCCTGCTCAACATCCTCTTCCGCTTCGGCCAGAAGCACGGGCTCAAGTTCGCCTTCCCCAACGGCCGCAACGACTTCGACTACCCCGCCTTCTTCGCGCGCAGCCTGGTGCAGGACTACCGGCCCGGCGCCTGCTTCAACATCATTTGCAACCACATGCGCTTCCACTACGAGGAGGTGCGGGGCCTGGTGCCGCCCAACGCCACCTTCATCACCGTGCTCCGCGACCCCGCCCGTCTCTTCGAGTCCTCCTTCCACTACTTCGGGTCGGTGGTGCCCTTCACCTGGAAGCTCTCGAGCCAAGACAAGCTGGCCGAGTTCCTGCAGGACCCCGATCGCTACTATGACCCCAACGGCTACAACGCCCACTACCTCCGCAACCTGCTCTTTTTCGACCTGGGCTACGACAGCGGCCTGGACCCGGGCAGCCCGCAGGTGCAGGAGCACATCCTGGAGGTGGAGCGCCGCTTCCACCTGGTGCTCCTGCAGGAGTACTTCGACGAGTCGCTGGTGCTGCTCAAGGACCTGCTGTGCTGGGAGCTGGAGGACGTGCTCTACTTCAAGCTCAACGCCCGCCGCGACCCCGCGGGGCCGCGCCTCTCGGGCGAGCTGTACCGGCGCGCCACCGCCTGGAACGTGCTGGACGCCCGCCTCTACCGCCACTTCAACGCCAGCTTCTGGCGCAAGGTGGAGGCGTTCGGGCGCGAGCGCATGGCCCGCGAGGTGGCCACCCTGCGGCGCGCCAACGAGCGCATGCGGCGCATCTGCATCGACGGGGGCCGCGCCGTGGACGCCGCCGCCATCCAGGACTCGGCCATGCAGCCCTGGCAGCCGCTGGGCGCCAAGTCCATCCTGGGCTACAACCTCAAGAAGAGCATCGGGCGGCGGCACGCGCAGCTCTGTCGCCGCATGCTCACGCCCGAGATCCAGTACTTGATGGACCTCGGCGTCAACCTGTGGGTCACCAAGCTCTGGAAGTTCATCCGGGACTTTCTGCAGTGGTGACATCCCGCCCGCCCAGCGGGCCCCCTGCCTGCTCGCTCGCCCGCCGAGGAGGGGCCAGGCAGGGGCCCGCTGGCCTCCCCCGAGCCCCTCCTGGTGCCACCCTGGCCCCCCCCAGGGTGAGGTGGGGCTGCTGCAGGGACGGGCAGGCCAGGACTGGGCCCACAGCACACAGGGCCTGAGATCAGTATTTGACTAATTATAGCTTTTTTTTATTAAATCCCCTCCCCTCCAAAAAAGAATGTTCTATTTCCTGCCTCCCCTTAAAGGGGAGACTTCGGAAGTAAAGGAATTTGATGTTGTTTTTTTGTTAATCAGCCTCAGTGGTGCTGACTGGCGGGCTGGGCTGGGGGTGACTGATGGGGACTGGGACACCCCAAGAGAGCATGGTGGGCGCCTGTATGAGTGTGTCTGTGGGACAGAACCCAAGGGTGTGGCAGGGTTTGGTGTGCAGTTGTCACATACTGAAGCCCTGTGTAGTTGAAGGACCCTGTGAGCTACCAGGACCTGAAAGATGGTGTGTGTGTGTGATCATCCTAGGGTCTATACCAGTCGTTTATTGCAGTTGAACTCTGGTTATGTGCCTGGTACTAGACTAAGTACTTTGTGGGTGTTAGTTCATCTTTGTCAACACTCAGCAATGTGGGGACTGTTATTATCTCATGCTGGAGATAAGGAAGGGAGCTCCGAGAGGGAAAGTCACCTGGCCCGGGTCACACAGCAACTAAGTGGTAGGACGGGAGCAAGGGCCAGGGAGGGTAGAGTATGTGGCCAGATCACAATAGAGTACAAATGTGTATGTGTGTGTGCGTGTGTATAGATAGATATAAATGTGTGTGTGTGTGTGAGGGAAGTGGGAGTACTTGGTGGGGCATTGAGCAGCAGTCCCTGGGCCCAGGCTAAAGGTTCCTTGTGCAATCTCATTAATCCTCACGATAACCCTTTGAGGTAGGCACAATTACCATCCCATATTACAGATGTGCGAATTGACATTCTGAGAGCAGAAGGGACTTGCCTGAGGTCACATTGCAGGACGTATCAGACCAAGAGCTAAACCATCTCCCTGGGACCCCAAGCCCCTTCCATCTCCGGTGCCTGTTCACCCCCTCCCTGCCTGCCCTCTTCCCCCACTGACCCCTCCAGGCTGCCTCACCGTCTGCTTGTGCTCCAACCCTGCCCAGGCCCTGGGTCTCTTCCTTCCACCCTGGGATTCAGTTTAATTATCCAAAAAATATTTGGTATTCGTCAGATATCTGTTGTTCCCCCCAGCCCTGAGCTGATCCCGAGCATACAGCAATCAGCGTGTCAGCCCAGGCCCTGTTGGAGCTCGTGGCCAGAGAGGAAGATAGTGGCCAAGCAAGCAAGGCACGTTGGGTATGACCAACCAGGGTAGGGATGCCTCAGCTCTAACCACCCACCTCCCTCAGCCTCCCCAGGGGGACAGGGGCCCTTTCTGGGGCAAGGACTCTTGGGTCTCTAACCAGGAGCCAGCAGCCAGATGTGAAACCAGAGCCAAGTGATTCTTTATTGGAGACCTGTTCGTGCCAGGCTCCAAGCCAAGTGCTCGCACACCTTAACTGAATATCTACAACATCTCAGCTTTATAAGCTAAAGTTCAGAGAGGTTAAGCGACCTACTCAAGGTCACATAGCTAATTAGTACCAGAGCCAGAATTTAAAGCTAGATCAGTCAGCTGTTAGCCTCTGCCCAGGCTTGAGTCAAACTTCCTCCTGAGAGAGAGCTTCTGGTCCAAGCAGGGGGAGCGGGAGTTGGGGGGACCAATTGTCTCAGTTTCCAGGGACTGTCCTGGTTTTGGCACTGAAAGTTCCCACATCCCAGGAAACTCCTCAGTCCCTGCCAACTAGGATGGTTGGTCAGCCTGGGGGAGGTTTGGCCCCACCAGCCCCCTGGAGCCACTGTCTGCGCCCTCATAATATTCTTTGAAGCAAGAAATAGGCACGTTCCTGAAGGCTTTATTTAGTTCATATGGAGAGAACTAGGTGAAAACAAGTAAATAAAACTGACAGTGGCTGACTATTCACAGGAAAAGATGTTACTGGTCTCAAATTCATAAGATAATCTCCCCTCCTTTTATTAGTCAAAGATACATGTGACAGTGCAATATGATAACATCCGGGGTTTGTGGAACCCCATAATTATATTTCCTGGGACCTTTGAGAGCCTAGAAATGCCAATAATGATATTGTTATATATTATTACATTATTTATTATTATTAATATTGGCACTTCTAGGCCCTTAGGGATCCAAGGAGAACAAATCTGGCAGATAGTTGATGCCAAGAATATAAATTACTTCATTAGCATTTACGATCTGCCTGGTTCATTTCAAGAGTGTTATAGTTATTAACTCATTTATTAACATAATTAATATTTTACTGATAAGTAGTTGCCAGGTACTGAGCCACGACTGTGCGCTCAGCTCTGTGCCATGCAGGACATGCACAATTCCCTTTGTTCCCCTGAGATGGCGACAGACACAGAGAGGCTCAGCCACCAGCCCAGGGTCACTCAGCCATAGAGGCAGGATGCAAACTCGGGTGAGTCAGATGCCAAGGCCGGTGCTCGTGACCTCCAGTCCTTCAGCGCCATTCCAGTCGGCCACCTCAGCCTCAGGACGGAGGTCTCTTCTATGGCTGAAAATGTATGAGGTTTCCAAGGGACTCTGCTGCTTGCCCTGCAGCAGCCAGATTGCCCTGGCTGTATCTGGGCAGCCGAGGGCTGACGATCCTGGCTGGGGCGCTGGGGGCACCCACGGTGATCGGGCGTCTGTCAGCCTGAGCTGTGAAAGCCAGGCGGGTCATGGCTGCCCCTGCGAGAAATTCAGTGCAATGACCTGTTCCTCTCTTTTATGGGTTGTGTTGTAAACCCTAAAAAATGTGTTGAAGTCCTAACCCTCCGTTCCCAGTGACTGACCCTATTTGGAAATAAGGTCTTTGTCCCTGTAATCAAGTTAAGATGAGGTCATTAGGGTGGGCCCTAATCCAATATGGCTGATATCCTTAGAAGACACGGAAATGCCACATGAAGCCAGGCAGCGAATGGCGTGATGCAGCCACAAGCTAAGGAACGCCAGGAACTGACGGCCCCCTCCAGAAGCTACGAAGAGGCAATGAAGGATGCTACCCTGAGTCTCGTAGGGAACGTGGCCCCACTGACGTCTTGATCTCAGACTTCTAGCCTACAGAACTGTGAAAGAATAAACTTCTGTTGTTTTAAACCACTCAGTTTGTGGTACTTTGTTACAGCAGCCCCAGGACACTTGCACACTCTCCATGCCCTGTCCCTGCCCTGGGTCGGGCCTCTGCCCCTCACCTGGCCCCCTTCCTCTCCTTCCTCTCCCAGGCTCACCCCTACCAGCCACCCTCCACCTGCAGCTGGGGGCCGTCCTCTGCTCCAAGCCCTGCATGGTCCCCGTCACCCCTGGGGAGAAGCTGAACGCCTCTGCGGCTTCGCCCATGCTGTTCCCTCTACTGTGAGGCCCCCTTCCCTTTGCAGGCCTAACATTGCTGCGTGTTTTCAAAGAAGCTTTGCCGCATCGTCTGGGCATCCTTCCCCGACAGCCCAGGCTGGTTTAGGGCCTCAGGGCTCCCCCATCTCAGCAGTGCTCACCCACGGCCAGAACTGTGGATTGGCTGGTCTGCAAGGCCCTGATGGCGGGCTCCTCCAGGACAGGGACTGGGTCTGACTGACACAATCGGCCTCCAGAGCCCAGGCCAATGCCTGGCACACAGTCGGTGCTTAATAAATGGTGAAAGACAGAGGAAAGGAAGAAAAGAAATAGGGAGGGAGAAAAGAAGGAAGGAAGAGAAGAAAGAAGGGAGGAAGGAGGAAGGAAGGGAGGGGCGAGAGAGCGGAGGCAGGGAGGGAGGCAGCAGCAAAGGGAGGGTGAGAGTAGGACAGGAGAGAAGCAGGTAGTTCCCTCACGATGGCCTTCCAGAGCGAACTTGCCCTACGTGACCCCTACGTGACCAGGCCCCTATTCTCAGGAATGGTATACATTAGCCAATGCACGCAAGTGCAGGAATGAGCTCATTAGGTGAAAACTCACGTGACACTGGGGTGGGACACAGGTCAGCGCGTTTTGACAGGGGTGGTTGGAGACAGGGAGCTGGGGAAGGCTTGCTCTGGAGAGTGGGCAGGCCCCTGGGCAGGCTAGGGACAACCTGGGGGCACCAGAGAGCGGTAGAGAAACTAAAAAAGCCGAGGTGGCCCTCCGCAGCTCCCCTTGCCATCACATCTTTGGTAAACTCTTATTGAGCACCTACTGTGTACAATGGGCCACGGCGGGTGCTGGGGTGGGAATATACAAAATGAAGCAGGCCCTCGAGGAGCTCAAGGTGTGGACCTGTGAGGTGCTCACAATAGCTGGGCAGATGGAAGATGACAGTGGGGTGTTAATGAGGGGAGACTCAGTTGCCAGCAAGTAAGACATATTAGAAAAGACCTTGCAGAAGTGGAGGCCTTTGAAATAGGCCGTGAGGGAGGCAGGGATTTCATACAGGGTGCTGCAAGGAAGGGCATTCGAGGGAGAGGGAACAGCATAAGAAGAGCTGGACACGGAATGGTGGAGAGGCAAGGGGCCCAGAATAAGGAGAGCAGGGGAAATCAGCTCGGGAAGGACCCCAAGGGCCTTGCGCTCCAGGCTAAGGGGTCTGCAGTTTCTCCGAAGGCAGCAAGGAGCTAACGGGGGCTTTGGAGCAGGGGTGGAACCTACTAGAGGCAGGCTTCCAGAAGATGGGCCTGAGGTGCTGGGGGAGGGGAGCCAGGGGGAAGGAGCAGGGGCTCTGGCTGGGAAAGGAGCAGGGAGGGGTGGTCTGCATTTGCCTCTTGTAGCTAAAGCTCTAGCCTGTGGGTCTGCGGGGTGCTGGGGAGGCTCCGTTCTGCGGGAGAGGCAGATCCACTCCAGCTAACCCTGTGCAAGGCCAAGGGGAGACCATCACGGGCTCGGTGAGGCTGCCCAGGTGTGTGCTCTGCCTGGTGCCAGGCACATGGATTACAGTGTCCTGAGTCAGCGGCAGGTTCAGGCAATCTTGATTGTCAACTACTCAACTGCTGCGCAGCCTCGGGCACTCCGCTCCCCTCTTCCAGGCTCTGATGAGGGGGAGGAACAGCCTGGGGCTAAGAGCATGTGAAAGCCTTTGGCCTAGAACCCAGCTGAAGCTGCTAGTTCCCTGACTGTATCCCTCAACCTCACCAGCTCCCAGCTGTAGCACCTGCCTTGCTCTGCCTGAGGCCTTCCTCCAGCCTCCAGAGCCCCGAACAGCCACCAGAGAGCCAGCAGAATCTGGGGCAGCCCTCAGCTGAACAGCCACCAGAGAGCCAGCAGAATCTGGGGCAGCCCTCAGCCAGACCGTGCGGAGCTGGGGTATAAATACCGCAGCTCCCTCGTCCCTCAGGCAGGAACTCTGAGGTGCGTGTTCCACGCTGTCTGCTGTTAGTCCCTCTGGGATGGAGCCCCTCCTTCCTTCCTTGGTTACTCTCCCTGCACAGCTGCCTCCCCTCCTCTGCCCCACTTTCCCACTGCCCTGCTTGTGTTTCCTGGGATCACCTCCAGAATAAACTCTGCATTGGAGTCCTGGTCTCAGAGTCTGCCTCTGGGTGAATGAAGCTGAGACAAGCACCTACTGTGTGCTAGGCTCATGCACACAGCATCATCTCATGTGTCCTTGTCTTGGGCTCTGGTTTTCTGCTTGTCCAGGGGGTGGGAGGTGGGGCAGACTGTAGCCTGGAGTCCCCTGTCACCCCTACCCCCAGGCCAGGTGTGGCCCCTCAGGGGTGCACATCCTCCTGTTGGGTCTGGGCCTCAGAAATCTCTCCTCACCCTGAAGTCACGTGCCCTAACGCCTGTGATGAATCCAGGGCAGTTGCTCCAGACACACGGGGTGGTATTTGGAGCCTGGACATGTTGGGGCACAAGGACAGTGAGCTCCAGGTCTCTGTTCGGGGCGAGCGGTGGCCTGCCTGGCTCAAGGAGGCATCTGATGGAGTAGACGGTGGGCGACTGAGAGGCAGGGTGGAGAGCAGCCCCTGTGTGAGTGTGTGTGTGTGTGTGTGAGACAACAGGTGGTGTCACTTTCAACGCTGTGGGGCAAACACCACTGTCCTCAGTTTACAAATAGGATTTGAACCCAGGACAGTCAGTCCAGGGGCCAGTGCCTGGACACCAACAAGGATTGGGCCCCCACCAGTCACCCTGGGTGGGAGGGGGTGGGGCTTCTGGGCAGAGGTAGGTGTGGGTGGGGCTGCCAGCTGGGCAGAAGGAGGAGGCCTGGAAAGAGCTGCAGAACTGGGGCAAGTGGACCCCACCCCCACCACCGTGTGCACATGAGCAGACAAGTGGGCGACGGGAATCCATCGCGGGAGGAGATGCTGGCTCAGGTGAGTCAAGGGAGAGACCCCTACACTGGCCTCAGTTTCTCCTTCTGCCCCAGGAGAGGCAGCACCCAGGAGAGGCAGAGCTGGGTCTCTTCCCATCTCTGAGGGTCCTGGTGGCCCGAGGGGACACCCGTGCTATGCAGTACAAATATAACGCAACCCACAGATGCAAGCTACCTATGTCATTTCAAATTTTCTAGTAGCCACCTTAAAAAAGTAAAAAGGGAGATCAATTTTAATAATATATTTTATTTAACCCGCTATAGCCAAAGTATTACCATTTTAACATGTAATCAATGTTAAAATTGTGATTTAGATTTTTGTGTGTGTGAAGTCCTTGGAATCTGTGTGTATTTCATACTCACAGTGGATCTCAATTCAGACTAGCCACGTTTTAACCGCTAGTGGCTACCATGTCAGACAGTGCAGGTGAGGGCTGCTGGCCCAGTGGGGGAGGCTGGCATGGCAGGCCACGGCCCTACATCGGGGAGGCAGGAGCAAGCCTGGGTTTTCCTCTCCAGCCTGTAAGGAGCTCCTTACAGGGTCCGAAGGCTCTTTCCTCGTGGTTGCACATTGCAAGTGTGGGCTCCAGGGAGATTCACCCACTTCCATGATCATGGAGGGAGCGACTGGGCCCTGGAGGCCCGGAGTCCTGCCCTCAAAGGGTTCTGCGTGTTCCCCCCAGGCCGGGAGTAAGTCCTCTTACGAGACAACTGGGGTCAAGATCTCCGCTGAGCAAGTCACATCACTAGTTCGAGCCTCAGTTTTCTCAGCTGGGGAACAGGTGTAATAGCAGTGTCGTATCAGGATTGATTTAATGCTTAGCCCAGAGCCAAACACTCCCTCGTGTTCCTTTTTTTTCATTTTTATTGCGGTGACGTTGGTTTACAACATTATATAAATTTCAGGTGTACATCTTTATATATTTCTATTTCTGTGTAGATTACACCATGTTCACCACCCAAAGACTAATTACCATCCATCACCACACATGTGCCTAGTCACCTCTTTTGCCCTCCCCTGACCCCCTTTCCCCTCTGGTAACCACCAGCCCAGTCTCTGTTTCTATGTGTTTGTCGTTGTTTTTATCATCTACTTATGAGTGAGATAACACAGTATTTGGCTTTTTCCTTTTGACTTATTTCACTCAGCATAACACCCTCAAGTTCCATCCATGTTGTCACAAATGGCCGGATTTCATCATTTCTTATGGCTGAGTAGTATTCCATTGTGTATACATACCACATCTTCTTTATCCATT
The DNA here is from genome assembly GCF_037783145.1 of Equus przewalskii. Classification (NCBI taxonomy): domain Eukaryota; kingdom Metazoa; phylum Chordata; class Mammalia; order Perissodactyla; family Equidae; genus Equus; species Equus przewalskii. The sequence goes on from NC_091837.1 coordinate 7,603,763, forward strand.
CATCCCTTGATGGGCACCTGGGTTGCTTCCAAGTCTTGGCTATTGGGAATAATGCAGCAGTGAACATAGGGGTGCGTGTATGTTTACACATTTGTGTTTTCGTGTTCTTTGGATAAATACCCAGCAGTGGGATAGCTGGATCCTATGGTAGATCTATTCTTAATTTTCTGGGGATACTCCATACTGCTTTCCATAGTGGCTGCACCAGTTTGCACTCCCACCAGCAGTGTACAAGTGTTCCCTTCTCTCCACATCCTCTCCAACATTTGTTGTTTCCTGTCTTGTTAATTATAGCCATTCTGACCGGAGTGAGAGGATCTCTCACTGTGGTTTTGATTTGCATTTCCCTGATAGCTAATGATGCTGAGCATCTTTTCACGTGCCTGTAGGCCATCCGTATATCTTCTTTGGAGAAATGTCTGTTCAGATCTTGTGCTCATGTTTCAATCGGGTTGTTGGGTTTTTTTGTTGAAATGTATCCCTCATGTTCCTGAAGACAGAGGTTATCAGCTTGCTTGGGGTGGGGACCAGAGCCAGTCCTTTGAGCCCCCATCTGGAGGCTGAGGAGACCAAGAGACACACAGAGAGGGCAAGTGACTCAGGCTAGGCCACACTGGGACTGCCGACTCCTTGTCCAGTGCTCTTTCCTCCACCAGACTCATCGATATTGAAAAGGCTGGCTTTGGCCCACAGTCAGCGACATCCATGCAGGAGTGGCACCCTCAGCCCTTAGCCCTTCCAGGGTGGGCTGGGGGCCAGCCAAACTGCCCTGACCAACTCCTGGGGCCTGTCTGTGGAGGCTGCTCTCCCAGGCTGGGCCAAGCCACCCCTCACTTGGGCCTGAGATGATGGGCTCAGGATCAGATGCATGATTTGCCTCCCAGCTCTAACACTTGCTGGCTGTGTGATGCTGGGCAAATTGCTTAACCTCTCTGAGCCTCAGACTGCAGGTTGCTTACCCTCCCACGTGCGCTGGCCTGGAGGCTCTCTGAGGATGGAGATCAGAGTTCTGAATAGGCCCCCACCCCCTACAGGCCTGAGGGAAGAGTCAGGCTCACAAATCTCATTTAATCCACATTTCATCCTTTCTGAAGATTTGTGCGGCTGGCTCATTATTGTGTCATTTCCCAGAGGGAGAAAGGGAAGTGCTGTGATTTGACCCAGGGCTTGGCTCCCCCAGCACTGGAGGGCCCTCTCCACTCAGACGTCCCCTTTCCTAAGGGCAGGTGAGATCTTCAGGCCTGAGGGTGGCTAGCCAATCCCCTGATTGCAGGGGGAACTCTGGAGCCACTCTGACCCAGGTCTCTCCCTACTCTATCCTTAGCTCTGGGAGAACATCCAGGATGTGCTATCCGTCCTGCCCAGCCCCGATGACTACTTCCTCCTATGCTGGCTCTGAGTGAGGATAGAGGGTAGAGTGGGATGAAGGCCAAGGGCACAAAAGAGGAGTGTATTGGGTATCTACTGCTGTGTAACAAATTACTCCAAAACATAGCCATTTAAAACAACCATAAACATTTATTATCTCCCAGTTTCTGTGGTCAGGAATTATGGCGTGGCGTAGCTGCCTGGTTCTGGCTCAGGGTCTCTTATGAGGCTCCAGTCAAGCTGTCAGTCAGGGCTGCACTCATCTGAAGGCTTGACTGGGGCTGGAGGACCTGCTCCTCAGATAGCTTATGTACCTGGCAAGTCAGTGCTAGCTGTTGGCAGGAGGTCTCAGTTCCTCCTCCAGAGGCCTGCTTGAGCGTCCTTACAACATGGCGGCTGGCTTCCCCGGAGCAAGTGGTCCAAGAGAGCGAGGAGGAAGCAGCAAGGTCTTTACAACCAAGCCTTGTAAGTCATATCTCGTCATTTCTGCAATATCCTGTTAGTTACACAGGTCAGCCCTGCTTACTATGGGAGGGGACTAAACGAGGGCATGACTAAATGAGGATCTTTGGGGGCATCTTGGAGGTAGCTAGGAATAACAATAATAACTTCTGTCTTTTGAGCACTTATTCTGTGCCAGGCACTGGGTAAATCAATTTTTGTTTATTATTGTCTTTTTTTTTTTTTCGGCACAACAACCCAGTGAGGTAGGTCCTGTTATCAGCCGCATTTTGCCTTGGAGGAAACTGGCTCAGAGAGGTCAAAGCACTTGACTAAAGTCACTCTTCTCAGACAAAGAGTTTGGGGACGAGGATAGGGAAGAGGCTTGTTCTCTAGATAAATGTTGGTATCCCAGAAGTCGAATGCACGTGACAGGAGACCCCTTCTCCGCGGCCCTAGAATGTGGCTGCAGTTCCCACGCTCAGCCTCCTTCCCGACAGGGTCGGGCTGGGATTGATTTTGGCTGCTGTGAGGAAACCACTATAAAGCTGTGTTGATTATACACCTACCCCAACTATTGCAGCGTCCCCAGGAGTGCATCCCTGAATGTGCAGAGAGCCCAGGACATTTCACATGTGAGGAGCAGCCTTTGTAAACTTGCGAGGGCCACTTGCCTCTGTGCGGGGTGTGTAGTTTATATGTCACAACACTTTCCCAGCTCAAAGTCTTTGCTCAGGCCGTTCCCTCCACTCAGGATGCCCTTCGAACTGCCACCAAACCAGAAAAGAATCCGACTGGAGTCCCAAAGACCTGGTCTAATCCCACCTGTGCCTCTTACTAGCTGGATGGAACCTGGGGCAGGTGGGCCCCAAACTTTGGGCCTCAGTTTCCTCATCTGGTTATGGGGAAGTAGACTGTCTCCCTGGCCAAAGGAAGTCAGTGTAGGGACCAGTCCTGGAGTCCAAGTGAAACCACTCAGTTCTCGCCAGCCAGGGGCACTTAGCCCAAGTGCTGCTGAAGCAGGTCAGAAGCGAGCCGAGAGGGACAAGGCCAGCTCTGGGAGAGCCCGGCAATGGCCCGGGTAGCCAGGGCTGGCCTCGGGGCAAAGGACTGCGTTGACAGCCTACGGCGACTGCCAGGTAGGACCTCACTCCCACTTGTTGGTAACACCGAGTGGGTATTTATCTGATTATAATATTAGGGCACATTTATCATAAAAAATCCGGAGAGTATAGAAACAGAAAAGTGCAAAAAGTTACAGAAGTCCTCCATAATCCCACCGCCACTGCGAGGTAACTTTACATATAATTTTTTTTAACCCAGTCGAGCTTCTATATTATATACTGTTTTGTTCAGTGATAATTTCGGACAGAGTTCCTCAAGTCATTAAAAAATTTCTTCTTCTCTAGTGTAGTCGGAAGGCTGTGGAATGTTCCGGGGGGCTGACTCTATGCGGTTGATTGAAATGCCCTCCTCGGGCAGCCCTTTCTCCATTGGACAGAGCCGGCGCCATCTGCTCTGTGAAGCAGTTGAATTACAGATCTGAGGGTTGAAGAGTGGCCGGCGGTGGTGAAGAGCTCCATGGTTATACCATTTTTTAAAAAATTTAATTCTATAAGGAACATCTGAACATATCCTCACTGTAAAAAATTAAAACTTTACTGATAACATTGAAGCCTCCTGAACCCCCAAAAGTAACTGTTGTCACCAGTCTGTGTGTATCTTGCAGACTTTTTTCAACGCATTTGAATGTATACATGCAGAAATATATATGTAATATAAAGAATACAATAACACAGAAATGCCTAGAATACATGATTTAGTATACCTCCTCTGCTCTCACTGGCCTCCCCACTGGGGCTCTGGCTCTCCCTCGAACCCGACCCCACTCCCCAGTCCCTCTCTCTTGTGTGTCCAGGTGGTCAGGTTGTAAGATGCCAATGGCATCTGTGGCCGTGGCAGTGAAAGCAGCCCTGTCTGGTACCACGTTATCAGAGGCGAGGACCCCAAGGGCCTCCTCTCAGTGTCCAGCCAGGAGCTGCTCAGAGACGGGTTCCAGAGCTGTGAGCTGCTTCTGCAGGCGTGTGAGCCGCTGAGGCAGGAGGTGAGGCTACCTGGGGGCCCTCCGAGCCTACCGCCCTGGGCAGCCACAGCCCTGCCCCCTCCAAGGCTGCCCTCTGGCACTGGGCACTCTGCTGAGCATCACATCCAGAACCCACCTCCCTGAGCTCCTTTGCTCCTCCTAGCACAGAGGCGTGAACGCAGACTCAGAGAGGCCATCACCCCCAGCACACTCCCGCCTTGACTGGCCCAAAAGCCCAGCTCAACCCACTGGGCCACGCTGCCCTGTATGGCCTCATTGGATGGAAGGAGTCAGGTATTTCAGCCCCAGTGGACGGAGGAGGAAACTGAGGCACAGTGACTTGCCTTCCCATGGACAGACGTGGGGAGGGCGCCCCTTGAGATGGCCCCCTCTGGCACAAGATGAAACCTCCATGCCAGGCGGAGCTGGGGTAAGCCAGGCTAGTGCCACAAAATATTATACTAAAGAAGCCAGACACAAAAGGTCACATATAGTACTATTCCATTGATATGAAATGTCCAGAAGAAGCAAATTCAGAGAGACAGAAAGCAGATTAGTGGCTACCAGGGCCTGAAGGAAGGAAGAGTGGGGAGTGACAGCTAATGGGTACAGGGTTTCCTTTCAGGGTGATGAAAATCTTCTGGAACCAGATAGTGGTGATGGTTGCACAACTCTGTGAATATAATAAAAGCCACTGAATTGCACACTTTGAAAGGGTGACATTTCTGCTATATAGTTATATCTCTGTTTTAAAAGCCATGCTGTGCAACTTGGAATCTTTATTATGCAAAAAGAAAAGTTGGCGTCTTTCCCGAAGCTGAGCTACTGTCTAAACCACTTGGCAGGGAAACTTCCAGAGTCCTGAGTGGGATTTTTCTGGCCTGGAGTGGGTGGGGTCATCCCCCTGCAACCTGTCAAGAATCTACACTAGTTGCAGGTCCACAGATCAATGGAACAGAATTGAAAGCCCAGAGATAAAACCACACATCTATGGACAGCTAATCTTCGACAAAGGAGCAGAGGGCCTACAATGGAGAAAAGAAAGTCTCTTCAACAAATGGTGCTGGGAAAACTGGACAGCCACATGCAAAAGATTGAAAATTGACCATTCTTTTTCACCACACACCAAAATAAACTCAAAATGGATCAAAGACCTAAAGATTAGGCCTGAGACAATAAGTCTTTTGGAAGAGAATATAGGCAGTACACTCTTTGACATCAGTTTCAAAATAATCTTTTCGGACACTGTAACTCCTCAGTTGAGGGAAACAATAGAAAGAATAAACAAATGGGACTTCATCAGACTAAAGAGCTTCTTCAAGGCAAGGGAAAACAGAATTGAAACAAAAAAACAGCTCACTAATTGGGAAAAAATATTTACAAGCCACTTATCCGACAAAGGGTTAATCTCCGTAATATACAAAGAACTCACACTGCTTAACAACAAAAAAACAAACAACCCGATCAAAAAATGGGCAGAGGACATGAACAGACATTTCTCAAAAGAAGATATGAATATGGCCAATAGACACATGAAAAGATGTTCATCATCGCTAATCATCAGGGAAATGCAAATCAAAACTACACTAAGATATCACCTTACCCCCGTTAGATTGGCAAAAACATCCAAAACCAAGAACGACAAATGTTGGAGAGGTTGTGGAGAAAGAGGAACCCTCATACACTGTTGGTGGGAATGCAAACTGGTACAGCCACTATGGAAAACAGTATGGAGATTTCTCAAAAAGTTAAAAATAGAAATACCCTATGACCCAGCCATCCCATTACTGGGTATCTATCCTAAGAACCTGATCTCAGAAATCTCAAGAGTCCGTTGCACCCCTATGTTCATCGCAGCATTATTTACAATAGCCAAGACGTGGAACCAGCCTACATGCCCAGAAACTGATGACTGGATAAAGAAGATGTGGTATATATACACAATGGAATACTACTCAGCCATAAAAAAAGACGAAATTGGCCCATTCACAACAACGTGGATGGACCTCGAGGGCATTATGTTAAGAGAAATAAGTCAGTCAGAGAAAGACGATCTCTATATGACTCCACTCATAGGTGGAAATTAGTATATTGAGAAGGAGATCTGATCGGTGGTTACCAGGGAAAAGGGGGGGTGGGGGGAGGGTATGGAGGGGGAAGTGGTGTACCCACAACATGACTAACAAAAATGTACAGCTGAAATCTCACAAGGTTGTAATCTATCATAACATTAATAAAAAAAAATAAAAAAAAAAAAAAAAAAAGAATCTACACTAGTTGCTTCAAGGAGGGTCTGTGACTAGGAACCAATAAACTGGAAAACGGCGGCTGCTTTGGCCTGGGTGGGTTCTGGGTGTGGGGCGCCTCCTGCATTGACACCTTGGATGGCTGGTGGCAGAGACCAGGGCTCGCCCTTGGGGGCCTGGAGGGTGAGGAAGGAGGGGACGCGGGAGCAGTATTTAGACACCTGTAGCTTGTGCATTGACATGAGTTTGGCTGCACAGTTTCTCACAGCACTTGAGGCAAATGACCCCGACATTTTGAAGAGTTTAATCGCGAGAGGTGAGGCAACCAGGATATGCACGTGTGGGGTGCAGGGGACGTGGAGGTGACAGGGTGGGATCTGAGACCCCAGAAGACCGTGGTGCCTCAGCAGCTCTGGGCCTGTTTCAGCCCCCAAGATGTGCCCCATGGCTTGCAACCTGGTCAAGTCGTGCTAGGTGAGGAGATGTGCGGGAAGGTGGTGATTCTGGGAGGTGAGTGGGCCACCTTGGGTCTCCTCTCCAGCCCAGAGCCTGAGCTGGAGGCTGCCCCTCTACAGACCTGACAGCGCCTGCATCCGAGGGCAGCTGGCTCTGGGACCCACCTAGTGTGGAGAACCCCACTGCTTTGTGGCATCAACTGTTGAGGCCAATGTGCCCACATGCCAAAAAGCAGAGGGGCCAAGGGGGATCTGAGAGACCCCCAGAGGCAGCACGAGTGAGGGACCCAAATTTGGGGTTGGGAGACGTGGATTTGAAGGTTGGCTTTGCCAGTTGTTAGCCACAAGTGGGCTGAGTAACTTACCCTGTCTGGGTCTCAGTTTCCTCATCTGTAAAATGGGGAGAATAACATCCAGGTTTTCCAAATTATACAACTGATACAGCTTGGAAATTTGGAAAATACAGAAATGTGTTAAGAAGGAGGAAAAAATCCTGTCACCCAGAGAACTACTGTTAATATTTACTGTCTCTTCAGAGAAATACATTAAAAAATAACTAAAAATGGGTTTATACCATATATATACCCCTTTGTAACCTACCTTATTCACTTATCATGTGATAAATATTTTCCCATTTTGGTAAAGTTCTGAATTTAGGTTGTTTGTAATATTCATAGCATTAGGAAGAAGTTAGTAGTGAAGATCTTTTTATTATTATTATTATTATTATTTTATTTATTTATTTATTTATTTATTTAGAGGAAGATTGGCCTTGAGCTAACTGCTGCCAATTCTCCTCTTTTTGCTGAGGAAGACTGGCCCTGAGCTAACATCCGTGCCCATCTTCCTCTACTTTATATGTGGGACGCCTGCCACAGCATGGCTTGCCAAGCGGTGCCATGTCCGCACCAGGATCCAAACCGGCGAACCCCGGGCCGCCAAAGCGGAACATGTGCACATAACCGCTGTACCACCAGGCTGGCCCCATGAAGCTCTTTATAAATAAATCTTTGTATACACCCACAATCTTTTCCATAGGATAAAATTCTAGAAATGGAGGTTTTTTCCTAAAGGAGAAGGCGTGTGTTGCGTCTTCTGATTCCTTTTATAGTGTAAGTGCTCCTCAAGGTCAGAATTTAACTCCACCAGCTGTGGATGAATGTGTCCATTTCCCCACATTCTTGCAACATTGGCCGTTAATAATTTAAAAGACTCTTGCCATCTTTTTAATGGAAAATATTTATTATGTTTTACATTGGATTTCTTTTATCACTGGCGAGATTAGAACTTTTTTATGCTAATTGGCTATTTTAATGTTTTGTTTGTTTAGTGCCTCCTGGTATCTCTTGCCCATTTTCTAGAAAAGTGTTTTTCTTTTTGATTTATAAGTGCTCTTTACATATTAAGCACATTGACCTTTTCTGTCATATCTGTGGCAAACATTTTCCTGAGTTGGTAGTTTGCCTGTTATCTTTGCTTTTTGACTTAGTGTTATGTTGTCACATTTGGGGGGCTTTACTTTTGAATTCTCTGTTGCTTTTATGCTTAACATACCCCATCCTAGGGTACACTGGATGTTCACCTCTCCTTTCCCCTACTTTGTTCCTGCAATGCCCTTATTCCTTTGTCTGTGGACCACCCTTGGCTATCTCAGAGCAGCTTGACGGGGGGGGAACTGAACACAAACTTGCCCCCCAGTTCTAAGGGTGCTGGAGCTCCAGGAGCTGAGGGCAAGAGTTGACTTCAGTGTCCAAGGGAAAGGGAAGCCCAGGTCTGACCCAGCCTGTCCTCACCCCTACCGAGATGGCCAATGTGCCGACACCTGGACAGACGAGGGCAGGGTACTGGGCCTGGAGAGGCAGCCCTGGGGGCAGGTCTGAGAGCAGAAACTGGTCGACACAGGAACATACGCTGAGTTCCAGGGCTACACCTAGAGCCTCTTGGCTTCCATCCCTGGGGGCTCCAGGAGGGGGAGCAGCAGGCCACAGGACAGCCCTGGGCTTGGCCCCCTCTGTGGAGCCTCCCTGAGCCCCCGTGGAGGCCCCCTCTTGCTTCCATCATGACTGGAAGTAGGAGCTGCCAAAGTTCATCAGCCCTCACCAGCTGTACGTGGAGTTTGGGGGGACCATGACTGACCCTGACGGCAACCCCAAGTGGCTGACCAAGGTACAGTGTGCCCAGGGGATGGGGGGGAGGGAGGGGAGACGGCCGTGGTCCAGTGCTCGCTCACCACCCCTCCCCGACAGATCAACTACAGGGGCGAGGTGCCCAGGAGCTACTACCTGCGCAACCAGGTGAGGACGCACACAGTACGAGAACACGGCGACTGTGGGCTGCGACTCCTACCTGCACGTGGAGACCCAGATCCTGTTCCTGGGCTGCATGCTCAGGTGAGGATGATCGCCACTCCACTCGTGGGCACAGCTGGGAGGGGCCTGGAGCCCAGGGAGGTGGTCGTCAGTGGGGCTCGGTCCCCTGCAAGTGGCAGTTCCCCGAAAACCAGGCAGGGAGAGCAGCAGCTAGCGGGGGAGATGACGGAGGTGCTGCCAGCTGGTGCCCACATGGTGCCCAAGGACAGAGGGCTCACCTGCCTCAAGGCTGGTGTCCGTAAGCGCTGGCAGAAAACAGCTCCACCTGGAGCTCCACCTAGGCAGCTGCTTCGAAGTACATCCAGGTCCCGCCAGGCAGGTGGGGGCCTCTGGCTCCGGTAGGCACAGAGTATGGCTGGCTCTGGCCTCTCAGGTGTGGCACCAGCACCCTGGTCTGGGTGCTCACACAGGAATTTACCATCATGGAGGTCAGGTCCTGGGTGGGGCGTCCTGTCTGAACGTCTGTCCCTCAATGCTGACGTTCTGATGTTCAACCACACCTACAACCTGGTTCATTCCAAACGCATCAGCCACACTATGGAGGTGCTGCTCCCAGATCAAAACTTCGTGGAGAAGATGGAGACACTTGAGGCGAGCCTTGTGGCTCCCACACCATCCTCTGATCTCTGGGTCCACAGTGAGTTCACAGCCTTCCCTGGCCAGACCCCCCCCCACCCCCAACCTCCCCAGGGATGAGGATCCTACAACAGCCAGTCCCAGCCCATCAGTCATAGTGGGTCTGCACCTTAGGAACTGCTGGGACAGTGTCCCTGTGGTGGCCGGATAACCACAGCAAAGCAACAGAAACACTCAATCCCCGTTATTACCTCCTGTGACCTCAAGTTCAGCAAAAACTATAGGCCTTTTTCTATGAACCAATATCAAGTCATGAATTACTGTTCTGAAATATACGGTGTTAATAGAAAATTTGAGGTACAGTAAGACCAACAGATCAGGAAATGATTTCCATTGAAAAGGTCATTTATTACTCACAGCTCCCAAGAGGAGGGAGCAAGCCATGCTCGGGGGTGGGCCACACAGGGAAGCACCAGGATTGGGCATGAGGTGGGGGGAGAGGGAGGAATTGCGGGCAGGAGACTTTATTATGGTTTCCACAGGAAGGAGTGGGTGAGGCAGGGTAAGCAGCTTTAGGATGGGCTGGTTTGAATAATTTCTGGGGCATTTGGGTTGTCCCGTGGTCTGGTACCCAGCCCTGAGGGGAATGGGGCGGGGGTATAGTGGCCCTGAGTGTGAGAGCCTGATCCAGGAGGTGGTTGGGATGTGAGATCTGAACTGGTTGCTTTGAATGTGAAAAGCACACTCCTGGGTGAATTGTTTTCCATCTCTAGGAACTGGCTATCCCCTGGAGAGGCAGTCCCTCCAGGGTCAGAAGGCCCCACGCTCGAAGTGTCAGAATACAGAAAACAGAAGTCAGGGCTCATAGAGCGGCCCAGGAAGCGGGTGTGCAATTGCTGCTCTGAATAGAAATTCAAGTTCGCATCTAGAAGAGCATTCGACTCTTGATTCTGTCTTCTACACGCACACTTTCCTTCCCAGTGTTAGGACATCTGAGAATATGTTCCCTGTCTGGGTCTCCAGCCAAGCTCCTGATTAAGATTTCAGACGCAGCCTTTCACTGTGCTGGCCTCAGGCCCCGCAGCCCCACTAGGATGACATGGTCCTCTGGTCAGCCCGCTGGGTCTGGCTGTGCTGTCAGCAGAGATTGTGCCTGAGCACCTCCCCATTTGCACACATTGCCCCAGCTTGCTGTCAATGCAGTAGCCCCACCTGACACTGACACTTTTGCCCTCATTGGCCACTTTGTGTTCAGCATGTCTTGATCTTGGTGAGCCCACACTGGCTCCCAGGACTCACTGCCTTCATTTTTAAGGGCTCGCCATCCACCCCTACTCAATAATCTACTCCAGAATTTTGATAGCAAGTTTATTCAACTCATTCCGAAATCCATCAGCTGGTTCCTCTCATCCTCCGTGATTCTGCCATGTTCTCCTGCCCAGATGGCACCAAGGAGATGACGGAGGTAGCTGGAGAAATGCCACATGAGCTGTAGCCCAGTGGGGCAGGGGAGGGCACCAGGGAGCCAAGGTGAGGACAGAGGGGTCTCCCTGGCTCTGGTCCCTTGGTCCCATGATCTGCTCCATCCCACTCACCACCCATCCACTTCCAACATCGCCTTCGCCACAGTCTACCTGGCAACAGGCTAAAGGCCAGAGCCACCAGCCAGATAATGGCAGTTCCACAGCTGGCTCCACCTGCCTCCTCTCCCCCTCCTACTGCTCAGAGCATCCACCCCAGGCTCACCCTGCCCTGCCCCAACCCTCTGTCTTTGCTCAAGTTGTCCCCCTCCTAGAAGGCCTGTCTTTCTCCTCTCTGTCCAGATTTTTCCTGCAGCAGGCAGGCTGAACCAGAGTTAGGGCATGTGCTTGGCCTGTGATTTATACCCGTGAGATTCTCCCTTTTTATTGTACAATTCTGGGAGCTCTCACAAACGTTCCTGTAGCCACCACCACAATCAGGGCACAGAGCACCTCCATCACTGCCCAAACTCCCTCCTGCTGCCCCTTTGTCATCAAGCCCTCTCCCACCCCTAGCCCTGACACCTGCTGATCTGTTCTCCATCCCTACAGTTTTGACTCTTCCAGAATGCCCCATAAATGGAATCAGACAGGATGTAGCCTTTTGAGTCTGGCTTTCTCCACACGGCATAACGCTTCTGAAATGCATCCGTGTCATTGCATGTGTCAATGGTTGGTTCTTTTTTGTGGCTGAGTAGTATTCCACGGCATGGCTGTACCGCACTCAGCTTATTGGTTCCCCAGTTGAAGGCTAGTTGTGCTGTTTCCAGTTGGGGGCAATTACTAACAAAGCTGCTGTAAGCATTCGCATACAGGTTTTTGTGTGGTCCTGTTTTCATTTCTCCAGGGTAAATACCCAGGAGCAGGATTGCTGCTGAGTCACGGGAAGGGTTTGTCTAATTTTATTGGAAACCGCCAAACTGCTTTGCAGAGAGGGGTAGAGCCGTTTGCGTTCCCACCAGCAGTGTATGAGCATTCCAGTTGCTCCACGTCCTTGCCTTGTTATCCTGTTACTTTGATGTCAGCCATTCTGATAGGTATGTGGTTGTCTCTCTTTGGGGTTTTAATTTACATTTTCCTAATGACTAGTCATGTTGAGCATCTTTGTGAACAGGGCATGCTCTGTGAGATGAGACAGACCCGAGTTCAAGTCCTGTTTCTGGCGCTTACTGTGTGGTTTTGATCAGATCTCTCGGAGCCTCCATTTCCTTGCTGGCAAATGGGGAAGATAACGGTATATGCCTCATAGAGTCATTGCTGTAAAGATAAATGAGGATAAATGAGGTACACAGCGAGCACACAGGGAAAGGCAGCTGCTATTGGGAGCTAATAACCATGTTGGAACCTACCAGAGACCCACCCACACTGGACCCACACACCTGGCCCAGGCAGCTTCATCTCACCTGCTGAGCTCGCCCTGGCTGCCCCCCAGGCCCCTCTGTCAGCTCCTCCAGCTCTGATCTCCAGAGGTGCTCTGGGTCTGATGCTCCCCACCTGCTCCCCCAGCTGGCTTCTGGCTCCACTCCCAGCTTGGGCCAACCCCACCCCTGATCTTTTGCCTCAGTAACCCCTTTACACCTGCCCCCTAATTTGACCTTCCCTTTTGCCCTGTTGCTGGATTTTCTTCTCTTAATTCAGCAGACAGCTCAGAGCATCTGCTCTCCCCAGGCCGTGTGAGAGTCATCCCCCCCATCCCATCCTGCAGGGACCCCGGGGCCGGATCCGGGGCATGTGCCTTCTGTTCTCTGTGGTCTTTGTCCTGCCTATGCCAGTTCCGCGTCCATTGCATCCACTGCCATTAGTTTGTGAACTTCTATATCTTTCCATGGACTCTTTCCTTGGAGTGGTGAGTGCCCCTTCAGACCTGGGAGAGTCATCGTATTAAATGGTTTTGTATCCATCCCAGTTCAATAAACATCACGGAGAGGTAGCAAACGACAGCCGCCCACTGGAGCCCTGGACGTTGGGCATTGGGCCTGTAAACCGTCTCCAGCCCGCAGGACATCCCCTATTCTGAGGGTCAGCAGAGCCTCAGCTATGGCGGCAACGGTTCCAGCAGCAGGCCAGCAGCCCCTCGTGCAGTAAACATCCAGCTCAGTGGCACTTGCCTTCCTGCCACCCTGGCCAGGCCTGGGGGCACCCTCTCACCCCAAGTCTGCAAGATAACCCTACCCTGCAGCCACATCAGAGGCTGCTAGTGGACCTTAGGTACTGAGCGGGTGGGAGGGCTGAGATCCTGCTCTGGGAGCACAGATGGACCCTTGGCCCGGAGCTGGGCGGGCCCCTGGCCTAAAGGCCTCTGTATGTAGCTGAGAAATTAGCAGTTCACACAGGAGCTCCCAACATTTCCCTCCCAGAGTTTTCCGCTGACAGCCTCCAGATCTGGGCCAGCGCACGGAATGGAGCAGCTGCCTATTAAACGAATGAGTAAATGAATGAGTGAGTCAGTGATGCCAAATTCCTCCTCCTCTGCTGAGTGTAGGGCTCTGATGAATTGCTGGGATACTCTGCTAAGAGGTTTGTCTTTGTCACCACAACCCTAGGGTCCCCTGTTTGACCCACAGTCGCCTGGGCCTGGGGCTCAGGCTGGCAGCCAGGAGCAGCCTCTGTGAGAGGGAGCCGCTCACATCTTGCAGCCCGAACACAGCAGGTGGCAGATCCCAGACCAGCCCCATCACCAGAGCAGGGGAGACGTGGTGTGGCTCAGCCCACAGGGCTCTCCTGGGGCCCCGAAGCTCATTCCACGGCTCCTGCCTCCTCTAACAGGTCCCTTCCAGCCCCTTGTCTCTCCCTTTCCCTCCTCAACCCTGGCCCACACCTGGGCCTAACCCTGTATTCCAAGGCCCCTTTCTTCCTGTCTCTGTGCCTCATCACTGAGTGTGTCCTGTCCAGAGGTGCTGGCCAGGCCCCTCAGGGTCTATGTGCTGACACTGTCCCAGCCGGGTGACCTGGGGTAGGGGGAGACAGGGACTCCGAAGTCCCGGGCTCTTTGTCTGCGCTTTTGCCTTCGAAAAAAAATTGCATTCCTCAAAAGTTAAACATAGAATTGCCACAGGATCCAACAATTCTACTCCAAGGTACATACCCAAAAGAATTGAAAACAGGGATTCAAGCAAAACTTGTACACCAGTGTTCATAGCAGCACTATTCACAACCGCCAAAAGGTGAGAACAACCCAAGAGTCCATCAACAGATGAGTGGATCAACACGATGTGGTTTATCCACATGTTAGAATATTATTCACCCATGAAAAGGAATGAAGAACTGATACAGGTTACCACGTGGATGAACCTTGAGCACATTATGCTAAGTGAACGAAGCCAGACTCAGAAGGTCACATATTGTATGACACCTTTTGTATAAATTATCCAGGACAGATAAATCCATAGCGGCAGAAAGCAGAATGGTGGCTGCGAGAGGCTGAGGGCAGGGAGATAGACTGCCTAATGAGGGGGTCTCCTTCAGGTGATGAAAATGTTTTGGAACTAGGTAGAGGTCATGGTTGCACAATGTTGTGAAAGTGCTAAATGCCACTGGATGGTACATTTTAAAATGGTGAATTTTATGTTATGTGAATTTTACCCCAATATGAAATTTTTTAAAATAACATTTATGGATTCCTTGACTCCCAGAATAAAAGTAATACACGCGCAAAGAAATAAAATCCACGGAGAAATATGAGTTGGCGACATAGTCATGGAAAATAAAGAACTACACAAGGAACAGAAGGACTGACCAATGTTATAAAGGGATGCTTTATAAACAGGGAGGAAGGGGCTCCAAGAATGAACCAGGAGCCGCACACAATAACCAAGAAAAAGGATGCGTCAATAGTGTGTTCCAAGACTGTGCTGTCCACTGCAGTGGGCATTGGCCACTATTTAAATGTAAATAACTAAAATTTGAAAGTTCAGTTCTTCTGTCCATTAACCACATTACAAATGCTCAAAAGCCACATGTGGTCAGGGGCTACTGGCAAAGACTCCTTGACCAAACTTCAGAGGGCTTCTAGCATTTATCCCCATGTCCCTAGGATGACCTAGACCCCCTTAAAATGACCCTAAGAAAGCTTGCAATTACAAGTCCTTTCTCTGTCCCTTTGAGATGGAAATCTTCTACCACCCAAAGCTGTCTCCTCAAGGACCTGAGGGCTGTCTCTGAAATTCCAGCACTCAAGGCCATCACTTCAGCTCTCACTCCCGATTCCATGGGAGGGTGAGGGCTCACCTTCCGTGGGCACCTTGCTCCCATTTGCACCACTAACTACCTCCTGTCATAAAAATACAAGAAGTTTGTGTTTCTTCCAGATAAGTGGCAATTAGCAAAGCCAGACGGCCTCCTCACACGGACCAACGCCCTGTAAGGCCATTCGGGCCCTTCCTTTAGCACATCCCAGCATTTAAACCAGCTCCTGCCTTTTGTTTCAGGGAATTGAGTTCACTTCACACCTGGCTGTCTTCCCTATTGCAGTAGTGATTACCGAATAAAATCCGTCTTTGTCGCCTTTCACTGGTGTTCAGCTTTGTTTATCTTTGACCCCACCAAATTGGACAGGGTAGATGTAGGCTGTGTCCATCACTGTGGAAAGTTCTACTGGACAGTGCTGTGCAACGTGATGACATCATCAGATCTTCCAAAGAGAGGCCACTTGAGCCAGACTGGTCCTTCATCTCCTGGAGATGATGCCTCCAAAGAGCCCGTCAATGAGGCAGAATATTGAACAAGCATGTCAGACCAACGATGCCTAGTAATATAAAGCAGAAAGAGAGGTTTTGGACAAGGCATGGGGCATTTTGTCATAAACAAACAAACAAACCAACCCTGCACGAAAGGTGTGAACTTTAAAAAAGTCTGATTGAAGTAACAAATGAGGTTTAACTAAAAACCATAAATTCTGCCTGAGAACCACCAGTCAGGCTCTAATCAAGTTGGGAGAAGGCCCCAGCTCCACGCCCCCCACTCCAGAGCTAACTGGTCAATAACTCAGAGTGGTAACACCAAGAAATATCTAATAACAATTTTACTTTTTCATTTGGGTCTATTCAGATCACAACTCCAGCAAACTAGTAAAAAACTAATATTGAAACTCAAAGAAGATGTCAAAATATACAGTTGTAACCCTCTGGCTACACCGTAGTGTTACCACACAAAATTGGGGTTCGTTTGCCCAATGTGCATTAAGACGCTAATTAATTACAGCGTCAGCTTTTGGGGGAGAAATCAGCTTTATTCTGTGAGATGGATCTGCAGGGAGACAGGTGGCGTGTGCCCTCAGATCTGTCTCCCCGATTCAGGGCCTGGGGCAAAATTTAAGAGGTTAGGGAGAAGAGGCTGGCACACGGAAATGCTGGCAGGCAGGTCTTGACCGGTGGGCTTCAAGCATTTATGGTGAGGTTTTAAACGTTTATGACAGGGTTCTAAACATTTATGATGAAGTTCTAAACTTTTATGATGGGGTTCTAAACATTTTTGATGAGGTGGGAAAGGAATTCTAACACCATCTTCCTGAATGAGGGAATCCTTGCTTCTAAGAGTCTGACTTCCAAGATCCAGCCCTATCCCGGTCCTTGGGTTCAGTGGGAGGCAGGATCTTTGGTTCCGAGGTCATTTCAGGTCACTGTTTCTTCTTTTGCACATACCCTGGCTACGTGAGTTTGCAGTTTTTCTGAAACACAATCCTTAATCACTCTGTTGATAAGAGATGGGGTCTGTTCGAACTGGGTCTAAATGGGCCTGTAGTTACACTAGGAAGGTATAAAAACAAGTATAAAAATAATCAATAAACAAATTAATTTCAGGTGGGATGTTTAGGGACAAGCTAAGTATCACGGTAATAATTTTGGGAATCCCTGGAGTTCTGCGTTGGCTGTTCAAGGTATTTGAAGTGCTCAAAACCATCAGCGTGCATGAATTTGTAACTTACAAGCAGAGTGTCACTCCCACAGACCAGGCACCAAGCAACATCCAGATCCTCAATGTTCCCCAAACAGGTTTGCCGACAGCTCCAATTTGGGACAGAGGTGACGCTCTGACCTGTCCCTGCTCACTGCGTGCCCCTTCCACATCCACCATGAACTTACGCAATAGACTCCTGACCGATTTCCTTCTCTGAATGCCTGCTGCCTCCAAGTCATTCTTCAGACAGAAGAGTTATGTCCTTCAGACAGAAGAGTTATGTCAGACGCAGAGTTATGTCCTTGGCACAGTGGAGCCGCATCCGTCTCTTCCTCTGAAAGCTTCAAAGTCTCCACACCCTGATAGGGCGTGGCCCAGAGTCCCAGCACTGCCTGCAGTTCCTTCACGACCTGACCGCAGTCTTTTCGAGCCTCCTGCCCTCGTGGCATCTCTCTTTCCTCTCACCTCTGGGAGTGTCTTCAGCGGTCACCTCCGCCTAGGACGTCTTCCTCCTGTTCCCACCTTGGAGGCCCGGCTCGAATACCATCTCCTCTGGGGGACAGTCCCGAACCTCCTAGCTCAGTGCTCTTGCTTAGACCTCTGCTAGAACACTCCATCTTCAGGGAGCCAGGAGAGGTGGTGGTGAAGGATCCAGGCCTTGGGTGAAGAGAGACAAGGGTTCAAACCTTACCAGCCTCTGAAGCTCAGTCCCCGCACATGTAAAATGGGCACAATGGTGAGCACAGTAAATGTGGCCCATGCCCTCATGAGGCTGACAGTTAAGGGGGTGTGTCAAATAGCCAAAACAAACAATGTCTAAAGAGAATAATACTCTGGAAAGGAGGAGTAGGGTTCTGTTTGAGCATTTACCTGGGGGATCAGAGGAGGCGAGGAGGCACTAACAAGGCAGTGTGGAAGGAGGGGGTGAGGGAACAGTGTGCAAGTCAGAGGGAATAGCATGTGCAAAGGCCCTGTGGTAGGAGGGAGCAGCAAGGGCTGATAGATGGCCCCTCACATGCCCCTCCTGGTGCTGTGTGGCTTGGAAAGACCAGGGACCTCCTGGTTTTGTAGGGGAAGAAAGAAAGAAATCCAACTGTGGCCCCAGACCCCTAACCCACCTCTTTCCCTGGCCCCAGGTCTTTAGGGTAGTTGGTCAGGCTCCCCTTGCTCACCCGTCTCTCTCCCAGACCCTGTGGCTATCTCCTTTCCTTGGGAGCAGAGACTAGGGGGATGTGGCCACATCAAGCTCCGCCCTTACCTTGGTCACCATGGGTTGGTGGGAGGAGCCAAGGAAAGCCTCCCCTGGCTGCCCTTGATCCTAGTCTCCTCCTCCCAAGCAGGCCCAGGTGTGAGGCCACCACTATCCTGGGCACCCGTGTCAGGAACACACCCTCTCCCAAACCCTCTGCCCAGGGTAACCCAAGCCTTTGGAGGGGCATCCAGTGGCTTCTGTCCAGCCACAGGTTGGGACTGACTTAGTCATGATGTGGGGGCAGAATTAGGACAGCAAGCAGGACACCTGTGGCCACTGAGCGCTGCCAGGAGTTGTAGAAGCATCTGGAAGGTGGGAGGGAGAGGCAGCGTGGTAGGTGGGCAGGAAGGTGTGGGACTGGGGTTCCGGACCAAGACAACACCATCCTCCCAGTCCAGCTTCTCAGCCCACAGGTCAGGGGGACCAAGGGAAAGAGCCACATTCGGAAGGTGGGAGGAGATGGTGCAGCGTGGAAGAGGGGAGTCGTCTGTCTTCCAAACCACTGGCACCCAGAGAGTTAGAATGAAGGTCCTGCATGCCCAGCAATAGCTGCTGCTTGAGGAGGCGGCGGGGTGCTGCAGGCTCAGGGGAGGACACGTACCCTGGGCTGGAAAGACAGGGACTTGAGATGACCTGGAACCACGGAGCCTGGCAGGCAGAAGGACACACCTGGACCAGCACCAGCCTGCCCGGCTTCCCATCCCAACTTTGCTGCCTGAGACCTTGGGACGCTCCTGGAGCTTCAGTTTCCTGGTCCATGCACAACGATGACGATGGCGCCCACCTCAGAATGTGTCCAGAGGATGAAATGAGCTAACCCTGCCCTGTCCAATAGGGCAACTGACCACCTTTATTAGTTTGCAAGGGCTGGCGTAACAAAAGTACTCCAAACGGAGAGTTGTAAACAACAAAATTTATTCTCTCCCAGTTCTGGAGGCTAGAAGTCCAAGGTCAGGGTGTCGGTAGGGTTGGTTCCTTCCAAGGGCTGTGAGGAAGAATCTGTTCCACGCCTCTCCCCGAGCTTCTGATGGTTAACGGGCAATCTTGGGCATTTCTTGGCTTGTAGAAGCATCACCCCAATCTCTGCCTTCGTCTTCACACGCGTTCTCCCTGTGTGTATGTTTGTATCCAAATTTCCCCTTTTATAAGGACACCAGTCGTATTGCATTAGAAGCCCACCCAATCCACTACAACCTCATCTTAACTAATGACACCTGCAACGACACTGTTTCCAAGAGAGGCCACATTCTGAGGTACTGGGGGTTAGGACCTCAACATATGAATTCAGGGGTGGGGGACAAAATTCAACCCACAACACCACATGGGGCTTATTGAGCGTTTGAAATGTGGCTGGTTAGAAATGAAATATGATATACTAAATGCACACAGGATTTCAAAGACTTGGTACAGAAAAAAAGCATGTAACATATCTCATTATTAATTATTAATGAGAATTAACGTACCTCTTTTTGTTTTTTTAAAGGAGTTTGAGGCATTCAATTCTTTTTTGGTGAGGAAGATTGGTCCTGAGCTAAGATCTGTTGTCAATCTTCTCTTTTTTTCTTTTTCCTCTTCTCCCCAAAGCCCCAGTAGATAGTTGTATATCCTAGTTGTAGGTCATTCTAGTTCTTCTATGTGGGATGCCACCACAGCATGGCTTGATGAGCCATGCCATGTCTGCTCCCAGGATCTGAACTGGCAAACCCCAGGCCACTGAAGTGGAGCACGTGAACTTAACCACTCAGCCACGGGGCTGGCCCCATTAACTTATCTCTTTTATTGATCATATTGATTACATGCTGAAATGATAATATTTTGGATGCACTACGTTAACTACAATATATTATTAAAGTCAAATTTTTTAATGAGGCCACTAGAGAATTTAAAGTTCCCTCTGTGGCTCCCATTATCTGTCTATCAGACAGCACTGAGCAAATATTTGCAAAGCCCTCTGAAGGGGGCCTGGCCCACGGAAAACGGCTGTAAGCGCTGGTTAAATAAAGGCTTCTCTTTGCAGGTGACTTGTTACTTGCAGCATTTTAAAAATAATGACTTTTCCCGTTCCTCCGAGACTGCAAAATGTTGGGGACAAATTTCTTTTCGTGTCTGGATCTTCTTTTGTATCTATAGGGCATATATCATGTGCTTCTGTCTTTTCCAAATGGTTTTGTGGTATTTTTTCCATGTTGTTGTAAACCCTTCACCTATCACATTAAGCACCGTGGTTTCCTGAAAAATCGTTTCCAATGTTCCTATTAACAATACACAGACTGCTTTCAGCTGAAAATATTTTCTGCTACTTAGGATTATTATTGGGCAATGTGGTAAACTATTGAGGGATCCTAATGAATATTGTCCACTAGTTTTCTAGAAAAGCTGAACCAATTTCCAGTCCTGCCAGCAATGTCTGAACGTCTCCATTTCACCAACTTCTACCTAACTTTATTATCATGTTTTTAAAAAAGGTTTCGTGCGTGTGTGTGTTTTTTGTCGTGTTTTGTCACTGATTTGCTGGAGGAAAAAGCGTCTCCTTGCTCGTACACCCGTTTCTTTGATGACCTGGAGGTTGAGTATTTATGCATTTTTTTATTTCCCCTGTGTATTTCCTCTTCTGAAAATCAGTGTTTTGAGTCCTTTGCCCGTTTTTTACTGCCTTACTATTTTTCTTATCAATTTGTATGCACTCTTGATAAAGATACCAATTTTCATACATTTTATTTCCCCAAATTCACATCAGCAAATATTGACTTAATGCCTTAATTCTGTCTCCTGTTTAGCATATTTTTGCATTTTTATGTAGCCAAATCAATTGATTGTCCCTTTGCGATTCTGTCACCACTTTTAAGCACAGACCATGCTCCTCCAGAGCGGTGATGAGCCTCACTCTTACATTCTTTTAGCTTTTTGTGATTCTTTTCTTTTTTTTTTTTGACTTAAAATCCCTCGAGATCAGTCCTGTCCAAGTGGAATATAGTGCAAACCATAAATGTGAGCCTCACAGATAACTTTAAATTTTCTGGCAGCCACATCTTTAAAAATTAAAAAGAATAGATGGAGCACAGAGGATTTTTAGGACTATGAAACTATTCTGTATGACACTACCATGGTGACTCCATGTCATTACGTATTTGTCCAAACCCATCGAACAGACGACACCAGGAGTGAACCCTAGTGTGAACTACGGACGTGGGTGATAATGACGTGTCCATGTAGGTTCATCGATTGTAACAATTGTACCCCTCTGGTGGGGATGTCCACAGTGGGGCAGGCTGTGCATGTGAAGGGACAGAAGCTGTATGGGAGCTCTCTGTACTTTCTGCTCAATTTTGCTATGAGCCTAAAACTGTTGTCAAAATAAAGTTCGTTGGGGCCGGCCCGGTGGCATAGTGGTTGAGTTTGCACACTCCACTTCGGTGGCCCAGGGTTTGTGGGTTCAGATCCTGGGCGAGGGCCTATACACTGCTCATCAAGCCATGCTGTGGTGGCATCCCACATACAAAATAGAGGAAGATTGGCACAGATGTCAGTTCAGCGACAGTCTTCCTCAAGCCAAAAGAGGAAGACTGGCAACAGATGTTAGCTCAGGGCCAATCTTCCTCGCCAAAAAAAAAAGTTTGTTAATTTAAAAAAACTCTAAATTATAAAAAAATAACAAGAAATAGGTGAAATTGAGGCTGGCCCCGTGGCCGAGTAGTTAAGTCTGTGCGCTCCGCTGCAGGTGGCCCAGTGTTTCGTTGGTTCGAATCCTGGGCACGGACATGGCACTGCTCATCAAACCATGCTGAGGCAGTGTCCCACATGCTACAACTAGAAGGACCCACAAAGAAGAATGAATATACAACTATGTACTGGGGAGCTTTGGGGACAAAAAGGAAAAAATAAAATCTTTAAAAAAAAAAAAAGAAATAGGTGAAATTAATTTTAATAATATATCTTATTTATCTCAATATATCCAAAAATATTATCGTTTCAACATGTAATCAATATAAGAAATTAATTAATGAAATATTTAAATTAGAGGGGTACTAAGTCTTCGTTACTTGGTGTGTATTTTAGACTTACAGCACATCTCCATTCATGCTTGTGACAAGCCACATTCCCAACACTCAACAGCCACGTGTGGCTCGTGGCCACCAGATTGGTCAGTGCACGCCTAGAACTTGGTTTGATCCCAAGGGAGGGCAGAGGGAGAAAGTTTTGCTGGCTGGATTTAAGACCCTTCATCCTCACCTCTCACCTGCTCCTATCTCTCGAAAATTCCTGCCTAGCCAACTTGCTTTTTCTCACCTTCCCCCAGTTGACCTGGGAAATGTTGTTTCCAAAATTTGAAAGCAGAACAGATTTTGCTTCCAAAGTTCTTTTCAGTCACCTTAGATGATCATGAGCAGAGTTAAAGGTAAAAAATTACCACCCACACTATATCATCACATTTATGTACACATGGATGGGCAGCACAACATTTCAGGCTGTGACCTCTGCCTGGCTCTCAGATGCCATCCTGGACACCTGTGTCAGCCACCCACAACCTCTTGGCATCCCAAACCTTCTGTCACCCCACCAAGGCTTCCATCTGTCCACTGTCACCTCCCACTCTCCGGCCTTTGAGCTGTGGCTCCTACCTAGGGGCTCACCATGGGGCCTCCCCAGGATCTCCACCCCTGCAACTCACTGCTCTGGTGACAGCATCCATAATAATAATTATGAGACCATATTCCTAACATCGCACACTTACTGGGTGCAGTGCCAGGCTAACCCATGGCGGCTCATCTTATCCAATCCTCCCAGCCATCCTGAAGGCTGGAACCATTTTGCACATAAGGGGTCTGCTATCAGCTTGTGAGCACTGACAGGGCGCAGCCTGCATTCAAGAACAGGGGAGGGGGGCTGGGCAGAAAGACCTGGGGACCACCTAGAGGGTTGAGCCAGGTTTATAAAAATTTCCTCCGTTTTGCTCGGAAGGGGATCTCAAGGTGTTCCCTGAAACTTGCTCAAGGGTCCTTAATGCGCTCCCCCTTCCCTGCCACGGGGGAACCTGTAGGAGCCCCTAGGATGAGAGGGCCTGGAGGTGAGAGGGGGTTGCCTGCTACCCCCAACTCAAGTCTGTGTTCTGGGACCCCTCTCGGGACAGGTCACCTCCCTACCTTGGGTAGGATGCATCTTGGAGACTGGCAAAAAAAAAACCCAAAAAATCAAGAGTAGGTGAGAACTGAATGGGGCAGGGCAGGACTGGTGCTCTCCCATTGGGGCGGGACCAGTATCTGTCAAAACCAGGCTGCAAGGCCAGGAGGCCAGCTGGCAGACTCATCCTGCCCGCTTGCACCCCGCGCCCTCTGTGCCCGTGGACACCATGAGCGGCCGAGTTGGAGACCTGAGCCCCCAGCAGCAGGAGGCACTGGCCAGGGTGAGGGGCTTCGCGGGCTGGGAGACTTAGGGAGGGGCCCCAGCAGCCTGATGCTGCCCACACCCCTGGACTGCCCCCTGTGCAGCCTGGAGAAGGATCCTGGAGGCGCCTCTGTCCAGCCTGCCGGCCCCAGAGCACAGTTGCTGAGGCAGCTGTGTCCAGGACCCCCGGCAGGAGTCTTTGTCTGGGCCACTCTGGGGCCAAATCAAGCTTTCCACCCCTGCTGGCTCTCTGCCACTGAGCCCTGGCCCTTGTTCCCTGATTGAGGGCATGGAGGGCACTGCCATCAGGCTTCTGGGCAGCCTTGGGCAGACAGGCTCCCGGATCCCCTTCCCAGATTGCAACATTTGTTGGTTTCTCTTCGAGGCTGTCTGACTCCCCAGGGCCCAAGCCTTCTCGCTATGTTTTCATTAAAGGGAAATGGAGGGGTTTGGGGTGATTTCACCTGTAGTGTCACGGCCATGGGGAAAGGGGAGCATATCCAGGTCTCAGTGCCACAGCATTAATTCTGTTTGCAGAGGGCCAGGGACTGGAAACGCTGATTTCGGGGTTGGGGGTTCCAAACCCTGGCTCGCACATTAGGCCTGTGAAAGAGCAGCTGCCGACTTGTGGAGAGAAATTTCTTCCGCGGCTCCTGCCCTGGGGGGGACCTGAGGATCCTCCAGGGAAGAATGAGGACCTTGGGTGAATGGGGGGCCCCCCGTGAATTCCTAGTGAAGAAGAGAGGGGCCCCAGGTGAAGGATGAGGGCCCTGCGTGGATTCCCAGGTAGAGGAGGAGGTTCTAGGAGCAGAGGGTCTCCAGATGAAGGAGGGGTCTGCAGGGGAAGCGGGGGGAGTCCCCTGGTGACCCCTCTGTCTCCCCACTGGTGAAAGCCTTAGGGAAGCCCCAGACACTAGGCTCATAGGAGGGACTCGCCGCTTGGCCTTTAGGGGTGGCCTGTGGGCCAAAGAGCTTTAAATAAGGGAAAAAGAGTTTATTCTTATTTTTTCCATTATTTCAAAGAAATGAAAGCTCGTTATTTTTAAAATTTGACAAAAAGAGAAAAGTAGGAAGAAAGAGAAGAGGTCACCCGTGGTCCCAGAGGCTCAGACAACCATACCTAGGAGCATTTCCTTCTAGCATTTTCCTAAGCCTAGTTTTGACCACCTGTGGTCACACGGCCTGATGCTCCTTTCTCCACTTGGCATCGTCATATGATAAAGTTTTTTCCCAAGTTATTCCAGACTCTTGTCAGCACCTGCCTAGTGGCTTTCTCTTTTACTGACATTCCTTCCAAGAGGGGAGTGGCCTGGAGACTGGAAGGTGTGACCTCCTCCTAGCCCTGCAGCTTCCTCACTCCCCTGGGGAAGACCCTGCCTCTGCCAGCCCAGCCTCAGTTTCCTCATTTGCAACATAGAGGTGTGATCTTTGCCCCTCCTGCCTCAGGGCACACCCTGAGGTTCAAAGGAGGAAATCTGGTTACCTGGAGGGGCTGCGGGGTGAGGAATTATTGCTTCTCAGGGGGGGTACTCTCCCCCGTCCCCAAAAATGGCCCCTTAGGAGCCCAGAGGCTGCAGCTGCTCAGTGTGCACAGACCTGCATTCCGGGTGCCTGTCCGGGCTGGGGACTGTTATAGGAGATGCTGTCGCTCAGCTTGTTAACACTGGAGAGGTTTAACGTGATGATTCACTTCTAATTCCGTGAGCAGTACTGAATCCGTTCTTAAAAAGCTAAAGGTGGTTTGGTGGGTGGCTGTCAAGACAGCTTCCTATGGCTTTGCTGGCATCTGTGGCTAACCCCAGATTCTCAGTCACAGGTTCCCCTGCAAACCCAGCCCTCTGGGCCTTGTCTTCAGCTCCCTCAGTCCCCATGGAAGTGGGGTCTCCTCTCAGAGCTGAGCCTTAGTCCCAAACCCAACCCCCCCCCGACACTTCCCCAAACTCGGCCAGTAGGAAAAGGCACCCCCAGCGGACCAGGCCCCTCCTCTGCCCCAGCCCCGGATGAGGCATCCCTGGCCTCTCTTTCTGTCCCTCCCTGCTGACCTTGGCCTGGGTTGTTTCCACAAAGACTCCACTGCTCGGGGCCCCAGGCCGACCGCGTTTGCTGAGCACCCACGTTTATCTGGCACCTGCTGCAAGCTAAGCCTGATGCGAAATGCTTTACCTGCATAAACTCCTTGGATTGGCACAAGTTTATCATTATTGCCATTTCACAGTTGGGGGATACTGAGGCTCAAAGAGGTTAAATAATTTGCTTCCAAATTCAGACCCTCAAGCTGCAGTACGAGGGGCAACGGTCCTAAAATGTTCTGGTCGGCCTGCATCAGATTCACCGGAGATCTTTGTAAAAACAGGGATGGCAGGGCCCCACCTAGGACCTACAGTTGAGGGCCTGGCGTGGCAAAGAAGCCCCAAAGTTTGAGAAGGACCCAACTCTTCCTGCCATGTTGAGCTGGGGGTGCCCCATTCCCAGCTGCTGCTAACTGCGTGGGTCCCTGAGCAGGGCTGATGCAGGCTGAGGGGAAGCAGGGTCAGGGATGGGGTTTGGGGTCCAGGGGTCCTGGGAGCCCCTCTGACCCTCATATCTCCCCCTCAGTTCCGGGAGAATGTCCAGGACCTGCTGCCCACCCTGCGCAATCCTGATGATTACTTCCTCCTGCGCTGGCTCCGAGGTGAGGCTGGCGGGGTTGGGGGTGGCAGAGGTGGGGGGAGGCTGGGAGGGTCTCAGGGGAAGGGGTGGGAGACAAGGGGGACAGCGCTACAGAGTGGTAGCGAACTGGGCTCTGGAATCAGCCTGCTTTGGGCTAGCATCTGAGCTCCCCTTCAGATCAGCACGGTACAAATGCCCCACCGAGCCTCAGTTTCTTCATCTGCAAAGTGGGGGTGAGGCCACCTCCCCATGGACTGTTGTGTTAGTGAGAGGGTGTGGGACCTGGCACCAGGTGGGCACAGGGTCGAGGTGAGGTTAAAGTTCATACCAGGAAGTTCTCAGGATGACAGGCCTGGCAAGGCCTTGAGTCAGACATCGCTGAACACGGTCTTCAGGACTTGCATTAGGTCTGTCTCCGGTTCCTTGAAGACAGGCCTGTGTCGTCCCCTCAGAGAACCTGGCACCGAGCTCGTGCCCCGTGATACGTCAGGAAGCGGATTTAACTAAAATTAGAGAAGTTTCTTCTAGCAATTGGGGCAGCCTTGTAAAATTATTAGAAGAACAGACACCACCCCAGGGCTTAGGGAGAAATTCAGTTCAACTCGACACACTCCATGCGATGGGTTTTAAACTCAAACCAGGAGAGAAGTCAGAAGCCAGGCTGCCGTGAAAACACCAGCCTCGGAATCAGGCAAACCTGCGATCGATTCCAGCTCTGCCACATGCTAACAGTGTGCCCAGGACAAGCCACGTGCTGTCTCTCTCGGCCTCACTTTCTTCTTCTGTGTAATGGGTGTAATATTAGGCCCTACCTGCCTGCACGGAGGAAGTCCACCCTTCTGTTCTATTCCGTTTGGTTATTTTTTATAATTACTATTTTTTACAAACTTTTTTTTTTTAAAGATTGGCACCTGAGCTAACAACTGTTGCCAATCTTTTTTCTCTTTTCTACTTTTTCTTCCCAAATCTCCCCAGTACATAGTTGTATATTTTAGTTGTGGCATGTGGGATGCCACCTCAGCATGACACAATGAGCGGTGCCATCTCTGTGCCCAGGATCTGAACCAGCAAAACCCTGGGCCACTGGAGCAGAGCACATGAACTTAACCACTTGGCCATGGGGCTGGCCCCTACAAAATTTTTTTATTTTAATTTTCTTTTTATTTTTCCTTTTTCTCCCAAAGCCCCCCCAGTACATAGTTGTGTATTTTTAGTTGTGGGTCCTTCTAGTTGTGGCATGTGGGATGCCGCCTCAGCATGGCTTGATGAGCGGTGCCACGTCAGCACCCAGGATTCGAACTGGCGAAACCCTGGGCTGCTGAAGCAGAGCGAGCAGACAGCCACTCAGCCACGGGGTCGGCCCCTACAAACTTTATTTTTGAGAGCAGTTTTAGATTTAAGAAAAGTTGTGAAGATAGTACAGAAAGCTACCATATACATCATTTACCCATCATTAACATTTATATGCTTCTGGCACATCTGTCATAATTAATGAACAAATATTGATACATGATTATTAACTAAAATCCATACTTTTTTTTAGATTTCCTTAGTTTTTCTGTCCCAGGGTCCCATCCAGGACACCACATTGCCTTTAGTTGTCGTGACTCCTTGGGCTTTCTTGGCTGTGGCTCTTTCCATTCTTTTTTTTTTAACTGGGAAAGATTGGCCCTGAGCTAACATCTGTTAACATCTCAATCTTCCTCTTTTTTTTTCCCCTCCCCAAGGCCCTAGTACATAGTTGTATGTTCTAGTCATAGGTCCTTCTAGTTCTTCTATGTGGGACGCCACCTCGGCATGGCTACTGACAGATGAGTGGTGTGGTTCTGCACCCAGGACCCAAACCTGGGCAGCTGAAGCAGAGAGCACTGAACTTTAACCACTAGGCCATCAGGGCTGGCTCTTTATTCCTTTTTTTAAAAATTTTTTTTTGGTGGGGAAGATTGACCCTGAACTAACATTGGTTGCCAGTCTTCTTCTTTTTGCTTGAGGAAGATTGTCGCTGAGCTAACGTCTGTGCCAATCTTCCTCTATTTCGTATGGGGCACCACCACAGTGTGGCTTGATGAGCAGTGCTAGGTCTGTGCCTGAGATCCGAACCTGCGAACCCCAGGTCACCGAAGTGGAGCGTGCAAACCCAACCACTACGCCACTGGGTTGGCCCCTCTGTTCCATTTTTAATTAGTCATTTTCATGTCATTTTCCTCCACCTGGGCTAAAGAAAAAGTTGGGAAAGGAGATTTCTTGAAACCCCTTGATGCAGCATCAGAACTCTCTCCTCCTTTGAAGTCCTTTTGGGTTTAAAAACCAGCGTTTCAGGTCCCTGGTGTGTCTTTGATAAAGGAGTGAAATCACGGAGACTGTAGGCTACTGGGTCGTGGGAAAGGAACAGGGTCTAAGATTGGGCGAGGGTGCCAGGCCTCCTGATGCCTCTTGCTTTATCCTGTGACCTACTGACACGGCCCAGTCCACTTCCACTCAGCTCTGCAGCCACTCCCTGCCTCACAAACTCAAGACACAGGCAGAAGAGAGGGCGATCGCTGCGACCGAACTTCTCGGAGGTTCCTCTGTCAGGCAGGATGCAGAGGGACTTTCCACGACCTTCCCTCTGAAGTCACGTCCCTTTGTTTTTCTTGATCTCCATCCCACATCCACGTCCATCTCTCCTACCTGGACACTAGCTCCGTGATCACAGGGACTATGCCTGCCCCAGCCTCCCAGCCTGGCACATAGTAGGTGTTACTGAAAAAGCTATGAGGACCCATGAGCAGCATCCAAACCACTATCTACCGGACGAGAAACCACACTCTGGTTCTCAGTAGGAAAATCTCCTATAGACACAGAGATTTTTAAAAAGCTGATAAAAGAACATTATGTACAATTATGCACGCACAAATTTAAAAATCTAAATGAAATTGACACATTCCTTTAAAATATATATAAGGCCAAAATCCAGAAAGAAGAAATAGGAGGTCTCAACAGACCGATAAATATTAAAGACATTTAAATGGTAATAAAAACCTCCCCTCCATTAAAACTCAAACCCCGATGGTTTTAAAGGTAGACTCCTCCAAAGTTTTAGGTCCAGCTAATTCCTACTTATACAAAATTTTCAAGTTGTTTTAAAATATATGAAAGAGTAAAGTTACCTTATAAGGCCTGCGTAAGTTTGATTCCAAAGCTAGATCAGGATAATAAAAGATAAGAAAATTCTAGGCTCGTTTCACTTATTAATATTGACGTAAAAAAGTCTAAATACGATCTTACACAATAGAATCCAATAGGGTGTTAAAATTATACAGCACAATCATGGAGACCTTCTCTTAAGTATGCAAGAAGAATTCAGCATCAGAAATCTACCAGTGTCATTGAACACATTAATAGATTAAAAATGAAAAATTACGTGGCTATCCCAATGCAGACAAAACCTTTGAAAATGTTCAAATTCTATTTATAAGAAAAAACAAAATAAAAGTTTTACTAAACTAGGAATGGAATGGAATATCCTTGGCTTGGTAATGGTTACGTAGCAAAAATCTTCCAAGAAATGTTATGCTTAAGGAGAAATTTTAGATGGATTTTCTTTAAGAGCAGGAACAAGGAAAGGATGATGTCAATCAACGTTACTGTTTCAACACAGAACCGGAGACCTTTGCCAACGTTATAAGGAAAGAAAAAATAATCAGTGGTGTAAAGGCTTGAAGAGAAGAGTTATAATGTTTGCTTATCTCCCTTGAAAACCAACAGGATCAACAGAAAAACTCTAGAACTGTTCAGGTCAACAGCCACGAGCCACATTTAATGATTAAAATTAAATTAAATTAAATTAAATTAAAGCTTCAGTTCCTCTGTCACACCAGCCACCTTTCAAGTGCTCAGGAGCCACATGCACTTGAACTGTTAAGATATAGGACACTTCTATCCTCACAGAAAGTTCTGCTGGAGCACACTGATACAGAAGATGATTTTAATAAATGTATAGCCGCAAGAAATGATTGGGCAGGTGAACTTGATGCCTGTCTTCAAATGTTTGAAGATTTTCCATGTTGACAAACAGCAACATATGTTCTTTTGACCTTGACAATGGGGCTGGAATCATTGTGGGGCAGATTTGGAATGCAATGGGCTGCCTGCTGAGGGAGTGAACTCCCCATCACAAGAGATAATCAAGGCAGAGCTGGTAGCCTTGGTGGTTTTTCTTTGGAGGTGGCTTATGATCAGGGCAGAGGAAGCCTAGATAGCAGCTCAGATCCCTTCTATTTGAAAATCTCTGACCTTGCTTCTTATCAAAGGCCGATCACTGGATGAATTCCTTAGTAACCAGTGGTCTCAGAGAGCAATGGTCATGGCATTTCTAAAATAGAGCATCATCTTTTCAATGAAGGTACATTTATTTCTTCAAAATTAGTAATCAGAGGGGCCGGCCCAGTGGCATAGCAGTTAAGTTCACAGGCTCTGCTTTGGTGGCCTGGAGTTCACAGGTTCGGACCCCAGGTGCAGACCTAGTACTGCTCATCAAGCCACGCTGTGGTGGCATCCCACATAAAATAGAGGAAGACTGGCACAGATGTTAGCTCAGTGACAATCTTCCTCAAGCAAAAAGAGGAAGGTTGCCAACAGATGGTAGCTCAGAGCCAATCTTCCTTACACACACACACACAAAATTAGTAATTATAATAGCTACAGTTTATTGAGAACTAACTGGGAGCAAGGTAATGTGCGAGCACTTTATATACTTTATCTTAGGTCATCCTTTGAATAACTCTGAAAAAGATACTATTCCCATTTAACAGAATAAAAAACTAAGGCTCAGAGAAGGTGAGTGAGTTGCTCAAGGTTGCGCAGCAAATAAAAAGACAAAACTAGAATTCAAGCTCAAGTCTGTCTCACTCCAAAGCCCGTGCTCCTCACCACCCCTAACACCAAGGCAGCCTCTGCTCCCAGGGAGACATCAAGTATTACAGTCAATTTTAAAAGGCCTGGAAACTAAAATCAAGGGCCCTCTAAAGTCTTCTAGAGGATTAAAAATCCTTGCTTTTAAAAAAAACTTTCCAGGCCTCCAATGTATTCTTGGGGTGTCAGGAAAAGTCGGGGGCACCCCCGCTACTTCCTCACAAGCTTTCAGAGAATGGCGCCTTCTACACACTCCCTCAAGCCTCCTCTTACCTCGGCTTTTCTTGCAGCTCGGAAGTTTGACCTGCAGAAATCCGAGGACATGCTCCGGAAGGTGAGGCCCCATTCTCGTGAGCCTCCTGCTTCCTCGTGCTGTACCCCAGGGGTTAGCAACAAGCGGTGGGGACTCTTGGCCCGTTTTCGTGGTTCTTCTTCGTTCCTCCTCGGATCCCTTTCTGCATCAGACCCGGGTCCCCCACAGCTCTCCACCCGGCATCCCCGTGCCCGGTTCTGTGTCGGCAGAGCCTGGGCATGCTCTGGGGATCTTTGGGGTGGGCAGTCTTCAGGTCCTGCCATGTCTTCACAGCACATGGAGTTCCGGAAGCAACAGACCCTGGACAACATCCTCACGTGGCAGCCCCCAGAGGTGAGGCCC
Organism: Equus przewalskii; assembly: GCF_037783145.1. NCBI lineage: Eukaryota > Metazoa > Chordata > Mammalia > Perissodactyla > Equidae > Equus > Equus przewalskii. Next base: position 7,635,547 of record NC_091837.1, read on the forward strand.
GTGCAGCATCCCCCAGGCCATCTGATCCCCTCCCCTGTACCCTTCCACCACATCCCGCCACCTGACGGAGCAGGGACGTGGCTTGGTGGACTGGTCTGAGTCAGGACCTCACCCCCGTGGCCAGGTGATCCAGCTGTACGACTCGGGTGGTCTGAGCGGCTATGACTACGAAGGCTGCCCTGTGTGGTTTGACCTCGTCGGGAAGCTTGACCCCAAGGGTCTCCTCCTGTCAGCCTCCCCGCAGGAGCTGATCCGCCAGCGCATCAGGGTCTGCGAGCTGCTTGTGCAGCAGTGTGAGCTGCAGAGTCAGAAGGTGAGCTCTCAGGGCTGGGATGGGGGCGCATGGTGGGCCCAGTCTGTCTTGAGGGTGGCCCCAGGACCAGAGAGGCGAGGCACCCTGATCCTGCTTTGCCCCAGCCCTCGGCACTCCAGGCTCTGGTGGGACACGGGCTTCCACAGTCACTCAGCCACGAGCATGTAACATGTGCATGGCACCCTCTGCTGGTGTGAGCCAAGGGTCACCAGAGCCCTTTCCCCTCTGACCTTGGGTAAGATGCTGGCCTTGGGTGCAGCGAATGCTCTAGCTCTGTTCCCCCGGAACCCTGGGAACAGCAGGCGGTCAGCTTTACTTTTGGAAAAGATGTCTCCTAGTTGTAAATTGCATGACTGTAAACACCTGGGAGGGGAGCATTGCCTTGGACATCCCTGAGATCAGTGACCCTTGGAACCAGGCACATCCCTGTGGGTCCTTGGAAGCTACCACGCACTTGCTACAAAAAGACACTGAGAGCTGGGGGTGTGGGGCTTCCAAACCGAGAAGGACCCGCGCTCGTCTCTGTAGACCTCCTCGTCCCTACCTCTGTCTCCTGGCCCGTCCCCTTCAGAGTGACTGTAATGCAAGTGTGTCCTGGTTGGTTTTGTGAGTCTAAGTGTCTAGAGGAGCCTCAGATGAAGACCCCAGGGGGAGCCATTATGTCACTGTGGGATAATTTGGCTAGTGGCTGACTCAGTGACGAGGACAGGGCCTGCGTCCCCAGCGTCTGGCGCAGGGCTGGACGCACAGTGGGCCCTCCACAGAGACTTGTAACAAGCATGAGTGAATTGCAAAGCAGCAAATTTAGTGCCTAGTTTGAATGGACGTGTCTGTCAGACAAGATTGCTCATCTGATTGGGTCAGAAGAGTGCCATTCATGCATGTTCCCGATTGGAGGCAATAATTATGGTGATGATGACACTAATAATAATATCTGCTAAAATTTACCAGGGGCCAGCCACATGCCAGGAATTCTCTCAGAGCCTGGACTTATCCCATTCTACAGAGGAAGAAAGTAAGGCTCAGAGGGGTTAGAAACCCTCCCAAGGCCACACAGCCTGCCAGCAGCGAAGCTCTGGCTTGGAAACAGCCACAGGACTGCAGACGCTGTTGGATATAATATATTATTGTACATAAAGGTGCCCAATGAGCAATGAATGATGTCTTTAATTCCACAGTTAACTAATTCCAGGCAACAGTGTTGAGCAAATCATGTGATAAGGGCCACTGTGTCAGGGTTCGGATGTGGCATCTCCTCAGACCCCAGATGGGCTCCATGTGTTTGGAAAATGCTTCGAGCAGCCAAGGGAGTGGGTGGCAGGAAGCTGGGAGGGGCGCCCAGGTCTCTCTGGCTGGGATCTCCCAGCTGGAGCTGTTTTCTGACCCATATATCTGCGCTGTCCGGTGCAGCTGGGCAGGAACATCGAGACGATGGTGTTGGTGTTTGACCTGGAGGGGCTGAGCCTGAAACACCTGTGGAAGCCAGCTGTGGAGGTCTACCAGCAGGTGAGGCAGGCAGCTGGCTCGAGGCCAATAGGGAGCCACTGCCCGCACCAGCTCCCAGTCCGTGAGGGAGGGGGACACCCCTCAGGGGCCCACCAGTGAAGCTGGCCTGGGGTCTCCCCTCCAAGGAGAAAGAAAAGCAAGAGCATCACAGAGGATGAAGTACACGCCCCCAGGGAAGACGGGGTGGGCCGGGGATGGGGGAGAGGGGGCTCTCGTCACAGCAGCATCAGAGGCCACCAAATCCAGGGGGAGCGAGTGTTGCTGTGTGGCCTCGACCAGATTCATCTTGACTCCACAGTTTTTTGCCATCCTGGAAGCAAATTATCCCGAGAGGCTGAAGAATTTAATTGGTATCCGAGGTGAGCCCATGACGGGGATGACCTCCTGGGGAGTGGGGGGCACAGTGGGCAAGCTACCGAGTTTGGGGCTTCTCAAACCATCCTTTGTGAAGATTAGGTTTTTTGAGTTCATTTCTTCCCAGATTGATACTTTTGGAGTGTACAAAAGCATGCATAGCACTGTCAAATAAGTTATAGGTTTCTAAATGTCTGCTGTTATTTTCTTTACTTATCTGGGCATGGACTGGTACCAGATGGTCATGGACCACTTGGTTGGTGGACACACTTTGAGGGGAAATGGTCCTGGTCTGTGACGGCCGTACACTGAGGGGGTGGCCACGTGTGCTCTGGAGTCAGACTATGAGGCTTCCAATCTAGCTGGTTCTGGGACTTTGGGAAAGTCTATTTAACCTCACTGAGCCTCAGTTTTCCCATTCTGTTAAATGGGACTGTAATGGCGCCTTCCCCATGAGACAGCTGTGAGGTTATATGAGACAGTCTGTGGAGAAGGCGTGGCACAGAGCCCGGCCCACAGAACGTACCCAGGGAGCATCAGCGATTCAGGCGGGACGTGAGGTCTAACGCACATGCTTGCACCCGAGAGGATTCCAGAGCAACCCCGGGAAAGCCTGAGTGTGAACAGGAAAAGGCACCGGTGGGGAATCAACATTGCTAAAGTCCTGCAGCTGAGCAGGGCAGGCAACCAATTATTGAGAGCCAGGCACTGTGCCAAGTGTCATGCGTACCTTAATTTAATCTCCATTTTACAGTTAATAGCACTGAGACTCAGAGAGGGTGAAGGTCACACAGCAGGAAGTGGCAGAATCTACCTGGGTCTGACTGTTGTCCAGCTCATGCCCTTGGCTGTGACTTTGTATATCCAAGTCCTCTCTGGTCCAGCTTCCCAACGGAGTTTCATCGTTTCAGCCCCCAAGCTGTTCCCCGTGGCCTTCAACTTGGTCAAGTTGTTCATGAGCGAGGAAACGAGAAAGAAGATAGTGATTCTAGGAGGTGAGTGATTTGGCCTCCTGGCTGTGCCCATCTCCATGTCTGCCTGGGGAACAGAGGTCAATGTGAAAGGCCCCATTTCTCCCTGGTTCGTCCTCTATCTTCAGGTGCCGACCTGGGCCTGACACTCGTCGGCCTTTGCACACTCAGACAAGGCTTTGGGTCCTAGACCCCAGCCTGGGTGGCCATGTAAAGATCTTGGGTGGTCTCAGGACTAGACGCCAGGGGAGCAAGCCAAGGATATATCGGGTCCCCTCCCTGGGCTTGGCCCCCTCTGTCGAGCCTCCCTGAGGCCCCGTGAGGCCCTCTCTTGCTTCCACAGGCGACTGGAAGCAGGAGCTGCAAAAGTTTGTCAGCCCCGACCAGCTGCCTGTGGAGTTTGGGGGGACCATGACCGACCCCGACGGCAACCCCAAGTGCTTGACCAAGGTACTGGGTGCCCAGGGGATGGGGAGGGAGGGGAGACGGCCGTGGTCCAGTGCTCGCTCACCACCCCTCCCCCACAGATCAACTACGGGGGCGAGGTGCCCAGGAGCTACTACCTGCGCAACCAGGTGAGGACGCAGTACGAGCACACAGCGACCGTGGGCCGCGACTCCTTCGTCCAGGTGAAGACTGAGATCCTGTTCCCAGGCTGTGTTCTCAGGTAGGGATGGCGGCACAGCTGGGAGGGGCCCGGAGCCCATCAGGTGGTCATCAGTGGGGCTCCGTCCCCTGCAGGTGGCAGTTTGCATCAGAGGGGGCAGACATCGGCTTTGGGGTTTTTCTGAAGACCAAGAAGGCAGAGCAGAAGCGGGCCGGGGAGATGACGGAGGTGCTGCCCACCCAGCGCTACAATGCCCACCTGGTGCCCCAGGACGGGAGCCTCAGCTGTGACAAGCCCGGCGTCTGTAAGAGCCATTCAGTGGAGGTGTTTTCCTCCTCATGGGGAGCAATGATCTGAGGTCTCTTGCCAGTCTGGCTTCTCTGTCCACTAATTCCAGCTCTCAGGGAGCACGTGGGGGTGTGTGTGAGTTTCTAGATCCCACAGGAGTCAGGGCAATTGGCTTCAGCGTGTTGGATCTGATGAGCAGCCCCAGGGTTGGGTACAAGAGCAGAGACACATTGTGGAGAGTGGGATATACAGCCTGGGGACAATGGCCCCAGCTCCTGGAAAGCCTCACGCTGGGCTGGACAGGCTAAGAGACAGGGAAAAACAGCCAGGGGCTCAGCTTCGGGCATCCCAGCTTGCCCACATGCATGGACCACCCCACTCTGGGACCCCCAAAGGGATGGCTTCTTCCAGGTGTTTAGCTTTCCTTCCCGGACCGCCCAGGCCAGATGCCATCTGATCAGCTTTACCAGAAGCAGCGTTGCCCTCTCACCTCTGTTGAGAACAGAGCCAGGATAGGGGGACCCCAGGGTTGACTACTCTGGAGAATGAGAAGGAGTTCTGCTAATGCTTTAATACCTAGTGCACCTGTATGGAAAGAGAGAGTTGGGAAGGTGGGGACTTCCCAGTGGATGACTCATCATGTCGAAGAGTTCACGTTGGACCTTGGCCTTGAAGGAAATGTCTTCTATGAAAGGCTCGATGAGAAAGTGGCTTAGGGAGCTCAGCCCTCTCCTCCGGGGAACGCAGGGCTCCTCTCTGGGCGGGAGCATTGGGAGAGGGGAATCTGGTCCCTCCCCTTCCTTGCTCTGTAACGGTTGGAAAGTCATCTCAACCTCTCTAAGCCTCAGTTTCCTCATCCATGAAATGGGGATGACAGTACCTTCGTGTGAGGCTGCCCTGAGGACCCAGCGAGCTGTGAAGCGCTGACGTAATGCCTGGCACACAGGAGGGGCTGATGCATGCTGGGGTCTATTATTATTCCGTTAGTTCGCACAAGTACCATCCAAGGAGATGGTCACAAGCAATGGGCCGGGGGCTGGGCAGTGCCTGACCCTATAGCCCCACCCCCAGTCCCGGGCAACCCATTCCCAAGGGCAGCAGGCGGGCAGGGACTCGGGCTGGCTTCGCCTGATTGCTCCTCCATCCTCGCAGACGTCCTGCACTTCGACAACACCCACAGCCTGAGGCACAGCAGGAAGGTCAGCTACACTGTGGAGGTGCTGCTCCCGGACAAGGCCTCTGAGGAGAAGATTCAGGGTATCGAGGCAACGAGACCCACCCCAGCGCAATGAAGACCCCGGCCGTCTCTGTGCCTGTGCTCTCCAATCCCTTAGCACCCCCACCCTGTCCCCTGCCCTCTAGCTGGTCCAGGCCAGTGGCCACCCGTATCTCCAAAGACCTTGCCTCTGGATCCCTGTCCCCGAGCTCCTTAGGGTTTGTCCTTCTGTACTGCTGTCCCACTGGGCAAAGGAGTGCTGTCTACCCAGGAGATGTCCCCGAGAATGAGTGCTCAGACATCCCTGTAAAAGGGGTCCTCATTGTGAAGTGTCAGCATCCTGGCTGCCAAGGCCTTTCCCAGAGACTGGAAGCCTTAGCAAACACTATCCAAGGGCCTTGCTGGCAAGGGGCCGGGCTCTGGCCCTTTCCACCTTCAGATTCTGATTTCATTTTCTCCAATTAATAGGAGGTTTCTCAATTTCCTAGGATCTGTTTGGGGCAAGAAAATGATAAGGCTTGGGGGGTCTTCAGGTGAGCTATGTGAGGTCCTTGGGGTCCCCAGCCCCTCCACCTGTGGCAGCTGCATCATTCATGGTTTAGCACGCAATGTCTGAACTGGGGCTTTCCTGCTGTAAAAAGCAAACCAACTAAACAAAAGGAAATGCCAAAAGCCATTGCCATGAGGTGCTCCTGGTCCAACGGTGTTTGAGTTGTTTGGCAAGGAAGAAAACTGCTGTGCCAGAACCCGGGAGACAGCCTGGGGCCATTAGGCAAAAATCACAGAACATCCCTGTGTCCAAGGACTGCCCCTGCATCCCAGACGTGACAGGCTGTCCCGCCGCCCCTGTTGCCTTACGTGGTCACCCTCCATGCAGCCTCCCCAGATGCAGGAGCATCTGGAGTCCCCTGAGGCCCCCAGGGGTCCCAGTGCCATTTTCCCACTGCCCTCGGCAGGCTATGGAGGGCGGGGCTGACTGGGGTTAGGAGGACCCTGTGCCAGGTTTCGCTGGGCCCACCTGTTGTCATGACAGGGGCTCATGATGCCTCATTTCAGCCTTCACATCCCCGGCCTAAAAACAAGGGGTTCATGGATGTGAACCCTAACTTTTGCCTTTCTAACCGCCCACAGCCTATTTCCCACCATGAGCACAGCCTCTCCTGGTTTCCTTGCAGGTAGCAAGGATTGCTCTGCCCCATGCACAGGGTTTCCCGAGGCTCTGATCACAGGTAATTTACACAAATACAGGCTGGAACAAGGGCATCCAGTGTGGCACCAGGGACTCTGAATCCCAGAGCTGGCAGAGTGCACCTCGTGTTAAGCAGAGAGGGCAGCAGCCACCTGCAGAGGTGACAACAGAATCTCCTACCTGGCAAGGTGGGCAGGCATACTTGCGGAGCTAGACAGGGGGCACATTCTCAGCAACCCCTGGCCTTGACTCAATACTGTCAGTTTCTTCAAAAAAAAGAAAAGAAAAAGGAAACAGGCCAGAGAAGGGCTGGCTCTCCCAAAGTTTGTTTCTTCATCCAGCACCAGGTCCTGCAGGCCTTGGGGACACTACGGCCACTGAGTTGAGCCAGCTCTGCTAGAAGGAACCTTGCCTGTATTGAGGGAGGCAGAAGTGACTTGGATGATCCCTTATCAAGCGGGCATGTCACCACGTGAGCTTGGAGGGGAGGAGCAGAATTCTGAGGAAACATTCAGCAAAGAAAGCTGATGGGGGTCAGAGGTGCTTTTCCCGAGGAAATGACCCCTGGAGGGAGAGCTGAAGCGTGTGTGGGGTGACCAGGTGCAGGCGAGCCTTCCAGACCGAGGAAGCAGGTAAGGGTGGCCGTGGGGTGTTTGAGGCCAGAGGAGAGTTCTCGGTGACACTGGTGACAGTTGACTGATGTTTACTATTTCTTTGTGAGCAAGTGTGTACACTTAGTGGTTAATAAAACCATTTTACAACATAGGTTACAAAACAGAGCTTGTTGTTTGTCAGGAAAGAATGGAAAAATCTTGGCAAGAGGCTGTGGATCAAAATTCTTGCTCAAAATGAGGTGGTTAGAAATACCCAGGCTCACCTGTCCAGAGGAAGGGCGGCATGGCCTGCCCTTCCCGGCCCATCTCCAATCTTCCAGGGCGGGCTGTGGTCCATGCAGGCGGCAACCCATAGGGGCTTTTTGAGGGCAGTTGGAAAGGCTCCCCTGCCCCCTAAATCTCCACCCCAGTCCAGCTCAACTTCCAACAGCCCCAGCCGGAGGGGACAGGGCTGTGGGATAGGCACAGCTGCCCAGAAGAGGGCTTCACCAGAGCCCCACAGCACAGCACTCCACAGTTTGCACAACCCTTTCACATGCAACCCTGAAGCAGACAGGGATTGTGGCCCCATCTGACAGGCAAGGAAACTGAGGCTCAGCGAGGTGGAATGCCTCAGCCAAGGGCCCAGTATCCAATGGCAGAGGTGGACCAGCACCCAGGTTTGCTGTCAGCAGTGGCTCTGCCCTAACTCTCAGGGGAGGAGAGGGTCAGGGTAGCAGGTGGGCCTCTGCCAGGGAGGGCCAGCCTGGGGCAGGGGGCCCACAGTGGACAGAGCAAGGCACTGGGTTCCTGGGGTGGGGGAGGGCCCAGAGTCTGGAGAAAACTGCTCAGACATTTGTGCCTCTTGGTGGGATGTGACGGTGCCAGCTCCACTCCACGCCTACCGTGTGCTAGGCCTGAGCTGAGGAGAACGAGGCTCAGGGCAGGAAGTCACTCGTCCTGTCACACAACATAAACAGGAGGCGGTAAGATGTGAATCCGGATCCATCTGTCCAGACAGTGCAGGAGCTTAATGAGCACACGGTGACTTCAGAAGAGGCCACTACGCCAGGCCTGAGTTGAGCGGCACTCAGGTGACCCATGGTGAACTCCGCCTTCAGCCACTAGGGGGCGGCGCTGGGCCAAGCCTTTCTCCCCACTGGGTCCGCATCCTGGCTCTGCCACTAGGGGGCTTGCTTTCTAAATCCTCTGGACTCCATCTTCCTCCCCTCCGCCGCTGGCCCAGTCGGGTCTGTCTTCTCTTGCTTGGACTACCAGAAAGGAGTCCTTGAGTCTCCCTGTGCCCATTCCTACCACCTCCCATCCAGACCCCACAGGGCAGCCAGAAAAATCTTTCTGAAATGAAAATCTGATCACATCACTGCCTGCATAAGCTGTTCTCTGGCTCCTACTTCCCCCAGGAAAGGTCAGTCTCACTGGTGGCTTACAAGGCCCTCTGTGACCTGGCCACAACACCTCCGTTCCAGCTTCACCAATTCATGAGCTCCCTCCTGCCTCCCTGCTCATGCCGTACCCTCAGCCCAGGACTCCCTCCCCGGTCTCGTTCTGTGAACCCTCACGACCCCTAGAGCCTTCTTTCTGAATACCTTCCCTAGGCCTCTCCCCAGCCCAGCCCCAGCAGAGTTATGGTCCTTTCTCCACGCTCTCAGAGCAACAGAACCAGTGCTCAGCGTGCAATAGAGTCACCATCTGTCTCGTGTCTGTCTCCTATTCACCCAGCCACCAGTCCAGGCTGTGCTCCCCAGAAGCTCGATAAAGCCTTGCAAAAAATTATAGATACCATCTACTGGGCACCTATGAGGGCTGCTGCCCCTGTGCTGTCCTGTTTAGTCTTCATGGCAGCCTTAGGAAATAAATATAGTCATCTCCATTGGGTACAAGGGAAGAAAGTAAGTCTCCAAGACACAGTCATTTGCTCAGTGGTAGCACCAGGACTGGAATACAGGATGTCTGACTCCAGAGCTGTGGGTCTTCCTCGCCTGTCCACCCCAGAGATTGGGTCATACCAGGAGCACTGCCAAAGGGCAGAGTCTGGCAGCATGACTCAGCGGTGTGGAAAAACCCGAGTAGAGGGTTGGGCGGGACAGTCACAGAACAGTGGAATAGGAACCAGAAAGAATGGGCTCGCCTAGCTGCGCCCTCGTCTTGGAGTTGAAGACAGGCTGGGTGACCAGCCCAATAATAACCATCAAAGCCACTACTATTGATCACTTACCATGTGCCAGGCAGTGGGTAAGATACTTTACTGGCCTCTTCTAACCATCTCAGTAAACCCATGAGAAGAGGAGGTTAATGGTCCCAATTTACAGGTAAGAAAACAGCCTCCAGGTCACACAGCACATTGGAGGTGAAGCCACGATTCAAACTCTATGTTTCAGCACCAGACATTTCTGAACTATTTGGAATTATTTCCTCAGTGTTGGGAGAGAAAGTATAACTGCGTGAGCAGTTCACGTGTGGTCACCGCCAGACCCAGCCTCCCCGACAGTAGTCTTGGGCACTCCAGGTTCCCAAAGCATGGCAATGAAATCAGAGACCAGTTTGGCATGAAGAACTTGGGACACTCCATGCCCTTAGGATGACCCCAGGGATTATAGGAAGGATGTGCCAGCTCCAGCCCTGGACAGTATCTAAGCTCCTCCACCTTGCAGCCTCCTTCACTGTCCTCCCCTATGCTCCTATCACCACAGCAACCCATTCCTATAGCACGCAGCACATGAGAGAAGGAAAGGAAGAGCTTTGTCACCAACAGAGTTCTTTGGGGTCTCCTCAAGTGAGAGTTTTGATTTCCTGATGGCTTTTGGTACTCCATGGCACAGACATCAGATGCAGCAGATAATCAACATCACTGTCATCGTTATCATACTTGAATTTATTTTCTGATCACAAAGGGAGATGAAAGTAAACATTGAAGATACACACCCGAGGGACGGAGGGTAAATATTAGAGCTAACAAACAATTTCAGCAAGGTTGCAGGAGACAAGAATAATATAAAAAAATCAGTTGCATTTCTATACAGTAACAATGAACACCCCACAAAATGAAATTAAGAAAACAATTTCATTTACAATAGCATCAAAAAGAATTGGGGCCGGCTCCGTGGTGCAGCAGTTAAGTGCACACGTTCCACTTCAGTGGCCCGGGATTCGCAGGTTTGGATCCCAGGTGCAGACATGGCACCGCTCTGCAAGCCATGCTGTGGCAGGCATCCCACATATAAAGTGGAGGAAGATGGGCACAGATGTTAGCTCAGGGCCAGGCTTCCTCAGCAAAATGAGAAGGATTGGCAGCAGATGTTATCTCAGGGCTAATCTTCCTCAAAAAAAAAAAAAAGGAAGAAGAAAATACTCAGGAACAACTTTAAAGAAGTATAAGACATGTACACGGAAAACTACAAAATATTGTTGAATGAAATTAAAGACTTAAATAAATGAAAAGACACCTATGTTCATGTTTTGGAAGACTTAATATTGTTAAGAGGCAATACTCCCCAGAGTGATCTGCAGATTCGATGCAATTCCTACCAAAATCCCAACTGTCTTTTTTGCAGAAATGGACAAGCTGATCCCAAAGTTCATACAGAAATGCAAGGGACTCAGAATAGCCAAGACAATCTGCAAAAGTAAAATGAAGTCAAGTAGGACTCGCACTTCCCAATTTCAAAGTTTAATACAAAGCTACTGTAATCAAAACAGTGTGATGCTGGCATAGTGATAGACATATAGATCAATGGAATAGAATTGCGGGCCCAAAAACATCTGATATCCAGCAAGGGTGCAAAGACCATTCAACGGGGAAAGAACAGTCTCTTCAACAAATAGCGCTGGGACAACTGGATATCTACATGCAAATGAATGAAGTTGGACCTTTACATCACATCATATACAAAGCAACTAAAGATGGATCAAACTCACATCTGACATCATATTCAATGGTGAAAGACTGAGCGTTTTTCCTCTAAAATCAGGAACAAGATGAGGATGCCCACTTTTGTCACTTCTATTCAACGTAGTATTGGGAGTTCTAGCCAGAGCAATTAGGCAAGAAAAGAAAATAATAAATTGCATCCAAATTGGAGAGGAAGAAGTAAAATGATCTCTGTTTACAGATGTAATGATCTTAAATGAAGAAAACCCTAAAGATTCTGCCAAAAAGCTTTGGAATTAATGAATTCAGCAAAGTTGCAGAACACAAAATCAACACACAAAAATCAGCTGCGTTTCTACACAGTAATGAAAATGAACAATCTGAAAATCAAATTAAGAAAAGAATTCCAGGTGGGGTGGGGGGTGGGCACAAAGGGTGAAGTGGTGCACCCGCAACACGACTGACAAACATTAATGTACAACTGAAATTTCACAAGATTGTAACCTATCATTAACTCAATGAAAAAAAAATGTTCTAGAAACCTAAAAAAAAAATAAGAAAACAATTCCAGGGTGCTGACCCCGTGGCTGACTGGTTAAGTTCACGCGCTCTGCTGTAGGCGGCCCAGTGTTTCGTTGGTTCGAATCCTGGGCGCGGACATGGCACTGCTCACCAAACCACGCTGAGGCAGCATCCCACATGCCACAACTAGAAGGACCCACAACGAAGAATATACAACTATGTACTGGGGGGCTTTGGGGAGAAAAAGGAAAAAAAATAAAATCTTAAAAAAAAAAAGAAAAGAATTCCATTTACAATAGTACCAAAAAAACCACTTAAGAATAAACTTAATCAAGGATGCAAAAAACTTGTAAAAAGTATTTTTACAAGTCTACCAAACTACAACTACAAAACATTGTTGAAAGAAATTAAAGAAGACATAAATAATTGGAAAGAAATTGCGTGTTCAAGGATTGGAAGATGTAACATTGTTAGGTTGTCAATACCACCCAACACTGTCTACAGATTCAATGTATTTTCTATCAAAATGCCAATGACTTTTATGTAGAAATAGAACACTCCATCTTAAAAATTCATGTGGAATCTCCAGGGATCCCAAGTAGCCAAAACAACCTTGCAAAAGAAGAACAAAGTTGGAGGTCTGTCGTTTCCTGATTTCAAAACTTACTACAAAGCTACAGTAATCAAAACAGTGTGGTACTGGCATGAAGACAGACATACAGACTAATGGAATAGAATGGAGACCCTAGAAATATACCCCTACATATAAGGTCAAATGATTTTTGAGCAGAGTGTCAAGACCATTCCATAAGTGATAGGACATGAACAAATGATACTAGAAAAACTGGATATCCATATGCCAGAGAATGAAGTTGGACCCTTACCATATACAATTTACAAAAATTAACTCAAGATGGATGAAAGACCTAAACCTAAGAGCTAAAACTATAAAACTCTTAGAAGAAAACCTAAGAGGAAATTTTCCTGATATTGGATTTGGCAAGGATTTCTTGGATACGACACCAAAAGCACAGGTAACAAAAGAAACAATAGATGAATTGGACTTCATCAAAATTTGAGACTTTTGTGCATTAAAGGACACTGTCAATAGAGTGAAAAAGAAACCCATGGAATGGGAGAGAAAATTTGCAAATCATATATCTGATAAGAGATTAACATCCTGAATATGTAAAGAACTCCTACAATTCGATAATGAAAAACCAAACAACCTGATTAAAAAATGGATAAAGGACTTGAATAGACATTTCTCCAAAGAAGATATACAAATGGACAATAGCACATGAAAAGATGCTGAATATCACTAATCCTCGGGGAACTATAAGTCAAAATCACAATGAGGCACAACCTCACACCCCCGAGGATGGCTACTATCAAACAGCAGAAAATAGCAAGTGTTGGGGAGGATGAGGAGAAACTGGAACCCTTGTGCGTTGTTACTGGGAATGTAAAATGGTGCAGCCACTGTGGGAAACAGTATGGCAGCTCCCCCAAAAAATTAAACATAGAATTAGCTAGAATAAACCACAGAATTACCAGCCATTCCACTTTGGGGTATATCCCCAAAAGAATAGAAAGCAGGGTCTTGAACAGATACTTGTACACCAGTGTTCATAACTGCATTCAAATAGCCAAATATAATAGCCATGGCTATACATAATAGCCAAAAGGTAGAAACAACCCAAGTGTCCATTGACAGATGAATGGGTAAACAAAATGTGGTATATATATATAATGGAATATTATTTAGTCTTAAAAAGAAATGAAATTCTGACACGTGCTACAACATTAAACTAAGACATTTAGTTTTAGAAGACATTAAACTAAGTAAAATAAGCCAGACACTAATGGACAAATCCTGTATGTTCCCACTTATATGTGGGACCTAGAGTAGTCGAATTCATAGAGACAGAAAGCAGAATGGTTGTCGCCAGGGGCTGGGGAGGGGGCTGGGGAGTTTGTTTTTAATGGTGCGGAGCTTCAGTTGAGGAAGATGAAAAAGTTCTGGAGATGTTTGGCGGTGATGGTTGCGTAACAATGTGAATGCACTTTTTGCCACGGAACCGTACTCTTAAAAATGATACATTTTGTTAAATATATTTTAACACAATAAAAAATTAGACAAACAAACCCAAAAAGGCTCAAAGACCTTAATATAAGAGCTAAAACCTTATATAAATGTATTAGAAGAAAACATGGAGGTAAATCCTCATGACCTTGGATTTGGCAGTGCTTTCTCGGCTATGACGCCAAAAGTACAAGCAACAAAAGAAAAAGTAGGTAAGTCAGACTTCATCAAAATTTAGAACTTTTGTGCATCAAAGGACACTAAAGCAAGTGAAAAGACAACCCACATTATGGAAGAAAATATTTGCAAGTTGTCCAGTATCTGATAAGGGATTAATATCCAGAATACATAAAGAATTCTTACAAGTCAGCAATAAAAAGACAAAGAACCCAATTTAAAAACGGGTAGACGTTTTTAAAATTTGTATAAACATTTCTCCATAGAAGATGGACGAATAGCCAATATGCACATGAAAAGATGCTTAACATCTTCAGTCATTGGAGAAATGCAATTCAAAACCACAATGAGTGGTATCCACTAGGATGGCTATAAGAATTTTTTTTTTTTAAAGATTTTTTATTTTTTCCTTTTTCTCCCCAAAGCCCCCCAGTACACAGTTGTATATTCTTTGTTGTGGGTTCTTCTAGTTGTGGCATGTGGGACGCTGCCTCAGCGTGGTTCGACGAGCAGTGTCATGTCCGCGCCCAGGATTTGAACCAACGAAACACTGGGCCGCCTGCAGCGGAGCGCACGAACTTAACCGCTCGGCCATGGGGCCAGCCCCGGCTATAAGAATTTGTAAAAGAAAACAGAAAATACATGTTCATGAGAGTGTGAAGAAATTGGAACCCTCACACATTGCTAGTGGGAATGTAAAATGGTGCAGCCATGGAAAACAGTTTGGTGGTTTCCCAAGAGGTTAACATAGAATTACTATATGATCCAGCAACTCCACTCCTAAGGATATACCCAAGAGACTTGAAAACATGTTTCCACAAAATCTCGTACAAAAACTGTTCATAGCACAGACATTTTTCCAAAGAAGATATACAGGTGGCCAACAGACACATGAAAAGATGCTCAACATCATTAGCTATCAGGGAAATGCAAATCAAAACTACAATGAGATACCACCTCACACCCATCAGAATGGCTATAATTAACAAGACAAGAGATAGCAAATGTTAGAGAGGATGTAGAGAAAAGGGGACCCTCATACACAGCTGGTAGGAATGCAAACTGGTGCAGCCACTATGGAAAACAATATGGAGATTCCTCAAAAAATTAAAAATAGAAATTCCAAATGATCCAGCTGTTCCACTACCAGGTATTTATCCAAAGAACATGAAATAAATAATTCAAAGAGATTTATGCATCCCTCTCTTCAGCACAGCATATTCACAATAGCCATGAAGTGGAAGCAACCCAAGTGCCCATCAACAGATGAATAGATAAAGACGATGTGGTATATGCAATGGAATACTACTCAGCCATAAAAAAGATAGAATTGTGCCATGAGGGTATTATGCTAAGCGAAACAAGTCAGAGAAAGACAAACACCCCATGATTTCACTCGTATGTGGAAGATAAACAAACAAACACATGGATAAGGAGAACAAATTAGTGCTTACCAGAGGGGAAGGAGGTGGAGGGAGTGCAAAAGGGGTAATGGGGCACATATGTATGGTGATGGATAAAAGTTAGACTGTTGGTGGTGAACACGATGCAGTCCATACAGAAACTAAAATACAATAATGTACACCTGAAATTTACACAATATTATAAGCCAATATGACCTCAATAAAATAATTAAAAAACAAATGTACCAAGCATTCAAGAACACCATCTTGTCATTGACTTAGGGATAACTAGATAATGGTTTTCAGTTGAAAAAATGAAGAATATTTTCCTTTATTAAAATCTTAGTTATTAAAAAAATTTCATAGCAGCATTATTCATGATAGCCCAAAAGTGGAAACCCCAAATTTCCAACAAGTGATGAATGGATAAAGGAAATATGGTATGTCCATACAAAAGAATATTATTTAGCCGTAAAAAGAAATGAAGTGCTGACACATGCTACAATGTGGATGGACCTTGAAAACATTATGCTGAGTAAAAGAAGCCAGATGCCAAAGACCACACCCTATATGATTCTCTTCATATGAAATAGCCAGAATAAGGAAATCTACAGAGATGGAAAGCAGATTAGTAGTTGCAGAGGCTGGCGCCGGGGAACAGGAGATGGGGGGTGACCGCTGACAGGTACAGGGTTTTTGGGGTGATGAAAATGTTCTGCAATTAGATAGTGGTGATAGTTGCACAACCTTGTGAATATACTAAAAATCACCGAATTGTACACTTTAAGAACGGTGAATTTATGATATGTGAATGATATCACACTTAAAATTTTTTTAATTTAAAAAAGGAGACAAAACTACCCAAGAGTAAAAATGGAAAGCAGACTGTCCTGAGGTGCTGCCCAGAGCGCCACTGGGACTCCGGTGAAACCCCCGATTCTCTTTCCATCCACCCTTCCTAGGCCGCCCCACCTCACCTCCCTGTGGTCCACCTCACCCCACGGCGACGCTCCTCCTGGGCCCCTCTGTACTCACCCAACTGGTTCTAATACCACCCATCTAGGAGTGGGAGCAGGAATGTGCTCGGCTCGGGGCCAGAGGGACAGCCCTTTCACGTTTCCTAGTAATGGCCTAGAAGGAGCGGTTCCAGGGTGTGGCGCAGGCAGCCCTGTTTACCTCCTTGAAGTTGTTTGCTTATGTCCTGGTTGTCGCCATGGTCCCCTGAGAGCTTGGCAAACTAGGAGATAAACACAGTCTGGGCACTTACTTGGAGAAGACGTGTACTGTGGGTGGGGCTGAGGGCTCCCCCTTGCCGGGGCCTTTGTTTCAAGGGAGGGAAGTTAATTCTGCTGGCCTCAAGATGCCCCACAGCCAGAGCGGGGTGGGTCCAGGCTTCCTAACACCACTGATTATTTAGACCATTTATTCAGCGCTTACTACATCCCAGGCACAACATGAGGCCCTCCGAGAGAAGGCAAGGCTGGGCGGTGGTTCTGGTGAAGGTTCCAGAGTCAGGCCAGCTTGGGTTCAAATCCTTGCTCCCCATTTCCTGGCTGTGTGACCTCAGAAAAACTTCTTAATCTCTCTGACCTTCCATTTCTTCCCCTACCTGTTCCCAAACGGTTTGATAATGATGTAAGGCTCTCAGCACAGAGGAAATGCTCAACAAATGGGGGCCTGTGAGCTCCACGCAGGTGGGGACCTAATCCATCTTGTTTGCTGTAATATCCACAGCACTCCCTCCATGCGCTTCTCACTTTCCCACCTCCACACCTTCACCCATGCCATCCCCTCCACTAGCGGGGCTGTTTCCTCCACTCCAATCTCCACTAATTGACAGCCTCCCTTTCCTCAAGGTCTGGCTCAAATGCCACCTGCATCCCATTGGGGTGACTTCTGTGCCCGGGTCCTCTCCCAGACTATGGTGGAAGCTCCTGGAGCCGAGACTGTGGGCCAGTCTAACCGTGCAACAGTAGAGTGGCTAATTGCATGGGCTTAACTCTGGATAAGACACTTAACTTCTCTATGCCTCAGTTTGCTTGTCTGTAAAGTGGGTCAATGGTGGCACCTCCCCCACGGGGTGTTCTGAGGTTTACATGAGATAATGCGCTTAGAAAGGGGCCCTGGCGTGTAATAAGCCTTCAACGAATGTGGTAGAGCTGTCCAATACGGCAGCCACAGCCACATGGGCCAATTCGAACTACAATTAATCAAAACTCATTTAAAATAAAACTTGAGTTCCTCAGTCTCACTAACCACATATCACGTGTCATTAGTCACTACCAAATGTGTCCAACAGGACAGCCCAGACAGAGAACATTTCCATCATCACAGAAAGTTCTATTGGACAGCACTATGGACAATGATGATATGTGCACACTGTAGGCGCTCTGTGTCTATTTGTGGTCCGGGTCAGGAAAAGTGCTTAGGGGTGTCTCTGAGGGCCCACACCTCCTCCTGGTCCTCCCTGCCCAGCCCCTGATGTCCCCAGAAGTAACTGGGGTGCAAGACATTAGAGCGATCAGGGCGAGAAAGGAGACTGGTGAGAAATGGGCCAGATTAGCGGCTAATGAAAGAGCCGTGGAGGAACCCAATCTCCACATACCACCAGCCCGGAGGGAAGTGGGTGTGGGTGGCAACCGGGCCTTTGCGGAACAAGGCCAGAATGTGAAGTGGGGTGGGACTAGGGTGTGGAAAGTTACCTAACTGCTGCTGAGTGCCTGCGGCAGGCGCCCCAGATAGAGGGAGATGGCCAAAGATGGCCCCCTTCTTCTGGACCCAGTTCTATCAGGAGTCCAGAGAAGGGAGGTGACAGCACTAGCTCACTTCAGCTAGGCTAAAAAGATCCCAAGATAGCCCAAAACAGAGGCTCAAGATAGCCCAGGGGTGGAGTGTAGGGTGCCCTAGGGGCAGGGAACCTGCGAGAGCCCTGGGCAGAGGGGCTTGGGCTAGCCCAGCTGTTGGGGCCGAGGCTGGCCCACGGGTAGTTTCAGCCCATGTGGACCCCCTCAAGACCTGGAAGATGTGGCCACATGGCTGTGCTGTGGTCTCCAGCAGAGGCGCTCCTGGTTTCTTTATAGACGATCAGTGACAATGTGGCCTCTGCCTTCTCAGAGTTTCTGACGGCTGGGGGAGGATAATCCCTTAAACACACTGACCCTCCACAATCGCTACGTCTCATTAGATCTTCCTTCCAATCTTGTAAGGAGGACAGGGCAAGCATCCATAGCTCCATTCTGTAAATGAGGCAAGTGACAAGCCGAGGTGTCATCTTAAAAGGGAGTCTTATGGGGGCATAAGGAGCAGAGCCAGGCCTTGTGGCACGTCTGATGGTGGAACATCAGGCAGCACGACAGAAATCAAAGGACAGGGGAACCTTCTGGGCTTTCCTCATCACCTTGCATAGATGGTAAACACCCCTTACTAATCAGATGTTTAAAATCCCAAGAAACGCTATCACCACTCCAAGTCCATCAGCATGCTCCCCACCCCAACTCTCCCTTAGGGCCTAGGGGATGCAGGATCCTGGACAAAGCCCCTTGTGTCCTCTGACCTCAGAGATGGGAAGGGGACAGCCCGGTGTGGGTGCTCAGCCGTTCCCCGTGCTGAAGGTGCAGGGCCAGCACTGCGAGGGAGGATTCGAAAGACAGGAAAGGCAGTGTTGGCCTGTGCAAGAAACAGACCTGCAGCAAGGACTTCTGAGTTCCGTTCTTCTGCCCCAGCCTGTCTCTTCTTGACTATGGATGCTTGTGGCGAAAGGACATGAGCCTCTCAGCCAACAAAGCAAATGAAGTGTTTGCTAGACTGACCAGTCCCTGACCCCTCCTGTCAGAGATGGGGTGGGGGGACCTTTGGAGAACCCTAGGTGTGGGGTCTCTTCATTAGTGAGATGGGGAGAAGGAGGCTCGGAGAGAAAGGGTCCCTCAGGGAGCAGTCCTCACTCTCCTTGGAATGCCCCCTTCTCTGGAGGCCTGGGAGCACCGATGGGGGTCCCACAGGCACTCAGCCTGGGCTCCCAGGCCATGGGAGGCCCGCCTCATTCCCTCCCAGCCTCCTCCGCCTGGCAGGGGACCTCTAGCACGCCCTTCTGTGCTCACCTGCTCCCCAGACCTGTCCCAGAGCCAAACACGGGACCTCACTTAATCCCAATTATGTAATGTGCGATCCAACAGTTAGCCAAGGGGGAGGGGCCTGAAGCCACACCCAGGAGTGGGGGCAAAAGGCCCCTGCTGGGTCAGAGCTACACGACTAGGCTTGGCCTCTGCCTGCAGTGGCCTCCACACCTCCAGCCTCACCCAGCACCATGAGTGGCCGAGTCGGAGACCTGAGCCCCAGGCAGGCAGAGACGCTGGCCAAGGTAAGAGAGCCTGTCCCCTGGAGCCCCAGGAAAAAAGGGCTGAGGGGCGGCGGTGGGGGCTGTGGCTGGAACCCTACCCTGCTCTGTTGGCCTAGTGTGTCATTGACATTGTCTCTTGGCTGTCAGTTCTCCTAGGAGTCAGGTCCCACAGTGCCCAGCGACATCAGCCCAGTCCAGGGCAAGGGTTGAGGGACAGAGCACCACTTCCAGGCAGTAGTGTGGATGTCAGATCAAGCCTGCCTTCTTCTCATCCAGGAGCCAGACCCAGAGAGTTTATCTGACAGCCGCCCCCTCCCCCCACCCTCCCAGGTCCCTTAGGTGGGAGCTGAAGGATGCTCATGGTCTGCCCTCTGACTCTGTTCCCCCTCCCTCCCCAGGACCCTGAAAGATGACCTGTCTGTAAGAGCAGGGTATGTTGTCATCCCCAAGGTCAACAGGGAAGAGGACACATAATCATTAACCATGTTTTTGCAGAAAATGGGATGAAAAATGGCAGAAGCCTTGGTGGGCTAACACTTGGAAAGAATTAAGAATACACCCATACTCCAATCCACTTACCCACCCACCCACTCATTTATCCTTCTTCCATCCCCCCTCCCACCCCACCCACCCATCTATCCTCTCTTCTTCTATCCATTCACCCACCCATCTCTCTTTCTGTCCATCCACCCATTCATTGATTTCCCCTTCCATTTTTGTTCCGTCCATCTACTCCCCTCATCCATCCTTCTATTCATCCAATCATTCTTCTTTCTATCCATTTACTCCCCATCTATCCTTCCTTCCATTCACCTGTCCATCCGTCCACCCACCTATTCAATGATCTATCTCTCCTTCTCTCTGTTTCCCACCCATCCTTCCATCACTGTGGGCCAGTCTGCATGTGGAAGAGAAGGAAGGATGATGAAAACCATCACTGGTCTAGGGGTCAATGCTCAGTGTGAAAACCACCTTAACAAGCTTCTCTCTTCCAAGTTCCGAGAAAATGTCCAGGACGTGTTGCCTGCCCTGCCCAATCCTGATGACTATTTCCTTCTGCGCTGGCTCCGAGGTGAGGGCAGGGATAGGGGAGGTCAGGATGAGGGGGCAGTGAGAGGGGCCTGGTCCCAACTGCTCCAGAACAACCCATGGCTCTCAGGATCCGACCACACCATCTTGCTTCACGTGTTCAGGTCCAAGAGAGGGGAGGGGGCAGGGAAGGAAGGTCCCACCCAGGCCCTCGGGCCCCTCCATAGTCCCTGCTGCCCAGGACCAGGACAAGGCAGTGTCCTTCCCACCTCACGCCTTTCCCCCATCTTCCCACAGCTCGGAATTTCGACCTGCAGAAATCGGAGGCCATGCTCCGCAAGGTGAGACCCATCCCCTCTGGAGATTTGGTGAGGGGCTTTGTGGGGGGCAATCCACACCTCGAGCCCCTACCTCCATCCCCTCCTCCTCAGGGGTGCTGGGAGCCCGGTGGGGCCTTACTACTCACCTCCCTTTCAGTACATGGAGTTCCGGAAGACCATGGACATTGACCACATCCTTGATTGGCAGCCCCCAGAGGTGAGCCAAACAGCCCCCCATACCCCAGTCTTTTACAGACATACCTCCCAAGCAGCCTCTGGATCCCTGGGGACCATGAGTGAAGGGTAGCAAGCCTGGGAGGCCTGTGGAACCCCCTGGATCTACAGACACCTCTCCTGTAACAATTATGACTGTTTCCTGGGGGTTTATGCGGTCTGGGCCTGAGTTAAGAGTTTACCTGCCTGAGTTCATCACAACCCTGTGAGGTGGGTACTTTTGTCCCCATTTTACAGCTGAGAACACTGAGGGCTCAGAGAGGTAGCTTCACTTGCTCAAGGATGCACAGCAGAGAAGCAGTAGAGTATATCTGAACCAGGTCTGTTGACCTTCAGAATCCATGTTTTCCATCACTAAGCCCAACTCCTCTCTATGGAAAGGGACATGGGAGACGCGGGGGCAGAACTAAGGAGCCCAGAGCCCTTGAGCCAGGCTTTGAGGCCTGGCTTTGCGGTGTACCCACTGTGAGCAAGGCCCTCCCCTGCAGCCCCCTCAGCTTTCTCATTTGGACAATAGGATTGCCCTCTGGGGGAGAGACAGTGCTTGTACCATGGTGTGTGTGGGCGTGGGCCACCAGGTCAGCCTGGTCCAGGGATCTCGGGGGAGATGCGTAAAGCCAAGTTCCACGTATCTTTCCACGCCCAGGTGGTCCAGAAGTACATGCCTGGCGGCCTGTGTGGCCATGACCGTGACGGCTGCCCCGTGTGGTATGACATCATAGGGCCGCTTGACCCCAAGGGCCTGCTCTTCTCGGTCACCAAGCAGGACCTGCTCAAGACCAAGATGAGGGACTGTGAGCGCATCCTGCATGAGTGTGACCTGCAGACAGAGCGGGTGAGGCCCAGGCTGAGCGGGGCGGGTGACTAGGGGCACTGGCGAGGCTGCCAGGGGACATAGTCCCGGAACACCCCTGTGCTCTCTACTGTCACAGTCAGAGGGCTCTGGAGTCAAACACCAGCTCTGCCACTTCCCAGCTGCGCAAACTTGGAAAGTCACCTCGCCTCTCTGAGTCTGTCTCCTCACCTACAAAACGGAGATAATAGTAAATACTGGTTGCAAAGATTAAATGAGATAATGCAAGTCTGTGGCCCAGCACACAGGGCCTGATACACATTTCTCAACATTGTTAATTACTGTCATTCCTTCTGTTATTGGTATTGTTACAACAATTCTCATATTGTTATGGCCCTGCTCTTCCGTCTGTCTGGATAACCCTGTTCCCAGCACACCCACCTACCACCCACACTTCCCTTGGCTCTCTCCTGTCTATCATTCAGGTCTCAAACTTAGATGTCACCCCCTCTGAGGCCCCCATCCCAGTTAACGTGTGTTCCCGCAGCTCCTGTGCTGTCCTGTCACCACACTCATCTCGGGACTCATCTTAGGGCCCCGGTTGCTTGTCCATCTCCCCAGCCATAGCGTGAAGTCTTTGAGGACAAGAACTGTGGACTGTTGAGCACAACATAGAATGTTACGCTCTCAGTGTCTGGCACAAAATAGGTGCTTAATAAATATCAGTTGGACAAATGGAAGGATGGATGGATGAAGGAATGGCGGTAGGGATGGATGGATGGGCAAAGAGATGAATGGGTGGGTCAGTTAATGGATAGATGGATGGACGGATGATGACTGGATAATGGATGCTGGATGTGGTGGATGGTTGTTTTTAGCGCTGTTAAGTTGATTCCGACTCCTAGCAGCCCTGCGTACAGCAGAGCAGAACCCTGCCTGGTCTTTTTGCGCCATCTTCACATCTTTTAACACTGTGTCAGACAATGCTCTGCTGCAATACGCAGAATTTTCATGGCCAGTGCTTTTGAAGGGAGGGGCCAGGTCCTTCTTCCTAGTCTGTCTTAGTCAGGAAGTTCCGCTGAAACCTGTCCACCATGGATGACCCTGCTGGTATTTGAAACACCAGAGGCATAGCTTTCAGCATCACAGCAACACACAGCCCCACAGTATGACAACTGACAGATGGGCGGTGTGGTTCCCTGACCAGGAAACGAACCTGGGCTGTGGCGGTGAAAGTGCTGAATCTTAACCCCTAGACCACCAAGTCTGGCTGTGGTGGAGGGAGGGGTGGGTAGAAGCGTTCACTGTTTTGTCCACTCTTTCCTTTGAGGACAGAGTAGGGGGCTGGGAGAAGCCCTGAGGGGTCATGTGTTAGGGTCACCATGTCCCAGGTTCTGAGCCTGCACCCTGATCCTTGGAACTGGGCCTTGCTCTCATCCTCGCAGCTGGGGAGGAAGATTGAAACCATCATCATGATATTTGACTGTGAGGGCCTGGGACTGAAGCATTTCTGGAAACCTCTGGTGGAAGTGTACCAGGAGGTGAGGAGAAGGCCCCTGGGCGCGCCCCGCTTGCTTTAACGACCAGCATGGCCTGCTGTCACCTGGCTGCTCACTCAGAGCCAAGATTTGGTAAAAGATAGTGGCCTTCCTGGGCCGCATCACTGCAACTCAAGACCCAAAGATATATTTCCTGGAAGATTCCACAGAACAGGCTTCAGGGACAACACTATGCTGAAACCATAGGGACCAGCTTCCACCCAACCCTTCCCAGCCCTGTCATCCCCAGCTCTGCTTCACCCCTCCATGCTCTGGTTTCCTCATCTACAAAATGGGGATACCAATAGTCTGCATTTCAAAGGGATGCAAGCTTACTTCAGTGAGTTGATATGTAAGGTGTATACACAATGCTTGGCAAATGGTGAACGTTTAATAAACAGTAATCATTATTATTACTATACTATAACATTTACTCTAAAAATGCTTATTACTATGTAATTATTGTCAGGGTGTGGTTGCCATAGTCTAAGCTGAGAAGGTCCCCTCCAGGGGCCTGAGGAGGTGATGGAAAGAAGGGAAACCCTCCACAGCCCTCTGAACCCTCCAGAGGGAGATCGCAAAGGCGATGGGGTAGCAGAAGGAGGTGTGGGCTCTGATGGCTTCTTTCTTGGTTCCACAGTTCTTCGGCCTCCTTGAAGAGAATTATCCGGAGACCCTGAAGATCATGCTCATTGTGAAAGGTGTGTGGCAAGTGACTTCACTTCGCTGTGCCTCCATTTCCATTTCTGAGCCTTCTTCCCTGGGCAGTAGGGAGGCAGTTGGTTGCTTGGCTGCGTGCAAATTACTTAGACTGTCTGGAACAGAGTCAGTGCTCCATAAATGGTAACTTCTGTGGCTGATCTTACTGCAAGAGGAGGCAGCTCCAACCCCAGCTCTTCCAGAAATCCCCTCTCACTTCTCTGGCAATGTTGATGTCTCCCTCCGGAAACTGCCCCTGGCACTGGCAGCTGGTGCAGCCCAGTCTGGCCTTTCTTGTCTGCTCCCTTCCAAGGCCCTTCAGCTGTCTTGTGTGCGTTCATCCTGTTTTCCTTGCAGTTATCTGCTCCTTGAAGCCTGGACCAATGATTCTCCACTTCTACTGTATCTCTCACTGGCCTGCGGCCATGTGGATGCTCAATGGGTATTTGGGTGGCTGTTGTTTGGGTGGGTGGGGGAGTGGATGGAAGGATGGATGTATGTTTGATGGTTGGTTAGTTGATTGGTTGATTGATTGGTTGGTTGATTAGTTGTTTAGTTGGTTGTCTAGTTGACTGGCCAGTAGTTGACTGGCTAGTTGACTGACTGGTGGTTGGTGGGATGGTTGGTTGGTTGGTTGGATAGTTGTTAGTTGACTGATTGAGTGACTATTTGGCATTTTGGTTGGGTGGGTGGGTGAGCGGCTAGTTGGCAGACTGGTTAGTTGGCTGGCTGGTTTGTTATTTGGCTGGATCTTGAATGGTTGACTGCTGGTTGTTGGAATGGTTGGCTTGTTGGTTGCTTGAGTGGTTGACTGGCTGGAGAGGGTAGTTGGTTGGGCAGTTGGCTGGTTGTTTAATTGTCTGATTGGTTTGCTGATTGGCTAATGTATTGATTGGTTGTTTGACTATATGGTAGGTTGGCTGATTGGTTGGTAGGCTGAGTGACATGCTGCTTAGAAGGTGAATTGATTGGCTATTTGTTGGCTGGTTTTTTGGCTGTTTGATAGATTGGATGGGTGGTTAGTTGGCTGCTTGTTGGTTGGTTGACCAATTGGTTGGATGGTTTGTCAGGTGCAGGACATTGGAACTTGCCAAGGTAATTCAAGATTCCTCCATATTGCTGGCTATGACTTATGGAGAGAGTGGTCCAATGGAGTTATTTTCTCCCCATTATACTTGCTTGTATCTCTCCAGCCACCAAATTGTTCCCCGTGGGCTACAATCTCATGAAGCCCTTCCTGAATGAGGACACTCGCAGAAAAATTGTAGTGTTGGGAAGTAAGTAATTCCACCTCCAGCCCGTGAGCTCTGTGCATGAGGTTTGGAATGAGGTTGGTCCATCCCCCCAACCAGGGATCCACACATCCTCTAGAGTCATAGGCTCCTCCTTCTCAAAAGTGTGGTAGGTCTTACACTATAGAGTCTACCCAGTTACCTCTGCCTTATCGCCTGCCATCCCTCGCTGGGGACTGAGGCCTCCACACCTTCCTCCTTATCGATTTCAGTTTGGTTGCTAGTCAACCCCTGGGCTATGGGTCTCAGTTTCCTTTAGCACTCATCACCTCAGTGCTTCTAAAGGCAGTTTGGGCTGACAAGGATGAGGAAGAAGAGCAGGAGAGGAGACATGGTTCATGAAGGGAGGCTCGACAAGAAGGGACTGGATAAGTAAATAACACTGCATCCATTTGAGGAATTATTGGGCAGCCATGAAAAATGATTTGATGTCATGGGATATGTCATTAAGTTAAAAAAAAAAAAAAAAAAAGGTAGGTTACAAAGTGGTATGGATAGTTCGATCTTATTTTTTGTGAAAACAAAAATATTTCTCAAAGGAAATACAATAAAATGTTTATTTGTGGATGGCAAGAAACCAGGTGGTTTTGAATTTTATTTTTTGTATTTTTCTGTATTTTCTAAATTTTTATAATAACACATTACTTTTTTTAAAAAAATGGAAGGAAGTCTCTTCTTTTATTTTCAATGGGAGAATTAAGCCTTTTATTTATAATTTGTATTTGCCCTTACAACTACTAGTCAATTCCACTTTAGCATGATGGAATTTTTGTGTGCGGGAAGAAGTTTGGCCCTGAGCTAACATCCATTGCCAATCCTCTTCTTTCCGCTTGAGGATGATTGTCCCTAAGGTAACATCTGTGCCAGTCTTCCTCCGCTTTGTATATGGGACGCCACCACAGCATGGCCTGATGAGCAGTGTGCAGGTCCGCACCCAGGATCCAAACCCACAAACCCCAGGCCACCAAAGTGGAGCACGGGAACTTACCCACTGCACCACCAGGCCGGCCCCCATATATTACTTTTATAAGTAGGAAAAATTGTTACTTTTTAAAATGATAGGGAAAGAGAAAGAAAGATAGAAAAGAAATGGTTCTTACACTCAAACCAATGACCCTGAACTTGGAGGATAACTTCTCACAGGCAGAGTAGTCAGATCATCAAAGCAGGAGAGCTGAGGTTGGGGGGTGGGGATCTTACAAATTCCTGCTTTCTCTCTCTTCCTGGTACCTGAGTTTTGCCTCTGCCCAATTCCACTGGGATAGGGAGCTGGTGGATTGCAGGGTAGCCCCCCAAATCCTGGAACAGAGGCCCAAGTCCAGCCTCTGTCCCACTTGGTGGTGCCCACTTGGTCCCACATGAGGCTCTGTGCATTTGGCCCTGGTGTGCCAGGCATTGTGGTCTTTACTCCCACTGGTGGCAGCGAATCTCTCATGGCCATGCAGGGGGATAGCCTGGATTGGTCTCAGGGCTGGAGCTACGGTGACACCCCAAGACCTAGAACACTTAGAGCTTTGCAAAGGGCATGAAGAACAGGAATGGGCATTATGGTTGCAGCGATTAAGGAGTGGAGAGGCAGAAGGTCCTTTCAAAGGCCTACAGGTGTCCATTCCCCACTGAGAGGACTAACTTGAATATGCCACTTACACACTGTGTGGGCCCCCAACAAGGTCCTTGACCTCATCAGGCTTTAAAGTCTCTTTCAGACGATCAGACAACTCTTGTCTTCACTACTTATGACTGAGAGACCCTCAAAAATGTCCGAACCCATCAGCCAGGGGGAAACATGTTTCCATAGCAACATGACGCTGGAAGATACATCCTGCGGCTGGAGGCCTGAGAGGCTGTGGAATTAGTCCTGGCAGCCCAGCTCCTATAAGGCTTCTCCCCAAGCTCAGGGTGGGAATGAGGGGCTGATGGGTCCCCTCCATGCCTGATAACCACCCTTCAATGCCTCTGCCACAGACAACTGGAAGGAAGGTTTGCTGAAACTCATCAGTCCTGAGGAACTGCCTGCCCACTTTGGGGGGACCCTGACCGACCCTGATGGGAACCCCAAATGTTTAACTAAGGTATGAAGAGCCTCAGGACAGGGGAGGCGAGAGGAGTAGAGCTGGGCTCCTTTCTCATCTGCTCATTCATTCCACAAATGTCTGTAGAGAGACCCCTGGGAGCCAGGTGTTGGGCTAGACAGTTCCAGCTGTGTCCCCACTGGGCTTCCAGCAGCTGTGACATCAAACAAGGATGGAGGACATTCTGACCCAAAGGGATGAACCGGAAGGGGAAGTTCCCAGAGGAGGCCCTGACCCAGCCTGGGGGTCAGGGAAGGCACTCTGGGGTCGGGGGGGAGGGAGAACAGAATGAGCAGAATAGTTCCAGGAGATGGTGAAGGCGCCTCAGACAGGAGCGGCAGCATAAGCAATGCCATGGCCGGAAGAGGAGAGCAAGCCCAGCCCATCCTCTGCCTGCAGATCAACTATGGTGGGGAGATCCCCAAGTCCATGTACGTGCGGGACCAGGTGAAGACTCAGTATGAACACTCAGTGCAGATCAGCCGCGGCTCCTCGCACCAGGTGGAGTATGAGATCCTATTCCCAGGCTGTGTCCTCAGGTAAGGGACAGGTCACCACCCCACCCCTGGCTGGGCCCTAGCCCCTGGGGGGCCCGTCAGACTGAGGAGCAACCTGCCCCCCTGCCTCCCTAACAGGTGGCAGTTCTCATCTGATGGTGCTGACATCGGCTTTGGGGTTTTCCTGAAGACCAAGATCGGGGAGCGGCAGCGGGCAGGGGAGATGACGGAGGTGGTGGCCAGCCAGCGCTACAATGCTCACATGGTACCGGAGGACGGCAGCCTCACCTGCTCAGAAGCCGGTGTCTGTAAGTTTGTTCTGGCCAGCCCCAGCTCTGGAAAGCTGGAGCCACGTGTCCAATGGTTTAGAGGAGGAAACAGAGGGGCAGTGACCTCCCAGGGACACACAGCCCAGGTTAGCACCATTCATTCACACAGTTGCTCATTCAGTCTACACTCGCGAGCATCTACTGTGCACCAAGAGCCAGAGACACACAGGCTCTGGGGGACTGAGAGCACTCGGGCCACAGGACACAGGCAAGGGACAATAGGGCAGGTACAACTTTCCCCAGGAGGAAACTGGGGCTCTGAGAAGTAAGTCAAGCTGTCCAGAGCCACATAGCTAAGTGCGGTGCCAGGGTCCCACGTCAGCCTAAGCGTCGCTGTGTAACCCTGGACAAAAGTCTTACCACTCTGGGCCCTTGGCTTGCTTACCTGTGAAGCCAAGGTTACAAGCCCTGCTTCTCGGTGGGGGGGGGGGGGGGGGAGGTGAGGAGGCAGGGTCCATTCAAGGGGGCTGTGAGGCCTCTGAGTTTCCAACTGCCCCCTCCCACCCACATTGTGCGAGTATCCAGGTGTAGAGACAATGGGATGCAGTGGCCATTGTTCTCATTGCCAGTTGGTGCAACTAAAGCCAAGCTGGGCATGTGCCAGGAGGAGGTCAGTGTCTGTTTAAAGGCCCTGCTCAGGGGTGGCAGTTCCCATGGGGAAGGGAAGAGGAGTGGTGGGAACTTGGCCCAGCGTGGCAAACACAGCAGGTGGGAACATAGCCTGTCCTCCCCTGTGACCAGGGCAGGGACACAAGGAGCGTGAAGCCAGGCCCAACTACCCGTCTGTCCATCTGTCTCCCCAGATGTCCTGCGCTTCGACAACACCTATAGCTTTGTCCACACCAAGAAGGTCAGCTTCACAGTGGAGGTGCTGCTCCCGGACGAGGGCATGCAGAAATACGACAAGGAGCTCACCCCTGTCTAGGCAGCTCCTCCACTTCACAGAGACCCCTGGCCCTCTGCTTTCTCTATATATATCCTACCCTTCCTCTCCACCCTGCCCCCTAAGAAATTGGTCATTAGTCCTCTTGACTCTGTGACATTAGTGAGTAGAGAAAGAGCTGCCTCAGGGAAGACTCATATGCCGTGGTCAGATCAGGAAAGGTAAGAGAGGCACAGACTTGGAGGATGCCCAGGTTGCACAAAAGGAAGAAGCAAAGGTAGACGCAAGAGGTGGATGTCACTGAAACCCAAGAAATAGGAAAATGAATCCCCCAGCCTTGGAACTCTCTGCTCCTAAGGCATTTCTGTGTGCTTGAGTTCCTTCCCTATGAGCTATGAGCCAGTTGGGTTGGAGATGCCTCTAAATTCTTTTTACTTCTACCCCTTATGTAGTAGATGCTCAGGGTACACTTGTAAAGTTGCATGGAGGTAGGGAGCAGGTGATTCATGGGTGTGCGTGACGAGGAGGAGTCTATCTGGGGCAGATTTCAACACCTTGGACAGGGCCATGGAGGGGGGTGGACTCTCCTGGAGACCCAGGTGATCCAGCCCCCAGATTTCTGGCAGTGGCTGCCCCCTGGGGAAGTCAGAGATGCCTCCATAATGCTTTGCCTGACTCAGGGTCCACAGCTTCCCTAACCCACCACACCTACCCCTACCTCCTTCCCTTGGAACCCCCGGCTTACGTTTTAAGCAATTGAAGGAACTTTCCTGGAAGCAAAGGAAGTCACATCTGGCTCTCGCTGCTGCCTGGCGATAATAATAAAAATCCCACAGCTGTCCTTTGGTGAGTGCTCTCTGTGTCCCACACACGGTGCCAAGTGCTCTGTGAGTTTAGCTCATTTCATTCTCACGCCTTCCCTGAGGCCACTTGTTATGGCCACCGTATGGAGAAAGAAACTAAGGCTCGGAGAGGTGAAGTCATTCACCCAACACCATACAGCTCTTAGTGGCAGATCCAAGACCCAAGGTTTTTTTTTTTTTTTTTCTTTACTCCAAGACATTGCTCTTAATCGTCCAGTAATATCACTCCTAAGACCCCATGTTTACAAAGAAGGAGAGAAGGAATGACTTGTTTGTCCTAGATCCTCCAGTAAAAGTGTCCTGGAAGTCACCCTCTCCAATCCCAGTTTGTGGGCGGAGATGTGATGCCCACTGGGCATCTGAGGATGGAGACCCACAATGCTTAAGCGGCTGGTCTAAGGAAACTCACAGCAGAGCGGGCAGGGCTTGTGCTCCAAAGCCGAGCATCTGGTCCACTGCTCACAGGGCCTCTGGAAAGCCCTTGACACCCAGCATGACCCTGGGTGACCAGGGAGACTCTCGGGCTCCGAGGCGCTCCTGTTCCAAGTCAGGGACATGGAGACACTGACTTGAGCCCCAGGGCCTGACCAAACTCTGGCCTGGAGAAGCCAAATTACCTGGAGTATGTGGGTGAGTAGGAACCAAAGGGCTTGGCTGGTGCGACGAGAGGCTCCTTGGGAACAAGCTGAGGGCCAGCCCTGCTGGGGTGAGCCCACCCGTGGGCAAAGGAGGAGCCCACCCACGGCCTGACTCCAAGACTGATCAAGTAAACGTCCGGCGGTGGCTAGCACTTTCCATCTGCGCTTACGGGCACGCGATCTTATCTCCATTTTATAGATGAGAATCAGCTCCCAAAAGGCACTGGCCTTGTTTCCTTTAGCCCGTGGGTGGCAGGAATAGGACTGGAGCTAAAACCGCCCTTCCGCCACCTGCTCGCTCCCACCACTAATTCACGTTACTGTAGCAACTTGCCAGAACAGGACAAGTCTGCCAACCCTCTGAGCTTGGTGTTGGGGGAGGATGGGGAAGCGGAGGGAGGAGGAGAAAAGGGGGTTGTGAGATTTAGGAGGAAAAAAAGCAATATTTGGGATATACTTAAAATTTATTATTTATCTGAAGTTAAAATAACTGGGCATCTTGTTTTTATCTGGCCACCCTAGAAATGAGGGATGAGGGAGAATGGGGGGGGGGGCAGGGAAAAAGGGGATGGGCTCATTCTTTTGGAACATGGTGGCAGCACCTGCAATTTGGGCCAAGGATGTCATGGAATCCTTGGGAGAGGATGGCTCAGCATTGGTGGGGCAAGGTAGAGAGACAGGGAGGGTGGTCTCAGCCTTACCCACTGAGAGAAAGGCCCTCACACTGCAACAGGGTTGGAGCATCGTGGACTTTGAGCCCCTGGGACTAAGGCTGCTGTGAGGCGTGCTGTTGGATACCCACCCACAATTGTCTGAGCTCCTCTACTGCAGCTCACAGACCCCACTTTGAGCAGACAGGGGACTTGCTACCAGGAGGCAGGGGCAGCTCACAGAGCCCAGGCCAGGGCTGGAGCTAAGAAGCAAAAAGTGTCCCTTGGCATCTGCTGATGCCCAGCCATGGCAAACCAGCTCCCACTCCCGTCAACCTTTAAAATAAGACAGCCAGCTATTTTACCCGTAAAGTGGGTTTATTCGAGAATAGCAGAGGAATTGCAATTCAGGACATGCAATCCATGGGGAACTCAGGCAAGTCCAAAGAACAAAGGAGGGAAACGTTCCTTTATAGAGGAAAAAGGGAGGCGTTGGGGGAGGCTGTTATAAACCAAGAGTCCATTGGAGGAAACTAGGAGTTCAGAGTGTAGCCGCTTCTCATTGGCTGAGTTGTGACCCTCTCTCATTGGCTGGGCTGTTGCTGGGCAGGAGAAAACCTTCCTCCTGCTGGGGTAGTGAGATAGGCCTCTTTCTGTTGGAAAATGCAAGGTGTGCTTCTTTGGGAAGCCCTGGCCTAGGTTCTCTTGGGGTCTGAAATTGACGACAGGTAGTAAGGTGGGAGCACTCCCCGTTCTGGCCCCTGGACTCCATTTCAAGTGAGGTTCCTTTGTTCAGCTTCCCACCTGATACCCACAGTCAGGGGCAGCAGCTCTGCCCGGCTCCCAGCCTCAGGCCTCCAGTCTCCCTCAGGGGCCAGACGCTTAGCTCCATTTCTGATTGTCCAGGAGGAGGTGTGGAGGAGGGAAAGAGACCCCGACTTTGCAGCCTTGGCCAATGGGCACGCCCATTCCAGCAGTGATCAGCAAGCAACATAAGGGCAGGAAGACCAAGGCCTGCAGACTCCCCACTGTGTGTGAAGTGAAGTTCCAGTTCCCACACCCTAGAAGTGCTGGGGAAAGGAGGGCCTCAGCTGCCCTTGGGAGGCAAAGGTGGTAGCCGCAGGCCGTTTCCCATAAGAGCGGTCAAGGTTGGCAGCTGAGGCCGAAAGTCTGGACCACTTACCATGCAGACCCCAGGCCAGGGCAAGCCATGGGCGGAGAGTAAGCCAGCTCTGTGCTGGGGCTAACTAGCCACCAGATGCCGCCTTCCCCAGGGACCCACCACTGTGGCAGCCTCTCCAGAGAATCCACTTCCACATCACACGGTTCAGAGGTCACCCCCCAACACATAGTACCAACACAAGAGTGCCAGAGAGAGTTAAGGCAAGATCAGCCCTAGAGAAATAGAAAACTTTATTGTACGTATATAAAAGGGTTGTTTAGTTTTCTGAAGGGCCCGCTGCCTCCCAGCTTTCC
Source organism: Equus przewalskii (assembly GCF_037783145.1). NCBI lineage: Eukaryota > Metazoa > Chordata > Mammalia > Perissodactyla > Equidae > Equus > Equus przewalskii. The sequence continues at coordinate 7,668,310 of NC_091837.1, forward strand.
TCGACAGCAGACTGGGACATCGAGTCAATCTCCTCCTCAGAAGAGAGTCTTTCCATTGCTCTGACCACTGGACCCATCTCCTGGGCATCCAGATTGGCCAGGGCCTCCCTCAACGTGGTCCCTGGCAGCCGGGAGGACAGCTGGAAGGTCTTGAGCACCTTCAGGGTCAGCAGGAACAGGATCAGCAGCGGTGACACGGCTGAAAGCCAGCAGCACCACTAGCAGGTCCTTCAGTGTCCTGCAGGAGGCTGGGGCCAAGGATGCTGCAGGACTACCCAGAGGTGTGGCCGCCTAGCCTGAGCTGATTATGAGCCCAGAGTTCCTTACTGCAGTGGAAAAAGAAAAGCCAGAAACTTGAAGGGAAGCGGGGTGTGGCTTGAGATGGACTGGGCAGGGGGGACAGGACCAAGAACAAGTGTCCATGAACCTGGATGGTGGTGGAGGAACCAGTCCTTTTAGGGCCTAGGCTGCGGCCCAGCCCTGCACTTACCCGTAAACTACAACACTGGGGGCTTCTTGACTTTCTGCAGCCCCGTGACCACCATATAGGTGTCTCTTCCCCAGGGAACTCTGTGGAGGGGAAGCTGTTAGCCCTGGCATCTTCCTCCCACCCAACCCCAACCCCTCTGGGCAGAGGCCCAGAGCTGGGCTACACCCCAAGCATGTGTGTGTTTTCATCTGCTAAATAGGGACAGGGAGCAGTGAGGGGTCAACCTAGCAGGGTTTAAGAGACAATAACTGAAGAATACAAATATCCAGCCACACGGTATGGGTTCAGTTCTAGAACCTCCAATTCCATAGATTATTACACCATCATAAACGTAAAAGGGAGATCTGACCTACAGAGTTGTCGCAGAGTATTATAGAAGCATGTCATAGAATATCTCAAAGACTGGACCCTTATACTCACATGTATAAATAACCAAAGCCATCTGGATATGATACACTAAGATGTTAGAGAGGGACGGTCTGAATTATAGGATTATATCTTTTTGAAGAATCTGAATTGTCTGGGATGGTTATAGGGGGAATAAGTTATTAGCACCTCCCATCAGAGGCCCTGGCACTGAGCAGAGAGAGCTTCTTCCTCAAAGCACCCATGGGACAGGAGAGGCAGCTGGAGGTCACCGGCCAGCCCACAGCTGACTCCACCCGAGCCATGATCCCTTCACGGCCCCCACCTCCCAGCCCAGAGCCTGAGCCCATGACAGATTCAGTGACATCCATCAGCCCACACAAGCCGAAGGCCCCCAGTGGCCCCCTGACCTGGTCCTGCCTGCCTGATCATGGTGCCGACCTTTCTTTGGGTGGGAACAGCCAAAGTCACAGCAGTCACACATCGAGCTTTCCCACTTATCATCTGCAAGCTGACAGCTGCCAACAGTCCAGATGGAAAGACATGCCAGGCAGGAGGGTAAGAGGGTCACAGTCTTCCCCGGGAGAGAGGGCCTGCCCCGAATCCCAGTCGCAGTATGGCCATATTAGCTGTGTGACAGTGGGCAGTCACTTGGCCTCTCTGGAACTTCCTTTCCCTAGTTTGCCTGTACCAAGGAGAGGCCATCCACATTTCCGGGATAAGGACTTCCCATGGTGTGGGTGAAGCATCCTGGGACAGAGCCAGCTGAGGCCTCTCACCTGTCCCCATTGCCCAGCTTCCAGAACCCAGGGCCCACACATCACGGTGGCCAATGCTTTCATTTCAGAGATGGGGCCCCTGAGGCCCAAAATGGGGAAGGAGTTTGCCCCGTGTTCCACAACTTGAAACAGGAAATGCTTACCTGTACGAGGAGGTGTTATAAAAACAGGACTTCCGGCCAGGCTTAAAGGGTCCCATCCAACTCGAGACGCTCGTCCAGCAGGTGATATACACCTGAAAAGAAAGACCAAGAAAGACCTTGGGACCCCAGCCCCAGGTGAGAGGGCTCCTCCTGGGCTTCCAGGGCCCCCGACACAGCCACCATGTTGTACCATAATGAACCATAATGAACTACATTATGCCTCATTATCTACCACCAACACAGGGAGGAAGCCAGCCCAGCCCCTGCACATGTTAGGCCCTTGGAGAGAAAATTCTGATTTTCCCTTACCCATGAGTATTTCCTCACTGCAACCCTGGTTTAGAAGAGGAACAGACTGGAACCCTTGGGTAGTGTCTGCAAAAGGGCGCTGGTGAAGTTACAACTTGGCCAGACAGTGGGTTCTATGTAGCTAGTAACTTGCATAGGAAAATAGTTTCTCCTCTGCAGAGAAATGTGCTTGATATTAAGTAGGGGGAAAACAGGTTCTATGATAACACGCAGAAGCCTGGCTTATCAAACACTAACGTAGCATCTAAGTATTGGTGATCTCAGGGTTTCAGGAGTTTCGCTTTCTGTTCTATACATGAATTAACAAGGAGCATCGAGAAGAGCTCCTAAAAGGAAGCAGGGTCAAGTGTAGAATGTGGCTCCTATGAAGAGACCTGCAGACTTAAGAAACTCTAGCGCCATCTTGGGAAAATCTCCAAGCCACACTAGTCATCTTTCATAGGTCGGTATTTCTTGTGAGGACAGTATCTTACTGCAAAGAAGGGGAGCGTCAAGGAGCCCCAGGCTTTCAGCATCCAGAGGGACTGAGGCCATGGGGCTCAGGGTCCCCCACCCATAAACACATCGATCAAGATCTCTCAGGTGTAGGTGCATCTTCCCGACCCCTGGGTGTGATCCTTGCATCAGGCTGGACCCCAGACTTGATCCTGCATGTGGAAACATGAGACCCTGCGGGCCTCGCCTTTTGGTCAGACCTCAGGCCAAATCCAGGGCAGTGGAGTCCCAGACCCAGCTCCGGATCTCTGATCCCACTGTCATTCTCAGGGGTTAGAGTCGACGGATAAAATACAGGACGCCCAGTTAAACCTTTAAACATACAGCCTAAGTATGTCTCATGCAATATTTTGGGACATATTTATCCTAAAAAAAATTCGTTGTTTATCTGAAATTCAAGTTGAATCGGAAATCCTGTATTTTTATTTGCTAAATCTGGAAGCCCTATCAGGGGATCCTCTGCCCCTTTCCTAGGCTGACCCCCAACTCTGCCAAAATAGTCCTGGGAGGGAAGCAGAGCAAAAGGAAGAGAGTCCCCAGACCTCCCAGGCTTCGCCTCACCTCATCCTCGTCGAGCATGAAGGCCTCCACGCTGAACTGCAGCGTCTCATTATTCTGCCGGGACCAAGGGCCAGAATGGGGGCCTACTGAGAGGCACCTGGGGACAGCCAGGAGGGTCAGAGGGAACATCAGCTCAGGGACTTGCCAGAACAAGTTCCCTGGGAAGCCACAAAGAAGGTCACCCTATGGGACCTTCTTGCTCCTTATAGCCACGTTAGAGAACGCCCGCCCCATAACTATAGTCTGGAGACAGATGTGTTTGGCCTGAGCTAAGGGCAGAAGTTAAATCAGCCATGAATGACAAGACTCTAAGGCCACTGCAGCCACTCAACAGCTTGCACCCTGGCTGAGAAGGACAGTCCATCCTCCGCCAAGCGACTCATAGCCAAGGCGGGCAGGTTCGGACCAGACATGCAAAAAGGATGGTCACCAATGACCAAATGCAACAAAACAGACCTCTACACCCGGTGACGCCAGTGGCCCAGCTAAGCAAGGCCCTAGGGTGGGGCTGAGCCCCCTGCCCTCCCTCCTACTTCCCCTGCAGCCCCACAGACCCACGGTTGAAGACAAGGATGTACATCTTCCGAGAGCGGTTCCGGTACTGGGTCTGGGAGCCCACACACTCATCCACATAGAGCTTCATGGCCCAGTTTAGCGCAGGCTGGATGCGGGCTTCGAGGGTCAGCCACGAGCCTTCCACGTAGGGAGGCAGCAAGGCATCTGAGGGAAGCGGGTCATTCCTGGTAAGCAGTCACGGCCATCCTCTAACAAGCATCTCCTGCACGCCTGGTCAGTCACAGCCACGTTTCCATTTACTCCTGAATGGTTCTAGAAGTGTTCTTTATGTCCATTTTACAGATGGGGTGATGGAGGCTTGGAGAGATGGCTGAACTTCAGCTCTCTTACCCTGGTCTCATCTACCATGCACACCTGTCCCACCAGGGGTGGAAGGCTGAGGCCAGAAACAGGATGGTGCCCATGGCCCACATTTTGCCCTCCTCTGGGGCAATCCTCAGGGGTCCACACTCCATCTCCCTCCACACACGCCAGCCGGAGACTCACCATGTGGTACCCGGAGGGCCACCTGCAGGGGCAGCATGGTGGGGGGGCGGGGTGAGGGCTCCTTGGAGGGGCCCTCCAGAGGGCCAGGTGGGGTCTAGGATGGGCCTGCTGCTGCAGAATTGTTCATCTCCTGCCCGAGGAGCAGCCTGGGCTGGGGGGCTGCAGAAGAAGGGGCACCATCAAGAAGGTCCAGTGGGTCCCCACAGCCAGACTGGAGGACAGGCTCCCTCAGGGGAGGGAACGGGAGTGAGAGGGCTGAAGGGAAGCTGCTCACATGAGTATCATCACAGCTGCCATGAGGGGTACTCACCCACCCTCTGTGAACCGCGTGACCGCCTCCATTTCCCAGACGTACAAACTGAGCCTGGGAAGTCCTGCCACCATCTGCCCCTGGTTGCACGCAGCTTATCAGCTGCAGAGCTCAGATTCAAACTCCCAAGGGCTTTTCCAGGAACATTTGAAGGTTGGAGGTGTTGTATGGCAAGATTCAGATGATACCAAGCGGTGTTAACATGAAAGCTGAGTTTCCTTTCCCCTCTCCCTACCACTACTTGCTTTTTGTCCCTGTGAGCAACCGGCCTGTGTGTAGCACGCTCACCCCTGCAAGGTCCCCAGCTAATTCTTTGTACCCTTTGGACTCCTGACCACCTTGCACACTGCCTCTGAGAGGATTATCTTGACCCAGAGGGCCTAGGGCAGACGAAGGACCAGAAAGGAGTTTGGGGGTTTTTTAAAAAGAAGAAGAATGTAAGGCATTTCTTTAGTGTTTGTTTAATGTCTACTGCATGCCAAGCTCTGCCCTAGAGGCCAGGGGTGCGGAGGGGGCGGTGAGCCTCAAGAAGCAGGATTACCCTGGACTCCAGAGGGTCCTGTTTGGCCTGGGACAAGGCTGCAAGGTTTCCCGGATGCAGGTGAGGGTAGGAAAGACCCCATGTCCTGGTGTCCTCAGCTCTCAGTGGGGGATGCAGCGAAGGACTCCAGGGGCAGGGGGCATTGAGAAGTGGGGCTGAGGATGGAGTGCACCTGGCGGAGTGACTCACAGGCCATCAGGGAGGAAGTCCCCTCCTCCCAGTATCCCCAGGCTGCCAAGTCCAGCTCCTGCAGCAGCCCAGGCTGGGCGAGGTGGGACGAGTTATCCTTGAGGGGGCTCACCAGGTACACGGCTGGCAGGGGGAGGCTGAGCTCAGGGGCAGGGAGGGCAGAAGGAGGACCCCCACGCACCTCTCGAGCTCCCAAGCAAGCCCCATTGCCCAGACCTTACGGAGCAGCAAGACCACAGCAACCTGCAGAAGCCCCCTAGGGGCTGCCATAATGAACAGAAACCTTGCCCCCCTCCCCCAGCTGTCTTAAATTGGCCCAGAGGAGGCTGGGGAAGGAATGGGCATCACCTGGAGCCCAGAGGCGAGCCTAGGGCATGGCTGAGCTGGGCGGGGCCAAATACTTCCACATTCCCCAGCCTGTACCGCCACCTGCCTGCAATGCCGCCTGATTCTAGAAAACCTCCAAGGTCCCCCCCCTTCACGGGGGACTGAGTGAGGATAGTCAGAGCTAATGCTGGGGCAGGCTCGCCGCACAGTGGACTTCGGTTTCTCAGCTGTAGGATGATTGTGGTGGCACCTGCTGCACAGGCCCTTACGGAGGTTACGTAACACAGTGTTAGGGCAGCGCCTGGCACATGGTAAGACCTCCATCCGTGTGCTCTGTGAGTGTCCTTATGAAACCCACGTTATGAAACTCTTGTCCAAGGGGAGGGAGGAGGGTGCTGATGGGGGTGCTGAACGGCAGGATGATTCCGTCCAGGGAAAGGAGCCGAGAAGGGTTCATGGAGTGGGTACCATTAGAGTTGGACCTTGAAGGATGGGAACAGAGGGAAATGAGGGGAGGCTGTTCCTGGCAGATGGCATGGCCTGAGCTGGCCAGATGGCACGCACGGCCCAGAGGGTGGATGTGCGGGGTGTGTCCAGGGAATGGCAAGGAGTCAGCAGAGGCAAGAACATGGGTGCAGGGATGTGCTGTGGTGACAGAGGACACTGCCAAGGCCGGAGTGCCAAGCTGAGGTGTTTGGACTAGATCCTGGGGGCCATCAGGAGTCACGGAAGGTATCAGAACAGAGGAGGCACTCGGGGAGATCCAGCCACCAGCATGATCCGATCAGATGAATGTTCCTTTATCACGGGGCATTTAAGGAGCCCCCAAGATTTGAGTTCATACAAATAAAACCATGACGATCACTCTCAGATGCACATCTTTGGACAATCATCCAATTATTCCTCTGAGTAAATTCTTAGGATTGGCATCCCTGAACCATATAATTGGCATACTTTATATCTGGGTCAGTCATCAGATGGAACAATTCAATCTTTTGCCCTTGAAATAGATGTCTCTTGCCACATTAATAGCCAATATATGTGGAGCTCTCTTGGTGAGCCCTGCTCTGGCTGAATGCTCTGTGAGCCATTTCTCCTGTAAGGTCATTACCGAGAATTGTACAGTGAGGAAACCCAGGCTCAGAGAGGTTAGGTAACTTGCCCATGGTCACACAGCCTTTGTGTCATCTCTTTCCCCAACTGTGTAGAGAGCCATGGGCTGAGAGGCTAGGGGGAGGGGAATTGGGGGGCTAGGTAGGGGGAGGGAAGGGGAGGAAGGTCAAGGAATGCAGCGAGTGCTATTTGAGCTTGGGTCAGTGACTTCAACTCCAGGAAACAGGAACCTAACCATGATGTGGTTGTAAAGGGTAAATGAGCCACATTAGAGGAAGAACTTAGCACAGGACGTGGCGCACACTAGGAGCGGTTCACTAACAGATATTGTCCTCCGCAACCCTGCAGTTTGAACCGACCAACATGGGCACATTGAGAGGTGCTGCCTCCTTGTGGTGATACTGAGCATTACGTGAAGGTGGCCATTTGGGGACCTGACTCCCAGCATGCTCTGGGACATAGGCCTATGGGTGGGAAGAGACATCTCCCCCAGTCCCAGCAGGGGTCTGCCCCATCCTCTCAGGCGATGGAGGAAGTGCTGGGCTGGAGGGAGCCCAGGGGAGGCTCTCAAGCCAGTCCTAGGGGGGTCAGAGGCAACCCTGAGGGGTGGGTGAACTGAGGGAGCAGTAGGCTGTAGTCAGGGGAGGGTGGGTGGGCCTGCAGGAAGGGGTGAGGGAAAGGCTGGAAGGGAGTGTCGCAGTTGGAGGGAACAGTGTATGAGAAAGCTCAGTCAAGAGAAATGCCAGATCCAAGGAAGCAAAAAGGACAGAATGGCTGAAATAAAGATTTGGGGGCAGGTAGCCAAGGGTGGCGTCACCCAGATCATGCAGGGCCCTGAGAGCCACCACAAGGACTCCGGGCTCTGTTCTGAACGTTTTAAGAAGTGGTTTGCCAAATAAAAAAGCTTAGTGGGGGGCAAGCCAGAGGCTGCTGCCCTCATCCAGGCCTGGAGGGGACAAATAGGAGATGCGGTGGCAGATGACTGGGGACAGATGCTAAGGGAGTGAGAGGGAGCAGCCAGGAAAGAGAGAGAAGGGCCGGAGCCCACGCATCAGGTGCTGGGCCAGCAACCAGAGAGGTGGCAGGAAACCTGGAGCGAGGGCTCCGGACAAGGAGGGGCTACGGCTGAGGCCGCCTTCCCTTCTCCCTACCCGGCTATTTGGGGAGAGAGAAGAGCAGTCCAGGGTTGAGTGTTACCTGTGACCCAGGCTGTGACGCCTCTGCCAGGTCACTTGCCCTCTCTGATCCTTAGAATGTGGGTCTGGAAAGGAGGATGGTGCCTGGGCAGTGGTGGTAAATGTTTAACCACTGGCTCCCCGGGCCGGGGGGACCCTGATTTGTTGATCTCCATGGTGTAAATATGCCCATCATGGCCTATTTCAAGCAACCAAGAGAAGATACTGAGCAGAGCTGAGAAGCGACATGCAGGTGTGCACTGTCGTAGGGTATATGTAGAGAGAGGTGTAAATTACCTCAGGAGCATAGGTAATAGCAAAGTCTAGCAAAATAATTAGGAAGAAGCAATAAGTTTTGAGTATTTACTCCCTGGGGTTTTGTTACCTGTTTGTTTTTTATTGAGGTATAATTGACATATGACATTATGTTCATTTCAGGTATACAACATGATTCAATATTTGTATATGTTGCAAAATGATCACCACAATAAGTCTAGTTAACATCCACCACCACACAGTTACAAACTTTTTTCTTGTGATGAGAACTTTTTACCACTTTTATTTTTAATATAATGCATTTAAATCTAATTTATATCATTTAATTTTTCATATTGTTTAATTTTTTTTTTTTGAGGAAGATTATCCCTGAGCTGACATCTACTACCAAACCTCCTCTTTTTTGCTGAGGAAGACTGGCCCTGAGCCAACACCCGTGCCCATCTTCCTCTACTTTATATGTGGGACGCCTGCCACAGCATGGCTCAATAAGTGGTGCACAGGTCCACACCGGGGATCCGAACCGGCGAATCCTGGGCTGGCCACCGAAGCAGAGCATGCGAACTTAACCACTACGCCACTGGACCGGCCCCTTGTTTAATTTTTAATAGTAGCTATGTTTAACCGCCAGCTCACAAAATTCCTGAAAGTTAAATTGGTTCTGGTCCCTGTGAGCGCCTCTCGCACACCACTCTTCGGCCCACAGCAAGTGGTTGTGCAACGTAAACCTCCAGATGGGCCGAGGTCTCAGGCATCCTGAAGGGGCCCAACCTCTGCCCTAGGGGGCTGCTGGGCCCCTGAGCAAACCTGAAAGGAACAGAGGGGGAGACACCCTGAGCCGGGCACCCCCAGGCAGGCCACAGGTTTGCCTGCCACCCCACACTCCCGCCCAAGTCCACACGGGCAGGCACAGGCTCTGCTCATGCGCAGGGGCATCACCTCACAGCAGGCCCACCATGGCCCCTGTCCTGGGAGCCTCGTTTCCCCAGCCCCACCTCAGCAAAAGCATGAGTGCTAAAGTCATTGGGGAACATCTATTGGAAAGCCCTGGTAAGTGTCGGGGGCTTCTGAGACCCCACTGCCGGGGCCTGCAGCTAAACGTGCTGCAAGGCTCTGGGCCTGGGCCAGCAGCAGTGGGTGAAGACGCAGAAGCCCACGCCCAGGGTGGCCGTCAAAACCCCCATGAGCAGAGTCCCCGTCGTCAGGGTCAGCGAGCTGGGAAGGCTTCCTGGTATGAGAGGCAGAGCTGGCCAGGGCCCGAGAGGCAGGAAGTACACCAGCAGGCAGAGGGAAGGGTCTGGGCAACAGCCCCTGCCTCCCAGACTGTGCTGTTGACTTGGGAGAGAAGACAGGAGTACTGTTCAACTCATGCCCGTGTGACCTCAAGCCTCAGTTTCCACATCTACAAAATGGGACTGAACTCGTCTACAGCATAGGATTATTGGGAAAATTAGATGAGGTTTTCAGAGGCTCTAGAGGTAAAGGGGCCAGTAAGGGGTTCTTGCTCCCCTGACCTAGAGAGGACCACCCAACAACCCCCAGAGGGCAGCCTCTGGGCCTCTGTCCCTTCTAGTCCTGGGAAGGCTCCCAGCCCCTGTCCCAGCTTTCCCAGAGACACTACATCTTACCACATCCCCCTTCCCTTGGTCCCATAGCCATGATGCCTGATGAGGCTGCAGTGCTCAGGGGCCACTTCCAGATCCCCGCTGGGGCTGGAAATCCCACATACAGCTGGAAGGGCCAATGGGAGCTGCCAACCACAGAAAGTTCCGCACGGAGCTCAGAGCCCAGGACATCAGTGCTGGTATTCATTGGGTCTGGAGCCTCCAGCACGGCCTCATCCTGGGCTGGAAAGAAAACCAGATAGGGAGGACACAAGGCCCAGAGATATTGAAGGGCTTGCCCAAGGCCACACAGCAAGAAGGGAAGCAGACAAAAAGGGGCCAGGTCTCCAGAAGCCCAGTGCCCTTCCTGCCCTGCCCCCCTGCCCTACCTCTCCCCACTCCTGTAAGAGGTAGGCCAGCTCAGAACTGGAGGCACAGGAGCCCCGAGCTGGGGGCCCTTCCCCTTGGGTCATTGTCTCTGTTCAGCTGATGTCCCCCACCTGTAGGAAGGGGTGAGCCAGGCCAAAGTGGCACGCTGAAGTCCAGACGTCCAACCCCAACCAGGTACCCAGTCACCACAGAGGCCAGGGGTGAGGTGGCAGCTTCCGGGCTGGCAGAGACACAGCAGGGGGTTAATATGAGTCTGCAGTGTGAGGCGCCCCAGAAAACAAACACTGAAGGCCCATGACAAGTCCCCAGGGGCAGCCCGGGCAGGCGACAGGACAGAAGAGAAGAGGCTGGGAGGATCCCGGGATTCCAAATTCCAACTCCCAGGTGAGCCCGCCCAGTTCGGCCTCAGGCTCACACCAACGGGGCTCAGAGGTCAGTGCCTGCGGCCCGCTTGTTGGAGGGGCAGCCCACCTTCCTCCTCCTGTGGGACCGGCTGGTGGCAGGCCCCAAGGCAGGCTAAGGGGCGCTGGGCAGTGCTCCCCGCCTGGAGAGACAGCTGACTGGATGGCAGAAGGCAGCAACGGGGGCTGCTCCGCGCACCTAGGTTGGGGTGCGCAGACCAGAATTCCACCATCTTCCCCGACATCTGAGGGGGCACCAGCTTCTTAGGTTGGCACAGGAAGCCAGGACAGTACATTCCCAGCTCGCCACCCCCATCACTCGCCCTCTCTGGGCCTTGGTTTCCTGTTCAAGATCCCTGCCTTGCTCAAAAGCCTGTTTTGCTTTGGAGAACGATGTGTTGAGTTGCGTCTGGTGGTAGACAGCGGGGCTTTCCCTTCTGTGAACCTGTTTCCATATCTGGAAAATGGGGATGATAGCTCTACCTCCCGATGGGGCTGTTGAGGATTCAAGGAACTAATAACACAAGTCGAGGGCATGTGTAAACACAGATGATAAATGAAAGTCTGCACCACACCCTCGCCTACCCAATTCTGTAGCCATCCAGGCTGCTGCTTCTTTTAGAGAAAGAAACTGAGACTCAGAGAGGCTGTGACTTGCCCAAGGTAGCAGAGCAAGTCAGTAAGATCTCGCTCTACCCCTCCCTCCAGCCCAGACACCTCAGCTCTGCCCCACTCCCCCAAGAATCTCCCAGCTACCCCCAGGCTCCTGGCAGCCTTGTCCCCATGAGCCTCACCAGTGGATGAAGCCACAAGCTTTGAATGGGGCAACAAAAATCACATAGCCAGGCACAACAGGGACCAAGGAGGGCATGCAGGTGTCGAGGCGCAGGTGGTGGGTATGGAGTTGGGGCTCTCTGCTCACTGCCAGAAGGATGTCCATCTGAATGCATTCCTGCAGGATGCTGTCCCCTGACAGTCTGGCCCAGGCTGACGTAGCCAGAGAACAGCCTCAGAGAGGACATGGCCAGCAGAGCCTGCCCAGAAACCTCCCTGAACACGCCCCCTCTTCAACGACTGCATCTCCAGAATGGAGCAGGGAGCTCTCCCCACCCAGACAGGCTGTCCGCAGACCTTGTCCCCAGCAGCCTGACCTGAGAAGGCCTGAGAGCGCCTCATGGGAGCACCTACTATGTACCAGACATCTGCAAAGTTGCACCCCAATAGTTCTTCACCACGCAGGGCCACCAGCAGGGCAGCCAAGGCCAGAGAGGGCCCACAGCAGGGAAGAGCTGGGGGGCAACAACGGAGGGGCACTGGGGCTGGTGTGAAAGATGCTCTGCGTTAGCCAAGAGGAAAAGGACTTCCAGCTGGGGGAGGGGAGAGTGTGCTTGGAGGTGCAGGAGGGAAGGTGACAGGGAGGGACATAAGGCTGGAGCAGAGCCAAGAGCCTAGACTGTACCTGAGAGCACAGAAGCCCAACTCTGGCCCGGGCAGCTCCCAGGTTTAGGGGAAGCCTGGAGGGAGGAAGGTGGAGAGCAAGTGAGCAAGGAATTGGTGGCAGAACTCAGATGTCATAGGGATGCAGGTGAGGGTGTGGCCTGGTCTCCCTGTGACACTGGGGGGAGATGGGAAGGTGCTGAAGAGGAATGTGGGAGGTGGCAGAGAGAGGGCTGGAAAATCAAGGGGGGCTCAGAGCATTTAAGGGAGCAGCGGGAGACTAAACAGAGGTCACGAGGTGGGGAGGGGCTTGGGAAAGGGACCCTGCCAGTGTGGGATGAGAAGGGCAGCAGAGAACGGCCCAGCTCGCCCCCTCAGGAAGCCCCAGCTCTGGGGCAGGCCGTCAGACTCACTCTACAGCCGCAGACACGGCCAGAGCAGGAGCCACGACCCCGGAGCCCCCATCCTGCCTCACCAGCAGCCCTGCTCCTCCTGCAGCCCCTATAATGTCACTGTCCAGGCACAAGTGGTCTCTCAGGGGGCAGGATCTCGGCCTAAACTGATTTGCTGCTGGGGTAAGGCTGAGTACTAGGGACCTAGGTCCAGGTCGGCCCCACCCTCCCTCCCCCCTCCACCCGCTGCGCTGTTGGCTGCCAAAGTAAGGGGCTGGCCCAGAATCGGGGAGGAATGGTCCCCTTCAGTGCTCCCAGGCCCAGCAGCTCAGGGAAAGCCACCAGGAGAACCCGTTACGCCCTCAAGGAGTGGGGGCGGAGGGGAGGGGGCAGGCAAATGGGGTGGGTTGGGTCACTGCCCAACAGGCTCCTGTCCCAGAGGTATGGATGCTTTAGGAGACTTACAGAAAGAGGGCAATGCCTAGCCCAAAGGAGGCTGGCAGCCCTGAGGTGGCATCCCAGGCACCTGCAGGGGAGCATGGGTGGGACCAGAGGTAGCAGACAGGCCCAGCGCTAGCCACGTGAGCAGTGGCAGTGAGAAGCCAGTCTCTACCTCAGGGGGCCCCAAGCCCTGCTCCCCACCACCACATTCCTGCTCATCCCCAACAGAACAGGAGAAGAAAACTCAATTTCTCGAGGATTTATTGGGCCAGAGTTGTCCTGCCTTCCACTGAGGCCCCAGCAGCCCCTGCCCCAGGGATGGGCTGGCCGGAGAATCAGTCCTCAGGGTCCTCCAGCCAGCCGCGCTGCCATGGGGTGACGCGGCTGAGCCTCTGGGAGTCCTGGATCCCCGGCTTGCCAAGTGCTCTTGGCCATGCTCCCTGCCCTGTCTGGGCCTCAGTTTCCTCCTCCATGAGAGGATGTTACTTCCCTGAGAAAAGACAGAGCCGGGCCCACCCGGGTCCACTCCCACTCAGTATCATGGATCCCGTGGAAGCAGACGGGTTCAGGTCCCGCCCTTGACTGTGATGCACTGTGGCTGCTGCTCCTTGAGGCCTTGGTCTCTCAGTTCTGTCCAGCTCCAATCCACTCAGGTGCCAGGGCCTCGGACCCCAGGGAGCCAGGCATCTGCATCCCCCAGCAGGAGGAGGAAGTTGGAACAGAGCACGGATGGGCCAACCCACAAGCCAGGTACCAAGGCGGGGTCACGAGGAGCTGGGCTTCTCCACTGAGGGGTAGAGCTTGCGCAGGCTGGAGTCCAGGAGGAAGTCCACTGACCTGTGGGGCAGGGAAGGATGATGAGCAGGTGACCAAGGGCTGCTAATGGGGGAACGGGAGGCAGCAGGTCAGGGCTGGGGATGGGAGTCCTGGATGCAAGTGCCATCTAGGTGGCAGCCATCATCCTCTTCCTTATTCAGTTGGGGAAACTGAGGCACAGAGAGGGTAGAAGACTCACTCAGGGCCTCAGGGTCAGCTATGTTCCCTTGGGGAAAGACTCCTCCCACTCTACGTTGATCTGGTTGAGTTGACCCTATTTCCAGTTCTAAGAGCAGGCACATGACCCAAGCCCGGCCAATCAGAAAAGGGAAACTGGCTCGGGGGTGGGCACCCAGTCCAGGATGGACCAATGATAGCCTTCCTTGGGACTTTTGCTGTCATTATTAAGAAGCTTCCTATGAGGCTTGCTAAGCTGGTGGGATGGAAGCTGTGAGCTGCTGGGTCCATCTCTACTCCCACAAGGGAAAAGCGAGTGAATCCAACACAGGGTGGGGTGGGGAGAAAGGCAGCAGAATGGGGAGATCCAGACCCCTAATGACATCATTTGGGTGCCTAGATCCAGCCACGCCTGAAAGTAGCATAACTGCAGACTTTTCAGTTTTATAAAACAATTGATTCCTATTTTACTTAACCCAGTTTCAGTTGAGTTTCTATCACTAAAACCTGCCCAAACCCATCCACGGTGCACTTGTTTCCTGCCTGCCTCTGGTTGTTTTGCAACACGAGATTTTCTTTGCGGGAACTTACTTGTCCTGTGTCCCATATCCTCTGGGCACTCCCCTACTTTTATTGCCAAAGTACCTGCCAGATCATACAGCAAGGGCCTAGACTGTCTTTTCTACGTCAGGAGGCCTGAGTGCCAGCTCTGCCTCTGCTGCTATTGTTCTGTGCGAAGTGGGCACACCCCACGCCTCTCAGACCTTATCTCCACCTGTTGAGTGGATAATCCTTGAGGCTGAGAGGGGCACCCACCTGTCAATGGGGTGGATGATGATGGGGATGACCAGCAGCCCCAGAGCGGTGGTGGTCCACTTGCGGACAGCCAGAGGCCAGCGGGTGGCAGTACCCAGGACGTAGAGAGAGGCAGCACACACGCGGTTGATGGTGAAGCCTGGGATGGCCACAGAGGCCAGAGCCTGCCACACAAAGGTGTCCACCACGGCCACGGTCACCCTGGTGCTGCGGCCTGCTTCAGGGCTTGGCACCTGGTGGTCACAAGAGACACTTAATCCAGCAGGGGCAGAGGGGGGAAACCCTGAGGACAAGGGACATGAGTCTGGACCAGGGAGAGGGAAGTGGCCAGTAGGGGACAGGGTCAGAACCACACTAGTGTTGGGTTGTGGACCATACCACTTTTACGGCTGGGGGTGGACGGGGGTATAAACCATGTCACATGCAGGGCTGGGGCCGGGGTACACTGTCCTACAAACAGGACTGGGGTAGGGACTGCACCAGGCCAGCTTGTGGGGACTGGACTGTCCCACAAGAGACTTTACCACGTGCAAGGCAGTGGACTGAATCAAGGGGGAGTGGACCGGGGTGGGGGGTGAGGGCTAACACTCACCTTGCCCGCCTTCTTGCCCTTGTCGATGGCATCGGCCAGCACGTAGGAGCTGGCCACACCATAGCTCAGCCACACCACAGCTGCTGGCACCAGGGAGCGGAAGGCCTCCCCGACCTCATTGGCGTAGCCTGGTGGGGAGGGGACGTTCAATTCCCAGGCCCATCGATTGTTCCACAGCGGGCTCTTGTGTGAACTGGTTCTCATCCCAGCCTGCTAAGCAGTAGCTGGGTGACCTTAGACAAGTGATTTTCCCTCTCTGAGTCTCAGTTTCCCAGCCTCCAACATGGCACCTATGAGGCCCACCTCCCTCTAGGGCCATGGTGGGAGAACCCAGTACAGTCACCGTTATCATCGCTCATCTGCCTTCCCAGCCTGGGTTCCAGAAGCATCCACACTAATGGGCGAACAGGCGGCAAGAGAGACTGACCAAGGGCAGCCCCACTGACTGGGCACTCACGGTGTGCCAGGCCTTTCTGTGCCTTACCTTATGCTACCCTTACAACTACCACCGGATGAGAGAGACCCTGTGTTCATCCCTTTTTGCCCAGGAGGAAACTGAGGCTCAGGCAGAGGCAGTGAGTGAGAAGCTGAGATGGAGTCCAGAGCCCTGACTCCACCGCCAGCCAGTGCTGGGGCGTGCCAGAGACAGCAGCCCTGTTCCTCCTAGCTCGATTCGAGCTTCCACCTGGGAGACCGACCAGCAGAGATCCTGAGAGCAGGGATGGGCCGACCAGAGAGCTGGGTGACCTTGGGCAAGTCCCTAGCCCTCTCTGAGCCCAGTCTCCGGGCCAGGCCGAATGACAACTAAGATCCTCCCACTTTCTCCCTGACCGGCGTCTGGTGACCCCTGCTTCCCCAGGCACGTGGTAGTGGTGGTGGGGTCGTCGCACGCCCTCGCCCGGCGCTCACCTAGGTACCGCACCCAGGTGTCCCGGAAAAGGTCCCGCTCGGCACCCCGCGAGGGCGGCTCGGACATGGCGCTTCCGCCTCGGCCTCAGCCTCTGCAGCCGGTCCTGCCGCCGCTGCCACCTCGGCTTCCACTAGCGCTTGGTAGGCTAAAGGTCCCTAACTGAAGGGCAGGTCGTGCTGTCCCCCGCCAGCAGCAGGGAGCGTCTGCAAATTCCCTCGCGCACTGAAGCCCCTCTCCGCGCTTACGTTTTACAGACTAATTTTCTTCACGTTTTCTCTGGGATTGAGCTGTCGGCGCGATCCTCTCTCTCCCAGGACCGACTGTAGTTTTGGAGCCAAAGAGACGGGGTTCAAATGCAGGATGCTACCCTTCCTGGCTGTGTGACCTCGGGCAAGAATCTGAACTTCTCTGAGCCTCACTTTGTTAAATGGGGGACACTACAGCATCCATTCCCTGGACGGTGGCGTGGATGAATTATAACAGTCATCATTTATTGAGGTTACTACCAGCCAGATCGTTGGCTAAAGACTAAACGGATTGCTTCTTTAACCCTCGCCCCCCTCCCCCGCCCCTAGCCTGGGATTCCCATTTCACAGATGAGGAAATAGAGGCACAGAAAAGTAGGGTCCCTTTCCCAGGTCATACAGCTGCCAAGTGGTGAAGCCGGGATTTGAACCCAGGCAGTGGGGCTCCAGATCCCCGTGCTCCTAGGTGAGCTCAGTAAATGAGGCTGGGGGAGTGAGTGGTCAGCACCCCCGTGAGGTGGCTGCTCGGACTCTAGAGTCCCTTCCCGGCAGGCGCCATGTTCATCTATCAAGCCCCGGGGTCTAACTGGATCGTGTGCCCCCAGACTGAGCCTCTTGGGGACAGGAATGAATGAATGAATGAGTGAATGAATGAAGGGTTGAAGTACAAGACTCAGGGAAATGAGCAGAACAGAATGGACTTGGGAGTTAGTGATTACTATGGAGGAAACTCTTCCCCTGCTGGACCTCAGTTTACCCATGTGAGCAACGCGTGCACTTCCCGACAGCTCTGTGAATCCTTTTCCGGTATCACCGAGCAAAGGCGCAGCCATTAAAGGCTGGCAGTCCTGGGTTTAAACCCCAGTTGTGCTGCCAGTTAGCTGTTAACCACGTCTGTAAAAAATAAGCATAATCAATACTCACTGAGCGCTCACTAGTACCAGGCTCTGCTCTAAGCGCTTTGCACGTATTGTTTCCTTGAATCTTTGCAACAACCCAAGGCGGTAAGCGCACGGTTGTAGCGTGGGTACCCGGTAGGCACTCATTAAAGAATTAGCTTTTATCATCATCAAATAGAGATGGGGAAAATGAAGACCAGTGACTCCCTATTGAGGGCCTGGGCGTTTCTGTCATTGTAGCGTCCTGTAGGCCAGCCCAGTGAGGGGCGACTTCCCAGGAATCTGGGCTCTGGTTCAAAGCGAGCCGTAGCCCCCGAAACACCGGCAGTGCTGACGCGGAATTGGGAGACGGTCCCTAACACCACGTGATCGTCGCTGCTCGGCCTCCCTCCCAATCAGGGCCCCCCAGCCAGCGCTGCCCGCACCCGCCGCACCCGCACTCGTTGGCACGCAGGAAGCTTCCGGGACGCCCGAAGGGGCGGGGCCTCCGCCCTGGCAGCCAAGGCGGCAGGAGCACCCTTAGTAAAGATGGCGGCCAGGAGGGCTTCTGCGCATGCGCCCCGGCTTCCGCGCGTGGACGCTCCTATACGCCTGAGGTCGAAGTGTAGGGGTCTGAACGAGGGGCAGCGAGGAGCGAGGTGGTGGGCATTGACTTCCACTTTCTGTGCACTGAACGTTGCTTTATTCATTGGTTAACTTTCCTAACAAAGCGTTGTAAACCGAGATCGGGCTGTCCTCCTGAGGGGTCTGGCTGGGGCCCCTGCAGCCGCGGGCCCCCTCCCATCCGCGCCTGCCCTGGCCCTGCTCGTGCTCCCTCCGCTTCGCCAGACCAGCTCCCAGGCCGACCCAGGGCCTGGGGTTCGGAGAGACAGGAGGTCCTGCGAGGGCCCAGGCGCGGCCGCTTTCCCGTGTTCTGTGCAGCCCGGGACCTGGTGCACGTGTGCAGGACGCAGGATTGCAAGCGCTGTGGTGGCAGCAGAGTTGGTGCCCTCCAGCCGCTAGTCGCTGAGCGCCCCCACGGCCATCCCTACTTGTCACGTGGGCGGAGGGGCTCGGCGCCTGCGGCTATTTGTGGCTGCTCCCAGCCCCTGGCTCTGCCAGATGTGGCCTGGCCTTTGGCCCCCTGCCCGGGCAGCCTCCCCGCCAGGCACCAGGAACCCACTGCACCACCATCCGCTTCCCACAGAGAGGGAACCGCCAACGCCTTGCTCAAGTCAGTCAGGAGACGGGTTGGCAGGCATGGCGCGAGACTCAGACTGGGAAATACCCTCACTGAGACCTACTGCCTTGATCCCACTTCTCGTTTTTGTGTGGGGTGGTCAAACGGAGTTACTTGATGAGAAGCTGGTGGCACTGAAAAGGAGAGTGGGAGCCCCAGGTCTCACACCCACCCCAGCCCCCTGGCCCTCCTCGGAGCTGGGGTCCCTGGAGGGAATTTCCCTGTGCTTTGTTTGCATTAGAGGACAGTGGCTGAGTACCAAAGCTCACAGCCCCAGGAAGCTCTGAGTCACTGACAGTCGTTAGTAATTAAAGAGGCAGCCAACGGGAGGGACCCAGGAGTTGCTGCAGTTCTCAAGCTGAGGGAGAGGCTTGCCGTCTGCCAGAGTGGGAAGATCTATGCTGACTCCGGGCCACCTCCTGAAACCTGGGAAAAGCCAAAAGATCCCAGCCTCGGTGACAGAAAGTCTAGAAGAAGCTCTGACTCCCCCGGTAACTCTAGCTACCTTGCTATTCTTCATTATGATCTAGACTTACACGTTCATTTGGGAGCAAGTTCCTCACCTGCTGCTGGCTTCCCTGAAGTGTTAGGTTTCGACCTCTGCCCCTTTTCCTAATGTCTTCCCTGCTGCCACCCCACGGTACTCCCCTTCCTGTCTCAGCTGTCACTGGTAGGTGAAGTTGGCACAGCTTACAGGACAGATAGATGCTATCACGGTGCCCAGCCCCTGGGGACTCCTTAGTAATAGGACAGGCAAGGAGACCCACTCCTGTACTCTCCCTCTTCCTATTCTGAAATGAAAGCTCCCAGATCCAGCCCAAGGTCTGTCTTCCAGCCGAGTTTCTCTGGGCATCAGCGTGCTGGAAAAATGACGGCTACAAGGGACAGAAACTGACAGGGAGACACGAGGGAGCCAGGCCTGCTGTGGGAGGAGGCGTTACTTTGGGGTGACTTCCCCCAGCTGTTTCATCTTCTCTTCTGAGGCTTTGTCTGGAAGCAGGACCTCCACAGTGAAACTGACCTTCTTGGCATGAATGAAGCTGTAGGTGTTGTCAAACCGCAGGACATCTGAGGGGAGGCAGAAAACCAGACATTCAGGCAATTCTGACAGCGGGCTTGGGGACAGCGATTTTGGTTGGCTGAGCAAGGCACTGTGGTAGGTAATGACGACAAAGGTGGCATAAGCGATGGTCCTTCACCTTCTGAAACAGTCTAGATGGGTTGACAAGATGTTCACGGAGGGAAAAACAATATGACAGAACATGCCACGTGCCAGATGAGTGAGAGAGACAACCACGTCCGTAACGGCTTGGAAAGAGAGGGCCCTACAGACTGAAATCATGTGGAAAAGCTCTTTAGAGGAGTTAGAGCTTGAAGTGGGAATGGGGCCTTAAAAGGCAGGAATAGGATTAGCAGCAGCACAGTTATTATAATAATAGTAATGGTAACAACGGTTATTTATGTGTCTCAGCACTGGGCTGGTAATCTATATATGATATTTCACTATTCTGCAGAGTAACTCTGAGTTCAGCATTAGTCCTGTTTTATAGGAAAAGGAGGTCACTGTGTCACACAATGAGGAAGTGATGGAGCTGGAATTTCCCCCCCGGTCCACGTTGCTCCTGACTTGCACCCTGGAAAGCCCTGCCTCTGTTCAGTTTCTGACAAAAGTTAAAATGAGCAAACTTTCTGAGCCAGGAATTTATCCCACAGAAAGATAAATGGATAAAATGGACAGAGATGTTCACTGCACCCCTGTTGGAAATAATAAAAGATTGGGAAAACTCAAATGGTCAAAAGTGAATTGTTTAAAAGGTTTATATTGCGATCCATATGATGAAATACTATTCTGATATCAAATCACGTAAGACGTGGCTGGGGAAACTGTCCACAATGTCTCCTTAGGCCGAAAAAGCAAGTTGCAGAACAACTTATAAATAGTTTCTCACATTTTTGTCAATATATATGTAAAAAAAAATTTTTGGCTTTGCTACTTGATCTACTTATATTCCCAAGTTCTCTTTGATGGTATTATTCAGGGTCTTGTTCCAAAGGGAAAGTTTTCCTAAATCCTGTGACGAGTTTTACAATTTCAAAATGCCTTCAAACATACACTGAATGACAGATGTAATTCCTGTGCATGTATGCATGTGTGTACATGTCCTGTATGTTCTGGAAACATGTCATGCTGCTAAAAGGATGGAAAATATTTGATAGGATAATAGGCAAGACCTGTTAGCGGTGGTTTCCTCTGAGGAGAGAACATGGACATGCAGTTGGCAGAGAAGCTTCCAGGCCTTGGCCAAGGAACAGACGGCTTTTAACCTAACTCTTCTTTGTCTGAGAAGGTGTCCCATTTCAGTCAAACACCCCTTCAAGAGAACGGAGTGTGAAAACAAAAACACCAGCTCTGCCCCTCCCCTATCCTGGTCTTCTCCCACTCTACTCAGCCAAAAAAAAAAAAAAAAATTGTGTATTTAATCCTGAGATTTAACCTTTGTCTTTTCCTGCCCCTAGATAACATGCATAGTTTAGAGCGAGGGCAGACACACCACCCACTCTTCCTTCAAGATGCGAAGTGAGCGTTAGTCATCGATTTTCTCTGTGCCAGAGCTCTTTCAGGACCAATGGGCCCTCTGGAAAGAGGGAAGCTTCCTCTCCGCCCTGGATGACAGAGCCTTAGCAACCAGAGTCTGTCATGCTGGAGGAGAAGTCTTTGCACAACTGGTCCAAGCACTAGGATGGTGACAGCTCTGCCCAGCGTGATATTCTGAGGCCCAGGCCTGAGGGAAGTGGCGTTCATGAACCACATGCTTCATGTTGACACTAAGCATGTACTCACAGACTCAGGGAGCCCCCAGAGATCCTCCAGGCCAGGGCTCCTTAACTTTTGTTGAGGAACTGACCCCTTGAGAATCTGATGAAAGCACACAATTTCAGATCCCCTGGAGCCTATCGTGGGCCCTCTGGGGCAGGGGTTCCCAGTGGGCAAGGTACCACTCTGGAGAGGGCGGTGCGTGGGTATAATGGTGCCCTCTCGTTTACGTATTGAAAAGTATATATATTCTAAATTAGCTTCCTTTTATTTCTCCAGAGAGGAGATCATACTGATTTTTTTAATTACGTGTGTAGGTGAGTTACATTATCTGTGAATTTCATTTCAGAACAGTGAAGCGGACATCTCGACACTGT
The DNA here is from genome assembly GCF_037783145.1 of Equus przewalskii. Taxonomy (NCBI): domain Eukaryota; kingdom Metazoa; phylum Chordata; class Mammalia; order Perissodactyla; family Equidae; genus Equus; species Equus przewalskii. The sequence continues at coordinate 7,689,977 of NC_091837.1, forward strand.
TAGAAAAGGGAGGGATTTGGTCTTTAAGATTTACAATCACTGCTTGGGGGAGTCCATGAACCCCAGACTAAGATCTCCTGCTCTAGCCCACTCCCCTCATTTTAAGAGGAAGGAAAACAAAACCTAATTATAGTCACACACGGCATAAGGACATTTCAGTCAACAATGGACCGCGCCGACGACAGCGGTGCCCTAAGATTAGTACCACAGAGCCTAGGTGTATAAGTGCAGTCTGTGAGGTTCACATAGCGACGAAATTGCCTAATGACACATTTCCCCAATGGTGAGCGACGAATGACTGTATTCAGAGATACTTGCTCAAAATACTAGCTGGACTCAGCAACCAGGCCTCTAGACCAACTGGGCTCTCTTCACCCCAGCTCTGCCCGGCAGAGCTGTTTAAGCTTCATACACTGTTCCGAGTCTTCTAGACCACGTTGTGCATTCCTGGCAGAGAAAGTCTAGATCTTTCTTTCTGAAATTTTTTCTTTCCTAGTAGAGTATTCTACGCTCAGTAGGCCCTTAGGAAATAGTGGAGAGTAAAAGTGGAATCAAATCAGACTTTGGGTCTCCACCAAAGGTACTGAGCACGTTTGGGTGAGGCCCAGAGCAGCCTGGGGAGGGTCAATGTGTTCCTGCCATTGGAGGCTGGCATGGAGTTCAAATTTCTCCACTCGGTGGTTATGTTCCACTTTGCAGGGGGTCACCTGGTTCTCCAAGGGCATTGCCCTCCCACAAGTGAGCTTGTATCCTCACACTGGGTTCTCTCCGGGCTCAGGCCTAAGCTGAGCCATGGCCCCAGACAACAGCTGATCCCACCCCACTGTCGTTACACTTGGGAAGGGGGCATGGCTGCCTCTGCTCCTCCTGGGAATGAACAACAAGCAGCTCCTAGTCAAGGCCCCGCAGGCAGACAACCGTTCCATCTGGGAACGTATCTAGGAGGAGCTGAAATAAATTTGGGATTTGCCAACCTAAGCCTCATTATGTTCAGAGGTTCCTGGTCCTTTCTCGGGCTGTGTCCTTCAGGGACTATCGAGGGCAATGGGCAGTGCTGGAAAATGGGTTGGGTTCTGCTACTGGCTGTGTGATCTTGAATAAATTACCTCGTTGGTCTGGGACTCCACTCTCTCTTGTGTCACATCAGGGGTAGACCTGACCATCTCTAGAATAGTCTACGGCCAAGAGATCCTGGACCAGGACCCTAGGATTCTCTGCTGTCTTCTCTCTTTTGGTGTCTATGCCAGCTACTTTGTGGAAGAGCTAACATCCCTTCTCCTCAGCTTCCCTGTCTCTTAAAAAAAGAAATTCAAGCTCATATGTACAAAAAGTGCGTTACGCTCTGTGGATAACAGTATCTGGGCTGGTGCTAAGGCCGCCTTCTTGCTGAAGCACACCATACACGCCTTCTCCCCCAGGACCCGGCTGCTTACTAACAAGAATACTCCTCCTCCCCGGGGAGCCATACACAGAGCATCTGTGAGGAGGGGGCGGTAGAGATTCACGGTTGCCTGGGAAGTGGGGGAGGACACAGAACTTGAGGCTGGGGTGATGGTGTGGACAAGTATGGAGGCCGAGACATCTGTGGGGCTAGTTCAGATCTCCCGGCGCTGCTGCCGTAGAAAAGGGGCACAGGGCTTCTCCCGTCTCCAGCGCCTTCTCCGGGATGGCCCTTCTCCCCCAGGTCTCACCTTGGTAATAATAATGGTGGCTACAGGATGTTGAGTGCTTGCTGTCCACCAGGCATTATGCGGCGCAGACCTTATCACATTTAATCATCATGTGACCCTATGAGGTAGAGATTTGATCCCCATGGTAGCAGTCAGCAAACTGAAGCCCAGAGAGGCAAGGTCACGTGCCTAAGGACCAGTCAGCAGACAAGTCCAACTCGGCTTGGCAGGAAAGCCCTGGCTCTCATTGATTGTCCACGCCTGGCCCACTGGCTCTGACAGAAAGGAAACTGGAGAGTTGATGGGGTTTTTTTGTGTGTGTCGGTGGTTTTTCAGCTCATAAATGTGGTACATGGTCATTGTAAAATAAATTGTGTTTGCAGAAGTGGTGCAAAAAATGAAAACCCTCTATAAGCTTCCTACCACCCCAGAGATAACCACCACTGGAGTCAGCATAGATTCCCCAGAATTCTTTTCTACGTACACTTTTTTTTTAACCAAAATGAGTGTATACTATATGTGCTATATTTCATGCTTTACTTTTTGAACATGTACCAGACATCTCACACATCGACTTATTCTCCTTAACGGGTATACTGTATTCCATTGTATGGAGGGACCCTCATTTATTTAACAAGACCTTATTAAAGCCATTTAGTTTACTGCCAGCTTCCCAGGCTGCTAGGAACATCCTTGTACCTATCTCTTTGTGTCTTTGTGTACATATTGCTGTAGGATAAACGTCCAGAAGTAGAATTGCTGAGCCAAAGGGAATTTTAATCGATACTGCAAAGCTGAGTGAGGTGTATACCTTTCAAATGCCTAGTGGCCATTTTTATTCCTCTCAGGTGAACTTCCTGTTCACATCCTGTGCCCAGTTTTTGATCAACTTGGAGATGAGTGACTCTCAGAGGGGTCAGGGCTGGGCTTTCCAGCAGTCTGCTCACCCTGGGATCCTACACCCACCCAGCCGGTTCTGCCGCTCTGCCATCTGGGGAAGGTGCATCCCCAAGAACTGTCTGGTCACAGCGATGGGCCCAGTCAGACCTGGACCAGAGAGCAGATGCTCTGAATCCCTGTGATCACCTCGCAGCTGACTCACCTCTACCTGGGAGTATCCGGTCAGGGTCCCACCCGGTGGTAAGTAGCTGGGTCACCCCGAGCAAGTCATTCACCTCTCCAAGACTAGGCTTCCGCATCTATGCAAGCAGAGGGTTGAACTGAGGGAGCCCCACGTCTAGTTCTAACCGTCTGACAGCCTAAATCCATGAGAAAGAGGACCTCACAGGCAGACAGCTAGAGCAGGGGCTTCAAGCCAAGACATGGATACTTACAGATGCCAGGATCGCTGCAGGTGAGGGTCCCATCCTCAGGGACCAGGTGGGCATTGTACCTCTGGCTGGGCAGCACCTCTGTCATCTCCCCCGCCCGCTGCCGCTCCCCCACCTTGGTCTTCAGGAAAATCCCAAAACCGATGTCCGAGCCATCTGACATGAACTGCCACCTGCAGGGGACATCCACCCATTTAGACATGATTCCATCTGTGTGCGCCCCCTCTGGGGTTCTCCATCAAGGCTTCTCCCACCCCAGCCCACCGACCAGCACCTACAGCTGAAAGGCTCAGGTCTCCCGGAAGGGCCCAGAACCCTACCTGAGGACGCAGCCGGGGAAGAGGATCTCATACTCCACTTGGTGGGAAGAGCCCCGGGAAATCTGTACGCTGTGTTCATACTGCTGTTTCACCTGGTCTCGCACGTAATACTTCTTGGGGATGTCACCCCCATAGTTGATCTAGAAGCAGAGCAAGGAGTGAGCTGGAATGTGTACTTGAGCCAGGCTTCCCTGGTCACCTCCGGCCCCCGGTGGCCCATACCTTGGATTTGCACTTGGGGTTTCCATCAGGGTCGGTCATGGTGCCCCCATATTCCACAGGCAGCTGGTCAGGGCTGACGTATTTCAGTAAAACCTCCTTCCAGTTTGCTGGCAGGAGAGGGAAGGAAGGAGCAAGAAGGGTCAGCACTAGGCAAGACTGCATCACAGCCCTGGTCATGCGCACAAGAGGCAGAAAAAAACCCATCCACCCCCGCACGCAAAACACGGGCTTTAGGAGCATGTGATGGGCACACAGCTCTGCAGGGGGTTCAAGAGGAGCCGTCACCCAGGGCCCTGCCCTGCCCTGCCCCAGGAATCAGGAGACTGGGGCCCTGTCCCCATTGCCTCTGGCCCGCTGAGCGGCCTTAGGCAAATCTCTTCATTCTGAGCCTAGTTGCTCCTAGTTGCAAGGTTACAGTGAGACAGAAGTGAACTAAGGACTTGAGAGGGTGTTGCAAACTGTAAAGTTCCCTACACATATGCAAATGTACTGTCACTCCCAGGAAGGTGATACAAACATTTGCAGTGTGAGCAGGAGGGAACAAAGAAAGCAGAGAAGGGCATTCCACACAGAGGGAACAGCATGTGCAGCAGCCCAGAGGGCCTGAATCAACAGGACTTGCCCTGGTCAGACTGACTCTGTGAGAACACGACCACGTGTCTCATGCCCTACTGTCACCTACACACCATCGAGCTCAATCATGACTAATTAAGTGAATGTGTCACTGTAGAGTCATCCCTTAAATGGGTTCCCGTGGCTTTGCCCCAGCCACCATTTCACTTCTGCTCCTGTTGTTTTAGGCTGTTTAGCTGCCAGTGATTTGGTTCATTTTTTTTATAACCAAGCCCTTTTCTGACAAGGAGAGTTTGAAGCTAGCGCAACCAATGCTGAGAAGCGCTTCTCCACCACTTCAAATTCCTAAACAGGTTATCAGCCGAATACGAGGTTTTAATACTGGAAACCAGATATAGGCAGCAGCTTCATGTCATGGGGTGGAACCCAGTGTCCTCTGCTGCTGGTGCCGGCTGGAAACCCAGAGACGGTCCAGGGTCTCCCAGCCCTCAGATTTCTAGGGACCTGAGACCATGCAACTCCTGGAACACGGTGTCTGTGGTCGCCGGGTGATTTGATCTGGGCTGCTAAGCCCCACTGACCAGCCCAGAGTGAATCGCTTCCCTCCTCTTTGGAAGACCCTGTACCTTCTCAGCCCGAGGCGGGTTTGGTTGAAAGGGTTTCAGGTGTGGGTGGGAAAACAGACTGAACGTCCTCCACAGCTCTGCTGCCAGGAAACCTGTCTCATGCTCATGGTGGGTGGCAGCAGCAGAAAAGCCAAAAATCATCAGAGCCTTTTGCTCGGATTTTGTCTTTCTTCCCCCAGCTCAGCTGGAGAGGTGGAACAAGGCCAGGAGGAGTCTTCCCATCTTACAGAGAGAGTAACTGAGGCAACGAGAAGCTGCCGGAGCTGGGACCAGAACCCAGACGGCCTCAGTCCACTCCCAGGGCTCACTGGCACACACCTGGAAAATCTCCACTTTCAATGTGTTGCCTAAAGGTGAACATTCAGAAACCTTCAGAATCCGTATTACCTACCCGCAAGTTCAACTCCATAGGTGGCATCAAGCCTTCCATGAGCCAGGCCTAATCTACCTTTCTAGCCTTTTCTCCCACCACTCCACTTAATGTTCCAGCAAAACTCGACTTGTGCCTGTCCCTGGCTGGCTTGATTCCTGTGCGTCTTCCTTGCCGGCCTTCCCCTCGCCCCGATGTCCTCTCTGCGTATCCAATCCCCTGTTGACCTGCTGGGTTCCTCTTTCCCTGCCTACCCTTGAGCTTGGATATTCCCAAGGGTTCAGCCTCTGTTCAGTCTTATCTGTTCTCAAGGTTTTCGCTGCTGCCTATATTTGATAACTCCCAAATCTCCAGACTGGAGTTTTCTCCCAAGCTTCAGGCTCAAGTGTCCCCAACATCTGTCTATCTCATCGACTCAAACTCAACTTCAAGCTTATTCTCCGAGTAACTAATTGCATCAGAGTGACTGCAATACTCAGTCACTCACGCCAGACACCAGGGAGTCATTCTAGCCTTCTCTTCCTCTCCTCCTACATCCAGTCCATTGAGTTCTGCTGTTTCACTTCCTCAGTAAGTCTCAAATCCATGCCCTCCTCTCTCTCTCTTCTGCCAGTGTCCCGGCTCAGGCTTGAAACACCTCTTGCATGGACTGTGGCCGTGGCGTGCAGACTGGTGTCTGTCCTGCACAATCTTGCCGGTACAATGGGTCTCAATTGAAAATCTGATCCTGGCAGTCCCCTGCTCAGAACTCTTCTCTGGTTCCCAGTGGCCTGTGGAGTCATGTCCCAGCTTCTCAGCATGGTGCCCTGGATTCTCTGTGACCCGGCTCCGGGCTCCCTCTCCAGCCGCATCTCTTCCCACGCCCTGCCTGCCTCTACAACAACCACAACCTTGGCACCTAAGGTCTTTGCTCAGTGCTGCTCTTCCTGCCTTGCGTCATCTGGCTGCCTCTTACTGGCTCCACGACACCCAGCCCAGGTAGGCACCAGCTCCTCCCTCGGTCACGTGGGGTGGGTGCCCCTGCTGGGCCTCCCCACACACCTTCCCATCCCCCTCTTGTATATTTAACATATCATGCTGATAGACGTCTGCTTGTGTCTCCCTTCCCCAAGAGGCTAAGAGCTCTTCAAGGGACTCTGTCTTATTCATCTTTGTAGCCTCGGCATCTAGTCCAGTACTCAGCACACAGTAGGTGCTCATTAAAGGAAGCCATTCCTAGTTGCCCCCAACTGAAAGCAACCTCTGCTCCTGTGACCTCCCTGGCACCTTCTCTACACCATTCCTGGTACCTTTTCTAATTTCTATCCTAGCTTCCTCTCTAAAGGGCTTCTCCTTCCTGTTACACTGTAAGCTCCCCGAGGGCAAGGATGGGCATCACTCATCTTTGGATGCTGAGCCCAGTACTTTCTTCTAGAATGTCTGAGAGAAAGCATTCTTATGGAAACAGACAGGAAGACTCTAGCCTGGCCCCGGTTGCTCCTGGGTCCCACTGCTACCAAACCAGCAGAGGGAGCCTTCACCCTGGTGGCTACGGCCACACCTCTAAAGCCATCCTCGGTTTGGGCCACAGACCATCTTGTGGAGTGGAGAAGAGTCGGGCCTACTCACCCCCCAGGACCATGATCTTCTTACGAGTGTCCTCACTCAGGAAGGGTTTGATGAGGTTATAGGCCACAGGAAACAGCTTGGGGGCTGGAACAGAGACAAGGAGACGTGAGGCCAGGAATGGTGCCCATTCTGTCCCTAACAGTGTCTTTCACAGCCCCCCGTGTCAGGCCACACATTCCCTAGTTCCCAGGGTGTGAGGCTCGGCATGGGCACCTCCTTGAGTCCCAGCTTCCCCGTCTGTCCAGGGGGTAGAGTCAAGCAGGTATAGTCTTCCTATCTTCCCAAGCGGGGGGCCTCAAAGGAGGTAACAAATCCTAAAAGGTCTGTGAATTGTAAAGTGGTCTGCATGTGTCAAGGCCGGTCTTTTTTTTTTTTTTTTTTTGGTAGGAAGATTAGCCCTGAGCTAACTGCTGCCAATCCTTCTCTTTTTTGCTGAAGAAGACTGGCCCTGAGCTATCATCCATGCCCATCTTCCTCTACTTTATATGTGAGACGCCTACCACAGCATGGCGTGCCAAGCGGTGCCATGTCCGCACCCAGGATCCGAACTGGCGAACCCCGGGCCGCTGAGAAGCAGAACGTGTGAACTTAACCACTACGCCACCGGGCCGGCCGCTAGGCCGGTCTTCTGAACGAGGCCTTCCACCCCTCCTGTGGCTCACTCTGTTTCACTCTCCTGAATCTGTCCCAGTAATATTTTGGGCCCCTTTCCCATCTGGCTTCATCACAGGTACTTCCCAACATACCTTTGACAACAAAAAGACGCTTCAGTGTTTCCGGATAGTTTTCCTCAAACATGCAGAGAAACTGTGGAAACAAAATCAGAGTCCAGCTGCCTCACAGCTCTGTGCCAGCGAGAGAGGCCCTGCATCCTCCAGGCTAGACTCTGCCCCTATCGCCTCAGCCAACCCACTGGGCCTCCTAGCAGAGGGGCCCCCTCCCCCTCTCTCTCACCTCCGAGCCCTGCCCCTCACCTCTCCATAGGCCTCCACGGCAGGCTTCCAGAGATGCTTGAGGCCAAGGCCCTCACAGTCATAAATCAGGGTGATGGTCTCCACCTTCTTCCCCACCTGCAGGGGACAGAGGAGCAGAGAGTCACATCAGGCTGTGCCACTGCAGGAGCCCACCCTGATCCAGGGCAAATGCTGATTGTGTCATGTGCCCGTATTGCAACCAGATCTGGACAGGGCTGAACCTAGGGTTTTCCAAATCAAGATAATCACCCCAGGCCCAAATTATGGCCCAGGCAAGTCACTCTTCCTGCCTGGGTCTCAGTGTCTTCATCAGTAAATGACTGGGTGGACGTAGATTACATGTGAGGTCCCTTCTGTTCTGCAGTTTGATGTGGTGGCCTCCTTTTTCCTCTGTGTGCAGCACCCACGTAGTGCTCAGCTGTGGGGTCCCGTGCAGCCACTTTTCCCTAGGCACAGATGCTCCCTGTCCAACCTAAGCCCTTAAGGTCACATCCCATCTAATCTTTGCATCCCCAGCCCTGCAGGGTCTCGCACACATGCGGCGCTCAGTGAGTGTCTGTGGATGACAGTGTTGAAATGTTCCCAAACATATGACGCTGTTTCCCCGGATCTTTTCAACTGCTGAAGAGGAAACAAGGAAGAAGATCATGGTGGCAGCTCCAGCTTGCTCTTCCGTCTTTTTCTCAGTAAGGAAATCAGCTGTCCTTATCTTTGTTTTCAATACAGAGTTTAAGCAGCACACAATCGGAGCTCATCTACACCAGCAGTACCCAAATACTTGTCCAAAGATAGGGTAGTCCATGACAAAGATTTCACTGGTGCCCAGATAAATGAGAAAAGTAACGATAATGTCGTAAATTCTTTGTGAAGCTAAATTTATTCAATGCAAAAGATTGCCCTTTATTTTGAGATTATGCCATTCCTATAGTTTTGGGGGTTAATTACGGCAAGAGTAGCTGATACAATTTTTTTTAAGTCCCTACTTAGAAAAATAAAAATTTGGTAACATATGTCAGTCTCTCAAACTTTGAAATTTCACTGGTTTATGAAATCCAAATGTCTTAGGCCTCAGCCCTGAGGCTGTACTTAAACCCCTGTGTGACATTCCTGCTCCTGCTCGAACGCGTCTCCCATGATGAACTCATTTCAACCCTGCTGGTCCACTCGCCTTGTCCGTCTGGCGGGCACACTCGCGCAGAAGGAGCTCACAGTCCCGCATCTTGGTCCTGAGCAAGTCCTGTTTGCTGGCTGAGAGGAGCAGACCCTTGGTATCCAGCGGTCCAATGATATCGTACCAGACGGGGCAGCCATCCAGGTCGTAGCCACACATGCCCCCTGACAGATACTGCTGGATCACCTGGGCAAAGACAGAGAGCAGGCACCTGGTCAGCAGGCCCAGGGCGGCCATATCTTCCCTGTATCCCAGGGCCTTCCTCTGGGTTCGTCAACTCGCTCTCCACAGCCCTCCCCTGGGTGCCAGTGGATACCCATTCTGGGAACCACCAGGGCTCCCTAGGCCTTGTCAGACCTTTCCTCTGAGGGCCCCAGTCTGACAGACCCAAGACGCAGATTGTGGGTCTAACAGACCTCATAGGGCGGGGCAGGATCATTTGTCCTCACCTCTGGAGGCTGCCAGCTCACGATGTTGTCAATGTCCTTTTGCTTTCGGAACTCCACATGCTGCAAACACACAATCAGGGCTTTAAAAACCGGGGGCGAGGGGACCCCTTAAGAGGCATCTAGCAATAGGTGACAGCACGAACAGACCCCCAGACCACAGGTAAGTCACATGAAGGCAACTGGCAGGAATGGAAAAGAAAGCACTGCCTGTTTTAGAGGTCTCGGCTGAACAGATTATAATTCTTAGCTGGCCCAGAACTGTGAAAGCTCTGTGTTTCCAGGGAAGGGAATGCCCTTTGTCCCAGAGGGATAAGGCAATAGTGGTCGGCTAATACTCAGATATGTTACACAAGCCACAGGCTGTGATCGAGTGGGTGGGGTTGGGCAAAAGAAACCCAAGCACCATCTGATTCTGATGGGCAGGAACGGAGGCAACAGTGGGATTTGGAGCCAAACGGATCTCACCTTCCGGAGCATGGCCTCGGACTTCTGCAGGTCGAAGCTTCTCGCTATAATAGGGAAACGTGGTCAGGGTTAGGGCAGCAGACCGGGTGCCCAAGGACAGAGAGAGATCCCTATTCCCATACTGGGGCTGGCTCCACTCCATCATCGCCCCAGCTGACTCTCAGATCACCCAGCATGGAAGCTAAGATGAGGACCTCTGAGGGCTTTTGGAGCACCCACAGCTCAGGTGTGGGCAGCACGGCAACTTCGGGGTCAAAAGAGTTTTACCCTTTGGATGCAGTCAGGTGAAGGGTCGTAGCTCCTCTCAGGGAAAGCAAACTCTGGACCCCCTTACCATTAGCCTTCCCCTACACAAAGTTAATCTCCTCCATCTAACGGCCAGTCCTGAGAACTTGACCGACAGTTCAAGGATGAACACTGCCTGTATTCTAGGGCGGAGCTGGCAGAATATCCCAGTAGAATGGAGGGGTAGATGAGCCGCCAGTCAACTCTGCCACGTCCTCAAAGGACCCACACGGACCCCAATGGGACACAGAGGGCCCTCTTCCCCGGGTTCCCGGAAAGCTTCAGAATTAGAGTTTGCCTGGGCCAGCTCTTTATTTTATGCCTGAACCCCAACAAGTTGTCCCGCTCAAGCTTGAACACAAAGACCTCACTGCCCCCCAAGGCCACCTGCTCCCAGACAATCCGAGCTGCCGTTCGCACTCAGTCCTCACTGTTATACTCAACAGAGAGCCACTCCAGAGACTCAAGAGAGCAGGGTGGCTTCCTCAGCCACGTGACCCCCTTTCCAATACTGTAAATGCCGTGCTGCCGCCCTGCGTCCCCCTGCTGTCAGGCTGCCCATCCGTGGGTCCTTTAACCAGTCCTTACAGCTTGGTTTCAAGTCCACCCAAATAAGCTCCCTTTGGCTGTTTTCCAGTACCCCTCCTAAAGTGTGTTGTCTAGAGCTGACCTACCCTTCTCCAATAAAGCCGAAGAACTTTCTTGGCAACGGTCACACCCTTAACTCAGGTGAAGCTTACAGTCAACCGAAACCCCCAAATCCTTTCCACCTGTGCTGCTACTAAGCCTCTGTCCCCTGCGTTGTGGCGTGGTTTTCTGGATCCATCACTATCAGATTTCATCCTGTTACAGTCAGCTCCACTTCATCCTTTTAAAGAGATTTTGAGATCCGGATTGTGACCGGTTTTGCCATCTGACCTATGAACTGTCTCTCCCAGCTGTATGTCCTCTGTGGGTTGGATCGACATCGAGATCTGCTGACAGCCCTGGAACCTGGGCCAGCCAGGCTGCCCTCTGGACTGTCACCGGTCCCATAATCACTGCTCTCTGGGAGTGGCCGAGCACATTCCCTGACTCTGCTGTCGTGAAATCCAGTCCACTCTCCTGCGCCCAAAGGGTGCATCAAGCGATCTGACCAGTGCCACACCTGTCATCCTCAACAGCCGTCACTCCTGGGAAGTTCCTCCCGACTGCCACCCTCCGTGTGCCATCGTGGTGGCAGGGGGCAACGTGTAGAGGAATACAATCTGGGTTTGCATCTCAGCCCTCCATCTTCTCCCTGTTTGACCTTGGACAAGATCCTGTACATCTCTGACCCAATCATCCAGTGAGCTAGAAACACTTGCAGAATGCAAGGCAACATGCTCTCAGGATGGGGGAGCCCGGCTGGACCGTGAAAGCGGGAATCCTCCAGAGGAGGGACACCCCTGCTGTGAGAGCCCCTAGCTTCCCAGGGAACAGGAGAGGTGGTGAACTGAGAGCCCCCTTGTCTTGGGGAGGCTCTCCAGGGAACCCTATTCTGCCAGGGCCCAACATCCAGGGTCTTCTCTGAGGGCCATCTGCCACTTGCCCCTGGCAGTACCCCGCCTGGTGTCTCCCCTCACCTGCTGAGTCAGGCCTCTCCAGGGCTCCACTGCCCTGCTCAGGGGCAGCTCAAAGCACGGCTATGCCAGAGAAAGCCGGCCTAGGAGCAGCTGTCCTGGGGCCTTATTTGACCACTTCCTAGTCCTGGAAAACGAGGGGACTCAGACCTGCTCTGCCCCCTCATAGGGTTCCCACCACGTCGTTGTTTTTATCGTGCCATCTGACCCTCCTTGGCCTCTGGGCTGCCCAGAGCTCAGCCCCAGTCGAGGGGAAGCAGCGGAGATGTGCGTGCCTGCTCTCAGGCCTGGGGGCCAGCAGAAAACTGAGCCCACGTCGGGGGAAGTGGGGAAGCGTGGGACCCTGGCTCACACCTAGCTTAGAGACAGACGTTCCGCTGGCGTGTGCCTTGCAAGCGTTTCCTTTAGAATCAAAGGGAGAAAGAGAAAATGTTTCTTAAAAAAAAAAAGAGACAAGAAAAAGCCTAATTGAAATTCACAGTAGAGTCTGACCAGGCCTGAGCTCCTGCCCAGGAAAGTGAGGCACAAATAAAGTGCAGACGAGACACTCCTGTTTGAAGTGGCGGAGCTTGGCTTCAGGGGGCCGCTGTGGCTTACTGGAGAGGATGCAGGCCTGGGAATCTGGGGCCCTAGGTTTCTGCTCTGATTCTGCTTTGCGTTAGCTGTGTGCCTTCGGGTAAGTGCCCTCCCCTCTCTGAGCCTCGGTTTTCTCACCTAGCAAATGAGGATGAGCCCACTCTTTGGTATTCCTACAAAGAGAGGGGTTATCCCAGGACTGGGGAATTGGGGGTGCCTGGGAACCCAGCTGCCAGAACCCCAGGCTGGCCTCCTCCTAGAAAAAAGCTACATTGCTATTCAACAGCTCTCTGAAGCGGCGCTTCACCTCACGGTGGCTCAGCGGTTTGTTTGATCACCTTGCAGCTGGCCCTTTAAGGCAGCACAATCTTCCCACGCTCCCCACCCACCCCCTTCTAGCTACAGCCCTTCAGCTGGGCCAAAATATCCTCCAGCCCTGGACTGACTCCACTGCCGCCCCCGCACTGCCCCTCCACCTTCTCTGAGTGGGCTGGGGGGATGGGTGGGTTTGCAGTTTTTTGGGGGAAAAGAGCAAGTGGCACTTCCAGAGACACACAGGGCCCCACGTGGCTCTCCTGGCTGCACCTGTCCTGGGGTGCCAGCTCTAGGCAATTTCTGGACAGGAAAACACATCTCTTCACCTGTCCCAAGACCCCTAGGGTATGTATGTGTATGTCTGTGTCTATTAATAATCATTGGGCACGATCTGTACTTTAATATTTTGGGCTATGAGGCTACATCACAATTTAATCTCTGCTAATCTAACAGTGGAATTTTCTCCATTACTTCTATGTCTGGTAATAAAGTTTCTACAAAATAAAAAAAGTGTGTCACAAGAACCAGAGAGGGTGGCACGTGACACGAATCACAGGAGAGGAGAAGAGGGAAAAGAATGGAAAGATTTCAGGAGTTGGGTCACAGGGTTGAGTTTGAGCCTGACGCCGGTAGAAATGTGGCCCTTTCATCACCATGCGCGAGGAGCTCTGTCGCGTTGCGTCGCATCATGCAATAGGCAGGGCACCCTGGCTTGGTCCTGCTCTCCCAGAGAGGAGCCTGGGGCACACGTTCACGGGGGCAGAACGGGAACTTGAACTCGGGGCTCTGGAGCCTGGTGGTGGCGAGAGGGGAGTCTTGTCATCTGAGGTGAGGCTGAGCCCCCCATGTTCCCCATGTAATCTGCCCCTCCTTCAAGCCACCTAAAAGGCTGGCAGCGGGCGGCCTGCCATTCCAACAGTCCACAGAGGGGGCCAGCCTCTCCCAGGGGCCAAGACTCTCGTTCTAAACTTGGCTCTGCCTCCAACTTCCCACATGGCTGGGGCCCTTCTCCACTTTTCCTCAACCCGTTTCCCCAAGTCCATCAGCAGAGTGGATTTATCGAGTGGATGGAAAGGGCACTGGGCTGGGAGTTTGCCTACCTGGGCTCTAGTCCTCTCTCTGCCTGCAGGTTAAGCACCGTGTGCCTTGGGGCAAGTTACTTCACCTCTCTGAGCTTCAGTGTCCATTATCCATCCATCCAATAGGAGGGGTGCGGTTATGTAATCGCCAAGGGCGCTTTTGGCTCTAAAGACTGAATACTGCAGGTTCTCGGATTGCCCGGGGCAGGGTTTCCAGAGGGTGCCATTCTCTTACCTGGAACAAGCCCCTGCCCCAGCCTCCCGCAGCCCCGCTTCCCTCACCTCGGAGCCAGCGCAGGAGAAAATAGTCATCTGGATTCGGCAGGGCAGGCAGCACATCCTGGACATTCTCCCGAAACTGTAGGGAGAGGCAGCTGGGTGAGTGGCAGGTCCCACCCTGACCGCCCTCTGCCCAGGACTCTCGGTAGGGGCTTTGCTGGACCCCTCTTCAACACGGGTCTACTCTGCGGACGCTGGCTGAGCACCTGGGCTGCACGGGGCACTCTGTCTGCCGTGAGTGCCAGTGGGAGCTGGGTAGCAGGGAGGAGGTGGGAAGGGAGTAAGTCACTGCCCTGCTTGGCTGCGCGCGCTTACACACTCCAGTGTGGTGGGCAGGCAGACGTGTTCCCAGCTAACTGATAGTAGACACTCTCGGACGTGCCACAGAAAAAGCTGTCAGTTCACCAAGCATTCTCCGTGTGCCTGGCACTGAACTTGGCACTTATTCACGCCTCATGCAGCGTCCCCAGAAGTATGACTGTCCCCATTTTACAGATGAAGGAATTAGAGCTCAGAGAGGCTAAGTAACATGCCCAAGGTCAAACAGCTAGTAACTGGCAGAGCTGGGATGCAAACCCGGGTCTGGGGAGGCCAGAGCATGCACTCTCTGGTCTTCTGCCGCCTTCATAACGGAATGGCGAGCATTGTGCTGGGGGAGTAGAGCGAAGGAAGAGTTTGATTCTGACTGGGGCCAGGAAGACACTGGTCTCATATGACTTCATCTAAAAAATGGCATTTGCTGGGCTTGAAGGACTTCAAAGGCAGCAGGAGGAGGGCAATCCAGGTGAAGGGAACAGTTCCAGTGACAGGCCATGAAGGGCGAAAGTGCAGAGAATGCCAAACAAGGAAGGTGGACAGTGACCCCGAGGGATGGCCACACCCACCTCCACCTGCTCACTGTCCTGTAGGGGAGCAGGCGCCCTTGCCAGGCCTCCTGCTCCCAGCCACTCACCGTTCCCTAGCCACTGACCTATAGGGGGGCCACAGGCGGGGCCAATGAGGACCTGCCACCTCTGCCCCTTGCCTAGGTCAGCCAGGGACTCAGACCATCCTATCCCCCAGACAGGCCCCAGACTCCCAAGGAAACTGCTCATCCAGGACCCAGGCATGAGGCCACCCCTTACCAAGGACCCTCCCCAGCCCCTGGTTTCCAGTTTAATCACCACCTAATCCCTTCTCTGCCTGACTTTCCCTGCAGGTCAGCAGTAAAATCTGGAACCTCCCTTTCCAGGCTTCCGGGGTTAGGGGAAGCCCAGCCCGGGGAAAAGCCTTCATGGGGTTGGTGCCTTGGCCCCACTGTCATGGAAGGAGATGGCTGGCCCCCAGCCCCCTTTCCCAGCAATGGAAAACTGCCCAGCTGTGGAGCTTCCCAACCTTGAGACTGGACCCAATTGGCTCTGGCTCCAAAAACAGCCAAGCTCCCCTCTCCCCAAGGGCGACAGAAAAGAGGAGGCTCAGGTGGGGACCCGGGGGGCCGGCGGGTCCAGCCCTCAAACAGTTGTCCCCTTCTCTGCCCAGGTGCCAAGGCAAAGGCAGGCTTACCTGCCTTCTGAAGAGCATCAGCCCAAGTCCCAGCGAGGGAGGGGCCTGGGTTGCAGGAGCGAGGTGAGCTGGTCTCAGCTCAAACTCACCCCAACCCAGTGAGTCACGGGCAGGATCCGAGACTTTACACACGAGGGTGATGCTTTCAACATCATCGGGTCCAACCTCCTCATTTCATTTCCTCAAGGAGCAAACAGAGAAGGGCCAGGTTTTGCCCAAGGTCGCAGAGCGACTTGATGCCAGAGCACGGGCTATCCAAGTCTCCTAAGGCGCTGCCCAGGCCCCTTGCCATCCTGCCACTGCCCCCGCAAGAGGAAAACCTCCCGGAAATGGGAGGAAACCTGGGGCCCTGCCCCCGCCCCTGCCCCCCGGGCCCGGCTGCCAGTCCCCAGAATGAATGTTGCCTTTGTGCCCTCAGCTGCCTCCGAGGGCTTCCAAGCAACCACTTCTTCCCAGGTGGCACCGCCAAGGGCTCGCTCGGGGCTGGGGCTGGGGTGGCCAAACTTCCCGGGCCCCCTCGGCCAGTGGAGGGAGGAGGGGCGGGGCGCGGGGCGCGGGGCGCCAGGTGCCACCGGATGCTGCTCCCTCCGCCGCCCGCCCGCCGCGGATGGTCGCTAGCCCCCCATCCAGCCCCTTCTAGGCTGGCTGCCGCAGAGGGCGAGGGCCACGGCCCAGGACGGGGGCCGGACCAGGCTGAGGGCTCACCTTGGCCAGCGCCTCCTTCTGCTTAGGGCTCAGATCGCCGACCCTGCCGCTCATCGTGGCTCAGGCTCGGGCGCGGCGGTTGCAGCAGCTGATGGAGCACGGACTCGTCCTCCGCCGCCGCCGGAGTAAAGTCCCAGCCTTTTGCCCGGGCCGCGGGGCTGGCGGCCAAGCCCCGCCTCTTAAAGGATCCCGAGGGGCGGAGTGGGGAGCGATGCGCTGAGCGCAGAAGCCTCTGACGCCTGCCCCCTACTTCCTCCCGACGTCGCAGACCTGGGCAGGAGGCCAGCAAGAGTGCCCACCTGGGCCGAGGCCCGTGGACATTAGAAGAGCAGGACGTCTGGGTTCTAGTCCCATATTTACCCTTAGCATGCAGTGTGACCTTGGATGAGACACCTGAGCTCTCTGGGTCTCAGTTTCCCCATCTAGGTGCTGTCTAATGAGCTCTTCTAAGATCAGGTCCCCATGGTGCAGGACCTCTCTCTCCCCACTCCAAGATGGTAGGGAGCTTGCCTGGTGCTGCTGTTGGGGGCTAGGTCCCCTAAGCCTAGCCATTGCCCTGCCTCGGCAAACAGTGGTATTGGCCATTTCTCTTTGGGGCCCTTGCCCTCCTGTTCCATTGCTGCCAATCCTAACTTGGGGCCTTGCAGTGTTGACAGCCTTTCGCCTCCACCTGTGGAGCAGGCAGGCTGAGGGGGCAAAGAAGCACCGACCCCGTCTCCCCAGCCTCTGCTTCTGAACTTCCCAGCTCTCTGAGAGCTGCTCCTAAGATGCTCACACCCTCCGCTGGCTTGGAAGACAGCTTCCTTTCTGGGACTCAGAAGACCTGGGTTTGAATCCTAAATCCCACGCTTCTTTCTGGGAGACCAGCAAGGGACTTCACCTCTCTGAATCCAAGCTGCTTCATTCACTCAGTGGAGGTGGATGATCTGGACTTCAAGTCAGCAGGAGAGGATGAAGTGAGCGAATGTGCGTGATTCCCTCCATGCAGTGCTAACACAGGCTTCGCCTCTGGGACCGTTCCCTAGTCTGCCCTGCACAGTCCCCCTGTGCTACCTGCCTGGCCAGGCTTCGGTCTCTGAATGGGGACGCAGGGTGGACATGGAGAGAGACACAGTGAAAGCCGAGTGAAGGAAGGCCTAATGAAAGCAGGCCTGCTGTCAGCTTATCTGCCCCCTGCCAGGCGCAGGGGCCAGAGCCACTGGTTCCCCGTGCAGCTGTAAGTCTGACTTGTGGGATGGACGCCCCAGCAGCTGCAGCCCAGCAGCTTCCGTGCCATCTGACTGTCCTACCATGCCTCAGTCACAGCCTCTTCCCCATACCCTGCAGCCATTTCCTCCTTTCTAAGCTCAACAGCATTCCCCCTCTGCCTGGGTTCCCCGACTCTAATCCTACCTCCATGGCAGCAGCCAGTCACATGCCTCCAGTCATTCTTTCTTCGCCAGGCCCTATGCACTGTTCTGGGGCCCCTGAAATGAATCAGACACCGTCCTGCCTTCCAAAAGATAAGACATAGGCACAATCAACTAGAATATAAGAGTGAGACAAATATCCCAAGGACAGGCGGCAAGTGCCCGGGAGCTTAAAAGGGGGAGAATTTGCTTTGGGCTAGAAGAATCCTAGAAGGCTTCACGGAGGCAGTGGCATTGGAGCTAGGCCTTAAAATGTGGGCTGGGAAGGAAATGGAAAGGAAATTCATTCATTCCGTGCTGGCACAACGGCATGAACAAAGTTTTGGCGGTTGGTAGGAAGCGTGGCTGCAACCAGAGAGGAGGGGAGAGAAGGAGCAGGTGGGACGACCCACAGAACCTTGATGTGGCCCTGCTTAGCAGCATCTGCCCTGCTAGGCTGTGAGGTCCTTGGGCACACGGCCCTGTTTTACTCACCTCTGAATCCTCACAAGCCCCCTACTCCCAGCACAGCACATGGGGGCTGTTCAGTGAACGTACACTGAATGAATGAAAGCAAGAAATGCTCCAGTAGGCACACAGCCAGGTGCTGGGAGAGCCCTGGGAAGCAGACATAAATGTAGATCATCCGGCATCGGACAGCTCACGCATTTAACAGCTGTGGAAACCGAAGCTCAGAGAGTGTACGGCTTGCCCAAAGTCGTTAGTGGTGTGACAGATGAGGAGAGCTTTGCCCGTGGCCTGGTGCACGGAAGGTGTTCAGTTGCACCCTCCGCTTACTGCCTGGAATTCACTCAGAGCTAGGCCCAGGAGCTTGTGGGCTCCCAGAGCAGGCCCCCAGCCACTTCCACTCTCAGGTCTCCTGGAGAGTAGAAAGCAGAACGCCCCCTAGGCTCTCTGGGCCAGAAGGCAGAGGCAGCTCCAGCAGGCCCGTTAAAGATGCTTGGGAGGACTTTGCTCTGCACCTGATGTGGCCCCCACCGTGGCGGTCTGCTGCAGAGCAGAATGAGGGTCTTGGGTGCAGCCCTGTGGCTGAGAGGCCTCCAACCCCCACTTTCTGGGAAGAGTCCCCGCAGTCCTGCCCTAGTTAAGGCTTCTGGCTTAGGGCAGGGCCGGGCTGCCTTCCTTGCTGCACATGTGGCTGAGATCTTTATTTTATTTTGTTGTGTTTTTTTTTTTTTTTGAGGAAGACTAGCCCTGAGCTAACTGCTGCCAATCCTCCTCTTTTTGCTGAGGAAGACTGGCCCTGAGCTCACATCCATGCCCATCTTCCTCCACTTTATATGTGGGACGCCTACCACAGCATGGCGTGCCAAGTGGTGCCATGTCCGCACCCAGGATCCAAACCAGCGAACCCCGGGCCACCGAAGCTGAACATGCGCACTTAACCACTGCGCCACCGGGCCAGCCCCTGAGATCTTTATTTAAGACCCTTCCAGGGGCAAGATGTTCTTTTCAGGGTAGGGCCTACTCAAAGGAAAATAGAAGAACATGTTGGTTCAGCACTTTACAGTTTATAAGGCACTTTCAGAGCTAGCTTTTCATTTAAGCCTGTGGTGACCCTCTGAGGTAGGCAGGTCAGGTGATTTACTGAGGAAGCGGAGGGAGAGAGCCAGCCTTGTGAGAGCATGTGCAGAGTTGGGACTTAAACCCACGTCTCCGGCTTCTGTGCCACGTGCTCCCAGGTGCCCGTGGGCAGGGTGTGGACTTGCCTGGGAGCTGCCTGCAGAGGCTGCCCAGGAAAGCACAAGGAAAACTTTTGCCCAGCAGGAGCCCCAATCAAGCCACCCACCCGCCAGGAGTCTGGAGTTACCCACAGTAAAGGCCTAAGTAAGGTGCCCTTCGCCAGTCTGCCCCTCCCAGGTCCTGTGGCTGCCTGCCTCTCCTTCCTCCGCTGACACTTACCTATCTCTGGCCCACTGTGGAACAGCTAGTTAATCTGATAATATAAGTCCTAGAATAATAATCTGGTAAATGCCTCCAAGCTGGTTACTAAGAGAGAGTCCCTACTCCCCATCCCCACCTTTTCTCTATCCCCCAATTCCTCTCTGGCTATTCCCCCTCCCTGCTAGGTATGTTGCTCCCCTGCTCAAGAATCTGCAGTGGCTCCCTAGTTCCTTCAGGAGTCAGCCTAATCTCACTGACTTGCATTCAAGGCCTACCCTCATCTCACCGCAGTGTCCCTTGTGGCCTCCACTGCTGCTCCTCCCCTCCACACTTTCATTTCAGTCAGGGAAGCTCTGTGCTGTCCCTCAGACACACCTCTGCCTCCTGCCAGGTCTGCCCCAGGCTTCGAAGCCCTGGTCAAATGCTGTTTCCAGGAACCTCTCCCTGATCCACTCAACCCAACATGACCTCTGCCAACCCCTAGCCCCTCTCCCCTGACCTTGACACTGACTACTTTGTATTATAGTAGTGACTATCAGGCAACAGCCTGGCCCAACAGGAGGAGCCCAGCCTTCCAGGTCAGGCAGGCCCGAGATGGATCCGGGCCCTGCCACTTGCTGGCTCTGTGATGGGTACACTATTCTGAGCAGACCTTGTTGGCCAAGGTGGTGTGAACAGCTGAAAGAAGGCTGCTGGAGCACAGAGATCTGGGAGAAGCGTGGGGTAACAGTTCTAGTCTTGGAAGTTAGTGTCCTGGGGTTGATATTCCCCTGGGAGGTGGCCCCAGGCACCAGCAGGAGCCCTGGACCGGGAGTCCAGAGCCTGGGCCACACCTAGTTCTTAAGCGAACGCACTGCAGTGACTGTTAAGCAATGATCACTGTTGGGGCTTCCTCGGGCTGTCTGCCCTTGACCTCTGGGCCTTGAGTGCCTCTTCCCCAAAACAAGGGCATTGGCCTCAAAATCAGAGGACCCTGGCTGCCCTGTCCTCTGATTCTGTGGTGCCAGCGGGGAAGGGGTGGAGCAGAGATTGGCACAGCACTCTGAGAGTTGGAGAGACAGTCTTTTAAACCCTTCAACAAATATTTGTGGAACACTCTACTTCCATGGGGCCAGGACAGCAAGAACTCTCTGGAAAGCCCTCGTGCTTGCTGGCGGCCGTGCAGGGAGGCCGAGACTCGAATGTCCTCCCCTCCTCCCAGCCCTGCCATGTGGGGCTGCAGATGCCTCAAGTTCTTTTCTGACAAGGTGGGAAAGGAATGAAGGAATCCACACCCCCCCGGGGACAACATGGCCCCAACGGCAGCAGTGACAGCAGAGGTGACAGCAGCAGAATGAGGAAGCAGTGGTGATGGACTCACTTCCCGCCCCCCCAGGTGGCCCAGGCTTCGGCTCCCGACTGGAGCTGGGAGCCAGAGCACCTGTCACTCCTTCACTGCACAAGTACTGATGCTGTGGGCATGGCGCCAGGCATGGGGACACCTCCGAGAATGAGGCCGGCCAGGCCCTGCCCTCAAGGAGTTCCCGGTCCTCAGGGAGCAGCCAAGGCAACAAGTCACTCCAGTACAGTGTAGCCAGTGCCACCAGAGCAGGTAGACACGAGGGTCCCCCCTGAGTCAGGGCGTGAGTGCATCCCAGGCTCCACCTGGTGGCTGAGCAGGATTGGAAGGGGCAGGAGGCCTAGAGACCACTCGTTCATTTATTCATACATTCATTCATTCAACACATATCTAACTGAGCACCATGCTTATCCTGGATTTAAAAAATTACCCTTGGGGCCAGCCCCGTGGCTGAGTGGTTAAGTTGATGCGCTCCGCTGCAGTGGCCCAGGGTTTCGCTGGTTCAGATCCTGGGCGCAGATATGGCACCGCTCATCAGGCCATGCTGAGGTGGCATCTCATATGCCACAACTAGAAGGACCCACAACTGAAAATATGCAACTGTGTACCGAGGGGCTTTGGGGAGAAAAAGGAAAAAAATAAAATCTTTAACAACAACAAAATAATTTTAAAAGATAAAAAATAAAAAACCACCCTCGTGGGATTTACAGCATTGGGAGTGGGGGGCACACCCAGACTGCGATTCGGCTATGGAGAAGTGAGGCGGGGAGTGGGGCCAGATAAAGAATTAGAGCTTTGGGACTGGCCCAGTGGTGTAGTGGTTAAGTTTGCTCACTCTGCTACAGTGGCCAGGGGTTCGCAGGTTTGAAGCCTGGGCTCGGACCTACACGCAGCTTGTCAAGCCATGCTGTGGTGGTATCTCACGTAAAATAGAGGAAGATTGGCACAGATGTTAGCTCAGGGCCAATCTTCCTCAAAAAAAAAGAATTCGGGTTTGGGGTACATGGATGTAGGAGGAGTGATGTCAGGAAGGAACTTTGAGCGATGGATGGGAAGGGGCTAGTCTGAGATCCTTGAACTGGGGTTGCTCCATGGGGACTGGAGAGGTCTTTCTCCTTTCTGGGGCACTGGCACCCTCGGTGTTGAACAAGACTAGACCATCTGCCAGGGTGAATTCAGACTGTGGACATAGAATGCCTTTGAAGGGTGAAGGGCCGCAAATGGATCTCCCCTGGGGGGGTGAAGGGGAGGGGGTGGGATAGGGACCCCTCTTTGTAGGCCCCTCAGGTTCCAGCCCCAGCCCTGCCCAGCTGCCCAGAACACAGAATGGAAGCCCCTCTCTCCCCAAACTCTGTTCTACCTCCTGCTTTCCCTCCTCCCCTCACCCAGTGAGGAGGCCAGGGGTCTTCAGGGACTGGCAGCCTGCGTTCCCCATGACCTCTGCTGCAGCTTCTCCGCACCCCCCCCCCCCCCCCCCACCTCGCCTGTCCTCCTGCAGTAAAGCTGTGAGAGCAGAGAAAGCAGTCCTGGACCAGGAGCCAGGAGGCCTGGAGCCAAACCCCAGCAAAGCCACCTGCCTTCTCTGGGTGCCT
The DNA here is from genome assembly GCF_037783145.1 of Equus przewalskii. Lineage (NCBI taxonomy): Eukaryota > Metazoa > Chordata > Mammalia > Perissodactyla > Equidae > Equus > Equus przewalskii. The sequence goes on from NC_091837.1 coordinate 7,712,362, forward strand.
GTACCCTGGGGAGGAAAATAATCCTTGCCTCTCTCCCAGGGCCGCTGTGAGAATTCCACGTGAAATAATGGCTGGAAAAGAAATGGGCGCACAAAGTGAGGGATTATTGGTACTATCCTGTGTTATTTCTGAAGGCACAACAGAACGTGAGAAACAGCCCACTTCCTCCTCACTTCCGCAGTCCACCCTGGCTTTATGCAGACGCAAATCCCCTCCCCGCCCCGCTTCTCACACCCGAACCCCGCTAATTAAGTCCCTTACCTTCCCCGGTATCATTGCTTAATCCCTAAGCCCTTTCTCACCAGTCTCCAGTTGTCTCGGGGAGTCAAATCCCTTTAGAATGAGGTGGCCCAGTTAGCTGTGAACCGAGAGGCTGGGGGCAGGGAGCAGGGACTTCAGGACTCCAGAGAGGGCAGGCCAGGCCAGGAGGGGTGCTGGAGACCCTGCTGGCCGAGCCTGGAGACGTCCCTTGGGAAGAGTGGGTTGTCATTTCTACCCCGACTCTCTGCATCCAAGACAGAAGGCAGACTCTACAGCCAGACTGTTCATTCCATGCCAGGGCCTCTGCAAAGCAGAATGGCAGGGAGGGAGCCCACCAAGTCTGGAGCCAGACTACCTGGTTTCAGGTCCTGGTTCTATCACCTACCTCCATGCCTCAGTTTCCCTTCCATAAGATGGCAATGATAATCTTACTACCTCATGTGGTTGTGATGAAATTTAAATTAGCTCATTCACGCAAAGGAGCTAGAACAGTGCCTGCAACCCAATAAATGTGTCTGCCATTTTTACTTGTTCTTCCTGTTTCTTCCCCCAGATATTCTCGCCATTTAGGTCTCAACCCACACCCCACCGCCCAGAGAGGGCTTCCTTCCCCAGGCACTGAAGCTGAAGCAGCCCCCAGCCCCTAGTTGCTTTCTAAATGCTATTTTTTTCTTCTTCACGTGTCACGGACCATGGTCTGAAATGATCTTGCTGTGTACGTGGTTATGGTTTGCTATCTGTTCTCAAGGCCAAGAGCCATTGCTGGTCATGGTCTGCTCCATGCTCAGTGCCTATAACCCACCAGGTGCTCCACATCCACGGTGGCCGTGAACCTACACCCTACACTCGTCCTGCCCCCACCACGGAGGGCTGGAGCCACCACTCTCCACGTTCCGGCTCCTCCTCTCCTGACACCATGAGTATGCTGCTGCACGCCACCCCCGACCCCAGTGGCCCTGTGTTACCTTAGGAGAGTCATCACCCATCTCTGGGCAGCTGGGTGAGTGGAGGGAGGTAGCGATGGAAGTAGGCAACCAAGGGACAGGCTAAGATTTTTCCAAGATAATTTATTCTATGTCCTGGGGCTCCTGCCTATGAAATGAAGGGATCTCAGTGACCTCTGAGTTCTAGAAATACGGCCCCCCAGCCTAGCCCTGTCTTGTTGCCCCTGGGCCTGAAACTCCCAGCGGGGATGCATTCCTGTGAACCAGGCATTGCTTTCTTCAAGGCCCTTTTGTAAAAACAGCAGAGACCAACACTGGGCCACACTGTGGCCCCACTGCCCGGGAACTAGCCTGTCGCCTCGTGGCAGCTTGATCACGTTGGCCTTCTTGCATCATGGAGGGTGCTCACTGGAACAGACACATATTCTGAATACAGATTTGCCTTCCCTGTCCGTCATCCTTCAGCACCACCAGCCCCACCCTCTGCGGACTCACAGAAGCCTCATCCGTTTTCTTGCACAGCCTGGCATCCCACTGAAGAACGCGTTTCACAGCAGAGGAAGAGCAGCAGTGGGCTGATGCCTGTGGAATCCACTGGCCTGACCATACACCCCATTCCTGGTACCAAGTAGAAAGCGTTTCACTGCTCCAACCCTGTTCCACTTGGGGTAACACATCCCATGTCTCACACTTGCGTTAACGGCTTCATTTCTTCCCACGTCCCCCTGCAACTTGAGAGGGTGAGGAAAGATGGGAGCACTGGGGGCCTCCTCCACACAGTTCATGGCCCAGCCCGGGCAGCAAAACTTGTACTCCAAGACACAAGCCACTTGGAATCACAGCAAGTCTAATGAAAGGACTCCCTAAATCGTTTGGTCCAACTCCTATTTTACAGTCGGGGACACAGGCCAAGAAAAGGGAAGCGGCTTGCCTGGAGGTATATGGTGAGGGAGTGACAGTCCCGTCCCTGCCAGCTGCCCACACTGCCCCAGAAATGAAGCAAGCTGGGATCTGGGGGTGTGGCTCCTCTAGAGGGGCCCATAGGGCTGAGCATTCCGTCTGTCCATCCCTGGGAGCAGGGCAGACCAAGGTTCGGCGCCAGGCCCAGCGGCCTGCCTCCTCTCCCAGCTGGGATCCCTTCCTTCTGTCGACCTACAAAATCAGAAATCAGTTTAAGAGGCAAAGCATTTATTTGGGATCAAAGAATAGCAATTCGGGGAGCACAGATTCAGGTAGAAACCCAAGTATTGTCTCAATTACAGGAGAGGGGCTTAGGGTTTTTACGGGGAAAAGGGAGGAAGATGAGGTAAGTTGCATTAAAGAAGAGTTCACTGATACCAGATGAGGTAAAGATAGGTTTGTACTTCATAGATCAGCTGGAGATTCAGTCATCAGGCAAAAGGCTGGACTTGTACTTCATTGATTGGTTAGCAATCCGGTCATCAGCAAGGTCTAATTTCATCAGTCCTTCCAAACAGGATATTCTTGTCCTTACTGACTTCTTGGAATGTTGGTGGTTTGGTCCAGTTTGGAAGATAAAGAAAACAAGATGTACAAAGCAATTCCTCTGAAATGGCTGCTCTGGCTCTATTTTAATATGGCTCCACTCCCGTCTTTTACACTTCCCTGTGGGGTCCTCCACTCTCCTCCTCCTCAGATGCTCCGCTCCCAAGCAGGGCCTCTCTGGGCACTCAGCTCCCTGCAGTCAATTTCCTATCCTTCGCTGCCCTGTTCCTGGGCTTACACTCCCTCCAGCAGCAGCTCCAATCTTCACTGCTCCTCCACCTGCCCCAAACGCCATCTCACCCACGCAACAGCGGGAGGGCCCGGCTGGGCTGGCCTGGGCTACACCCTCTCACATCTTCAAGCACTGGTGTCTTCCAGGATAACCATGCGTTAGCCCATGGGAGAACAGACCACAGGGTGGCTCTGATTACTCACCAAGTTTACAGGGGCAGTCTGCCTCCCACTGATGGAAGGCTAGGATATGAATACTGGTGGGGAAGCAGAAACACTTTCTAGGCTGGGTACAGGTGTGAGCAAGGATCTGCGTCTGGCTGGTGAGTGTGTGTTGGGGGCGCAGCAAGGACCCCTTGCCTGGGTGGGTGGGATGGGGGATAGGGTGCAGGTAGTGGGAATCCAGAGAGGCAGACAGTGGAGCCAACAGCCTGGCTGATTACAGGGTGTGTCCTTGCAACCTTGTCATTGGAGCTGACAATGGGCTGGTACATTCATAGAATCAGAGAAGCAAGACTCTCAGTGGACAACAAGCGGCCTCCACAGTACATTTTGCAACTTAGAAAGAGTGCTTTCTTACATACAAAAAAATGTTAGTAACTTTCGCAAAGAATAAAGAATGATATAACAAACACTCGTGATGTAAAAAACAGAACATCACCGATGACACTGGCACCCCTGGGCGCCCCTCTGCAACTGCATCCTACTTGGGGCGAACTGAGCTTTTATTTCTTATTCCTTTGATTTTCTTTATAGTTTTAGTCCAAATAACGCATCCTTAAAAATATAGTCAGTCCTGCATTTTTTTCCCTCGAGGTGAAATTCACATAACATAAAATTAACCATTTTAAAATAAAAAATTCAGTGGTATTTAGCACATGCACAATGTTGTGCAACCAGCACCTCTATCTAATTCCAAAATATTTTCCTCACCCCAAAAGGACATTCCATACCCATTAAGCGGCGACTGCCAGTTCCTCTTCCCCTCAGCCACCAATCGGCTGTCTGTCTTTACAGAT